>NC_134104.1:125607500-126807500 GCF_040939455.1 Microcebus murinus | reverse complement strand
TTGTTTTTGTTTTATTTTATATACCCACCCCCTTCCCCCTCCCACCTGCCCAATACCCTATTACTGTAGTACCTATGTGTCCACTTAGGTGCTGCTCAGTTAATACCAGTTTGCTGGTGAGTATATGTGGTGCTTGTTTTTCCATTCTTGGGAAACTTCACTTAGTAGTATGGGTTCCAGCTCTAACCAGGAAAATATAAGATGTGCTATATCACCGTTGTTTCTTAGAGCTGAATAGTACTCCATGGTATACATATACCACGTTTTATTAATCCATTCTTGGATTGATGGGCACTTGGGCTGTTTCCACAGCCTTGCAATTATGAATTGTGCTGCTATAAACATTCGAGTGCAGGTTTCTTTTTTGTAGAGTGTCATTGGATCTTTTGGGTAGATGCCCAGCAATGGGATTGCTGGATCAAATGGTAGAATCACTTGTATCACTTTAAGATAGCTCTATATTGCTTTCCACAGAGGTTGAACTAGTTTGCAGTTCCACCAGCAGTGTAGGAGTGTTCCTCTCTCTCCGCATCCACGCCAGCATTTATTGTTTGGAGACTTTTTGATAAAGGCCATTCTCACTGGAGTTACGTGATATCTCATTGTGGTTTTGATTTGCATTTCCCTGATGATTAGAGATGTTGAGCATTTTTTCATATGTTTGTTGGCCATTCTTCTGTCTTCTTTAGAAAAGTTTCTGTTCAAGTCCTTTGCCCACTTTTTAATAGGGTTATTTGATTTTTTCTTGCTGATTTTCGTGAATTCTAAGTATATTCTAGTTATCAGCCCCTTATCAGATGCATAGGATGCAAAAATTTTCTCCCATTCTGTAGGTTGTCTGTTTACTTTCATGACTATTTCTTTGGCTGTGCAGAAGCTTTATAGTTTGATCATGTCCCATTTATTTATTTTTGTTGCTGCTGTGATTGCCTTTGGGTGAAACTTAGTTTTACAGGATACAAAATTCTAGGCTGGCAGTTGTTCTGTTTAAGAAGGTTGACTGTAGGGCCCCATTCCCTTCTGGCTTGTAAGGTTTCTACTGAGAAATCTGCTGTTAGCCTAATGGGTTTTCTTTTGGAGGTCAGTTGTTGCTTATGTCTAACTGCTTGTAGAATTTTCTCCTTAATTTTGACTTAGGACATGTTGATTACTATGTGTCTTGGAGATGTCCTATTTGCTATGAATCTCCCCAGAGTTTGATGACCACCTTGTATCTGGATCTCTGGCGATACTGGGGATGTTTTCCTCAATAATTCCCTTGAACAGATTTCCCATGCTTTTAGCTCTTTCTCCTTCTCCTTCAGGCATATCTATAATTCATATGTTAGTTAGCTTCACATAATCTCATATCTCTCTAAGTGATTGTTCTACCTTTTTTGTTCTCTTCTCTGCATTTTTAAACAACTGGCTGAGCCCAATAGCCTTATATTTAAGTTCTGAGATTCTTCCTTCTCCTTGTTTTAGTCTGTTGCTGGTGCTTTCTGCTGTGAAATTCACTGAATGACTCTTTCATTTCTTTGTTGTCTAGCTCTTTAGTGACTTTTTCATTAATTTCCTGAAATATTTTTTTGGCTTCATTCTATTGACTTTCAACTTTCTCTTCATTTCCATTCATCTTATTTGCCATCCATATTCTGAAATTATTTGCTGTCATGTAGACGGTTTCCTTGTAGTTGGGTTTGCTACTGTGGCTCCATTGTGATCCCTTGGGGATATTGATCTGTTTTGATTTTTCATGTTGCCAGGGTTCCTTTGCTGGTTTCTTCTCATCTGAAACCTCTTTTCTTGCCTCAGGGCTAATAGGTTTGCAGGGCACCTGTTCTTTGCTGGGAACTCTCCTTCTTAATTAGAAGAAGGGGAGATTGCTAAATGGTGCTTTTTTCCCTACTCTGGAATGTTGATGTGGCAGGGGAAGGCATGTACACTAGAAGCCTATAATGCAGCTATTCCAATTTTATCTATTTGCCTGTAGTTGCCTGTGTTCAAGCCTGTGCTGCATGCTGTTTGTGCCTGATGTTGAGTTGTTCACCAGATAGTTGTAGAATGTTTGAGTTGGGAGCTGGGCAAGACCTCTTCACTGAGGCTGGTGTTGTGGGGCTTGCTCTGCTCAGGGTCTCCCTGCAGGGGTGACAGTGGCAGCTGCATGAGGCTATCCAGGCATTAGTCATGAGTTCCCGGGCCATGGGCATTTCCTCAAACCAAGTCCCAATGTCCTAGTGGCTCGAGACTGGGGGCTCCCTGGCAGGGCGTTGGACTTGGAGCAGTTCTGCTGCTTCTGCAGCAGTGGTGGAGGATCCAGGGTGGGATCTTGGGGGCCAGGTGCAGTGCTGGAATCTCAGAGTGGTGTCCAGGGCCTATCCGGAGCTCTGGAGTCACCAGGGTGGAGCCTCGGGCACCAGTGTATGAGTCTTACAGCTGAGACTGGGGAGGAGCCTGAAGTAGGGCTTCTGAGTAGAGCCTCAGAGCCGGAAGCAGGGCCATGCAGTGGAGCCGATCTGACCTGCAGAGTAGGTCAGGGCTGAGCAGGCTGCAGGCAATTGGGACCTGGAGGGTGGAGTCGGGGCCAAGCACATGGTGAGCTGTTCCGTAGGCTCGGGGACCACACAGATGCCAAGTGACATGGGCACAGGTTGGCTATAGTGGCCCAGGGACTGTGGAGTTCTCCCCACAGCCCCCAGGACCCACCAAAGCAGTCACCTAAAGCCTTCCAAGTCAGAGCCTGTAGCACTCCAGTCAATTCCCATGTTCAGATCCTGTTGCGGGGGTGCTTGGCTTCCAGTCACCGGGTATAGCTTAGAGAAGCCCCTGGTTGGTCCACTCCTTTCCCAGCCCAGTGGGGGCACTGTGAAGGCCACAAAGCTGAGTCCTGTGCCAACCTGCTGCCAAGTACCTGAGAGATCACGATGGCTTTAGTTGCTGCCCGATCCCCACTGCACCTGTTTTCTGGTGTAGTGACTCTGCACACAGACTCCAGGCACATCCCAATGTGTGGCAGCAGAGAGAGCCCTCTCACAACTCGGCCACAGTACCTACAGGGTGAACACAGTGCCCCAGCATTCTGTCCTGCTAATCTTCCCTGCGAGTGCTTTGATATCACCAAATGGATCGTCCCATCACCTTTTTTTTCCACACTGAGAGTCCCGCACTGCTTCTCTTTGGTTTCACAGTGTTCCGTCTAGGAATAGCTGTCTATAGGTAGGCACCTGCTTCCCCTTTACTCTTCTTCCTTGGGAGCTGCAGGTTCACACGCCGCTTCTAATCCACCTTTTTTTTTTTTTTTTTTTTGCTGGATGATTTTTATCCTGTGTAACAGTTTGGCTGCTGTATGGGGTCGAATATTGTCTCCCAAATATTCATAACCACCTGGAACCTGTGAATGTGACTATATTTGGAAATAGGGTCTTTATAGATATACTTCAGCGAAGATAAGATCATACTGGATCAGGGTGAGCCAAAGATCGGAGTGATGTATCTACAAGGCAAGAAATGCCAAGGCTTGTTGATAAGCTGCCAGCAGCTAGGTAGAGTCAAGGAAGAATTCTTCCCTGAAACCTTCAGAGGGACCATGGCCCTGCCCTCCATGTCTGGAGGACTTCTAGCCTCCAGAACTATAGAGAATAAATTTCTAGTGTTTTAGAACCCAGTTTGTGGTACTTTGTTACAGCAGCCCTAGGAAACTAATATAGCTGCTAATAACATAAACCTAGGAGGGAAAGGAGAATAAATAAATTAGATTATTGTTTTTCACAAGTAAGAGAAGCCCAGAGGTAGATAGTCTAGGAAGATATGGTGGCTCCATGATGTGCCCCAGGCTCCTCCTTCTAAGCTGTGGTTTTCATCACAGCTCTTGCCTTTATCACCACTTTCCTTCTCAACTTACCCCTGCAAGCATCACCATACTACTCTTGAGTAGATGCATTTGTGGGAGGCTCACAGCAAAACAAGGCATCCAAGAGAGGATGGCTAGGACTTCCTGGTTCACAATATTATCAGGCAGTATGGCCAGTATGGATTTTGTAAGATTGCGTGTAGACACTGATACTTCTGTAGTGGGATAGTAAATCTGTGTCCCTAAACTCAGGTATGCTAAAATCTTGCTCTAAAGTTCCATTGTTCTGTTCCCACCAATGGCAGTCAAAGGACTTCAACTTGCCAATTAAAGACAACTCAGTCTCTTATAGGTAACCATTTCATCTGAACAAATGCTCATACTTAGTTTCTCTACTCTGTCTCTTCTCCCTGCCAAGATGGTGCCAAGGTTCTGGGATGGGCTCACATGTTTCTTTGTTTGAAGAATGGCCTCTGAGTGCCCACCAGTCCTTGTTGGCCTCTAAGGAGAGCTTTGTTCCTGCTCTGGGTCTCTGTTCCCACCGGAGCCACTGGCTGCCCCATGAGCCTGTAGTCTATGACTCTAAAGGCTGTTGGTCTTTGTTGCTGCCATTACCTGGCAATGTTGCCAGATCTTTTTGCTTCAGGATGTGTTCCACCACAGACTATCTAGGGGCAGGCAGAAGACCTCACGTTTGGTTTCTATAGACTTATCCTTTCTGCTGGCCCCCTGCGTTGTGGGTATGGCCTCCAGGGGCCAACTTCCCATTAGATCCTTGGACTTAAAAAGTCAGCTGTGCTTCCCCTAGATGTCCTGGTGCTCCTGCCTCCACTGGCTGAGCTTCCTCGTAGGGCCTGGGAGCAGTTCCCACGGTGGCCCTTGCTTACCCAGCAGGAGCTGGGAAACCTGAGCCCACCCTGCAGCTCAGCAGGGACAGAACCCACTGCCCAGTCAAACCACCCAGTGCTATATGCCACGCTGCCTCAGCCAGCCCTCAGGCCCTCACAGCTCCACCTGGAAAGCCACAGCAGCCTCAGTCCTCTAAACAATGGTCCCCAACCTTTCTGGCACCAGGGATCGGTTTCATGGGAGACAGATTTTCCACGGGCAGGGCAGAGCTCAGACGGTGATGTGAGTGATGGGGAGCAGCTGCAAATACAGACAAAGCTATGTTCCCTCACCCCAACCCCGCTCACCTCCTGGCATGCTGCATCCCCCCCTCCCCCAGTTCCTAAGTTTCATGGACAGTTTTTCCACTGCTGGCGGGGAGGGTGGGACAGTGGGGCTGTGCAGCCCAGTTCCAAACAGGCTGCAGACCAGTAGTGCCCCACCGCCCAGGGGTTGGGGACTGCAGCTCTAAAAGACCCACAAAATAGCTTCCTGTCAGTTTTCTGCAGTTGGTTGTTGTTAATGTCTTGTTGAGTGAATTCTATTTTGTTTTTTTTATTGCCAGAGAACAAATTGTTACAGGCTTTTAAGGAAACTAAAAACATTTGCTCTCTAATTATATCTTTTATTCTATTCCCATTCAACTTGCTTTCTTGTTTTGGAGCAGCCTTTCTATTAGCCAAAACTCCAGTCAAGTTTTCTTAATAAATAAAAGCTGCTGTTTTTCTGCTGTGGTATGTGAGAGGATTTGTCAGCATGGTTCTTATTGAAGATTCTAATAAATTGTCGGGCTGGAAGCATGTTGATGGTATCAGTCTTTGCCTTGCCCCTTACTGGAAATAGTTTTTGGAAATATGTAGAACAGCAGTGTTTTGAAATGCTAGTTCCAAGAGTGTTTTTCATGTTTGTTCCTTCAGTCAGTCAGTAAATACTTAACTGTGTACCTGTAATGTACCGGCCATTATTTTAAGGACTGGAATACAGCCTTGAGCAAGAACATCTTGGAGCTTATACCCTATTAGGGGAGGATGGACAACAAAAAAACCAGCAAACATGTGTGATAACATCAGACAGTGGCTGGTGCTTATAAATACAGGGGCACAGATGAAGTGGTAGAGACTAGAGAGTGACTTGGGGGCTACTTTAGGCTGGGTGGGCAGGAAGACCACTCTGAGGAGAATGCTGGACAGAAAGGCGGACAGTGAGAAGGAGCCGTCTGCCTAGATGTGGAGACAGCCTCGGGCCGAGGGGCGCAAGTGTGCCAGCTCTGCCTCGGCCAGCGCGACACGGAGTGAGCGAGGAGTGACACGCTGGCTCTGCTCGCCAGAGGGGCCAACGTGGAACTCAGGAGTTCAGGCAGAGACTGGGACAACTCTGTTGAGTGAATGACTAAGAATATAGCATGTAACACATAAATAGGGCACTTTTAAGGCCACCAAATATAAGAAAGCAGCCGTTGAGAAGGGTGAACATACTTACTGTAGTGATTCTCAAATTGGTGCCCCTATCGGTATCTTTTTAATTGTGTTTTAATTGTGCCCTCCCCTATCGACACATTCTCTTGTACGGCCCTCGGCTTCCACTGCTTCCCCTGAGCTCTTCTGAGAATCCTTCAGTCCCTGACGGGGCCGTGGGTGTCCCACAGGCATGGGGAGGTGGGGAGGGCTACAGACCACCGCGTGTCACACATACCAGTGGGCAACTCAGATGGTCAGCAGCCGGCTTGGCGGGTCCGTCAGGTCAGGTCTGGAGGAAAGACTTCTCATGTGGAGGCTGCGTCTGCTAGAGGACACAGAGAAGCAGCTTCTGTGAAGACCCTGGGCTAAGTCACGCCGATGCCATAGGCATTGTCATCTGAGAGCAACCTGTAGTGCCATCACTGCGGCCTCTTATTTTTTACATACACTGAAATAGCAACATGCTTGACTGTTACAAACGCTTAAAGACAGTTTCTTTATTAATTTCAGTCACCTGGAAAGAACTGGTCTTCAGAGAGGTGAGTGAACACCACTGACTGTGAGGCAGTGTATTCCCACACTTTTCAGCACAGGTTGAAAAGCTCCTTCCTAGCGACTGGATGAATGGTCCAGGCTGTCAGCCACATCGTATGTGCACAAGAGGTGCCCTGGTCTCTCGCTGGAGGGAAGACACCTCTGTCATTGTGAGAGCACACGCTTGTCATGTTGGAGGGAAGGCCGTGCACCTGGGCCCAGCACTGCCCTCGCTACTCGGCCCTGCAGCTCCCAGTCTTCAGTCTGCAGAGCATCCTTGCTAGGAAGAGTTGCTAGAAAATTTGGCAGAAAATTCCCAAGCTTGTCTGAAGTTATGGTGTGACAGCAGGTAAGTTATACTCATTAGTTACAAAATGTCGTTCTTCTATTTTCAGTAAATATTCAAGATGTGATATTACAAGAAAATTTGGAAAAAGAAGATCAAATTCTGGTTTCCCTGGCAGGATTAAAACAGGTATGTGCATTGCTCTGACAAGTCTTCTTTGTGTCCTGCTGCCGTGGGGAGGGCACCCTAGGGCATGCAGTACCATGACATTAGAGCCAGCGTCCCCCCAGCCTTCATTTCTTCCCAGAACCCCTTCTGAGTCTCCACCTCCTTGTGCCCCTGTTCTTTCCAGTGATTATGTCTGCTTAGCTTGTGGCCCACACTAGTTTTCCATTTCCTCTCACCAAACCCATTCTGCTTGTTCCTCACCCAAAACTGGTGTGCCATGAACCAGCATCATGTTCAGTCATCTGTAAGTTCATGGATGTTTTTGGAGCACAAGTCATAATCAGTACCTTCAGCAGACTTCAGACCCTCAAGGCCCACATTTACCTAACTTTTCAAGATCTAAACGGGACATAAATGTCAATGAAAGAGAGTGTGCTCTTCCTACATGCCTATCCGTGTTATAAACAGACCAGTGGTGGTAGAGTCATTTTAGTGGCCAAGCTGTGCAGTGGAGCTGAGCGTGTACGCAGACGGAGCTTCCTGCTTTAAGATAATTGCCAAGGATGTGACCCTCGTGTCTTACCCTGTGAGAACCTGGTCATTAACGCCCTGACATTTTCCTTCGTCATTGTTTTGCTAAAGTTAGATTTTTTTTCCATTATTTCTTTCGTAATGGTGTAAAATGTTAACATCCATGCTATAAAAAAAAAAATAGTTGATAACAAGCCTAGTTTAAATGTATGAGAGATTTAGCTAGCATTTAAAAACAAACTCATTCATCTTTTTCATTTACTTTCTTATTTGAAAATAGATCAAAGACATTCTAAAAGGTTCCCTGCGTTTTAACCAGAGCCAGCTAGAGGCGGAGGAGAATGAGCAGATCACCATCGCGGACAACCACTACTGCTCCAGTGGCCAGGGCCAGGGCCAGGGCCAGAGCGACCAAGTGCCCGGGACCACCAAGCAGGTATAGGAGCCCTGAGGAACATGGGATGTTAATTCAAAGGGAGCACGTTCATATAAGTTCTTCAAAGTTATGATTAACAAAAACCCTACCGGAGTTATTTCTAATTGCCATGTGTGAAGTTCAATTTGAAATGCCACAAGTAGCCTGAGGCAGGAGTGCTGGGTACAGCTGTACAGGTTGTACACTCTGGTGCCGGAGGGGGTGCCATTCACAGTGATAATGACGGGAAGAGTGTCTCCGACGCCTCCATTCCAGTGCTTTCCTAGTGCAGTCTTGAGTGGATCTCACTTGGCTAGAACATTTTTGGCCGAAATTACTTTCTTGCCTTTGTGGGAAAGGGCTTCTCATTAATGTCTACCTCTAAGGCAGGGGTCAGCAAACTTTCTGTTAGAGTCAGAGAGTAAATATTTTAGGATTTGCAGGCCACATGTGGTCATCTCTATCATATAATTTTTTTCTTTGTGTTTTGTATTTGTTTTTTATATAACCCTTTAAAAATGTATAAGCTGCTCTCAGCTTGAGGGCCATAGTAAAGCAGGCCACAGGCCAGCTTGGGCCATGGTTTGCTGACCCATGCTTTCAGCGTGTATAATTTATTCTAACAGAATCACATGATTTCACAGCTAGAAAGAATCTTAAGAGCTTTCTCATGTGCTCAGTCCTGCCTGCCCCTTTTGCCAGTGGGAAAAGGAAAGCCAGAGGGCACCCAGGCTCCCTGGGCAGGGGCCCCGCTTGCCAGGCATTGTGTGTGCAGAACCCCCGCCCCAGCCTCAAGCTCCACCTCCTGCCTCACTGGGAATATCTGATAAGACTAAAAGATTGCTCATTTCCCATTTATATTTTAAATTCCAAATAATATTTTTTAAAAATCAGTTTCTAAAACTGCATTGTAAAAAATGAACATTAGCAAAATCTTATCTAAGTCACTTTCTCAAGAACTAGCATTCATATGCTTGAAAATTATTTTTTGTGTGATTTTAAAACAGCAAAATGAAATTTGAATGGGAATTTTTTCAGTTTTAAGGGCACTCTTCAAGAAGAGAGAAATTTGTGGTTAACTTACTTTTAAAGCTGTATGAAATTTTCATGAAAAACTTTGACTCTGCATTCTCAGCCATGTGAATACAACATCGACATTGCCACTTTAATTTGATTAGTTTCTCCAAATTCTCCTCCCTGCATAGATGTTTATTTTTTTAATAATTATTTATTCAAAAACTTTTAAGCATAGGCCCACCCACCAACCATTTTTAACTGACAATTTTATTTAAAACTTCAGCATGATTTTTTAGTTGAATGTGTAAAAATACTGCAGAAAAAGACTTTTCAAAAACACTAATGAATTTGCTAAATTTAAAACTTCTTGATTATACTCTGCATACGTCTCTACCCCTTCTCTGCCATAGCCCCTTCCCTGTGGCTGTTAGCAGTTTATAAAAAGTACTCCTCAAAAAGGCTTCACTGAGGAAGGGAGAAATAGGGAAGCCGTGCTCTCCTCTCTCCTTCAGAGGAAAAAAAGCAAGAGAAATGCCAGATGCAGGCAAGCAAGTCAGACAGACGAGCCTAGCGTGTGGGGCCTCCCGCTGCAAAGCCCAAGGATCTGGGCTACACTGATAAGGGGCCGAGGAGTCTACCAGGCAGGAAGCCTAGACCACCTTCTTCCTATAGGAGCCTGTGTCCCAAGCCGTGGGGGCTGCCATCGAGCTTGGAGCCGGCTGAGTTTTCCATCTCACTGTTTGTGGGAAGAGGCAGAGGGGACGCTGGCTGTGGACAGGCTACATGCATCCCGAGTGTGCCAAGTGGGAGTTCCCAAGACTTACGAATGTGTTTTGAGGACCCGCTGTGCCAGGAACTGGGTATCCAGGCTGTGGGATGTAGCTCCTGCTTTCGTGAGCGTCCAGCTACGGGGGACAGGGCTGGGGGCGCAGTGCGCGCTAGGCAGGCTCTGGAGACATTTTATTGAGATGTAAGCACCACGTTTTGGGCCTGTGACAGATTGTGCCTTAGCTCATTCCTAACTTAGGGACGGGTTGTCTTTGCGTTCTTGGTTAATCACTAACGTCTGTCTAAAGGATAGTGCAGAAGGACCAGGCTCCCTGCCCAGGGGCAGATGGCCCGTGGCCCTCCTGCTGTCCCCTTCCCATCAAGAACCACGGAAGGTTCTTCCTCTGTAGAAATGCACATGCCCCCTCCCCGGTGTGAGGTTGGTGGTGACAGGGCTAGTATTGTTCTTTTAGTTTGATTTACACATTTTATCTCCCTCTCTAAAAACAGCAGAGTTGTGAAACTGCGTTCTGTGGAGTGAAAAGAGCCACACTCTCTACTTCCCTTCCCCAAATCTGTCCTTTGGGAAGCATTTGATGAACTCACTGAAATCCACAGCAGTGAAAGGCAGGACTTTGTTAGCCAACCCATCACATGCTTTCTGGCACTTGGTCCCATGTTTTTATCTGTATATTGTCTAATATGATAGCCACTAGCCACTTGTATTTATTTAAATTTAAATATATTAAGAGTCAGTAGAACTAAAAGCTAGAAATTCACTTCCTCGGCCACACTAGCCACTGTTCAAGTGTTCAGCACGCACACACATGTGGCTAGGGGCCGCTCTGTTGGATGGCACAGATGACAGTATTTCCATCATCAGAGAAAGCTCCTCTGAACAGCGCTGCTCTGCAGTTGACTCACCTGCTTCCTGCATGATCCTGAATCAAGCCAGAAATGGGGCAGGTTTGGGGAAGGAGGGCATATATTGTGGTGGTCTGGCCAGTTTTAGACAAGCCTGACAGGTTAAAAACTTTCTGATTGTGCAAGACATGCCTGTATCTGGCAAAAAGAGACAATTGACTTAGGAATTTACAAAACTTCTGTAAATGATGTAAGTGGCACCAGGTAGTGGTTAAGGCTGCTATGGAAATCCACAAAGAAGCCATCTTTGTGTCTAGAAAAAAATTCTAGGTGGGTATCCAGATAGCAGTGTCTTTTAAATTGTTTTGTGACATTGGCCAAGCTACTAGGCCTCCTACCTGGGCTTCCTTTTTTGATTATAATATGAAGGGACAAGGAGGGGGTTGATGAAGAAGACAGTTGTGAAGCCCTGTCACCTCGAACGTGCTTTGTCTAAGTCTGTCTGTGACCCTTATCTGGGAACTGGGGGGAATCACACCAGATAAGTAGAGCCATGGTAGGGACTATCCTTACTTCTAGTCACAGGCTTTGAAAAGTATTTCTCCTCTTCCGAGTGTTGCCAACATCTTCACTGTAATCTAAAGGAGAATTAGTGATGATGATTTCTCTGTAGTAGCAGCACCACTCTAAAAATAGGGTCCACTGTATGTGCCCTTTTATTTTCAACTAAGATAAGCTCTGCTAAGTACATTCCAGCCATGCGTTGTCATGAGAGATCAAGGTTTTCATGGTCCACGATGCACATGAACAAAGTGTCCACGTTCTGAAAGTAGGAAATCAAACCCGAGGGCCTGTGTTGATTCCCCAGCAGCCTTTGGTGCTTACCACATACGGAGCTGCGGGGAGAAGCCCCACTCCCCAGTTGTGGCCTGGCTCTGACCAGGGGCACCTCACGCAGGGACAGCAATGGGAGAATGCAGTTTGATTTCTTTCCCTCCAACCCAGAGAAAAGACAGTCCTCCTCTACCAAACAGCTGTAGTGCCGTCGCAGTCACGTCCTCTTCTGTCAGAGTGCCATGTGCCATGTATTTTTTTCACTTTTATGAGAATTAACGCGTGAATACAAGGTAAACAGCTTTAGAACTTGAGCTGAAGCACCTCAAGGTCTGTTGCTCCAGCACTGTGAAAGGCAAATTCCATTTCTCTCCTCCAGCTGAATATCTTAGGTTGATGAATTGCCAGAGGTGGAAGGTCAGAGACGGAAGGCACGTGTGCCATTATTTAGCTGCTCGCCCTCCCCCACCCCCCATGTCACTGAGGGGCTGTGAGACTGAGAGAGAGGCCCGTCAGTCAGGGCTGGAGGCCCAAGCACTCAGGGGCACTTCCAGCCCAGGGGCTCCATACCTCCCGTTAGACCTGAGCTCCCTACACTGGTCCCCACCATGCCCAGGGAGGGCAGGCAGGGCTGGGGAAGAGCTGTGGGCACCACGTCAGCTGACGTCACCACCGGGTGCTCTTTCTGCCAGGCCAGTGTTGGACATCCTTGGTCGAACTATAATTTCCCTACCCCAAAACCTTTACCTGTGTTCATGGATGTTAACTTCTTTAAGTTAAAAAATAAAAAGCCACTTATAATTGCTTAGAAAGAAAGGGAAATAATTGTAGATGAAAGCAATTCTGTCTCTATACTTTTTGCCATTATACTTTGCAGTTGCCATTCTTGGTTTTCGTATTTGTAGAACCTACTGGTTACTACCATTGCCCCAGGAGACCCCCATGCGCCTACCCAAGATGAGCTAGCCATGGGATATATATGAGAAGAAACACACCAGGCCTTCTAAAAGCCATCCTTTGAGCAAAGTAGTAAAATTGCTCCAGATCTTGCAGCTCTTATTAGGGAGCCAGTCTCATACGATTCACATCCACACATGTCCTCTCACTGCATTGTGACTGCACACCAGGACGGAGGCACTGTGCTTACCCCATTTCATTTAATCGAGAGGATTAAAGCTCAAGGAAGATGAGTGATTTGCATGGCGAAGTCCCACATGAGACTGCTAGAGACTCTGCCTGCAGCCCGTTGGCTAGCGCCAGACTGGGCTCTGCAGGGCAGCATAAATGCTGCTCTCCCTGCAGTTCATGAAGCAGGAAGTTTACTTTGTCCCCCTGGGAAACCAGCATTGAGCTTCAGGAGTGCTCAAAAAGATGCCACTGGCCCTGTGCCACTGGTAAGTGCCTGGGCCTCGGGCCAGCAGGCCCAGACACTACGTCTTTCCACGCTAGAGCGAGGGGAGAGGTGGCCTCACCGCCCAGGGAGTATTCCCAGCCTCACAGGGGCCCCCACTCAGTTCTTTGCCAGTTTCTTCTTCACCCACCTGTACTTCTGACTGTGTTTCACAGGCCTCTGCAGAAACGCCAGCGTGTGCAGATAGAGGGAGTTCAGATGACTTCATCCTGGTTTCCAAAGAAGACAATGGGGGCAGTGCCAGAGGGCCCTTCTCGGGCCAGGCCCAACCTCTGCGCACCCTCAGAAGCATGTCTGGGAGATGCCAGCCCCCAGCCTGCTCCCCACTGGTGTTCTCAGACCCACTGATGGGCCCGGCCTCAGCTTCCTCCAGCAACCCCAGCTCCAGCCCTGACGACGACAGCAGCAAGGACTCTGGCTTCACCATCGTGAGCCCCCTGGACATCTGACTGCCGTGCCCCAGCCCTGCCTCACAGGCATCTAGCCACCCCCTCAGTGGCCCAAGGCCAGGCTGAGGCGCCCCCAGCGGAGACCCCTCTGAAACCGATGCTTCTTCCCAGCATGCATTTGGCATTGGTACAGCCCATTGGACCCTTTAGAGAGAAGCAAATATGGCCACAAAGCACAGACTTACCTTCACCAAATGCAGACAGGGCCCTCCAGGCCCTTACGTAACCCTCACCCGCCCTTGCTCTGAGTGGGAGCTGGATTAAGTACCCAGTATCACACTCACAATCAGAAAAGACCAAGCCACAATTAGAATCACTTCCTCTGCCCCCTTCTCCCTGACTAAGAAGGTACGGCAACTCCATTGATTATATCAATATTTAGGAAAAGGAGGAAGAATTGGTTTCAAATCTTCCCTCCCTCGAAGCATCAGGCATAGGAAAATTGTTTGATATCAAGAAGCTTCCTCTGTGGGAATCTGTGTCTCAACCTACCTGATTCCTACACTGGGAAGCCATATCACAGAGCCAAATGCAAATAGAAGGAACTAGAACCAGTGGATTCTAGGGCTGGAAAAAACCATTACTGACCTCTCAAAGTTACAGTGCTCTTTAGAAACAGACTAAACTTAGGAGTCATATTTAGGTGTGATGTGGTGTTAGATCTTTTTTCGATTTGTTAAAGAATACATTCCCAGTCCTCAGGCTGAATTGACTTTGGTCGTCACTGTCCCTCCTTAAATAATTATATTTCACTATTAGAACCGTTCACAGCCAGAAAACATGGTCACTTTAAGCCAGTCTTTGCTGCACTGATTTCAAAAGTTGTAAGAATATTACTATCCTTGAACTGGAAAATGTGACCCTGACTTGATGGGATAAATATCTTTCAGATAGTAAATTTTCTGGTTAAGTTTCTCTAGGTTCAGCTCTGTACATACCTATCAACTGAGGAGTAAAGGGAAAACCCAAGCTCATTCCCATCCAGAGTCAGAATCCCACCCTGGCCTTCAGGTAGGAGGAACAGGGAGAGACCTGGAGTCCTTCTGTGGGAACAAGGCTTCCGAGACGACATTCCAGATGCCAGGAGGATGCAGAGTTTGCACACAGCCCTTCCCCGGCTGGGAGCCGAGTGGGGAGCTGCGGGCGTGCTCAGCTTGGAGCTCTGCGTCCGTGGCACCACTGCCGGGACGGGTCTGACGTGCGGTGCCTCCTCGGGCCTCTGCGCAGATTAGAGATTCTCCCCCTTGACAGTCAGAAGCTTGGGAAACCGTGGTGGGCACAGGGCATCGCATGAGCTGTTTCTGTCCTTAGAGGAGGAGCTCCCTGGAAAGGACGCTGCGCTCACCTTTGCCTGAGCAGGAATAAGACAGGAATGGGCGGCCGCTGCAGGGAGACACGGCACCTGCTCCTGCTTCAGGCAGGGCAGCCCTTGCTGGCCGAGCTGGCTCTTGGAGCCTGTCCTCAGGACAGCAAGGCCTCTGGCGCTGGACGCTTCATAATAACAAATGAAAGCGAAGTGAGAGGGAATCCCTTTACGTCCTTCCCACGGCCAACCGCATATCTCTACAGACAAATGGGACAGTGACGTGATTTCCCTCTCACTGTCCAAGAAAATGGTGATGACTCTCGAGTCAGCTACTACAGAGAGGGTTCTGATTCGCTCTGCAATTTGTCCTTAAACTCGAGCAGGGAAGTCTGCTCTTACCACCTCAGTGTGTAAGGGCGAGCAGCTGCACTGGCGTTGCGGATGACGGGCTGCCTGGCCTTCCCCATCGGGCAGCCGCTCGGCAGACGCGCTGGTGAGCTCCCTGCTCCTGACCGAGTTGTCCTCTCAGCACCTCCAAGGTGCTGCCGAGTACACGCCCACGTGGCGGCACTTTGTGAGCCCCAGGGCCCCCATGCAGTGAGTGGCCTTAGAACTGTCCGGGGGTGCCACTGGGTACTTTCTCACGAAGGACTTGGCTTGGGGAGGTGCTGGTGTTTTCGAGTCTAAGGTGAGAAGTGTGGAGCTGTCCCCTCTAGAGGAGAGACTGGAAAGGACCACAGAACTGCCACCTTCTGGCAGCTGGGCGCTGTTGTCTGCGCCTCTCGCATTTCCTCTGCCCTGAGAGGTCGAGTCACGAGGGCTGAGTGTCAGTGGCCACACAGGAGTCGCTGCGCACCCACCACGCCAATAAGGCTCTCGGCTGGTTCCCTGCAGCTGGCTGGGTGTTAACGGTCACTGAACGCTCCCAGCCCTGCCCACACGCCGGGGACAGGTCCTCTCCGTGCCGTGCTGCTGTGTTGGTGCCACATGCGGACCAGCGGGCTCCCCTAGAGGTGGCGTTTGTGTGGCCCCTCCTTGGGGGAAGAGACCCGCGGGGCCCCAGACACAGGCCGTTCCCACACGTTCACATTCAGAGAATCGCATTACTGTCCTGTCTTTTCTAAGTGACTTTTTTTTATTCTTCATAGTTGAACATTGTTTGCATTTTTATGAGTTACAGTGCTATTAAAGAATATGTGTTCCTTTTTTTTATTTTATCAAGTACTTATGTTTAATTGCACATTTAAAAAGTCCTGAATATATGAAACCTCTTTGTTTTTCCTTAACAAATGTGGTAATCAGTGGAACCCCTCTTGTGCTTTGATTATCAGCAGTTAAGTACATCTTATATATGTAAAGCTTAGATTAATTCCCATTGTCAACTACTCTTTTAATACATGCGCCTGTGTGTTTCAAGCATTCCTCTATGATTGTATTGGAAATTTCAGTTAAAATGTATCTGTGAACATGACATGAGAGTCACAGACTAGAGAAAGGGAGTCGTCGTCGTTACTTGCCTTACCCTGTGTGTATGCCAAGGGGTCATATAACACTTCAAGCATTTAATTATACTGGATAATGCTTCCAAAGACGGCCTCCTGCTAATGTTTAGTGGTGACTGCAATCTGAAAAAAGATAATATCACTGCAGAATGAATGTGACTGTAAAAATAAGCCAAGATGTCCCTGGGACTCGCCTCCCCTGCCTATGACCGAGCTGAATCTCCTTCGGCCGTCAGTCCCCGGGCAGCGCTGAGGAAGCCGCCCCGGGGTCTGGTCGCCTGCCCTTAACAGGAATGCTGCCTTTACTTTGTCAGAACGCCGAACAAACGTCAACCTCGGTGACAGCTATGCTGTCTCCTGATGAAAACCTGCCATAGTTGATCCAAATTTACTATTTTGTCTTTATTGAATTGTTGTTTAAGAAACTGCCCCCAGGGTTCATTACGGGACAGAAGCGTGTCTGGAGGACTCTGTCCCCACGTGCTGAGTGGCCGCCCTGTGGAGCCATGGCCAGTTCCGTCCCTCCTCCCCGGCCCCTGCGTGTCCAGAGCAGGAAGGCCGGGAGCAGGGAGAGGGGCCGGACGGATGGAGGCAGCAACTGGCCGGCCAGGCTTCCTTCTCAAAGGCCAGCCCGCTGTCGCAGTGTTACTTTGAAAGGCTCTCTTTTTATAGTGTTGAAAAGAAATGTAAAGTTCATCTAAACAGGCTTGAGACCACTTCAGTGTAAAAGCTGTCATCATAATTTTTCTCACAATGGCACAATCGGTCTGATTGATGGAATACCCAGTTGTGCCATTTATATCCTATCGCTTTTTTCTCATCCATCTTCATGCTCTAACTCACATTGGTTTAAAGAAATGATTTATCCTTTTGGCAAAGTGATCCCATTCTCTATGGTTATAATAAAAGACTAATGTGAAACCGAGACTGTAGCCTGACTTGTTCCAGGCCGGGGGTAAGGGGCAGGAGCGGGCCGGTGGGAGGAGCCGCCTGCAGGGCCCGGTCAGGTGGGCGCGGAAGAGGGGCTGTGCCCCAGCCGGGAGCGGGGGCCGCCTCACTGCACCCCTGCTCAGGTCCCAGGCCTGCCCAAGGCTCACACCCAACCCTGTCATTCCCTTCCTCTCCGACTTGGGCAAGGTGCTTAACCTCTGGGGCGTCAGTTTCTTTACCTGCAAACTGAGGGTAACGGTAGTCACCTACTTCATAGTGCCTGGCGAGGCTGCCTCCTCAGCTCCTGCCGCTGGTCCCGCAGCCACTCAGAGGTCACACCCGGCCCGGCTGGCCCATACATGGCGTCCCCATCATCTGTCCATCCATGGCTTGGCCATCCCCCTGGCTCATCACCCTGCAGAGAAGGCCTCGTCCCCACTTGCCAGGTCTGGCCAGGGGCCTTGTTCCCTGACTCTGCAGCTCACCCCCCACGTGGAAGCAGACCTAACTCAGAGCCCACAGCGTGAAAGGGGCTCCCTGCAACCTGCCCCCCACCACCACCCCACTCCCGCTGGCCTGCAGCACGCCTACTGCACACAGCTCCCTTCCTCTGCCCAGAACACCTCTCCCTGTCCTCAGCTGATAGCTGGGGAAGAAGGCCAGCGCCACTGGCCAGGCTCCTCCTGCCATGGAACTGCTTCCCTGAGGACACGTTGGTACGTTTCACTTTGTGCCGTAGAGCAGCCACTTATTCTGCTCCTGGGTTATGTGGTTCAGGGATTCAGGCAGGGCATAGAGGAATGATTTGTCATTGGTATCTCTGTCATCTGTGGCTTTGGGAGACTCAAAGACCAAGGACTATTTTGTCCACTAAGATGACGCTGAGACCTTGGCTTGGGCTATCAGCCAACACCTAATGCGACCTCCTCATGTGGCCTGCGCTTCCTTGCGGCCTGGCGGCTAGCTGGGTTCCAAAAATGAATGTGCGGAGGAGGGGGTGGGTGGGAGCCAGTTGAGTGCCATTTCACCTTTTATGACCTGGCCTCAGAAGTCACACAGCATCGCTTCTATCACATTCTATTTGTCAAGGTAGTCACAAGCCCAACCAGTTTCAAGGGGAGGGAAAATAGACTCCACTCTTTGATAGGGAGGACAGTGTCCCAGAAGCACATGAGTCTGGAAGTTTGCTGTGGCCACCTTTGGAAAACAAAATCTGTCATGTGCATTCACTGTAGGCTGCTCCAAGGTAGCCAGAATGAGACCTCAGTCACCCTCTGGTAGACCAAGGCTGCTCCAGCCATACTGGAGAGCCTACAGGTGCCATCCAAACCTGATAGTACGTGTAGCTGATCACTACTCTCCTCCAGAAAACTTTATGTGATGGTTTTAAAACATACCTCAAAACTATTTGACACTCCTCTCGAGAGCCCCTTGAATCTTGGCTCTGTGACCTCTCAAACAGTACAATACAGAGGACAAGATGCAATTGAAAGTTTCTGGACCCTGCCTCAAGAAGACTAGCAACTTCTACTTCCTGTCTCTCGGTACATTCACTCTTGAAACCCAGCCACCATGCTGCAAGGAAGCCCAAGCAGCTCTGTGGAGAGGAACCAATAACAACCCAGAGCACTGCCTTGGAAGCCATACCCACTTGGCCTCATTGACACTGTGCAGAACAGAGACAAAGTATTCCCACCACTTCCCAATGAGCAGACTAAATGATTGCTGGTTTTTTTAAGCCACTCACTTTTGGGAAGGGTCATTATGCAGCAGTGGATGATCTTCCCTGATGCCCTGACTGGCAGGACTGATCTCTGAACTCTCCCACTTTTGGACCATACATCTTTCCCAGGCCTTACCTACCTACCTACCTACCTTCTGCTGAATGTTCTCATATACTGGTTCAGAATTTGCATTTCCCTTCTTGAAAAGAGGGCCATTCATCCACCCATATTTAATAAGCACCTACTATGTGCCAAAAGCACTGTGCTGGGATCTGGAGACATGCAGGGAATAAGATGACTAGGATTTCTGTCCTCAGGGAGCTGTAAGTCCAATGGGGGAGGAAGGCAATGCCCAGCAAATGAATGCAAGATAATTTCAGATGGGAATGATGTGGGAGAGACTCTTCAGGAAGCCCAGAGCCCCTTCCCCCTGGGTGGGGACACAGCTGGACCACATTTCCTGGCCTCCCTTGCTGTGACGGAACTCAGGCCACTGGAATTTGAGTGATGGCCCAGAAGCAGCGTGTTGGGGTGCGGGGAGGTGAGTAGACTACCTGGGGACCCAAAATTGGGGCGGGGGTTGGGAAGCTCCCTCTCTGCCCAGACTCTGAGGACCAGCCTGTCCCAGGGTTTTCGTAAGCCTCTTTGTCATTCTCTGCTTTCATTCCCATAGACAGCACCCCTAGGGGAAGAGCCAAACCCAGCTCTGATCAAATCGTAAGCTGCTTACAGAGTGGGGGAAGACAGAAGCCAGTGTCACTTCAAACCAACCCCAATTCATTCAGAGCCCTGAGCCCCGCCTGCCTGACTCCACCCTCAAGACGCCAGCGCTCTACGCAGGCCACTGTGGGCAAATGCAGAGGGGACTTAGAGCAAGACAAGTACGCTCTGGGAGCCTCCGTCTCCTTGTCTGTAATATGAGGGTGGGGGGAGGTGGGCAGGTGCAAACTTGACCACCTTGCAGGGGTGTTGCAAGTGGATCAAGTCCATTAAGTGCCAGGCTCTGTGCCCAGCTATCACCTGCACTAACCCGCATTCCCAGTCACCCCATGCGGTAGGTAGGTGATGGAAGGGCACGAGCCCTGGGCTGACGTGGCCAGTGTGCGCACGTGCTGCCCGGACTCTGCTCCTCAGGACTGCTCCCGGCCTCAGCAGCTGGATGGCAGGATGTGGGGTGGCCTTGAGGTCCTGGGGGTGGCGGGCTCTGCAAGATCCGTCTCAGCCTCTGCCTGTTTCCATCCACCACGGCCGGCACCAGCCGCAGGGCCCAGAGCCAGGGGTCCTCAAACTTTTTAAACAGGGGGCCAGTTCACTGTCCCTCAGCCCATTGGAGGGCCGTTGGAGAGAGCGGCACACATTCCACACATGCGCACTGTGGGCCAGGGACGAGTCGGCTGCTAAGCAGGACAGGTAGCGGAGGCGAAAACACCGGCGGGCCAGATAAATGTCCTCTGCGGGCCACATGCGGCCTGTGGGCTGTAGTTTGAGGACGCTCGGCCCAGACAGACTCTCCTCCGTGTGGCAAACAGAGGCATATTCCTGGGCGGTGCTGCGGCCGCCGTGCGTGGCAAGGGTGCCGCTGGGTTTCTCAGAATCCTGCGCCTCAGAGGTTCAGAGAAACTCAGACTTTCAGAGAAAGTCTGTCCTGTCCGTTGCCTGCAGAAGCGTTAACCACAGAGTTTGCAGCAGGAGCCAGAGGGGACAGCTGACTCAGCAGGGCCGTGCGGAGTTCACCCTTCCTGTCCCTGTCTGAGCGGAGCACGAATGTGACATCCATCCCAGCGGCGGGCAGGTGGGAGCCGCGCTGTGCTCGAGTCACCCCGGCTGCCGGCTCCCTCCTTTCCCTGGTCACCCGCCCCTGTGTGGGCGAGGCGAGGTCCCCCACGCAGGCAGCAGCCAGGGGGAGCCCCCAGTCTCTCTGACACTCAGTTTTGCCATCTGCAAAATGAGGTTGGAGTACAGCAGGTGTTTTTTACACACTTTTTGACCACGATCCTCAGTAAGAAAAACATGTCACGATGTACTCGTCAGGACTGCTTTAGCCGCTGTGTAACACACGGACCCCAAAAGGTCAGCGCCTTAACACAAGAGAAGTCCATTTCTCACTCACGTCAGTGTCCAGGTCGGCCTCCTGGTTTGTGGGTGGCTCTCTTCCACCCGGTGAGCCAGGGACCCAGCCACTGGAGGCTCCACCATCCTGTAGAATGTCCCCAGCAAGGTCAGAGCCACCTTGTCTCAGAAGTAAAGCGTCATTTTCAATCACATTGCACTGGCAAAAGCAAGTCGGCCAGGAGCCCACCTAGACACAAGGACAGCCCCTCCCTAGGGACACACTCGCACTATGGGAGGGGACACAGATTTGCCAGTGAGTCAGCCAGCTGCCCCTGCCAGTTCCTGAACCCCAGACACACGCATCCCTGAGGTGGCCCGTTCCTCACACTGCGTGCAATGCCGTCTGAGTCTGATACCTTCTACCTTTTTTTATTATTATTTTATTTTTATGAGTGCTGGGTATGGCCAACTAAATTCATCTCATGACCCCGCTAATGGGTCAAAATTCAGACAATTCCTTAAAGGAGTGGCCATATTTTATCACCCAACTCTGTGTAGAGTATACAGAGTTCAGAGGCCACAGGTGTTGAGGGACTTTGTCAGCCAGGGAGAGCTGCTTGAAGCCCTCGCTGTCACTCAGAGGAAGCGGCAAGGCAGGAAAAGTGGGTTTTAACCCAGAATAGGTGAGGATAGCCTCCTAATCCACCCAAAGAAGCGAGGCCTGCTCAGATGTCCAGGGCAGAAGGAGACCTGGCGGACCCAGGTGGGCCGTTTCTGAGACAAATCATAGACAATGTTCAGACTAGGGACGTGCTGGCTCCAATCCCCCTTCTGAGAGGGATTTGGCAAGTGCTCTTCCCAGAAGGCAGCCAGCTTTGCACAAAATCTGGCCAAACGGCAATAATGATGCACCAGAATGTTGGAGAAGGAGCTGGCGTCTTGGCACCAGAACCTCTGTGTCCTTGAGGTCACCCTTTCTCTCCCCCTTCTCTCACTCTTTCTCTCCCCCACTCCTTGTCTCCCCCAGGAAAGATCTTGGATGCCTCATTCTCGCTGCTGATGTCCTCTGAGCCCTGGCAGGTCTGCAAAACACTTTCAGAAACACCGGGAAATAGCCCCGTAACTTCTGTAACTCGGTTCATGATGTATGGTCCAAAGTGACATCAGGGACACTAGTCCCCTTTTTTGAAGAGAGAAATCACACTTTAATGTGTAACCCAGACTTTCCTGCATAGATCTGATTTCAAAATTTCCAATTAATTTTGGCCCATGCACCACAGTTCATGCAACCATCTCCTATTATGAACCCAGAGCAAGGGGCCTCTCCATGAAAAAGGTATATGGTGGGAGGAATGAGTGATTGGGCAGCCAGTGGATCTGTGTTCAAGAAGGGCTCCCGCCCCACACAAGCTGTGTGTCCTTGAGCAACTTGCACAACCTCTCTGATCCTCTTACCCGTGATTGGAATGCATTGCCTGCTTTCGGGACATGTGTGAGAAGCAGATGAGTTAAAGTGAGTACAGGGCCTGGTTCATGAGTGCCCAGTAGATGCTGGTGTGTCCCACCCCCGCCACCATGAGGAAGGGCCACAGAATGGTACTCTGTCTCCAGGTATTCCTAGTTGGTAGCACCCAAGAAGAGGATACAGATACATCCTACGCCATATGGACACACACCTATGGGTCCACATACACAGACTCAACAAATACTTATTAAGCATTTCAGACACTGTTGTAGGCACTGGGGAAGCAGGACTGAAAAAAAGAAAATCCAGATATGTCCTTATGGAGTTGACAGTCTAATGTCACCCTCCCCACCCAAGCCTCCTCTGGTATTGCAGCTGCTGTAGATCTGAGTCATTGGTTTGAGTACATAAAAGAGTTCAGAAGAATCATGATGAATAATAAGTATTTTTATAATTGTAACCATAATAAAAAGAAAGGAGAACTGGCGGAAATTATTTTAAGGGCCACAAAGGTATATTAAATTATACTGCAACCTTATACATAAACGGAAAACTTACACTTGGAAGGAAAGGATGGTAGATATAATTCAAAACACAAGATAATCCGGAAATTGTTACTATTGGCTTTCTTACATAGGCTTTTAAAAATTAACTTTTTCTTTTGAAATAATTGTAAATGCACATAGAAGTTGCAAAAATAGTGTGCAGAGAATTCCTATGTACCCTTCACCCAGCTTCCTCCAATGGTAACGTCTTAACTTGTCTACAGTACTACGGCGATGAAGACCAGGATGACAGGCATTGCTACACGGCTAATTACTATTTTTTTTTTTTTTTTTTTTTGGAGACAGAGTCTGACTCTGTTGCCCAGGCTAGAGTGCCATGGTGTCAGCCTAGCTCACAGCAACCTCAAACTCCTGGGCTCAGGTAATCCTCCTGCCTCAGCCTCCCCAGTAGCTGGGACTACAGGCGTGTGCCACCATGCCCGGCTAATTTTTTCTATTGTTAGTTTTCTGGCTAATTTCTTTTATTTTTATTTTTTTAGTAGAGACAGGGTCCTGCTCCTGCTCAGGCTGGTCTTGGCCTCCTGACCTCAAGCGATTCTCCCACCTCGGCCTCCCAGAGTGCTAGGATTACAGGCGTGAGCCACCACGCCCAGCCCATGGCTCATTAATATTAGCTACACTGCAGACCTTATTCAGATTTCACCCATTTTTACATACACCCTTTGTTGTTGTTGTTGTTATAGTTCCATGAAATTTTATCCCATGCATCGATTCTGGAGCTGCCACCACAATCAAGATTCAGAAAGTTCCATTGCCACTAAGAAACTCCCTCATGTTCCCGCCTTACAGTCACAGCCTTCCTGCAACCCCCGCCCCTAGTAACTGGTGACCTGTCCCCCACCAGTACTGTTTTGTCGTTTTGTCATATAAATGGAGTTATACAGCATGCAACTTTAGGGATTGGCTTTTCTCACTTGACCTAATGCTCTTGAGATCCATCCAAGTTACATTAATAATTCATTCCTTTATTTTTGCTTGATAGCATTCCATGGTGTGGATGTGCCACAGTGACTGCTCACTCACTGGAGAACATCTAGGGCTGTTACAAATAAGGCTGCTAATAACATCTGTGTACAGGTTCTTACATGGCCTCTCAGGCATGGAATCTATTAGGTCATTAAATATGAAATGTCCCACTTTGAATCAAAAGTGTAAATATATCTCAAACAAGAAGCAGTACAATTAATCAAAGTATGCACATAAACTATTCACACAGTTTTGGCATCTTAACAGTGGCTTGTTTATGCCAACAGCGAAGAAGCCTAGAGAGCCAGTGGAGATGAAATCACAAAAGGCGTTTTCCACAGCTTGTTGACAATTGAATATTTTTCCTTGCAAGTGGTCCAAAGCCTGGAAGAAGCAGTAGTCAGTTGGTGCAAGGTCTGGTGAATACGGAGCCTGACAGAGAGTTTCCAAGTCCAGCCTTTGTAGTTTGAGCCGCATCCTTTGTACGACATGTGGTCAAGTGTTGTCTTGCAAGAGGATTAGCCTGTCTCTGTTGACCAATCTCGGCTGTTGCAGTAGACATCCCCTGTAATCGCTTGAACAGGTTTCATGAAGCTGTAGTGGATAATACCAGCACTGGACTGCCAAACAGACACCATTAGCTTTTTTTGATGAATATTCGGTTTTGGACTGTGTTTCAGCATTTTATCTTTATCCAATCTTTGTGCCGAAAGCTTATGATTATCAAAAAGAATCTATTTTTTATCACATGTAACAATATGGTGTGGAAGTGCTTTGCCTTTATGTCATGACACCAAAGAAAGACAAGCTTCAAGATGATTTTTCTTTTGACGTTTGTTTAATTTATGTAGTATCTGTCCAGCTTTTTTACCTTGTCGATTTGTTTTAAATGGTCTAATATTGTTAGAATAGTAATGTCGAACCTTGTTGTTAATTTATATGTAGGTTGAGATGAATTTGCTTCCCCTACAGTTTTTAATTTTTAATTATCTACCTTGATCTCAGGTCTTCCACGTGGCTCATTTTTAGGATTAAAATTACCAGAACAGAACGTGTTAAACCATCGATGTGCTGTGTGTTCCTCAGCCCCATCCTTTCCAAACACTTTGTTGGTATTTTTAGCTGTCTGTGTTGTATTGGTTGTATTTATGATGCAAATTGCATTTGAAAATAATACTAATCTTTGATTTATTTATGGTTGTAAAAAAATTGTTCTAAAAAAATTTGAAATATAATCACAAATCAAAACATGCATTTGAAAGAATGAGGATGTACCTTTACAATAAAAATAAAACAAGTGTCGAAGCGAAATGTCACACATATTAACTGTCAATCTTAGTACTTAAGGAAACCGGGCATTTCATACTTAATAGCCTAAATATTTCCCCCCCCCCACCTCCAGCAAATAGATTTTTTTTTAATATTGTTACAACCTCATACACAAATCTTCACTTATCTGGATATAATACACAGAACAACACAAACGTCTGTAGCACAACTGAGAGTCAGGGAGACCTTGAGTAGCAATGACAGGTGTGGAAATGTCACTGGGTCCCTGCAGGAGGCCATCAGCCATCACCCCGAGCTACGTAGTATATATTTAAACACACTAAAAGGTTTGGCCATCTTGTGTCCTTGTCCGCAGCAGGATAGAAGGGGTGGAGACGATTTCTGACAGCAGCTGACTTTACTCTGACAGTAGATGTGAGACAGAAACAGTCCCACAAAGCTGGAAATTAAGCCCATCAGTAAAACGGGAGTCACAAGGAGACTGGAATAGGACGAAGGCCCCTGGCACGTCAGGGTCTCAGGCAAGGTTCCCACGAGAAACAACCTGCACGTGAGAAATGACTTTCCCTTCAGGCTGCTGCAGCGACCGCACCCTCTTCAGTGTGTGTGTGTGCCGCCAGCTCTCAGCCACTTCCTGCCTCCCGTCCCGCTGTCCCTGCTCCCATCTGAATCACAGCCGCCCTCCCTCGGGGCTTGTCAGTTTAATCTGACACCCAGGCACCTGGGGACACGCTGGCTGGTGAGGAGTTTGGCTCCAGGCCTCGGGAGACTCCTCACTCCCCGTCTCCCCAGCAAACAAGCCATGTCTTCCCTCTCCAGAGATCTGACGGCTCCCGGGAGGGCCGCGTCTGTAATTTCTGATGAAATTATCACCCGGCGAACATCAACTTCTAAACCTCCCAGTGACAGCAGGAGCTGCTCATTCCACTCCAGACGGGAACCACTGGCTGAGATTTACTGGGGCGAATGCTTTCTTTCTGAGTCTGGCTCAACGCCCCAGTCTACCTGCGCAGGACAACGTGGGCGCCCCGCTTGCTATTCCTTAATGCTGACAGGACCCTCTCCTGCCTCCTGGAGGGGATGTGGTGTAAGGAAGCTGATCCAGGAGAAACTCCCGCTGGGAAGCTCAAATCCCAAGCTCAGAGGTGGTGAGGCCACAGGGGTGCAGGCTCCTGCTCTTGCCACCAACCACTGGTGTGACTGGGTTAAAAGTCTGTGACCCCAGAGTTTGTGGTGCACCCCAAACACATAGGAACCCCCAATAACACTTAGCTCACCTGAAACACTTTGAGGATAAAGCTTTTAAGGACAAGGCAGTAAAGTGGCAACAGGGCCTGAGGCGTTTTCGTTTTTGTTTTTGAGAGACAGAGTCTCGCTGTGTCGTCCAGGCTGGAGTGCAGTGGCAAGATCACAGGTCACTGTAACCTCGACCTCCTGGACTCAAGCCATTCTCCTGCCTCAGTCTCCGGAGTAGCTGGGACTACAGGCAGGTGCCACCACGCCCGGCTAGTTTTTTAATATTTTGTAGAGACGGGGTCTTGCTACGTTGCCCAGGCTGGTCTGGAAGTCCCACCTCCAGCGATCCACCCACCTCAGCCTCCCCAAGCGTTGGGATTACAGGCGTCAGCTGCTGCGTGTTTTGAGGTCCACTTGGTGTTTTGAATTTAGGCATTAGCTGCCAATATTGAAAACAGAAAGATTCTACATGAAAATCAGGATGTGTGGCTTCTCTTAAAACCTGGGAAGCTCTGTGCACAGGGCCACAGCAGGGCGGGCCCAGCGCGAGCCGGTGAGGCTCCGCTCCGGGCACGACTGAGGGAGCCTGGCCCCCGGACAAGGCCCGCCCCACCGGCAGCGTGGGGGCGCCTGCGTTTGCCCGGGACCCCCGAGAAGCCAGGCCGCACCCTACTCTCTCCACTCCGTTTTTCCTTTTCCTTAACTGGCAGGCTATTTTCTAAATTGAGTTAGAGTTCATACACAGTCAAGTAGGTCTTAAAGGTTCGACTCCGTGAGTTTTGACGGACGTTTACACCTGTGTGTTCGCCACACCATCTAGATACACAGTATTCCCACTAACCCAGAAAATGGCCTCCCACGCCTCCAAGTCAACCCCATGGCTCCCCGGGCCGGGCCGCACTGACGGCCCCCACCCCAATGGGGCCGGCCCCGCCCTCTGCCGGCCCCGCCCTCTGCCGGGCCCGCCCCTTCCGGGCCCGCCCCTTCCGGGCCCGCCCCTTCCGGGCCCGCCCCTTCCGGGCCCGCCTCTTACTGGTCCCGCCCCTTCTGGCCCCGCCCCCGCTGGCCCGGCCTGGCCGCTGCCCACGTGCAGCTGCTGAGACTTATGCTCGCAGCAGTGTGCATCCTCAAGGCTCACCTTTGTTACTCAGTGGCAGGTGGTTGTGTGGACGTACCACATCTGGTTGGGGCAGCTGGGCAGTTTGGGGGCCACCGCGAATAAAGCTGGTGCGTGAACAAGCCCTTCAAGGATTTGCTGAACTCTCTAAGCCGTGGCCTTCCTGGGCGGGAGGAGGGAATGTGGCTTAGGCCCATCTTCCTCCCCACCCCTTCCCTCCCCTGGCTTCAAAAAGTCTAGCTCTGTGCTATGTGCCTGCCCTTTCTGTGGGGTCTCCGTTTTGCAGGAGGGGAGGGAGGGGGGAGCAGCCCCAGATAGGAGTTTAGTGGAAGACCCGCTAAGACGCAAGCACACACGTGCACACGCACCGCACACACGTGCACACGCACCGCACACACGTGCACACGCACCGCACGCACACGCACATGCACACGCACATGCACACGCACACGCTGCCCAGCCGCTGTGCTGACGGGTCGGGTGGCCTCTGCCTAATCAGATGGGCTGAGCCTGTTTGCCTGACTCTCTCCACCAGCGCAGAGTTCCTGAGTTTTCTTCCCATATAGACACTATTCTGCTCCTCTCCCGGCTGAGCTCCGAGGCCCCAGAGGGCCACGTCCTCACACTCACACCCCGTGCTTGTTCGCCCAGGGCCTCAGCTGGTGCCGGGGCCTTGGCGGGAGGGCAGCCCTCATGCTCTGCTGGGATGCGCCCCTCTGCTGTCATGACTTTTGTAAGCTCCTGGGGGCAGGGCCAGGTGGCAAGAGAGCCCTGGATCCAGCGCATGGGCCCACGACCTCCCGGTGCTGCCCCTCCCGGTGCTGCCCCTCAAGCTCTGGGGCACACGCTCCCCACACCTAAATGCATGGTGAAAGGGGCGGCCTTGTAAAAATACCTAATCCCACAGTTTCCCCAGTTCACAGTTAAAGATCAATCCTGTGAGTTCTTGCTAAAAGGCACCCTGCAGGAGTTCTGTTTTGCACAACTTTTGAAGAGAACTGAATGGACGGAAAAGATGTAAATCTCGTCTCTTTCAAAATTATTTTTTGCGAATCTGCTTTTACAGAGTTCCTGAGTAAACAACAGCAGAACAAGCTCCAGGCCTCAACCATATTTCTAAGGCAGAGTCACCTCTCCTGGGATAATCCCTTCTCCAAGGAAAGGTAGGAAACCAACTCTTGGACTTTGACATCTTGCTGCTGCCTTTGTGATCAACTGACAGCCAGCACTATTGTTTTCTCTTCACCCTCCTTAATATCAGGGAGCCACTTGGCCTCACTGCTGGCACTCCCTTCTCTTTCTTCGGGATGCCAGGCCATCTCTGTGCTCTCTCCGCCCCCTTCCCCTCGCTCTTTCACGCTCTCATTCTTTCTTTCCTTCTAAGAAGACAAAACAAATTTTACTTTTATGTATCTTAATCTCTGTGTGAGAAATCTTTCTCCACCAGTGCCGTGAGCACCTGCCAGGCTTTCCGCCCTAACACCTGGTAAACGTGGATGCCGCCTTTGCTCAAATATAAGTGACCCCCAAAGGTAGGGTTTTCCCAGTAAGATCTATCAGATCATTTTGTGACCACATAGACATGTAGAGATAAATATAAACTAGTCAGATGTCCCATATAATGTTTTCTTTATTAATTGGTTGTACATAAATCCTAAACATCTCTGGACACGGGAATGTCTATTCTTCCCTGTTGGGTCCAGACCAGCCTGACAGTAGAGCTGCTCTTCTCTGAGCTACAGTTGACCAATAACAGCCCCATAGTGGGGGCACAGGTGGGGTGACTGGGTCGGAAGTGTCCCAGAGGGGCCCAAGGTGCCCAGGGGGCCAGTGAGGCAGAAGGGGCTGGGACAGAATATATA
This sequence comes from Microcebus murinus, assembly GCF_040939455.1. Taxonomy (NCBI): domain Eukaryota; kingdom Metazoa; phylum Chordata; class Mammalia; order Primates; family Cheirogaleidae; genus Microcebus; species Microcebus murinus. Next base: position 126,778,033 of record NC_134104.1, on the reverse strand, counting down.
GCCAGATTTCTCCCCCAAAATGTACACGGATCGCTCCCCTTCAAAGAGACCAGGCCTAGCTGGTCTCCCTGTGGTGTCCAGTTGCCCGAGGTACCCATGTCCCATGCCAAGGTCTCTGCACTGGGCCGGAGAGACACAGAGAGAGACAGAAACAGAGAGAGAAAAAGAAACAGGGAGACAGAGACTTAGACACTGAGGCAGAGATATTTAAAGACAGAGACAGAGATATAAGGAGACACAGAGATACAGAGACATACGCAGAGAGATATATAAGAGATATACAGAGATGAGAGAGAAAGAAACAGCTAAAAAGAGGTGAGGAGAGGAAGACTTAAAATCTGTGAAGGAACAAAACAAAACAGACAACCCTTCTCAGCGGCCAAACAGGGAGCTAATCGCCAGGGCTCATCTGGCCTTTCATGTGTCTGGCAAACTCCTTGAACTGCTCAAAAGATCAAACACACGCAGCCCTTTATGAGTCTAATAACCTTTTTACCCATCCCCAGATCCTGACCCCAGAACACTTTCTCAGAAGGGGCTTGGTGAGATTACGGTAAAGGCTTTCGAGTGACAGGCAGGCATGCACGTCCCCAGCCCAGCGCCCCCCGTGCACCCCGAACACACCCATCCTCTCCCTCTGCAGCGAGGTGGGAGCCCCACAAGGAGACGAGCAAACTGCCCACAGCCGCCACGTGGCGAGTCTCCAGGGAAACGCCAAGACCCCTGCCCAGGGCCTGGCCGAGCACCCCAAGGCTCAGCGGTAAAGGCAGAGGAAACTGAGAGAGGGCTGGGGCGGTGGATCGTGGTCCCAATCTGGGAATGACTGTGCTGTGTGTGTGTGTGTGTGTGTGTGTGTGTCTGTCTGTCTGTCTGTCTGTCTGTCTGTCTGTCTGTCTGCACACAGCAGTCAGTCACCCTGAGGCAGCCAGGAAAAGGGACGCTCCGAAATAGGATGAAGGTAAAGAAACCTGGAGCAACAGAAGATTCGCACCGGGAAGACAGCAGGCGCTATTTCAGGGCTAGAACGAATGCTGGCCCCTGGTGCAAGAGAAGTTGCAACCCCTGCACCGAGCACTTCTCTGAGCCTGGGAGGAGGGGTTTCCTCCCTGTGACGGGCGCAGAGCAAGGCGGGCGCCCCAGGCCTGGGTCACGGCGGCACACGCACGCAGTCCGTGACGGCTGTGGTCGCGTGTGCATTTCCAACCCCTTAGCCAGAGGAGACTGTTTTTTGGTCTGTTGCCCAACCGTGTAAACACATGTACATTTCACAACCCTGAAAATATACTACAGTAGCTGTGCCCTCTTCCCAAGAATCAATATCCAAAGACTTTAAAAAAATACTGCAGAACAATGTGAATGCACTTAATGCCACAGAATATTGTCCTTAAAAATGGTTAAAAATGATACATTTTATGCTGTGTATATTTTACCACAATAAGAAAAATTAAAATGAAAAAAAAATGAGGTGCTCAAACGATGCCATGGGAGTCTCTCAGCTCTGATTTCCTCTGAGTTGACATCATTGAAAAGCAGCCTCTTCCCGCACGGTGGCAAGAGAGCCAGGCCAGCCGCTCCAGCCCAGCAAGCTGGCACGCAGAGGGCTGTCCCCTCCCCTCCACCAACCAGCTGAATCCGGGCCTCCCGCACTGACCCACTTCGGGTCGCCTGGCTGCCCAGGAACCCGCTGTGCATCCAGCGCTGTGGAACATGCTGACTGACGAATTTGCTCGAAGCTCACGGACATCCCCCTCTGCACGCAGACTTGTTCACCAGTCCGCTGGGGGCTTTTCCCTGCAGGAATCGTCATCCCCAGAAGCAGGGGAGGAAAGCGGTGGATAAACACCCAGCCCGGCATCTGGGCTGGGGTAACGGAGGAGAGTGTGCTGCACCATCCCAGGAGTGCCCCAGGGAGGGGACAGGAACTCCAAGTGCCGCCGGCCGTGGGACTGGCTTGACAACAGCACCTTTCCCTGCCCTGTCTCACCCCCGACCCCAGAGTTTCTGGGCATCACCTTCTAAATAACGACTCGTACTGAATCCCTGTCTCTGGCTTTGCTTCCGGGGGATCCCAAACAAGACAGGTCCCCAGAGAAGCCAGGGCCCTGTCGGGAGAGGGGAGGATGGATCCGGACAGACAAAACCCAGCTCCTGCTCCACCTCAGGTGTGTGTGGCTCTGCTCAGGGCTGGGGACAGCCGGGCTGCAGTGCACCTCCCTGGAAAAGGCTCCTGCCCAAACCCCTGAAGTCCTCCCACCCCGCCACCTCTGCCCCTGAGTAAAATCCCACTGGAAGAATTCCTGCTTTAAAAGACAGGCTGACATCTCCCAGGAAGACGCTGAGCTGTGGGAAAATGTCAGAGTCGCCCACACGGCAACCATGGACTTAAGCAAAAAATAACAACTAAAAAAGAGATTAGAGCGGAGCGTCTAGGCTGGAGACAGTCCCGGTCACAGCCCTCGGGACAGCGGCTCTGCAGAACGTGTCCTTGAAGCTGATCCGTTATTTGAGGACGTGTGGCTCAGTCCCAAGTAACCTTAATAAGAACCCAAGTAACAGGGAGAGCCAATTAAGGGATTGGTGGCTTTTGAGAAACAGAATCCCCGTTCGTTTGTAACTGTATGGAATTAAGGGGATTGCACGAGCGGAGGGACTCGGATCACTTGTTCTGAACGAGGAGGTCAGGAAGGCTATGTGATCTGTGCTGATCCTGCACGACTGTCTTTGCCCTACTCCATTTCAAAGTCTGGGGCTTGGAACCCTTGGCTCTGACCTTGGTCACTGGACTGGCTGGCCCTTTGGGTTTGTCATTAAACTCTTTCCCCCACACTTGGAGGCTGGACTTGTACTGACCCCTTGGGAAGACCCCTGACTAGCTCTTCTCCTGCAACTGGGCATGGCCTAGGGACGGTGCCATTTTTTGCCTGGAGCCATGGTGCAGGCTTTTAAATGTCCCATGGGGTGAGAAGACAAAGCCAGGAGGTTGAGACAGGAAGGGAGTCTCTGGCAAGACGTTCGCTGTGCTCCAGGTCGCCATGTGCTCCCACATTTCCCAGCCTTCTTGCAGGGAGGCGAAGCCACGTGAATATTCTAGCCACGTGAGAAGTGGCATCTGGGACTCCCGGGTAAAGCACCCAAGGGCCAGCGTGCAGCCCTCCGGCTCTCTCCCCCCACTCTGGGGAGCGGAGCCCGTGCAGAGGAGGAGGCTTCCAGGATGGCAGCTCCTGGACCTGCGGCCACCACACAGCAGAGAGCTGCCCTGGGGGTCCCCGGCCCTCACTGGAGCTGTGTAAGCCGGAAGGAACCTGCTCTGATTTGGGGTGCCTTTGCAGCTGTGCACAGCCTAACCTGACCCATACAAACGCCAACAGCACACAGGTGGCATCTGAGCGCCCCCTCAACAGGACAGAGAACACAGACCAGGAGAGGCTGGGTCCTCTCTCAGCTCCGGCCAGCCCTGGGGATGGGAAGGGCAAACGTGACTCCATCTCCACCTTGCACCTGGGGAAACTGAGGCTCAGTCACGCAGCCAATAGGAGGTAGTACCGGGCCTTCTCTGCTTTGCTGTGATAGCTGAGGGGCTGTGACTTGAGGTGCCACTCTAAGGGACGGCAGGGCTGTGGAGGTGGGCTATTGAGGAGGCAGGGGGAGGAGAGGGAGACTCCTGCACTTACCTCCCCCCAGCGCGTGCCCGGCCTCCTGGCAGGGGCAGCCCCTTCCTCCCTGTGCTCTGGAGCCGCCTGGGGACAGTGTGGGACCTCGTTAGGTGGCACAGGGGAGCCGTCAGCTGCGATTCTTTGGGGACTCACCACGAGGGCTCTGTGGGTTCACCTCGTTCGATTCCCCCAACACCCCTACGATCTCCGTGACAGGTGGAAACACTGAGGCCCAGCAGGTGAAGGCATCTGTCCGTGGGCAAACAGCTAGAGCCATGGGGGCAGCGTGGCTTCTGAGACCACTTCATCCCTGTGGGATGCTGCTTCCGGGTACCGGGGAGACAGGGATGGTGAGACACAGAGGCAGACAGACACGCAGAACGCACGCAGCGCAGAGCTCAGTCCAGCCACCCAGGGGATTATTCCACCAGCAGGGGACCCACCCAAGCCGTCTGATGGCGAGCTCCTGCCACCAGACAAGGCTAGGGAACAGGCGGGGGACGTGCAGCCAGGTCAGTTCTGGCCTTTCCACTGCAGGACTCTCTCTGCGTCAGCCGGGCTGGGGTGTCTTTGCAGGGCCCCTCACCTCCGGGCCACCTCAGGGCCCCCCCGCTCAGAAAAACCCCTTCCTTCCCCATCAGCACCCACACCGTGGGCTGCGGTCCCTGCATCACCAGGCTCCCTGCACCCCACGGAAACTAGGCCGCCGTGTCCTAGACCGTAATGGGAGGCCCTGCAGGGAGCCCCATCAGTCACACGCCAGGAGGGATGCAGCTTGGCCGACCGGAAAATTGGGGATAAGGACAGCGGCAGAACCAGCCAGCATCCAGGTTTTCCCTCCACAGGCAGAGGGCTGGAAAGAGAGAGCAGGCTTCCGCTGTTCTCTCGCTAGTGCACAGGATGAAGGGTCCTTTGTGGCCCGCACATGCCACCCCTACTCAGAGGGCTTTGGCAACAACGGCCTAACACCCCCTTCCCCCCCAGCCCTAGGCCCGCATCGTTTGGGGCGAGGCTGAGAGTCAGGCTCTGTGAGGCCCGTCCCGGGACTCCCCTGCCACACCCCAAATGAGCGGCTTCTGCACAGCCTCGCAAGCTGTTACCCAGCGAGTACTGCGCCCTCTCTGCCCTGCTCTATAGGGGCGGACGGCGCTGTGGCCGTAAGCCTGTACTCTGTACCACAGAACCAGCCCCAAGGCAATTTAACCCAATAACTTAACTACTCGCGCTGGGCAGAGCCCTGCACAAGCTGCTTTACCTTAGGGACTCATTTATTTCTCCCCGCAGTGCCCAGGGTGGTGCATTAGTTGGGACTGAGCATAGCTGTGAGTGACAGCTCCGCCCCCAAATAACAGGAGCTCAAACCAGAGCTTCTCAAAGTTTGTTTTGTACACAAACCACTTGCAGATCTTGTTAAAATGCAGATTCTGATTCGGCAGGTCTGAGGGGAAATCAATAATCTGCATTTCTAACAGATTCCTAGATGATACCAATGCTGTTGATCAACCATCAGAGGCTTAAATGAGATCACAGTTAATTTCCCTGACAGGTAAATATGTCCAAATGGAAGCAGCCATAGGCTGACATGTAGCTTGATGGTGTCCTTTTGCTCTGCCATCCTTAATATCTAGTGTCTTTCTCATAGTACAAAATGGCTGCCCAAGAACCAGCCATCACATCCATATTTCAGCCAGCAGGCAGAAGGAACAGTTGAAGAATGCATGCTTGCTCTCTTGGGACACTCCCCAGAAGTTGCATATGACATCTCTGCATATATCTCATTGTCTAGAACTTAGTCACACGCCTCAGGGAAAGCCTGGAAGATGTACTCATTATCCCAGGCAACCATGCATGCAGCTAAAAGTTGGCAGTGGTGGTGGATGGACTATTAGAAAGGAAGAATGGATACTGGGGATAGCTATTCTCACTCTTATTTTACAGATGAGAAAATTGAAGGGCAAGGAGTTTAAGTAACTATACTGAGGATTACATGAGTTAACATATAAGCACGTAATAATCCTTAGCTGGTATTTCTATCCAGGAGGCCGTTGCCATGTTATGGATACAACGAGTTGATGTAGCCAAGTGCCTGGCACAGAGTAGGCATCCCATAATAGCCATCTCATCTCAGTATTATTGCTGTGAGCCAGAATGGGGGGTGGTATGGCTTCCTGTGAGTGAGTTCTCTGCCTCACTCAGCCATAACCAAGTACCTTTCAACCACCTGAACTTGCACAGAGAATGGCTTGCAAATGTCTTGAAGCCTGTGCAGGATATTTGGAAGGTGCGATTTGGCAGCCATTTCAGGAGTGCTTTTTCCATCACTTAAGTTACTTAACAAGTCCAAAATTATAGGTTTTGGGGATCACCCTGATAGCTTCTTAAAACTAAAGATTAAATAAAAGTTACTAATGCAAACCCTGTGTAGAAGTTCATTAATCTTGTTTCCTCTTCCTGGGCAAACTGCCCACGCCCCCCCCCCCGGCCTCCTTGCAGATAGAGGTAGCCACGGCTGGGTGGGAGTGGGAGGGAAGCCACCCCCCCCCAGAACCCCCTAAGAGGGCTTCCTGGGACCGTTCAGGATCTGCTCTTTGGGAACACAGCCCAAATCCCAACACGAGGTGGAAAGACATCCCTTCACAGCTCCGGAAAAGCTGCCTGCCGAACCCAACCGCACTCTGACAGGAGCGAGATGGAAACCTGTAGAGTTGGCCCAGCAAGCTTTTCCCGAAAAGGGAACAAGAGTTAAACATTCGAGGCTTGGCCGTGCACAGAGTCTCCGTTCTAACTGCTCGACTCTTCCGTCAGCATAAAAGCAGCCGGAGCCAGGACACGCGTGAATGTACTACCGCCTTTCATGGATTCTGCACAAAAACAGGCAAATGGGCCAGATCGGGCCTGTGGGCTGCAGCGTGCTGACCCTTGCTTTAGAGAGTGAAGCCTCTCGGAGTTCGTGCTTATTGTCACTGCAGCTAGTGTTAACTACCGTAATTCTCGGGGTCCAGTCCACCCAGGAAAGGCAGGAGAAGGTATTTGGCCCTGCCCAACCATACACACAGGGGAGTTGGGGTTTCAGCATGGCAAACACTTTTTTCTATTTATTGTAGTGATTAAATCTTCCTTTAAAATAAATTTTAGTTAAAAGGTGAGCTAAGGTGAGTCAGCTTAAATAAATAAAAAGAGTAAGTTAGTATGGGGAGAGGAAAAGTGGCAGAACTCCTGAAAGGCCGTAGTATGGCTGCCATGGACAGAATTGCACCCACTCAGAATTCACATGTGGAATTCCTCATCCCTAACGTGATGGTGTCTGGAGTTGGGGGCCTTTGAGGGGTGTCTTAGTCCATCTGTGCTGCTATAACAAAATGGCTGACTGGATAATTTATAAAGAACAGAAATTTACTGCTCACAGTTCTGGGGGCTGGGAAGTCCAAGGTTAAGGTGCCGGCAGGTTCTGTGCCTGGGAGGGCTGTTCTCTGCTTCCAGGGTGGTGCCTTGTCACAGCATCTTCTGGAGGGGATGAATGCTGTGTCCTCACAGGGTGGAAGAGACAGGAGCAGGTGAACTCTCTCCCTGAAGGGGAGTGTTCTAATCCCATCCATGAGGGCTCCACCCTCATGATCAACGTAATCGCCTCCTACAGGCCCCACCTCTTACTACTATCACATTGGTGATTGGGTTTCAGCCTATGAATTTTGGGGGGCACATTCAGACCATAGCAGAGCGGTAATTAGGGTTAGATGAGGTCATGAGGGTGGGCCCTCATCAGGGGATCAGTGCTGTAGTAAGAAGAGGAAGAGAGAAAGGTCTCGGCCTCCCCATGCCGAGAAGTGTCAAAATGAAACTCGCCCTGCTGGAACCTTGATCTTGGCCTTCTCAGCCTCCAAAACCACAAGAAAGAAACATCTTTTGTTCAAACCACGCAGTCTGTGGTATTTGTTTACGGGAGCCCGAGCTGACTAAGCCAACGCCCAGCTGGGAAAAGCTGCCAGGGCGCTGGGAGGCCAGCGAGGGTTCTCTGCAAAGCAGGAGTGGGGGGAGAACTTGCGTGTCAGCTGGAGATCGCCGCTGGAGCCCCTGGGTCAGTCACCTGTAGGAACCATGTTTATTCAAAGGGGTTCCTAAGGTCCCAAGCCAGGACAGAGCAATGGCAGACAGCTCACTGGCTCCCCAGCATGGGAGCTGCCTCTTGTCTAAACACCAAAAGCCAAACCAAACAATGAGGTGCCCAGATAACCCTGAACTGGCTCCCATCCCCCATATAAACCAGCCTGAATGGCTAGTAACAAAAAAGCCAGTCTCTTCAAGGCCTGGTAACCTCTCGTCCCAAGCCTCCTGCACTGTGGTCAAGGTCCCTGTGTCTCAAATTAATCCATCTGCTGCCTTGTCTGCTTTTCTGTCTTGTGCCCGCCCCATCTCAAGCACCGTCGTGTCCTCTAAGGTTGGGATCCGCCTTCTCTGCCCACAGCTCTGTGGCCTGCTCCCCGAGCCCGTCTGTCCCGGTTCTCTAAACGTGGCTACAAGCATCTGTCTTTGAGGCCCCCATTCCCAGTTCAATCCGGGGTCAAACTGTTTGTGGAGAGTCCCAGGCTTCTGCTCCTCAGTTTTTGAAAGTGCCGTGCAGACATCAGCCCATTTATAAACGTAGATATGATTCCTGACCCCCCCAACTCCATTTTATGCTGAGCCCCTAACTTAAAAGCAAAATATACTTGTGTGGGCCCCACCCCATTCCTGACCAAGCAGACACCCTTGTGTGGGGACAGAAACTCCATTTTGAAAAAGTTCTTTAGGAGATACTGATGGGGAAAGCTGGTTAAATAAAACAGCTCGTGATAGTTAATTTTATGTGTCAACTTGACTGGGCCGCAGGGTGCCCAGATATTTGGTCAGACATTATTGTGTGTGTTTCTGTGAGGGTGTCTGTGGATGAGATTAACATTTAAGTCAGTGGACTGAGCACAGCAGATTTTCCTTGCTAACGTGGGTGAGCCCTCCTGCCTGGATTCTTTCAAACTGGGACATCAGATTTTTCCTGCCTTTGTACTTGAACTGAAATGTTGGCTCTTCCGTGGTCTCCAGCCTGCTAGCCTTTGGGCTGGAACTGCACCATCAGCTGTCCTGGGGCTCCCCCTTGCTGACTCACTCTGCAGACTCCAGGACCTGTCAGCCTCCATGGCCGTGTGAGTTAGTTCCCTATTTTGTATGTGGGGACACACACACACACACACACACACACACACACACGCACGCACACACACGCGCGCACACACACGCACATGCACACGCTCTGGTCCTGTTTCTCTGGAGTACTCTGACTAACACACAGCTCTTCTACTAATCTTGTTGGTCTCAGCATTAGCTTGAGACTCACAGAGAAAGATATTTTAAATCCTGATGATCAATAAATCAGAATCTTGGCAGTGGAACCCAGGCATCAGTATTTTTAAAGGCTTCCCAGGTAATATCAATGTGTAGACAAGATTGAGAACCGCTTTTCCAAACCAGATGTTGAAAACTAGTGGCTTGTGGGCTGAGTCTAGTCTCTAAATATTTGTTTGATCAAAATGTTTTTTAATTTTTTCAAATTTGGGGCAGGCATATGTTCTCTAAGAGTTTGTCACAAGCACTGCTATTCCCTGTTGTCTTACCCCTGATTGTTTCATTGGTCCTATGCTCTCCCTGACCCCTAAAAGCATTTAGGATTCATCTCCAAAGTAGCCTTGGTGACCAGTACTCCTTTGGCCAACATCACTTTCTCACAACTGGAATGGCTTAAGGGAGTAGAAAAGACAAGGGAAGACAGGAGAGGACTCATGGAGAGGAAGGGCCAGGGTCGGGAACAGCCCAGGGTGGCTGACATGATCCACTCTGGGGCCTCCTGAGAACAAAATCTGTACAGCAGTGGAAGGCCTTCCAGCCAGCTGTCCACAAATGTGGTATAGCTCCCTCTCTCCCATCTACTTAGGCTTCTTTACATTCTCTCAATCATGCTTTATGTATATCTTTCATTTTATTTTATATTTTTTAGAGATAGGGTCTTTTTATGTTGCCCAGGCTGGTCTTGAATTTTTGGCCTCAAGCGATCCTCCTGCCTCAGCCTCCCAAAGTGCTGGGATTACAGGAGTGAGCCACTGCACCTGACCAATCATGATATATAGTTTTCTATGTAAGAGACCTCTAGGCCATGTGCAGTGGCTCACTCCTGTAATCCTAGCACGTTGGGAGGCCAAGGAGGGAAGATTGCTAGAGGTCAGGAGTTCAAGACCAGCCTGAGCAAGAGCAAGACCCATTCTATACAAAAAATAGAAAAAAATAGCCAGGTGTGGTGGCATGCACCTGTAGTCCCAGCTACTCGGAAGGCTGAGGAAGGAGAGTTTCTTGAGCCCAGGGGTTGGAGGTTGCAGTGAGCTATGATCCTGTCAGAGCACTCCAGCCTGGGCAACAGAGTGAGACTCTGTCTCAAAATAAAGAAAAAAAGTCTCCTTAACTTTCATTAAATTTATTCCTAAATATTTTATGCTTTTGGTGTTATTATATTATAATATAAAGGCAATTGCATTTTCTAATTTTTTGCTGGGACATAGCAATACAATTGACATTTATATATTGATCTTGGCAACTTCACCCTATTCCTCTATTGATTGTAGTAATTTATCTGTCGATTCTTCTGGATTGTTGTATGCACAAAAAAATGAACCTCAACCCCTTAATGCATACCATACATAGAAATCAATTCCAGGTGGATTGTGGGTTCAGGAGAGAAAGTGGAAGCAACAAAAATGATAAAATACAAAACAGGAGAGTATCTTTCTGACCTTGAATTGAGGAAACGATTCTTAAGCAGAACCTGAAAAAGGAATAATGATGAAGAAAAGGATTAATACATAGGGCTACATTAAAATTCAGAACATCAGTTCAGGTCCAGTGTGGTGGCACATGCCAGTACTCCCAGCTACTTGGGAGGCTGAGGCAGGAGGATCATTTGAGCAGGGGAGATAGAGGCAGCAGTGCTCTATGATGACGCCACTGCCCTCCATCTCCTGCCTTGTCTGCTTTTCTGTCTTGTGCCCGCCCCATCTCAAGCACCATCGTGTCCTCTCAGGTTGGGATCCGCCTTCTCTGCCCACAGCTCTGTGGCCTGCTCCCCAAGCCCGTCTGTCCCGGTTCTCTATACGTGGCTACAAGCATCTGTCTTTAAGGCCCCCATTCCCAGTTCACTCCCAGGTCAAACTGTTTGTGGAGAGTCCCTGGCTTCTGCTCCTCAGTTTTTGAAAGTGCCGTGCAGACATCAGCCCATTTATAAATGTAGATATGATTCCTGCCCCCCCCAACTCCATTTTATGCTGAGCCCCTAACTTAAAAGCAAAATATACTTGTGTGGGCCCCACCCCATTCCTGACCAAGCAGATACCCTTGTGTGGGGACAGAAACTCCATTTTGAAAAAGTTCTTTGGGAGATACTGATGGGGAAAGCTGGTTAAATAAAACAGCTCGTGACAGTTAATTTTATGTGTCAACTTGACTGGGCCACAGGGTGCCCAGATATTTGGTCAGACATTATTGTGTGTGTTTCTGTGAGGGTGTCTGTGGATGAGATTAACATTTAAGTCAGTGGACTGAGCACAGCAGATTTTCCTTGCTAACGTGGGTGAGCCCCATCCAATTAGTTGAAGGTCTAAACAGGAGAAAAATGCTGATCCTTCTCCAAGTAGAAGAGAATCCCTCCTGCCTGGATTCTTTCAAACTATCAAGGCCTCAGTAAAGTATTTCTCCATATTTCTGGCCCTCTGTCCTCAACAAAATTCAACTACGTCCAAATATCATGAAGGTGTGTGGATTGCGCCACAGCCAACTGGCACTGCTTTGAGAGGTGGTGAGAATTAATGTGGAGGAAGCACGTCAGATTTTTCCTGCCTTTGTACTTGAACTGAAATGTTGGCTCTTCCGTGGTCTTGAGCCTGCTAGCCTTTGGGCTGGAAGTGCACTCCAGACAGGGTGACAGAGCAAGATCCTGTCCCTGAAACACAACAAAAGAAAGAGCTTCAGTTATTCAAAATGAACTGTTAAGAGAAGAAAATTCAAGCCATGGAATGGGGACGTATATGTGCATGACATATAATCAAGAAAAGGTTCATTTTCAGAATACATAAATCAATTTATAAAGGGCAGGCAAACATATGCAAAAACATGTAATGATCACATATGTCACGAGAGAGGACATCCAAATGACTAGTAAACAAAAAAGGTGCTCAAACTCACTTGTAATCAGAAAAATGCAAATTACATTCACAAGGAAAAGAGCCTGACCCTACCCTACATCGGGAACCATTTTTGTGAATGGGTTTATGATTATGCTCATGAGGAATGGCCTTTCTACAAAGCGAGGCCCACAGATTACCCTACTCAAGGACAGCAGCTCCATTTTATTCGCCATTACCTGGCAGAGGTAAAGAAAGGTGAGACCCTCTCCCAAGAGGAGCAGAGAAGACTGGAAGATTTGCTGGTAGAGGTCAATCGGTGTGTTCTGGCATCCCATTTCTTCTGGGGTCTGTGGTCTATCTTCCAGGCATCCATGTCCACCATAGAATTTGGTTACATGGAGTATGCCCAGTCTTGGTTCCAGTTCTACTTCCAGCAGAAGAGACAGCTGACCAGCTTCCACCCCTCATCCTGACTCTCCACCCTCCTAGTGCTTGGATTTCTCCTAGAGCCTCCAGGGCAGGACCTTGGAGGGAAGGGCTAAGAGCAGAAGGCCCTGGGGACTGGGCTGAGGCCCCAGGTGAGAATAGGGTTGAGGAGGCTGACCTCTCCCTGAGTTTGAGTAGGTCCTGTGGTGGGCAGGGAGCCCCTGTGCTATGTACCTTAAGACAATAAATGTGCTTCTTCCTTCAAAAAAAAAAAAAAAAAAGTGATGTTGGCCAAGGGAAAGTGATGTTGGCTTGGGGTGGGAGTGAGAATTGAAGGGCACATGCTATTCTAATGCAAAATAGAAAGTCTAATTAATTTGTAATATAATTAATTTAGTAATCCATTCAGTGTTAGATTTTAATTAAACCTAATACTAATAGTAAAGCTGAATATTGAAATGCTAACACATCAAGCTAACAAATCTGTTAAAAATATGTTTTATCAAATATAACTTCATAATGACAATATTGCAAAGATGAATAAAGCTATAGTTTTTACATGACTGAAAATCATTAAAATATCCAAGATGATTGACTTAAATTAATATTTGCACATCTGTGTATTCTGTTAATGGGCCAGTGGTGTTTGGATGAGTAGTAAAACACGTAATTCATAAAAGAGTATATGTTTACTACATAGGAGTTATTCTTCTTGCCTTCATCTTAGCAAAATCACCAATTATGATGTTATAATCAATACTTTTATATAATTTTAATTCAATTAATAGTAATAATCTAAAGGATTAAAAATATATTCAAGGTATATACAGTTTTATAAAATTTTTATAAAAATTTGAAGTGAAAGCAAATGTAAAAATTAAAAAATTAAAATGACTTTTAGGTATGTTTTAAAAGTTTTTTTTAATCCTAAAACTTCAAAATTATCTGTTAATTAAAAGTAATACTAAAAGTTATGTGTTGACTATCAAAATCCTAAATCAAAATTATTTGATTAAAGCCAAGAAATTTTAATTTAATTTTTAAAAAATTAAATCTTATTAAATATTTTTATTAATTAAATGTCCACCACTCCAGCATTCAAGGTCCACCTAGTTGTTAACGTAAAGAACCCGTATCCTACATCACGCTTGTTATGTCTAGACCAGTAGTTCTCAATTTGGGGTGATTCTGCCCTGCAGGAAACACTTGACAATGGAGACGATTTGATGGTCTCACCGAAGTTGATGGGCTACTGGCATCTAAGTGAGTAGGGGCCAGGGATGTGCTAAACACTCTACAATATACAGGACAGACACCTGCAAGAATTATCTGGGCCAAAATGTCAGTAGTATCAGGATTGAGAAACCCTGGTATAGTCATGCACATGTGCAAATTTAAGAGGGTTGTTGACAAAATGTTCAACAAATGTGACAAAGTGTTCACCAAATGTGACAAAAAGTGTTCCTCGCTGCAATGTGCAGTGGTTGTGCACAATACACTTAATCCACGAGGACCTCCAGAACCCTGAATTAGAACATGGAGAAAAAAAGCAAGAAAATGATGTTCGGTATGATGGGAAATGGAACTCCTTATGCAAGAATCTATTGCATCCATGCTACAGGAGAGAGTGGATTTAACAAGTTAATTTATTTGTGTTTTCTCTACGTAAGTGCTTCCTCCACATTAATTCTCACCACCTCTCAAAGCAATGCCAGTCTCTATGTTGGCTGTGGCACAATCCACACACTTTCATGATTTTTTGGACGTAGCTGCATTTTGTTGAGGACAGAGGGCCAGAAATATGGAAAAATAGTTTTCTGAGGCCTTGACAGTGCTAGGAAGAAATGTGGGGTCCTCTGAAGTGTGGGACATTAAGAGCAGGAGCTACATTTGGGGCTGTTAAACCTTAATGGGTAGGCTTAATGGCTTAATAACCTAATACCACCAGAATGGCTAAATTAAAAACATTGATAATACCAAGTGCTGACAAGGATGTGGAGCAACAGCCATTCACATACACTGCTGGTGCAAGTGTAAATTTTGTGTTAAACTTCTAACAGAAAATATTAACAAAGAACAATATGCCATATTTACCATAAAACTTTTTGGAAACTAGCAGTATCTGCTGAAGCCAAACACGTACACACCCAGCAATTCCAATTCTAGGTACATGCCCAGCAATGTGAATTGTGCTTTTTATGTTAATGAATGCAGTATGTGCTCTTTGTAGAAAATTTGGAAAACTAACTGAAAAGGAAAAAAAAATGTTGCCATTATTTCTAACTCCCAGAGATAAACATTGTTAAAATTTTCATACAAATTCTTGCATGTTTGCTTGATTGATTTTTAAACTCTATGTGTATATGAATAAAATATAGAAAAATTTAGTATAGTCTCTTGCTTCAAAAGCATTAGAAGCATTTTTGCATATTATGCAATAATTTGCAATGGCATATTTTTAATAGCTGTACAATATTCCAGTGCATGAAATAAGTCCTTAATCAATCTCTTATTAACGCATATTGAAGTTGTTTCCAGTTTTCTGGAACATATACACCTTTGTATATCTCTCAGATTATTTCCTGGAGTGCATTTTACATGGGGATGGCTGCATCAGAGAGTTAGGAACATTTTTAAAGTTTCTGATAAGTTTCTGATAGGTATTATAAATTGCTTTTCCAAACTACAGAGGCGGCTCACACTCCTTCAGGAGTATGTTACATTTTCCTCTCATAGCACTTGCTCTAACTGTGAGCATTATCATTTTTTAACCTTGGCCTGTTTCACAGATGAAAAACGGTATCTTGTTTTAACTTACCTCTCCTTGATTAGCAGTGACGTTAAAGATATTTTTCTGATGTTTTATTATGCTCCAGAAAATCTGGAAGTCATTATTCTGAAACAACAGAGTCTTGATAGACTGAAGTTTGCACTTAAAACACAAAAATATTAATAACAGGGAAATAAGTATATTACTGTTAGAGGCAAGGACCCTCAAAGACCCTCAACTCCCCTATGACTTGTCCTACACACGAACTTCGCCCTGGAAAATTCCAGCTATAGCTCCAAGAAGAACGCAGTCCATGACGTGCTGACCACGGAATGCTCCAGGATGTGTTGACTGCAAATGTTCCGGTTGGAGATGAGTAATCAGTCAAAAACAAGATACGATAAGACACTGATTAGGGCTAATCAACCCAGACCCAAGCCTCATCATCACTACTCTATTTTTTGTTTTGACTTCCTTGTTTTTGTATGCCTATAAAACCCACTAAAAATCTAAGTAAAGCAGACCTTGACAACCATTTGCTTGGTCTCGTTTCTCTCTCTCGCTCATCTCTTTCAGGCACGGTCCCCCTCGCCCCCACGAGTAACAGAAGTTCCCGCGGGCCGGGACAAGTGGCGCCCAACGTGGGGCTCGAGGTACGGACTTTTGTCGGGTGACGCCACGGAGTGCTCTTCGGCCGAAGGAAACCCTACAGAGACCCTCGTTCTGCCGCTCACAGAGTCGACGGTCTGGTGAGTAAAATTTTACATTGTCACCCCATCGAGATGGGCCATTCATTGTCTAAGGAGGCCGTTTTTATTAAGGATCTCAAGGCCTCACTCAGAGAGAGAGGAATTAGAGTTAAGAAAAAGGATCTAGTAAAGTTTTTTGTGTTCATTGATCGTGCTTGTCCTTGGTTTATTATTGGTGGACCTGAGATTCACCCACACAAATGGCAAAAAGTAGGTAGAGATTTAAACGATTTACTTCTAAGTCAGGGCCCAGATGCCGTCCCTGGATCTGTTTTTTCGTACTGGGGACTAATCAGAGATATTGTTGAAGGGGCAGATTCAGACCCCAATAAAAAGCAGCTGCTCTCAGTAGCAGAATTCTGCCTCCGACCCGTGTCGCGGTCCGCTTCAAAAACGTCTTTAGAAGCGGCCGAAGGGTCAGCCCCCCCTGATAATCCTAAAAGATCAACATGCCCTTCCCCTTGCCCTTCAGTTTGTATTAATATGCCCCCTCCAGACCCATCGGTTGAGCTCCAGACATCTAGAGAGGAGCCCCCGGTTAGTAGGCCAGACACCAAGGCCCTCTACCCTCCCTTACCTGAGGTTATGGCTCCTCATGCATTTAATTACCCGGTGTTCAAAAAACAACCCCCCCTCAACACCGCCGAAGAAGCAACCCTCGGAGAGGAAGCGGTCCAATATTACGATCCCAAATGGCCGCCTCCTTACACGCCCCAGATTTACGCGCCTTCGTTAATACCTCCCCTTACAATGCCCTTACTTTTGCGTACCAAAGAAGACTTAAGTCAAAGGGTTACGCAATTAAAGGATGTTTTACAACTTCAAAAAGAGTTTGCCCAGCTTTCCAAAGACTTGTCCTCCCTCCAAGATACGCTTAAAGATTCGGTTTTCATTAGCCACCCACGTCATGAGACCGCCCAGTCTCACGTCACCTTACATAAAAAATCCTTAAAATCCTCCCATAAAGCCCTAGCATTCCCGGTAGTTACCAGGTCTAATAGGCAAGGAGACCTTGCCGCCCCTTCTTCGAGCCAGTCCCCGCCCCAAGATTCAGATAATGAAGATACGGAAGGGAGAGAAAGGGAAAGTGATAGTGATGACCCCCCAGAGGAGGCAGTCCCGGGGCCCACTGCAGAGCCTACTGAGTTCCGCAGACTAAAACTTAAGACTTTAAAAGAATTAAATTCTGCTGTTAAGACGTATGGGCTCAATGCACCCTTTACCTACTCCCTCCTAGAGGCAGCCTCGGGAGGCGGCTACCTGCTCCCCGGAGAATGGACCAAACTGGTTCAGGCAGTCCTTTCACGCGGACAGTTCCTCTCGTGGAAAGCCGATTTTCTCGACCGCTGTCAAACTACGGCTACTAATAATTTAAAAAAAACCCCAATTCTGCCTCTTGGACCCTTGAAAAACTTAGCGGACAAGGGAAATTTGCCACTGAACAGCGCCAAAGGGGACTCCCAATCGGGCTTTTGTCTCAGACCGCCGCAGCCGCTTTCGGCGCCTGGCGAACACTTCCCTCTACGGGATCTGTTCTCACTCCCCTGACAAAAATTACCCAGGGAGCTCAGGAGGGCTTTAGTGAATTTGTGGGCAGGCTTTTAAAGTCTGCTGAACGAACCCTCGGGCACGAGGATGAGAATAATAGGCTTATTAAACAATTGGCCTATGAAAATGCTAACAGTGCTTGCAGGGCCATCCTCAGGGGCAAACTTAAAAATAAAGACCTTAATGACATGATTAGAATGTGTAATGATGCTGACCCCTTCGCCCATAAGGTGTTGCAGGCTGTGCAGCTTGCGGTCGGGGCTGCCATTCAAGGCACTGCGGCACAGAAAGGCTGTTTTAAGTGTGGTCAGCCAGGACACTTTGCGAAGCAATGCCCCTTAGCCACCTCCTCTGCTGCCCCTAACCTCAGTAGACCACCAGGCAGGCCAACTCGGCCCCCCTCCCTCTGTCCTCGCTGCAAGAGGGGATACCATTGGGCTAGTGAGTGCTGCTCTAAGACCGATGCCCTTGGAAATCCCTTGCCACCCCTTTCGGGAAACGGCCTGAGGGGCCAGCCCCGGGCCCCTTGCCCTATTCAATTTCAGTCGGCCTCGGGGAACAGCTGACAAGAGGATCCCCAGCCCCTAGACTCCACCGAGCGACCACAGGGAGCGCAGGAGTGGACTTGTGTGCCTCCTCCGACACAATATTAAGACCTGAAAATGGTGTCCAAATTTTGCCTACTGGCTCATTTGGACCCCCACCGGCTAACATGTTCTTTTTTATTCTGGGCCGAGCCTCCTCCACCCTTGCAGGGCTCATAGTCCACCCCTCCATAGTAGATAGTGACTTTACCGGGGAGATTAACATCTTAGCCAGTGCGCTCACCGGCCCTGTGTGTGTCTCTAAGGGACAGCACTTAGCTCAGGCATTGCCCTTGCCCCTTAATACATCCTTCCCAGCCATCGCCTCTAACCGAGGTGCTTCCTGCCCTGGCTCTTCTGATCTTTATTGGGTCCAAGCTATCACCAAAAAACGACCCACCCTGCGGTTAAAGTTAGATGGTAAACTTTTTGAAGGCCTTCTTGATTCTGGCGCCGATTCCACAGTTATTGCCCAGGACGCCTGGCCCCAATCATGGCCATTGCAGCCTTCACTTACACACTTACAAGGTATAGGACAGTCTAATAATACTCTCCAGAGCTCAAAAATTTTAACATGGGAAGACCCTGAGGGAAACAAAGGCACCACCCAACCCTTTGTAGTCCCAAACCTGCCTGTTAACTTATGGGGGCGTGATATCCTTGCACAAATGAATGTCATTATGTGCAGCCCCAATGAAGTTGTAGCCAGCCAAATGCTTAAACAGGAATTCCTCCCAGGACAGGGCTTAGGCAAGGAGGGTCAGGGACTAAGAGCACCCCTGACCACCCCCCCTAAATCAGACAGATCAGGACTAGGGTTCAAAGAACATTTTTTGTAAGGGCCATTGATCCCCCTGCACTTCAGGCAGATAAAATCACTTGGAAGAGTGACTCACCTGTCTGGATCGATCAGTGGCCCCTCCCATCTAACAAGCTAGCCGCAGCTACAGCGTTGGTGCAGGAACAATTAGCTGCCGGACACATAGAGCCCTCTACTTCACCATGGAACACCCCCATTTTTGTCATTCAAAAAAGGATTGGCAAGTGGCGGCTGCTACAAGACCTGCGGGCTGTTAATCAAACAATGGTTCCCATGGGGGCACTCCAGCCTGGTTTGCCTTCGCCTGTAGCTATCCCCAGAGGCTACTATAAGATAGTCATTGACCTGAAAGACTGCTTTTTCTCCATACCATTGCACCCAGATGACTGTAAGCGCTTCGCCTTTAGTCTTCCGGTAGTAAATTGTATAGGACCCTCCCCGCGTTTCCAGTGGCGAGTATTGCCTCAAGGCATGGCCAACAGCCCTACCCTTTGCCAAAAATATGTAGCTCAGACAATTAATTCTTTTAAAATTCAATATCCTCAACTATATATAATTCATTATATGGATGACATTCTTTTTTTTTTTTTTTTTTTTTTGAGACAGAGTCTCGCTTTGTTGCCTAGGCTAGAGTGAGTGCCGTGGCGTCAGCCTAGCTCACAGCAACCTCAAACTCCTGGGCTCAAGCAATCCTTCTGCCTCAGCCTCCCAAGTAGCTGGGACTACAGGCATGAGCCACCATGCCCGGCTAATTTTTTCTATATATATTAGTTGGCCAATTAGTTTCTTTCTATTTATAGTAGAGACAGGGTCTCGCTCTTGCTCAGGCTGGTTTCAAACTCCTGACCTCGAGCAATCCGCCCGCCTCGGCCTCCCAGAGAGCTAGGATTACAGGCGTGAGCCACCGCGCCCGGCCTTGGATGACATTCTTTTAGCCGGAGCCGACGAGGCAACCTTACATCAAGTTACTATGCAGGTTGTCTCGGCCTTACAAGCTCGAGGCCTCCGCTTGTCCCCCGAAAAGATTCAGGTCTGTCCCCCTCACCTGTTCCTAGGTTTTGAATTATTCCCCAACAAGGTCCTCTCCCAAAAAGTACAGATCAGAAAAGATTCTCTTCAATGCCTTAATGATTTTCAGCGTCTTCTAGGCGACATTAATTGGCTTCGCCCATATTTAAAACTCACCACAGGACAGTTAAAACCCCTATTTGACATCCTGCAGGGAAATACTGACCCAACCTCTCCCCGCTCCCTAACTAAAGAAGGGCAGCAAGCACTCGATTTAGTCGAGCAGGCCATAAATGCCCAGGCCATTGGCTACTTCTCCCCAGATTCCCACCTGTACTTCATTGTCCTCCCCACCCCCTTTTCGCCCACAGGACTCTTTTGGCAGGGCAAGCCTCTTTTTTGGGTTCACCTATCGGCTTCCTCCCCTAAAGTCCTTCCCACCTACCCTTACTTAGTAGCTAAAATTATTCGATTGGGGCGAGAAAACTCCCTTAAGCTTTTTGAAAAAGATCCAGATATCATAATACTCCCTTACAATGCTTCCCAAATTCAGTGGCTAATACAGACTGATGATGACTGGGCAGTTAACTGTACGTCTTTCCAGGGCAAACTAGATAATCATTACCCCCCTGATAAACTAATTCAGTTCCTCTATCGGACACCTGTAATATTTCCCAAAAAAACAAGAGTCTCCCCCATTCCAGGAGCCGTCTTAGTCTTTACCGATGGATCCTCCTCAGGCACCGCGGCCTATAGCATTAATGGCCAGGTCCGCAGTTTTCCCACCAGATTCTCCTCTGCTCAACTGGTTGAGTTAGCAGCCTTAGTCGCAGTCTTCAAATACGTAGATCAGTCACCATTTAACTTGTATACTGATAGTTCTTATGTTGCTCATGCTGTCGCCACTTTGGAAACTGTGCCTCATATTCGGCCCTCCAACAGTACTACTCAAATGTTCCAGCAACTACAAGGACTCATTCACTCCCGTTCTGCGCCCTTTTTTATAGGCCATATTCGTGCCCACACTGGCCTTCCTGGGCCTCTAGTCGCTGGAAATAATCTTGTTGATCAGGCGACTCGCGTTGCAGGCGCTGTTCACAATATCACTGTTGATCCTGTTTGCGCTGCACGCCAGGCTCATGATTTACACCATCTCAATGCCCATACCCTCAGGCTTAAATTCTCCATTACTAGAGAACAGGCCAGAGAAATCGTCCGCCAATGCAGGGCTTGTTTTACCCTTCTCCCTGAGCCACACCTAGGAGTCAACCCTCGCGGCCTGATCCCTGGGGAGCTCTGGCAGATGGATGTCACTCATTACCCCCCTTTCGGAAAGCTTAAATATATACATGTCTCTATAGATACTTGCAGTGGATTTATCTTTGCTTCCCTACAAACAGGCGAGGCCACCCGCCACGTTATCAGCCATGTTATAGCCTGTCTCACCTCCCTCCCTCAGCCTAAAGTTATTAAGACTGACAAAGGCCTGGGATATGTCAGCTCCAATTTCAAAAGTTTTTGTGCTCAGTTAGGCATTAAGCATATTACAGGCATTCCATACAACCCTCAGGGCCAAGGTATTGTAGAGAGAGCTCATCAGACGTTAAAAAATATGCTCTCCAAACTACAATCGGGAGGAGGAATTTTGTACCCTTTAACAGGTAATTCCAAAACCCTGCTTAATCATGCCCTGTTCATTTTAAACTTTCTCACCTTTGACACTGCCGGTAAAACGGCCGCCGACCGCCTTTGGCACCCATCCACCACAGATACTTATGCACAGGCCTTATGGAAGGAGCCGCTTACAGGCAAATGGCTGGGGCCTGACCCTGTCCTCATATGGGGAAAAGGACATGCCTGCATCTACGATACCCAGGCAAAAAACGCCAGATGGCTACCAGAGAGAGCGATTAAGTTATATAACCCACCCAGGGAATCCCCTGAGAAGAATTCTTAATTCTGTTCTCTTCCAGAAATACAATGACTCCCCGAAAAAAGGCGCTGCCCCTCCTATGCCTGATTCTAGTGACCAAGAGCACCATCGCAACCAACATCCATCAGATCTACAACTATACATGGCAGTCACAGGTAGACGCAGCCACACAAAAATCGGTCTCCGTGTTTTACCAACGGCTAGAACAAAGAGGCTCCAGAGAAGACCTCCATACAGAGTCTCCCCATTCAGCCACAGAGGGTTTAAATTTCTCAGATGTTGCCTCAGACATGGAACGCAGTTGGTTCCAAAGGCTGTGGAGACGCCCATGACGGGATTATCGCGATGCCGTGTACCAGGTGCACACCCCGCCAGCTGTGAGGTAACTCCATGACGGGAATATTGTAGGTCCATGCCCGGGGGCACACTTCATAATTAGAAGTGCCGGAGCTGGATGCCACCTACATAGCCTAAGACAGAGGCCTCACCTTCACATTAATCGCCAGATCCTATATTTGGGGTGCTGGTCGCGGAAGCACATCGCGTAGCCTAAGACAGGCTCTCCACCCACTTATATAAACCTCCCTCATATTAATAAAGAGAGGGGGAGATGTTAGAGGCAAGGACCCTCAAAGACCCTCAACTCCCCTATGACTTGTCCTACACACGAACTTCGCCCTGGAAAATTCCAGCTATAGCTCCAAGAAGAACGCAGTCCATGACGTGCTGACCACGGAATGCTCCAGGATGTGTTGACTGCAAATGTTCCGGTTGGAGATGAGTAATCAGTCAAAAACAAGATACGATAAGACACTGATTAGGGCTAATCAACCCAGACCCAAGCCTCATCATCACTACTCTATTTTTTGTTTTGACTTCCTTGTTTTTGTATGCCTATAAAACCCACTAAAAATCTAAGTAAAGCAGACCTTGACAACCATTTGCTTGGTCTCGTTTCTCTCTCTCGCTCATCTCTTTCAGGCACGGTCCCCCTCGCCCCCGCGAGTAACAGAAGGTCCCGCGGGCCGGGACATATTACCATATCACATCACTGTCTATAGTGCTGACCAACACTCTACAATAATTTCTGTCACTGCAGAGAAGTGCATAAAAGCATGAATACCTGTCATTAACACAGTGAACACGCTGGTAGGTAGGCTACAGTGCAAACAAACTCTTTTTTCTACCCCTGTATCTTTAAACGGTATTCACTGGGGGGAAATTTTACTGGGTCTGGGATGAAAACTTTGGTGTGATTTTCTGCTCGTGTTTAGGTTCTAGACAGTCTTATAGTCACTCGCACACCCAGGCTCAAATTGCTGGCTAGGTAGCCCAGAACCATGCAGTAGTCAAAACTCCAAATGTTGATTGACAGGTACATCTCCCTGTCCCCAGCCCCAGGTGAACCAGCACAGGTCTAGGTGCAACTGGAGGAGACGAGGCCACCACCCCTTCCTCATCTTCCCTCTCCACTAAGGAAGTGGCTTCTGGCCTTTTCTGATAGGGGTGACACAGGGCAGGGGATACCGAAAGTTCTTACCTGTTGCACACTGTCATGAGATGGTTTGTCATACTCTGGGGGTCTGGCAAGCATTTCAGGCCAGCCCTTCATGAACACTGTCATGAATTCATCAGAGATCTCCCTGCTGGGTCCCAACCTCAGCTCCCCAAGGCGCAGGGGACCGTCCTCCTCCAGCCGCTGCTCCCGCCCCCACTCCCGGTTCTCCGGGGGTTTCCCCAGCACAGACCACTCTCCGGAGGAGTCCACTTGTCCCTCCCAGCTGTCCTGTCTCTCAGGTGGCCCACCTGCAGCTCAGGAGAGACACATGCAAACTCTCCACCCTGTGGTTCGCGGCAGAGCTGCTGTTTCTCGCGTCCAGCCTTTGTTTGACTCTCTCCTTCTCGCTGCCCAGTGACTCGGTTTACTAGTCAGTCTCTCACCTTAAAATCCCTCCATCTGTGCAAGAAATTACATGGAATGACCCCCAGAACTCACCGTTTCAAACTCACCGAAGACTCTTGCAAAACTGGCCACAAGTCTCCGCTGTTCCTGTGGCCACACCCCTTTTCAATGTGTCTTCCATGTCCCTCCCTTGGGAGGCGGGGAAGAACCTTCCTCGAATCTGGGCTGGTCCAGTAATTTGTTTTGGCCCATAGAATGCAGGGGAAGTGAAGACGTGCCTTTTACAGCCCAGACCTGCAGAGGGCCTGTGCACTTCTGCTTGCTGTCGTGGACCCCTGCCACTGTCGTGTGGACAAACCCAGTCTAGCCTGCCTGGGGATGGGAGAAGACAGAGAGCAAAACTGGGTCAGCTGATATATCCCAGACACGTGAGTGAGCTCAGACAAGATCAGCAGAACGGATTTGCTGCCCTAGCAGCTAACTACACATGTATCGGTAGAATCAACACGGTGGAGACCCTGACTCTACGAAGAATAGAAAATAGAAATAGCTGAGCGTGCTGGCACATGCCTGTAGTCCCAGCTACTCAGGAGGCTGAGGCAGGAGGATCGCGTGAGCCCAGGAGTTTGAGGTTGCTGTGAGCTACGGCGACACCACTGCACTATATTTCAGATGACAGAGTGAGACCCTGTCTCATAAAAAAAATGAGCTATGCCCCCTAAATCTATAAAAATAAACACATGAAAAAAAGAGTATGTGGCCAAAAATGTGGAGAAAAGACTATTCTAGAGGTATTTTAGTTATTTATTTTTAAAAAACCCAGAAAGTTCTGTCCTTTTCAAAGTAGTCGCACCTAATATCTCAAATATGGGTAAAACACTTTATTGTGTATGTGGGGCAGTTATTAATATCCTCATTTAACAGATGATAAATCAACAGACAATCGACTTGGCCAAGGTCAGAGCACAGGCCGGAGCCCAGGGCCCCTGCTCCTGGCCGCCACGACTCTTACTCCCTTCTCACTTCACCCTGTGCCTATCCCCACCTTCTCCATCCAGGCCTTGGTGACCTTGTGACCTCTTACTAAAGAGAAGACAATCAAACACACAACCAGGTGCTTGGCGTGGGGCTTTCCTTAAAAACATGGACTGATTCAGAATTTCAAAACCCCTGAGGCAAGCCGCACCAGAGCCCCAGGGCCTCCTGGCAGGGCCCCAAGAGTGACCAAGAGGAATTCAAAGAAGAGGGAGGGAGAGGAAGAGGAGGAAGAGAAGGAAGAGGAAGAGTAGAAGAAGAACAAGAGGAAGAAGGAGAAGAGAGAGGAGAGGAAGGAGACAGGATGAGGAAGAAGAAGAGTGAGGCAAAGACATACTCCTTGCATGAAGGAGAGCCATCTTCTGGGTCTGCCTTCTTTCTCTCGACCTCATACCTGCGAAGTACCTGTTCTGTTAGTTGTGGCATTTGTTTACTATCATTGCTGTAAGCTCGTCCATTGTGTGACTACACCACACCTATTCGTGTGTTCCCCTGTTGGCTATCGTACCTAGGCGCCCTCAAAGGTCTAAATCAGGTGTCAGGGCACAGAGCCTGTCCCTCAGCCAGGCCCTGGGTCAGCATCTGGTGCTGGGTGGCTCCGGGGCCTCGAGAGCCCACAGGTTGTCCTGTGGGTGCTAAAAGGCACGAGGAGCAGGCATGTGGGTGTGAATTCTGCCCAACCCTCCAAGCTGAGCTGATTGTTTCAGATAAAGAGCCCGGCAGGTGCGCACGTGATAGAATGCAGGGGGTACTTTCTACATTTGGTTCTATTCTTTGTCCCCACTACACATGCCGAAGTGACCAAGCCTGTTGCTAGAATGTTGAATTATTTCCATGATAAAAAAAAAAAGCCACTGTCTTTGGGCTTGCCCTGTGCCTCCCCATTCCTCCTGTCCCCAGGCTCTGCCTGGGGCATCCACTAGTTCCCCCCACCCCCCACCCCCGGGCTGCCATAGCTCCTATGCCCCGGCCTACACTAGTGGCCAAAGCAGGCCTGGACCTGGTGGCAGGGTGGGGCACCTGGTCCTGGCTCTCGCAGCCGGGCTGGCAGACATGGGCCACCCAGCAGCCCCCAGGGCTGGGGCCACCTCACGTCACTGCAGTGTCCACAGTGTGCTGTGCCAGTGGTCAGCATTCGGAATATCACATCTGCCTCCCTGGACCTACTTTATGCCTTGGACAGCTGGAGTGAGAGTTGCTTTGATGATTAACTTTGATCCTTGATGAAAGAGTAATAATAATCATAATAAGTATAATGATAAGGACAATACGTGCTAATGTTTACTTAGCTCTTGCGATATTCCAGGCCGGTTCTAGGCATGTCACGTGTGCGAGTGCGTGCATTCCTCACGGCAGCACGCTGATGTGAGTACCACGCGGTTTCTATTTCACAGGTGGAGAAACCAAGGTCAACTAAATTGCCCAGGGCCACCCAGTTAGTCAGTGGATGAGCTGGGACTCAAACCCAGGTGATCTGACTCCAACGCCTGGAAATCAGAAGAAAGAGAAACAAAGGCAGCATTCCCCGTTCCTGGAAATAGGATGTGAGGGAGAGAGAGGGGATGCCTCCCGAATATTGGTGAGATAGAACATACTTTCTTAACTGTTGATCTTACAGTTTCTTTCACTTGTGCATTCATTCATTTATTCTTCATTCAATGGCATTTATTAAGTTTGAAAATGTTTGATGTGTCAGACTTCGCCAGGCCCAGGCGACACCTTTGATCTTGGTGTATGTGGGAGTCAGGCAGGAACAGTCACAATTGGGAGTCTTTAGTCACTGCCCTGCTCTGGGCTGATCTCCAGGCTCAGGAGGGAGTTTTCCCTCCAACCCACCCACTTCTAGGAGTCTGGAGTCCAAGCCAGTCTTTCTTGGGCTTATGGATGAGCCGGGACCTTGTGGAGGTCACGACCACACAGGGATCCTGGTGGACACTGAGCCGGATCTGGGGCATTTCGCCTTGTCCATCCTGCTGGGGAGCTGGGCCCTGGGTGGCTGCTGGCGGCAGTTTTGAAATGAGGCCACACATTCTCTGACATCCTCCCATCAAGGGCTGGGTCTATGTCACTTCCTCTTGAACTGGGTTGAACCTGTGAGTACTTCAAGGACTGGATTATGGCAGAGGTAATGCTGCGTGACTTCTAGGGCTAGCTTGTGAGAGGCCATGCAGCTTCTGCCTGGTTGTCTGGGAATTGTCCCTGTTGGAGCCTTGAGCTGGCATTGATGGAAGAAGTGCCACCTCCCTGAGACGGCCGTGCAGAAGAGGCCACATGGAGGCACTGCAGTCGGCAGTCCCATGGGCCCAGCCCGCCTCCACCCCGGCCCAGGAGCCAGGTGTGGCCGTGAGCAAGTCATCTTGGCATTGGGCCCTCCAGCCCCGCAGTTCGATGGCCCCTTCAACTGAATCATTCCCACCATTCAAATCGTCCCAGGAGAGGCCCAGCTATCACAGAGAAGACAGCGATGCCTGCGGTGCCCTGTCCAACTCCTCGACTCACAGGATCCAAGAACAGAATAAACTGATTGCTGTTTTAGCCACACAGTTTTGTGGGAGGTTGTTATGCAGCGATAAATAACTGGAATACGGCCTATGTCAGTCAGGGTTCAACCCGAGAAATGGAGCCAGCAGGAGACACATAGTAAGAGATTTATTGCAAGGAGTTGGCTTACGTGACTGTGGGGGCTGGCTCGGCAAGTCCGAAATCCTTAGGGCGGGCAGGAAGGGCTGGCCAGACCTTTGGGCAGGAGCTGACACTACCATCCATAGGTGGAATTTCTTCTTCGGGGAAGCCTCAGTTCTGTTCTTAATGCATTTCAATGCCCTTGATCATGTTGACTCAGATTATCTAAGATAATCCCTTACTTAAAGCAACTGACTATGGACATTAATCATACCTATAAAACACCTTCACAGGAACACCTAGATTAGTGTTTGAATGAATAACTGGGGACTATAGCCAAGGTGACACATCAAACTGCCCATCACACTGTCCAAGGAAGCCCACACCACAGGGAACCGGGCAGGACCCCCAGTGCGGGTCCAGGAGCCAGGGATGGGCTTTGCTCGTTGGAGGAGGGGCATTGGGGCCTTTGGACACCCCTGTGGGGAACTTTCTGAAGTGTCTCAAGCCCAGCAGTTCTGACCCTCTTCCTCCAGGCAAACCCGCTTCACCCTCTCCTCTCCTCCCAGTACAGGACGGCCCCGCTCTCTTCAAATTCTCATTCAGGCCATCTCTGTGCTCCAGAGACTTAGGTTTCTGGCATCTGCCTTCCCCGGCCATCCCTCCAGCCTTCAAGCAGCCTGCCTGGCCTGTGTCCATTGCCTGGATATGTAGAAAAATTGATCAAGAAATTGATTTAGGTTAAGGGCCAGCAGAAGGGAGGAATGGTGGGGAGTGAGAGGAGTAAAAATTCCTGGTTAGGATCTTAAATATATCCTTCCACACAACACAAGGTGCCCAATGTGACGTAGTTGGGGCACAGAGAATGTGCCAGGCCCTGGGCCAGCGTGTGGGGGAGCGAAAGGGATGGGAAGGATGTGTTCGCCATGAATGGGATGCTGGAAGGGTGGAAAAGGGCAAGTAAAGGGTGGCCAGGGCGCCCGAGGCAGCAGGGAGAGAGACATGCTAGGGAGACGGCCAGGCCAGCGCTGTGGAGGGGAGGGTTTGCGAGGGAGGTGGTGGGACGGGCGGGACGGGCCCCTCACGGGGACACAGCCTGTGAAGGCATTTGGGCTTCGTTCTGAAGGAGTCACAAACTGTGCACTGTTGTATAGTGTCGTTTTATTTTACTGCCACACTCAAGGGAAAATGCACACAAACCTTGCTCTGCCTCATTTCCCCTGTACAGCAACAGCGATGAGGAAAGTGGCTGAGAAAGCGGATGGTGCCAGGAACAGACGGTGAGCACCTCTGCTCTTTCCTGTCCCCTGCCAGCCCCCATCAGGACGCATGTGGTTCTTCACGTAAATTATCTCTCACGCTGTTTAGAGGTAGGTGGGAAATGCCACCAAAGCAATGGGACCCAGCAGCACAGGAAAGAACACAGTGAAGCCAGTGGTGAGCAGGCCAAACAACACGCTGTCGTCGGTCCTAATTGCTGGGGTTCCTCGCCGCCCACCCTGGGTCTTTGCTGACACCCTCTCCCAGATGTTCTCAGCAACTCCCTTGGCCGTAAATTCCGTACGTTTATGCTGATGACCCCCAAATTTGTCTTTCCCGTCTTGACTGTTCTTCTAAGCTCCAAACTCATATATCCAACTGCCTACTTGACATCGCTATGTAGATGTTGAATACGATCTCAGCCTCAACATATCCAAAAGAGAACTCTTGATCTCCCCAAAATGTGCTCTTTCCGTGGTCTTCCACATATCCACTCTCAAGCCAGAATCTTAGAAGGTTTCCTAGATTCCTTCTTTTTCTCGTCCTACTCACCCAAGTGCCTGGACGTCTTCACTGCCAACACACACCTTGGGTGCACCTTCCTCTCCTCATCTCTGTGGGAGCCTTTGTGACCGAGGCCACCGTGGCCTCTTGCCGTGGATTACTGCACCAGCTCCCTGGCCGGTGTTGCTGCTAAAGCCCTTGCACCCCCCCCCCCACTTACTCCATGGAGCAACAAATGGGATCCCATGAAAAATATTGAATCACACTTAAGCTGCTTCAATAGCTGACCATAGTTGGAATAAAACTGAACCTCCTCATCCCCTTTGGCCTACAAGGTCCCAAATTATGGGTTCCTGTCCATCTCTCCAGTTGCATCTAGAGACACTCTTCTCCCGGCTTATCTCCTCTCAGTCTGCACCATCCTGAGCTCCTCCCTGCCTCAGGGCCTTTGCACATGCTCTCTCTCGGCATAGAGGCTATTTCTACCACTCTTCCTATGAGTAAATCCCACCTTTTCAATGTCATGTTTTCAGAGCAGCCTTCCCTGACGTGTATCTGAAGTAGAATCCTTCCAGCTATTCCGTATTGGAACTCCTGACTTGTTTCCACAAAACTCCTATTACCATTTGCGATTTTATCCATACGTCTTTTTGTTGCCCGTGCCCGTTCATGGAGTTAGCTGGTGTTCTCTTTCCCGAGCACGGAGGACAGCGTGTGCCCGGCACATACAGGTGCTCGATGAGTAAGTGTGGAATGAATGCAGATGGTATAAAGCCGTCATTTGTTTGTTAATTAGAGAGAACAAAAACATACATTTATGAGGCATAATTTAGTTATGGGACTTTTCTTCCTGGCATAGTTCTTCCATATCGTGCATTACATTTAGGTTAAAGAAGTATCAGCAAGAGGGCTCCAAAAGTGAGAAGGCTCCAAAGAATGCTCAGGTGACAAAGATGCAGAGCTCTCGGCCAGCGCCCCTGGGGGAAGTGTTGGTGTGTGACATGCTGCTGGGCAGGACACGCCAAGCCTGTGTGCAAAGCCGCGTTGTGCGGTTACGGCGCTGAGCCCGGCTCAGTTACGTGGTTCAGTCCAGCTAAACGACCTCCCGCTCTGGTAGCAAAGAACGTGTCCTAGCTGAGCCCAGGCAGTCGCATGGCCTTGTCTCTAGGATCTAAACCCTACAAGACCTGTTTCTTCGGGACCGCTGTCCAAATTCACACTGGGAAGTGGGGGGCAGGATCCCCCATGAGGAGAAATCAATTCGAATCCAGAACTCTGGGCATGTGTCTGGGACGGCATCTGCTTTCCAGAAAGAAAAGGACAATGATGGGGAAAAAAAAAAAAACAACTACCGGGTGTCGGTTTAGGGAAGTGGGGCATCGTGAGAACACATGTGACCAGAGCATTGGCAGGTCAGTCCTTATCTGTCACACTGGAGAGGTCACCCGAGCTCTTTAGGCCCAAATTTCCTTATCTGGAAGTCATGATTCCCAGACTTCTTTCTATATACTCAGTTTTAAAAGCTGAGGTATGATTTACTTGAAGTACACATTTCAAGGCTTTGACAAGCGTGTGCACCTGTGTAGCCGCCACCCTACTCAAGACACAGCACATTTCTGCAATCCCAGAGAGTCCCCTGTGCCCCCATCCAACCAGGCCTCACTCCCCAGAGGCAGTCACAGCTCTGGTTTCTATCACCATAGCTTAGTTTTGCCTGTTCTGTAATGTCAGATAAACCCAGTCATACAACGTGTACTTTTTGTGTCCGATTTCTTTTGTTCAACACTTGCCAGCATGACTCATCCTGCCGTGGGTGCCAGTAGCTCGTTCCTTTTCATTGTCGAGTGACAGCTCATTG
This sequence comes from Microcebus murinus, assembly GCF_040939455.1. NCBI lineage: Eukaryota > Metazoa > Chordata > Mammalia > Primates > Cheirogaleidae > Microcebus > Microcebus murinus. Next base: position 126,747,162 of record NC_134104.1, on the reverse strand, counting down.
TTTCAATCAGCCCGGGCTGCTATAACAAAGCGCCATAGACTGGCTGGCTTATAAACAACAGACATCTATTTCTTACAGTTTTGGGGCCTGGCAGTCCGAGATCAGGGTGGCTGCATGGCCGGGTTCTGGCGAGGGCCCCCTTCCAGGTTGCAGACCGCCAACTTCTCAACGTCTGCTCCGTGTTGGAAAGTAGGCGGGACAGCTCTCCGGAGTCTCTTTCGTAAGGGCACTAATCCCATTCCTGAGGGCCCCACCCTCCTGACCTAATAGCCTCTCAAAGGCCCCGCATCTTAATACCATCACACTGGTGGTTTAGGATTTCAACCTATGAACTTGTGGGGGGACACAAACATTCAGTCCAGAATACTACCTGCTTAAATATTTAAACAGACCATAGTCTGGGTATCCTTTAACTTGTCGATGGACATTTCAGTTGTTTCCAGTTTGAGGATATTATCAATAAAGTTGCAGGTCTTTATATGGACATGTTTTCCTTTTTCTTTGTGACTATCTAGGGTCACAAACTTTATTTTATGCCAGAACCCTGGTATGTAAGGAGGGTTACAGTAGAATAAGGGCCAGGTCCTGGAAATGTGCCCTCTCACTCCTTTTCCCTGCCCCCTGTGGTAGTCCCTGAGTCAGTGGCTGCAGCCAGCCCTCTGTGTGGTCACTCTGACCGGCCTAAGGCCCCTCTCGGAGACGATCCCGCAGCAGATGGCGAGATCCATGGATGCTCAAGTCCCTTATATAAAGTGTGTGGTGTTTGCATATAACCTGTACACATCTTCCCATATGCCTCAAATCATCTCTAAATTACTTACAATAGCTAATACAACGTAAAGGCTGTGTGACTAGTTGTCATACTGTACTGTTTAGGGAACAATGACAAGAAAAACATCTGTACACATTCAGTACAGATGCAACCATCTCTTTTTTAAAAAAAAATAATTTTAATCTGCGGTTGGTTGAACCCACAGATGTGGAACCCACAGATACAATAGGCCGACTATAATAGGAATTCTGAAAAGAAAGAATAGACAGAATGGAGAGATTATAATTAGGTAAAAAATAGAAAAAATTCCCAGATTTGGCATGCAATATTTTACAATGAAAGGGCCCATCAGTGATCAAGCATGGCATCTAACGCCATCGCAACGCTGAAGACTGTCACCCCTGTATCCCCGACCTGTCACTTGTCTCCACCACTGACATGTTCGCGACACTCCTGTCTGGCATCTCAGTTTCGGCATAAAACAGCACTTTTAATTTTTTCCTCTAAGCCTGCTTCTCCCCAACTCTTCCCCTTTTCAGTGAAGGGCACTCCGTCCCCCACGTTGCTCAGGTGAAAACTGAGGAGTCATCTTTGATTTCATTTTCTTTCCTGCTGAGTCGAATTAAGACCCCAAGTCTGACCACACCTCCCATCTATGCTTCCACACCCTATTCCAAAGGCCCGTCATTGCTTGCCCGGTTTGCAGCAATAGCTTCCTAACTGGTCCTCCTATTTCTCCTCTTGACCCTTCATAATTCCATTACCTGTACAATAGCCAGAGGGATCTCGAAAATAGAAATCAGATCATATTACTCCCTAATGTATCTAGAATAAGATCCAAGTTCCTCGCAGGCTCTGCAGGGCCCATCTCCTGTTTGCCACTCAGACCTCATCTCCTACCTTTCAGCTTTGCTCATGACCCTGCAGCCACCTGGCTTATTTCTGTCCCCAGACACGGAGTCCATTCGTGCACTGGTCCTCTGGGTTATGCTCCCTCTCTCCCCACGCTCTGCTCTTGCCCAGACCCCGCGTGGCTCCTTCTCGTCACCTCTGCTTCAGCGTCACGTCAGAGAGGCCCCCAGCCCTGGCCACCTCACTGAGAGCACCGGCTCAGCCCGCACCAGCTTCTCATCACCTGTCCCACTCCCCTCTCACATTTTCTTCTCAGTACTTATCCATATCTGAAGGTATCTCGTCTACTTATTTATTTTTATTTTGCTGTCTATCCCCACAGCAGAATGTAACCTCCACAAGAACAGGGCTCTTAGTGCTCCATATCCAGCCTCTAAGGTTCCTGGCGGTCAATATCTACAATAAATATGTGTAGAAGGAATGAATAAATTTGTACATATCCACATTTTAGAACAGCGAAAAAAATAAAAAAAATTAAAAAAAAGTCCAAGAAGTTCCCAGGAAAGTGAAACAGGTTACCTTCAAAGAAGGAAGATCAGAAAGTTATCTGTCTTCTCATCAGCAACACTGGTCAACTAGAAGAAAAGGTAGTGAAACTTCAAAGTTCCAAGAGAAAACGGTTTTGAGCCTAGAGGTGTATATCCAGCCAACTGTTCAATCGAATATGAGAACAAAGTCAAGAATTTTTGAAGGTGGAAAAGGATCAGAAGATCTGTCTTCTATAAACACCATTTAAAAGAATGTCTCACAGATGTATTCAGCAGAAGCATTTAAAAATAAGAAAGAAAAGAAAATAGAACCCAAGAAAGAGCAATATATACCCAAACCAAGTCAGCATTGCAGTAAATGAAATGAATCCCAGAATTAAACCTGTGTATCATGGCTGGCAAGTAATTAGTCCAAATTAAAACAAGAAATGAGAGGGTTCAGAGAAAAAGAAAAGTCTTCTGAAGAAAATAAGCTGCAATAAATCATATGATTAAGAAACAGGAAAGATTTTACTAATAATGAAAAGCATGAAATAATGAAAGTAATAATAACATACTATAGTCCCTCCTCCTCACTCTTACTTCCATTGTTCTTCTCCTTGTTTTTAAGTCATATTATCTTCAACTTTATTGAAGTATAATTTACATATAATACAATGTACAAGTTTCAAATACACAAGTCAATGAGTTTTGACAGGTGTCTAGTACACTGTAACTACAACTAGTGTACCTACAGCCAATCAAGATATGGATTTACAGCTATAGTACATTTACATAACTTCAAAAAGTTCCTTTTGGGGTCAACTCCCACCACAACACACCCCACTCCAGGAAACCACTGCCGCAATTTCCACTACTATATTTTATTTTTCCCTGTTCTAGAACTCTTTATGAATGGAACCTTCCAGCATGTACTCCGTAGTGTCTGGACTTATTCACTCAGCGGGAGGTTTTATGGGGTCATCCGGGTTTGTTGCAGGTGTCAGTAGTTTGTTCTTTTTATTGTGCTATATTTCATGAGTGTAACACAATTTGTTCATCCTTTAATTGATGGTCATTTGGGTAGTTTAAGGTTTTTGAACACTATGAGTAAAGCTACTGTTCTTGTATGAGTCTTATGGTGGATATAAGTTTTCATTTCTCTTCAGAAATGAATCTGGAATTAGAATTGCTAGTTCTAGGTGTACATTTAACTATATTAAAGATACCCTACTGTTTTCCAAAGTGGTTTGTACAATTTTACTTTCCATTAGCAACGTATGAGAATTACATTTTACATTATCACCAACATTTATAATAGTATTGTCAACCTTTTAAATTTTAGCCATTTTAGTGATTATGGAGGGGTAGATAATTGTGGTTTTAATTGGTATCTCCCTAAAGACTAATAATGTTGAGTATCTTTTCAAGTGCTTTTTGGCCATTGCTATATTTTATATTGTCAATTGTCCTTATTTATAATATTATTATATTGGTTTGCTTTCGAACTATTGAGTTGTAAGAGTCCTTTATATATTCTGGAAATATATACGAGTCTTCTGTCAAATATAGTGTTGCAAATACTTTATCCCAGTCTGTGGCTTGACTTTTAATTGTATTAACAATGTCATTTGAAAAGCAGTTGTTTACTTTAAAGTCAAATTTACTGAATTTTTGTATTTAATCTTGCCAGTTGCATCTATTCTTTGTTCCCATATTTCCCACTTTTCCTGCCTTCTTTTGAATATTACTTATTATTCTATTTTACTTCTTTTGTTGGTTTATTAGCCTTTGTTATTTAAAGTGGTTTCCTAGGGCTTATGGAATACATCATTAACTCATAACAGCCTACTTTTAAGTGCTATTATACCACTTCATATATAGCATAAGAACTTTACAATAATATACCTCCATTTCTCCCCTCTATGATTTTGTGCTATAGTCATTATATACATATGCTTATACACCACACATTGCTATTTTTGAAACAATTATCTTTTGAAGAGATTTAAATAATAAGAAATCATATATATATACATATATATATGATTTCTTATATATATAGTTACCATTTTGAATACTCTTCATTCCTTTGTACAGATCAATATTTCTACCTGGTTTTATTTTCTTCTTCCTTAGAACTTTAAAAAAAATCTCTTCTTGTAGTGTGAGTCTGTTGGCAATGAATTGCTTTAGCTTCTGTACCTACAAAAAATTTTGTTTTGCCTTTTTTGAAGGATATTTTTGCTGGGTATAAAAATCTAGGAAGACTATTTTTTTCTTTCAGTCAGTACTTTAAAGATACTGCTTCACTGCCTTCTCACTTGCATTGTTTCTGAAGACAAATCTGCTGTTGTCACCTTTACTTTTGTTCTTCTACATAAAATGTCTTTTTTCTCTAGCTACCTGTAAAATTTTTCTTTCTTTTTTTCTAATGTGTGTTTTGAGCAATTTGATATATGCTCTGGTATAATTTTCTTCATGTATCTTGTGCTCAGGGTTTGTTGAACTTTCTGGATCTATGGGTTTACAGTATTCATTAAATGTGAAAAATGTTTGGCTATTATTTTTTAATCATTTGTTCTGTCTTGCTCACTCTCTCCTCTCCTCCTTGTACTCCAATCACACATGTATTAGGTCACTTGAAGTTGTCCCATGGCTCATTAATGCTCTGATTTTTGTTGTTTATTCTCTTTTATGTTTGTGTTTTATTTTGGATAGTTTGGATAGTTTCTATCCAAATAGTTTCTATTATTGCTATGTCTTCAATGTCAATCTTTTTTTTCTGCAGTCTACTCTGTCATTAATCCCATCCATGGTATTTTTCATCTCACACATTGAAGTTTTTATCTCTAGAGGTTTGATCTCTTTTCTGTATTATCCATGTCACTACTTAACTTTTTGAACATAGGAATACAGCTATAGTAAATGTTTTAATATCATTGTCTATTAGTTCTAACTTCTGTGTCAGTTTGGAGTTGGTTTTAATTCCTAGATTTTTCTCATTATAGGTTGTATTTTTCTGTGTCTTTGCATGATTGTTAATTCTTTTTGGATACGCTTATGAATTTCATCTTTTTTTTATCCTGGTCAGGCAAGCAGTTCAGTTACTGGAAAACAGTTTGATCTCTTCAAGTCTTGCTTTAAAAAATTTTAGATGGGACCAGAGCACTGTATAATTTGGGGCTAATTATTACTAGCTACTGGGACAAGACCCTTCTGAATACTCTACTGAATGCCCTGTAAATTATCAGGTTATCCAATTGATACTATCCTGTCCCTGAATGAAAACTGTGTTACTGTTCTCTCTAAACTATGCATTCTTAAAGAAGGCAACAGTTCCCTCAGATGGACAAAATTTAGTTTTTAGAGAGAAATTTTTACTCTGTATAAAGTAGAGCTATACATATTATCTGCATCATATATATATATATATATATATATATCACATACATAATGTATCACAGACACATTAATATCTGTGGTATTAAAATTTCATGAAGGAGAGTGATTATGAAAAAATGTCTAAAATAACTTCTTAAGGGATTGATAATTTTAAAGAAGTTGATTGTTGCTCAATCATTTTGAGTGGTTCTTTTCTGTGTCTTAAGTAGTTTTCTCACATGTGCACTGATCAGTACTCTGCTGAATACTGTAAGGGAACTCTGCAGATATGTGTCCTTCGTCTGTGCAGCTCTCTCCTCTTGGGTACTCTGTCCTGAAAATTTTAGCCACTTTGGTCTTCCAGGTCTCTCAGCTCCATTGCTTCAACTTTGGGAGTCTTCTAAGTTCTGTTTGGTTTTCCCCTCCTTGCACCATGACCTGGAAACTCCTTCAAGGTAATAAGCTGGGGCAATCATAAGGCTCGCTTCATTTGTTTCCCTTTTCTAAGTCGTCACTATCTTTCTAAGCCTAATGTCCAGTGTCTTGAAAACCATCATTTCATATATATTTTCTGGGTTTTGCTATTTTAAGCAGAAAGGAAAATATGTTCTCTATCTTGGCTGAGGGTGGACATTAGCTATATTCACCTTAGAATAGCACAGGGCTGCTGGCATGGGATCACAAACATTTCCTTCTATACAGGTTTGGGCACACTATTTGTATAAAAACTTAATTCTTATGCAACCATAATATTATAAAGGCTTGCTATTAACTTTCTAATTTTAGAACCAATCTTAGAAAAGCATGAAGAGTTTATAGTTACAGAATAGAGTATTAATGGTATCTAGAGACCTTGCCAATGTGGCCGAGTAGGAGTGTGGTGGTTGGGAGTTGCAGGTGCAGAAGCTGTGGAGGGAAATAATGGAGAGCACTGATTTTCTGATATCCATGGTGGTGGATCAAAGTATTATAGTCAACAATTGATGCATCAAGAAACAGTTTTAAATATATTACTAAAAGTTATAAAGGTAAACCAAGAGAACTAAAATGAAAATATTCTTACCAGGGATTGGGAAGGGACAAAAACGAGAAGGAACAGTGAAATGACCCACATTTTTCATCTTCCTTCATGTGAAGTCAGTAGGTCTTTTTAAAGTCGATAAAGTGGAAGACAGAGGTATAAACATATTGTCTATTGCTGCAGCATCCATGATGGTAGCCACTAGCCACATGTGGCTAATGACTTACTGAAAGGTGGCAAGTGCAACTGAGGAATGAAATTTTTTAATTAAATTTTTATTAATTAAAATTTAAATCTGTAGCCACATGTGGCTAGTGGCTATCATATTAGATAGCACAGATTTAGATGTTCCTGTCATCACAGAAAGTTCCATTGGACAGCACTGGTCTAGAGTTTGGAGACTATTATCAGAAAAATCAAAATCAGAAATGATTAAGCATGGTAAGTGCTTAGCACTGGGACTTGGGAAAATGGGGTTGAGTTTTACTCTTCATATCAGCCCTTCTTTATGCTTTGAATATTTAGTATCTATATTGTGTCTTGTTAATATGCTCAGGATGCTCACCTCGACCTGTCATCTCAATGGCCACAACAGTCATTCCCAGAGGATTTTTACAATTTTTAGTTTAGAGCCCTGTGCGATACCTAAAAATATTTTTAGATGGGAAGTACTGCTTTTTATGAATTAGGATAGTTACATTTAAACATAAATTATTAAGTTGTTAATCTTTATTTTCTACGTAACATCTGTGACTTTGATTGAATAAGAAATTATTCTAGATAGAACTGAATTGCTATTCATCACTTTCCAGTCCATAGCTCTACTATTTTTTGAGACAGGGTCTTGCTCTGTCACCCAGGCTGGAGTGCAATGGTGTGATCATAACTCACTGCAGCCTCAAACGCCTGGCCTTAAGCAATCCTCCTGCCTTGGCCTCCCAAAATGATGGGATTACAGACATGAGCCACTGTACCTGGCCTCTACTTCTTAAATATTCAATGCTTTGACTTCCCTTATCCTTAATGAGCTATACCTTTTCTTTACAGTCAAAGTTGGAGGAAGGCATTTCTGGTGGCCCTGTCTCCAGGTGAGGTGGCATTGGCCCTTGCCCACTCTGGGGAGTGGGAGGAGGGCAGTGTGCCATCTGCATTTGACTTTTTTGGTAATAATGAGCACGTACTTCTTTTGCAACTAAGTAAAACCAATGAAATGTGAAATAAACACAATAAAACTAAATGTTTGGTACTAACCTTTTGGGAAAACAAGACCAATATCCCTGAGAAGCCCGAGCCCTCTGTGAGTGGCCCCAGCCCTCCCTCTCCTTCTCTGCACACCGGGCTCACTGGCCTTCCTTTAGGTCCTCAAGCAGGCTGCACTCCCTCCTGCCGCTGGCCTTGCAGCACACTGGGGGCTTGGCCTAAATTGCCTAAATTGTTTCACCCCTCCATGACCCTTTTCTTTGGGGTGGGGCACATAGGGAGGGCGTATTTGCCTTCAGGTCTCAGCTTCAATATGGCTTTCTCAGGGAACTGTCTGCAGCAGTTTGTATTTTCCAAAGCCGACCTTGCCAATACTTCCTATCTCAGATCCTCTTCTGCAATGTGACCTTGACACTCCCCCATCCAGAGGAGGAGCCGAGTTCGCCACCCCCTTGAACCTGGCGGGGACTTAGTGACTCGCTTAAACAATGGAAGGCAGCAGAGGCGACATTCTGAGACTTCCCAGGATAGCCCTTAAGGAGCCACAAGAAGACCATATGTGTATCCTTGGGATGCTCACGCTCTGTACGGTCCCCCTGGGAAGCCAGCGCCTACTGTGAGAAGTCCCAGCCACATGGAGAGACTGTGTGCAGATGCTCTGGTCACAGCCCCAGAACTCCCTGGGGACAGCCGTGTGAGGGAGCCCCTGGCTTGTCCAGCCCAGCCAGATGACCACAGTCCCTGCTGATATCTGCCAGCCACTGCACGAGAGACCCCAAGCAAGAGGCACAAGGGGAGTCCAGTCAACCCACAGGGCCATGGGAGACAACAATAAATGACTGCTTCAGGTTTCAGGGGTTGTCTTATGAAGGATGCTCCATCCATCTCCCCAGGAGAGGTGAGGCCTCTCATGGCTCCACCTTTCAGTAACAGCAAATGGTGATAATACAAGTCCACTGCGAGCCAGGCACTGGTCTGAGTGCTCTACAAACACCATCTCACTCAGGCCTCGTAAGATCCCTGTGAAGGAAAGAAGCACTTTCTAAAATTCTTCTAAAATTACCGAGGCAAGGTAGATGAAGAACATCCTGCCTCAATACTCAGCTGGGATGTGAGTCAGGCAGCCTCTCAGCAGGGCCCCTCACAGCACTTGCCGTGGTCTTACTTGGACCTGTGTCTTTGGGATTATCTGGGTAAATGTCTGTCTCTTCCCAACCACACGTGAGCTCCCTGGGGGCTGGGGCCAAACCTGTTTTTGTTCGGGGTGAATCCCTGCTGTCTATAACATGCTCAACATCAGGGTGAGTAAATCTCAGTGGCTTCTAGGGAGCTCACATTCAGCATAAAAGAAGAATAAAATGCTAACGGCCCATCATTCTTTACAAGATAGTACTTGACTTGTAGTTTAGAGGTGAAATATGTATTTGGAATTCAAAGGAGAGCTTGGGAGTCTTTGGAGCACTTTGCGACCCTGGTTGTTAGTTAACCTGTCTTAAGTCTTCATTGCTTCATCTATAATAGCGAGTAAACACCTTGCCAGTTGTTGAGAGGATGAAATGATATATGCAAAGTGTCTTGAACACAGTCCTTGGCACATAAACCCAATGAAGAGTCCCACTGTCAAATATAATAGAAAATTCTTCCAACTGACAGTAAATGTTAAGTCTGCTCATATCAAATATTAGTGAAAACATGAGCAACCGCTGAAAATGGCAGACAGATCCAGCCTGGGCAATCTCACTCATTGGGTGAGTAAATCAGAGCTAAAATTTGCGTTTATAATTTTTTTAAACACTTGATTAAAGATTCAACAAATTCAAAGTAACTCAACATGCTGAATGAGGCCACATAATGAAGACTGCTTGTGGAAACCTTTGTCCGCTGGATGGCTTCCCTGTTCCGTGTTTGGCAGCCCCCACTCCATGTGGACCTGAAGAGCCTCCTCCCATGGGAATACTGACCACCCAGCCCAAGCAGAACTGCACCCCCCGCCCTGGCCCTGGGTCGCACCTGCCTGAGATGGAGGAGGCGAGCATTTGTGTTTACATGACTTCTCTCCCATTATTCAGAAACCGTAGCTGCTAAAGGCAGAAAATAGACCCATACGTGCCACGGCTTAAGTGGCTGAGAGGGTAAATTTCATATGCCATGTACAAAGAGGAGGCAGAATGTAGCGTGTTCATGATGCCTCACGATCTACTCTGTGGGCTTGACGTCAACATGACTGCAGGAAACCTGACCCTGGGCTTGATCGGCACTTGTCAGTGTGACTTTTTATTTCCCACTGAACTGACCAGGTATTTGCCAGTTTCTGAGCCTTTTTGTGCAACTCTTCCTTCTCCTGTGTCCACAGCAGAGACTTACCAGTTGTTTGGATCACACATTCCTTCTGATTGGGAGTGATGTCGTGTGTGTGTGTGTGTGTGTGTGTGTCCAGTGTGATCCATGCACACATCGGTCGGTTTCACAGAGAATTGTTTGTATTTACAGTAAGTAGCTTAATGGGTGCTCCTCCATTTAAGGAATTAGATGACGGAAGGAAGCCAGCATGTCACCTCAGCTGTCACCGTAACGTATGAAACCCAGGAACAGGGATCTCATTTTCATTTGGTCAGTGGGGGTTATAAGGCCTCCACAGGTCCAATCTAGGGTGGGCCAATCAGTCCTCTGCAAGAGAAAACTGTTTATAAAGTCCGTAAGTCATAATGCCCTAGCCAGTTTCACAAATGTTTCCTGCTTCCGTGGAAGGGGGAAAAGAGAATAGAGCAGCTCAGTTGGCTGTGAATTGGTGCCCTGCTGACCTGGGTCACCAGCATCGCTGCAGGAAGGTGCATACCCTGGGGCGGGGAGGGGGGTTCCAGACAAACAGGAGAAACACTGCAACCCTGGGGACAACTCCCCAGCAGGCGCACCTGCTTTTCCCATCACTTGGCTTATAATTCCTTTGAAGAGATGGGTCAAAAGGTTGACGTTTTCATGTGGAAAGGTGGAGCGAACCCTGCGTTGGGTCCATTACCAGCACTACCCCTAACAGAATTTGCGACATCTGGCGTGTGTTTGATTTTTCTTATCTGCAACTTCTGCGTCTGGAAAAGAGAGCCTCGGACTGAATAATCACATAGATGCTTTCAGTTCTAAAATTGTTGAATCTAAGTCTATCTAATAAACTACAACAAATTACATGTGTCTTGCTATCAGAGTCATTCAAGTCACATATTAGATAATGCCTGTCATTACTAGAAATGTAGTGATTTTTTTCATTATATTTAAAATTTTTTTTATGATGTCAGGATTTTTAAATTGAATATTGCTATGTATTAATACTTATCAGCTCAATTCAAGGATTGCCAACAATAATCTAAGTTACACATTATTTTATTTCTCATCCTATAAATCTACTTTTAATTCTATTATTTTCTATTCATTTTTTTTCCTCCCTGTATAGAGTTCATTTCTGAGCTAAGAGCCTACGCTGTTGGCTGGCAGTTAGCTGGCGTGTGTGTGTGTGTGTGTGTGTGTGTGTGTGTGTGTGTGTGTGTGTGCAGGAAACTCACTATTATTATCTAAGTAGCAGATGAGTTTCTTTTCTAACTGGAATTATATGGGGGGCCAGTGGGGATGAGTACTTTAACTCAAACACGCTATTAGAATGCAAATGACAAGAATGAGCAAAAGAATTGTTTTTTAAGAGGATCTTTAGGAGCCTGGGCAGAAATAAACAAAATATATCAGCCTGAGTGAGCATCTCCCTGAGAGGAAATAACTAGTAAGACACCTTGCTGAGGATTACATATATTAGCACTTAACTGGCTCACATACCTGTATCACTGAATAAGAAAAAAAGAGGCTGCTGAAGATTGTAGGGAGCTTTTACTCCTCCAAAATTTGAAAGCAATAATTAGGATAATTCAGTAGCTTTTGATGGTGCAAAGTTTTGCTGATTTTGAAAATTAAAGTTTAGATTAAAAACTTAGCTTTTAATTGCCTTTCAAGAGTGAAGGAGAAACAAAGACTTTCTAAGACAAACAAAAACTGGAGGAAATTTGTTGCCAGGAGACGTGAGGGAAAGCCACGCCCACTTCCGTGGTGTGACTGCCTCTGCCTCTCGGTGGCAGACCCAGGCCATGGCGCTGTGGCACTGAGTCACAAGCACCAGGAAGGCAGCTGCGGTGCTCGGTGCTCCGTTGGTTCTCTCCACAGTGAGTGGGCTGACCTGGCTTGAGGCTGTCAAAACCCCACGGAAAGCAAAAGAAAGCCAAGCCAGACAAGCAACTCATTTTCCACGAAGCTGTTCGACAAGTAATTGGTTACTCTTAAGAGTAGAATATTTTGAACTAGAAATTCTAAAAGTTAACGTTTCATTAAAAGCATGCACTGCTATTGGAGAAATATCATAAAACATCTTTTTAATGTGAACACTACTTCGTACAATGAAAAACTATTTACAATGTGTTGCTTCCAGAGTGGTGGCTTTTCCATTGTGTCTCTCTCCAGCCGGGGAGCTTCAGTCCAATTGCACGTTGTCCTTGTCCTCGATGGCTCTCCGAGGTCCTTGCGGGTTCGGGGAACCCGTCCGCTTACATTCTCCTCAGTGGGTATGGCTCAGCAAGCATGCTACCAAAATCACCTCTAACCCAGAGACTCTGGCAACCCCACACAAGTAAAATGCGTAGATCAAGTTTTTTTTCCTCCAATAAACACTAATTTGATAATCCAATCCACTTTCATCTTAAGAAATTGTTTTCACTTAGGAAAATATCTGTTTCTCAATGGAACTAAAGTGAATAATCTGTTCTTCTTCATAACTGGAACCGAGTTGGGATGTCTTTGTATACAAATATAGCATATTTTGGCCGGGAATATAATTTCTTATTAAAGAGTTTATTTGCCTTCACACGCAGGATTGCTACATACATTCACAGTTTTAATAGACTGTAATTAGCTATTCCAGTTGTGCTTTAAAATCCCCAATATGATTCTCATTAGTGAGTGCAAAGCAAATGTCCCATCTGACTACAGTTGGTCCTGGAGTTATAAACTCCGTGACGACTGAGGGTGAGTCCCCTCACTCTGCAGTTTCATCATTTGCTTTTTCAGGTATGACCTCCAGGCTCCGGCGTGGCTTCTGGACATCGGCATTTTCAGTGCCTGGCTTGTTCAGTCCACACGACACAGCAGCAAAATGGATTTGTTTCAGGTTCTCCAAAGTCTCGTTCTTAGCATATTTCAAAAGATCTGCTTGTCCCTGTAACAAAACATGCAATGAAACCATATTAGATATGGCATAACTCACTACTCTACTTTAACAATACAGATCTTCTGCGGAAATGGAAATATTTTGATTCTGCAAGAGGGCATGTTTATCTCTTATTGACACTGCATCCCAACAGGCCAATTTTAATTCAAAAAATGAGTCTGTTTTCCTGGTTTCCACACCACAGTCCCAGAGTAGCTGCCTTTTGGGCCCTTTCCATTTATAAATCTCAACAGAGTCCTTGTGTGCCTGGATTATTCCTGTCCATTCTGGTTAAAATTACATCTTTAATTAATTGTTTGGCCAATCTTGTTTTTTCCCTTTTAAGAGTTGTTTTTAAAAAAAACTTTTTATTTTTGAATAAGTTCACACGAGGATACAAATACAGTACAGAGAGGACTCGTGCATTCGTTCTCAAATTTCCCCCGGTGGTTACATCGCACATCACTATAGTACAATATCAAAGCCAGGACGCTCACAGTGGCACAAAGTGTGCCTACGCTTCTGTGTAACCTTATCATACGTGTGGAGTCACGTGACCCCACTGCAATCAAGACGCAGGACGACCCCATCCCCACAGAGCTCTCCCTCGTACTGCGGCTTTACAGTCACACCTGTCCCCTCCCCTCCCCCATCCCTGACCCCGGCAACCACCAGGCCATTCTTCCTCTCTGGAAATTGGCTTTGGAGCCCACACAGCCTCTGATAAGTGCTGGCAGACATAGGCACACGTGGGTCCTCACTGAGCAACTCCACTCTGGATAAACTTTCTTGGCCAAATTTAACTTTCTTTTATGAGGTCTAACCATCAACTTGAGATACATACAGCCTAACACGTATACAGGTCAGAAAACGGTGGGTGGACCGAGAGTCTGGAATCTGAGCTGATGATGCACGTTGTCAGCCTCGTTGTTCTTGACATTCTGGGCCAGAGGATTCTTTGGGGGGCTGTGTCATGTGCTAGGTATATCTTAGGGCATCTAGCAGCAGTCAGGTCTTTACGCACTAGAGACCAACAGTATCCCTTCAGCTGTGACAACCAAAACTGTCTGCAGACATTGCTAAATATCTCCTGGTGGCTCAAACTACCCCTGGTTGGGGACAGCTGGGCTAATGGATCAGATGATGATTTCAAGATTGTTGAGCAGAAGACAGAATGCAATGCTCCATTATAAATTGCAACACTCCCACTTTGCTTTTCATTCTATTCTTCCTTTCAAATTTCATCTGCCTTACACTAATGGTTCTTTTTACTTACACTGTTACCTTTCCCTTTTTTCTTATTCTCCTTGCTCACTATTTTTTTCCTTCTTCTCAGGCTCTTGCTTTAGCCTATTATTTTCTTTATGGCTCCTCTACAATTTGGCTGTCTCTTTGTCATGCTTACATCTCTTTTCTCCCTTTTTTTGCACTGCCTCCCAATGTGTGTGTGTCCCCTTTAAAATACTATTGTCCAACAAGAAGCTGGGGCCCGCTGCAGATGAGTAAGGCCTTACCTTGGCAGGTCACTGGTCTATAATCAAGTTTCAGCCACTGGGGAAAACAAATTGCAAGGCGATTTTAAACCACTGTGAGGCCTGAGTCCACAGAATGGTTCACTGCTTACCACTTACCATATGTGGTTTTCTTGCTTTAGAGGCCTTTAATTAGTAACTATATATAGACGTTACATTGCTTAGCTTAACTGAAGGAGCTTCATTTTTATTCATTCTTACTAGTCACTAAACTCATATGCTGAAAATTTAGGTTACAAGGTCTCTGTATATATCATGTTTCCCCGAAAATAAGACCTACCCATAAAATAAGCCCTAGCAGGATTTCTAAGCATTTGTGCAATATAAGCCCTACCCCGAAAACAAGACCTAGTGATGGGCGTGGCTACGCAGCGCATCTGCACAACCCATGCATTTTGTCGCAGAGCAGTAAGGAAGACAAGCAACCCTTCTCATCTGCCCCATGAGAGCTCTATTGCTCGACATGAGAGATTGGGGCCAATGGTTCTAAAGGAAATAGAGTCGCAAGAAATTCAGGATGGAATTCGGGGTTTGGAGAGTTATGATGATGTTCCAGAAGAAGACGACTTAACTATATTTGAATAAATGTGGATGGTTGTACCGTACTTAAAAAAAAAAATAAAACAACCCCTGAAAATAAGCCCTAGGGTGTCTTCTTGAGGAAAAATAAATATAAGACTCTGTCTTATTTTTTGGGAAACACGGTAGATATAGTATATTGTGTCAGGATTATTATTTCATATTCAAGAGCTTATTTGCCTTCACAAGCAGAATTACTAATACATAGATATTCCACTATGTTTTAAAATTCCAAATATTATTCCTTTTTAATTGGTAAGCTTTATTTTTTAGAGCAGTTTTAGGTTGACAGCAAAAAACTCCAGAAACTATAAGAGAGTTACCGTATGTCCCCTGTCCCCTCACCCCTCACACAGCCTTCGGCAGCACTGACATCCTGCACCACAGCGGGACACCTGTAAGTCCATCGACCTAGCTTGGCACATCATCATCACCTAAAGTTCACTGCTTAAAGTAGGGTTCACTCTTGGTGTCATACATGCTATGTGTTTGGACAAATGTCTAATGACATGTATCCACCATTACCATATCACACAGAGTATTGCTGCTGCCCTAAAAACCTCTGTGCTCTGCCTAGTCATCCCTCCCCACCCCCAATTCCAACCACCCCATCTTTTTACTGTCTCCATAGTTTTGCCTTTTCTACAATGCCATACAGTTGGGGTCATACAATATGCAGCCTTTCTGATTGGCATCTTTTACTTAGTAATATGCATTTAAGTTTCCTCCATGTCTTTTTATGGCTTGCTAGCTCATTTCTTTTTTTTTTTTATTTATTTCAGCATATTATGGGGGTACAGATTTTAAGGTTTCAATAAATACCCATTTCCCCCCTCCCCCCACAAGTCTGAGTCTCCAGCATGACCATCCCCCAGATGGTGCACATCTCACTCATTATGTATGTATATGCTGTTCAGTTAATACTAATTTGCTGGTGAGTATATGTGGTGCTTTAGCTCATTTCTTTTTAGCGTTGAACAATACTCTATTGTCTGGATGTACCACAGGTTATTTATCTACTGAAGGACATCTTCGCTGCATCCAAATTTTGGCAATTATGAATAACACTGCTATAAACATCTCTATTCAGTTTTTTGTGTAGACATAAGTTTTCAACCCATTTGGGTAAATACCAAGGGGTATAATTGCTGGATTACATGGTAAGAGTATATTTACTTTTGTAAAAAACTGCAAAACTGTCTTCCAAAGTGGCTGTACCATTTTGCACACCCACCAGCAATAAATAAGTTCCAGTTGCTCCAAATCCTCGCCAGCATTTGGTGTTGTCAGTGTTTTGGGTTTCGGTTACTCAAATAGATGTGCACTGGTATCTCACTGTAGTTTTAATTTGCATTTCTCTGATGACATATGATGTGGAACGTCTTTTCATATGCTTAGTTGCCATCTCTATATCTTCTTTGGTGAGGAGTTTATTCAGGATTTTGGCCATGTTTTAATCAGGTTGTTTATTTCCTTAATGCTGAGTTTTAAAAGTTCCTTGTATTTTTTGGAAAGCAGTACTTTATCAAATGTGCCTTTTACAAATATTTGCTCCCAATTTGTGGCTTCTCTTCTCATTCTCTTGACATTGTATTTCACAGAGCAGAAGTTTTTAATATTTTTAATCCATTTTTAAAATCCATTCTTTCTTTCCTGAATTGTTTTTGGTGGTGTATCAAAAAAGGTCACCTAGATTTTCTCCTATGTTATCTTCTAGGAGTTCTGTAGTCTTGTATTTTACCTTGGTAAAGACAAGGTCTATGATAAATTTTGAGTTAACTCTTATGAAGGGTGTAAGATCTGTGCCTAGATTTAATTTTTTTTAATTGCATGTGGATGTCCAGTTTTCCTAGCACCATTTGTTAAAAAGACTATTTCTGGGCTTTCTGTTCTGTTCCATTGATCTATTTGTCTGTTCTTTTGCCAATACCACACTATTTTGATTGTAGCTTTGCAGTAAGTCCTGAAGTCAGGTAGTGTCAGTCCTCTAACAAATAATTATTGATCTGATTTCTTTAACAGATATAGGACTATTCAGATTATCTATTTCTTCTTATGTGAGTTTTGGCAGGTTGTGTCTTTCATAGAATTGATCCATTTCATCTAGGTCATCAAATTTTGGGGCATAGAATTGTTCACAACA
The DNA here is from genome assembly GCF_040939455.1 of Microcebus murinus. NCBI lineage: Eukaryota > Metazoa > Chordata > Mammalia > Primates > Cheirogaleidae > Microcebus > Microcebus murinus. The sequence continues at coordinate 126,729,916 of NC_134104.1, read as the reverse complement.
TTCCTTTATTACCCTTTTAGCATTCATAGGATATGTGGTCATGTGCATTCTTTCATTTCTGACATTAGTAATTTGTGTCATTTTTTTTTTTTTTTCTGAGTTACCCTGGCTAAAGGCTTATTGATCTTATTAAAGTTTTCAAAGAACTAGAACTAGCTTTTGGTTTTATTGATTTTCTCTATTTTTTTCCTGTTTAATTTCATTGATTTCGGCTCTAATATTATTTTTATTAATACAAATTAGTGGGTCCTTGTTTAAAATGCCTACCTGCTACATCCTTGGCTTTCACACGTCCCAAACTGAGTTCCTGATATTCTGCTACTCCCCCTACGCCAGCTCCTCCTCAGTTAGAGCAACTCCATTCTTGCAGTGACTTGGACCAAGGACCCTGGTGTCATCACTGAGTCCTTTCTTTCTCTCCCATCCCTCATCCTGCCCAGCAGCAGCTCCTATTGTCTCAATCTTCAAAACCCACATATAAAGGCTCTCACCACTTCCTACCAGCCTCACTGCCACCATCATAGTTTAAGCTACCGTCATCTTTCTCTGGGTTTATGACAATACCCTTCTGAGATCTTTCGTCTTCTCCCTTTTCAATGCGACAGCTAGAAAGCTCCCATGAAAACACAGAACATGACTCCTACTCTGTTCAAAATCCTCTGGTGACTCCTGAAATAGCTCAGAGTGAACATCAAAGTCCTTGCCCACGGCCCAACATGACCTGCCCCACAGCTGTTCTCATCCCCTCCATCTCCCCTCCTTGTTTACTTGGCCTCTGTTCCCTGGCCTCCTAGATGTTCCTCACGCCAGCAGGTCCTCTCCAGGCTGGCCGCAAGGTCTGCGCCCTTGACACGCCCTCTGCAGGGAAGGCTCCTGCCCAGAAACACACCCGGCTCTCTTCCTTACCTCCAGGTCTTGACCCCGAAGCTCTCCTCACAGCGGCACCAGCCCGTCTTGTCTCATTAGAACTCCCGCTTCCTACGATTCTCCTTACCTTGCTTCTCCTTACCTTGCTCCCTGCCTTGCTTTTTCTACGACACTTACTACCATCTGATGTGCTCTATTGCTTTGTTTATTGTCTGTCTCTCCCATTAAATGTGAGCTCCACAAGGGCAGGAATTTTTGTCTCCTGATCACTCACTGCTGAATCCTCAGAGCCTGGAAGAGTGCTGGGTACATAGTAAGGGCTCAATAAATATCCGACAAATGAAGGTAATTAAAGTAAAATGTGGAAGTGTCCTCTTTAATCTTCACAGCTGCCCCTAAACAGTATGGTTTCTCTTTTTCTCAGCATACATATATCTCACAAATAGGTATTTTATTTTTTATGTAAATAGGATCAAACAATCTATATTGCTCTTTGGTTTCCTTTTTGCTTAACAAATTTATGTCTTAGCGATCTTTCTAATGTCAGCATATATAGATCTACCACATGATGACAGGGTATTTAGAAACAAAAATTCCCAGATGGTATAGGGTAATTAATGTGGTAATAACAGAGTTCTCTATCTGGTTAAACCTTATGTTTCCCAAGCTAAGACAAGTCATTACAGCATCTTGAACAGACCAAGCCTTTGGCCATTATCCAAGTGAGACACAAAGGACCCCCAAAGGCAATAAATTTGGGCTTCGGGAGCTGCTGAAGTTTGTCCATATCATTTTTATTTTGTTCTATGTGTCTAAAACCACATGCCTGACCTGTCTTGGAGTTGAGACCATAGCATGAGTATAGAACAATTCTGAAGGAGGTGCGTTGTTTGCTGTTACAGTGTTCCTATTTCATTGCTTCAAAAGGTTCAAAAGCGTGAAGGCTATTTAAAACGCTGCCGCCAACTGACACAGGGTGCCTGGTTTTGAAAACTCCATCTATGAAGCTGGCTTTGCAATGTTTTCAGTTGAAAACTCAAATGTCATCTGGCTTCACACATTCTGTTTTGAATTTCGTAAGTTATTCTATTTTGTTTTCATCTTGAAAGAGTTATAACAACCTTAGGTCAACATATTTAAGGTTCTTACTTAGGCCAAGAAAGTAATCTTTAAAAGATGTCAGTAAGGGCAGTGGTTGGATTCCGAGTCCGGCGTGACCATGCTCTTTCTGGCTGTGCCCAAGGCTTACCTGGATTGGATCAGAGGCTGGGAGCAGCCAAGACAGGAATGATGGCAGAGGCCAAAAGCTAGAGCCGGCACCCCGGCTGTATTCAACACTTGGCAATTCACCACACTTTCTGTGTGACCACAGAAGATGCCTGGTTTTTAATATATTGAAAATATTTCAAGACCCATCTGTTCGTGCTACATAGCTTTTGAAACCAAAATTAACAATTACAATTCATTGCTTTTATGGAGACCCATAGATAAAACAACAGGGATTTCATACTCCAGTTAAGTTTTTCAGAGCCCTTCGTCAACCTATCTATTAGGAAAAAACAGAGTTGCCTTGCTTCTGAGGTGAGTGATCCAATGTAGCCACGACGACTTCCCTTGACCTCTGCCACTGACCCATACAGTGGCCACATGCTTGGGAGCTGGAGAGAGCAAAGACTGGCACCTGCCATTCCCTGGGGGCCAGCAGACACTTTTCTTCCCAATTCCAGATACTTTTCTTCCAAATTCCATGCAGTGGGAGGAAGGAGAAAGAGGAAGACAGTTTGGGAGTTTGAGGGGAGGCACAAGATATTTGAATATCTTTATTTAACACAAATAGAAATGTAAGTTACCAGTGTCTGGTTTGACCTCAGCATGTCTGGGGCCCACATTGACTTCTGAGCTATTCTGGGCCCAAAGGCCCCAATCTGAGAAGGGTCACCTGAATGGGTATGGTGGCCTCCTTCCTGGCTTTCTTATCTACTTGGGAACACAGAGAGGAGCACAGCAGATTTTGGGCACCTTCACTGATATCACCTGCTCCACAAAGGGATGCGACTGACCCTAAATAAAGGGAGGGAGGAGAGCACCAAGGCCCAGCATGAAGACAGACGGTCCCCCTGACTGAGCCCAGCACCAACCCACGTGTTGGGCCCTTGCCTGGCAACTGGGTTTGCATGTGTCTTATTTCCCCAACTAAACCATTGTGCCTTATCTTTCCTGTCACCTTGCGAGTCTCCAAGAGCCCTTGGGTATGTGCTGCTCTGTGATCAAGACCAGAGAACTCAACCTGTAAAACCCTAACACAAATCTCACAACCAGAAATAAAAGCCAGGCGGACAGGAAGTTGCTTTTTCTTCACCGGTTACCTATCTGGCATATTAATAGTATGTGGTTACAAACATGGTACCTTTTAGCAAATATTTTGTGGTTAGTCACTGTTTGGGGTGATGAAAACTCATATAGAAACTGAATACATTTCAATACAGCATTTCATAAGTATTCAGAGTCACAGACCAAACGCACAGACTCCTTCCAGAGTGCTGTGATAAAACTATGGAGACAGTAAAAAGATCAGTGGCTGTCAGGGACTGGGGGGAGGTAGGGATGAACAGGCAGAGAAGATAGGATTTTTAGGGTGGTGATACTACTTTACATGATACTATAATGATGGGTACAATCAAAACACCAAGTTGTATACCTTAAATATATACAACAAAAAGTAAATTTAAAAACTGGTAGATATATGTCATTATACATTTGTTCAAATTCACAGATGTTCAACACCAAGAGTGAAGCCTAATATAAACTATGGACTTTGGGAACTCCTGAGCTCGAAAGATTCACCCTCTTCTGCCTCCCAGAGTGCTAGGATTACAAGTGTGAGCCACCACACCCTGCCTATTTAACATATTTCTTACAAGCACAATTCCAACTGGCTGAGGAAGGCTGTGAATGTAATTACAGTCCTAAATTTGAAACCACAGAGGCTACAATATGTCAAAAATTAGATATGAAGAAATATTTACAAGCATAGCCTTCTGGGAATGTTAGCCACCATTTATTGAGAGATTACTATACGTCAGGCACTGTATTAAGCCCTTTACAACGATTATCTCATAAGAATCTCTTAATTCTACCAGGGAAATGTTATTACTACCTGGATTTTATAAAGAGGAAACTGAGTTGAATGAGATTAAGGGCGTTGTCCAAGGGAGAGTCTAAACAGCAAGTTATACTGAAACACACACAGGTTTCTCTCTGTGTGTTTGTTTTATTTTCCTCTCAGATAAACTAAACTGTGGGACCCAAACTACAGAAAGTTGAAGCCAGACACATGTTGTGTGTAATATTTTAAAGCAAGCAAAGTGGAAAGTCCACTACATTTTTAATATACTCAGCATATCAATGATTGTGTAGACAATTCACTCTTCCTGTGATTACATACAGAAGCAGAAATACAGATTTCCAGTGTGTATTTGTTGAATGAGGAACGAGCGAACAAAAGAACGAACAGACTATGGGAGTCTCAGCTACAGATTCTCCATCACAGCTCATTATATTCAGACAGCTCCCCTTTCAAGAGGTCTTTTGTGGCTGGTTGAGCCTGTGGCACATTCATCAGAACTGAGGAAGGCCTTCCAGTCCTGCCAGGGCTACCACCACTGAAGTCTCAATAAACTTCACACCTGAAAAAGACTCCCTGATTATCAGAGCCACCTAAAGCTAGAGCAACAGGAAGCATGCTTTTTCTACAGGATGTTAGATTTGCTTTAAATGCGCATCATTTCTTCTGTCCTTTTGGCCTCCCCTTATGTTCGCTCCCAGGAGTGGAACATCCATGCAATCCAACCGTGTCCCACGGGGGGAGGACTGCCTTTCCCTGCTCTGACTGCCACCACGGGTTCCGAGGAGCTGGCGCAGGTGGACGAGGGGCTCTGCGAGGGAGCAGAAGGGAGGGCAACCTCAACACGGCTCCTGGCCGGGGCCTTTTCCTTAATCCAAAGAGACGTTTCAGTTGTTCGGGGCAGAAGGATGGGTTGGGGGGTGGGGTGGGAGGGCTGATCTGAGGACTGTCCTCACGTCTTCATTTCATTTTCCTGCCACACTTTTTGCCCCTATTTGGGCTGTCATCATATTTACAGTTATTCCCCATTTACCAATGGTCATGCTCAAAAGTTTGTATAAAAGGTAATCATCATACATTTTAAGTATAAGATTCAATTTATTAAATCTAGAATGAATGCCTTCCTCCTCAGAAACAGTTTTATGCTTCCTTAAACAAAGACTCCAAGTGGGGGGCTCTTGGTGGCACCCACAGAGTAGGTGGTGTCTGAGTTGGTCCTCAGGTTCCCAGGCCCGGGGCTGTGGAGGATGCTGCCCTGCACAAAGAAGTGAGATCACGCACCAGCCAATGACACCTCTGGAGCCCAGCCACTGCTAAGGAGTGTGGTTTCCCTGCTACATGCTACAAAGCTCTCTAGGTTCAGACTTTGACCACCTCTCCCTCTGTCACAGACCTGGCTGTGCAGCAGGAGAGGGTTCCCTGTCCACCCAGCACAGAGCTGGCCGCCCTGGCAGCAGGGGTAGGGAGGGCTCAGGAGCAGCCATTGGAGCCTCCAGAGCGGAAGTGAGCCACGACCTCAGCACAGCAGGGAGGAGGCCAGGAGAGGGCTCCAGGGCTGCAGGGCAGGGGAGGGAGGCCCAGCTGCATAAAAAGGGGATGCTGAGAGGCAGGCAGGGCCAGGATGGTGGGCGGGAGAGCTCCGAAGCCACTAGGAAGAACGGTGCACATGAGCACTTCCTTCGCACTGTTAATCTTTTAAGCACACTTTTTGCATAATCAAATGTTAGCAGAATAATCACAAATTCCACATTAGTGGGATCCAAATGTTTGAGGTTTTACTGTGTTTCAAATGGATCAGAAAGAACAGCCTGCCTAATGACAAGCACTACGGTAGTTTGATTTTCTGAGTCACTCTGAGGAGTTTTCACACAATAGATAGAGAAATGGCTTTCAGTCAATTACAGCTTTTCAGGAAACCAGGAAACATAATATATCACCTATAATAAATACAATAACTAAAAGAGTTGGGCATTAATAAAGAAAAGGAGTCATACTTAGACCATCATGGTAATATTTGGAAAAGAAACAAATGGCAGTCTTCAAGTCTTCAACATAAGCACTGCAGCTCAGGTAAAAATGAAGAAAATCAAGATTAATGTCTTACCAGGTGCAAAAACCATCTGGTTTATTGATTTATTTTTGGCAGAAGTCTTATGATCCTGAAGAGAATAAATCTCTAATTACTTGCAGGATTTAGTTGTTAGTCTTGTTTCTGAGGGTAGAAGGGCATAGGTCAGAGAGAGCTAGCTTGGCAGCCACTCATCTGAAAAACATCTTAGGTTGTAACAAGCTTAATTCAAGTCCAAGATATTATACAGAAGCTATAAAAGCCCAGCTATTCTGGCCACTCCAGATGAGATGCCAGCCATGTGAGGAAAGCCTCCTTGGAAGTTCCAGGTCTAGCAGCGCTCCCAGTAGAATAAATTGTCGTGAGTGAGCTCAGCCAACACCACACAGAGCAGAACAACCATCCGGCTGAGCCCAGATAACCCACAGAAACCCACAGAAACATAAGGAATAAGAAGTCATTGCTGTTTTAAGCAACTATTAATAGTTTTGGCATAGTTTGTTATATAGCAATAGATAACTGAAAATAGCCATTAAAGGTGGCTATATTTTGTGCTATCTGACAATACCTTCCTGGATGGTAGACTGAAGCAGAGGGAGAACCTGATTCAAGGACTTATAACTTTAGGAGAAGGTTTATAACTTTAGGACTGTTGGTCTGGAGCACAAAGGCTTGGCTGAGCTAGGAAATACAAACAGATGGAGCACTTGAAATAAAAGCTTAGGACGTACAGTAGGGCCAGACCAAGGCAAGACCAAGTCATAATACTGTAGAAACTCTGAGTGAGCAGAGTGAGCCGGCCAGCAGAGGGAGAAGAATGGAGGACAGGCACAAGAATAAGCAGAAAGACCAGAGAGAAGCAACTGTCTCTGGGGCTGTCAGGGTTTCTGACAGCTTTCTAATCTCATGAGGCTGGACTGCAGTTTCTGGTCTCAGAGTTCCCTGAAATCCCTGTTCCCCCTCACAATCCCCTGTGTGAGCCAGCATCTCTCACCCCTCCTCTGTGAGCTGGCCTAAGTGAGTTTCTACTCTTGGTAACCAAAACAGACCAAGGAAAAACAGGAATCTTCTACTAGGAGATTCTACCACTTTAGGAATGGCAATGAATGGACACAGTGAAAATTATCACCAGTACAGTGAATGTTTTAGCAAACGAAAACTAAAGGTAGAGGAACCCCTTGATTAAGGTGGGCTGAAAACACATGACAGAATTTTCTCTCCACATTCCTGACGAAATGAGCAAAAATAGTAAAATTGGCAAAAACACTACTAAGCAAAACCCTACAAACAGCAACCAGACTAAGAAAAAAGTATAACACAATTCAATAAACTTCTAAAACCCACAGAAGCTATACTGGCAAGTCATACAAATCCTGAAAATTCTGCCTAATACACAACCAAACTGGAGAGATATAAACTGAGTGACTGCCCGTCTCTTTTTACTTCTGTTTGATGGACCAGCAGATGGGACAGAAGGTGAGGGGAGAAAGGAATGACATGGGAAAAGGTGGAAATGGGGCTGGCACACAACTAGAAAACCAGACACAATAGAGAAGACAGTGACTTTCAGGCAGCGCAACACAGCGACACCTGGGAGAAGGTGCACACAGGAGTCCAGCTCGTGCTTGCAGTTTCCACGTGCAGTGCAGGAAAGGGTACCCGAACAGACTAAATTGACAATTCCAAGTGTTGTCAAGGATGTGGAGCAATTGGAACTGTCATAACACTACTGGAGGAAATGCAAAATGGAACAATGTTTTGTAAAGCAGTTTGGCAGTTTCTTAAGAAGTCTCACATATACTTACCATATGACCCAACAATTCCACTCATAGATATTTACCCAAGAAGAATAAAAACATGTATGCATACAAAGACTTGTAGGTACAGCTTTATTCATGTTAGCTAAAAACTGGAAACAATCCAAAAGCCTATCAACTGGTATAAACGAAGCATGTTATACCCATAAAATACTACTTAGCAATAAAAAGAAATGGATGACCGAAACACACATTATCTTGTATGAATCTCAAAAGCGTCATGCTAAATGAAAGAAAGCAGGCAGAAAAGACTATACACAATGTAATTCCATTTGTATGACATTCTGGAATAGGTAAAAGTGTAGAGATAGAAATTAGATCAGCAGTTGCCAACGCAGGGGACTTTACTATAATACAAGGGGGCACAGAGTAATTTTGGGGAGTGATGGAAACTATCATCGTTGTTGTGAGGTTGCATGACTACAGGTGTACCTCATTTTATTGCATTTTGCCATTACTGTGTTTTTTACAAGTTGAAGGTTTGTTGTAACCCTGCATTGAGCAAGTCTGTTGGTACCATTTTTCTAACAGCATGTGCTTACTTCATGTTTCTGTGTCACATTTTGGTAATTCCTGCAATATTTTAAAATGTATTATTATTATTATCTCTGTTATGATGATTTGTGATCAGTGATCTTTGATGTTACTATTGTAATTGTTTTGTGTGTGTCCTGACTGCTCCACAGACCAGCCCTTCCATGTCTCTCCCACTCTCCTCTGGCCTCCCTATTCCAAGACAAAATAATATCAAAATTAGGCCAAGTAATAACCCGACAATGGCCTATAAGTGTTCAGGTGAAAGGAATAGTTGCACATCTCTCGCTTTAATTAAAAAATGATTAAGCTTAGTGAGGCAGGCATGTCAAAAGCCAAGACAGGCCAAAAGCTAGGCCTCTTGCACCAAACAGCCAAATTGTAAAGGCAAAAGAAAAGTTCCTAAAGGAAATTAAAAGTGCTATTCCAGTGAACACACACAAAAGAGGGAGACAGCCTTATTATTGACATGGAGAAAGTTTTAGTGGTCTGGATAGAAGATCAAACCAGCCACAACATTCCCTTAAGCCAAAGCCTAATCCAGGGCAAGGCCCTAACTCTCTTCAATTTTATGAAGGCTGAGGGAAGTGAGGAAGCTGCAGAAGGAAAGTTTGAAGCTAGTAGAAGTTGGTTTATGAGGTTTAAGGAAAGAGGCCATTTCCTTGAACATAAAAGTTCAAGGTGAAGCAGCAAGTGCTGATGCAGAAGTCTAGCAAGTTATCCAGAAGCTCGCACTAAGATAGTTATTGAAGGTGGCTACACTGAACAACAGATTTGCAAGGTAGATGAAACAGCCTTCTATTGGAAGAAGATGCCATGTGGGACCATCATAGCTAGAGAAGAGAAGTCAATGCCTGGCTTCAAAGCTTCAAAGGACAGGCTGACTCTCTTGTTAGGGGCTAATGCAGCTGGTGACTTTAATTTGAAGACAAAGCTCATTTACCATTTAAAAAATCCTAGGGCTCTTAAGAATTATGCTAAATCTACTCTGTGCTCTACAAATGGAACAACAAAGCCTAGATGACAGCATATCTGTTTATAGCATGGTTTACTGAACATTTTAAGCCCACTGGGGAGAACCACTACTCAGAAAAATAGATTTCTTTCAAAATATTACTGTTCACTGACAGTGCACCTGATCACCCAGGAGGTCTGATGGAGACACACAAAGAGACTAATATTGTTCTCATGCCTGTGAACACAACATTCATTCTACAGCCTTGGATCAAGGAGTGATTTTGACTTTCAAGTCTTATTCTCTAAGAAATACATTTTGTGAGGCTATATAGTTGCAACAGATAGTGATTCCTCTTATGGAGCTGAGCAAAGTGAATTGAAAATCTTCTGGAAAGGATGCCATTGAGAACATTTGTGAGTCATGGGAGGAGGTCAAATATCAGCATTAACAGGAGTTTGGAAGGCCTTGATTCCAACCCTCATGGAAGAGTTTGAGGGGTTGAAACTTCAGTGGAGGAAGTCACTGCAGATAGAGTGTAAACAGCAAGAGAACTAGAATTAGGAGCCCGAAGATGTCACTAAATTGCTGCAATCTCATGATAAAAAATTCATGGATGAAGAGTTGCTTCTTATAGATGAGCAAAGAAGGTGGCTTCTTAAGTTGATGGAATCTATTCCTGGCGAGGATGCTGTGAACATTGTGGAAATGACAACAAAGGATTTAGAATATTACATAAACTTAGTTGATAAAGCAGTGACAGGGTTTGAAAGGATTGATTCTGATTTGGAAAGTTCTATGGTGGGTAAAATGATACCAAACAGCATCTCATGCTACAGAGAAATCTTTCATGAATGGAAGAGTCGATTGATGTGGCAAAAATCATTATTCTCTTATTTGAAGAAATTGCCACAGCCACCCAACCTCTGCAGCCACCAACACTGAGGCAAGACCCTCCACCAGCAAAAAGATTATGTCTTGCTAAAGGCTCAGATGATCTTTAGCATTTTTTGGCAATAAAGTATTTTTTAAGTAAGGTATTCACATTGTTTTTTAGACATACTGCTATTGCACATTTAACAGACTACAGTATCATGTAAACATACATTATTTTATGCACTGGGAAACAAAAAAAAAATTCTGTGACTCACTTTATTGTGATATTTGCTTTATTGCAGTGATCTTCCTGGAACTGAATCAGCAATGTCCCTGAGGCTTGCCTGTGTATACATTCGTTAAAGCTCATTGAATTGTGCACTCAATTTTGGTGAATTTTATTTTGCATAAATTATACCTTAGTAAAGTTGACAAAAAAAAAGAATGACGCTAATGATCTAAGGGGAGTGAGGTCTAAGGGCTGGCTTCTGAATCAAAGAAGCATTAACAGAAGCCTGTGGGAATGGACTGAATCCTGTCCCCAGTTATGCAGCAGAAACCCTAGAACAGGACATTTTACAAACTCTGAGAAGAGAAGCCTAGGTCCAACGGTCCTAAGAAGCCCAATTATGACCCAGCTGAGCTTTATCTGTTTCCTTATCATTCCCTTAGGCTGCAGGAAAGCATTGGTGACTTATTGGACTTGTGACAGTGAGACAATTTAAATAATGAACTTATACCAAGCAACATGGGAATTATAGTCTTGGGACCAAATGTGAATGTTTTCAACCTGGACAATGAAAAAATAACAATATGGCCCACCTAGTAATATCAGAGAGTGCAAATATTCTCATTTTTCATAGCAGAATGTCAGTTGTGCTTCTGACACATGTAGCTTCAAAACACCTAATGAAATGACTTCTATTAACATTTTTTATAATCCCTTCCTTTAGCCTCAGAGGGATCTTTTTACCTCTTGTGGTAAAAAAATTACTCATGAATTCATTTAGCTTCTTTATGGTTCACATTTCTCCTATTAAGTAAAATGAAATCTAGTACTTTTAAAAAATTAAAGAAAACAACTATAATAGAATTCTGTCTACTGACATACCTTATTAAATATCTGAGACACTAGTGCTTGTGAGATGCACCAGTGTTTTATGTACCCTAAGAAAGAAAAACCACTATCAATTTAAATATGACACAATGAAAGATGCAATGGACTATAAGATACACACCAATTTCAAAGATGTCAACAATGTGAAGAAAAAGTAGGACTCAGAATCAATAAAATATATCTCCATCCACCCATCCATCTAGCCAGATGTACGCATATAGAAAGGTTGCTGGAATAAGATCACCTACATCTAATAATGGTTATTTCTCAGAGGGGGGATCCGAGTTCATTTAAAAACTTATATCTTTTCTACATTAAAAAAGATGAATTTATAAAAATAAACGAATGATTTTTATTCAAGAAGAAAAAAGACTGGAAGTGAATATGACAGAATGTTAATAGTACATACTATTAACATAGTCTACTATGTGTGATAGTAGATACTATCTACTATAGTAGATAATGGTGATCATGGATGACTTCATTTCTGTATTTTAAAGCAATCTTCAAAATTGAAAAACTGAACAAAGCAAGTAAAAATTCGTAACAACTGGGACAGGCACCCTTAGAAGAAAGGGCTTTCTTACCGGCAGAGTGCCTCCTCTCAGGGTGACCAATGGTCCCAGGTTTGCCAGGCCTGTCCTGGTTTTAGCACTGAAAATCCTACTCCTGGGATGGTTGGTCACCCAATCTCTTGTATGGTTCAGATGAACAGGGTGATGCATCAGAAAAGATACTTTTGATTCTAGAGCAATGGAACTCAGTTTTTTTAGTGTGCCTCAGAGGAACTTGTTAATAAGCAGGTTCCTAGCTTCCACTCTGGGAGATTCTGGTCCAGGAGGTCTGGGATGGGGCTTGGAGAGGGCACTTTTAAGCACCCCAGTAATTGCAATGCCCTGGCCTCAACATGTCAGGGTTCCCTTGGCAAGTCCTCCTGTCTTCCTCCTCCTCCTCTCTCCATGTCCGTAGTCATCTGAAACCCTCCCTAAGCCTCTGTGCCATCAGGAGGCTCCTGCTGTCCCTGTCTACCACACACCATTATGCATGGAGGGCTGCAACCCCTCCAAGCTCACAGCAAAGAAAAGCGGTGGCAGGAACGCAAGGGATCCTGTGCCCACCCTCTAGGAAAATGCTGGTAGCTCAACTCAGACCCAAACTCATGTTCAAGACCCCCATGAACACTCATTCTTCTAAAGAAAGTTTAAACCTGTGAAATACAAGAATCAAAAAAGCCCTTCCATTACACAGAAATGACACAGACACACAGATCTCTCCAATTCTTCCCCATTCCTCATTTAGGTTCCACCATGCTCAAATACCATCTGTAGCAAATATCCTGGAAATTAAAAAAAGACCTATTACCCCATCCTATACATTTATTTCCATATGAACATAAGTCTGAGGTGTTAATTCTCTCTTCTGGACATAATTCAAAAGTAGGTTTCTTCAGTGTAGTTATTTGGTTCAATTACTTCTAAAATATGGCACATTACTTTATGTCAGCTGTTTTTCATTAATATGTGCACCAGGCTCCCATATTCGGTGGCTCTCAGCCCAGTACTTTCAGACTTTAATGTGCCTAAGAATCACCTGGGGATCTTGTAAAAATGGAGGTTCTGGTTCAGCAAGTCTGGGTGGGACTCAAGGTCCTGCATTTCTCACAAGCTCCCAGGTGAGGCCCAGGCTGCTGGCTCCTAGACCACACATGAGTAGCCAGGGTGGTTGACAGGCCAAAGTTTGGTCCCTAAGTCTATATTTGCCTATAATAAAATTAAAGCAAAATGAGCATTTGTTCCTACCACAGGGCTTAAACTGCTATGTTATTTTTTCCTGAGGTTTGCAGGAAATTTGTAGTGTACCCCCCACCTCTCATGGAGAGTAAGTCAGCAAGTTGTAAAGTGAAATCCCTTTTCATTGTAAATTCCTATGTCTGTTGGTCACTGAACTGCAAACCATCGGAGTTAATTCTAAGCAGAAGATATATATATATTTATATATAACATATATATAAAACATAAAAACATATGTAAGAAGGAAAGTGGTTGAAGAGGTCAAGAAATGATTTTAATTATAAAAATGAGTGGGAGTTTAACATGAGAAAATGCAAGTTGGCTAGCTTTGGAAGGAGGACCTTTTATTAAATCAAATCAGAAAATTATTGTCAGCTGCAGAGATGGAGCTTTTAACTTGAGAGGGAATGAGGAAATTAAAAGAGGCAGCTGTGATAATGTCTTTACAGTCTTGAATTTGTTGGGACTCAGAAAATGATATTCCAAGATACAGCGCTTTGACACGCTGAAATAAAGCAGCCGCCTCGGGGTCTCTCTTACTCTCCTCCCATCCCCCAGTCCTGTCTCTCAATCTTCTGTCTCTCCGAACGCACAGGATGAAGTTCCCTTATCTCCCTAGAAACTGGACCCCCACAGAAGAACACAATTGCCTTTGATCCCCTCCCTGAAATTTCATTAACCAGAGAAGATTAAAACTCATATCATAGAGGAAGAGACTGAAAATTAAACACCACACCTACAGCCCAGACAAGCTCTGTCCAAAACTGTCTGTTCTCATGTCCCATTCAATTCCCAAGGAGAATCATTTATTGTCACCCATTATCTAAACATTGGGCCGATTTATTTCCCCTAAAATTCATTTACCATCCCTCAAAATTGCCACTTCTCTCCCCTCCCCTCCCCTCCCCTATGAAGAAGAGTTTATAAGCATCTGGACCTCATTTGGTTGTTAGGCAATCTTCCTCCTGTAATTCCCCTGCTTATACAAGTCAAGTAAATATGCCTGCCTTTTTCTCCTATTAATCTGCCTACTGTTAGCTTATTTTCAGGACCTCCAGAGGGTGGAGGGGACGCTGTCCCTACTCCCCTACAAATTCAACTGGGCATACACCGTGGAGGGTAAATACTGACAGTCATTTTACACTTAGTTGTCCGAGATCTAGAATAAAATAACCTCTGTGCTATTATTATTCACATTCCCAAACACTGAGGAGAAAAGTAAGAACTGTTGGGATAAAACTCAAAAAAGTCTTGTTTTCAACATAAAAGAGTATTATTTTTAAAATCATGCCATATTATACACAGAAGAAAAAAGCCTAAGAGAATGCACAGCAACAGGCCAAGAGTCATTGTCTCGGAACGCTGGGTTAAGTTTACCTTTGAGTATTTTCTGATACTTCTACAATGAAAATGTATTTCTTTTACAATGAAAAATAATAAACGTTAATTTTTAAAAATAGCCTGCCAGGATAGATATACGTATGGATGGCATCTTCCTTGAAGGGAAATTTCTTTCAAATAGCCAATCTTTTACATATTTCCTTTGATTGAGCTCCCCATAATTCTGTTTTTTTCCTGGGATCATATTAACACTAAGGCTGTGATTATACTTTAAAGTATTAATGCAATTTGAGTATCTAGAATCTTTCAATTCCCAATCATTCCTCTTATTGTTATTTTCTATTTCACATATAGCAACTAGGATTTACGAACTTTAAAATGCTTCCAAGGTCCTTTGTCTTTCTAACCATAAAAGTCCCCATGTTCTCCCTCCAATCTGTGACGCCAAGCTCTTGTGCCTGCGCAGCCCCTGGAGGGCAGAGTTCTCCATGTGCTTGCTGTGCTATCACACAGGCCGTAACTTCAGTGGCTGATCATGTACAATGCAGGAAACGTTATACTAAGAGGAAGAAGTGTGCTGAAAAAGACTGCAAGATCACCAGCATCAGAAACAACTCTGTAGATACCTTTAAGATGGTGATATTCCAGGTAAAGCTCTCCACTGCTTTCTGTAGCTTTCGTTCCTTCAAACCTTCCTTGGTGCCTATGCTGTGCAAGTGTTCATGGAATTCCATGGCTGAAAGAAATAAAAAAGATGAAGGACATTACACCCCCATCCAGTCTATGGTAATGAACCGGCAATATTTATTTTTCTAGATATAGCTAAGACCATTCTGACTTCCAATGGATTTTCACAAATGTGCCTATTTAAGAATAATGGGGAGGAAACACTGAAAACGCAAGGTATCAACAAGGGGGAAGGCATCTTAGAGGTCAGCGACCATTCCTCACAGCTTTGAAGGGCAAACAGGACACACGTGATCATTCTCATTCTCATTTCGGAGAAGGGAAGCTCAGCACGCTTCAGAGACCGAAGCCTGCAAAGGAGCAGGCAGAAGAGCTGGGACCCGAAGCTAGGAGTCTGCAGTCTCAGAAGGCAGATTTCAGCGCTACTGAGGGCAGAATGCTGGTATCGGGGATGGAACGAATGCAGTGATGCATCTCTTGCCACGGCACCGCTCTCTCTGAGGTCACGCCAAGCCCACAGTAAAGGGAGGGGGAGGGGGAGGGGGATGGAGAGAAAGACCCAGAACTCTGACTCTGCGTTTATATGACAACTCTTTACACCAGAATTTACATAACCAAATGAATATCCCCTATTGTTCAAAACAGTCTAAGTGGAAGCTTAGATCCTCTAACTAAAATTTAGAATACACAGTTTTTACATAATTTTTTTAAATTTTACGCTTTTTTCTGTCTTAGATGGAAAATCTGAATTCCAAACAACAGCAAGATAACAACTAATAGTAAGACTACTGAATCTAATTGAAACACTCTTAGCATTTTTTTTTTGTCCTTACAGTATACCTTATTGAGAACATACAGCAAAAATATTGTGCTCTAAGGTCAGAACGATTCTTTTCTCTATGTGGTTATGTCATTAGCAACATGCAATTCAGTTCCAGTGTTTCGTGTGTGTGTGTGTGTGTGTGTCCCTCCACTGTGGCAAGGGGACTGCTCGTTTACATAGGTGCAGTGCCTCGCAGCAGCCCTCACAACCAGGCTTTTAACAGTGCTGGACAAACGGGGCCTTTGCAATTCTTAAAAGGATACGAAGATGCAGGGGAACTACCCAGACTAGTTTCCTCTTTTGAGTGAGCAAAAGGTATGGGTGTGAGAGAGTAATTTTGTGGAAGTCATTTGTTTTACGATGACATCAAAACATTACGTGATCCAGAGTCAAACTGCCTATCAAGGTGCACTGAGGTATGTCTTGCTTTTGTCCTGGTCTTCTCTACCTTGATCCTTCTTCCCCTTATATATTTTTTATTAGTTTTTTATTTGTCTTTTTATTGTATCGTTTCTCCTTGCAAATATAAGCTAATGTGTACATATACTCAAAATCCTCCCTTTCTCACACAAAAAGTAGCATACTATGTACACTGTTTTGTACCATGGTTGTTTTTTTCCCTCACGTAACTGCATAGTGGAGATCATTCCATGTCAGGGCATAGAGCTCTTCCTCATTATTTTTTTTAAACAGCTACAGAGACTCCATTTTGTGGACGTACCGGCAATTATTTAACCAGTCTCCTACTGACAGATGTTAAGTTGTTTGAAATCTTTTGCTATTACAAATATGTGGAACTGTTGTAAATTTTGTAAGACATCTTCCGTATTCTTCTGTACAACTTTACTTTTTGGTTGGGCATTCCAATTTCCAATTGCCTTTCTATGCAACACCATTTCGAAGCAACTCTTTATACAGTGATTGACAGTAACTTTATTTCTTAGTGTCTTTAAATATTAAGCAAAAGCTGACATACCTATGATAAATATAATAAACTGCCAATTAGTCTTTTTTATTCTCTATTTTTTCCTCATCTCCTAGGAGCTCTGGGTCTACTTCCTACCATGCTAATAAGGCATGAGAGGCTCATTGGTTTTAAGAAAGAAGGGTAACTGGTACAATTCATTCCGTTGTCTAGGGAACTAACACACTGACCACTCTCCTCCTTTCTCACTTCTCTTTTGCCAGTGAAGATGCCCGAGAACATCCCAATGTGATTAGCTAAGGAAACTCCTTCCACCCCAAAGCTGGTGACCTCGCTCACACAGTGGTCGGCAACCCTATGTCTACTTCTTCCTTTCATTGGATATGCTTGGCTTAACAGAAAAAAAAAACAAAACCCAAAAACCAAAAAAGTGAAAACAATAATGACCATGAATAAATAGGCTGTAATCATGTTCTAAAATCCAGGGTTTTGGCTAGGGCATTAAACCACACACACACACACACACACACACACACACACACACACACACACACACACACAGACACACACACACACACACACAGACACAGACACACACACACACAGACACACACACACACACACACACACTTTCCCCCTCTCTTCACACCTGGGAGACTCCCTGGAGTGTGACTCAGACCCGGCTGGGACCCTAATGATAAGATACTGATGTGCTGGCTTTTCTGTTAAGTTTTAATACTGGCTTCAGCAAGAGATCTGGATTTCTGAACAGGAATCATTGATACTCATAATATTTCTATTTCTGGCAGTCAGGAGGCACCATATTCTCGTGAGTATCATGGAAGCTAAGTGAATGGAACCCATGACTGGAATACAGGATGGGGAAGAGACATGGGAAGTGGAGGGGGAGTAGCTCTCTGCAAACAAGAAGGAATACACTCCATGGATGAAAGATGCTTGGGAAAAGAAACTGGGAAGGGAAATGGAAGTGATACTAACATGGACTACACACTACAATTGCTTGACCAGATGTAGGCTATGTGCAATGTTGTTTATGACACATCAAAAGTGGCACAAAGGTGTAACAAATAGTGGTGGGGATTTTTCAACCATCAGGGTATCTGCTTGGAAGTCTCATTCCTCTGGGGACAGACTGTTTATGTTGCCTTGCTGAACATCTGATCACCAGTAAGGTAATAAGGCAGGGACAGGAGCTGCTATACTGGGCTTAATTCCAATTAGCAAGTAAGAACCTACAGATAATATAAGCATGGAACAGTGGAAGAAGGGAATGCTGAGATTACACAAACATCAACCCTAGATTTTAAGAAAGCAGCTTTCAGAAAGTTCAGAAGACAGGTAGGAACCCAGGGCCAGAGGCAGTAAAAAGACAGACTGCCTTGAGAAGGACTGTGGACTCAAAGAGGAAACACAGTCAAGAGGATAAAAAATGGTATTGATAGGGAAGAAATAGGGAAGCATTTAAAGAAACAAGTGTAGTTGCATACTTGCCTGCTATCAAAAGGTCGTAATTTACAAGTCTATTAAAAATAGAGATAATTCCCCCTTATCTTACCTTCTTAAGATATTTCTCACCCAATAAAAGTTCACAGGGAAGTGCAAAATGTTTTATCAGTGAAACTTTTTTTTTTTTTTTTTAAATGGGAGTAAAAAGGTGATGTATAGAATGTTGGAACAATTATGTTAAAAATATAAAACTCAGAATCTAAAAAGGTGACCAAGACTATGTCAATCCCGAGGCATCTCAATTTTGACCACAGGCTGAAGGCTGGGCCTCAAGATGCCTGAGCCTGCGCTACTTTGTTCAGAAACAAAACCTAGCTCCTCTGGCGGCTATTTCTCTGGTCAGCCTACAGGGGTTAGTTCTACCTCCTGCCTTCTTATGAACTACAGTATCACCATGAACCCCACAGATATGCGATGACCCCTCTGCATTTATACAATGTAAATTTAATATCTGATTTTTTGCATGCTCCGTGTTTACCAATTATCAATGTGTATTTTATCTGCTCTCCTAGAGTGGCAATTCCCTCTGCCCTGGGAAGGGGACTGTTCATTTGCATAGGTGTAGTGCCTAGCAGCAGCCCTCACAAACATGCTCACAATGACGTCTGTCAAATAGATCCTTTACAATGTTTAAAAGGATAAGAAGATGCAGGAGAACTACTCAAAGTAGTTTCTCCTTCTGAGCAAGCAAAAGGAACAGAACACAGCTGCTGTCATTTCCTCAGGGGACACCACTGAGGGCTGTCCCCATGCAGGGACCTGCCAGCACTGTGGGAAGATCATACCAAGGTGGCTTTCCCTGGGCCCTCCAGTTCTTCACCTGTGACATTAAGAGGTGAAACTACTTTACCTCCTCATACTTCTGAAAATAACTGGAATTTTATTGATCCTGAGAAATTTCTTTTGTGATGATCATCTATAAAATCAATATTTAGAAGTTTCTGCATTATGGATTTAAGACAAAAGAGTCCTAATATTCTTAGAGAGTGTGGCTCTTAGCTTGCGTGGCCGGAGCACTGCCTGATGGACTTACTGGAAGCTACGAGCAGACACTGGGGAGATCTAAAGGGAGGCAGATTCCGGACCGTGTCACTGCTGCCGCTGCTGCTTAGTGATGGTGACAAGAATTCCCACTGTGAAAACAATCTTCAGGTTCAGAAATAGAAACCAGCCCAATAATAATGGGAGAATAACAAGCGGGAGTATTTTTTTCTTTCAGGAACAAGTTCTATTTCTCTGTATGTTTCCAGTATCTTCCAAATACTATGCCAGGAGATTTTCATCATAAATTGGTATACTTCAGAGCCATGGATAGGTCTTCATGTTATATTGAAGTTAATTATTTAACAAAATAATTATATTGTTTTCTATTAGTCTATGTCCCATTTCTATCTGATTTAAACTCAATGGCATTACAAAAGTCTCAAAGTGATGGGCTTGTCCATGTTTTCTTTAAAAGTAAAACGTAACATTTTGGGGCAACTATTCAAGAGGTAGGGGAAGAAACCAGGATTCCTTGATTCTACAACCATGTTGCCACCCAAGTAAGACAAGAGGTAACAGTTAATTCTGGCCAAAGAAACTGAAATCTTTGTTAAGATGTGAAATATAAGCTTCCTTTGAAAGCCAAAATGAAGTAGGTGAATAATCCTTTGAAAAGTGTGACACGATTGCAGTGTGCTATCTATTTAATGGTCAAAATATACAGTGTGTTTAAAGACATCAAAGTTTGAAGACTGTGAGCATTTTACATGAACCCAATAAAATGTGCAGGAATAGGAATTATTCATTAGGAGTAAATTATGTCCAGAGATGAGCAGACAGCCAGTGTCTTGTACATAGATACCCCTGCTGGGGCCTGGTGTGACTGCTCTTTCAACAAAAGGACTGCCTTTGACCCTTGGTGACCCTGTGCCAAAGAACCTACAGTTAGGTTCCTCAGACTCCATGACCCCAAGTTTCTGTTCCTAGGCAAAAGCAGTGGGTTATTTTTTTCCTGGAGTGTTAACCTGCTCAAATTTCTCTGTGGTAATGAACTTGAGAACTCAGGAGATAAATAGTAAGCTATCAAACAGCAGAGAAAGACAAATAGAAAATCCATAGTCAGGTGGTGTCTGTGAGAGTTTAATTCAGTTCAGTCTAAAGGGAAGATACAGACTGCATGATCAAGGCTAGGCCACTGGTCCATGAGTGGGGATTGCACAAATCATTTAACCTTTGATTTACAGCTATCATGTTAAATTTTTAAAATGGGTATCACCATACAAAAGTATATTGTAGAATTTTTATGTAAAAAAACATATTTTGGAAAGTTATCACTTCTTTCCATGTCATCTCTAAAATCTAAACAGCTTAGATTTTTGATATAGGTAGGTGTTGGTTTCACATAATTTTCCAATTATTATTTCAAAATATCTTGTAATTTAAATATTTTAAAGGGGTTTTTTGAGGGGCTTAAAGCTTAATGACAATAAAATGAAATGTAATACTGACAGATTGTGTCATGTTTTATAAATATTAATAAATGGGTGAAAATGTTTCTAGATGATATAATTTAAATTAACTCAGAACATTCAGTACAACTGTATACAATTATATTAGAATATACTGTGGGGAAATTTCCACTTCTATCAAATTCTCTGTTTCCTATCACAGATAGCAAACCTAGATGACAACCAAAGGGCTTTAAAAATTGAAAACATGATATATGCAATAAGAAGATACAAAAAGGAGGCTTTTGCTTTGAAAGAAAGTGGAGGCCAAATCAGAAACATGGCATCATCTCCTCTTCCGACGAAATGAATGCCGTCTACTCTTGCCAAACGTAAAGCAGACGACCTTTCAAACATTCTGGTTGGGATTTTCTCTACCAATCTAAATGATACGAATCTAAAATGCAGCATGTAGCACATGGCTAAAAATTTTTAGAAGCAAATACAATTTTAAAAAAATCCTTGTGAACAGACATATTGATCTTAAACTGACACACTTAAACATGAGTTTCTTGACAAAGTTTACTTTGCTGTCCTAAAAAGCTCTTTTATCACAAATATAACCCCAAAAATAATTTTTTGTGGGTTGCAAAACAGAAGCTAAAAGTAAAGACTAAAATCTTTTGTTTATTTGGGGGGGGATCTCATCTGATTTATTTGTTCCTCAAAACATCTTGCTTTTAACTGGACTCAGAAGTAGAAGCTCTGAGAGAGGACAGCCTGCATCTCTTGGCAATCTGGTCCTGGCATTTTTCTCTGGCCTCTTTCACTCTCCTAGCCAAAAGTTTAGCACATTCTGTGGCCTCTTTCTTATTTTTCTTAGTACACTCTTTCTTCAGAGCAACATGCTGGCCTTGGTGTTGCTGGACAGGTGGAGTAACAAGACGCCGAATCTTGGGGGCTTTGGTCCTGGGTTTCTTCCTTCTCTGTTTAAGTGCTTTCTTACAACATATTGGCAGATGGCATCTTCTTTAGAGAGACTGAAAGGTTTGTGGATTCTGCTAGCTCTTTTGGGTCCCAGATGAAGCACTGTAGTATCAGCCAGTCCAGGAATATCCTTCTCTCCTTTTTAAATAATAACCAAGTCGGGAATGCTCAGTTTGGCATCCACAATGCAACCCCAAACAGACTTGTGCTTTCTTTCTCCGGTTCTCTTTGGTCTGTAACAGGCCCTTACTCTTTGGTCTGTAGCAGGCAAACACGGCCAGGGGTCAGAACGCTCTGCTTCACAGGGAAACCTTGCTTGTCCTTCCTATCATTGATTTAGACTGCACTACCCTTCCATTCTTCACCCAGAGCATCAGCAGAAACTTCTGTGGCCATACCCTTCTCATGAAAAGCACAAAGTTTGCATTCATCATCCTCTTCAATGAGTTTCTGGCAGCCAGTGGCTGGGAAGGAGACAGTCAGCTTCATATCAAAGCAGCCGATTGCCTCTAAGTTGCCATGAAAAAAATAAAAAGCCTAAAATCTTTTAAATGGTGACAAAATAAATCTACGTTTACGATATTAAGTTATTTCAAATTTACAAAATTAGGTATAGTGGTATTTTCCCAGACAATGGAATTCCATATGACACAGGTACACTTGGGACCTCATTCAAGAGGTCAGTGTATCAACAGTATCAAAAGTACCTTAACATAACACGGCCTGCACATGCCTATGGTATAACATTGCACTATCTTGAGAACAAAATAGGGTCTGATCATTTCTTCTAACTAACTTACACACAGTACCTGTTTAAATATACAGCTTTTGTAAACTACATGCTCTGCCCTAAAACTCCGGGGATCTGAAGTTTGGGTGTGCTGCTGATAAGTGGGTGTTTACACCCCAATCTTCAAGGAGATATGGAAATGCCTAATTATTTCTCATCGAGTTCCAGTTGGTAGTCTGTTTTCTTGGCCTTCTTCCCAAACAATCTTGGCATTAACAAAAGCCAAATTATTTTAAGATGTATTTTGAACTGTTAAATCCCATTCCACATGAGACAGAAGAGATAAACCAGGTCTCTTAAATATATCCCTGAAACCCAGATGGATGACAAGACCCCCTCGATGCCAAATCCACAGCAGCACAATTTGTGAATGAATTATATGAAGGAGGTTTTCCTCCCTTTGCCAGCACTTTCCACCTGGGTAAATGTAGGTGAGATGAGGCTGTGTAACTTTTCGTCCTCTGTGGAATCTCATTACCACACTACCGTTCTAAACACACGCCACGTGACTCCCTTGGTTGGGATAATACGAGGAATGCTGTGTTTAGCAAGACCCTCCTCACTTCATTCCACTGAGAAATAAAGGGGCCTCCTCCACCACAATTATACATAAAGAGTGGTTTTGTCATGCCCAGGGTATTTTTGTTTGGATCACCTCTCCTACATCTATTCTTTCCTTCTTTCCCACAGTTTGACACCATTACCACAACACACAAGGCCCTTGAAACCATACCCAGTCCAGGTTTCTCCTTCTTTTTTACACCTCTTCTTATTTTAATTTTCTTCTTATTTTAATTTTCAGCATATGGCTCAACAATTTAAAAAGTACAAAGTTATATACAGGGAGCTGTCTTTCCTTTCCCCATCTCCCAGCCCCCTTGCTCCCTTCCACTGGGCAACCACTGTTATTCCTTCTCAGACATCCTTCCAGAGAGAGACGCACGCACGGCACACAGGGGGTGTTCTCCCTGCCCCACCTTTGAAAACGAATGTTAGCAAATAATATACACTGTTTGCCTTGATTTCACTACTATATATTTATTTTTACCTACATTTGTATGTAAGATCATATATATATATATGCAGTGTGTGTGCATAGGCAAGTGTGTACATATATATTAATACATACACACATATATTTATTCTTTTTTATGATAGCATAATATCTCATTATAAGGGTGTATCTTAATGTATTTAACCTGGGCCTGCCTGAACATTTAGATTGTTCAAAATATTACAATGGAAACTCTGTACATATGTCTTTCCCCAAGTATGTGATCATATTTGTTAAATAAACTCTGAAAAAGTAGATTGCTGGTTTAAAGTGTACAGAATTTGAAATTCTGAAATTTACTGCCAAATGGCTTCCCTAGGTGTGGACCCAATTTATATACCCTGCCAATGTGATGCTTATCAGTTTCCCTATATTCTTACCAATCCACCATGAAATGTATATAATGGAACTTGGGAGTCTTTGATACAGACATTTGGTTCTGATAGATGAAAAATGGTATCTGCTTGAAACACCTCACTCACTAGACTTCCAGAAGATAACAGTTTCTCCTCCCGTCTCTCTGGCCACTTAACCTCCTGTGCTTGTTCTTCCACATCTCTCCAACATCTAAACATGGGAGGGCCAGGGCTCCCTCTTCTGTGTTCATAGTCACTTCCTAGACGAGCTTAGTCTCCCAGGTTGAAAGAACATCTTTGCACTTATGGCTTCCAAATGTATTATCTCCAGCCTGGACCTCAAACTTTAGACTTGGCATATCAAACTTAACTTGTCCAAAACAAACCCCTCATCTGCCCTCTCAAACTCACACCTGCCCCAGTCTTCACCATCTTGGTAAATGGCAGCTCCGTCTTTCCAGGATGGAGCAGAAAATCCCAGTCAGACTGACTCCCCCTTTTCTCTCCTCCTACTCCACATCCGATCCATCAATAAATCCTGTTAGCATGATCTTCAGAACGTTTGCTTTTGTCATATAGAATTCTTCAAATGCAGTCTAACACACAAGTTTGTTTGTTTAATCTTACATTAAAGTTTCTGGGTTTGTGTTAGTCCCTTGCCAGGATCTCTGGCCTCGTTTACTGCTCCTGTCTTTGCCATGTGACATTGCATGTTGCTCACTGCTGCTGCTCGCATGGGCCCTATTGCCCTGCATATGCTCTTCTCTCTGCCTGGAATGCCTGTGCCCACCTGCCTTGGCTCCTAGACAAACCATCTCCTTGACTCAACTCCTGCCCTAAACTCTGGTTCAACTACCACCCGAGACACAGCTCTGCACCCCTTCTCTGTGCAGTCAGGGCTGCAGGACAGTGCACGCTCACCCCTGCACTTATACCCTGGGCGGTCATGAACAGCACATATACCTAGCTCCAGCGCTCGACCTGGCACCCTGTGAGGGCAGCTCAGTTTCTGCTCAGACTGAGAGTAAGGACCTCATGTCTGTTGAACAAATGAAAGAATGAGTAAATCTGCAGCATTCTGCCTTCAGTTCAACTCAACAAGTAGCTTTATGCCAGATACTGTTCTTGCTGTTTGGGATATGTGATGAACAAAGATCCCTGCCCTCAAGGAGTTTACACTCTAGTTGTAAGAAGACAGACAACAAGTGATGAACCTCAGTAAATTATCTGTTAAGTTAAAAAAAAAATGACTGTTACAGATAAAGACAAGTAGAGCAGGGTAAGGGATCAAGATCAGGTGTGCTGGGGATGCTTTCGAGCTTTGAGGGTGAAGTAAAACATCCAGTTCTGAATTACAGGCTTATAATCACATCCCATGATTTTCTCTATTTCTTCCCAACCCCTTTTTCCTTTCCTTTTCATCTACTCAAGTGGCTCTTCCATTTGGATGATGGCCAATTCCATCTGTAGGCCCTGCCTCCGTCCCGAGCTTCACTGTAGCTGCTTCAACAATTGACTGGCTATCTCCACTTGACAGTCGAACTGTGATCTCATGTGCAGCACATCTGAAGCAGACCGTCACAACCAACTTCTTCCTGACTAACATCTCAGGCACCCACATTCTGTTGCAGGGAGTAGTATCTGAACGTGGAGGGCACAGGAGAGAGATGAGTCAATCACTGAGTCCTGAGGTGGGTCCCTGACTATTCAGTGACCCCATTGCCTATAACAGTTTCCTGAAATGTCCAAGACATTGACAGATAGAACTTTAAACAAAGGCTTTATAACCAAATAAGTTTGGAAAATGCTGAGTTAAACCAGAGGATATTTAGCTTGCCAAGATATACTGTGAATCTCCAAAGGGGAATAAGTTGCGTTATAAAAATTTGATGATGAAATCCTTTGCCCAAGGAACAGGACTAGTGTTCCCAGAACAGGCTTTGGGAAATGTTGGCAAAATAAATTAATAAATAAAAAAATCAAAATGGGTTAGCCTTGAATTAAAAGGCTTCCATCATTGGGCCCACCCTATATCTCCAACCCTAATTTCTCCTGTTTCCTGAGGCAAATATTTCTCTTCAGCACTAGAAGCACGCTTTTACGATGAAGCCTTCTAAGCTTTGGCCCACCTAAAATGCCCTGCTCCTTCTGCTTAACTTACACAAATCCTGTATTCCCTCAAACTCCACCTCCTTCCCTAGCGAGACCCTCTGAGACTGCTCCTTTCTTCAAACTTCATTCATACCTGTTATCTATACCACTCACTCAGTTGTGTTTTACAAACTTCCATGATAGCAGAGACCTTTATTGTCTTTTTTTGCATTCTAGTAAGTAATCAGTATAATATCTAGTCATGGAACACATTCTACATATCCATGAATGTGCTTTTTCTTTAATATATTAATATGTTATTGACATGCATTGACCTACAATGAAAAGTATGATGACCTATAATATGTTAATTAAAGTTGCTTTAAATTCCTTATTCTTAAAAGATATGTTTACCTCTAAATACTGTTAAAAATTCTTAGAATGCATTTGTTCACTTTTACCCAATCCCTTATATATTCCCTTTTACAATTCCTTATATATTTATATTATAGGATTTGTGAAGCATAGAATTTGAGAGCTGGAAAAGTCTTAGAGATCATCTAGGCCAAATTACTTTATTTTAGACCTGAGGATACCTATTACATCAAACCTTCTGGTATTTGTATGAGCAAGGTGATTTATTTTGTTTGTGAACTTTACTTGAATTATAGTTCTTCTCAGCTTTGACAAGCAATTATAATAGAAGTACTAATACCCAAAGTGTTTTTTTTTTTTTTTTAAAACAAGCACCAGAGTTGAAAACAACCTGACCTCACTCCTTACCCCTCCCCAGCAAAGCAGCTGCTGAGATCACCCCGAGAGCTCTCAGAGACTCTGGGTTTACAAAGGAAGGAGGGGAGGAATGTGTGACAAGAGAACACAGATTTGGGATTGGATCACTGAACAGGTACCCCAGGAAGGACAAGCATACCCCTAACTTACCTCCCCTTCATTCATGGTGCTGGGGAAACTGCACCGGGGAAACTATGTTACAGGGAAGGAGTATGCTGTTATAGAAAGGTAACTTGGCTGTCACTCGATCACACAGCGAGTGCATGTCTGAGTCTGAGCAGTCACCTGTGCTGTCCCCGTGAGGGACAGAGGCAAGAGGCTCAGGGAGAGAGTGTGCTCTGCTCTACCCTCAAAAGAGAGTTTCTCAAAACCTGGATGTGCTCTTTATAATGCAACTGCCTGAGCTCCACCTCCAAAGATTCAATATTTTGGAGGAGATGCAAAGAGGTTGCACTTTCAACAAGCATCCCCGGGAGATTCTGACCACACTTATGAAAAACACTGTGTGGGACTCTTACAGAAGGATCAGGGTGAGGATTACAGGAGATGGCCGGGGTGTGATGAGATAGGGAGTTTCTAGAAACCAGCTGCTTATTTTGAAGTTTTTGCTCTGAATGAGTTGGCCTTGCTGTCGCCTCTGTGATCACTTCCTCTGCCATCCCTTATCAGTGATGAAGGTCCCTGATGAGGGAATTAAAGAGAGAGACAGAGAAAGAGAGAGAGAGAGAGAGGTCACTGATGCCCCTGCCACGTCTTTACTTCCCGTGGCTTCATTAATTATTAGTTAATTAATTAGCAAGTGCCTAGGAAAGGATCTGGTGAATCAATACGCAGCCTTTAAGAACAGGACAGATGCTGTGGGTTTCACAGGGTCCTGGGAGTCTGATGCAGGCTCCCCATGTCTCAACTTCAGAAAGGGTCACTCTTCACCTTCAAAGTTAGGCATTAACCCTCCCCCTGAGAGCTCAGGCTGATGGGCTGCGATTTATGTGTCCTGTGACATCACATGGGATGACTTGTTTCATCTTTTAGCCTTTTTATGTACCTGTAATCCAGCCATTCCAAAATTGCTGCTTATGCAGTTGATCTCAGGTCACTGCACTTTTAGAACCCATAGGGCCATCAGGGAATCATAAAATCCACTGACACTTTGAAGGAGGAAAATGAAGCAGAGAGGGGTCAAGTGACTAACCTAGAGTCATACAGCAAGACACGGTATAGAGGGCATGAGAACATGGGGATCTGGATTCCTAGGACAGAACCTTTTACTTTTATAAAACAGAGCTGAGAAACATTCTGACATAAACAGAAAAAAAAAAACTTACAAAAGTTCCCAGGTTTCCTTTTGCAAATACAGCTGACTCTTGAACCATGCTGGGGTCAGGGGCACTGACCCCCCCCAAGCTGTAGAAAATCTGTGTATAATTTTTGATTCCCTCCCAACTTAACTACTAATAGCCTACTATTGACTGGAGCCTTACCAATAATATAAACAGTTGGTTAATGCATATTTTGTATGTTATATGTATTACATACTATATTCTTGGAATCAAGCTAGAGAAAGAAATGTAAGAAAATCCTAAGAAAGACAAAATATATTTGCTATTCATTAAGATCATCATAAAGGCCTTCATCTTCATCATCTTCACACTGAGTGGGCTGAGGAGGAGGAAGAGGAGGGATTGGTCTTGCTGTCTCAGGACGGCAGAGACAGAGGAGGTGGAAGGGGACGCAGGAGAGGCAGGCATGCTCGGTGTAACTTTACGAGAATACACTGTAATTTCTGTCTGACTTTCATGCTTTTGTACTTCTCTAAAAATGTTTCTATACAGTACCAATCCTTCTTCCACCATTTGCCTTGGTTCTAGCACCTATACCATAGAAGGGTCCATGTTGCAAAAGAAGTTAAAAGTCTTCTTGAATAATCTGAACCTTTTTTTCCAGATTGTCTGTCAATTTGTTTCTGGCATCACTTTTTCCACGTCTTCTTCCTCATTATCCGGCACTGGTTGGGAAGTACTCATCTTCCTCAAGGCTTTGGTGAATTCCTCTGGTGTGCAGTCTATTAGATCTTGAATTTCTCCAAGATCCATATCTTGAAACCCTTCACTCCTCACCTCTTTTCCCATATCCATAATCTCTTTTATAATTTCCTTGATTGGCTCTGTCATAAAGTCTGTGAAGTCACACATAACATGTGAACACAGTTTTCTCTTGTAAGAATTTATCCTTTCAGGTTTGATGGCTTTCATGGCTTTTTCTATAGCAACGATGGCATCTTTGATGCTGTAATCCTTCCAGACTATCATGATGTTCTCTCTATTGGTGTTCTCCTTCACAGTGTTGACAGTCCTTTCCATGGAGTACTGTGTATAATAAGCCTTAAAGGTCCTTATGACCCCTTGATCTAGAGGCTGAATTAAACATGTGTGTTTGGGGCAAGAAGACCACTCCAATGCCTTTGGTGTTGAACTCATGGGGTTCTGGGTGGCCAGGGTCATTGTCTACTATCAAAAGAACTTTAAAAGGCAGTCCTTTACTGACAAGGTACTTTCTGACTTCAGGAAAAAAGCACTGACGGAACCAATCAGAAAAAGGGTTTTTGTTGTCCAGGCCTTCTTATTGTACAACCCAAAGACTGGTATTTGTCTTTTCTCTTCAAGGCTTGGGGGTGGCAGCTTTATAGGTAAGGGCAGCCCTGATCATAAACCCAACTGGATCTGCACAAAACAGTAGAGTTAGCCTATTTCTTCCTGTTGTGAACTAAAATAAAATTTTAAGGCTCACCTCTACCCTCACTGGCTGACTAAATGGACCTCCTCGTGGCCAAAGGAATATCCTAAAACTAAATTGCCTGCCAGGAGGAAGGAGGTCAGACATGACTTTCATGCCTCACTCTCTTCTAGGGGACATCCTTTGTAACCTATTAACAGGCCTAAGGGTATGCAAGACAAGCCTGCAGGTCCTCAATTTACACAACAAATCTATGTCCTGTGGCTTGTCTTGGATAACAGCTCCTTATGTTGAAAGATTCCAAGCCTTTAGACAAAGCTTCATGTTGTTAACCAATTACAAGCCAAAGAGTCTTTAAACCCACCTATAGCCTGTAAGTTCCCCCCCCCCCACTTTGAGATGGCCCACCTTGTGGGGCCAAACCAATATATGCCTCCCATGTATTGACTTATGACTTTACCTGTAACTCGCCTCTCTGAAATGTATAAAACCAAACTGTAACCCAGCTATAGCGAGTCCACTTGCTCAAGGGTTCTCAGGAGTAGCTCCGGGTGATGGTCCTCAAATTTGGCTCAGAATAAAATTCTTTAAAATTATTTTACAGAGTCTGGCTTTTTTCCCATTGACACTGCCTTAAATCCCACTGCTCGTTTATCTTCCTTACTAATAAATATCCTTTGTGGTATTTTCTTCCAGAATGGGGCACTTTCATTTGCATTAAAAACCTGTTCAGACAGGAGATACCTTTTCACCTCAATGATTTTCTTAATGGCATCTGGGAACTCATCTGCTGCCTCTTGGTCAGCAGAAGCTGCTTCTCTGGTTATGTTGATGTTTTTAAGCCAAGCTTCTTTCTAAAATTATCAAACCATTCTTTGCTGGTATTAAATTCTCTAGCTTTAGATCCTTCACCTTCCTTTTGCTTTAAGTTGTCATATAATGACTTTGCTTTTTCTTGAATCATATTAGAGTCTAAAGGTATGCCTTTCTTATAGCAATCCTGCACCCACATTGAAAAGCTGTATTTACAATAGGAGATAAAAAGATATTTTGCAAAAAGTGCAAGGCTTTCACACCTCCTGGGGTAGCTGTAGCAATGGCTTCAAACATTTCTTTTTCCCTTTTTACAGTCCTTATGCTTGATTCATTTATCTGGAAATGGTGAGCAACTGCAGCTATAGACTTCCATCTACGTTACACATCAAGCAATTCAAATTTTTCATGTAATGTCATGACTTCGGTTCTTGGGAGCACTTCCAGCATGACGAGTGGAACTTTGCATGGGTCCGATGGTGTTATTTGAGGTTTACAGTATTGCACTAAACATGATGAAAAATATGCAAGAACCATAGGTCACTTTTTACTATGATACTCAATTTACTGAAGAGAGAAACTGCTTACACAAAGATGACTACTGTCACATGGCATTTTAAGCAGATACAACACTTGAACTCATTACAATAGCAACAAGAGGTGGCTACAAAATTATTACAGTAGTAAAGTATGTACTACAGTTAATTTTATGCAATTATGATTTAATACTGCATCTTTCTTTGTTTACATTTCTCTTGACTAAATGGCACCATGTACAGTCTGTGTTTGTGTGTGTGTTTTGATAAATTTTAACTTTTTCTAATAGGTTTGTGTACATTTATGGTAGTAAATGATAAAATAGACCAGAATCTACATATATTTTATACATTCATGCCACACCTTTTTCTTAATTCTCTGATGTTTCTAGCCTATGTGGTTCGTTTGGGACTTTTTTGAAATTGTTGCAAATCTCCAAAAAATTTTCCAATACATTTATTGGAAAAAAATCCACCTATACGTGGACCCATGTAGTTGAAACCCATGTTGTACAAGAGTCAACTGTATTTTCCAGCAGAACACTTGTGCTTGCAGAATGAATCTAACAGATGATTTTGTTTACTGTGTTGGGCAAGATAATGATGTGAGTGAACCCAGTGATGGGTGATGACAACTTACTTATCTGATAACCTCAGCTCCTAAAACACACTGAGATCTGCTTTGAAAATAAAGTCTCTGAGCAATCAAACCCAGGTCTCATAGGCTTGGCCTGACATTCTGTTCATTCTTCCCATACAGGAGTGCATCAGGCCCTCATTTTCTTTTAGGTAAGATAAGTCTATCAAATTACAGGGGAGATGCCAACTGCTCAGCAGACTAGATGCAGCAATATAAGGGGGGGGAAAAGGAATGGTGTACAAACAGGCGGCGATAGAATACAAATTAGCAGTCGGAAGTGAGGGCTGAACTGACATCAGGGATGGACTGAACAGGCACAGCAGGCGGCCGCTGAGCGGGTTAAGGGGCTTCCAAACCTAACTGCCTGGGGGAATCACTGGACCGACCCCCAGCATCTCAAGAAGACCCTGAGTTACTAAAACTAAAGGTCAAATCAGTTTTGGCAATCCAAATTTAAGAAAGCAGGGATAGTTAGGACTCATTACAGAAAATTTCCCAGTAAAATGGCTAAAGTAAAGGGTAATTAAATCTTCCATCATTGCAAAGTTACCTTATATTCTACTGTACTCAGTGATGATGCAACCCTGGCCATGCATGAGAATCCCTTAGAGCTTATAGCAAAGAAACTTCTATTTAAAGAAGTCTGGAGTGAGCTGGGTTGTCTTTTATTTAGAGCTTCGTCCTCCCCTCTAACAGTCATTCTGAAAGAGCACAGAACCAATTCTCCTGCCAGAAGAGGAGCCAGGCCCTCACCCAACCAGGAACGCAGGTGTCATCTCTGCCCTGGGCATGCCCATGAGCCAGGGGAGCCGGCAAGGGTCCTCTGCAAGCCTCTGCCTCTCCATAAACCACACTGCCCCCGAGCCAAGGGTGGACCACCTTGCTGGGAACACCCTCAGTTCTGTGGCAGCTTCTGTCCCTGATTCCTTCCTTCTTTTTCCTTCAAATTTAGTTTAGATCAGAATTATGCATGCACATAGTTTAAAGAGCCAAATAATTGTCTGCATTTCCCCTGCCCCAGAAGCAGTCATATTCAACACCTTTAGCTGATTATTTTTCTTTCTTTAGTATGTATGTCCATATAACATGTTTATACTGTTCAGTTAGAATGTGTTTTTTTTAAGCATTAACTATTAAATTCCCCATATGAAGGATGAGAATTTTGCTATTTTTAATCTCCTCACTGACAGACACAGGGATCTAACTGCTTCGTAATCCAGCTTTCAGACAGTTCTTTTCCTTTATCCTTGGCTTCACCCCAATGTCCGGAGGTACCTGGTGCCACCAAATCAGTTCTGAGCTGGTGGACTGCTGTGAGAGTCAGGTGGCTGGTGGGGTCCCCCCACAGCCAGCTTTGGATTCAGCTTCCTTGAGTGGGCAGCTAAGCCAATTATCACTTGTTCAGCTGTTTTTCAGTCTCCAGAATTTTGTTGCTCCCATTTTCTTTGTCCTTATGGATTCATGCCTTTAAAAATACCCCTTACTGTCATTTTAATGAGGTTTTAGAAGGGAGTGGAGATTAAACGCATGTGTTAATTCACCATCTTTAACAGGAAGGATATCATTGATTTCTTTTTTTCTCCTCCAGAGAACAATTTATTTTCCATTTAAAATCACCTGATAAAAACACCCAGCTCACTGAAGCAAAGCAGTGTGGGTTTCCTTCTAGATCATCTTCCTATCCTTTATGAAGCAGATCAATTCAGTGACTACAAAGGAAATTATAACTCAAACATAGGCTACAGTTTTGGCCACTGAAAGAGAGAAAGAGACAGGTATTAGAAAGTGGAAAAGACTTTTCCCCTGAAAGAATTTGGCAAATTTTTATCAACTTTTTTAAATTTTTTTAAAATGAGCTTTTATGATGCTTCTCCCTCTGCAGATTCCTGTTCAGCTCCCATGGACACGTTCCTTACCAATCCCCTATTTGAGAATATATATATGTGTGTGTGTGTGTGTGTGTGTGTGTGTGTGTGTGTGTGTGTGTGTGTGTGTGTTCACCTGGGCTTATTAATTTACACGCACTCATTCGTGTACAGCCGTGTCACTTCTCACTCACATGGTGAGTGGGACCCACTCATCCCACATCACCCCTGCACGATCCTGTAATTAACTGGTCCCTTTGACTGGCACTGCTGACCTCTGACTCTGAACAAATGCCCCTGCCCTCTTGCCGGGTCTTGAATCCCCTTTCTCCTGGTGTTCTGCGGCACTGCTTCCTTGTCCACCTCCTCGATGGAAAACACTCCTCTCAGAATTTCTCTAAATGTTGCAGCTTTTATCTCAGAAGAAGAGGGGTCTTTCCCCCTTTCTATGGTGAAGTGTTTCACAACTATACTTCATTCCCACCCTCCTCACATCACCCACCCTTGATCTCCTTCTCATCTTTTAATGTCTTTCTCTTTACTGGATCTTTTATATTCCTAGCAACATGGTTTTCTTACTAAAATTTCCCTTTGCCCACCAACTCTCTGTGCTACCGCATTCTCCTCTTAGCAGGGTGGATGACACAGGCAGGCTGCCTCCACTGCCCATCACTGGGTTGCTTCCCCTGCTCTTTCCAGCGTCCCTTTGGGACATCCGCCTACTGAGGCCTGCGAGTTCCCAGCCTACCTTGTCGCTTAGAGGTCTTCGCTTCTCAGCATTCGTCTCCTGCCCACTCCTTCTTCCCAATAATGACATTAGCATACACAAGTCCCTCTCTAAAAAAAATCAATTATGTGGCCAGCAGTCTGAAACTATCCAAAATGGGTGCACTTTTAAACATGTGATTGTTGGTAAGTGTTTGACTCATTTCCATTGAATTGTTTACATGTAGTTTAAACTAATAAAAACATACATTTGTGTTTTAAAAATGTGAAAAACTTCTATAATAATGCTCTCTTGTAGCACTCTGGTGACCTAGCTCTTCATTGCCAAGATTAAAGTTCTGCAAGCAGAATAACATTTACTTATCAAAAGTAAAATCTTATGCAAATGTCTTCTGAGCCCAATATAAATTAGCAATTCTTCATATGACTAATGACTATATGTCCTTACAATAACTGTAAACATGAGAAACAAAAGATCAAAGGACTCTAAAATAAGTTCTCGGGATAACAGAAGGGCTGAGTAGGTGTTCAGCAGTAACTGTGAAACCAAAAGATAATCTTTACTTGCTGCTTAAGATCTTTAAACCCAACTATTACACAGTGGTTATTCTCCCCTGCCCTAAGCAAAATCCCTAACAGACTAAGACTCTTCAACTTTTTAAGCACAAGCAAACATATCCCTTACTGAAATCAAAGTGATGAACAACTTAAAGCCACATAATATTATAATAGAAATTATGAAATTTCATAAACCAATAAATTTGCAAAGAATTGGTACTAACTCAAATTAATAAATAGTTCTTTTCTTCTAAACAGTTCTTTTATCAAATTCCACAAAGTCCACAATTTTCACAGCAACACAAGCATTTAATGGAATCAAATAAAGTCAAATCACATTTAGTCGGTTATTGTTTGAATGACTACTCTGTGCAGACTGTCAGAACAGATGTCAAGAGTAAAATACAGAGAGTAACTTAATACACTAACTTGGTGCCACTGGAGATTATTATACTGTTTAGAAGATGGAATATGTTAATAAAATACACAAGAACTGAGGAAGCCCCACCAACTGAAGCAAATAAATGGTTTGAAGGGCTGAATAGAATGGTTTAGGTAACATAAATCCTGGAATCATGAAAAGTCTCCTGGAAGATTGTTGAGAGAATCTGAAAAGAAGAAAAGTGCAGATTGGCAGAGAAGATGCAGAGAGGTCTTACTAGAAGGATGGTGTATGAAAATCTGATTAAGTAGAAATACATGGGGAATGGGGAAGGGCAGACCAAGGGAGGATGGCTGGCTCACCCTCTCTCACCTTCCTTCCTCACTGCTCCCAGAAGCATCTTCCTCAGCTATTGCCAGAGCCCCCCAATCAGGTTCTGTCCCCGAAAATCCTCTGCACACAGCTACCGCGGTCATTACCTTAAATGTTCGTAATATTTAAGTCTCTCTCCTGTTCTGCTCAAACACCAATGTTTCCCTACTATCTCACAAATGGACTGGAGACTCGTAAGTAACACATAGTAGGTACTCAATATATTTGTGCTTACTTTCATATCTCCTGTTCATGAAGGTTCTAGAAGGCAAGCAGTCATGATATTTTAGTATTTTGGTATGGAAGAGCTACCAAATACCTTATGCATTATCAAACATATGAACAGATGTTTTAATCAATAAATTTTATATAACATTGGCAAAATGGTGGGCCAGCTGGTAGAAGACCTCATTCCTCCTAGTAAAGTTAGGGGCTTGGGCTTGATAAGAGACCTTGGTAAGCTACTGGATGATTTTGGGTAGGGTAGTGACATGATACAAATTGTGTTTGAAGAACTTGTTTTAGTTGTAGATTGTATGGAGAATCCACCTGAAAAGGGTAGAAATATTACTTTGATAACAATATTTTGTGGACAAGATAAGTAAAGCAAGATGAGGATCTTGGAGTTTGTTGATCAGTTGCTAATGTGAATGTTTTCATTAAATAAATACCAGAAAAGAAAACTGCCACACATATCCTTGTCTTCAATTTATTTTAAATAAGTTCATTTCTAGGATAGAGGTGACTTTTTTCAAGGGTAAGCAACAGTTAGTCTCTTGATTTGAAAGAACAGCAACCAAAACACCTTAGAAAGTAAGGATATTCTTACGTACGCCTTATAAATATTCCCCATATTAGAATCTTCTAAATTGACACTCAAAAAAATTAGAAAATTAAAAGACCTCCATTTTGTGTATTTTTATTACAATGCAGGGTACTTAATTTTTTGGTTTTACCACAGCTAAAATGAACTAGATGGCTGTTTATGGAAGTATAATTTTGTAACCTAGTATAACATTTGGATGTTAAATTAATGAATTTTTTCAGCACTTGAAAATGTCAGTGCATTAAAAAGTGTCAGGAGGTTGTAACTGGCACCCATTCTCCTTTCTAAGAAGCCATTCTCTCTCTGCTCAAGCCCCACCTGTCCCACTGTGTACGGAAGTCCTGGCTGACTGGCAACCCAGGTAACACTGAAGAGGAGAGATTAGTGCGGAGGTTCTCAATCTTGGCTGTATATCAGAAACACCTGAGAATTCTTAACAGCTATTAATTTCCAGCTCACGGCCCACACCCAGACCAAAGTCGATATATTTTGAAAGCTCACCTTAGATGAGTTTGTTATCCAGGGGTGAGAACTACTGAATTAGTATTTTATTTTGAAAATAATTTTCATATTTGATTTTCTTGATATAGTATCAAAAGGATGAAATAGTTTTGGAGCAAATATATAAGATGCTAGTAATTATATTTTAAAGAAAGGAAACAAATTTTCACTTACCTGCCTTCTGACAATGTACGATCTTTTCATATACAGCATCTGCATTTTCAATCAATGCCTTGAGGGACTGAATCATCTGCAAAAGGAACATCCAGACGTGAGATTACACCTGACAACTAGACACCCTCCTGCACTTATGCACGAGGCTCTGCTCCTAAAAACAGGCTGGTGAGATAATGCAAAATGCTTTTTTATCTGACTTTCAACTATTCAAGTTCCAGTGCGTATATGAAGAATGATAAAATCATGCATCTACACATGAACGTTTACGCCAGATGTAAACAGTATTATGTTCTAGGTGAGTTAGGCTAGTACAACACTGAACTTGAACCCCCTAAGCCAATACTGAGCTGAATTCATTCCAGTTTGAAAAACTATAAATAAATACATGTGCATATCTGGTCTGAGTTTTAAATTGTATTTTTGGTTATCCATTTTAACAAACTCTTCAATTTCATCTTATAGAAAGCTCCAACACCTGTACAACTTTACCCATTTCAGCCAAAATGTCTTCATCTAAAAACGAGTTTAAAACATGAGGATTAAAAAAATAGCATTTATTTGATGTCATTCATTACTAACAATAGCTCTCAAACCAGTATTTCTATGGTCCTATCAATGGTTTTTCAAATGTTCAATTTTGATTTCTTGTTCCAAATTGCATATGCATGTTTTAAGAGTCCAAGCTTGAAGAAGAGAATTAGGGCACAGCTGACTGATTATTTTACTCACCAAAAAGTTAGCAAAAGGTCAGCCTGAAGTAATCTTGTTGGCCCCAAAATCACTATGAATATAGGATAGCCAGATTCAGCTCTCATGGCCCAAATGGGTACAATTATAAACTTGCCTTAGTATAAATTCTAAATTTTCTCATTTAAAAGTCCAAATATTTCGCATCATAATATTACTCACTTGTTTCCATGACCATCCTATGTTAAGATAACAAACACCCACCCGTTCCTTTCAATCTGCCTGTGCTTCTTTATAGCATTGATCACTAACTGCCACAGTAATAGTTTATAGTAACTAAATATATGTAGTTTGGATTATATGTATAGCTCGAGAACACCATATTTTGATAATTTAGACTTATTTAAACTAAAATATAATCAACATGCCTCTTAAGAAGTGCACTAGATTCTTAAAGTTAGTCAAACAGTATTTACCAACTTCTTCAGTTCTCAAAAAAGCATTGTAAACATCCAAAGTTTAAAAGCCAAAGTAGGCACTTTTTTATGGCTTCTAATATATCGTCATTATTCATGGAGGGTCTCCTCCAGGTGGCCCCCATGTAGAAGCTGGGATACATGATTTATAGGATACAGCCCCTGTCATCAAGAAGTCCACAGCCCAGTGGTAGAGCCTGCACTTTGGAACTCAGTATTTTTTAATTCAGTCTTCAAGATCTGAGTCATTCCTGTAAATTAAAATATTCTATTTTACAGCTTGACATATCAAACAGGCAGTGATAAAAATGAATAGTTAAGAACTCTATTATACTGATATACAGTCATTTGTACCATTATATAATTTGCATACTGAAAAGGTTCATACCGTCATCAGTAACCTTTCTCAGCTTTGATGTCAAGCCAAATGAGAGACAGGAAAAAGCAAGGACTTCTTCAAGCAAGGATGGTGGTTGTCACAGCTTAGTATCAAAGAACTGGCCAACTGGGCCTCCATCATTCAAACAGGAAAAAGGAAAAAAACAAAAGACAACCTCAAACAAGCAATGAAGGGAACCTGCTCATGAAGCAAATGAGCAGGCCAGGAGCGGCAACAGAAGGAATTGGGGAGAAGAAAACAGCAGCGTTAAGCACAGGCTCACACATCCAGGCTAGGTGGTCAAAACAAATTCATACCAGGGATGGTGCAGGGGCAGAGAGCACAGAGCATACGCGCTCCAATGCTGGCTCTGCTATTTTAAGAGCTTTGTCATCTAGGACAAGATATTTAACCTCATAACCGTAATTTCCCACCTGTAAAATGAGCTTATTAAAGACATAACACCTCATAATGTGAGGATTAAATGGAAGGATGCGTGTGGAGCGACTGGCACAATGAAGGCACTTGCGAATGGTAGCTGTCACGGTTGACTCCCCATTTATCCAGGAGGCCTGGCAAAGCATTTTCTGGTAGCCCAAAATTAGCTGAGTGCCTTCCTTTCATATGCTCACTGGCAATGTTTCCAACACTCATTACTAATTTTAGTTTTACTTGAAAAGCCTGGTGTGATGAAGCTCAGAGAAACAACAAATTGCATTATTATTCTTAGAATCATCCTCCAGTTTAAGTGTCACCAAAGGTTACATAATTATGCACCTTTCACCCATAAAATATATGCAATGCTTAAAAAATGCACATCCACCTCACAAGTCTGGACAGCGACACCCACTTGCCTCCTGTGCTCTGCACTGCTCAGAGGATCGTTCCTCTATTCTCGGGACAATCATATACGGAGGCCCTCTATTTGTGGGTCTCTGAGCTAAGTGCTGAGGATGAACAGTTGCTGACTCTGGGACTATGATAGGGAGAGAAGACACACACAGACAGTAACTAAAATAAAATAAGGTGTTGCTATTGTAGCCTGTGACCTATTGGGTGTGATCAAGTTAAATAATCCTGAGCCACAGCACTTTGGTGGGATATTTAAGGTGAGGTACTTGCGGTGTGATGATATTTAAGTTGCTGCTCACAGAATAATCTATTTGTGGCTTAGATTCCGATACAGGAAGTTCCTTTCTTGATAACATGAGTGCCATGAGCAGTATATAAAATATGAATGTGACTAATACAAGAGGATGGAGAACACAAACATAGTGAGACGCTGTTCTTCTCAGGTTTGGAAGTAAACAGCAGCAGGCATTTGCACCCGTATTAGAGCGGAATTGCAGAAGGAACCAGCAGAGGAGAAGGCAGGCACACAGTAAACAATGAGCACAGCTTAGACAAGGCAGGAAGAAAACACATCCAGATCTCTGCAGAGATGATTCACCTTGTCACACCTGTTACTAAATGTTTGCACCACTTCCTTTGGAAGGAGGAACTGCCAGTTTGTATCTTTTTATAGTTTAGGGGTACATATTTACAATTAGGGTACATATTTAAATTAATGTATGTGCACAGTTTATAGTTCCTGTCCTTAGCATGAGTTTATTAATACTCACTCAACACTTGCAGCACTGCATAAATTCTCATTGAGTGTGAAAGCCCCGCTGAGCCCTCTTAAAGATGCTCTCAGGACTGTGGGCCCCCGTAAGAGCACCAGATGAAGAGTCCAGCAGACCCAGAGGGCTGCGAGAGGTAATGGGCCTTCCTGCCGCCTACCCAGCTGAATTATGTCTTCCTCTCATCCAGCCGACAATTATGGAATGTAGCACACATGGCACTGAAGATATAGCAGGAGCTACATGGGGGAGCCAGCTGATCTGGTAGAGACCAAATCTGTCTAGGTCTGCTACTTTATAACCAGCTGTGGAATCAAGATGAAAGTAATTCAGTACCTCCTCTCCATCAGGTACGAACTCGGTGCTTTCTATTTCGTTTAGTGCTCTCATTATCCATGTGAGGTGGGTATTTATGATGTTAGTTTTATAGATGTGAACACCAAAGACACACCTGAGAGGTAAGCAACCTTCCCAAGGCCATCTGGTATTACAGGCAAAGGGGCTTTAATTAATAAGTAAGGGAATTGGTATTCCATTTGACTTCGAAGTCTCTGCTTTTTCCAGGATACCATGATAGGTCTTGACAAGTGAGTAGCAATTGCACAATTGTTACAAGTAAAGAGGAGAGGGCATTCCCACCAGAAGGATGTGCGAAAGAGTGAAATTTTGTAACTCCTGAAAGGTACTACATACAATATGGTAGTATCATGTCAACTACTGACATTGACCCAAAGTTGTT
Organism: Microcebus murinus; assembly: GCF_040939455.1. Lineage (NCBI taxonomy): Eukaryota > Metazoa > Chordata > Mammalia > Primates > Cheirogaleidae > Microcebus > Microcebus murinus. Next base: position 126,688,931 of record NC_134104.1, on the reverse strand, counting down.
TTTTGAAATACTATTTCTGTAAAGCGCTTTGAGAAATTTTTCTTAAAAATGATACTAATAAATTACTTGGATCCACTTAACGATTCATTATTATAAAAGAGAAATCATTTCTATTTAATGTAAAACTACTAGAAGAAGCACCTCATATTAGAAAAAAGCAGATGTGTGGGGAGTAATATTAAGAGATAAGTGAAAGGAAAAACTACTTTATTTTGTTTTCTCTATGTTGATGTATGTCAATAGAATGCAAGACCAAGTAAAATGGTTGATTTTATGAGCATTATTGGCATTAAGGCAAATGCATGAATTTCATCAATGCCCTTTAAGCACATAGCTATAAGTCTTGGCATACTAGTCAGACACCCTGCTGCCCACCTGAGTAACTCCCCACATGGATGCCTACATTGTTTATTCAGTGCAAGATGCTTTTATATAGCTGTTATATTAGTGATCTGTTAACAATGTTGCCTAAATTGCTGGAACTAATGCATTCAGAAAAAATTATGGATTTAACATAGCAGAGAAACCCATTTCATAAATTTGATCAACTCTAATATAACGTTTTAATACAGGACTCAAGTAGATGAAAAGCAGTAAGTTTCAACTAAAGGCAAAGTAAAAAATTAAAATTCATATTTTATTTAAGCTGTAAAGAAAACAGAAATGCCTTTCATGAGAGTGCTGCATTTTGAAAGTAACTACCCATAATAGTGTATGGTAAACTTCTCTGTCTATAGAGGTGGTTAGGAGAAAGACTATTAATATATTATATATGACTAAATTTCTATAGAGTGCTCCTTCATTTTGTTTTGAAACTTTTATCAACTAGGAAAATTCTGTTTTCAGAATAAGCAAGTCTATGGTTTTATATAAGGATCTTATGCCTGATTTTGGACAATTCACTGAATCTCCTTTCATCTCCGGAACACAGATTCTGTTAATAATTGTAAAAGTAGTTTGCCAATAAGTTTAAGTCCTTGGGTGAAAGAAGTTTTAGTAATAACATCTTTTTAGTAATATCAGTTTTTAGTAATAACATCTTCTGAGTCCTAGAGCTGTGCTTCATCTTGTTTTGAACCTCTTTTCAGAGAGACAATCCCCACCTCTTGACTCCTTCCTTTGCTCATCCCCGTACTTAACACACAGACGTGGCCACTGCTGCTTGTGCTGTAGCTGTTTCTAATGAAACTACAAAGTCAGAGAAGTCCTAAAGGTGTTATAAAAGAGAATAGCTAGAAAGCAAAAAGGTTTGGTCTCTTACATGGATTCTATGATTATTTCACATATAACAGGTAAGTACCTTCCCAAACTCAAATAATATAAAGATCATCATTCTTAAACATGCCAGTGGACTTATGAAAATGATGGAGTACATCTGGCCCTCACTCCCAGACTGCCAGGCCACTTTGTAGATCCACATTAGGCCTCAGTGAACTAGTGAATGCCCAGGTGGCAGGTGTGGCTTCACGCACCACCAGGCTCAGGAACGACCTTGGAGGCCTGGACCACAGCGGGACTTGCCTCTTGAGACTCCAGGGATGAATGACAAAACAGCCAATATGAATGACAACTGAGGTCTTTAGAAGATAGGAACTATTTAAATCCAAAATAGTGTCTTCCCTTCTAATAGAATTATCTGAACGGCAGCCTCTGCTATGGTTTAAATGTATCCCCTTCAAAAGTCATGTATTGCCACTGTGATGGTATTGAGAGGCAGGGCCTTTACAAGGTGATTAGGCCATGAGGGCTCCTCAGTGTAAAAGAGCATTCAGCCAGCTTGGCCTCCTGTCTTCTACCATGTGAAGATGCAGCAAGAAGACCCTCACCAGATGCAGGAGCCTTGGTCTTGGACTTCTCAATCTCCAGAACTGTGAGAAAATAAATTTCAGTTTGTATAAATTACCCAGTCAGTGGTATTCCATTATAGCAGCACAAAACAGACTAAAACAGCCTCTAAAGCTCAACACCGCTGGTGGAATGTCAGCTTCGTGCAGCGTAGCCCTGCAGAGTGAATCAGTTCCCTGAAGCTGTGAATGGGATGGAAAGTAAGAGCAAAATTCGCTCAGGAATTTGCAAGCCTTGGTGCTTTTTTTTCTGTGCTCCTGAAGGAAACATCTCTCTGAGTCAACCATATAATCTTTCTTTTTAAGACTTTACAATAATTGTTACTGTGTGGGTGAAAAATTTTAGTTTGATTCTAAAACACTGGGATTCTAAAACACGTCTAAACTGAAATTCAGAGGCAAACTTTTCTGTCACTAAAGCTTCCAAGTACAATTGTCATGAAGTTCAACTGATGGAAGAGGCACCATTTATAAAGTTATTGTTGGAAAATGCAACATAGCTTTTGGTACTTGAACATAATATAAAAGTCATATATTTAAATTGAAGTACAGAAGGCTTATGGCTGTGGGGGTCTTTGCCAGCTGTGTGCTCCAACTAAGCCAGCTCCCTTTCCCCTGTGGTGGAGGACTGCAGCTGCAAACCACTGTGCCGGGGAGGCTGGAGAGCTGGTCACCGTCCAGGGACCAAGGTTTGCCATGCCATTAAGAGCTGTGGTTTTCGTTCCTTCCAGCAAGATCACTATGAAAACACTTTCGAAACAACAAATTGTTTCCAGAGTAACTTGTCCTAGTTTCCTTATGAAACCACTTCCACATTCTTCACTATGCAAATTATAAAAAAAAAAAACCTATATAAAAGAAAATTACAGAAAGAACCTAAGATTTTCCAGAAAAACAACAGCATTGCACTATTAACCAACAGGGAGGGGAGCATATTTGGGTGCTGCCACACACAGGACCCCACTGCTGCCGTGGTGGGGAAGGACAGGATGTAAAACAATGTAAAATACCGTTGCGCTTTCCAACCGTTTCGATCCATGTTACAGGAACACAGGGAAACGTGGATAGAAAAGGAGCGAGAGCCAAACTGCATAAGATACGGAATTCTACACTGTGAAGTTTGAATTTCATCATAAACCCTTGATGATCTTAAGTAGAAATGTGCTGTGATTGAGGTGGAATTTCAGCACCATAAACAAGAATCAGTGTGAGGGAAGAAATGGGGGGGGTGCAGAGCAAGAAAGTGGGGACAGGAGCCAGGTGGGGGCCCCCCGCTACACGAGAAACATGAGAGGCAGCAGGCGGCTGGGAGAGGAAGGATGAAGTGAAGGCTTACGTAAGGAAGGATGGGGTAGGAGGGCCCAGGGCTGATTTGCTGTGGGCACAGAAGGAAGAGCCTACCATGACAGAGGGCAAGCAGGGTGGGATAAGAAAAACTGTAACATACCCTACAACTGTAAAGCACTTTATAGTGTCTTTAAATTTGTTAACTAATTTAGGATGTGGACTTCCACCTTAGTGGAGTTAAGCTGGTGGTCACAGCAGGGAAGTCTTGTGAGAATCTCCAGCAGCAACCAGAAATTCCACGAAAGCTTGGTTCCAGCATTGGGAAATTGGGAATTTTCTGAACACAGGTAGCAGCTGAGATAAAAGAATGTCTACATCTCCAAGGGAGGAATTTTAAAGACAAACGGACATCACAATAAGGCTCCAGAATCACTAGAATTAACAAGCAGAGAGAAGAACAACTAGTTATGATAGATACAGGAGAGGTTGGAAGGAAGGACTAGAACAAAGATATTAAACATTTACAGATGTGAGGAGAGAGTTTCTGGAAGGAGAGTGAGTCCATAGTATCAGGAGCTCTGGATTTGGTCACTTGGTGACATTGAGTATTTGTGGAGAACATAGAATAGGGCCTTATTTAACAATGATAGGTTCTCAGAAACTGCAACTTTAAACAAAACAATGTATAATGAAACCAGTTTTACCATAGGCTAATTGATATAAGCAGGTGTTAAGTTCCTAAAACGTATTTCTGGTCACAAAAACATGAAACTTTTAAATAAAGACCAAAATACTTGTAATTTTAAACACTGGAATAAACGTGAGCTACAGTGAGTGGCAGCAGTCATGGTGGTGGTGGGTTAAGTCAAGGAATAAATGTTTTGCAAAGTGAAAGTTGTCAGGGGCACCTCTTACCACCACGCAGTTCAAAAACAGGAACAAATCTTGTCATGCATTTGGATGATTATTTTACACCTTACTGGCATCTCAGGGTGCTGCAAGGCAGGGACCAACCTGGACAGGATGCACCACCCCACCGCAGGTGCACTCATACCCACATTCATTCAGACTGGGACCATGTAGACAGGCCACTTCACCTAACATGCACATGTTTGGGATGTGGGAAGAAACTGGTGTACCTGGAGAAAACCCACAAGGACATGGGTAGAACACACAAACTCTACACAGACAGCGGCCCTGGCTGGGAATTGATTTTTTTTCTAATCAATGTTATAATGAAACGACACTGAATTAAACGATGTTATTCAAGGACCTGATGTAATTGCAGCACAACAGTTCTGCTGTAGGGAGACATATGTATCCCTAAAAATCATCTCATTATACAAAACTGTGCAATAAAAATCACAGGGCTTTTAAGGCAGGTGGATTAGGGGAGCAATAGCAAAAAAATTTCAGTGACAGAGAAAAAAAGACAAATCAAATAAAAGGGACATCATAGTTCTGCATGTTAAATGGTTAAAGAATGCACAAATACTACAATAAGTGTGGAAGTTTATCTTGCAAAAGTCCTGAAGGTTGCCTGGAAGTATGTGCTGGAAGGTTTGCAGCTTGTGAATTATTGTGAAGTGGTGGAAGGAGGGTTCTCTGAAATCTAACGGAAAGTTGTAACACAAGATGCGGTGAGTATAGCCATACGTGAGTATAGCCATAATGGGAGACATTTGAGGGGTGTGTGCGTGTTCAGTTCACCCAGGTGCAGTTCTCTGTGTTCACCTAGTGTTTCTTATGGAGAAAACTGTACATAAGCAAATGTGAAATTTACGTTATGCTCACATTGTGCCCTAATGTATCAATTGCATTCAAGCAAGTTGGCATTTTCAAAACAAGTGTAATAGCAGAAATGAATATAATAGAGTATTTCAAAACCTTTCTGAGATTTTCTTTTTTATAAAATTATTCTATGCAATTTTATTATGATCAAAGGTAAACTCTCAGTTTCTATCATATTCAACCAAAGCATGGTTTTGGCATCATATAAGCCAGCCTCAACACTGAATTCAACTATTTTAACAATCATTTCTTGCCAGAAAATAGATGCCAAATGCTATAAAAGTCTGGAGTGAATTATGAGTTATAAGTGACCCAGTGTCCACACGCAGGAAGCCAAGAATTTTCTAACTTTTCAATGTACTCTAAATTTTCATAAAACTCACTTCAGAGCTAGGGTAGTACCTAAAGGATTGCTGTGGCTCTCCTGTTACATAACTTTTCTCTAAACACTAGCATAATATGAACCTCTTGTGCACTAAATTTCAGATAAAATCCTGTAAAGCAACATCTCATCTGATCTGTAGGTATCTAGTTGAATTTTCACTTTTTAAAAAGCTGCTATCTACCACAATCAATTTTCTACCACTTCTCTAAGTTCATATATAACCATATTCATACCCTTAATTTGCATTTCACAAATTAAACTTCAAGTAGAGTGTCTGAACTGAATCACCAATCAAATACAAGATAAAGGTATATGCTTATTACACACAGTGTACTGTAAGTGTATACTGTATTTACCTAAATAGCCATTTGGATGAAGCATAAAATTCATAAAAATAAATAGTATCATGTAGTCAAAAGAACCAGTTTATTGTCTTAGGTTCCTACTGTCTACCAATCACTTGGCATCAGGTGCACACTGGATGGACCGACTGTTTACACTGTAGCTGTTTCTCAGAGGCACTTCCAGGGTTAGCCACTAGAAGTCCTTAGTCATACACATTTGTCAGGCTGGGAGGTGAGGAGAAAGGAGCAATGATAAGGGAAACAGCACAGAGGAAACTGGGCAAAAAAAAAAAAAAAAAAAAGCACTTCTAGAGGAATAAAAGATAAAAAAAAAAATAGACAAAAACACAGAGGTGGCACTTAGGGGAATCAAAACAATGAATACACGAGGGTGATTTATCTTTCCAAAAACTGTACTTTAAATCAGATAAGAAAGTTTAACTTTATGCCGACAAGTGAATAAACTATAAAGTCACACCAAACTTTGATTTAAAAGGAATTTACTACTATTAATAGATCTAGATTAATTGGGATTTAGCATTACTAGAAGTCTCCCTGTGGCCTCAAATATATTAAATAGACCAGCAGCTGGTGAAGCTCCATTGTGCAAAACAGCTCAGGAAAAACTGAAAAAGGGCTATGGAAAAACTAAGGGTTCCAACTGTGCCAAAAGATTAACGATGAAGTCAATGTGTAGACTTTAAATATTTATCCTACTCTAAATTGTGGGCAAATTTTTTAAATTTCTGAATTTCAAATTTTAGTTTAGCTGAAATTTTAAGTTATGGAATATAATTTATCTTTTTTTTCAGGAGATAAACAGAATTTCAAAAAATGGAAAGAATTTTGGATGTGATCTTGTACTGTTTCTGGTATTCATAGGGAAAACAAAGAAAATGTTGAAAACCAAAAAATAAAACAGAACCCAAACTACTCTAAAAAGGAACTTCATTGCAATTACAAAACTATCCTGAAAAGCTATATAATAATTTCTATCAGTTTATACAGTAATTTATCATGCTGTGCTTTTCTATATAAAGAGCATGTATATGTAATGAAGTCCATGTGGACTTCAATGATAATAATCCTCTCACTTCTCATTTTATTATCAACCTTATAAGTCTAGCTAGGGGAAAGCTTGTTGCGCTGCATATCATTCCATACATGGTTACTACAGGAGGCCTCATGCAACAGTCTCACACGAAACAGTCTCCTTTATAGCACATGACGAATTGTTTTGCACCATGGTTTCCTCAAGGATGTACACACACAAATCCCACCCTCTCCCGCCCGGGCCTTTGGTCAGTCATGTCAGCCTCTTAACACTATAAAACACTTCTTGGCTTTTCTAAACTACAATAGTGATGTGTTTACACGACATCCTCAAACCATGCCCACGGCACGGAGTTTACATGCGCCCTGTGCTCACGTATCCTCTATGGTCACCAGAGGAAGGGATGTGGGTAAGTGAAGGGACCTGGCGACTTAGAAGGACCTTTTGCCGGGGCCTGTGAGCAGCCAGGTGTGGGATGCAGTCTAGCAAATGCCTGGAAAGAGGGGTGCACTGTCTCTCCCCCAGTCCTGGCAGTTTGTTCAGAGCCTACATCTTGTATGGGGGGGATAGTCTCTCCAAAGAACGGATGCGAATGGCTCGAAACCTGGCCTGAATCATTCCTGCAGGAGAAAGGGGGAACTTAAAACCAGTTTGACCCAATTATTCAGTGAGCAAGCTACTTCTGGAGAGTTTATTAGGAACTTCTGGATGCTACGTTAACTCTTTCAAGCCTCTAAGGACCATTTAGAGTTTGGATCTGCTCATTTTAAACTATTATTACTAAATTAATTAAATTTCAAAAGATATGATTTGAATTAAAGATAGTACCACTTCTATTACTGCCTATTTATATCAAGCCTTTTCTCCAAGGGAATCAAGGTGATTTACAAACTCTTAATTAACAGAAGTTAATTCAATCATAGCCTTATTGTAAGCTATCATTAGTTTCTCTCAGGTCTATGATAACTAAGTACAGATGTTAGTTAAAACAGAAAAGCAATCGGAGACTTTTCTGTAGTGAAAATCAATACTTTTTAGCATAGCAGAGTGTCCACAGTACTCCAGGAATGGCAGAGCCAGAAGGAAGGCAAGAATGTGTTCCAGCAGCTACTACAGTATTTGCTGTATTTACTGTGCAAACTCAGACATCTTTCTTGGTGTTGACATAACTCACTTGTTTTGTATCTTCTGCTTTCAGAGCAGAGGTGACTCGCCTAGCAAGGTGATGGGAAAACTTACCTTCTGCTTTTCATTTTGAACTTGAAACCTGCCTTTGTGAAATGCAGTAACCATGTTCTCCATATGACAAAGCACCGCATAATAAGTGACGCTGCTCTGGAGTCTGGAGTGATGTTAAAAGAAACACACGTACAGGTCTTAAAGCTTTAGGAGCTTCAAGCTTCTAGCCTTTGAAAATGAATAATGACAGTGATAATGACTACTATTTATTGAAGATTTATTATGTTCTAGGCTATTTACATATAAGGGATGTTTCCTGTCTCAGGGTGGCTTACCTGAATCAGGTTCCTCTCCTATCCTGGCCAGGTGAATAACTAGGAGCCCTTGCTTTTTCCTTCTCCTCTCTCCTGCATTCCTCAACCCTTCTGTATCTTCTTTTTAGGCTTGTGAATCTTTGAGGGGACTTTCAGACAGAACAGAGAAACCTCTGGTAAAGGGTGGAGGAGACTTCGAGGTCTGAACAAGAGGTGAAGGATCTGTGGGCTGGATGCTCAGGCCTGCCCACCTCCCACCTGCTCTCCGGCCGCCTCTCCTAGCTCTGGCCCCTCCCTCCACGCAAGCATCTGGAGCTGTCCAAGCACCTCCAGTGCCCTCCTCTTACTGGACTAGCAAAGGTACCCACTGCCTTATGATACAGGTGCTTCCATCTAGTAGAAGACTGGAAGAGCAGCAGCTCTGTCGTCCACCTCCTCTCCGGCCCCAAGGCTTTTGTGTACATATAAATCGAAATTGAGTTCAGGGAACGTAGGCACGTGTGGGATACAGATATAGGGTAAGTAGGGCACCTGATACCTGTGTCCTGGAGATTAAAGTGGTTTTCATTCATTCATCCAAAATAGATTTTGAGTATCTGCTGTGTGCCAGGCTCTGTGGCTGGTGCTGAGAACACAGTGGGGAACAGGACACACACAGCCCTGCCGTTCTGGAGCTCAGATTTGCAGGAGGAGGAGAGAGGTGCTTTAAAAAAAGGAATCAAACTAATGAATGTGTAATTACAAGTTACAAGGAGTGTAAGAAGGAAATGAATAGCATGAACAATAGTGAGGTGTGGGACTCCATAGAGAGGATCTTTGGAGCATCTTTCCCGTTCCTCCGGGTGGGGAGGGTTGCACAGGATAGAGCTCCACCTGCAGCGCTCTTTATAAACCCTTCCTTCGTGAGACAGCTTCAGAGTGTGGTTAGCCCAGCCTGCACTGTATAATCTGAGAGACAGCTCTCCTCCCTGCCTTGGGGAAGAGTGAAAGGAAACTAGGGGTTTTCAGGCACGATCCAGAGCTCCTTACGAACTCCACCCAACTCCTCTTTCTCTACCTGACCCTTCACCCCACAATGAGAAATGTTTGGTTTGGCTAAGGGAAAGGGCACTACTTAAACTCAATTCTTTGACTGGCTCATTCTTAACACCTCATTACCAAGCAGCACAATCATGATTATATAATACATATCACTAAATACACATTAAGTTAAATTAGTTGTAAGTTTTATTGGATTATGGCATGCATCTCTGGTTGATTGTCATCATTTTCTGCTCACATAGCATGCTTGCTTCATAAGCACTATAAAGAACTGGAGCAAACATTAATTTCCATTGGCTTTTTTCCTCTTCCAGTTTCCACCTCGTGTTTCTTTAGGCTCCTGACCATAATAATTAGTACTCCTCAATGCTTTTTCCAGGAGAGGAATACTCAGGCAATTCTAACACTCCTCCTTCCTGCTGGGTTAACAATTAGAATGATGTTCTTATGGATCAAAATTCAAAATGCGCTGAGTACATTTTGAAAGAAAGAAAGAAAGAAAGAAAGAAAGAAAGAAAGAAAGAAAGAAAGAAAGAAAGAAAGAAAGAAAGAAAGAAAGAAAGAAAGAAAGAAAGAGAGAGAGAGACAGAGAGAGAGAGAGAGAAAGAAAGAAAGAAAGAAAGAAAGAAAGAAAGAAAGAAAGAAAGAAAGAAAGAAAGAGAGAAATAGAGAGAGAGAGAGAGAAAGAGAGAGAGAGAGAGAGAGAAAGAAAGAAAGAAAGAAAGAAAGAAAGAAAGAAAGAAAGAAAGAAAGAAAGAAAGAAAGAAAGACCTTTAAAATGATAATTTAAGCTGGCAAATGAGAATTTGGAAATCAGTGTATCAATATGCCCTAAGGACTCTTTCTCAATCCTCTTTTTGAGGGGTTGGCAAACTTTTTCTGTAAAGAGCCAGACAGTAAATAATTTAGTCTTTTAGGCTAAGGCTTAGTTTCTGTCAAAACTACTGTATTCAACTCTGCCACTGTAATGAGAAAGCAGTCATTGATAACATTTAATGGATGTGGTTGTACTCCAATAAAACTTCATTTATGGACACTAAAATTTGAATTTCATGTAATTTTCATGTGTCATGAAATATTATTTTTTATTTTTTCAATTACAAATGTAAAAATCATTCTTAGCTTGCAGACTAAACAAAAAAGGAATTTCCCAACTCCTTTAAAATGTTATGTCATGCATCATTTGGTGATACTGGACTAAAAGTACTCAAGATAATATAGTTTGATATGCTACATGAACATTTTAGGAAAGAACATTAAAAAATCAACTGCAGTTAGTATCTTAAAAGGATAAAAATTTGTTACAATATTTGCAGGCAAAAGAAAATTTTGGCTATGGAGAATTCTGACATCTAACAAAAAATATAGGGCTTAGTTTTAGGAAATCAACCAAAAATTAGTAAGTACCATCCCAGCTACATTTAGCTAAATAGTCACATAGCCATTTCTATTCATAAACAGAATTTATTTTGTTTTGTTTTTTTGGCACGAGATAAGTGATTTAAAAGCTAAAATTATTTCATGCCACATAATGACATAAATGATGGTATAACTCCATTTGGTCTCTCCTCAGTATAGGAGTGTGATAATTATATAGAAAACTAGAATGATCAACACTGATTTCAAAAAAGCACTTGAATTTAAGATTTCAATAAGTAGATGAAGGATCTCTTACATAGAATCTCCATATAAAAATCCCTAACATTTAGACCTTAGGATTTAACTAATACTAATGCGGTAGGAAAATAAATGTTTTAAACTACTTAACATGTTATTTTTAAGCTAATTGGTAATTAAGCTTGTAGACCTAAACTTAACTCTTAACACATCATATTGTCCACCCACTGAGTTTACTGTGAGAGTAATTTTCTTATGGTTCAGAATTTAAAATGCCCTAATTAAGTTAGAAAAGACTTTAAAACCATTATTAAATGCTATTTTTATTCCTGATAAATTTGTCTCACTGTAAAATGAGCTTTCTGGTATTAAAGGTGGTTATTTTGGTAGGGTTGAGTGGCATTAATTATTTCACAGCAATCTGGGGAACACAGGTGAAGAGAATGAAAAGCAGGAGCTGTTAAAATAGAATAACGAGTGAAAGTCCCTGTAGTCCCCACTGACGAGCAGCTGAAGTGCGGAAGGGAGTCTCCATCCTGGTGTGCACTGCTCTGAGGTTGGCGAGGTGATGGTGAGCCTGCCCACCTACGTGAGAACAACAAAAATGGAATCCACAGGCAATGCTGAGTTTAGTTTCTCTTATGAACATGAGATAAATGTAACATATCAACAAAACATGGGCTTCCAAGCTTATAATGTGTCGGATGTTATTTATAGGAATATATCTGGCTGTGGAGAAAAATCGTACATCATTGTTCAAAAGGCTATGGAGAAACATCTTAAAAAACTTTTTTTCCCAGGTCATGATTAGGGATGTAAAAGATAGGAAAAAGAGTCACAAATTAGTACGCCATATTGCCCAAGAAAAGATGTGGGAAGGTAGCCCAAGTAGGTGTCAATAATTACATTTACTCAAAAACAATTCTGAAATACATGATTCTCATATAAACTGGTTATTTCAATAGCTTCATTTTTATGGAGTGTATTCCATCCACATTATTCTAGTTCTTAGAGAGCTATCTTCTAAAATGTGATTTTACATGCAAAGAGCACATGTCCACAAATACAGAGGAGTGGATCGTGGCATTTACAAACAAATGCATGGATCACCATTTACGATTTTATAGAAGTATTCCATGCTATTTCAACTCTTCCAACTCAACTCCATTGAACTTGCAACACTGCCAAATTTCTAAATGGAAAAGCATATGCCTCTTTACACTATATAAGAATGGGTGGCAACAGATTAAGTTAATCCCTGATGAATGGGTCTTGTATTTATAGAGTCAGGGGATGATACTGAGAACATCAAGATTCTAAACAATAAAATTATATTATTACTGCAAGTGACATGTTTTCTAAACTCTAGCCTGAACATATTCTACCTTCATTTCTAGGCAAAATGAAGAACCAACCTCCTTAGGCTTCACATGGGGACTTTCCACCTATTCAAAGGATGAGTTTCAGAGTGAAGAGCAACTATCTTACAAACAAAGACATTTCTCAGTTTTAAAGGTCAAATTAGGTTTTTACTTGGGTTCCCACCAAAATGATAGGATTGAAAGTCAGGACTTATCAAGGAAAAACTACTTATAAATTATTTTAGTGTATCAAGAAACAGCCCACAGATCACAGAGTTTTATCCCCCAAAGTAGAAGGGATTTTCCTCCCACCTACCAAGGCTGGCCAATTAGTCTGCAACTCTAAGGCAGGAGGAGGAAAGGAACAGGCGTAGACAAGCTGGAAGCCCAGCTCTTGCAGTCCTCAGTGATGCTGGCGATGGCGCTAGGAAATGCACCCACGATGCACCAACATCAAGGTGAACACAGCGTGGAGGGAAGGACTGTGGGCTTTAGACATTTAGGTGTTCTTTACCAAGGACACAAAAAGTTTTGCAACCACACCCTCCCCCAGACAATCAGTGGCCACTTTGTAGAAAAACAGGAGGAAGAAGAGAAAGTTGGAAAAGCTAGGCATTTTGCATAAAGAGCCTGAGCATTTACAGTACAAAAGGGATCATGTAAATGAATGCAACAGATCAAGATTACTACCTCCCCACTAAGAGAGATAATAAAGTTACATTTTCTTTTTCATCTGGGTTGAGTATGAAATCTGAACTCAAACTCGCCGCCTAGCATAAGGCGATGAAGGACTGAGTTAGAATGATGGCCATAGAAATGGAAAGTCAGCCACCACTGCCTCCTCCGCTCAATTAAAGTATATTTATTCAATGTCTATTGCAGACAAAAAGTTTACTGAATAAATTGGGATAAGGAAGCTTTGACAAATCACCAGTGCCTATGACTGGCCCAAAAGAACTGTGTATATTATCTATATAGCAAGTATACAATTTTAAAGATTTATTTTTAAATGTCCTGTAAGGGTCCTTGACAGAGAGAAGAACTTAGCAAAGAATGCAGGAGGTGAGTTCAGCCTCTGCATAAATGTAAAAAAAAAAAGGAAAAATCTCAAAGAAGAAAAAAATACAAAAAAATAAGCTTTGATGGAATTACTTGAGAGCAAAATCCAACATTCAGTGTGGAATTTGATGGGAACATAGGAATAATTCCTCTACTTTTGCATAGGGAGAAAAAAAGAATACAGTACTTCAATGATCTTAGTTTTATCAAAAATGTAGTAGTATTCTTTCACATAAAGCATAGGTTTAGAAAGAAGTTCCTTAACTTTTCTTGAACTTCAGGTTCAGATGTATTCTTTACATATTTTCTACTAGATTCAGACAAATATAGTGTTTGAAAAATAGTTAAAAATATTTGCCCCTTGAAAACACAATAGAAAGGCTTCTGAATAGAGAAGAACACCCATGGAGACTATCTCGAATACATGGCCCCAAATCACTGAACCCTAACAGTTCTCCAGGTGGCTTTGGCTCAAATGAAATCTATCCAAGAACTGAAGGGATGCTAACATCAGGCTCCCATGTTGCATTTACCAATATAGTTGAACAGCACCCCAACTACTGATTCCTAGCTTACTTAGAAATTTTAAATGGGATGACTGTTAGTATGTCAAATGATACAGTAGCTTTCTTCAATGATACCATTTATCATTTCTTGTCTGAGGACACCATCTGACATGTTGAACTCCATGAAGGCTTTCATCACCCTCCTCCCAGAGAGTTTAGAACTGGGTATCAAACTTAATTGATAAAAACTGCTATATGATAAAGTCCCTTTCAAGGGGACTGTCAGCCCCTAAAATGCTACTCTTTTCCCACTGTCCCTTGTTTAGTATCCGGGATGGGCGCAAATGCATGTGCATACACGTTTGTGTGTAAGAATATTTTAAAATACGTATTCCTCAATGGTTTCTGTGGAGACAGGTAAAGCTAGAAAACTGGATTGGAAATCAAGTCTTAAAATCACCACCATTACAAGCTTTGAAGCCCAATCTTCCAAAAGTTTACTGGTCTCCCTGCTCCTGGGTTCTCTGTGGTGGAGTAGCTCCTTCTACTTCTCGTGTGATTATACACGTAAAGCTATCATCACACTATATCTTTTAAACATTTATTTTCCCTTCCACTGGCTTGGTCACTCGAACTATTCCAGAATGGCTTGGCTGTATGGTTTTGATGATGCCAGAGAAACTGTTTTTAGAAACATCATTGGCTGGATCAATCACCAGACACGAAATTAAACTACAGCCTTTGGGTCTCTGACCATCCCTCTGTGGGATGCATCTGCCTTTCCCCAATCTTTCTTTCTTTCCTTCTTTTCTTCCTTTCTTTCCTCCTTTCCTCCTATCTTCCCTCCCTCCCTTCCTTCTCTAATTCATTCTTTTTTAGCTTATTATTATCCCAAAGCACAATATTCTATCTGGCCTTTTTTCTACAGTTATTGAAATTGGTAAAGTTGACACTTCCAATTAAAAGAAGCTTTTAATGTCAAGTTCTGAGTCAGGAGAGTGATAAAAGGAGCCACAAAGGAGATGGGGATCAATAGTAACCTTATTACAGATCACCTCTGGCTTGATCCAAACCAGCAGACTCCATTAATTATGAAGTGTGATTTATCTCTTCACTGAATTAAGCAGTAGCAAGAAAAAGTATATGAGACCATACCAACACTATAAAACACAATGTTCCTGATGATGCATGTCAACTGCCAACATTTCTGTGTAAGAACAAAAAAAACACCTCATTTCACATATTTTATTTGAAGAACCTTGTTTTATTTAAGAAATATTTCAAGTCATGTATTAGAAGAGACTATTCAGCAACTTATATAAAAACATTCAAAGAGAGCAAATAACATCCTAGACAAAGACTCTTGTTCTTCCCTTTAAAAAATACTCACTCTATTGGGTAAATGGATTCCTCAGAGTATGCACTCTTAATTAAACATGAAGGCAATTAAAATCAAGACTTTTGTGGAGTTGCAAGATAGAAACAAATTAATTTCAAATGGAAAGCAGAGACAAAGGAACTGCAATGATAAGAATGAATTCATGCATAATCTCTGAACAGGTGGGGGATGCCCAAGCGTCCATGGCTGTGCATATGAATAACCATACTGCCTGCAACAGGGAGTTGGGCATCATTTTCTTTATTTTTTCCTCTCCTCTCTTTTTTACTCCCTATGACTTCATCTTCAATTTAATTACAATGGCCGAAGCATATTCCATATTACAGAAAACCTGCAGCAAGATCAATGAAAAAACTTTTAAAAAGAATTTTCTCTTTATGTAATACTTCATGAAATACTTAAATTTCCAATGTTTTCTCTCTATAGAGAAAGAATGTTGACTCCTTGGTCTCTATATGTTAGTATAGGTCTCATAAAAAGTTTAAAAATTCAAATTTAAAACAGGTGGTAAATCTGGATTTAATAAAGACAGCTAAAGAGCTGAATTACCACTCTCATCAACATTAAAAGGATGGTAAAAAATCACTTCAGTTTAAAAAGTTGATGAATAACATCACCTACTGATGGGGGAGGAAGGGAGTGCTGATTTCTTCCTAAGAATCTGTGTGTTATAGAGAGTATCCAGTTATTCACCAGAACCTCTTCAACTCAGGTCACATAATCCCTATTTTCTCTTACCAGCCTTGAATTTACATGAGAGGACAAGCTCAATCTTAACATTTGATTGTAAATAGTGGATGTATTCAAGTTCATTTATATAAAATTTGAGTAAAATATTCAAATTTTTGTTTTCGGAAGTACTAATACAGAAGATATGTTCAGATACTTATGATCAAATTTCTTTGAGTGGAATTTGATCTAACTATTGAATATAGTCTTTCTTATTTTAAACTCATCAAATCTGCCTTTTAATATATGTCAAAGTATGCAAAATGAATTATTTTCTACCTTCATGGGGAGCAAGAATCAAAAATAAGGTACATATGACTTCAAAGCCCCACATGAATAAGTACAGATTATTATTTGGAGATACTTGGGCTTTATCAGTCTATTGATCATTTCTCCAATACTCCACACAGTTAATTTTCCTGATCTGAATTGCAAAAACAAACAAACAAACAAAAAAGAATGGGCAGAGATTCCACTTGGGCACTAACCCTGGTTCTGACATTAATCTGAAGTACCACAGGGTTTCCATTTTCCACCTACAAAATGAAGGTGCACAGGAGGTGGTCTCTGAGTTCTTACTCACTCCAACCTCTCAGAGTCCATAATGCCTAATTCTGAGCATAGCCCTTTACTGCTCAAAAATGTGCAAGGCCCCCAACCATCCGCTACAGTCCAAACTTGGATTTCCCAGAGTACTCACTTCCACTTGTAAGCACGTCTCACCCTGTGAGCTCAGCTTGCAATGGCCTTCCTCTTACCTTTACCAGCTGAAATCTGACTCATTCTTAAAGGCAGCTCAAGGCCAATGTTCCCCTGAAGAGTTTCTAAGCCCTAAACCTAAAACTCACTATTCTCTCCTCTGAATATCCAGTTTGTTTATATATTTTTAAATATCTATCTACTATCTATTATATATCATTGTGCTAGTTATCTGTGGACATACTGCATTTATTCAATTAAGTTGTAAGTTCCTGAAGGGGAAAAAATCATCTTCATCTTTATATTATCTCCTAGTGCCTAAACAGTCACTGGTATGTAGTAGACACCCAATAAATATTTGTTGTTGAATGAGTGAGCAATGCCTTGTACATGGTAAGAGCTTATAAATAGGTGTTGAATTTATCATTGAAAATGTAATAACTTATTACTTATATATATCTTGTTGAAATATATTACTATACTCCAAAAGAACCTAACATGACATCTTAACTAAAACAAATCAATTATTTAAGTAAAAAAATACAACCTCCTGACTCTGTGGTCATAATGTATGATATAATCTATATTGTCCAGTGCAATATGATAAATATGGGGTGGTAGGCAAGAGCCCAACCACATGGCTTAACAATGGACGCCAGCCCCCAACTGTTGAAATGAACAAAGGGACTCAAGGGTCACTTCTGTTAAGAGAGTCAGAGAGGGCAAGTTGATTGCAGGAGTCTGGATGAACCAGGAGAACAAGATGAGTCCCCACAGGCTGAGTCCCTAAAAATGGGCTGGAGTACTTGAGGACACTGAGCTTGTGGGGACAAGGAAGCCTCATTTAAAGGCCCAGGCTGGCCTCCACTAGCATGAGGCCCCTTCCAGCCCAACTACAATTTCCCACCTAGGGTTGCCACGTGCAGCTTCTGGGCTCTAGGTTCCAGGAGGATACGGCTGTAAGGCCCTTGCTCATGTCAAGAGGAAAAGGGGTCATCTGCCCTCCCCAGGCCTCTGGGTGCAATTTCAGCAGGTGACTTCCATCCCAGACCGATGTGTTCTGACTCTAGCATTGCTGACAACACTCAGCCATTTCCACTTTCCATCCCAATCCAGTCCCTATTTTTAAAACCCCCTTAACCGGCTTAGTCTAAAGTCTGGACTTCTCTCCTTCCTCCACTCCTGAATGGCTTTGATGCTTGCCTTCCTGAGCTAGATCCTGGGCTCACACCCTACCACGTGTAAGAGCCATGGGAGCAGAAAAATAAGGTAAATCCACAATTCAGGCAGTTTTGAAGATCTGTTTGTTGGTGGTAATCACAGGAGCCATTTGGAAAATGATCTACATTCTCCTTTTTCACAAAGAAACTGGTACACTTTGGATGTACTATTTTATTAGTAAGAGTCTAGAAATTGAAGAGTAATCACACTCTTTTTTTTTTTTTTTGAGATAGAGTCTCGCTCTGTTGTCAGGGCTAGAGTGCTGTGGTGTCAGCGTAGCTCACAGCAACCTCAAACTCCTGGGCTCAAGCAATCCTCCTGCTTCAGCCTCCCGAGTAGCTCAGACTACAGGCATGCACCACTGTGCCCGGGTAATTGTTTCTAGTTTTAGTAGAGACAGGGTCATGCTCTTTGTTCAGGATGGTCTTGAACTCCTGACCTCAAGCAATCTTACTGCCTCAGCCTCCCAGAATGCTAGGATTATAGGAGTGAGCCGCTGTTCCTGGCCATAGTAATCACACTCTTAATAGCATAAATACGTATCTGTACATTCTCAAGAGGTACCATGGTTCCGTCCTCACAGGAGGACAAGCTTCTAGTAGTGTAGACAAGCAATGACAGGAGTTCTGGAGGGCAATTTCTCAACCTACCCTTACTTCCCATTCAAGTCCTCACATTAAAAATAGGAAGTCAACAAAATGAAATAAAATCTTGTTCCCAAGGTTAATTTTAGGTCAAGTTACGCATAAGATAACAAAAATAAAAAGCTATATTTAAGCTTTATTTGAAGTTACAGGCTGTCCAAGACCTCTAGTATACTTCCCATCAATATTTAATCTATTCTTCTGGCTGGCTTTAACAACTTAATTGTTATAAGTAAGAAACCATTAAGTAGCTGAGAAAGGACTGTAAAATATTATAAGAGTTATAACTTAGCTGCAGCCATAATCTGAATTTAATTTTAAAAATTTTATTAACTTGGTTTATCAGATGGAAGTAAAAAAAAAAAGAACAAATCGATAACCTAGGGGTGTAAATGCAGCACAGCTATTTCAATTACACATTATAAAAGAGTAATTTTACAATGAAAAATTTTTAAACAAGCTAATTCATCCTGTCTTATCACTACTACAACAACACAACTGTAAAGTTAGATGCAAACAAGAATTATGTAATAAGTGTTGTCATCTACCAGGAAGAGGAAAGGACTGGGAACGAAGGAACACGATGCCAAATGCTGTCACGGGTGCTGCGAAGGTTGCTGGTGTCCACAGGGTGTTTAATGTGCGTCCTGAGAATCTAGCCAGGCTCACCCTCCTGGCAGCTCAGCAGTCAGCCCCTGAACTCAGCCCAGTCTACCGTGTTAACACCGGCATGGGCACTACCGCCCCACTCTCGGGAAGTCCCTGCTAATAAGCTCACCATGAAGAAATGTCACTCATGACTGCCACAGAAATCAGTGAAACATCTAAGAAGGTAAATCATGTGAGGCTTTGGTCAATGAAATAGGTCTGTGATTTTATTTTGGCTTAAGTTTAAAAAGCATTTATAAATATCAGCTACTTCTTTTGGCTTCTTTCTATAAAACTTAAAGAATTATGGACTGACTAGGTAGTCATGGCATGTAAAAGTTCTCCAAACTTTTCCATGTTTACCCCTTTTTCCTATCTTTCCATTTCCCCCACCCCACCAAAGGGATCTCAGCACGAGTTTCCTGTGTTGATTTTGTTCCCCAGCTGGCTTTACCTTCCAATGGACTGGACGGCTCCCCCAGGACAGAGGCCGCTCATATGCATCTTTGTGGCCCCTTCGGCACCCAGTGCAGTGTGCCACCCAAGGTTTATCAGATATACTTGACCCTGGCCTTCCTCCTTTCTGCAGGGTGGGTACCACTCTCTGCAGTTTGCCTGCGGTGCCCAGTCTTGAGACCCTTGTCTCTTACATTACCACCAACTCTAAGGTAGAAATAGCAGGGATACTTCATAGGAACCTAGGAAACAACTCGAATATCACTATTTTAAGGCAATGAACTGATAAGCTGTTTAAAACATTGCATTCTTCCGACTGCACTTCCAGACTTACTTATCCAAAGAGTAAAGAAGCATTTTCCAAAATGTGCTCTTCAAAACTTTTGTTTTTGGAAATAGTACTCCACTGGTCATGTCAATTTGTGAAATGGAATACTGTATTAATCACCCTCTTGGAATGCACTGTGCCAGCAAGTAAAAGGTTCTGAGAAATCCTACAGTGAAGACATCTGACTAGTTTTGTTCACACCAGTATTTCCTCAAATTATTTCTCCATGGAACCCTTCTCACATGTGATATTTACTAACGTCTTAAGAAACCAAGGTTCCTCAGAACACAATGTGGGACATGTTGGCCTAAAGTGTTTTTTATTTCCCTTGAATTGCATAAATCCCTCTAAATTGCAGCTTTCAGACCAATTTATAAAACAGTTAAAAGTATTTCTGTTCAGGTTTATGACGCCAATCCTGTTTTGTCCTTGAGCATGACAAGCTCCATCAGAAGCCACCTAGTGTTTGGTGCTCTTAGCTTGTGCTTTTACAGTGGAGGAGGTGGAAGATGGGGCATTAGCTGTCAGCACTCTGAACAGTAGAGGATGGCAGCCTGGCTAACTGGGAGGGGAGTGTCCAATACCACCATTAACCCTGATAGGTCACAGAGTCACTACCAATAAACACAGAGTTCTGGCCGCTTCAACTACGTCGTGATCGTGAAATGGGCGTTTTTGACCCACTAAATTCCCTCTTAGAGCTACAGAGAATCAAAAAGTATAAGAGCAGGACACAATTAAGAAAATGTAAGATAAATTTTAAGTAGAAAAATATAATATTCTAGGTGTCCTGAGGATACCTCGTTATAGTTAAGTGGATTACAAATACAGGTTTCTCCAAGCAGCTGCCGTAAGGAAGGAAACCGCTGCACATTATAGAGTCATGTGTTGGAAGCACCTGCTCCTTATGGCGCTTTTCATTATTTTTTTCAAATTAAACTTCTCGCCTTTACTAGTTAAAAAAATGAAACTAAAATAAAATAAGTAAATCAATGGCTGGTTGCAGGGGAAGATAAAGTAACTATTTTCCTACATGTGTGGAGAAAATAGTGCACTCTTTAGAAATCAATTCAGATATAGTCCTTGAGAGGCTAACTAATGTTTAATACAACTGAGGCAAGTGTCTCTGAATCCTGCTTTCTAAAACAACAACTAAACACCAAACTGCTTCAAATATAGCAGGTCAGGGGAATTATTTTTTCAGGACAGGTAAATGAAGCATGAAATAGAAAAGCACACTTCAGCAAGAGTTCCTAAGTACGCCTGCTGTATTGTCTTAAGATATCTTTCTCACCCAGGCTACATAAAAGCACAGAGAATGACTCACCACGTCATAAGTTGTTACGATCTTCTTCAGAACCTCCGGCACGATTCCCTGCAACTCCATCGTGGGATACTGCTCGCTGAGATTCAGGACTACCAGGGGTGTGTTATCAGGCCCCAGAAATCGGGGGGACACCGCCAGCATGCACTGCATGAGGTTGGCCACGGAGGAGAGGCCACACAGCTCCTTGAACGACACCACTGCATTCTGTTAAGTGGAAAGAAAGGAGCATTTGTAACTAACCAGGGGCTTTAATATCCCTGGATATTATACGTGATATACCTGATTATGCCTGAGCTGCCTGCTATAACAAGGATTAGCAAGGTTATAACAGAACTGGCGAATGATGATTTTATCCTGGGAAAAGTGGCTATTTTCCAAAGTAAATACTGTTACAGACATTTCTAATACCAATTTATCAAAAGTACTGAAAATGCAAATAAGTCAAATTCTTCTGAAGGGCAAAGCCTCTTTCCAGATCAAAGTTCATAGTAGTGCTAATGCTAATATGCAATTATGAGCAAACAAAAAGAACGATTTCTGCATTCAAAAAGGGTAAAGATTAAGAAAAAAATCAGATGTAAAATAGTTATCAAATATGCCAGCCATCCCAAAAGGAATATTTGTGAGTTACAAACTTGAATCTCTCTCTCTCTCAGCTATTTATGCCTGTTGGTTCCAGATCTCAAGGACCTTTGAGGCTCTGCTGTTCACTGGTGAGTCTGCCCAGGGGGAACCTTGGTTACCTGTAACTTTCCCCTGTTAGTGTCACCACTGATCTCAATGCTTCTCGCTGTCTTTCTTTTTCTAATCACCTGAGGTATGCCATTAAAATATCCATTAAAGAAAGCCATTTAAGACACGAAAATGACATGAGCTGGCATTCTTTGAGCATGTACCAAGTGATAAGCTGTATTCAGCACATTTATTA
The DNA here is from genome assembly GCF_040939455.1 of Microcebus murinus. Classification (NCBI taxonomy): domain Eukaryota; kingdom Metazoa; phylum Chordata; class Mammalia; order Primates; family Cheirogaleidae; genus Microcebus; species Microcebus murinus. The sequence continues at coordinate 126,666,770 of NC_134104.1, read as the reverse complement.
TACGTGGCTTCATTTACTCCACTCAACAAGCTATGTTATGGACGAGGAAACTGAGCCTTAGCTCTGATCCCTCTCTGTTATTTGTCTAAGGTCACACGGCTACTAAGCAAAGGAGTCAGAATTTTACCTGAAATCTACTGATGTTGAGGCCCATGCTTTTAATCACTGTGCTATAGTAACAGGCTAATTCTAATCACAGTATGCGGCCAGCAGGTTATTCCAGGCACATTTGGGTCCTAATATGGGTGGAGCATGTGGCCAGAGGGGGTGGATCTAGGTCCTGCAGGCCTGTGCCTTCTGCTCTCAAATAACCCTGGGTTCTTGGGAATGAACAACAACACTTTAGTTTTAAATTTAAATGTTTTATTTGCTTTAAACATGGGCATCAGACTATCTATCACTTTGTTCAAAATCACCACGATACTGACTGCTTACAGAAATAAGTCTTTATTGTGACATCTAAAGTGGGGTCCCCCAGTCACTCTATCACAGCTCCCTGTCTTATTTTCTTCACAGCACTTACCCATCTCTGCAGCTGTCCTGTTTGTTTATTCGGCCGCACATTGCCTATTCCCCTTTCCTCTGCCCGCCCCAGCCAGAGTCCAAGCCCCCGAGGGCAGGCAGTGGATCTGTCTGTCCCCACTGCATCCTCCTGGCCTAGACCACTCGTGCACGGCAGGTGCTCATCAAACACCGCCACCGACCGCCCTGTGGGGTTCAGCACAGACACCCGACTCTGGAAAAGACAATGCTTGAGCTCTGACAGATCCTCAGAGGAATTCTGTGTCACACTCGTCACAGCAGCCCCCGGGCAGGGGACAATGTGGCTTGCTCAGAGCTGAGGGTTTACCAAGCCACTTTTACCCTTAGCAACAGGGAAAAGCGCTTCAAATTTTTATTGTGCTTTTACTTTAAAAGCAAAATAAATAAATTTACCTATGGTGGGAAGGTCTTTTTATTCATGAGGTATCCTCAGAATTGGCAGAGAGGAAAAATATGTTGAATTTTCTGAGTCAGATTTTACTTGCCGGTATCATTCTCATAATATTCACTTTAAAAAATAATTTTTTTAATAAAAGATAAACACACGTGGAACACTCATCACACACACAGCACTTCTCACACGCTATGACAGGTTAGGGCCAATATCTCTGGGAGGCAGGCCCTTGCTGTCTAGTTCGGTATCACTCATGGGCCCTAGTATACAGCTAGACGTGTGGACAATCCTTAATTAAACACATAATTCCTGACTGACTGCTTTTAGCCAGTATATATTTCAGAAGTAATTATTATCTTAGACTTCTAATAAATACGGACACCATGTCATTTACTTAAACAGTTAGCTGTCCTCTAAAATCAAGAGGAGGCTCAACAGGCCAACACACTAACTCATTTTAGGGCCTCCTATCTTCCCAACACCACAGCTCCTTGAGAAAGAACTGGATCGTGTCCCTTGTACTTTGACTTATATCCCTTTTATTTCGACAGGTCATCAATTTGTGTTCTAGCTAATGAGTATTCAGAAATACCAGAGATTCCCATGTACACTATCATAGAAAAAAAATGAGGAACTGCTAAGCAGCCATTAACAGGAACTGGGATGAGGGTGTGTAGCAGCAACAAGACTAGTTTACTCCAACAAATAATCAATATTGTCAACACCAACTGCAGTTTTGGAAATTTAAATGATTAAAAAAAAAGAGATTAGTGGTAACTTTCTAATAACCAATTGAAATTTATAAATCATTTAAAATTAAATATACTATTATTTAAGAAACTCACTATATTCACAACCTATGGACACGCACTAAGTAGGAAAACTGTTGAGTAAATACTGAAACCTGTACCTGCATGTTCTCTCTCAGATCTGTGGCATCCCGTATAGGAGGCTGGGCGTTCTTGAACACCTCATCTACGGTTTTAATCCACAATGTTCTCAAAGAGGCATATTCCCTAGATTTCTTCCCTTTTCTCACAGAAAGGCCCCTTTTATGAGGTTTCCCTCCTCCTCTTCGGTTAGTAATAGCCACGTGGACAAACAAAGAAGCATGTGCGAGGACCTCTCCAGTCAAGGACTGCAGCGGGACGTGGCGGTAGCCCGTCTGTAAACATTCGAAGGGGATTGTGTACTGGCCAATGAATTCGTCCCCAATGTAGTCATCGTCCAGCACTACAAAGCGCACCATGGCCAGTTCAGGTAGGTTGATTTGAAATTCAAAGCTTTCATCAAAAATGGGGGCATCTCCATTCTGGTTTACTGTTTTTGTCCTTTGTTCTGCACAGTCAGCCGGGATCCCGTGGATTTCAACATAGACGTAAGGATCCACCACGTCACCTTTGGCACCTGATCCTTTGGGCTTGGGGAAGTTCTGTCCACTGATGATTTTGATGTGCAGAAGTTGAGGTGAGACGCCTGGGACAGAGTCTTTTGTATTGGCGCTGAAGAAGGAGACTTCCTCCCTCATGATGGCCGGCCGAAGGACGTAGCCACAGTTCCCATTCTGCCTAAACCAGCCGATATTCAGGTCCATCATCAGTCCTGGTGTCTGGAAGTTCATGGCAACAATTTGACAACCACACTTCCAAAAATCTTGAGGGTTCATGTTGCTAGAGTCAATTCTCATTGGACTGGGAAAAACCCTAGCAAGGAAACGTTTGTTGTAATTTACAAAGTCCCCTGGATTTTCATTGGCATATTTGCTGGCAAGCACTTCATTAAATGAACAAACTTCCCAGTACTTCTGAACCTGAAATGACACCTGAAATTCCTTGAACTGAACTGACTTACAGATGCTGACCAGTTCAGAGAGTTCTTTGCAGAGCTGGAATCGCTTCACGGGCACACTGTTGGGTTGTTCCATGTTCTCTTTTCCCATCCGCTGAGACATTTCTGCTCCTTCATCTTCATCGGTAACATCTCCTTCTACCCCAGAGCAATTTGAGGACAGCTTCTTTGCTTTAATTAGTATTTTCCCTTTCAGGACATCTGGAGATGGTAGATAAGATTCCTCGACATTGGGTGATGTTGTGTAGAGCTTGTCTCCTAAAATTTTCTTCATGTGTTGAACCATTACCTTCTGTTGTTTGATTGAACAATGATTTTCTAAGCACAGGATAAGAGGGTACTCTGAAGCAAAGAATGCATACTTGTTAATAATATCAATGACACTTCGGAAGACTATCTGAGAGGTCATGGTGTGGCCTGTGTAAATTACAGGCTCATTGTCTGGCCCATCCCATACATCTAATTCCACACTCCGGCAACCCATTTTAAGAGCTCGAATATATCCCGTGATGTCAGAGGGACCTCGGAACTGATCCTCTATTAAGTATGTATTATGAGATGAGTTTATAAAGTAATGAGACAGAGGCTGCTTCATATCCTGACAGACTTTCTTATGTTCGGGATCAAATATATAACAGTCAGGTGACATAAGGTAATTAGTAAACCCATCTATAGAGAGCCAGCCCTTTTCCTGGCCCTCTTTGGATGGCTCATATTTGTGAATAATTTCAAGGCTTACTTCCTCATTTATATGTGCCACACCCTGTTCTGCCTCAAGAAACATCATAAGGTCCTTGGTATCAAGGAATTCTTTATTGCTTGAAAACTGAACTAAAAGAAAATAAATTTCAGGTCTAGTACAAAGCTCATGGAAAACCTCAATAAATTCTTCCTTTGTGACTTCAGTACCAGCTTTGTCCTTTGATTTGTGCAATTCTTTGAACTTAAGCTCAATTTTGCTCGTTTTTAAACCAGGATTGAGGTTTCTGATACATTGCACAGCATTACACAGAGTTATATGTCCAAGGTTATCTACATCGATTTCACTAAACATTTGTGAAACCCAAGAAGTCCTCATGTTGTCTTGGCTACTTTCTAACATATCAAGTGTATGTTTTCCATAAGAAATTAGGTACCGCAGTCCTGTAACCCAGATGTTTGCAACATCTGCAGAGTTGGCAACCAAATCAAGTGACTCATAATTCTCTCCATATATGACTGAGAACGCACAGTCTTCAGATATCTGATCAGAAATGCCATTGCTGCGGAATATGTCTGTATTTTTTCCTGTTCTCACTTCCTTGATGGATTTAATATCAATCTTGGCTTTCTCAGAATCCTTCTTAGATGGCTCCCACCTCAGGCTCTGCATGTCGGCATCCAGTAAAAAGTACCTGTGATAAATTCTAGAGTTGGAGCGAACTTTTTTGAGTTCAGAACCCTCAACCATTGAATTGATACAATCACTTGCACTGCTAATCTTCTTCTCGGTAGGCATGCTGCTGAATGAGACTGTCTTTTTCCGTTCCCTTTTCTGTTTTGTACCATCCTAGGAGAAAAAAGATAATATATTAGAGTAACATAAATGTAAGTTTCTATGTTTAAGACTAAGAATAAAAATTGTCTTGGAAAAAAATCATACTATTAGGATAAATGATATTCACTCATCTCTAAAGCTCAGAAGTGGCCTTTGAGTTGACAGCCTAATACCAACAGGTAATAAATAATTACTGAATAACCATAATTCATATTTGTCAAAAACACAATTTCTATAACATATAGTAACATCCCATATACAGAACCAGCTCCATAATTTTCAAAGCCCAGGGAAAAATGAAAATGCAGGATTCTTTGCCGAAAGTGACAGAAGAGCATTAAGCCAAGGGCAGGGCCCTTCTGAGCGAGTGTGAAGTCTGTACAACTGCACAGGTCGTACACCCATGAAGCAGGTCCTGTTTGCACATACATCTCCTACACCAGTGTTTCTCAAAGGATTGTCACCAGACCACTTGCCTCACAGTTGTCTCCGTTACCTGGTTAAAATGCAGATTCCTAGGCCCATGGAATCAGATCTCTGGAGGTAGTGCCCATAGTAGTAGTGCCCATTTGCACTCTAGGCAGCACTCCCCATGATGAAGATGTCCACTAAAGTTTGAAAACCATGACCTGGCCACTTGGGCTCACTATAATTAGATGCCTGGGCTATTTCTATAAACTAGATACACCAAATGACTGGAAACAGCTAAGTACAAACTATTCAAGTGTGTGCTAAATGGGTAGATACTGGAATTCCTGCAGAAATTCCTGGCGCTTCAGCGTCTCATAATAGTCCTAAATACTTCAGAGAAATATGGTTTTACCGGTGCAGCTGTACTAAGCCTCAGGAGAAAGCCTAGATTACAGCCGGAGGGGCTTCTAAAACTGTAGATTTGGATTTATTAAAACCTACTGCTATGCACCAGGCTAATGCTTAGAACAATGTTGCCTAAGTATTTCCAATACTAATAGGTTATTAACAGTACCAACTGGAAAACTTTAGGCAGCACCTATTTCTAAAGAAGTCTGCATCACCAATAATGCATTCCTCAACTTTCCTGCCTAATGTAACATGTTCTTACCTTAAAGGGCTGACATCCACATCTATGTGATTATTTAAGTCCTTCCCTACTAGATACCTTTATTATTTGAAAAAAAATTGCTCAATGACCCCAAAACATCTTTCACAATTTTAACCTAAAACATGATATTGCCTTTTAGAAGGAATATGAAATCAATGATAAATTTTCAGTAAGTTGTTGTATTCATAAATAAGGAATAGGGATTGGTGTTGGGATTATATAACTTTCATGACAATAAAGAAAAGACCATTGCAAAATATTATACAAGGCAATTCTAATTTTCCTGTTCTGGATAGAATCTATTTTGAATAAAATCTTCTCTATATTTTAAAAAGCTATTATGCTACCATCTATGTCTGAAATTTAAAACCACTTTTACTTTTTGACTACCTATACTTCCAAAAGCAATTTGCAGAGGGTAATTAAACTTAAACTTTAAATCACATGGATATCATTTCTCTCAAAGTTTCAAAATGAACCATAGAGGCTTTTGTGATCTGAGTACCAAGATAAAACATAAAATCCACAAGGCAGAGTATTTTTTTACAACTATATCCTCAGAACAATAAAGGACAAAAGACATTTAAAAACTGTGGTAATTGTATCTACAAGATTCACTGCATTATAGCCATTTCAAATCCCTAAAGTATAGACTGTATTCTGTCCATTCAAGTGAGTTAGCATGAAATTAAATTTGTAATCAGCCATGCATAAGGACATGAAATGAATGTATAAACTTCCTATTTTTCAGAATGAAGGATGTCTTTAGTTTTAAAACGGCACATTTACCTTTAATAAAGACAACATATTAACCCAGTACGGGAATTTTATGATGTTTATGAATTGTGTCTCAAAGTTTCCACTAGAAAAAAAGTCACAAAAATAAATGGAATTGTTTATCCATTGATCCATTAAAAAATATATAGTATTTTCTCAACATTATAACCTTTTATTGTCATTTTTACATACTAATTAATATTTTACTACACTTTCTAACTCATTACAAATGAAACATTACAAATTCATAAATTTCATTGTTGTTAAAAGGGAAAAGGCCTAATAGCAAAGCAGGTTAGTAACATACCCATATATATCTGTGGGACAGGCAGTAGCTTAAACACCATGTTGTGGCTTTTAAAACATTGCCTTGCTTTTCACAAACCAGCCCAGGCTTTGACTGGTGGCTCTGGTCGTTGATTGCAGACACATGAACATGATGGTCACCCAAGCACCGACTGATGAGGTTGTCCCTTACCAGAGACTTCCTGTCTCTTCCTCCCCCTCTATTTGCTGTTGCCTAGAACCATCTGCAGTCTCCATAGCACACGAAGGCCTGAATGAAAAGACGTTTCTCTTTCCTCACTAGCAGATAGAGCTGTTAGAAACACCAATAGAGGAATGTGCTTGTTTACAGCCGACCAAGGAAGAGACCAGGTGTGAACTTGCACTCATTACTGGATGTACCACAATTGCTGGCTGGGAGCAACAGGTGGCTCTGATGACAAGAGAAACCAGCAAAGTGATTCCCCACAGCCAAGAGGAATGGAAGGGCAGGACAGGAAGCTCTTGTGTGGGAGGGAAGCAGAATTGGGGTTCAGTGGCAGATGACTGGGGCCCAAACTGCCTAATTCCTGGCATCTTTATCCCATTCCTACTCATTTCCATCCGGGTTTTATTCTTCAGCCCAGCAGTGATCCAGTACTTGCCTCCTAAGCTAAGCAGCTGGTCAGGAGCAGAGTAGGAATCTATTTTCTTTGTTGCTTTATAATGTAAGGCAAATTTAACAAGGAAAAGTACTCAAACTATTTGTGTTGTATATAGTTGTGTTTTTTTTTTTTTTAACCAAAAGAACACTAAATACATATTACTTGCACTAACCATCTAAAACTAGAGGAAGAAAGTGCAGGTTTCTGCTGAGATGGAGGTGCCACAAAAAGCTTTTAAAAATAGTATGATTAATTTTTCAGAGATGGCTGTTATATCGTAGGTACTCATCATCTAAGGTTTCTGAGTCACAAATGCAACCAAACATAAATTTGGTCAACTGGTGCAGTTCTGCTACTTAACTATATTAACATCAAGAGAAAAAAGCATTCAAAAAAAGGTCCAAATTGGAAGAAAATCAGCTTCCAAAAAAACCTACCTCCATACCAATTGTGAAATTTTTTATTTCCTGGTTAAAAAAAATCATAAAATTTAGAACCAGAAAGAAGCTTGAAGATTCATTTATACATTAAACAACACTTATTTGCAGAATAAAAAATTTGTGCCAGGAATGAATGACTTCTGGTAAAGCAATGAACTAGAAAGAGGCTAAGGAAACTTCTTTGCCACAGCAAATTCAGGATGAATAAACATATTTATAGAACACATATTTAGCATTAAAAATGGAAATAGCCACATTGAGGTCTATAGAAAAGCATACATATTTCTAACAAAACTGCCTACTTTATTTAATAGAAGGTTATCATTAAAAATAGAAGGCCACTAAAATTACCATCTAAGCTATTTAAGTGGTTGCAATTTCATAAATTCTCATCCTAAAATGGAGTAATGAATAGGTGGGCCTCATTTCTTCTGTGGGCAAGAAAGTGCTTGGCACTAATTCAACTGATTGAGCTCGCTCTGGGGAAGAGGAAACCAATCCCAGGAGTTGTAGTCTTGTCTAAGGGCACAAAGATAGTTAATGCCCTGATGGAAGAAAATTATCTCCTGTTTTCCACTGCATTTCTCCTGTATTTCAAAACTTATTTATTTCCATTTTCTGTTTGATTATTCCTCAATCATTTCTTATGTTTTCTGATCTTTTTTTTTTTTTTTTTTGAGACAGGGTCTTGCTCTGTCTTCTGGGCTAGAGTGCATTGGCGTCATCATAGCTCACAGCAACCTAAACTCCTGGGCTCTAGCAACCTTCTTGCCTCGGCCTCCCAAGTAGCTGGGACTACAGGCACATGCCACCATGCCCAGCTAATTTTTCTATTTTTTGTATAGATGGTGTCTTGCTCTTGCTCAGGGTGGTCTCAAACTCCTGAGCTCAAATGATCCTCCTGCCTCGGCCTCCCAAAGTGCTAGGATTATAGGTGTGAGCCACGGCACTTGGCCCTGATCAATATTTTTAAAGCCAGAAGTTTCCTCATAAGAACTGCTTTCGCTGTATGTATAATCTAATCTGAGAGTTTAAATCTTTCTCTAATTCTGGAAAGTTCTCAGTCATTGTTTATTCAAAACATTTTCTCTCCTATAGTTTCCTCTTTCAGGGTTCTTATTAAATACTGTTAACTTTCTTCCTTCATAGCATTTATATTCATTTCTTCTCTTTTCTGATTATTCCTTAATACACATCATGAGAAAATGATGCCTCAATATCCAGATTCAATACCCTGGCAAAGTAGAGAACAGTGATTCTGGGGTCTGAGTAGGGACTTAACAGAATGGGGCGGGGGTGAGGTATGCAAACAAAGCAGCCATTTATCTCTCTGTTTTGTTTTGAGTCACGTTATTTAATTTGAATTATAAATAGCAGTAAAGAAAGGTATGAGTTTTTGTTTATCAAAGAGGGTCTAGAATTAAGAGAGTTGAGAAACACTGGGTTAAAGAAATTTTTGTCTTTTACAAAACAAAACAGAACAAAAAACCCCAAGAAAGCACTTGAAGTCCATTAAACAAGCACAGCAAGGCCTGACCTTTCTTCAGCTCAATAACAATAACTCTGAATTGAAAGAATAAGTCATGCCGGGCACATCAGGGTTACCTTGCAAGGTTTTTCACACATCTTTAAAACTTTGATGTGCTCTCCAAGATGGGCGGAAAGAAAAAAAGAATCTGGAGTAAAAAAAAAAATGGTCACTCTGAAGGTCATTGTATGAAATAAAATGAATTGAAAAAGAATACCCTGAAGAAAAGTGAGGTTTAGCCAAATGCTGCCTCTTTCTCATGCGGAAGGCCCCTTTATTGCAAGTAATAGGAACATACTTGGCCTGTGGATGCCTCTCCTCCCTGAGGCCTTCCCTGATGCCCTCTACTATATTCCAAATCTCACTGCCACCCCAGTTTGACAAGGAGTCTATGAGGGCACAGATCTGCTAATGGCTTGGGGAACCCATGGGTGACTTAATGCAACTGCAGAACCAGTTTAATCTAGGTTTGACTTTGTCAGTTACAAAATGTAATAAAATAATGAGTTGTTTTTCAGTGCAAAGGACCCCCAGGTTGTAGGTCACATAACTTGAGCATGCTCAGATGAAACACGTGTGCCTGATTTGTGACCCTGGAGCCAGCTGGAACGAAAAAGCCAGCCACAGGCAGAACTCAAGAATGAGGACTGAATTAAGAAGGGAGGGGTGCCCTGTGTAAGAGCCACATCATCATCACCTCTTAGCATGACCCAATCAGATCACACCTTGGTGCATTTTCCCATCTCTCCATAGTTACCCTCTGCCTATAAAGCTGCCCCCAAATCCCAGTTCGGGGAGATAGATTTGAGCACTGCCTTCTGTCTCCTTGCCAGTCAACTCACAATAAAACTTTTTCTTTTCTCCGAAGCTGGTGCCACAGTATTGGGTTCTATGTATGACTGGAAGTGAGCCCATTGCTCAGTCATGAAGTAGGGGGGGAAGTACAGTTCAGATGGTGGCTTAGAATACAGAAAATCAAAAGGGAATGACATGCCCATCCTAATAATAAAAAGCCAGACAATCGGCGGGGCACAGTGGCTCACACCTGTAATCCTAGCATTCTGGGAGGCCGAGGCAGGCGGATTGCTCGAGGTCAGGAGTTCGAAACCAGCCTGAGCAAGAGTGAGACCCCATCTCTACTATAAATAGAAAGAAACTAACTGGCCAACATATATATATATATTAGCCAGGCATGGTGGCGCATGCCTGTAGTCCCAGCTACTAGGGAGGCTGAGGCAGAAAGATTGCTTGAGCCCAGGAGTTTGAAGTTGCTGTGAGCTAGGCTGATGCCACGGCACTCACTCTAGCCTGGGCAACAAAAGCGAGACTCTGTCTCAAAAAAAAAAAAAAAGGAAACAGTTTCGGGTTTGGCAGAGCACTGGAAGAGGTGGCCACCATGGAAGCAGGTAAGAAGAAATCAGCTACAATTTTAAGGAATTTCTAAAGGCCAAATGTGGGCTAGGATATCAGTTTTGAGCAACTGGGATGCCCAGACACAGGAAGAGTTTGCATTCATTTGTAAGTCTTCTCCATGGGTGCTCCTGAGAAAAACTGGGGGCAGAGCAGGAGAGAGCCCCTCTCCTAGGCACAGGCATGCAGGAGGTAATGCATGCCACCAGGGTACAGCATGAAACCCTGCCTACTTCCCCAACCCTCGTTTCACATGAAGCAAAAGCCTTACACCCCCGGGGGGAAGGACAACAAGTCCTTTCTCCTAGGGCCACTGGGAGAAGAGTAGAAGCAAAACCCAACGGAACATAAGAGAACCTAGAAATAAATCCATGCATTTACAGCTAACTCATTTTTGACAAAAGTTACCAAGAACATGCACTGGGGAAAGGACAGTCTCTTCAATAAATGGTCCTGGGAAAACTGGATATGTATTTGCAAAGAATGAAACTAGATCCCTCTCTTTCACCATATACAAAAATCAAATCAAAATGAATCAAAAACTTAAATGTAAGACATAAAAATATGAAACTAATAGAAGAAAACATTGGAGAAATACTCCAGGACATTGGTGTAGAGCCAGCAGTCCCCAATCTTTTTGGCACCAGGGACTGTTTTCACAAAGGACAATTTTTCCATAGACGAGGGTGGAGTTGGTTTGGAGATGATTCAAGTGCAATACAGTTATTGTGTGCTTTATTTCTATTATTACATTGCAACATATAGTGAAACAATTATGCAACTCACCATAGGTTGGGGACCTCTGGTCTAGACAAAGATTTTATGGCCAAGATCTCAAAAGCATAGGCAACAAAAACAAAAATAGACAGATGGGACTATATTAATTGAAAAAGCTTCTGCACAGCAAAGGAAATAATCAACAGAGTTAAGAGACAACCTGCTGAAAGAGAGAAATTATTTGCAAATTATTCATCTGAGAAGGAACTAATTTTTTAATGTCCAGAATACACAAGGAACTCAACAGGAAAAACAGTAAGCAATCTAATTAAAAATGGGCAAGTGATCTAAAGAGACATTTCTCAAAAGAAAACATACAAATGGCCAAAAGGTAACATGAAAAAATGCTCACCATCACTAATCATCAGGGAAATAACAAATCAGAACCACAATGAGATATCATCTCACCCTAGTTAGAATGGTTATTATCAAAAAGACAAAAAACAACAGATGCTGGTGCTGACGCAAAGAAAGGGGAACTCTTGTATACTGTTAGTGGGAATTTAAATTAGCACAGCCATTATGCAAAACAGCATGGAAAACTAAAAATAGAACTACCAGATGATCTAGCAAGCCCACTGCTGGTTATATACCCAAAAGAAAGGAAATCAGCATATTGAAGAGATATCTATACTCCTATGCTTATTGAAGCACTATTCACAATAGTCAGGATATGGAATCAACCTAGAGTTCTTCAGTGGATGAACGATAAAGAAAATATGGCATACATACAAAAACGGAATACTGTTCAGCCATAAGAAAGAAGGCAATCCTGTCATTTGCAGCAACATAGATGGAACTGGAGGACACTATGTTAAGTGAAATCAGTTAGGCACAGAAAGACAAATATTCCATGTATTCACTCATATGTGGGAGCTAAAAATGTTAATGTTATGGAGGTAGAATGTAGAATGGTGGTTACCAGAGGCTGGAAGGATCGGTGGGCGGGGGATGAAAAGAGGTTGGTTAATGGGTACAAAATGAGAGATAGAAGGAATGAGTTCTAGTGTTTAACAACACTGTAGGATGACTACATTTTATCAATAATGTATTGTATATTTCAAAATAGAAGAGAAGATTTGGAATGTTCTCAGCACAAAGAAATTATAAATGTTTGGGGTGGTGGATGTCCCAAGTATCCTGATTTGATCATTACACATTGTATGCATGTACCAAATTACCAAATGTACCCCATAAATATGTACAATTATGTCTCAACTCAGAAAATACAGAAAACAAAAATTTAAAAAGAATTATGGTTCAGATGAATTACAGGTGATCCACTTATGTCTAACCATGGGTTGTCTACTTGTCCATCAGCTTGCAAATGTACTACATATGATGTATAGTTTTATGAGGACAGTTACTCTCTTTAAAACGACCATAGTCTCTAAATTTTCCTGTGCTTCCAAAGACAAAGGTATCTCTAACCTAGATGTTGGTCTTTAAGGGGTCACATGGGGGTTTCAGAGACTCCACAAGACTATCATTAGATTCTGAAAGTGGTCTGCAAACCCACCTCCCCTTCCTCTAAGAGGTTTAGAATCATAGCCTTATTAACATAAAGAAAACGATTATCGTTTCCTAAGAAAGAATGTCAACCTTAAATGTTAGAGTAAAGCCGGGCGCGGTGGCTCACGCCTGTAATCCTAGCACTCTGGGAGGCTGAGGCAGGCGGATTGCTTGAGGTCAGGAGTTTGAAACCAGCCTGAGCAAGAGCAAGACCCCGTCTCTACTATAAATAGAAAGAAATTAATTGGCCAACTAATGTATATATATATAAAATTAGCCGGGCATGGTGGCGCATGCCTGTAGTCCCAGCTACTCGGGAGGCTGAGGCAGCAGGATTGCTTGAGCCCAGGAGTTTGAGGTTGCTGTGAGCTAGGCTGATGCCACGGCACTCACTCTAGCCTGGGCAATAAGCGAGACTCTGTCTCAAAAAAAAAAAAAAAAAAAAAAATGTTAGAGTAAAGGCAGAGGATAAATGTTTTACAGGGTTGTGAAGAAAATGTTAAGGTTATGCAAGAGAAATGATAAACTGAGAGGGAAGAAAAAGGAAACTATATACTTATAGACATAATAGATTTTTATTAACAAAGACAGCAGAATCAATCACAGTAAGAACTCTTATTGATTAGCTGTGAAATAGCTCTCTTTACACCAAGGTAGAACAAAATAATTCAATAGTTTATAAACTTTCTAGTTGAGGAATCACCCACAGAAATACTGTATGAGCTAGCACTGCATGTCCACTGTGCCTCAGTTTTCTCACATGTAAAATGGGCATCAAAATCATACCTATGCTTCATATGTTATTTATAGTACCTACATCACAAGACTGTATAATGATAAAATGAGTTCATATTTGAAAAGTGCTTCAAATGCTGCCTAGAATATTGTTTGTTCTACATTAGATCCTGTTAAATAAATACATTCCAGGCTGAGATTATTTCTTCATGAAAGAAAAACAAAAAGAAACACCATCTTAAGTGTGTGACTGCAATCCTCTGATCACTAAGGAAAGTTAATCGTATCCCAGAAGAAACAGAATGAACGTCAATCTCTCTGAGTCTTGTTTAACTGATGCCACTACTTAATGCAACCACAGAGCTTTTGAGCACAACTAAATGGATGTGATGCCCAAGATATATTGGGAAACTGTCAAAGATAGCCAGATGCCCTCTCAAAATAAAGCTTCAGAAGGCTGTATCCCCTCATCTCTAAGGGACAAATGATAAAGCATTTCTCAAAGTCTTGTGTTAATTTTAAATCCCATCAATTTAATAAAAATTACAATTTAACTCATGTGTAAGTATTCACGAGTACAAATTTGAAGCAATGATCCCCATAATCCCCATAATATTTTTATCTAAAAAATAATCAAATAACCTCACTCAAAGCACTTTGTGATCAGAATTATTCACATCCTTCCTTTTACTTCACACTCCCTTGTTATTTGCAGTGTAGATAAACCTACAGTGACTAAAACAGCTACGCTTAAAGAAAACAAACTCCCAATTTCTGTAAAATGAAGTCTTCAAGGTCAAGTTAAAGCTTCCAACTAATTCAATGTAATGGGTTACACCTGCCTTTAAAACAATGGGGTCTTTAATTGTGAAATCAGGGGACCATAAGGAAATACAATACCACTTTCATGACAAGACTCTTTTGGGGAAGTATTTTCACAACTACTAAAATATTTGTTCAAAGTAAATTTACAGAGCCACACTCTACATCTGTGCCCAATGTAAACTGCAATAAAATTCATTAGTGTTCTCCAGTAATGAAAAACAATGGTAAGCACTGAACTCCTATAAATTATACTAGTGATACTTTACATTCCAGTGAAAATACTGATGCTACTGAATTTTAATTTATTATCTATAATAATGGTACTGAAGTGGCTCAATGTGGTGTGAAAACTCAGTGTTTCCCAACTGTGTATATGGCAATTTCATATTCAACACATTGCAGAGCCTTCCGACTTCCTATACTACAGAGCTATTTCAAGATGTGGTTACATAACTTTGTTAATAAATGTCTAGTAAACTGTATTGAACTTTAAAAGGTATGCAAGCTGAATCATATAATGTGACTCTTTAAGTCCAAATATGACCAATTCTAACAGTAACTTCTCAATCACTGTTTTCCCCCTAAACTGTGCTGGTTCTTCACTATTTCAGGATAGCTTTGGAGAAAGAATTTATTTTCCTCATCTTTTTTATCCTGAAATATGTCATAGCTTGGAGTTGAGGGGAAAAAATGCAGCAATCCAGAGTTAGAAGGAAAGCTTCCATAGAGATCTGCCAGTATGCAGGCAAAGCTATTGCCTCGGGCCGTAGACACCACAGAAAATGAGGAGCAGTAGCTCTTTCAAATAGGAATTTTAATAATTCCACATTACTTTAAAATTAAATTTTTAAGGAGAGTTGCTCCACTGACAATTTATTATGCAATCACTTTGTTTATTATTATCTTTCTATCTTGTCTTGTAGGTAAAAAAAACTTCTTCCTAGGGCCTTTTTTAATGCAATGGCTTATTTGCACATGAAATTAGTGTATATGGGATAATTAGATCAGAAAAATAAGACAAGACAAAAAATAATGAATTATATAAAAGGGAACTCAGCTTTCGACAGATATTCTTTTAAGTTCCAAGCCTTTCATGAGCCCATACTAGTCCAGCCCTCAATGTTGTCTCTTCTCTAAACTCATACAGTATTTATAGTCTCTACCCTGTAATTTAACAATTAATTATAGTCTTACTCAGTTCTCTAATTGTTTTATGTGGGTTAGTCTTATCTCCTCAAGTAGAAGGTGAACTTTTTAAGGGAATGGACCTTATCTTGTTTTCTATAGCCTCTGGCTGGACCACTGCTGGCAGTCAGAACATTCGATGCAATAGTAATCTTAATAAAGCCAATGATTGACTTAGTATTAATAGAAAGACAAAATAAGCTTAAAAAAAAATAAGTTCTTTAGCCTAATCAAAATGACTGTTTATGTAAAGCATATTTGTTTTTAAGAGAAGCAGAAATAATTTTGTTACTTCTTCAATTTAAAGGTGACAGATTATGTAACATTTGTATCAAACATCTCAAAAAGAATTTTTCAAAAATCTCGATACAAGAGGGCTTTTGGATGATGCAAAATAGTATGAAGCCAAAGTTGGTAGTACAAGGACAGCTAAGTCAATGATTAAATTTAAGATGTTTCAACTTTGACTATTAAATATTTATAACATTTATCAAAAAATCAAATAATTACAGTTCTATAGCAATAGTAATCAATGTCCAAACAACTATTTTTAGCAAGTAACAAATGTTCACTGGCTACCAAAGGCCACAATGGAGAGAAATCTGTTAACGAAACTTAGTTTTTAATAGGAGCATACTCTATGTTCTGATTTATCAATTGGGCTTCTCTCATGTCACTTCTTTAGTTCTTTCCTCAAAGTCCTCTAAAAGCAAACTCTCACCTTGTCTCCCTGACCAGCTTGCTGACTTCATTGGTCCATTTCCACCCCATGGCCCCACTGTCTGATCTTCTGGCCTAGGAATTTGGAATCATCTTATATAATATAAAGTACAGAGTCACTATGTAATAAACAACTCTATAACATGAGTATCATGACCTCCATTCACACACAGATGAGGTAATTTGCCTACAGGTGTACAGCTGGGGGCTGTGAGGAGGGGAGAGAAGAGGATGGTCTCACCAGGAAAGCACTGAGACCAGGGCAGTACACGGGGTCAGACTCATCCACAGGCAGGCCCAAACCTCCTCACACCTTCAGTAATAACCCCAACACTCAAGTACTATCCACTACTATCACTGTAACTACTAATGTAACAATTGCTATTTCTGCCAACTCTTGAGTCCTCTCCACGTGCCAAGCAGTGGACTAAACCTTTCCTTTTTTCTAATCCTCAGGACAACTTGAATGTGCTCACCTTTGTGTTACAGGTGAGGGAAGTAGGGTTAGAGAAGTAGAGTAACTAACCAAAGCACTGAAACCTGGGTCCACCCAGCACCAAAGCCTTTCATCACTGCAGAATTGCTCACATTTTGCCTCCTGCTGCCAGGGCTCCCAAACCCAGTATGTAGCGCTTCATTACAGCACTGCCTTTGTCAGGAACATACTGCTGCATCTCATGCTATTTCCTGTGTCCAGACCTCTCTGTCTGGCATTCTAGACCCTTCTCAGTACCTTGTATCCCCTAATTTTCCATTCATCCCTAAAAGCAAACCTTCCTATCGGATCACTACTTCCTGCAGTAGCATGTCTAGGTTCATCAGCCACTTCTGAACCAGTGCTTATTTCCCTGCCTGTATTATGCCTTCTCCATCCTTGCATCTACAAGTTCTGCCCCATCCTAGACGTCTTGCTGAAATGCTAGGCCTTCCACCAAGTCTTCTGCAATTACCTGAGAGTGGACTAACCTCTCTTAAGTCCTTTTGCACTTAAAGCCAGTATCACAGAGACCAAGTGCTTACAAAAATCTGTGGACTTTCTTTCCCCAACCAGAGCATACACTTCTAAGAAGCAGAGTTCACATTTTTAAAATTATTTATTTTTTTATTGAATCCTCCACTGAGCCTAATGTCAAATTATACATAGAGCTGTCCAATACTTCATAAAAAAGAGCAGAATTATACTTGATTGAAAAAAGATAGCACCCAATTTTAGTAATATGACCTCTATTCAAAGTCTATAACTAAAATGCTAAAAACAAGGGATTTAAAGAGATAAAACTTCAAATATTAGATTTTAATGTATTATGTGGAGAATAATCACAACAGTTCTTAAAAAGTTTTAATTATGTTAAAATACACATAAAATTTGCCATCTTAACCATTTTCAAGCATACAGTTCTGTAGTATTAAGCATATTTTTTTTTTTTTTTTTTTTTTGAGACAGAGTCTCGCTTTCTTGCCTAGGCTAGAGTGAGTGCCGTGGCGTCAGCCTAGCTCACAGCAACCTCAAACTCCTGGGCTCAAGCGATCCTCCTGCCTCAGCCTTCCGAGTAGCTGGGACTACAGGCACAAGCCACCATGCCCGGCTGATTTTTATATATATATATTAGTTGGCCAATTAATTTCTTTCTATTTTTATGGTTGAGACGGGGTCTCGCTCAGGCTGGTTTTGAACTCCTGACCTTGAGCAATCCGCCCGCCTCGGCCTCCCAGAGTGCTAGGATTACAGGCGTGAGCCACCACGCCCGGCCAAGTATTAAGCATATTCTTATGGCTGCTGTTTGCCCAATTTATCTTTTTCCATCCTTAGATTTTCAACCTATTTGTATCTTTCAATCTAAAATGCAGAAGGCATGTAGTTGGATATTTTTTAAATTCAGTCTGATAATCTCTGCCTTTGATTATATTATTTATTTTTATAGCTTCCCCCACCCTCCTGATTATATTATTTAATCCATTCACATGTAATGTTATAGATGTCGTTGGATTCGCATCTGCCATTTTACTTTTTCTTTTCCATATGTCTCATATTTTTGTCCCTTTATTCCTCTTTCATGCTTGCTTTTACATTAAGTTAGTGAGATGTGTTTGAGATTTAGCATCGCAAAGTTCCTTGGTGACCCTGGCAAGAGCAGTTTCAGGATGACAGGTCAGAAGGCCTTCTGGAGTGAGCTATAGACTGAAAGGGAAGTGCAGAATGGAGGGGGTGAGTATAGATACCTCTGTGAAGAAGGAACCAGGGTAATGAATAGGTAGTTAGGGAAAGGGAGAGAGTGTCTTTGTTCAGATTGGAGATATCAGAGCAGACTTCTATGCTGAAGGCATGTATTCAGTAAAGAAAGGAAGAATAATGATGTAAGAAAAAGGGAACATACCTCTGAAGGAGCAAAGTCCTTGGGAAAGCAAGAAGGGATGGGATCACCATTAGCTTTCCCCAAAGGGTAACTTTTGAGCTGAATCTTGATAGAAAATGAAAAGGAAGGGAAGGCCAACCAGGGGGAACAAGTACAAGAATATGAGGTAGGAAAGAGACTGCAAGTTTGGAGAAGCTCACAGGGCTGGGGCAGGGTACGGGGAAGCAGGCAAGCAGAGGCTGATGTGAACTCTGGGCAACAGCAGAGCAAGACAGCCAGCCCCTAACGGGAAAGGAGGTAGCACCTCCTTGGAGAAGGCCTCCATAGCCTGAGAGGGCCCGTTCCTGTGCCACAGACAGAATACAAATATGTACAAAACTGATAAAAACGTGCATTTTCCCTCTGTGCGCAAATACAACTCACCACCTGTTTTAAAAGGTCAACAAATGGAAAAAGCCTCATTTGTTTTACTACTTTAAGAAACACCAGCCCATACATGTAGGTATTTATTTTGTTTCTGCCTTAACAGTCTAAAGAAACTGAACTGAAGGATATATCATATTTAAATGTAACAGTCTGTTAACCACCCCCATGAATGAACTCAAAGATTACCCCTTGTAGCATCATCATGTCAAACATCTGATAGAAATCTATACTTTAAAAATAGCTTTTAAATAGTTATAATTATCTCAATATGTTATAATACGCATGGCTGTAACTGAAATGTTTTTTTTTTTTTTGAGACAGAGTCTCGCTTTGTTGTCCAGGCTAGAGTGAGTGCCATGGCGTCAGCCTAGCTCACAGCAACCTCAAACTCCTGGGCTCGAGTGATCCTTCTGCCTCAGCCTCCCGAGTAGCTGGGACTACAGGCATGCGCCACCATGCCCGGCTAATTTTTTATATATATATCAGTTGGCCAATTAATTTCTTTCTATTTATAGTAGAGACGGGGTCTTGCTCTTGCTCAGGCTGGTTTTGAACTCCTGACCTTGAGCAATCCGCCCGCCTTGGCCTCCCAAGAGTTAGGATTACAGGCGTGAGCCACCGCGCCCGGCCAAATGTTTTTAACTAATGAAAAATTAGTGAAAAGTTTGTCTGCTTAGAGGTGATATACAAATGAAAGATCTCCTAACACAAATATCTTATGAAATAGCACAGATATGTCTTCAGTCTCTATCTACTTGGCTCATAGCAATAATATACACCCGCTTTATGTCATGCCATGGTAAGCCCCATTTTATTTTTTTTATTAAAAGCCACACTTGGGTTAAGAAATCAATAAAAATGTCAATGCCTGCATGGCAGGAATCCAGAAGACTTGGGTGATTAATCTAGAGCATTTGCAAAATAGAGCAATGCCAATTTGGATTGCAGAAGGTCCGGTCCTGCCATTTTCCTGAATCACTTTATACCTTTTTAAAACCACAAGTCTCTTCCAAATTAATTAGCTCATCAAACTTAAATGAAAAGCAGTTTTAAAGACTAGCAAAATCTCATCATTAATGCATTTTAAATGGCATATGCTGCCAGTGATTGAAGCAATTTAACTGCTTCAGTGAATCTTGTGTCATTATTTCCTGCCCTCATTGCTGTAAGTTCCAACTGCTGAGAGAAACTAACTAGTAGCAAATGTACAATTAGTTCCATGCAGCAGGTACAAAATTTGTTCTAAATACAGCTTCCTGAACCTGGCTCATGTTTTAAACAATATAACAGAGAACATATTATTAATAGGGTCTCTATACCATTTTGTACATACTATAAAAAGCACTCAGGCAATCCTACAAAGTACATAATACAAAGTATAGTTTTGAGAGCTGGAACTAGAAGGGCTTTGTATTAATATGCTTCAGGATGATGGTGGGAGAATGAAATACAGGCATTTATAAGGCATGCTTAGATTTTATATAAAAGTATTATAATACAAGCCTCAAATGCCACATTTAATTACATTGTATTTTATTTCATTAAAGTTATCCAGAAGTAAAAACATGGACTAAGTCTACTTGCAAATTAATTACTAAATCCACTTATTAAGCAGGATGTTCTCCTTATTCCAAGACTCAGGCTATCATACCAACCAACAATTCTAAATAGGGCTTTAATTCCTGAGTTTTGAAGCTGACCCTCAGTCCATTATGTATCTCTGCACTGACTTGCTAAAGCCAAAGCTTCTCAGAGAGGAGACCTCTGGAGAGAGAGCCTGGGAATGAAGTGGTGCCCCTAACAGAAGGCTCGAGAGGAGGAGGGTACGTATGAGGCTCCCAGCACTTGCAGACCACAGGAATGGTTGGACTATATCCTCTAAGGTAGAATGACATCTAAACTGGACATTTATGAAAGTGAAAGTGGATAATAATCTGCCACAACAGTGACTATCCTGGGAAAACTGGAACATATGATCACCCAACTTGAAAGTGACCTTATTAATACTACATTAAGTCCTTACAAAGTGCCGTATATTGGAAATTCAGGTACAACCAAAGTATAGCCTCAGCTACATGGGTGTTCCCATCCTGCCTGGCAGGCAGACAGGTTGCCAGTTCTAGTCTATCTGGATACTTCCAACTTGTAGGCTTCACCTTGTCCCATCTGGGAGTCCCTCCTATACAGGCTGGGAACTCATCTCTACCTGCTCGTGAGGTCTAGCTTAGTCTTGCTGCCTTGAACCGAGTGGACAGATAAGCCGTGTATATCAATGGGCATGGTCGCCAAATCCTTACCACTGCTTGTTTGTTTCTCAAGGCTGCTACAGTTCTCCCTACCTTCTGCCCTTTTATGCGCATGGACCCTTAACCCAATACCTACCCTGCCTGGCTAAAACTGAGTCCTTGCCCAGCCCCTGGCTGGAACTTCCTTTTGATTAGTACAGATCTTGTGATGAGCACAATGCGGCCACCTGCTTTGCTGTGCAGAGTCCTGTTCTTGCTTGGCTCTGGCCTGGGCTCATCACGCACCCTTGGACATTGTAATCCAGACTCCCCATTCTCAGCTCATGCCTCTCCATACTCTGGCCTTCCTACGTATCTCACAGCAATTCTTGTAGAACCCACAAATGGGAAAGTGGTGCAAATGGGGCTGTGATCTGTTGGATGTGACAGAGAGACGTGGTAAGCACTGTGAGGGGCAGGTGTGGTAAAGAAGCCCCTCACAAAAGGGACACAGTTGTTAGAAGGGGGATGTTGGACATCTCATGTGAATTCTCGTTCTCAGAGCTGAAGCAATGAGGTGGGGTGCAAGGAAGGGTGGAGGCACTGATGGGTGGGCTATTCCCATTGACCTTCTTGAGGATCAGTTTTCCTGGGGATCGAAACATGCCCATCATCACCCACCCCCTGCCTTGTTCACATGCACGTGTACTGTAGATCTCATTTTAAGTCAGAATGTAAGTGTATTACACACATATGCCATCATTACTCTTATATGTGTCATTAGACGTATGTCATATGTCACTAGACACATGACACTGACAATCTAGGACTCTCTAATATCTCCCAGTCATCTCAAAATTCAACTCCCCAACTTCAGAAATTCTTTGAAATGTTGCTGAGTTGAGTTTGTGGCTTGTGGCATTTAAGAAATGCATCTTTTTGCTTTTCTAGCAAAAAGTTTATCTTTTAATCTAATTTGATACATCTCCCCACCCCTGTGTTAATCCAAATATGATATAATTCACTTAGGTTTACTGGAAATTATACTGGCAACACAGAAATCACACTTTGTCCTTTGGAAAGAGCTGGGCTTTAGCTGAACCATGTTTTATTCCAATTATAAATTTATATTTCAAGTAATTTAGTTGTGCTTTTGAACACATTACTGTAGAGCAGTTTTTAATTTAATCACACTAAAACTTAAGACCAAGGGCTTTTAAAAATAAGACAGGACTAGGAATATGGGAAAGCCAACCCTCTGCATGACAGGTACCAGTTCTCTCAGGGGAGTCCTGGCTCTTGCAGCCCACCACCCCCAGACAGAATTGGAAGGTTCCTTGATTCAGAAAATGTAATGGATTTTCTTTATGAATTAATTAAGAAAGAAGAACATTCCAAAAATAATGAAGAGAATGAAGTGTGGAGAATAAAATCCACGATCCAGAAAGCCCCAGAGAGGTAATCAGAATCTAAATCATTACCACTGCCACATACCTAAGCTGTTCAAGCCACATGGTAACTACCATCTGCCTTAACTACTGATGTCCGCAAGGAAAGGGGAGGTAAGCTAACCTTTGCTGAGCTACTATTACGTAGAGGCACTTTATAAGCATATCTCTCAATCCTCAACTCTGTGAAGTGGGACCTATCATCCATTTCAGAGGTTAGTTTGCCCAGGCAGATCCAGTCCTCTTCCCCCTCTTCCCCTACTCTGTTCTGCATGGCCAGAGGCTGGGCCTCGTGGCAGCCTTCCTCAGATCTCAAGTCAGCTGGATGCCCACTGGGTTATGCCCATGAGGCTCTGCCAGTGGACTAGAGGTTGGGCAGGAGGAAAGGCGAAGCTGGGTGGTTTCTCCTCCTCCACTCTCTGCAGGGTAGGGGAGCGTGCCTCCAGCAGAGGCTGCATCCCCTATGAGGCTCCCACGGCCCCACCATCTGCTCCCTGTCTCTCTACCCTGTGGGTGCAAACCGTTGCCTGCTGTTGATAACCTCTGGGCAGCTCCACCAATACCTTGTTCAGACTTTTGGTTCTTAAGCCTTCTATAATGATTCCCTAGATTAAACTCTCTCTGTTTTAAATATCGTTTTTCTGGTTGGACCCTGAGCAATTCAAAGTACTCAAAGTTATAGCTGCAAAGTGCAAAGCCAGGTCCTGAGGCTGGCTGGACCTGGTTCCTCACCTGCTCTGCCCAGCCCACTCTGACAGCCAGACCCAGGTTCTTGCTCCAGATCTTCCGGTACTGGCTCTGTGGCCTTGGGAAGGTCAGTAAACTTTGAAACCTCAGCCACTCATTTTATAAAATGAAGAGTAATTACTTGTACTTAATTACTTTAAAGGGCTTGGTAAGGCACAGAGGAGATAATAAATGTGAAAACACTGCAGAGGCTGACCTGAGACTTTTACATTACAAGTCCTCAAATCTAATTTACTGGAATTACTGGACAGTCGAAAATGAGTTCACCTGAAATTAACCCCCAAGTTAATCTCATGGATCAGAATGGTAAAAAACACACAAAAAGCTAGCTTTCAAAAAGCTCATTGTGAGCCTCCAAACACTTTGTTCTCTTATAACAAAAAGGAAGTCAGTTGGCCAATGGTCTCTAAAGCTACTGCAGCAGACCTGACCACCATGGCAGAAGCAAACGTAATTCGTGAACTCAGGCATTCCTCTATGGAGCACCCTAGTGAAAAGCCTGGGTGCCAGCTCTGGTCTGACTTCTGCACCACTTCCTGTGTAGCTGACGATGATACAGGGGCTATGATGAGAGTACGGCTTCCTATGATTATTGTTGAGTATTAAACAAGATAATGTGGAAATGTTTACTAAAGGTCTTAATGCTCTCAATAAATGTCAAGCATGAGTTAATGTGGTTGATATTATTACTGCTATCATCATCCCTCTCTTCTTCTCCTATAATACATTTTTGGAGGGTCTGATCAGAGCTACCTCTTCTGCCTATATCATTCCCAGTCGAGCAACAATCTCAGATGTGCTCCCCAGCCATCTTTACATATTTCTAGCATCACCATTATATACGGATAACTCTCCCTTTACCCCTGGCCTCTTTCCTTTCTTGTTGTTTCTATCCTGTCTGAACACCTGGGAACCTTGGCTTCAGCATTACTACTATTTTTTTAATCATATTGTGAAAGAAAAAACTGTACAATCTCTAGCCACATATTTACATGATAATGGGACAATTAAAAGGCTAATAAGAAATCATATGTTCTGATTTCCTACCCTATTATACTTTGATTGCTATTGTTTGTTGTGGCTACAAACACATATATTTCTGGGGAAAATAATGAATTACCTTTGGGTAGGTGGACATTTTCCCTTAGTGACAGCACAGGAAGGAAGCAGAGACACCGTCTAGATCAGTGGTGTCCAAAAACAGTGAAAGCCACATGTGTGATTTAAAACTTTCTAACGGCCACATTTAAACAATCTCAGAAGAAACAGGTGAAATAAGCTTTAATAGTTTTTTTATTTACTTTCTTTAATCCAAAATATCCCCAATACTACCATTTCTACATGTATTTAATATAAAAATTATTGAGATATTTAGCAGTCTTTTGTCTTAGAAATCTAGCATAGTTTACATTTATAGCACATCTCAATTTGGACTAAGCACATTTCAGTGTTCAATAGTGGCCAATGTATGAGACAGTGCAGGTCTAGATGATAAGCTCTTTAAGGGCAGGTACCTGTCATATTTTAATTCCAAATTCTCCCTAACATTGATAGTGTGGTGCTTTGCCCAAAGCAAGTACTAAGCAAATATTCACTGAACTCAGAAATGAAAGTCTGGAAAGAACTGCTATCACTCATATATATAAGTGAGGCCAATATAAATTTTTGGAAGAAATAACATTTTGTGGGTCTTACATCTTAACAAAAATTACAAATGAACATTGCTGCTAAAAATCCCACAGTGTTCACTTGCCTCAAATCACCCTAAATGCCATACCATACATAAAGTAAGGTTAGCTGTTCTCAAAAAAAGAGATGAGAGAAATCAAAAACAGCCCCAATTAGATCTAATAAATGACCACAGTGAATCATCAAATACTATTTACATGACCTCATATGTTTGACATTATGGAAGAAGCTATAATGTACACTAGGACACAGACATAACTTGAAAAGGAATTAAAAATTAATATTACAACCAGGTAATTAATGAAAATGATGAATATGGTTTTTTTCCCCCTCAGTGTTACTAAAAGCATATTTTGCTTGAAAGTTTAAGGGCTCATTAAATGCAAATTACATTTCTCTTTTACCTAGTTGATACAAATCAGCTTGCTTAGTCACAAAAACCACTTAAAAATAATTTGTAGTTCCCGAAGGCCACAAAATTATACCGTTTATAGAACCACAATACAGACATAGCTGAAGGAAAGAGGCAGCTCTTTTCAACCTGTGGTACAGAAATCATAAATGCCAATTCCCTCTGACAACTGACGCTGCGGTCCACTGAAAGATTACCCACACTGCAGCCATTGGTCAGCGTTGGCTTCTTCACGAAACTCAAGAGGCTTTCCATGTCCCCGAAGAAAAGGAAATGGTCAACCTCAACAAAAGTTGTATGAAACTGCAAAATACTTAGTGTATCTGCACTAAGACTGTGAAATGAATCTCTAAGGAAAAGTCAACCAGCACTAAAAGGCACTTACTTATTTGGAAAGGAGCTTTCTCTGGGGGAGGGGAGAAGCTTCCTCCTTCATCAGGATAAGATTGGTTTTTGTTTGTTCTAAATATATCTTGACCAAATGGATTAAAAGAGATATCTTTTCCTTTCAAATGTATCTGGCTTTCCTGTTGAAGCCCCTGTCTACTGGGGTGAGAAGGGAGCACGGAAGTGATTCAACCACCTGCAATACAGTTGTGCAGAGGGGAGACACTCCAGGGCAGTAGTAGTTGCTCTTGTTTAGCAAAATAATCCTCATTTAACAAAAACTTCATCTCTTCAATTCAGTGGAATTTCCATCAGATTGACAAATCCATGGTTCCACTGATACTATTAACAAAATAGTAATGTTTAGCTAGTCATTTTACATTTTTATCATCAAAATCCTTACAAAACACATGGCTAATAGCTTCATTTATTTGACCAAGAGCTGGTATGATACATTTACTTATAAAATTAGTATATGTACTTTAATTTTCTATCTGATTGAATATTGTGCCATCCTTTACATGGATTAAAATATAAACAGTGCTTTTTAGAACTTCCATAGTGGTAACTTTTGAACATTTAAACTTTGGGAAAAGATGCAGCATATACATGAAGCAAAATTTATCTCACTATTTTCTAAAAGATATTTTTAGGCTCATAATCAGTTTACTTTTCTCCAAAGGCAACACTTGTCTCTTTAGTCATTTAAACATTAGTGACATGTTTTGAATTTTATTTTGTGTCAATGCTTCGCATATTGTCCAATTCTAAACACAGATCTTTAAATTGCTGGATAGCCATTTGAGTGGAGCCTGTGTTAATAAATGTCAATTTTTCAGTAATTCGATAATGTTATAAAGATGACAAATTTCATAGTGCTGACAACTTGTCACTTGCTGAAATGAGTTTTCTACCTTAACTTGTGACTTTCACTCACTCAGTAAATATTTACCAAATAGTCTGCCACGTGCCAGAGGTTGCTGGGGTTTCCAAGCAGCACTCAGCCCCGGCCCTCCTTCCCAGGGCTCACAGTGTGGAGGCTGCCCGCCTGCCTTTGAAACCCCTCCTGCCAGGCGGCCTTTCTGCATTTCAGCAAATGTGGGAGGACAAAGAGCACTGGCATGGACACCTGACACAGCTGGGTCCACACCCCGGCTCTGCCTGCTAATAGCTGGTGACCTCGGCTCACTAGATTTGTCCTCTCTTGGCCTCGATTTCCTCTTCCCTTACAAAAGGATAATAATTAATTCTACAAGGTTGCTGTGAGAGTCAAATGAAATCATGAAGGTAAAGAGAAGAAATCTGGCACCCAGGACCCATTAATGTCAGACTCCTTCCTCCAGTTCCTCTTAAAAATACATAGCTTTCTATATCAAGTGGTTTATCCATTTCTAAAGCAAAGAGAAAGATGAGCTATAAATCTTAAACATATATTAGGTATATCAAATGTTCAGGAGTTATATATAATAAGAGCTCCTAGTAACCTTAGGGGCTACCACCAGCTTGATTCCCCCACCCAAGTTTCTCTGACAGGTGGCTCTTTTTTGGTCAATTGTTAGGTTATCATTTGCTTTTCCTCCATTAAAGCTTTAAAAACAGTTATACCATCCCCCAAACGGGAGCTGAAGGTCCCCTAGAGGTGTCGTCCTTTCATGTGTGGGGTGGCTTACAGTGGAGTAAGAACTGTAGGGTCAGGAAGGAACTAGCATAGTGAACAGTTACAGCATGCCAGGCCTAGAGCTAAGTGAATCACATGCATTACCTCGTTTACACCCCACAACCATTCCAAGATGCAGAGGTTATCTTCTACCTTGTATGAAGAAATCCAATACTCAGGGAGGCTAGGAAACTTATTCATAATGACGAAGATATAAGTAGTCCAACATTGTTTCTCATAACTTCTCTTTCCACTCACCAGGTGATTAACTCCTCAGCTGGCTCCCTATAGCTTCTTCTGCCTGTTTCTGTTGGCTGGACAAGGTTTCTCTCCTCCAGATTAGAGTTCCCTATGTGTTGGCTCCCAATAATATCCTCAAGGCTGCTTGAATTCACAGATAGCTCATGATGTCATCGTTCCAAGTACCAGCTCATTTTTTTGTTCTTTTCCTCCTGCTGTCTCCAAGGGGCTTCCAGGAATATTGAGAACTGTCCCATTTCTTTCAGTGTTGATCACCAACTCTCTCTTTCACCAAGTCCTAAGCAGTTGCTACTGGAATCAAGCCTACACTATACCATGCCTAACTCCCATCTGCTCTTACTAACAGTGAATGTAACCCACCTCCTTCCCCTTACTAAGAGTAAGTTAATACAAAGTGAAAGGTGGTCTCCCAGGACACTGCAGAGGAATTGTTATCACTCCTCTCGGCATGCCCAAGCAAGGTAATATAGAAGCAATAATCCTAAATCTCCTTCACACATTCCATTTTTGGAGACAAAAGCACATGGAGTGCACACATTAAGCATAGATACAGTCAGAGGATTCTTAGTTCTCTAAGGATATAAACTAAAAATATCCTTAGAATTAGATTAGTGCTGTAGGATTAGAATAATAAGCCAAAGTCTTCCTTTCCTTTACTTTTCAAGGTTTCAAAGTTTGTCATATTAGAATATTTCACTGATCAAGTATATTGTTAACTTCAGAAATAAGACAGCCTATTTTACGTTTTCTATCATGGCCTTTAGTTTAGTTCAATAAACAAGTATTAAGCATTGTGGGCCAGGTACTGTGGAAGTACTGAAAAAGCTAATAGCAGAGATGGCAGAAATAAAGAGTTTCAAAACTACATAATTAGATGCTAATAAAAAAGTATGCCCAGGGAGCTCTGAGCACCCAGAGTGGAGTCACCATTCCCAGGCTTAAGGCTCAGAGAAGGCTTTCTAGACTCTCCTGAGCCATAAAATAACTAAATCACACAGAAATCAAGGCACTATATCGTCTAACGAAGGGAAGTGATGGAAACAATTCCATGAAATGTTCTCTTTGCAAATGACACAATCCTATGTCCAGAAATCAGGGAATGAAACTTCTTGCACTTGTACTTTATGAAAACAGTTATCTTAGCTTCCTTCAAGTAATCTATTTATCCCTGAAATTGTTATGGATGAATCTGATTCTTAAATAATAACCCTTAAATCACAACCACTTTTTTCTATTAGTGACATCCTCTTCTTTCTGATTTTCCAAGTCAATTATGACTTACCATTATCTCATTTGCTAATTTATAAAGATCAGAAACCAAGAGAATTAATGCCAAGAGGTAAACCCTGAAAAGATTCACATAGAAACAAGCTCTAACACTCCACATTGAAAGTCTTATAACAAAAGAACCATGGAAATGATTTATTACTTAATAAAACCTTATTTCTCCCAATTCCATAACTTTACAACCAATTACACATCTATTAAGCAGAATCAATAAGTGAAGTGGATAGGAAGAGACAACTTCCTTTAGCCAATAGCTAGTGGCAAGTTATTTTTATTCTTAGAATTATTAGACTCTTATTTCTTCTCTAAAACTATCTGATCTGAATTTTAAAAACCAAATTAGCTCTGTTTATACAATTCCTCACATCTGCTATAAACAAACATCAACACCTGTCAATGGGGCCTTATTATTTAAGCTTTGTGTAGTAGAAAAGAAATATCCTCCACACATTCAAGAACCAAAAGACATAATAACATGGCTTCTGGCAGAATCATTATCCCATTTCCTGCCTTGATTGTAAAGAACAATTTACCTAAATGGTTGTAACTAAACAGCTTTTATATTTTGATTAATTGTCTTCACAATATACAGAAAAATGTAGTTTGCTGCTGACCCATATTGAGGTACAAAATCATTACATTCGAAAATGTGACTGCAAAATGCAATGAAAGCCTTAGGCATATTTCACGTTAATTAAGGAATAAGAATGTGCTCAAATGATATCTTATAAATGTTTGGGGATATTTTTCTAGATAAAGTAGAAAGGATCTTTACAGTGAGAATTTCTCTGTCCCTATTAAAGTCCTTTGAGTTTAAATTGGTCATTATTGGCATTATAAAATTACTTAGTGGTAGACAATTCTTGCCACCTCATTTGTTTAAACTAGAGTATAGTTCTAAAGCTCTTATTCCATGTCAGCCACTTTGTTCCCACAGAGTCACTCAGCTCTTTAAACCATGGCCATAAATTACAGACTTTTAAACTTGGTCAGGCATTCTGTAAATCCAAGGGAGAGTGGATTAGAGACTGGCTGACAAGTCAAACACTGCACAAAACACCCTTTAACAACAGCTATGTTAGATATGTGTACAACTGTTATAGATATGGCAATATTCACTGATGAAAATAGCTGTGGGAGGAATGAGACTAGAGGGATTTTTTCCCAAAAGTATTCTTTAATATATACTTTATATCATCTTTAAATTAATACAAAAAAATTAAAGACACAAAAATATACTACTGCTATGAAAAAATAATTCATAAAAGATTAACAGATTAGTATTTATATAAAATACAGAAATGTAGACATGGGTGAAGCCACAGTTATATAGAAATAAAAATATACCATGAATTAAAGTAGGTTTATTTTACCCATTAAATAAAGAAGAAGGGATTTCATTTTTAGAACCCCCCCAAGAATATCGCTTTCTTTCTTTTCTGTCTTTTAATAAAACAATATGCAGCTGTAAGACAGCTTCTCTCTTTTCAGTAAAGGAATGAAAAGTAAATTTGGCAGAGGAGCAGGAGTTGTTGATGCCGTGAAGAAATGAAGTCATGTCCCACTATGCCAGGGGGCTCGTAAGTAACAGGAGAGAGAACACAATCGCTGGACACTGAACACTGTACTGCGCCAGGCAGGCCCAGGCAACATCCCAGCCCAGGCTTTGCTTCTCAATACGAAATGGCTGGAGAACCCTGTACCCAGAAGTGTGCATTTCTATCTTGGCTTTGGGCTGCATTCTTGAGTTTTGATAAATGTGCTGCACTGATGATGGGAAACACCAGTCCCTCCCACCCAAACACACATACACCCCAAATCATAAAAAGAAAACCAACATGGCAAGCCACGCAAACACTGTGGCCCAGAACTCTAATGGAATTCGCAGAGGAATAAACAACAGTTCCTAAAGACTCGCAAAAGCCCCCCCCCCAAAAAAAATAGTGAAATGAAAATGAAGACAGAGGCTGAATGAAGCAAAAAGCACCAATGGAGAATAGGTCTTAATTTTACAGTTTGAAGAAAGAGCTTTGAAGTATATGCACTTCAATTGGACAGATATTTATGGAGTGCCTTCCAGGTGCCATAAATTTTTCTAATGGACTCTAGGCTTTTGGACATAAAGCAAATGCATTCTCTGCTTTGGATGTTCCTCCTTTGTACCACTTCTGCAGAAATTTTCTGGTTTACTAACCAGAAAACATATTTTTAGAAATGTGTACCCTGCCTACTTACAAAGCATCTGAGATAGCCTATGGTTACAGCATAATATAAAAGAGGATAATTTAAGATGAAGGAAATAGAACATCTAAAAGGAGCTTTGGGATAAGATGTCATCACACTCTTGAGGTGAATAAACTGCAATAGTCAGATATCGAATTTTTGTGACAGAAAAGTCACAAATGGTAATTCACATGGTTACATACCTTTTACTGTCCAGCAAAAGTAAGCAAGCAAAAGTCCTTGCAGAGACTAATGCTCAGAAACTAAATTCAAAACGTAATTCATCACATGGTTCTTGTATAACGGGCTCTGTAAAGTACAGTGGATGGCAACTACTCTCCTACTGAGGAAAGGAAACCCTAAAGCCGTGAATGTTAATAATTCAATTAACCTTCAAGTACAGTCTTTGCCCACACTGTAGACAAAATATAAATCTTTCAGATGTCCCTACAGACACATACACAAAGATAGAATTACAATTGAACTAATAACCAAACTCACAGAAAACTTTATCATTGTCTTAAACTCCATAAAAAATGCCCCACTAATATTGAAATTACTCATTTTTTCTTGACTGTGAACATGAAGATGGATTTACAATTTCAGTCATGAGATACTGTTGGCTCTTTCTTTTTCCAAACCCTCAATATAAACCTTTAAAGTATGTTATTTTTGATTTTTAAAAAAGCAGCAAAAAGCTAATTGCTGTTAAATTCACTTAAATTAAAATGGAAAGTAAGCCAGGGTAAAATGTGCTTTTTTGTTTTTGCTATTTAATCAATATAGTCTCAATATTATATCATTTCATTAACATATTTCCAGTATATACAAATGATGACAACTGTGGTAGAGAGTGATTTGATACATTTTAACCTTTCGAAGTGGTAGGTCAAATTAAACCAAATTTTAAATACAGTTCATATATGCAACATCCTCTGGGTGGGGGGCATGGTGAATATATCCATAAGAATTTAAGGAAGGGTTAAACAAGGGTTCATGCCTCAGATTTAATTGAGGCTTTAAATCCCAAAATAAATGTGGCCTCTCATGCGTAAGTCACATCATGAAGTAAGTGAAATTGAGAGATTCCTATCTGGGCTTACAATGGTACAGGGGCTTACTTCCCAAAAGTCAATAACACAACGACAATAACAAACAGACTGCTGGTCCTGTGAATGAGTAAACATTCCAACAACAAGACTTCTTCGTTCCTTAGAATTAGCTTTTCTTGACAAGTAGTCTCTTTAGGCAAGTATCTCTTCCTCTGCTGAAAGTTCTAAAAGAGCAACAAAGGCTGACTAAAAGAAAATTACACACGAGTTCTCCTATGCTTTGGCAAAGGGCAAGGTCTGCTTTCTTCGCTGCCAACAAAACTTCCTAATGTGAAAAGAGTCATTTCCAATAAGGTTCCAACATTTAAAATTGTTGCTAGGATTCTGGGCTTGTTGCATTGACACACTGTCCTCTGGCATCTGAGCATGCCAATGCCTCTATGGCAAGAAAACGAACGAGCTTGTAAGAACACCCTTACATCGTGACATCCCCAAGAACGTCTTGGCCACCAGGACTTCTCCACAGTTAGAACGTTTTTCTCCCTTTTAGTGGTGAGACCTAGTCTAGACCCAACTCATTGAACTGCAAAAGAAACAAA
The DNA here is from genome assembly GCF_040939455.1 of Microcebus murinus. NCBI lineage: Eukaryota > Metazoa > Chordata > Mammalia > Primates > Cheirogaleidae > Microcebus > Microcebus murinus. The sequence continues at coordinate 126,633,762 of NC_134104.1, read as the reverse complement.
AGCAGGCTTCAGCCCACCCCTTCTTCTACTTCCCATACCTTTTCCCCCTTCTCTCCTTCTTTCATCTTACTGGACAAGCAGTTCCTAAGTGGCAGCTAACTGAAATAGAACTGTGAGTAATAAGGAAAATAAAGTATCAGATTGCTGTCACCGGCTCCCAGAGCAAAGTATCTTTATTCAATTTATGTATGTTGATGAAAATGGGGCCCACAGATAAAGAAGTCACAAATAATTTTTAATCTATCTTGCAGTCATTTGTTTTAAACCTTTAATTTCTTTAAACTGTCCTCTTCTCAACAATAAAAGAAATAGAGTCTTTGTTTCTTCTCCTGTCCTCTGACTTCATTCTAAATACAAAAAGAAAAGCAAAGTTTGAGAGAGTCCAGAAACTGGTTAATGAGCTCAAAATAATAATGCATTGGCTGAATAGATTCCTAACATATGTATTGCTATGATCTGAATGTACGTATCTCTCCAAAATTCAGATGTTGAAACCTAATCCCCAATGTGATAATATTAAGACATGAGGCCTAAAGGCGAGATTAGGTCATGAGGGTAGAGCCCTGATGAATGGGATTAGCACCCTTATAAAAACCAGAGGCAGCTTGTTTGCTCCTTCCGCCATGTGAAGACACAGCTAGAAGGTGCCGTCTACAGAGCAGAAAGCAGCCCTCACAAGACTCCAAATCTGCTGGCACTTGGATCTTGGACTCTGCAGCCTCTAGAATTGGGAGAAATAAATTTCTGTTGTTTATAAGCCACTCAGTCTATGGTTCTTTGTCATAGCAGCCCCAACAGACTGACAGAATATAAGGACTGCAGGAGACTCCAGTGAGTTTTTCTTCATTAACATCAGCAAAGTGCAAAGTACTAAGCAGGGATACAATCTGCAAGGAGACACAGACTCTGTCCTCCAGAAGCTTATAGAAGCTGTAAGAAATACCCAAGCGGTGTACCACAGAGAGGCTTATGAAAGGGCTGTGATGTTCTAAATTCCTAGAGAGTGGGGTCCTGTGAAGGAAGCTGAGCTCCTCTATGGAATGATGGGTCTGAGTGGATAAAAATGGAAGGAACCATCAAGAAAGAGCATTTCTGGTACAAGGAATGTGACAGAGTGGAAATGCTCCAAGGACTACTACAGAGGGCAGCTAGTTTGGTGCGGCCTGAATGCAAGCGGTGGGAAGAGAAGTGAGAGCTGAAAGGTAACCTGAGGCAAATCGCAGGAACTGTGAATGCCAACCAGGGAGTAAGCACTAACAGGACTATGTACTCTGATATGCTAGTTTGAAATCACCCCCCTCTACTCAGGGGTGAAAGGCAGTACAATTATAATGTAGAGTGGTATGAAATAACTCAACAAACAGATATTCAATGGCTATTCCAATACCCAGCACAATGCCTTGTGTGAACTTGGAAGACCTCAATATGTTTTGAACGAACAATGTCCATTACATATGAGACTCAGTACTATAGTATTAGACAACGTGGGGCCACCAAGAGGAACAGACACATTTTCTACCTTTAAGGCACTTTCATCTATATAGACAGGCCCCAGCAACGACCGGGAGTCTGGGACTCTGGCTGGTACCGAGGATGGAAAACTGTTTAGAAAAGAATGATCTATGCTAAGCCAGCCACCCAAATGGCACCCTTAGTGCAGGCCAACGGAAGACTCAAAGTTCAAGAAGTAGCTAAAGACTGAAATAAATAAGCCCCACACATAAGGACAACACTCTCCTCTCCCTCCATCTTCCCATGCTCTCAAGTGAAGAATGCTTACCTAATGACCCTTCCTTCCTTTAAGAGATGACAATGTTCCATGGGCACCATTGTGATGGTTAATTTTACATGTCAATGTGGCCAGGCTATGAGAACAGTTGTTCGGTCAAATACTAGTCTAGATGTTACTGTGAAGGTACTTTTCTAGATGTGATTAACGTTTGCAATAAATTGACTTTAAGTAAAGCAGATTAGCCTTCACAGTGTAGGTGAACTTCATCCAATCAATTGAAGGCCTTAACAACAAAAATAGAGGTTGGCCCAAGAAGAAAGAGTTCTGCCTCCAGAAGAAACATAGAAAACCCACCTGAGTTTCTAGCCTTTGGATTTAAGACTGAAGCATCAACTCTTATCTGAATCACTAGCCAGCTGACAACTTGCCCTACAGACTTTGGACATGCCAGCCCCCACAACTGCATGAGCCAATTCCTTAAAAATTTCTCCTCCCCCCACCCCACCATACACATACAAATATAAAATCGGTTCTGTTTTTCTGTAGAACCCAGTAAAATTGTGATCTGGACTATAGCCTCTTTTATAACCAGCCTCACTTTTCTCAATAGCTATTTGAGTTGTACATTTTGTTCCTTGCCCATTTCAGAGGTAATCACATGGACGGGTGAAGTTCAACTCTTCCCTCCATGTTCCACCAGTTCCTTATAAGATGGGACTTAAGGCATTGTCAGGTACAGTCTGCTCCAGCCAACCTGATACAGACTACCACGAGCAGCCCAGCCACACCAGACCTGAGCCAGGCCCCCAGAGAGACTGGCGGCAGCTTCCCTGCTAACAAATGGGGTCTGGAAGAGGCCAGCTTCCCCAAGGCCAGGGTGTGACACCCAGGGCATGACACCCAGGCTGAGCTTTGTTCCAAGCAGTCAGGAGTTCAGTTCAGCAGCTTCCTTTTCCTGATGCAGTCACCCTGGACTAGCCATTCAGCTAAGGGCCTGTCCTCCCACCCCTACCCCCAACCACTTGGGAAAACCTCCATGTCATGATTGTTTCCGAGCATCACATGGCCTCCTGGCCTAGAAACCCTACCAACAAGGCCCACCCTACCTGGGCCTCTCAGATCCCTCTACCAGTTTGAATACTCAAGAAACCTACATCCTCTGGACTCTGTAGTCTGGAAGTCTGATCCTTCACAGTTATCCCAAACTATTATAAGCTGCAAGTATGCTCCACACTAGATATTTCAAAGCAGCTGAACCTACTACCTAAGAGAGCAAGGGCCTGAAATCTGAGTGATTCTTGGCTTCACTGAGCTATACCATGAGTAAGTGTAAAGAACCAAATCATAGCCTCAATCCTTATCACTCAGGGAAGGCCACTAAGACTTCCTTGGGGAGCTGGCCCCAAACAAGTCTTGTGTTAAGTCTCTATGCTCATCAAGGGCCCATCATTCTACCTCTGCCTTCGTGTAACCTGAGATTTGAGGGCAGAACACGTTTTTATTCTGTGGGACCTTGCAGAGGCAGGCAGTAGTCTTGGAGCCATGCCTGAAGCAGTCATCCTTTCCTGTGCTCAAGCAGACTTCCTCATGTTAGTGACCTATAATAAGGGAAAAGGGCCAGCACCAGAACTGGAATTAAATGGAGGCAAGAGCCTCTGGAGGAATTCCAAGTGCCTGGATCCCTCCTTTCTCCATACACTTAGAGTATTGTAAGGACAACTTGCAAGACTATTCAATAAGTATCTATCATGTAAAGTGAGACATAACTACATTTTCAAAGCTATTAAATCTTAGTGGTACAGGGCAAAGACTTTTGGACTTAGACTTATCAAATGATATATAGGACAGAAAGATAACCATGATCCCAAACAGAAACTGTTAATGGTAGCAGCAAGAGAGGTACAAAGTGCTGTGGGGACTCAGAGGCAGGAGGGACCATGTCCCTGTGGGGAACATCAGTCTGGAGCTCTCGAGGGCACTTGACATGCATGTGCAAGTGTCTCCTGGACATTTCTTCTTGGTGGTCTCAAAGGTACCTCAATTTCTGGGTGTAGCAATCTGGATGTAGCTGGTCTTCTGGCAGTGCTCCCCATCTCAGCAAGGGTTCCACCATCCATTTTCCAGAAGCCCAGGGGCATTTTTGGTTAACTCTCCTTCCTTTTGTTCTTCCTGTTGACATTATCTCCTAAATCCCGCTCAAACCCTTCCACTTCGCTTCTCTCCACCATTATCATTATGTCTCTGAGTTCCTCCCACGGCCTCCTATACTGCTATTGTCACCCAGTCCTGCCCTCTAATCCACGCTCCACCATAGCCGTGGGATCTGATTTTGATGTCTGTCTGCTTAAAACTCTTTAATGTTTCCCCTTCCCTCTCAGAACAGAAGTAAACTCCTTAAAATGGTCCACAAGGTCCTGCAAAGACTAATTTTAACCAAGTCCCGGCTCACATCCTGCTTCACTCTCCCCGCCACTCTCAGATACTTCCCAAGCTCCATCATCTACTGAGCCTTTGCCTATGCTGTTCTGTTTGCCAAGACTGCCCTTCCCTCCTTCTCCCCTCTTTGCTTAATTTAACACCTACTCAGTCTTCAGATTTCAGAACACCTGTCACTACCTGGATCTCTGTAATAAAGTCTCATGCTCCTATTATATGTTCTCACAGTACCATATACCCCTTCTAATGCTTATCATCATTGCATTTTTATATTTACTTCTCTCACTACATGAAGAATGTCTGTCTCTTTCACTACACGGTAAGCTCTTTGAGAGCAAGATCATGACTATTTTATGTTTTACATACTGGAAGTCTGCAGTGGCAGGTTTTCCATCTCCACTGAAATAAGAGAACATAGACTTCAATGGTATATATTTCATTTAGAAAACATTATTTTTAATTCCAAGAATGTTAAGCCCTGTCATGTATGACTCTCAGAAACTTTTGGTGTTTAATTGCATATAGATCATTGTATTGTTTGAAATCTTATTTCCTTTATGTTTTATCAATTTGCCAAGTTTTCAAACTGTGATGCCCAACAACTAATAACCATTAAGTAGTTATTGAAATTATTCTCTATATATTAAGACAGAGAAGGAGATGACATATATTCTTACCCTTAAGAAGTTTAAAGTACAGTTAAGAACATAAGACTAAAACATGTTTTAAGAAATGGTAGAAAATGGAAAGACTCCAGGAGAGGATTCTGAAGGAAGGTGAGGTTTATGCCAGGCAATTATTAATTTATCTACATATGAGACATAAATGAACAATATTCAATTAAAGTATAGGGCACTGACTTCAGATATTGTTAATTCAGAGAGATTTAGGTGGTCTTTGACATCTAGATAGGACACAGAAAGGAGTGAAGCAGGCACAATGGGGACTTGTACAACTGGAGGCAAGAAAGAGAGAATGCAGCTGACCAAATGTCAAGTGGGAGTAAGTGGGGGACGGAGGGAGAGGCAAACCCCCAAGGGCCCTGACAGTCTGACAATCAGGTCCAGGAGCTAAAATCAGTGTCAGCACAAATAAGGAACAGCTGGATGATCTGTGGTTGACTACAGTGGTGTTTAGAAAGTGTCCTCAGGCAGCAATGACCCTGAGGGACCAGGGCAGGGAGAGTAAAGGGTGAGAAGGCCAGGCAAGGTGAGATGGACCAGGCAGGTGGCACTGCGCTGGGTGAGCTGACATAAATCAGCACATGACTCCTTAGAGAATAATGGAATGGGTTGATTCAAAGGAGACTTCCAGATTTTTCAGCTAAATCACTAGCAAAGGCGGTGCCATTTATGCCATTTACAGAGATCAGAATGATGATGGTGATTTGCTGAAGCAAAGAATTTTGATGAACAATATAGCATCCAGGGGCAAAGCTAAAGGGAACCAGCAGCTTCATTCGGCAGTTCCACAAACCTAGCTTTCGGCATTGCTCCTGACACAAGTGTGGATTCTGAACTGTTTATTAAACAAATATTGAAAACAAATACCAACTTAGAGGTGAGGAACAGAGTCAGACAAAAGCGAATGCATGAGTTGAAAAGTAATTAGAAGTGCAAGTCCTGCAGTTACCCACAGTGACTCTATTTTTTAGGCCAGTAGTTTCATTTTTTTCTTCTTTCTAATCTTTGGATCATGAATTTAGTTCAATCACTCAACACATCACTCATTTCAATAACATGCCAATGATTTTAAAGAAAATAATGGCTTTAACCTATCTAAGTTACAGGGAATAAATTACAGATAGAATTAATTTTTGCTTGCACTTTTAATTTGCTTTATTACAGTCTTACTTTGAATGCTGCACATGCTAATTTATTGTACACAAAGTACATTTTCAGATATCAGACATAAAATGTGGAAAGATGCAAACACTGAGCATGTAGGCTGTATTGACGTGACAGTTCTACAAACATTGTTTAAAAATCTAGCTTCAAATTCCCCACAATTAATGGTTTATTGCTCATCCTTTTCTAAGTTTAGCGTTTAGATAAAGCTTTATGATAGCTAAACATTTAAAGAAGGGATAACAGAATTGCTTAAGAAGTATAAATGCTACTGAGTAAAAATTACAGCTTAATATTGTGTGAAATAATAGGTATTTTAAAGTTCAGGTACATTACATGAAAGTGAGAAATGAACTGAAAATTTAAATATTTGCACTGGATCTTTTTAACTTTATATGATACTTATGAACCAGCATAAATAACATATTCTCCTAAAATTTACTTCTCTATCTACTATGAAAGATACAATGGTACAAACATTACAAGTTCTATTATGTTTCACAGGAAATACTATGGAGTTTTTAAAAGTTTCCACTCTTATTAGTAATTTTACCTGTCTAATTCCTTTCTCAGACAAGCTAAACACCCACTTTGGGATTATCTAACCTGTATAGGACAAATTTTAGTGGTTAGCACTAGTTCACTGAGGTTAGAAATGACTACATTCCATTATTTCACTCCTAGTAAATTAATTATTATGTTACCACCCATTAAAATAATAATGTCAATGTATTATACCTGTGAAGAAGAGAATTTTAGAGGACAAGCTTCTGAGGGACAGTAATCCTATATATTCTTCATGCTTATTACACAGCTAGGCATACTACCACACACTTAAGGAAATATATAAGTAGTATCTGATTATAGTAGTATAATTTTCTACTTTTTAAAGTTTACTTTTATTAAAATTTGTATGAAGTAATTCATGTTTACTGTAAAAATTCAAAATGATAGTAATACATGATGTGAAATCACCATTCTTCTGCCCTTTGCTCACAGGTAGTTACTGCTATTTCATATATATTTCTCCAAAAAAATTATAATGTATTATATGTGATATAAGTGTACACACCCACCCCATTTTTTATAAAAATGGGATCATACTATGCATAGTATTTTGCAATTTGCTTCATTCACGTAACAATATGTCTTGAACAGTTTTTCGTGTCATTACCCATAAAGTTCCCGTTTCCTTTTAAGGCTTGTTTTATATTCTCTTTTGTAGATATAATGCACTTTATTTGACTAGTTGCATACTGATAGATATTAGGATTTTTCTCCAATTTTTCACTATGATAAACAAGACGCTCTGAAATCCTTCCGCACTTTTATGGGAACTGTTGATTAAATCATAGAAGAGAACTTTCTGTGTCAAAGGATATAAATACTCAAAATAATAACACATATTGCTAAACTGTCATCCATAAGTTGCATGGCATTACTACTAACAGCTGATAGGGATACCTATTCCCTCCTCACATTCTCCAATACAAAACATATCTGTCTTTTTATTCTTTGCCCATTTGATATTATTGTAATTTGAGCTTTATCGAGTATATTTTAGATTAAATCTGCTATAATTGTTTAAGGCCCTTCTGCCTTTAAAATTAAATATTCCAACATTAAATTTTAGCACTCACTTAATTTTTGGATTATATACAAGCTAGACAAAAGAGATTATTTGGCCAAATGATACTTCCAAAGACATACATTTTATTGTAAAATAAATCATCATTGGAAAAATTTAGAAAATACTGCCAGACATAAAGAATAAAATGAAATTATTTATATCATCACTCAAGACATAACTTAAAAAATAATCTTTTAGTGTATGCATACATTTAAATGTATATATATTGTTTTTCTCAAAATGTGATCATACTATTTATAATTTTATATCCTGCTTTACTAAATAAAGACATCAGAATAATTTCCCCTACAATCCTAAATATTCTTTTAAAAACATGATTTTTAAAGCTCACATATTTCTTCATTTAACTGCTACAACTAGACATTTACTTCTGATTTTTGTATTATTACAAATGATACATAAAAGCATCTTTGATTGTATTTGTGAGTATTTCCTTAGGTTTTAGGATTCTTAAAAGTGTTTAGAATAGGTTCTGTACTTTAAAATAATGAACAATGTGTTTATAATACAAATCCTCAGGTTTCTATCAGCTGTTACATACAGCCCCAACTACATAGGTGACTCCTCACTTCCTTAGGACATAGCAGGCACCATGGTGTCATCAGATAATGAGATCATCTGAATAATAATTTAAGAGGCTTTAGTTTTTTATATATTCACAAAGGATGATCTTGTATTAGGCCACAGAGGAACATTAAAAAACATTCCCAAAACAGAAAACATACAGGCCAAATTATCTGACAGATCTGAACAACTAAAAGAATTCTATACATGTAGAAATTTTAAAACACACTTCAAAAAAACTTCTAGGTTAAAGAAAAAAATAAAAATGGAAATCATCAGCAGTTTGAAAATTAATGATATCACACTATATACTAAAATCTATATGCTACTGGAAAAGTAGTATCTCAAGAAAAAAAGCAACATAAAACATAAATATTAGTAAGAAAGACACAAAACTGTCAATATTTGCAGATTTTTAAACAGTATACATGAAGAGCCAAGAGAATCACTAGGAAACCGTTAGATCTATAAGGAGGTCAAATATAAGATCAACTCAGAAATTATTAGCAATAATCAATTAGAAAAACTTAAATACACCAGCAATAATCAATTAGAAAAACTTAAATGGAAATAAATCCTATTCAAAGTAACAATTTATAATACCTGATATGCAAGCCTATCATGAAAAAATATATAAAACTTTACTGAAGGACATAAAGTAATTAGAGACACATCTTGACTCTATATGGGAACACTCAGTATTGTAAAGATATTTTCTCCAAAATTAATTTATAAACTTAATGTAATCCCTAACAAAATCCCAAATGGAATTTGCAGGGAATCTGAGAGGGTGCTACACAAAAGTAAAGCAAATGAACACAAGATAGTTGAGGCAATCTTAAAAAGAAAGAACGAAGATCTTGCCCTACCAGATATCAAAAAAAAAAAAAAAATTGTAAAGAAATAGCAATTAAAACAGCATAATACTGGTACAGGAATTTATGACCAGATTAACAAAACAGAACACACACTCTAGAGGCAGTCCAATAAATACAAGGAAATTTAAAATATGATAAAGGAGGCATTCCAAATGATGGCAAAAGGATTAATTCTACAACAAATAGTAATAATTGGCTGTCTATTTGCAAAAAATACAAAATGTAAAATAATTAAATCTTTTCTTCACACAAGTCACATGCACACACACACACACACACACAATATCCCAGAGTAATTAAGGACCTAACCATAAAATAACACATAAGCAGAACCAACTATATAATTTGTGCAGCTCAGTGCACAATGAAGATGTAAGAAAGCAACAGCGGAGAACTAAACAAAGTGAGGTAGAAGATGGAGGTGCTTTTGAGCACAAGGAAAGATAAATTAGACTATATCTAAATTTAAAACTTTTGCCTGACAAAAAACACCATAAACAAAGTTGAAAGACAAGCCACAGAGCAAGAAAACATTTACAACCAATATGAGACAGAAGATTAATATCTAAAATGTATAAAGAATGCCTACTAATCAATAAGAAAAAGATAAACAACCCAATCTTTAAAAATGAATAAAGGATATTCAAGGGCAATTTGTAAAGAGGAAATTAAAGTGCCATTATACAACCTCATGAATACTCACATAAATCAAAACAAGGAGATGTTTTTTAACCACAGGTAAAGTTTCATGTTATCAAGTGTTGACAAGTGTGCAGGGAAATCAGTGGGAGAGCACAGTGGCACCTTTGAGGGGACAATCTGGTAGTACTGAAACGGAAAATGGGCATACCTAGCAACTCTTTCTCTTGTTTTCTATTCTAGAGAAAAGCTTTCCACATGCCTGTTCACATGGAGTCATATATTGGGATTCTACTGATGAACTATTCATAACAGCAAAAATTAGGAACAAACTTAAATGATCATCAATAGGGGAATGGTTAAAAAAATTATATTATTTGTCATACAAGTATATAACAAATGTTCTATAACAGTTATAAAGAATGGTGTGTAGACCCTATGCACAGATGTGAAAAGCTCTCTAAGAAAGTTTTTAAGGGGAAAAAAGTTGCAGAAAAATAAACATGTATTCTACTATCATATGGTTGGATTTCAAGAGACTATACATCCAAACTATATATTTGTATAAGAACATATGTGTATATATGAAATACTTAGAAAAAGATTCGGAAGACTTAGGACAATACCCACTGACTCTATTAACTGTACTATCCTCCTAGTGATGACTTTTCACAAATTATTCATATAATTAAAAATAACTTCTAAAATGTGTAAGGATAAACATTGCCTATTTTGAATACAGGTTTTACTCTAATACTCTCCTCTTGGACAGCACTAAACAGTTTCAACTTTCCTATGACAAGGATATTCCTTACATCTCAGAGAGGAAGCCCAAATTTTCTCAAGACCTCTAGTGAAGTCTTTGCAGCATACTTATTATTTCTCGTTTCCCCTTCATACAAGCAGAATTAATTACTAAGTGACTGTATGTGCCTAAATGCACTCAACAGTTGCATCGCCTGAATTTCTTTTTATTGTTTATGGAAAACTATGGTATTACACTTGGCCTGGAGACACCGCATAGCAAGGTCATCTCCAAATCAAACAGCAGAAATAATTTATGTACCTTTCATGAAATGCAGATGTTTTTCAAATAATCATTTAGGGTTTAAAAATTTTTTCAAATTATTACATGTACATAATAGTTGTATAAATTTGTGGGGTACATGTGATGTTTTGAGATAGGCATATCATGTGCATTATTTGAGTCAGGGTAATTAGGTGTTAGGAACATTCCAATTCCACTCTTTTAGTTATTTTAAAGTATATCATAACTTATTGTTGACCATAATCACTCTGTTGTACTACCAAATATTGTTCATTCTATCTAACCATCTATTTTTGTACCCATTAACCATCCCTACTTTATGCTTGCTCCCTGCTACCTTTCCAAGCCTCTGGTAACCATCATTCTACTATCTCCATGAGATCAACTGTTTTAATTTTTAGCCCCCACATATGAGTGAGAACATGTGAAACCTGTCATTCTGTGCTTGGCTTATTTTACTTAACATAATGTTCTCCAGTTTTATTCATGCTGTTGCAAATGACAGGATTTCATTCTTTTTATGGCTGAATAATATTCCATTGTGTATATGTACCACAATTTCTTTATCCATTCATCCACTGATGGAAACGTAGGTTGATTCCAAATCCTGGCTATTTGTAAACAGTTCTGTAAATAAACATGGGAGTACAGATATCTTTTCAATATATTGATTTCCTTTCTTTTGGATATATACCTAGCAGTCAGATTGCTGGGTCATAAGATAGTTCTATTTTTACTTTCTTGAAGAATCCATGTTGTTTTCCACAGTGGTTACACTATCCCACCAACAGTGTATGCAGGTTTTCCCTTTCTCTGCATACTAGTCAGCGTTTGCTATTGCCTGTGTCTTTTTGATAAAAGGCATTTTAACTAGGGTGAGAGATTTCATTGTAGTTTTGATTTGCACTTCTCCAATGACTAATGATGTTGAGCATTTTTTCATATATCTCTTGGCCATCTGTACATCTTCTTTTGAGAAATGTCTATTCAGATCTGTTTTTTTGTTTGTTTATCGAGACAGGGTCTTACTCTGTTGTCCATGCTAAAGTGCAGTGCTCACTGCAACCTCAAATTCCTGGACTCAAGAGATCCTCTTGCCTCAGCCTTCTGAGTCTATACAGGTTTGTGCTACCATGCCCAACTAATTTTTTCTATTTTTTGTAGAGATGGGGTCTCATTATGTTGCTTAGGCTTGTCTTGAACTCCTGGCCTCAAGAGATCCTCCCACCTCCACTTCCCAAAGTGCTAGGATTATAGGCGTGAGCCACCATGTATGACCTATGCAGATCTTTTGCCAATTATTTCGTTGGATTATTTTTTTCCTACTGAGTTGTTCGAGCTCCCTAATTCTAGTTATTAAAGCCTTTTCAGATGGCTAGTTTGCAAATATTTTCTCCCATTCAGTAGGCTGTCTCTTCACTTTGTTGATTGTTGCCTTTGCTGTGCAGAAGCTTTTTAGCTTGATGTGATCCCATCTGCCCACTTTTGATTTGTTTCCTTGTGCTTTTGAGGTATTGCTCAAGAAATCATTGCCTAGACCAATGTCCTGGAATGTTTCCACAATGTTTTCTTTTAGTAGTTGCATAGTTTCAAGTCATTTAGGTTTTAAATAAAAATGTTCGGTACACTTAAACTCTTGAGATTTGCGACCTAGAATACAAGTACAAAGATATTTTCAAATTTGTGGAATAGAAAACTGGTTCTCTATTCATTCTCACTTGAATAGAGTTTCAAAGAGATGTTGAGAATTTTCTTCAGTGGACAGTAAATTCATTTACTCATTATACATTATATTTATCTATCTCACTTAACATGCTCTGAACCTCTACAGTCTCTGCCATTTCATTAGATGAAATTAGTGAATGAATACCAACAAAATGCTTTTTTAAAATAACAGCTTTATTGAGATATAATTCAAAGATATAATTCATCTATTTAAAGTGTACAATTCAACGACTTTTCAGAGTTCTGCAATCACCACCATAATCATTTTAGAACATTCTAGTCACACTAAAAATAAACCCACCACCATTAGTAGTCATTCCCCTTTACCCATAACCTCTGACCCCAGCCCTAGGCAAGCACTAATCTACTTTCTGTCTACAGAGATTTGTCCTATTCTGAACATTTCATATAAATAAAATTATAAATAGGTGGCCTTTTGTGTCTGGCTTACTATTTAGCATAATGTTTTCAAGGCCCATCTATGGTGTAGGACTTGGTGTATTAGGACTTCATTCCTCTTTACTGCCAAGCAACATTCCATGGTATGGATATACCACATTTTATTTATCCATTGATCAGTTGATAGATATTTAGGTTGTTTTTAATTTGTGATATTATGAATAATGCTGCTATGAACATTCATGCATAAGTCAAAAAGCTTTTAAGAAAAACTGAACAATTCTATGTAAATATGGGCTGGATGATTTAGAAAGGACAATTAAAATACATGTTTTTCTTTATTCATTCCTAACAATCCTTAATTATGCAAATGAGTCATTTTATAAAAATAAAAAAAGAAATGATTATTGATATCATACTAAGCATAATTGATTTCCACATTAACCTTCTCTTAAATGCCAAATTTTAAGAAATGAGTTTTTATAACTAGAGAAACACTCTTGACCATCCATTAACTATTTGATTAGAATTTCTTAAGAGAAGGGAATGAAAGGGCTTTCTTGAAAGGGGGGAAGGTGAGAATTAAAATCCTGCCAATCACTGGGATAAGTATGGACATTTAGGTGGCAAAGATACTTTGCACTCTGACTTGGAGTAAATTTTATAATTATTTGGAATACTAGAATAACTAGAGACAAACTGTTGAAAAACAGAGACTATTCTGTTTCTAAACACTTCTACCCCACAGATGTCATGAAATGCCTTTCAAAAGTGCAGAAGTGCCAAACAGGTAGGATATATCTATCTAGAGATTTTGCAGATGGTCCTTTCCTTCTGACAGTCACAATACAATCATTATTTCTCCAGCCCCATTTACTGAGCATTGTTCTAGGGACAATATCACCAACCCTTTTCCTGAGGAGCTCAAGTCTTATATGGTCCAATCCCACAAATGCGAGAATTTAAGAAAATATCACTATGTTAGCAATTTTGGTTGAGCTCCCACACAAGATAATGATTCATAAGAATAAACTTTTAATCTTATATTCATTCATTTACTCTTCTTATGTGGGAACATTAATATAAAAGAAAGGCTCTACCTGCTTATTATTTGATTAAAAGGCAGAGGAAAAAGAACTATTAATCATTTAAGAATATTATAATAAGAAATTTGAAGTAAAATTGTTTATGACAGGACTTCAAACTTGTACGAACTTTCTGATTAGCTGCATAGAGAAACTATGGAATCAAAGGGAGAAGCCACACTGTATTCCATTTATAAACTAGACAAGCAGAATATAAAATCAAAACAAAGACAAAGAGAAGTCAAAAACAGTTACAAGAAAACAGTCCACCATTAAGTTATTAATATATTCCAAAAGCTTCTACATCGGTCAGTTGTTTGCAATCTCAAATTTATTCTTCCACAAAAACTATATTACAAATAGTTCTTATAATCTCAGACCCACCCAGAAATGCCTCTTTAACCCATAATACAGCTGAAATAATGTATACAGACAACTGAAAATCACTGTTGAAACAAAATAAACCAAAAAGAAAACAAGTTAAATTCAATAAAAAATAATTTTTTTTGACTAGTCTAGTGCAGTAGTGAGAAGGGGGTTAAGTAGTAGAACAAGGAGTTCAATCAAGTGAGCTGACTGTGAACAATCAAGTGAGATAACTCACTACTTTAGACCAGCCAAAAATAATTTTTAAAACCTTGAATTTGATCCTCCTACTCAATCTAGTAGGAAGAAAACAAGGAAAGCTAGAAACCCTCTCCTGTGGGAATTCTGCAGTGTCCGCGGGCACACTGAAGACCTGGGAAAGCCGCTGCACAAAAGGTGGGCTGTCTGCTTCCCATCTCCCTCTACTTCAGTCGCCTTTCCCCATCTTCTCTTCTACCCAAATCCTGCCAATTTTCAATATTCAATTGAAATCCTCCTATTTCCACAAAGGCCACCTCAGCCTGAAAGGATCTTGACTTAGACCAGAAGCCTGCTGCTCTTGCAAGTTTATAGCGTTTCTCTGGCGATTTACACATAGGGACCAGCACTGTTCTGGCTGTAATGGTTACCTGTGGGCTAACAAAGGGATCCGATGTGAGGGTGGAAGAAAGAAAAGGAATGAAACTTACGAGATACTTAGAGAAGAGCTCTAAGAGAACGAGAAAGGAGGGAAAAGCAGAGAGGATGTGCACCATAAAACTGTAGGGCATGAAGGGAAGTGATGGTCAAATGGTGTTGGGTTAGAAATGTCCCTAAGTCCACTTGTAAAAGTGGAACCATGACCTCAGTGTCTACAAATTTGCTTTGGATGGGGAAAGAAAGGGAAATGGGATGACCGCTAGGTGACCACTGCTGATGCTATCATCTATCTATATGTCTTCATTATGCGTTCATCAAGCACCTCTCATACAGAGGGTACCACTGGGTAGAAGGGATATGAGGGATTTTTTCCTGCTCAAGGATTTATAGTCTGGGAGAGGAGGAGAGACAACACACAAAGTGAAGTAAATTCAGACTACACGAAAAGCCACATGACAGGCAGTGCTATAGGAGCACAAACGGAGGGTGGGAGACAGAAAAGGAGCCAAAAAGAATATCCATTCATTCAAAAAATGTTTAGAGTGCCTCATACATGCCAAACAATGTTCTAGATGTTGTGAATATACAATGAACAAAGCAGACAAAAACTTCACCCTTCGTGGTACCTAAAATAAAAAACAGAACAATATTTAAAGATATAAGTAAGACACACAATCATATAAGATATGTAAGTACTACAAAGAAAAATTAAGCAGGAAATAGAAGACAAGTGCTTTGTATGTGTGTGTAATTTTAAACAGGGTGATGGGGTAAAGCCTCACTGAGAAGATGATTTTTGAGTGAAGACCTAAAGCAGGTGAGGCTGAGAACGTGGAGATCTCCAGGAAGAATGTCCCAGGCAGAGGAAATCAGTAAGCACACAGCAGAGTGCCTGGTGCAGGGACAGCAAGGAGGCAGGCGTGGCTGAGCAGATGGGGACAGCAAGAATAGATGGAGAAGAGGCTGGAGGTAACAAGTGGCCGGATCATGTAATGACTAGTGGGCCACAGTATGGATTTAAGCTCTGATTCAACATGAGCTGGGTTTTAGGAAAAAGTAACATGATACGATTTATATCACACTTTCTGGCTGCTGGAATAATCCAGGCTAGATGATGCTGGCTTGGACCCAAGTGATAGAAGTAGAAGATGGTAAAAAGTAGTCAGATGCTGAATATACTTTGAAGGAGGAGCTAAGAGGATTTTCTAATGGACTGGATGTAAGGTACAGGAGGAAAAAACTGTATTAATTTGCTTGGGCTGCTGTAACACATACTACAGACTAGGTGGCTTAAATGACTGAAATTTTTAAAAAAATAAATGTTCTTGTGTATATTTAAGGTATACAACATGATGTTATAAAATACATATATACTACATAGTAAAATGGTTATTATAGTGGGACAAATTAACATATCCATCATCTCACACCTATTTCTCCCTCTGTGGCAGGGCAGCTATAATCTATTCATTTACCAAAACTCCTGAATACAATACATTATTGTTAACTTTAGTCCTAAAAAATAAAAAATGCAATTCATTTTCTCACGGTGCTAGAAGTCTAAGATCAAGGTGTTGGTGGGGTCATTTCTTCTCAGGTTTCTCTCCGTGGCTTGCACAGGGCCATCTTCTATGTCTTCATATGGTCCTTTTCTCTGTGTGTGTCTGTGTTATAATCTTCTCTTCTTAAGGAGGACACACATTGGATTTGAACCCACCCCAATGACCTCACTTAACCTTAATTACCTCCTTGAAAGCACTATCTCCAAATATAGGCCACAGTCTGAGGCAGTAAGGGTTAGGACTTCAACATATGAATATAGAGGGGACATAGTTCAGCCCATAACAGGTGTCAAGGATGACCCCAAGGTTTTTGGCCTGACCACCTGGAAAGGTGGAGAGCCAACTGAGCTCCCAATTAAATGATAGGTAGGCTTCTGACTCATAAAGAAAGACATTAGAAGTAGAAATCAGGATAATAAAAAGATTGACTAACATGTATTGACTATTATGTGAAAGGCACCACCCTAAGCACTTCATGTGCATTACTTTAAGCATTACAATATCACTATAATGTTAGTATTATCAGATCAGGAAGTTGAGGCTAAACAAGGTTATATAACTTGCCCAAGATCACACAGCCAGTAAGTGGAATAAAAGGGGTTTGGATCCCAGCACTGGGACTGCAGCAGTCATGCCCTGAAACCACTGCCTATACTGCTTCTGCCAGGGAGAACCGTATGTAATCAAAAGTGACCTTAAGTATGATACCCAAGAGATCATCAAGCTAAACTCCATCCTTTCACAGAAGTAGGCAGGGATTCAAAAGGTGATCAAGTTACTAGTCTAGTTCAAGCTGCCTAGAATAGACCTTAATTGGAAAATTCTTCTATTTTATAATACTAAAAAAATAGGAACAACCTAAATGTCGTTGGTTAGAAAATTATGGAAAACATTACAAAGAAATAACATGCAACCACTACAATAATTAATGTAGAGCTACACTGATTACCTGGCTAGATATCTGTGTTATAGTAAGGTTTCTTAAGCAATTAATAAAATAACATTTTAGAATTATCTCTAAAAACTATTATACATATATTATGCGTAGGGGCAAAAACCTAGATGAACATACACTAAACCGATAGTAGGAAAATGGGTAATTTCTACTTTCTTTCTTAAGCCTTTCTGTGTGGTCTGATTTTTTTTATAGTAAATATGCATTGTCAGTAAAATTTAAAATATAATAATGTTATCACAATTAAGAAAAATTTTAAAGCTATTTATTTCCTTTATAATTTACTGCTCAAACACCTCCCAGACTTGAGGACTCTCAGGATAGGCCAGCATCCAAGCCTTCCTGGAGTTATTTCTGTTAGGTGGCTTTAATTGTACCTAAAGCAACCCTCCAGAGGCCATCTGATAATGGAAAGGTTTTAGAGCTGATACAGAGGATAATTATTCTCATAGTTAATAACTCATTTAGGCTAAGAGAACCAACTTTTCACAAATGAAGTGTCTGACTTCAAGAAGCACAAGCATATTATTCAGCTGGTATTTTTAATAATATCAAATCTGTCAAGATTGTCACTTAAGTAAAAGTGCCAGGATTATAAAATAAAGCAGTCATAATGTTTAAAAGAAGGAGGCAGATAAGGACATGAGAGAGAGAGCAGGAAAAATGCTTAAGGGCAAGCCAACCAAAAAGTAGTTGTAGCATCATACTTAATGTTTATTAATTCAATCTAGCTGGACAGCAAACTGTTATTGACCTAGTTATTCTATGCATGGCACCATGCTATGCCCTACAAAGATAAAGATAAATTAAGCATGGCCCTTTAAGAACCACTATCATTTTTAAATATGTGGTCTATAACACTATAACAAACTCCTTTCCCTGTATTAACTGGAGGTGCTCAAGTGAAGTGGAAGTCATTTGATAACCAATTTCTCTTTTACAAGTTTTGTTTATAGTTGTTTCTTTTATTCTTTGCTTTTAGAGGAGTAGAGGGGAGGGACAGGAAGAAATAAGAAAGAAAAATGCATAGTAGCAGAAAGGTGGCAAAAATGAGAGAAAGAAATAAAAGTACTAAGAAAAAATACTGAATTTGAAAAAGAGGACAGAACAACCAGAAGAATAGAAAATAGGCAGAGTTAGGTCTGGCTCCCTACCTAGACAATGAGGAAAGCAATTAGAAACATGGTGACCCCCTAAGGGAGCATCCTGAGTCTCTAGCTCTGCACTTCAACGCTAAGAATGACATCCCTGAGCCCCTGGACAGAAATACGCACCCCTTTTCCTTCAGGGCTTGTTTTCTGACCTGCCTGCAGGAAAATGTAAGGGAAAGTTGATCTGGAACCTTTCGCCTGGCTGCCTTTCCTTCCTCTGCTACCCTGGCTGCAGCAAAGCCATTTACACAGTATGATGTGGTAGGAGCGCGGCCTCTCTAAAAAAATTAATCAGAGCTGATTTTTCTGCCAGATAATTACAGAATCTGCTCATGAATACTTGGACAGCAGAGAACAAGGTACTCTCCTTGGCAGATTCTCACTCCACATTTCCTACATAGCTGCAGTCCCCAAACCCCAGCATGGACTGGTACCAGTCTGTGGCCTGTTAGGAACTGAGGCTGCACAGCAGGACGTGAGCAGCAGGCAAGTGAGTGAAGCTTCATCTGTATTTACAGCTGCTCCCCACTGCTCGCATCACTGTCTGAACTCCACCTCCTGTCAGATCAGCAGAGGCATTAGATACTCACAGGAGCACGAACCCTATTGTAAGCTCTGCACGTGAGGGCTAGGTTGTATGCTCCTTATGAGAATCTAATGCCTGATGATCGGGGGTGGATCTGAGGCAGTGATGTTAGTGCTGGAAAGCAGCTGAAAATATACATTATCTTAGCAGAGAATTTTGACTGCACAATAAATGTAATGCACTTGAATCATCCTGAAAGCATCTCCCCATCCCCCGAGTCTATGGAAAAACTGTCTTCCATGAAACTGGTCCCTGGTGCCAAAAAGACTGGGGATCAATGTTATACAGGATTCTATTAGTCCACAAGACAAAGAGGCTTCAGTCTGGGGACACAGTCATTAACTCATTTAGACTCAGAGAAGCAATTTTTCACACCATCATTTATTTCACCCTAGGAATTCACGTACTCCATGATTTCTCCTCACCTTTGCTTCTTCAAGAATTAGCAGATTTCATTTAACAAGCTTTTTACTGACTACATACTTTGCTAAACACTAGCGCTAAAAAGATAAGAACAATCCTTATTTTTAAGGAGTTTACAATCCATGGAGTAACATAACCAGATGAGTTATAAGTATAGAACTACAAATCTGTGTTTTTCAAACATTTTTTATTGTGACCCTGAAAAAACGTACACAGCAACCCTATACACACTTACACACAAATTCGCAAAGCAGCATTTTCTCTTTAGTCCATTCTGCTCAGTTTTTTTTTTTTTTAGATGGATCACTGTTAGAGCCTGAGAAATATCTGGGGTGCTGTGGGAGAACAGAGCAGGGGCCCTCAGCCCAGCCAGGATTTAGAGAAAGCCTTATGGAGACGAAGTCTGTGTTGAAGAGAATCAAAGTGAGCTAAGCAGAGAAAGGAGGAAAGATATTCCAGGCAGAGGCAACATCATAAAGCTTAGAGGCAAAAAGCATATGCTGTGATGTGTACGTGGGAATGAATGGGGGTGGTGCTGAGCAGACAGGAGCCAGGAGAAGAGGGGTCATGAGTACCACGGAGAGGTGCTGTAGTTAGTGCTGCTGGGGTTGGGGCTGGCGCCAGGGCAAGGTGCTTGGCTGAAATGTTTTTAAAAGGGAATCTTCTGATTTTCCTTCTTCAGAAATCACTCTGGTTATGTGGTACCTTAAAGGAGGGGAAAAAAATGGAAGAAAAAAGAATGTTTAAGAGGCTAAGGTGATGGGGTTTTAAGGTGTTATGAGTGAAGGAGACATGAGACATCCCAGTGATAATACCAACACAACAGATAAATTTGAGAGCCATGAACATATAGTGGAGAGTTAAAGCTGTGAGTATGGATGGCAAAGTGGTGAGAACAGGAGGCCAAGGACCGAACCCATGGCAGCCTCCTCCTCTAAGCACTGGGAAAAGGCGAGAAGGTGAGGAGGAGCTAGAAAGCAGGCAGGGTTAGAAGCAAACCTACAGAGTAGAGACATGGAAGCCAAGGGCTGGGAGCATCAAGAAGGCTATAGGGCTGCAAAATTAAAAGCAGCAGCAGGTCTAGCAGTAGGAACTGCAACATCGCTGTTTAATATAAGTAGGAGCAGCAGCTATCCCTCATGAAGCATTTCCTGTGGACTGGCACCAGGCTAAGTGCATTGGACACGGTATTATATATATTACATACTTGTCGCATTCAATCTTCATAACAAAAGAAGCTTTTCTCATCTCATTTTATAATGTGAGTCTTAAAGAGGTCAAATAACTTGCCTGATGTCACTCAATTAGTGTGTAGCAGAGCCAAGATTCAAGCCCCAATCTATCTCACACCAAGGCCTATTCTAAAAGGACTCAATTTTGGTCTAAAAGGACCAATTCCAAAAGCATGGAGCTTAGTTGTGGCCTTTGCAAAAGCAAACGCAGGATTATATCATTGCGGCGTCCCAAGAAGAGAAACAGTAAGGACAAAGAGAGAGTTGATCTCTCTTTCAATAAAAATGACAAGAGGGAAACCAAACAGAGGAAAAGGTTTAGGATGTTCAGAAGCTGCAAAGAAAGTCATTCTAGAGAAAGCCTTCTGAAGATGAGGCAAGAAGGGCAGGAGCCAAAACTCGGGTGGAGGTGTTAGCCTGGGGATGTCGTCTAGGAACTTCACACAAGATAGTAATCCAGACATGCCATGTTTGCCTACAATTTAATGAGCCCTTTTCTCATCTTCTGTGGTCTCCTCCAAATCCTACTCATTTGGGGTTTTGAATGCCACTGTTTCAAATATGGGATTTTTGTTTTTATGGAATAAATCTTTCTCCTTAGACCTGAAGGCCTCAGGTACCATGCACCGCCCATGTGGTTGGGTATTCGCTCTGCTCCCCAACTCCCCTGAAGAATGGGAGTGGTCTCTGTTTCTTCTCCTTCTATACTGGCCCAGAAACAAACGTTTTTCTGCAGTTTTCTAAAAGATGTTATTTTGCAGGAAAACAGACGGAGTGAAAATAATGAAAAGGATTGCCCCAAGGAAAGAAATTCCCAATATTCTGTGCAATGTAAACAGAACAAGACCTTGGATTTTTGTTCATTCAGAGGCTCTACAGTTCTACTGTCATTTTTGTTTCACTGAGGCCTAATTCATCTTTAGCAATTTGATTCGAGAAATAACTACTTTTTGATTGTTTCACTCAGTAGAAAGTGTGCATGCAATTACCTGATATTTTTCTCATTAATTTATGTGTTTGTGGTCTGTCTTGGTTACTGGTGTCTGCCCAGCACAACAGACACTCACAAATAACTATAGAATAAAAAATGTGCTCTTTGAAACCGGCCCCCTGAAGACTACCTCTTTCAAGGCAATGTAATCCTGGAATCTGGCAAAGCTAAATGCTAGAAGCAGAACTCATACTCATGACTTTGGCTTCATTTATTCCATGTTCCAATAAACTCAACCAACAGACTTTTCTAGAATAAGCATTTAAAGATAAAAATCCACAGGATAAAGATTTATATTTGTTTCTATATCAACAGACCTAGAAATTCTAAAAAACTAAACACTAATAGTTTGAATCTATCCAATTCCAACAACTATTAGACTCTTGCCCCAAAAGAAAACATGGCAAGAAAGAGTATGTGATTACCCATTCACCCTTAGCTATCTACAGCAAGAATTATACTTTCAACATTTGCACAGCATGTATGGACCTTAGTTGATTTTCGAGAAGACAAAACATACAGGATGGATTCGCAGTATTCCTAGGAATGTATATACTTAGACAGAGACAAGGTCAGATGATTCAAGGAAACCATACAGCTAGCTCTTAAGTGTTTTAAATTGAATAAAAGTCAAAAACAAAACGAATATCCTCCCTCACACACTTGTATAAATTTTCCTCATATTTCTGAAGTCTTTTGCTCTAATTTTTGGAGTTATAATATTAACTGTCTCTCTTTGTTTAGGGGACAAATATGGAAGCAGTAAACAGAATGGAAATCTTTGATTTAAAGAACTCATGCCTGGCCGGGCGCGGTGGCTCACGCCTGTAATCCTAGCACTCTGGGAGGCCGAGGCGGGCGGATTGCTCAAGGTCAGGAGTTCAAAACCAGCCTGAGCGAGACCCCGTCTCTACCATAAAAAAAAAAAAATAGAAAGAAATTAATTGGCCAACTAATATATATAATATAAAAAATCAGCCGGGCATGGTGGCTCGTGCCTGTAGTCCCAGCTACTTGGGAGGCTGAGGCAGGAGGATTGCTTGAGCCCAGGAGTCTGAGGTTGCTGTGAGCGAGGCTGACGCCACGGCACTCACTCTAGCCTGGGCAAGAAAGCGAGACTCTGTCTCAAAAAAAAAAAAAAAAAAAAAAAAAAGAACTCATGCCTGGGCAGGGCACAAACAAAAGGAGAAAGAATATGGGAAGAAGAACCCCAAACACATCTCGCGTTCCTGGAGTTTCCAGGGAATCTTCAAGCTATGACAGACCTGGTGTCCATCCTATCATGCCGCTTCCAAATGCTAACTTTGCACGTATACAACAAAATTAGGTTACCATTTCCTAGTTTCATATAGAAATGCATTCAAATAAGGGCCAATCAAAATCTGTTAAAAACAAAACAAACAAACAAAAAAAAAACACTGTTAACACACAGTCTTCCACAAGTGCATTCTCTTAGGCTGTGGCTTCCCCCTGGTACCATCTGGTCAACTCCCACTGCAGATCAAATATAAGGCTGGACAGAAAGAGAATGAGGATGGCTTAAGCTTCTTGTATTTCTTTACAAATGCTTTCTTGTTTTCTATAATACCTCCTCTTCCCTCTTTTAGCAATGATCATTGAAATGATCACTAAAAGTTGAATATAATTCTAAGTTCTAATTATTATTTTACAGTCTTTTAAAAATGCATTAAAGGGTATTTTATATAATGTAAAAAATAAACAAAATTGACACACCATTGGCTAAGCTAATGAAAAGCAGAAAAGAGAAATCTCTAATAAGCTCCATCAGGAATAAAAAAGGAGATATCACAACTGATCCCAAAGAGATACAAGATACAATTTATGAATACTACAAAAATCTTTATGCACACAAACTGGAAAATGTGGAGGAAATGGACAAATTTCTAGAAACACACAGCCTCCCTAGGCTCAACCAGGAAGAAATAGATTCCCTGAGCAGACCAATCTCAACAGCTGAAACAGAAACAGCAATTAAAAATCTCCCTAAAAAGAAAAGTCCTGGTCCAGATGGATTCACACCCGAATTTTACCACACTTACAAAGAAGAACTAGTACCTATCTTGCAGAAACTATTCCACAACATCGAGAAGAACGGAAACCTCCCCGACACCTTTTATGAAGCGAATATTACTCTGATACCAAAACCAGGAAAGGATGCAACAAAAAAAGAAAACTACAGACCAACATCCCTAATGAATATAGATGCAAAAATTTTCAACAAAATCTTAGCTAGCCGAATCCAGACACTTATCAAAAAAATAATCCACCACGACCAAGTGGGCTTCATCCCAGGGATGCAGGGATGGTTCAACATACGTAAATCTATAAATGCAATTCACCACATACACAGAAGCAAAAACAAAGACCACATGATTCTTTCAATAGATGCAGAAAAAGCTTTTGACAAAATTCAACACCCTTTCATGATACAAACACTTAAGAAAATAGGCATAGAAGGGACATACCTAAAAATGATACAAGCCATATATGACAGACCCATAGCCAACATCATACTGAATGGGGAAAAATTGAAATCATTCCCACTTAAAACTGGAACCAGACAAGGCTGCCCACTATCTCCACTTCTGTTCAACATAGTGCTGGAAGTCTTGGCTACAGCAATCAGACAGGAAAATGGAATCAAAGGTATCCAAATAGGGGCAGAAGAGATCAAACTTTCACTGTTTGCTGATGATATGATATTGTATCTAGAAAACCCCAAAGATTCAACCAAGAAACTCCTGGAACTGATCAATGAATTTAGTAAAGTCTCAGGATACAAAATCAATACACAGAAATCAGAGGCATTCATATACGCCAACAACAATCTAATGGAGAACTAAATCAAAGACTCAACTCCCTTCACAATAGCAACAAAGAAATTAAAGTACCTAGGAATATACTTAACCAAGGACGTAAAAGACCTCTACAGGGAGAACTATGAAACACTGAGGAAGGAAATAGCAGAGGATGTAAACAGATAGAAATCCATACCATGCTCGTGGATCGGCAGACTCAATATCATCAAAATGTCTATACTACCCAAACTGATCTACAGATTCAATGCAATACCTATTAAAATCCCATCAGCATTCTTCACAGATATAGAAAAAATAATTTTACGCTTCGTATGGAACCTAAGAAGACCCCGAATATCAAGAGCAATTCTAGGCAACAAAAACAAAATGGGAGGCATTAATATGCCAGATATCAAACTATACTACAAAGCTGTAGTAATTAAATCAATATGGTATTGGCACAAAAATAGGAATATTGACCAGTGGAACAGATGTGAGAATCCTGATATAAAACCATCCTCATATAGCCATCTAATCTTTGACAAAGCAGACAAAAACATACGCTGGGGAAAAGAATCCCTTTTCAATAAATGGTGCTGGGAAAACTGGATAGCCACCTGTAGAAGGCTAAAACAGGACCCACACCTTTCACCTCTCACAAAAATCAACTCACGCTGGATAACAGACTTAAACCTAAGGTATGAAACTATTAGAACTCTAGAGGAAAAAGTTGGAAACACTCTCCTAGACATTGGCCTGGGCAAAGAGTTTATGAAGAAGTCCCCAAAGGCAATCACAGCAGCAACAAAAATAAATAAATGGGACATGATCAAACTACAAAGCTTCTGCACAGCCAAAGAAATAGTCATGAAAATAAACAGACAACCTACAGAATGGGAGAAAATTTTTGCATCCTATGCATCCGATAAGGGACTGATAACTAGAATATACTTAGAACTCACGAAAATCAGGAAGAAAAAAATCAAATAACCCCATTAAAAAGTGGGCAAAGGACTTGAACAGAAACTTTTCTAAAGAAGACAGAAGAATGGCCAACAAACATACGAAAAAATGCTCAACATCTCTAATCATCAGGGAAATGTAAATCAAAACCACAATGAGATATCACTTAACCCCAGTGAGAATGGCCTTTATCAAAAAATTTCCAAACAATAAATGCTGGCGTGGTTGCGGAGAGAGAGGAACACTCCTACACTGCTGGTGGGACTGCAAACTAGTTCAACCTCTGTGGAAAGCAATATGGAGATATCTTAAAGCGATACAAGTGATTCTACCATTTGATTCAGCAATCCCATTGCTGGGCATCTACCCAAAAGATCCAATGACACTCTACAAAAAAGACACCTGCACTCGAATGTTTATAGCAGCACAATTCATAATTGCAAGGCTGTGGAAACAGCCCAAGTGTCCATCAATCCAAGAATGGATTAATAAAATGTGGTATATGTATACCATGGAGTACTATTCAGCTCTAAGAAACAATGGTGACATAGCACATCTTATATTTTCCTGGTTAGAGCTGGAACCCATACTATTAAGTGAAGTTTCCCAAGAATGGAAAAACAAGCACCACATATACTCACCAGCTAATTGGTATTAACTGAACAGCACCTAAGTGGTCACATAGGTACTATAGTAATAGGGTATTGGGCAGGTGGGAGGGGGGAGGGGGGCGGGTATATACATACATAATGAGTGAGATGTGCACCATCTGGGGGATGGTCATGATGGAGACTCAGACTTGTGGGAGGAGGGGGAGAAATGGTTATTTATTGAAACCTTAAAATCTGTACCCCCATAATATGCCGAAATAAAATAAATAAATAAATAAAAATAAATAAAAACAGATCCAAATATGATTAATCACTTGTCCAGTATAAGCAAGGCAATGCTTTTGGCAGGAGGTTTATAATTCACTCCAGTTCAGTATTCAGTACAAATACATTTAACAATGAAGTAACACAACTATATTATACAGGCAGTTATGCTTGAAAGCAGTACTAAAACTTATGTAAGACAAGTGCATTTTAATACGGAACATCAAATTACACATCAATTGCCACCTTTAAAATCAACTTTCTTAATGTAATTTCTATTGCATTATTTAAAAATCCAATTTAAAACTGTAACCTGTTATCCAAAATTAATGCAAGTACAACATTCTTTGCTAGAGACTGAGTCTGTGACATGTTCCTTTTTGTTTGATCTAGACAGTCAGTGCTAATAAAAAAAAAGGAAGCATCTTTAAAAATCAGCAACAGTGAGGGGGGAGATCGAACCATATGTGAGAAAAACACACGCCACTAATTTCTAGTCAAGTGTATAACTTGTAGTCATTAAAACACATAGTCAAGTAAGGGTTTTATTACAGGCATTGGCTGATTTTTCAGATTTTCCACAGCAGGTGGCTGTTTTATCTGAATAGGTCAACTGTCCATACAAGGCCACAGCAGCAAATCTTGCATGGCCAGTACAGTCTAGAAGTACAGGCAGATATTTTAGGAAGGAACCTTCCTGTTCTCTGGTTAATGCTATTAGCACAGCAAATACCTAAATTTAATGACCATAACTGATTCACCAGAGAAGAGCCATATGATTCCTGCCCTTTGCCTGGAATCAATTGAGATCAGTCTTTCTAGAAAAATAACTTTTCAGATTTTCAAACTGTTCTCAGGTCTCAGTTCACTGATTTCATTTTCAATATAACAAATTTAGTTAGTCACTTTGAATGCTATGGAATATAATCGTATTTTCACTGAAGTTTAAGTGAAAAGTTCCTTCTAGCAGTCTCTTCTTCCCCTGAAGACAAGTGACTAGAAAATAGGCCATATAAAATTCAGACATAAACCCTGATCTGACTGATCTTATCTCCTCTGCACTGACTCTACCAGTGGTTCTCAGCCAGGGATTATTTGCCCCCTAGGGGACACTTGGCAATGTCTGAGGCATTTTTTATTGTTATGGCTTGGGGGGAGCAGTGTCACTAGCATCCAGTGGTTAGAGACCATCTAGTGAGTAGAAACCAGGATGTCACTAAACATCCTATAATGCAAAGGACAGCCACTCACAACAATTATTCAGCCCAAAATGTCCATAGTGCTGAGTCTGAAAATTCCCAGACTATAAAGATAAGATTTAAGGATTAATACTATATCTGGACAATATCAGAAAGCCTGTGCCATTATAAAAAAACAAAAAGGATGGCTTCCAACACCCATTTTTTTTCCAAATCTCTGATATGACAAGTCAATTAAAGCCTTGCTTTTTAAAATAATAATGGCTTAGCCTACAGAAAAAATATATATTTACAAAGTCATATATTCATTTTCATAGTTAATATCCACAGCCTTAAATAAAAGACCTATGCCTCCCAAAAATAGCTCTCCAAGGAAAGACCTTTTTGTTCTTTCAGGAACTAAATTACACTTAGATTTTCTAAAAATTCATGTAAAAGATAAACACCTAACATATCATGCCTGCTTGTTTGCTTATCTCCCTCTCTCTTTCTCTCTTTTTTTAAAAAGCTAGCAAAAACATAGAGAACAGAAAAACCACAGAGTTTATCAAACAGAATCACATGTCACTCTGGGTGGCCTGAAAGCCACTGAACTTCACCTCACTCTTGCAAACAGCATTTACTGGGAACCAAGACGTCAGTAAAGAGCCGATGGTACACAATAATGTAGACAACACAGGCCCTCTAGGTCAAGCACATACAAATAGTCCCACCAGCAGACTCCATCTCTAAATTTCTTCTTAACCGGCAGAAAGGGGCAGTGTTTTCTCTCAGTAAAAATGAATCAAGCTCCAGAATTTGGAAAACAAACAACAACAACAAAACTTCCATCAGGCACCTAAATTATTTCTAAAAGTCTTAGGAAATATTTATCTTGTTACGTAAATTAAATGTCATGGACTGTGGCATTTTATGGCATTTTATTTCCTAAGATTCCTTCAGTAGTACTGTAGGTCAAGCCTCCACAATCCCTGATCTTGTTCTGACTGCCTCTACCACAGTCAGTAGAATAGGCTATCTTTGGATGTTCTGCACAGACAGGGGCCAATGAACATGCAAAGATTAGAGCCATCATCGACCTGAAAAGTCGTTCTAATGTTAATTAATATTTCAAAGAAGAAGAACTTTGAGGTTTAACTGAAATGCAAGTGAAAATGACATAGACTACTGGCAATATTTTATTATCTGGACTTTCTCGTATATTCTGAATTTCAAACATTCTATTCTTTTGACCATATGCAACAGCAAATGCCTCAGAAATTTCAGTATTTTTACATCTGTTCTCTGAGATTGCTTCTCTCACACAAAGTGCCTAAAAATTCTTTGTTAGACTAGGTTGTCCTGATTTTTGGTTCAGAAAAATAAGTTTTACTACTTTTTTTAACTATTGGGAACTAAAAGAGATAGTCCAAACAACACATCTTAGACTCAAAAAATCCTGATGAATTAAAGATTTAAAGGTAGAAAATGAAAATAAATGTGAACATTTATATAAATCACAACATTTTATACAGCCTGGGATTGAGGAAGGACTTTTTTGACCACTGAACTGAAGGCAGAAAGCATGAGCAAAACATTTTTATTATATAAACAAAAATCTTACTGATCAACAAAAGCACAAATAGAGAAATACTGCAATAAATAGAAAAGACAAAGAGCTAAGCAACTAAATATTTATAGAGCCCTTAGAAATAAAAAGACAGAGAAAAGTACATAAAAACTATCAATATGCAATTTGTAGAAATATAATCAGTCAATAAACATGAAAAAACTTCAACCTTACCAGTACTCACAGAAATGCAAATTAAAAACAAGAAAAAGATGTATTTTCTGCCTATCAAATTGGTGTCAATTCACAGCCATAATATCCAGTGAGGCTGAAGCAAGCACCCTAATTGCTAGTGGACATGTACATCGGTATGTTAGCCTTTCTGGAGCCAATTTGACTACATTATTAGAAGATTTCAAAATCTCTGTTTCCTTTGACTCGGAAATTCCACTTCAAAAAAAAAACTAATAATAATAAGGAATGTTCATAAAGATGCATGGAGAATAATCTTACCTGCATTGCATATACTTTTGTTAAAAGTGAACAACCAGAGAGCTGAGGGTCTCTGCCTCGATACCCATGTTCTACTAATTGCTAACTCCTGTTGATTCCACTGTCTGAAGAGCTTTTTAATGTTTACTTCTTTCTACCTGCACTATCATTTCCTAGTTCAGGCCACCATCACCTTTCACTTGGCTTCCTGCAAGAGCTTCCTAAATAGCATCCCACCCCTTTCCAGTACATTCTCCACCTGGCATTCAGGGCAAGATTTTCAAATACAAATCAGATAACCTCACACCCTGACAAAAGCCTTCGGTGGTCTCCTATAGCTTTAAGTCCAAACTTCTTATCACTTGTGGAGAGGTTCTGGATATCCTGACCCCTGATTACCTGCCAGCTTCCTCTCTGCCCAGCCCCCTACACACACCCTTGAAGATCCTCAAATGGGTCATGCTGGTCTCTGGGCATGCTGCTGTTCCCTATCCTAGAACATGGTTCTTCACACTATTCCACCCTTCCCTAACCTATGCTCCTCAAACACATTCTTTAGGGCTTAGCTTAGAAAGATTTCCTCAGGCAAGACTTCCCTGTTTATCCAATGTTTGTGTGAGATGTAGTTCCTAGACACCCACTGTCCACAGCACCCTGCATTTATCCAAAATCACAGCACCAACCACACTGTAAAGGAATCACTCATAATCATAATGGTTTTAACTGTGGGTCATTAGTTTATAGGCATCTCGGGTCACCTTTATCACTGAATGACCTTTTCAGAGAACACAAAAGTCATTGCATGCTCAATAGCTAGGGCTCCTTCCCTTGTTCATACATCAAGTCCTTCTAGGTTCACAACACCAACAATGCTTCTTTTATACATGTTCAACTATTCTTTAAGACATACACCTGAGGGCACTTGATTGAGCTAGCAAGACATCAGGCAGATGTACTGAAGCTGCACATTTTATAGACAGTTTTTGTCGTTCTTGGGTCCTTGTTGGTTCTCCTTTAACCCTTATTAGATGCGACTTTTAGCTAGGCACAGTGTCTCACACTTGTAATCTCAGTGCTTTGGAAGGCCAAGGTGAGAGGATCATTTAAGGCCCGAAGTTCAAGACCAGACTAGATAACATAGCAAGACCCCATCTATGCAAAAAATAGAAAAAATAAGCCAGGCATGGTGGTGCACACCTGTGGTCCCAGCTACTTGGGAGGCTTTGGCAGGAGGATGGCTTGGGTTCAGGAGTTCAAGGTTGCAGTGAGCTATGACTGTGCTAATGCATTCCAGTGCAAGTAACAGGGTGAAACCTTGCCTTAAAAACATACCAAAAAAATAAAAATTGTTCTTTAAAAAAGGCGATGTGATTTTTGCTTGTTTTGGAAACAAGAAGTCCTACATAGTTCTCTTTATTCTTTTATCTAGGACAAACAATTAATCCTACCAACAAAGCACACTATAGAACAGTTTTCACAAACTAAGAAGAGAACTTTAACAATAGCTCCTTCATTCTAGCACCTTTCGTAATAATCAAAGATGAAAAGCAACCTAAATATCCCTCAAGAGGAAACCTAGTTAAATAAATTATATACCCATACAGTGGAATACCACGCTGCCATAAGAAAAGAATGAGGAACTCTTTAAATACTGGCTTGGAAAACAATCAGGACATCATGTAAAATAAAAAAAAGCAAAGTGCTAAACAATATTACAATATGTTTCTGTGTGTATAAAAGAAGCAGGCACATGCATATGCATGCTGGTTTATGCATCAAATATCTCTGGAATAGGAAACTTGTGGAAAAGGAAACTAGGTGAGTAGGGCCAGGATGGGGAGAAAGAATTTTCTCTGTATAATCTCTTACTGCTCAGCCTCGTTAGTATACTACATATTTCAATGGTAACTCACTTTGGATTTTTATTTAATTAAGTAAATAAATGTTTGACAAAACCATTTAGATGAGAGCCCCAAAGGCTAATCTTCCCCAAATCCCCAAACCAAACCAAAACAATACCCTTACAACTTCTAGTGCTCCTGAGCACAGCTGCCAGAGGCAGGAGCAGCGCCATCCTCCCTGCCAGGTGAGTTAGAGTGTGTCACAGCAGAGGGGTGCTGCTTTCTCTCCTGGGTCTGCTTTGCTCCTATTTCTCCATCTTTCACTTAAATTTCCTGGGCAGCAGCCACTGCAAAACATTCCTGCTCTCTAACTATGCTTAGGTATGTTCCATTTTCTTAGAGGCAATGTGAAACTATGACAGTTTCTACTCAAAAAGTGGTGCTGGGATCACCATTAAAGGAAAAGCAAAACTATGAATTTGTACAGCCACACAGTACCACCTAAAAATTCTGTTTTTCTGGCCCATATTATTAGAAAAAAATTAATGCATGAACTAAAGAGAACAAGAAGAGAGGAGAAAAATGAGAGAGAAAAGCCCTTCATTCCAAGGGACTTCTCCTTTTCCTTTGAGGCTCATCTATCACAGCAATACAAACAGGGTGGGGCTGCTTTTGTCTCAATTAGTGTGGGTTACAGACTCCATCTACAACTAGCAAGTGCAATTCATGCCTTAGATTTGTTTTTCCTACATCTTAAAGATACACACAAGGAAGTGATATGCTGTGGATCTCATATATTTCCTAGTGCCCAGTGGGTCTGAAGCATCATCCGCTCATAAACCAGCATATGGCTACAGAAAGAAGGCTCTCTCCCAAGGGAGAATTGCAATGGAATGAGAGAAAACTCAGCAGAAATTCCAAACAAAATAATGATAATTATAAAATCTCTTACTTCTTACATTAATACCAAGATAAAAATATCTCCAAAACAAAACAGCTAAATTTAAGCAAATTTTTATAAACAACACCCTTAATTCAATATTACCCAAAACATGAGAAATAATAGTACTCCAAAAATTTTTTAATAAAAAGAAAAAATTCAGTTCAGATAGTTTCTTATGAAACTATCAGTTAAAATAATATTCATGTTACTGCCAAAAAAGAGGATGTTAGTAACTTGAAATAAAGATAGATATTGAAAATTTAGTCCTTGAGATATCACATAAGCTTACAGCTGACATGACATAAACCATGTAGCAGAATCCAGGCCTAACAAATACATACAAATTCAGATTCAACTAAAATTAATTAAGAGCTATCTTAGTTCTTCTGGTGATAACAAATTACCATTGACTGGGTGGCTTAAACAACAGATATTTATTTCTCACAATTCTGGAGGCTGGAAGACCAAGATCAGGGTGCCAGCATGGTTGGGTTCTGGTGAGGGCCCTCTTCCAGGTCACAGATGGTCACCTTCTCCTGGTGTCCTCACGTGGTGGAAAGACGGTGACCTAGCTCTCTGATCTGATCTCTCCTTATAAGGGCACTAATCCCATTCACGAAGGCTCCCCTCCCAAGACCTAATTACCTCAAATCATCACACTGGGGATATTAGATTTCAACATATGAATGTGGGGGGAAACACAAACATTCAATCTATAACATGAGCTTATTCTATGTCAGAACTTACTCTCTGTATCTTACACTATTCAAGACGCTTTCATAACCAATACATCATAAAGTCCTTAAAATAACCTTGTCAGGTAGGCATTATTCTCATTTGCAAGGGAGAAAACTGAACCTGATGAAAAGGGGTAACTTGCCCGGGGTCACTCAGGTTATAAGTGGCAGCAACAAACTGGCACCTGGACCCTCAGGCTCCAAGACCAATGCCTTTTCTCTATAAATAGTGTCTGTGAGGCTTTTCTGCTCCTTAATGGCAATGGATGTTAATTAAACTGCATTTAGACAGAACATAGAAAATGCAACCAGGTTATTCTATCTGCCAATACAGAGAGTCTGTATTTAGATTATTTTTACAGGAACAGACATTTACGTGCTTTTTTCCTGAAAGAAAGAAGCAAACAAAGAGAGAGGACCAAAAAAAGACTAAAAAGAGATCAAACAAAAAATAATAATCATTTAGTGGTGTCTTTTGTTTATATATGTGCCAGACACAATGGCTTTAAGTACAAACTGGGTTCCTACTCACAAAGTTTTCATCATCTAGCAGAAGAGCCAGATCTGTGAATAAAAAAAAAAATTACCACAAAATGTCATGAGCATTAGAGTAAAAAAAAACATAAATGGCAATCCAAAGGAAGAAGCGAACACATCTTCCTGAGAAAGGGAGGAGTGCCTCTGCCGCACACTTGATATTTGGGAGGAAGAATGGGACTGGCCAGCAGGAAGACAACTTCAAGCAAAAGGCACCAGAGGTGAA
Source organism: Microcebus murinus (assembly GCF_040939455.1). Lineage (NCBI taxonomy): Eukaryota > Metazoa > Chordata > Mammalia > Primates > Cheirogaleidae > Microcebus > Microcebus murinus. The sequence continues at coordinate 126,599,672 of NC_134104.1, read as the reverse complement.
GGCATGAGTCCTGCCCTACCACCTGTGTTTATAGAGCAAACAGTAAAGACTGACTTGCCTGGCATCTTGGAAAATGGAGTAGTCAAATGTACACTGGAAGTAAGAAAAAAGGAGATAAAGATGGCTCCAAGGTTTCCTGGTTGGGTCATAAAGAATGCCATTAACTGTTATAGGAAAGATAAAATCATGAATAACACATGGGACATGCTGGAGTTCAGGTGTCTATAGCAGAGACAAGACATAAATAAACAACTGACTTGAGGCTCAGAGATCTGAGAAGCAGACCCTTATGGAGCTTACAGAAGTATCACTTGTTTACTACTCTAGGTTCGATTTCCTAGAAATGAACAGAGGCTGAAGACTGTATCTAAAGAAAAAACAGTGAATTGTAGTAAAAAGCCCTAGAAGTTTAAGAAAACAGTATGCTGCAACTCTTTTATTTATAGCAGTTCTGATCAAAACAAAGAGATATGATCAGCAAAGGCCCTATTCATACATTTGTTGGACTATAGATCTACAGATAGAATAAATAACAATTAGGAGACTTTCAAACACAGCTGTTCCCAATATTGGCTCTTCCCTGCAGTAGTCAAGGGAGGGCCATTGTTTTCTCTCAGCCACAAGTATTTATGCACTTGGAGCACTCCCTCAAATTTGGGTGTTCTTTCATCTACTCATGAAATCTTGCCTGTCTTCAAAATGAGGGAAATAAAAATAGGAACCCATGAGATTACTTCCTCAAGTTAAATGCAGAAATAATCAAAAGCATACTCTAATCCACATTAAATATTTTTTGGACTAAAAGAAAAGAGAATAAACTAGAAACATCTACCACAAAAGAGCACTATTCTAGGTTCCGAGAGAAAAGACACACCAGGCAACAAATTCTGGCTCGACAAATATCACTCTAAATTAAGAGTCACATGACTCTTCTGTGTCCTTGGGCAAGTCACCTCCCATGATATTTCTCCATGTGTAAAGACAGGCCTCTATCTTCTTGAAAGTCCCTGGGAGTCTTTGAGAAGTAACATGCAGGCCTTAGTTGGAGAGTCTGTAAACAGAGACCGATGTCCTCAGGATTACTTGTTAGGCTTCACGCAGTATCAAAATGCACTTCGGCTGCCCGCTAGCTCCTTTGGATTCATGCATGGAGTACCCTTCTCACACTCAAATAGTTCCTATGTCAGCAAGTAAACAGCATTCTCTTTTCTCAAAGTTTTCAGAAAGAAATCAGCTTCCCCAGCCTTCCAAGATTTGGGGATGGTGGGAATTCCTCCTGCCCAGTACAGAAGACTGGGAGGGAGAATGGGTTTGCTATCCCTGGTCAGAAAAAGAACATATTGATGGCCAGCAGAGAAAGATGGCAGATGTATTCGTGCACAGAGAAGTCAGAAGGACAAGAGCCAGTGGCTGCAATTCAATACAGTTAGATCTGGGAGGCTTTTATTTAACAGTTAAAAATGATTGCAAATTGAGTATGCATTCCAAGGTGACTCCCAGGGAGTCTGACAACTTTACCAAGAGGCTCTGATTCTTGCCTGTCTTCTCAGGAGCCTTTTCAGGAGACTCCCTTCAAGATTTGAAAATATGTTATCTTTATGAAAAGAATGTCAAAAAGGCCTGCTACACTCTGATTTTCAGGAACCTACAAAATCTCAATTCCAGCAGTCTCTACACACTCTAAGGCAAGTCCTAGAGCAAGGCAGTTTCTTTCCTGGTCCCTGTCCTCCTGCCCTCCTGCCTGCCTTCCCACGTGCCTTGCTTTTAGCTTCACCACCTCCATCTCTCCTGCCCTCTCACCTTCAGCAATCAAGTGTGCTCAAGCCACATGACAGTCTTTTTCTGTTAAACCAGCCACAAATTCCAACTCTCTCCAGCAACAATCATCCCCCATCCCATTCAAAATGAACTCTGAGAACATTTCTAAATTTACAGCCTCTACTGTTTCACCTCCTACTCACTCTCAAACCATGTGTCCCTCCACTGAAATGGATTTTTGCCAAGGTCACCCACAACCTCCATGATAATAAATGCAAAGAGTGTTTCTCGGCCCTCATCCTTTTTGATAATAATAATATCACTCAGTATTTACCGAGCACTCCTTATATGCCAAGCATGGTATGCCATACTTTGGGCTTCACAAGCAGATGAAGTCGGTTTACAATTATACCCCTTTTATGAATTGAGACTTTGAGAAGTTAACATGTGCCTAATGTCACACAGCCTGTGAGCGGGGCAGGTAGGTTTCAAACGTGAGCTCAGTTCCAGAGCACAAGTCCTCATCCACCGCAGTGGCTCCTTCCTGTGTGCAGCATCAGACTGCGCACCCTGCGCCTGCCTCTGTGCTTTCTCCCACCTCCGTCTTGGTCTCCATTTGAGGCTGCTCTTCCTTGGTGCACCCTTAAACACGGATGTCCCCAGTGATCCGTCCTTGGCTCCTCATCCCTGAGGGTGCTCTCATACAGTCCCTGGCCTCAATTATTGCACACAGGGATGCAAAATCGGTCCCTCCAGCCAGTCTACCGACTGGTCTCTCCAACTGGTCTACTGTCACCTCCACAGATGCCTCAGTTTCAACATGTCCAACATGGATTCAGCTCCTCTACCTAATTTGAGTTAAGTGCTCTTCCTAGGTGGTCTCTCAGCATCCTGCAGGGCCTCCTTCCTAGCACTAACCACACTACACTGTGGTTACTGGGTCTTTGTCTACCTGTCCTGTGTATCACCCTTGTCTTTCCAGTGCCCAACACAGGAGCGAGCATGTGGTAGGTGTGCACTCAGCAATTATGAAATTAAGTAATGCAGGCCACATAACCATCCTAGACTTCAGTTTCCTGACCTGGAAAATGAAAGACTTGGAGCAGGAGAATAGAAATGTGTTCCATTCTGCAAGCTGCCCTCTGAAAAAGGGTCTGCGGTCAACTGAGTTAAGACATGGTGCATGTTCTCCTCTTGGTAATTCACATTACATATCACATTAAAAGCTCTGACAATCCTTTGTTCTTATTTAAGTAAGGGTCTCTCAAACTTATTTGACCACAGAATCTTCTTTTCCTAGAGTACCCCAGCCCCTCCAGCATGAGTAGTGCTCCATGGGGTACACACTTTGGCAAACATTAGACCAGTGGTTGTCATTGTGCAGGGGTGGGGACTGTGCTACTGACATCTAATGGGTAGAGGTCAGGGAAGCTGCTGAACATTCTACAATGTACAGAACAGCCCCCACAACAAAGGATTATCAACCCAAAATGTTAATTGCACCCAGGTTGAGAAACTCTGTGCCAGACCAATCTTTATTATCAAAGCCCTTTCCAGCTCTAAAACTTCTGATGCAAACAAGTCATAAAAACTTACCAAGATGCTTCAACTATAGAGAATGAGACATCCCATTTAGAACAAAGATTAAACAAAGATTCATTCCTTTTAAGCTAACAAAAAGGGAATGCTCTGAATATTAACTAGCCATTCTTGACTATTTTCATATTTGTCTTCAATTGTTTATTTCATATGTTTATTTTGATTTTTGTATTTTGTTATCAATCTTTTATATGCAATATATTTGTAGCATTATATTGTGGAACAATCACTGGAAAAATTCACTTTATTTGGTCACAAATTATAAAAAATCAAGCAAAATTAAAGGGAAATGTGACAGTACCATATTGTGCAAAAAGTAGTTCTGAAAGGGATGATGATTTTTTTAACATTTCATTTTAGTTAAAAAAACAAATTGGTCTGTGTCCAAATTTCATTTGCTTCAGGGAAGAAAAGAAAAATAAATTGCTTTAAATTTAATGCACATCAAGAATAAAATGAGTAACTACCAAAGAGATATTTCCAATTGATTTTTATCAGCTGCCTCCCCATTCTTCATCTTAAAAAAAGTTTTTGATTATAAATGATTTTGTTTGCTAGAGTAAAAATCACGTTTTGTCTCTAAGCAGTTTCAGAAAGCAATTTTAAAACATTTATCTTTGCCGAAAATACCACTATATTTAAATCATTACATAGTAATAATGATAACAATAGTTAACAATGTATTGAGCACTTAAGAAATACCAGGCAAGTGTTTTGCATAGATGATCTCATTCTAAAACAGGAACACCTAAAGGTAGTTACTATTAATCCTGTTTTACAGAGGAGGAAATAGAGGGTTTTTTTCAAGAAAGGGAGTTACTCCCCAAAGTGACACTGCTAAGAAGTAGCAAAGACAACCTTCGCATCTGTTTGATTCTGAAGTATTTGATTATGAATACTGCACCCTTTTTGTTTGTTTGAGAGTAACTTAAAGCTGATTAAACAAAAATGCCAACTATCATGAAGAATCAGCAAAAGACTTAATTTTAATGAGCATGGCAGTAACACTTAGAAGCCCTGGGGAGGATGATTAAAAAAACAACAACAACAAAAAAAAAAAACCTTTAACTGTTTTCATGCGGATATTCTCCCTGCAGAGTCAGTATTTGAAATATTTCATTTAGGTAAGTGTGAGCCAATATGGCCCAGTCCTTTGCTTTGTAAACTTGAAATAGTCACCTCAAAAGCAAATTAGACTGCTTTGAAAAACAATCTGGCAGTTTTTAAAAATTAAACATACAGAATATAGTTACCATATTATCTATCAATTCCACTTCTATATACCCAAATAAAAATTAAAACATATGCCCGCATGAAAACTTACACACCAATGTTCATAGCAGTATTGTTTTCAATATCCAAAAGGTAGAAATAACCTGCATGTCCATTAACTGATGAAGGGATAAACTGTGGTACACCCATACAATGAAATATTATTTAGCCATAAAAAGGAATGAAGTACTGCAACATAGATAAACCTTTAAAATATTGTGCTAAGTGGAAAAAGCTAGTTAGAAAAGGCCATATATTATATGATTCCATTTATAAGAAATATTCAAAATAGGCAAATCAGACAGACATAAAGTGAATTAGTGGTTGCCAGGGACTGAGGTGATTGCTAATAAGCAAGAAGGTGTTTCTTTTAGGGGGAGATGAAAATGTTCTGGAATCAGATAGTGGTAATGGTTGCACAACTATAAATATAATAAAAACCAATGAACTGTACGTTTTAAGAGAGTAAATTTTGTGTTATGTGAATTACATCTCAAAAGACAAAAACAATCACATTAGATTACCTGCAAAAAAAGAAATAATAAAGTTCATGTTTATAACTTGATTGAATAAGATACATATATATCTGTCAATAGGATTTGGGGATTTTAAGTGGATGGGCTGGTTAACCATACTAACTTACATCATTTTACATTAAAACAAAAAAACCAAGAACCTGTACTCTGTAGATTTAAATTCCATATACATGAAGTTATGCTGAACAAAAACCGAAATTCTGATGTAGAAGTATGTTCTAATACCTAGTAAAAAAATCTCTGCTTCAAGTATATGTATCATGGTTATTCCCAATAACCATGACTTACACTGACTTACGATGAACAATACTGGTAAACCACACTCCACCTTGCTACAGGAAACAGGGCAACAACCCTTACACAGTGAAAAAAGGGAAATCTATCATCCTCCATTTTCTGTGCCAATACCCCTTAATTGGCATAAACAGAGGTTGTCTGTAGGTTATGGAAAAGGTTAACATGCTAGGGCTGAGAGCATGCTAAAGAAAGAGCTGAGATAGCCCTATCCTCTCATCTCTGGCTGACCTTCAGGCTCTCTGCAAACAGGAAATGAAGGCTAAAGCAGAGCTGTAAACTGCCTGTTTGGGCATTAAAACACAGAGTCCAAGTGCAAAGACTAGGAGTTGTTCACGTTTTTTTGTCCCAGGCATTTAAGGAAATTTCTGTCAAGCACTGGCTGAATGCTAAGCCAATGGAACAGAGTCTTCAATGGCCATACATGACAAAGAATACAGACTTTACACATTAATACAGAAAAGTCACTAAACACATAAAAGGCAACAACTACAATAAATAGCAACAAACCCTGGGGAGTGGGGAGACTCTGATTTCCAGAATTGCCACATTATGATATTAAAAATGTCCAGTTTTCAAACAAAAATTACTTGGCATGCAAAGAAAGATGAAAATATGGCCCATACACATGAAAAAAGGCAACTAATAAAAATGCCTAAGGAAGGCCACACACTGGACTTACTAAAGACTTTGAATCAACTATTTTAAATATGCTCAAAGAGCTAAAGGGAACCATGTACAAAGAACTAAAGGAAATCATAAGAATGTCTCACCAAATAGAGACTATCAATAAATAGATAAAATGATTTTTTTTAAATGAGCCAAATAGAAATTCTGGAATTGAGATATACAATAATTTAAGTGAAAATTTCAATATGCTTTCAATAACAGCAAGAATCACCAAATTTAGAGATAAATCAATTGAGATTACACAATCTGAGGAGCAGAAAGACAAAGGAAAGAAGAAAAGTGAACAGTCTATGAGACCTGTAGGACTCGATCAATCATACCAATATATGTATAATCAAGTTCTATAATGAAAGCAGAGAGAGAAAGGAGCAGAGAGAACATTTGAAGAAATAATGGCTCAAAACTCCCCCAGTTTGATGGCAAACAAGAAATAATGTTTACTTAAGGGCAGTGCTAACAGAAGTGGTTATGTGAGCACATAAAGGGCAAGTGAACCAAGTGAACCCACCCATGGCACTGGGTGTTTCTGACACAAGAAAAGTGAGAGTCTAATAAGATAGAATTCCTTGTAAATAAAAATCCATTGAGAAGTGAGTGCTGTGGTGAGTTTAACAGCACTAAATTGCTACAGGTCGACCCTCAAGATAAGAAGAAATGGCAGACAGGCCTCCATCTGTGCAACCCTGGCCACTCTCACTGGCCTTGAGGCGTCTGCTCTCTTGCTCTCCTGCTCCTTTTGCATCTGTGTGCTGCTACCTCCCTGGCCTTCCCCACTCCTTACTGCTGGATCACCTGATGTGATCCTCCTGCCGACCAGTTGCCTGCCCCCAACCCAATCTCAAATCTCCAGGATGGTGAGCATCAGCTGTTACGGACTGAGGTCTGCCTCATCCCCACAGCAGGAGACAAAGGGCTGAGAGCCTACCCTGCAAGTTGCCAAGAGTCTGGTCCAGCCTGACTGATTGAAGAGTCAAACACAAATGACATTTTAATCACTGGTTGGTGGTCAGGGGATGGGGGAGGTAAGCGTTATGTTCACACAAAATATTTTATTATACTTAGTGATCTTTTAAATTCATTCCTACAAAGAGGCTGCTACATTTTAAATATTAATATTTATTTTAGAAGGGTTATTGTTTTTTCCAATGAACACTTTTTCACTTTTACAGTAAATACCAATAGGGAAATCAGGGTTCAATATGCAAAATTTTGCCTCAAGAAGTTTTTTTTTGTCCAAAGTATTAATGGATTCCTCGATGGAGGGCAAGTAAGGGAGAGTTGCCTTTTATTAAATCCTGTACTTTGATTACCTCCTTTTGAGGTAGCATATTTAGTTGTCTCTAAAAGATTATTTTTACTTAAAACATATTATTTTTATTTTTGTGGGCTATGAAAGGATTCTGTGCCCATTCACAGATAGAATGTCTCATTTGTCAACTGCAAATTATGATATTTGATATGATATTGACAGACATATACCTACAGGATGCACTCAATAGCACCTAATATCAGTTGTAGGTCCTCTGTTAAACATACTAGACTATAAACAAATACATGGATAGGGAAACATATTTTCCCAAGTTGGCCTCCTCCATAGCTATATATTTAGTGGAATTATGAGATCTTAGGAATGATATATTTTGACAATGGAAGTAGTCTTTCATAAGAGTTAAGAAACATAATGCATTATCAAAGAAAGTTCCAACCAGTTAAAAAAAAATAAATAGATTTCAAATCTTTAAAGTTACCCTTTTTAGACCTTTATAAAATTTCAGAATTGCTTTAAAGCTTTGGGGGAGGGTTTATATGCTTAAAATAGGTTTTAACTTAGCATTTCTATTACAAACTCTAAATCACAGTGCTGTATTCTGAATACTAAAATTCTTCCTGAATAAGTTTTAACATAACAAAAACTACAGAGGCAGATTCTAGCAGTAAAGATTCTGCTTTACAGGAATTAATTTTTAAATTTCATAACTATTATAAAGCATACATTTTCCTCCTACCCTGACATAAATTAAAAATAGCTTTTGTTGTATCGCATTCTTTTTTAAATAGTTGCATGCAACTTTTTTCCTCTTTCCTTTTTTTTGTTCTGCTAAAAATATGCATAGCTCAACCAACCTACTAAAATCAAAGCATCTTCAACTTTCCTTTTCCCACAGTTTCAAACAGTTTGTTAGACAAGATTCTTTCACATAGGTATCTTAATATTTCCTGTGTCTTTACTTAGAGAATAGTTCTATTTGGACCCTCCATAATCAAATTCTTTCTGATGACTGCCTGATTAATAGAAAGGGAGCAGTCATAAAGATCATGCCAAAATGATTTACATCTGTCTTAAGAAAAAAATTTCACACTTGTACAGGAGAATAAATAGTGATATTCTGGGTATTTAGAACCTTGTTCTCTCAAAATCTGCCATACTTCTATTTCACGTTTTTCTAAGACACAGGCAGCAGTACATCTCCTGTTTTTCTCGTCCACATCCTGACCCAGCCTTTGAAGAATGCTGAAAGCCTGGTGAAATAAGATCTCCTCTTAGGGAAACCCGGATGCCGTTTTCCTCAAAAGATTATTCTCAGCTCTTGTGTTCAATGATCTTACCCTTTACTAGATATTCTACCAGCTTGCCAAGTAGGGGAGTAAGATTCACCAATTCACAGTTCTCAAAGTGTCTGGAGCAATTAAGCAAGTAAGCACATTTCTAATGTATCAGTCCCCTAATCTATTGGTCACTATATTTAAAGTTTTTTAATATGATGAAGACATGATTAAATTAAAACAATCTACTTGGCACTATTTAATTTAAAGGACTCTTTTCAAAGGCAACTTTATTCTGGAATCAATTTTCAATTGCTTTGCTAATTCTGACACCACAGCTTCCAGAAAATATCATTTTGAAGTCCATATTCACAGAATCTTTGCAATGAGGATTCCTAGGAAAAAACACTTATTCAGGTACTGCTACCAAAGGCGACTCTTCCTCACTCTGAGGGAAGCACTTCTAGGAAAACAGATGCCCCCTCTACCAGACTTGAAAAAAGTCAGTCATAAAAAGTGTATGTTTTCTGTAAGCCAACTATACAAGCTGCAGAATTAATACTAAAGAGCTAAGCATATAATTTTAAAAGTCAGAAAAACAGCAAGAATAAACCCAAAGAAAGAAAAAGGAAAGAAATAATAAGGATAAAGGAAACAATAAAGATAAAACCAGAAATTAATAAAACAGAAAAGAGATACAATAGAGCAATACTCAATAAAGATCAAAAAGCCACAAGTTGATCCGTTAACAAGATTATGAAACTGATAAATCTCTGGCATAACTAATAGAGAAAAAAGAAAGAACAAACAAACAATACTAGGAATAAAAAGAGGATCATAACTATATATGCAGTGGATTATAAAAAGGCAAGAGAATAGGCCGGGCGCTGTGGCTCACGCCTGTAATCCTAGCTCTTGGGAGGCCGAGGCGGGCGGATTGCTCAAGGTCAGGAGTTCAAAACCAGCCTGAGCAAGAGCGAGACCCCGTCTCTACTATAAATAGAAAGAAATTAATTGGCCAACTGATATATATATAAAAAAAAATTAGCCGGGCATGGTGGCGCATGCCTGTAGTCCCAGCTACCCGGGAGGCTGAGGCAGAAGGATCACTCGAGCCCAGGAGTTTGAGGTTGCTGTGAGCTAGGCTGACGCCACGGCACTCACTCTAGCCTGGGCAACAAAGCGAGACTCTGTCTCAAAAAAAAAAAAAAAAAAAAAAAAAAGGCAAGAGAATATGATGAACATTATGCCAATAAATTTGAAAATATAAACAAAATGGACAAATGCCTAGAATCTTATAACTAAACAGTAAAAAAAAATAAAAAATAATAATGTAGTACCTAGACTTCAAACTAGCCAGTAGTATATAAAGGCACTGCTAAACTCAGGAAAACAAAACGAATCTCAGAACCTCAATTGCACTATTTCCTATTATAATTTAGTAATACAAATTTTGGCTCCAAATGAGCGAAGTCAGTTTTTTGGTTCAAATGAACAAAACTAAAAAGTCTAACTAAAATATTTCATATCTAAGTATTATGGTTTATAAATGCTCTAAATTTAAGAACGATATCCACATCTTTTTAAATTTATTTAATCCAGAGTTTTCCTAAAGCAGTTCTGTTTAACTTTTGGGAGTAGTGAATACAAGATTATATGTGCTGTCAAGTGTAAAGTAATTAGGATTTATTAACTTTCTGAAACTTAACTGAATGATCTTTGTACTCCTATATTTAATATTAACTTTGACTGCCTTATTACAGTGCAATGTAAGTGCAAAGAGCAACAAAGCCAAAGAATTATACGGCTAGAAGAGATTTCCACCCCTTTCTTGACAGACAAGGAAACTGAGACCTGGTGAGGGGAAGTAACTTGCCCAGGTTGTTATAGTGGCATACTCACAGAAAGTTATAATAATCCTGTACCTGGTGGAACATAATTTTGTCCCATTACCTTTACTATTAAGGTAATATGAAGCTATTACTCAAACCAACATGCATCTTTCTGTGACATACTATTTAGAGTCAGCACATCAATTAGCATTAAGGAGACTTTTCATACATTATATAAAGAGACTGTTTTCCTATTTTGTTCCCAAATTCACCTATTCTTTGAAATTAACTGCATTTTCATATACAGAGAGAGATCTATGATAAACAGGAGAAAAGGAGGAAATTATTATATCACTGAGACTCAAAATTGAATTTTGTGATTTATAAAGTCTTCTCTGTCATAAATGCATAATTTTTCAATAACAAGCTACTCGAAACATGAGATTTTCATATAAAACACAAAAAATATCCATTGTTTTAATATTTCTCTCTTTTCATCTTCCTGGTTTAAATGACTTACTGACTGCAAAATTCATGGTGATAATTTGGTTTTCCTTATACTAACCTAGCATGATCTGATAGTCTTATTTTAGTTTCTCAGATTAAGTGTATAAACCAAAATTGTGTTGAACAATTCTCCTTTGATTCATGCAGTTATACAAAAATTGTATGTCAGATAGCAACACATATAGGTAAAAAGGGCACTCATCCAAATTTTTTCTACGTAATACTAAATTTTCAAATAATGTTACATTTGAATGATTCACATAAGAAAACAGAAATTTGGCATCATAGAATCATCATATCAAGATACAGTTTTCATACAGTTTTCCTGTTGCATAAGTTTCCAAGATGATCACCATAATGTCCCCCATTCCACATGATCTTCTTCAGTGTGAACCTGCCTCTCTCCCATCAAGAAGTGGGGTTCTCATTCCCCTCTCTCACTCAATTAGGGCTGGCCTATGATTCATTTGTAACTAAAAGAATGCAGTGGAGGCTGTGGAAGTGACTCACTGTGACTTCTAAGGCTAGGTCAGAAGAAGCCATGCAGTTTCTACCTGGTTCTCTTGGGAGGCTTACAGTTGGGGGTGCTCAGCTACCTGAGACTGTCAAGTGGAGAGGCCAGACATAGATACTCTGGCTGACAGTCTCAGCTGAGCCCAACCTTCCCATTATCCCTGCAAACATGCCCAACATGTGAGTTAAGAAGCCATCTTGCAAGCAGACCCTCCAGCCTCAGCCCTAATCATCTGAATCACCCCGGCCATTCAAGTCTTCCCAGTTGAGGCCCCAGGCAGCAGGGAGTTGAGAGAAGCCATCTCTGATGTGTCCTGTCCAAACTGCTAACCCACAGAATTACAATCATAATAAAATGGTCAACGTCCTATGTCACTAAGTCTGAGGTGGTTTGTTATACAGTTTGTAGGTAATCCTAAGAGCATGTTTTGGCCAAAGTCAAAAACAAACAAAAAACCCATTAATAATCTACATTACTGTTGAGCTTAGTAATAGGACTAATTCTTATATTTATTGTGTAGGTAGCCAGATAGACCAGAAGGCAAAAAAGATCCTTCAGACCTGAAGAAAGGAAGATCACTCCATTGGTGCACAGAGGATGTATGTCCTTAGCAAAATGGAACTGTGTCCCATGCACATCCGGACTGTGAAGGACAGAAAGGGGCTAAGTACCAGGAAAAGGCTGGGCCAGGGAAGGAAGCGGCTTTTATAGCATAGCTATCTCATTCTCCAGCTACTGCCAGGCAACCTACTAAGGAAACTATGAATCTCCAAGGGGCTCATAAGACAAAGAACACAGCAAGGGGAGAGGGGGGAGATAACACACAAGCTGTTCCTCCACCCTATGAGGGACAGGATGGATAATGTATGACCACAAAAGAAAGAATAAAGTCTAAGGTATAATTTACCTTACAGCCTTGAATACCAAAGAGGAAAAGTCGAGCACTTTAACTATCTTTACTTTTTACCCTTCAAAATTCTATTGATAATATATTTTAAGTCTCTTTAAGTAACCGATATCAAAATAATTCCAAACATTCATCATGAAATCTTTGGATTTTTCTTCTAAATTAAAAAGATGATAGAAGTACATTCCTTTCATGCCATAATACCACTGACTCTTTATATGGATGGTATTAATTTGCTCGTTTTAGACTATTTTATACTGGATGCTCTTGGTGGGAAGTTCTTAGTGGAGTTTTGGCAGTAACAAACTCAACTGACAAACTTCAGAATATATTTTTCCATCAGAAATAATTTAATAAAGTGAGGCATAGTGGCTCACACCTATAATCCTTGCAATTTTGGAGGCCGAGATGGGAGGATTACTTGAGGCCAGGAGTTTAAGACCAACCTAAGCAACATAGCGACACACCTATCTCTACAAAAAAAATAAGAAGAAAGAATAAAAGAAAGAAAGAATTTAAGGAGAAGCTACTTCCCACCTGACCATTTCTCCACGCTATGAGTCATTTTCTTATTTCCCTTCTTTAATGCTGCAGGAAAGATAATGTCAGTAGATGTAGGGACTGAGTTCACTGAAGAAACCCATTGGCTTCAGCAAAAACTACAACCCAACAAGGGCTATTATATTTCCTTAACCAACACAAATGAGACACTCCTAGTTTAAAAGCTAAATATGTGGTTATTCATTGTTTTAAAAGGCTAAATAATCTTATATTCCACATTCCTCCTTCTCCCTCAAGTATCTATTCCTAGTGCAGCTGGTTTACTGAGTCAATTATACCTATTTTAATTCTAGTATTAAAATACGCTATCACCTGCAAAAAGTAAAAAAAGAAAAAAAAACACAGATCAAAACACAAGAATGCTTTTCAAGTTTATAGGTCCCTACTAAGTATACTTTGATTTTAATTAATTGAAAACCATGGAAACCTTAGCAGACTATTTTTAGATGCTTTATGAATCACTTCCTGAGGTGTGAGCAAGTTGGGACTGGCCTTTCTTCATGTTATTTATTGCATTCCCAGCTTCTGAAATGTAAGCTGAATGGGGTGTTACTCCTTCTCTCTCTGTCCTTTCCTCCTACCTCTTCTCTCTCCTTTTCACAAAGCTATGTGTGGTAGATAGGCAGGCACAAGAGGAGCGCCGTTCATTTCCCTACATCAAAACCTGGCCTGACCCAAATAATGTCAAAATAACCTTTTATGAAATAATCACAGTTCCCCACAGTTCAAATGATGAATTTAGAAGGAAAAACCACATAAACAGAATAAATCAATGAGAATTTCCTAATGACAGAGATGAAACACTATCTGAATAAAAAGAGGAAAAAGTCATAAAATTAAAAGGAAAAATATTAGTCAGAGTAGCAAAGAAACCTACCTATACAAGAAAATGTATCTAAACCACAGGGAAGTAACTGTTTCCAGTGCCAAGAAAACCCATGAGTTATGGAGCATAAATAACTACAACAGGAAATACACACTGAAAATTTTCAGAGATTTTAACAGTAAATACATGCTGGCTTTTTTTCTATGTCAGGTTTTGGCTAAATATCAGTATACAGTGAACGTGTAGACATTACTACTCGGGATCTCTCACCTTAAAAATAAAAAAATGGCAAGGTGAGAATAAATATGAAGATTTCAATTAAGTCTGAAGCAAATTCTAGACCTTGAATCAAAAGCATTAACCGCACAGAGAGAAGAACGTTCGCTAAAGTTATACGTAATTTGCTTTATGTCAATTTTTCTTTACTACATTATAAAAAAAGGTTTTAATGGAATTATTCTAACATCCACTAAAACAGCTTTATAAGCAAATCAAACCTTCATTTCCCTAAACTGAAAGTATTATTTTATAAGTTAAAGTGATATTTTATGAGTTCACTTTTAAATCTTTAAGCCACATATACCATATAAATCCTACAACAAAAAGACTTTAACAAATTCTACAAGGATTTTTAACCATTCATTTTCACTACAGTATAACTTCATGAAAATCAAGATTTATCAAATCTACTAAAAAGAGATACATATTTTAATCCAGTAAAATTGGACCACCAAGAGAAAAAAAAACTTGAAATTCAAATTCAATTTATGATGAAAGTACACTAATATTTTAATTCATAAGCTTAGAATCCAACTCAACATACCAATTTTAATGATGGATATATTTCATAAATATATTTTTTGAAAACTCTTCTTTCCCCTTGATAATATTGTGCTTAAGAAAATTAAATTGATAATCCTAGCTCTCTGGTAGGCCGAGGTGGGTGGATCGTTTGAGCTCAGGAGTTTGAAACCAACCTAAGCAAGAGTGAGACCCTGTCTCTACTATAAATAGAAAGAAATTAATTGGCCAACTAATATATATAGAAAAAATTAGCCGGGCATGGTGGCATATGCCTGTAGTCCCAGCTACTCAGGAGGCTGAGGCAGGAGGATCGCTTGAGCCCAGGAGTTTGAGGTTGCTGTGAGCTAGGCTGACACCACAGCACTCACTCTAGCCTGGGCAATAAAGTGAGACTCTGTCTCAAAAAAAAAAAAGAAAATTAAATTGAATATGTTACTCCCAAATTCTTCCACTCACTATTATATATATTTTTCCACATATAAAATATACTTTATTATCCTCATGAAAACTACATAGTATATTAAGATCTATGTTAAAATTACCTTGTTTTTTTCTCTAACTACTTTCTCTCTCCTCGACTCACAACTAAAACAATTTCACATAAGTAATGGCATAATCCAAAAGTTCCACATTAAACAAGAAGGAACAAAAAATCAACATTGGCTAAATGCAACTGCACTGCATTTCACAGTCACCAAATTTAAAACACTGACAACAGCATCAGTTGCTAAAATTCCCGAGTATCATAGGAATCTGGCAAGTCATATATCAGAGGGTGTTGAAGAAAAAATTTCTTTAAAAAAACTGCTATGGTACTACAGTAATAGGGTATTGGGCAGGTGGAAGAGGGGAGGGGGGCGGGTATATACATATATAATGAGTGAGATGTGCACCATCTGGGGGATGGTCATGATGGAGACTCAGACTTGTGGGGGGAGGGGGGGAAATGGGCATTTATTGAAACCTTAAAATCTGTACCCCCATAATATGCCAAAATAAAAAAAAAAAACTTGCTATGGTGGGTGTTTCATTAATGTTACAGCCCCAATATTTCAATAATCTGAAATAAGGGTCTTCTTTTATTTTTTTTAATAACAGGAACAAAATCATGAATTTATCTTTCACAAAATCATGAATCTCTAAATCCAGCACAAGTGTTCTATTCAAAGTGATTATGAGGATTTTTTTAGCAACACACTGCCATAAAAATAATGACTATATGACAGTTGTTTTATAAATATACACACAAATGTACTTACATTTATATATTTATATTTTATTACATAATTGGATTTCATTTCCCTTTCTCAAAACAAGGTCACTTTACATTTCCCAAAATCTCTGACTAAATTTAAATTTTGTTTTCCTGACAAATTTAAAATTGCATGATTTGAAGTAAACATATCAGAAAGCAGTCAACCACTAAAATATTAATTTATGTGCTTACTAATCCTAACAGAATCTCAACAATAATCTGAAAATATGATTGATAAAAATTTTATACCACACCCCATATTGGGCAGTGATCCTACTTTCTACGTGAAGACACTGGTAACTCCAGTTTTGCCAGCTAAAGGACTCAGGGCCAGACCCCTAAAACAAAAATTCCAGCTAGTGGGTGAGAAATGTCCTAAGAGAAGAGCTGGGCTTGCTAACCAGGAGAGGAAGAGCATTTCTGGAATAGGGTAGGAGAAGATCCCAGAGAAGCACTGAGAACAGATGGGGCATGTCCTAGGAACCAACACTAAGGTTAGGGCTTCACTCTCAAAGCAAAAGGTATCACAGAAGTTTTGAGTGAAGAATTTTACAAAGTAGTGCTGTAGGAGTACTAATTTGGAAGCTGTGTGAGAAAGGATTTGGGGGGAATAGAGAGGAACAGGAGGAAGGGAGGCTAATTCTCAAAATGATCTAAGCATGTAGTGTTGACAGGAGCCTGGTACCAGCATCAGAAACAATGGGACAGAGGTGGGACATGATGAGAGCACAGTCAGCTGGCAGGTGCAGGCCATCTTCCAACACCAATGTCTCAAGAAAGGTTTTGTTCAGCTGGCTGCTTTGGTTTAGTTTGGTTTGGTTTGCTTAGAAAGTGCCTATCTAGTTAGATTCACAGATCTAACTAGGATTGATCTCACAGTCAACAGTAGTTCAGAATTCTGTGTTCCTATTGTTAAAGCAAAGAAAGCAGTCAAAGAAAGCAGAATAACTCAGTGGAAAGAGCACCTGGTGTCACACCCAGGAGCCCACAAATCTATTTTTAGCTTTTTGAGCAATGTTGCTCATCACCTTGTACAACCAAATAGGTCTCAGTTCCCTTCAAAGAAAAATGGTAAAGCAAATTGATATGACCCACAAAGCTTCATTAATGGGAGAAATAAACAAACTCAAATCTGTGAAAGTGCTTGGGAGCAAAACCACTATACAAATGCTAAACCACTAACAAGTAATATTTTCTAAATGATGCCATATGGACCTTCAGTTCTACCCAACTGGATGCATGTTTTGTTTTGACGAGGATGCAAGCACATCAATACCAAAATGTACCATTTTACCTACATATGTTCATCCTTCCATGTCTGTTTTTTGCTTCTAAAGTTGTAGATCAATCACAATCTTGATAGAATTTTGAAAACACTATATGATTATTAAAAAAAAAATCTGACAGGCAAAGTATTTACATAAATTCAAATCCAGACCAAAGACTTTAAAACAAATATAATGCAATGGTTGCACTAAACCACTGGGAAGGCTGCCTTTGAGGCAGGTCATCCATACAACAAGTTGAGTATTCCTTAACCAAAATGCTTGGGATCATAAGTGTTTTAGGTTTCAGATTTTGCAAATTTTAGAATATGTCAACATACATAATGAGATATCTTAGGGAAAGGACCTATGTCTAAACATTAAATTCATTTATGTTTCATAAACACTTTATACACATAGCCGGAAGCTAATTTCATACAATATTTTTAATAATTTTGTGCCTAAAATAAAGTTTGTATACACTGAACCATCAGAAAGCAAAGGCACCAGGTGTGGAATTTTCCACTCCTGATGTCAGTGCTCAAGAATTTTGGATTTTGGAGCATTTTGGATTTTTGGATTATAGATGTTCAACCTGTATTCATGAAAACAAGGGGACATATAAAAGATAATTTGCATTTTGCATGAAAATTGAGCCCAATGAACACCTAAAAGTAACTGAGACAGTTCAGGTTTTCTCTTGTCCGTTCAAGTTGTGATGGCATGGACTCTTGGAGTCTAGTACTTTTACATGGCAAAAGTGAAGCTCATAGGTTATTAGCCAATGGGGAACATTCTGAACTCCTCTTTCCTGAAGACCTGGGTTTGTTCAAAGAAAACACAGTCTAATATATGAATTAGATTTAAATGCCCTAGAACTAGGGAGACAAACCAAGTAAATTTTAAAGATACTCTAGAGTGTTCTTTTTCTGCTCCTTACTTTCGAATGGTCTCTCTACTCTCCCATTAAGTTATGATAGTAAAATAAAAATAATTATGTAAGTATAAAATTAAAAATATATTAGTGTAAAACAATAGTGAAGACTTCAGAGCCTAACAGATCTGTGCTCAAATCAGAGCTGTGCCCATTACTAATTCTAGAATGGGAATGATAAGTCTATCACACTGTCACTAGATATATTTTGAAGATAGAGCCAAAAGGATGTGTGGATAGACCTGGTGTGGTGTATGAGAGAAAGAGAAGAGTCAAGGATGACTCCAAGACCTGAACATCTAAAAGGATGTCATCAAACTAACATAGGGAAGGTTACAGATGGATCTGGTTGGGTGGGGGAAAAGGAGAGTTGTGTTTGAGACTTGATTAGTGGAGAGATCTAGCAGGCATCTGGATACACATGCCTGGAGCACAGAAGATAGTCAGGGTGGAGATATAAATTTGGGAGTGGTTGGCATATAGATGGCACTTAAAGTCATGAAACAGGATGAGACTATTAAGGAAGTACAAACAGACAGAAAAGAGCAGATAGAAAGAAAGCTGGGGTCACTGCAATCTTGTGAGGTCAAAGAGAAGATAAGGAAAGGATAAGCAAAGGAGAATGAAAAGACTGATGAGTAAGACAGGAGAAAAACTGGGAGAGTAGGGAGCCCTGGAAGCCAAGCAAAGTAAGGGTATCAAGATGAGGAATAATAGGGATGGGTGAAGTAAAGAGAGAACTGCAAACTGACTAACGGATTTAGGAACTTGGCGGTTATTAATGGCCTTGACAAGAGGGGCTCATGAATAGTGAGGGTATGAACCTGAATGGAGTGTGTTTAAGAAAAATGGGAGCAAAGAATTGAAGACAGCATAGATGACTGTTCAAGTTGTTTTTGCTGCAAAAGGAGGCAAGGAAATTGGACAGTAGCCAGCAGGAGAAGTGCCATCAAAAGAACATGAAAGAAATACTGGAATGTTTGATGCTGATGGGAATAATCCAGTAGAGAGTGAAAACTGGCACTACAGCAAAGGTGAGGAGAAATGCTTATGAATGAGATAGCAAGCAAGAAGGGTTGAGATCTTCCACCTGAATGGAGAAACTGGCTTTGGATGGGACCCAGGCTAGTTCATCTTGGTAATACGAGGGAAAGCAGAATCTGTGGTTGCAATGTGAGTATAGCAGGCTATGTCCAAATAACAGTGGTAATCAACAAGATCAATTCTATTGTTTCTTAGGGATTGGAAGGGAAGACCCCCTTCCAAGGAAGGAAAGGAAGGAAATCACCCTGAACTTTACATTTCCTAATTATTTTAAAAAGACAGCATTTAAACCAATTATGCTGTTTTAAACTAGAAAAGACAGAATTATTTTTGACATATTCCTGGCTTTTGCTGAACAGGAATGTGGATTCCAGAGAAATATTAAATCAATTATAGAATATAAGTTACAGAACATAGAAGAATATGTGAGTTGTAGTAGGTAAATTTCAACCCCAGGGCATATGAAAGTTAGTATCCTTGTTCCTAAGTCTCTTTATTAGTCATTGTGTGCTTAGTATACCTTAAATTAACAATCCTTAAATATATTTAATAAGAAAACAAATAATTATATCTAAAACCAACGAGTGCATTGGTGTGCCAAACCTTGTGCTAAATATTATAATGTATTCATTCTCATTTAATCAGCACAGTAGTCTGCTGAAGGAACACTATTATTATTATTATTCCCTTTTCATAGATGAGGAAATTATGAAAAGTTATATAACTTGCCCAACAAATAGTAAGAAGCAGAGCTAGAATTCAAACCTAGGTCCTTACTACCAAGAAACACCAAAAACCTGTATGTTGAGAGTATACATTATTAAGTTACCACCCAAAGAACTTAGCCCAAGATAAACAAAGATAACAACTTTGAATTTTTTAAATGTACTAGAAAAAAACAAAAATACTGCTCTCTTGGGTAAGCAAAACATTTTTCAACTTTTACCCAAGTGCAGCAAGCAGATAATATAAGCCCTTCTCTGTTACTTCTGAAACACCAACTAGAGCCATGGTCTGCCCTCTGGGATGTCACCATATACTAACATTACTTTATAATAGGAGGAGAAATAGAAAGAAGGCTGAAGTTAACTTAAGACACCACAATGCTTCTCACACATTACCATAATTTCCCAAATTAGACATCATCAGAAAATAAATTTAAGTTGATAAACTATATAGTTCCAGTAGTCTCTGCTACTGTCACATTTTTATTAACTTCATATTTATCTGAATAAACAAGCTATTTTTAAGACAGCATAAAAAATGTATAAACAACCTGGAATACAGCCTGAATCCACAATACCTACACCCTGAGGCTGCCTGCCTCCAAGACAACCAACATTTGTCACTCCACTAAACACGCCGTCCTATTCCATTCACGGGCCTTTGCTCATGCTGTTCTCTGTGTCTGGAAATTCTCTACCCACCTCCTTCAGTAGTGGATGCCCAAATCCCCCACCTGCCCTGAGGGTTGGACACTAACAGCTTTCAGCTAACAAGGGATGTCACGTCCTCCTGCCCACAGACAGATGGGGAAGGGGTAGATTAAAAGAGACAAGAGACAAACCAACCAACTGAAATGTGTAGGAGCTTATCTGGACCCTGAATTAAATGAATTGTAACTTTTTTAAAGTTCTACCTTTTGAAAATAATTGCCTATCTGAACACTGACTAGGTATTTGATAATATGGAGGAATTATTATTGATTTTTAGGTACAATAATGATATCATGATTTGTATAAATATATTTATGCATAATATGGTGTCTAGGATTTGCTTTAAAATAACAGGATGGGGATAAGTCAGTAGGAGCACAGAGGAAACTAGATTGGCCATGAGCTGATAACTGCTGAAGGTGGGTGATGGGCACACAAGGGTTCACCACTTCATGCTGTCTATTTGTGTCTATTTCCCATAGCAAACAGTTTAAATAGAGAGAAGGAGAACCCATGAAAGGGAGGGAGGAAGTAAAACATACAACAGGAATGACAAACAGTGCCAAATCAGCCCACAATATTAAGTTTTCACTTATATTTGCTTAAACATCATCTGAAATAAAATATTAAAATTAACAGCCATTAGAATAAAAATATATTGAAGACTCATTAAATTTGTTTTGAAATAAAATAAATTGAAATACAGTGAAGTGAACAGATACTCTTTCATGCAGTCACTATGAAGGTAGGTAAAGCAAATAACCAAATTCCACCTCAATGACATGACTCCTAAAATAAGTTTAGACTTTTGCTATGCTGCAGGTAATACAAAATTGCTAATATTGAAAGCTGTGCTTTATCTGCATGATCTCAATTAATTCTCTCAAATACCCAATGAAGTCAATCTCATCACTGTACACTTTATTTTAATTTTTTTCCATTTTTTTTATTTCAGCATATTCTGGGGGTACAAATGTTAAGGTTATGTATATTGCCCATGTCCCCCCTCCCCAGAGTAAGAGCTTCAAGCGTGACCATCCCCCTGACGTTGCATATCTCACTTATTATGTTTGTATATACCCATTCCCTCCTCCCCCCTCCCACCTGCCCAACACCCAGTAAATGTTATTCCTATATGTCCACTTAGGTGTTGATCCCTTAATACCAATTTGCTGGTGAGTACATGTGGTGCTTGTTTTTCCATTCTTGAGATACTTCACTTAGTAGAAAGGGTTCCAGCTCTATCCAGGAAAATACAAGAGGTGCTATATCACCATTGTTTCTTAAAGCTGAGTAGTACTCCATGGTATACATATATCACATTTTATTAATCCACTCATGTATTGATGGGCACCTGGGTTGTTTCCATACCTTTGCGATTGTGAATTGTGCTGCTATAAACATTCGAGTGCAGGTGTCCCATTTGCAGAGTGTCATTTGATCTTTTGGGTAGATGCCCACTATACACACTTTAGAGACAAGGAAACTAAGGCTAGTAGGAGACCCTGAGCCTGGATTCGCACCCAGGCTACCTGACTCCAAAGCCTAAGTACTAAGCTCCTCCTTCCAAAGTAGTGCTCTGTGGAACTGGGCATCATCAGTACCCTAACGCCTTGCCATAAAGTTAACAAAGGGCCCCCCCCCAATAGTGGAAGGTGCTTCAAGCAACTAATAAAATGTGTGGCTGACCCAGCACTGGTATCACTGGGATGGTTCTGTGTTAGCTGTGTACTTTTTCTCTAGGATTCTCATGACACATGGCACACATCACAGGATTGGTTGGTACTCAGCCCTATAAACTTGTGTCTCTCCTAGGTGATAAGCCTACCCCCAAAAAATTACATTCATAATCTAGACCCTTTTATAACATAAATAAGTAGTCATCTTTTTAGACTATCATGGAAAATACAAGAAAACTTAAAATTATAAACTCACTAGTTTTGAGAGTAGAAATTATTAGTTAAACCTACAATCTCAAAATTTCCTTTCATAGAACAAGAGAGTAAATATATAAGTAGAAAGGAGGATGGTAAGGAACTGAAAACTAAACTACCATGGTCAAACTCGTTTTCAGATAACAGAGTGCAGAAATAATTTATCTGGGTTGCTAAAGAAAGGAAACAGGACTCAGAAGTTATATGAATGATCTCTTCAACTCTGCAACTGGGAGGAAAAAAACACCGTCCAAGTCGCCACCGGCCTTCCCCAATTCTGCAACCACATGGCTGTGTTTTAGACTGGGTGGAGCAGAGAGTAAATAAACACAGTTCCTATTTTTAGCATGCTTTTCCTGGCCACTCTGAAATTTCCTAGTCACTAATTATTGCCTGTTATCTTTTAAAATAGATTTTTATTCAAAGAACTCATAGAAAACGTCTCAGAATCAGGAAAAGACATATATAAGGTCTTATATAAAGCTAATTTATTTTGGAAAATAATTTGTTATGTAAAAAGTATTACATATATTCACAAAATAAATTAACTAGCAAAAATGCTTAAATTATTTTCCATTGCGAATATACTCCTAAGAGTAAATCTTCCCAAATTCTGTATTCATTACTAATATTAACGCAGTAAGATTTTTAAAACTCAAATTTTATTAAAATTTTGAAAAACATCTTTGTAAAAATTAACAATAAATTTAAATTGAAGATATAAGTTCTATATTAATTAACATGAAATTCTCTTCAAAATTTAAATTCCTAGTATATTTAATGCACAACTTTACTCAAAAATAGTAGATTGGAAGTACAAAGAACATATTCATTTGTATATTCCACATCTTCCTCATTTATGAAGAAAATTGGGGGATGGTCTGCACACATCAGGGCCAACTTACCCACTGCATACAATAAGCACAATATTTTTAAGGGTCCATGAACATCACAAGAAAAAAAATAAATTTAGGCTAAATAAAATGTTTTAATATATAATATTAATAGATTGAAGTTTATATCCAGCAGTCCCCATCCTTTTTTGCACCGGTTTCATGGAAGACAATTTTTCCACAGGGTTGGGGGGAGCTCAGGTGATGCAAGCCATGGGTAGCTTCTGTGAGGCTCCTGCGCTCCTGAGCTCCTGCGAGGCCCAGTTTCTAAGCTTCCTGGAAGACAATTTTCCCATGGCGTGGAGGGTGGTATGGAGCTCAGGTGGTGATGTGCAGCCCGGTTCCTAACAGGCCAGGGGGCAGTACCAGCTGGGGCCTGGGGATTGGGGACCACAGTTTATACCAACGCAATCCCAAAATCTACTTTTTAATTTTTTTTTTAATGGAGGAAGGAACCCACAAAGAGAAAAGGGTCTAGGCTCAGGAAACTCATAATGTACCCCTGCTACATATGAAGCCCTTCCCATCCCAGAAGCCTAAGTGGATCCAGATTATTCTTGCCAAAGCAGAAGATGGTTACTGGTGCCTTGGCTGCACCTGGATAATTGTGGGCACCCATTAGCACCTACTCCTCCATTTCCAGGGCCCCTCCCTCCTTCTCAACTTTCTCCCTCCAAGTTCCCCGAAGATAGGGGTACACAACAAATAGCCTCCCTGTATGCTGGTGCTATTCTGGGGAGGTCTAAATAGTGAGCTGGAGCTGCTGTAACAGCAGAATCTTTCTCTGTATCAATTGTTTGGTTGCTTGTTTGATTTCAGATCCCTTTGAAAAATCTAAAGAAAACTTCTCAGAAACATATGCACATACTCACAAAATGTTTCAAACAATTTCCTTTTTTGGCACACAACTAATTTCATCCTTGGAAATTCATTTCCTCTATACAGAAAATTTGAAAATTTTGTAAATAATTACACTTTTCACTCTCATTTTAAATGCAAAAATCAACTGGCTGCTTCCCCCAAAATTAAAATAAATTTAAATCATGCTGATAAAACAGAAAGTATACTAAATTTCCAATAGAAGGCTGCTATTTTGGTTTGATACAGAGGTAGAAACTGGGGCCTGGTCTTTGATAGTCAATCAGCTTCGACTTCTAGTGTTTTGTTTTAATGATGAAAGAATGGGGTAAAGTATCAAGTGGGGAATCACAGATTGCTTTGCCAAGCTAGGAGAACATATGTAAAAAAAGTATGAAAATCCCCCAAACTTCTTCTGGTTACACCCACTTTCATCACTCCCTGTGCCCACACACCCTGGCCTTCTGTGGCAAGGATAGCACCACTGATGCCGTCATGAAGGAGAGGATTCGGTCTGCATGTCAATGGGAGGCTGTCAGGACCAAAATAACCTTCAAAAGCGCTCTGTAGTTTTTCCTGGAGTCTACCAGCTTTTGCTTGCAAAGAGGCTGCCAGAGCTATAAGCACTCCTGACTGGCCAGCAGATGCACTTGGTTATCTGCTTCCCGCTGTGCTTCCAGGATGGCGGCTGGGCAAAAGCAGTCCTAGTTTTTCAGCAGTATCCATTATGCGGATGGCAAAGCCTTGAACTGAAAGACAGACCCCATTTGAAGGGCCAGAGAGCCACCAAATAAGCTAGCCCACCTGTTAACTGCTCCCTGTGGAAACAGTTTTCCCTGTTATAAAATACACATGCATATTCTCTGCCCACTTCCCCACACACAGACCCATACACCCCGCACCTGTCCTCTAGAAAACAGGTAAACCTCAGTGTGAACAAAATGAATTCCATAGCCTGCTCCTTTTTTTTTTTTTTTTTTTTTTTTTTTTTGCCAAGATCTCTTGAAAAGGTTAAGGAGTGAAATCTATGTCCCTGGTTCTGGCCAAACTGACAACCGTGCAGGCAGTCAATGCATCAGATGTTGTTCAGGATTCCTGGCCAGCGGGCTTCACAAAACTCAGCAGAGACTTGGAAATTGTGAAACTTTCCCACAACACATGGGACTTTTTTCACCAAAACAGCAAAGCCAGAGTAGCTGCCCAACAACCAGATGGGAACCTCCCCTTCACAGGACCAAGGTTTTCTTACCATCACAGTTCTACAGGTCAAAGATATCTGGATTTTTGGTGGTCCTCACCTGCACATGACAGATAAAAACCAGATAATGAAGAATGTCAAGGGTCTCACCCAGGTGCAGCTGAAGGGACCCATCCTGTCAAAACTTACTTAGGAATATCAGAAGAAATGTTAGCAACGTTGAGTGTATATGATGCATGTTAGAGAAACTGCTTTGAATTTTTTCTTCTAGATTCAGCCACAAAAACCAACCTGACTGTTTCCCAGAACTAAAGCTTCACGGGGTCTCTCCCACTAGGTGTGGCTTCTCCTACTTGGCCATATTTTTACGGATGATCTTGCTGAACCTTCGGGGCTCTGTCCTCTCACACATCTGAGTGCCCGCTACTGGGCACACTAGAACTCCTACTGAATCCACACTTTTATTGGCAAGAACCCTGCTGTAAAACCAGCACCGGGGCTTTTGTGTCTCATCATATTCAGCAATGAAAGTTAAAACTGAAGGGCAGGAGCTCCAGTGTACTTTGCTTTCTTAGCTTTTTTCCAACATACGAAGAGAGAGATGTCTGTGATCCTACGGCAGGACAGGCCTGCTTTAGGGCATATCAAAGGTAGACTAAACTAGTTCCCTAACATGAAGGTCACCCGATGGCAACTTCCAGACCACGTGCAGTGTCACTGCATCCCACCTGATACTCACCTGCAGCAAAATGCCTTAGTAACATCTAATAATTTTTTCACAAAAATAAATTTCAAAGTAACAGAAATCAATGGGAAAAAAACTATAAATCATGGATCCCAGAACAAGAAATGATGCCCCAGTCTGAAGGTGATTAGACTCAAACTGAACCTTGAAAGAAAATAAATTCTTCATGTGCATACTCTTTTCAAAATACTTAAGAATTGCCCCTCTCTGTCATATAGATATGCCCATTTCTACTTTATAACACCTTTCGTATATAAAAATAAATGTTTCTGAGCCAGATCCCAAACACATTTTGCTTTGTCATTTCAAGTGAACCAGTATGTGACAAATGATAAGAGCCTCAAAGATTAATGGAAGTTGAGGGTGGAGGAGACCAGCAACACCTCGATACTTGGGCAGTGCCCACACAGGGTTGGGCTGTGGAGTGGAGCCCTTCTCTCTGCAAAGCTCCCTGTACAGAGGACAGCCTGTGACCTTGGCCTCATTAGCACCAGCGACACCAGAGGTCACACAGCAGGTGAAAAGGATTGCCCCACCATGCGGCTCCCACATTCTGAAGAGTCTTTAGTCCCCCAGGGGTAGTGCCCTGCATGTAACTTTTGAGAGCAACAGGTGGCTTTCAGGATGGCCAGGCGAGATACTGTTGCATTCTTGGAACAAACAAGCCTGACTTGCTAAATAAATTTAGTGCACAAATATAATTTTTTAAACTTCAAGGACAGACAGATGCTCTGCCTTATCAAAATAAGCCGTGGAGCAGTTAATTTTTCTAAGTAATAGTGGGCCAGAGACACATGACCAAGGCGTTAAAGTTCACCTCCTTTCATGGCACAAAAACAACTCTTCAGTTTCTCAACCAGCCAAACAGTTCACCACCTCAAATGGGTGCTGTATCAAGATTACCTTTTGATGATACTGGGTTTCTATTTTTGTGCCTTGTTAAGGAAGCAGGTGAGGAATGAAGGGTGACCTTCCCAATTTACAAATATAAAAAACATGAGAAGGCACCTGGATGGTGTGCAGATTGACCAATAGGGGATCAGGGTCCAAAGACCAAACTTGCTAACATCTGGTGTGACCTTGTGTCATTTTATAGACATGGGCCTCAACTTTTTTACCTAGAAAATGGGGCCACCAATGATGTCCACATACAGGATCATTAGGAGGGTACATTAAGACTAAGGTGATGCTAAAAATGGCTTGTGGAGATGAAAGAGCTATGTAAACATTAGGTGTTATTAGCATACCAATGAACTTTCACTGAATTTTTTTGTATTGTTACCACCATTCTATGTTTTCAAAACATCTTGCTTCAGGAGTTTTAAGCTTCTTTTAAGCATTAGGATAACTATCCTAATGTAATGAGCAAATCAACATATAGTTTTGTTTCAATATACTGCATAAAGAATACAGTGAGCTATAAAGTGTTTACCGATTTTCTTAAAACTCAAAATACATGCCAGATGTAAAGTTCAGATCTTCTTTCTTTTGAATTTGATCCTCTCTATGAGGAAAAAAGGTATCATTTGTTATTTCATCAATTAAATTTTTTATTATCTTTTCAATTCCACTGAACATATAGAAATAATTAATTCCTTGGCCTTAATAGATTTTCTGAATTATTCTCTGCATTTTTACCTCTGTCAAGAAAAAAAAAAAACATGAAGACTATTTTCTTTAGTGTAACAGTCACCGCTACCTCAATAACAGAGTCTTTCCAGACTCTGAGATTAAAAGCTCAACAGCTCTGTCCTGGGAGTGACTGAAACAATTGTGCCAACCCACCAGAGTTCACCATGCCGGAAACTGAGAAAAGTAACAGACTGGGGGAGAATGCCCAGGGCCTGAAGTTAAGTGCTTACATTTAAAATAGTAAGGGAACCAACCCAAGGTGAACCAAAACAAAAAATATAAAGCCAAAACATGATATTCAAATAAGGTACGGTGAAGCAGGGAGTATTAAAAATGACATTTCAAATTATGGATGATAAAGAGATGGGAAAAAATCAAATATTATCTTTAAAACAGGACAGAGTTTCTTGGTAAGGTGTTTTTTTTTGGGGGGGTGGATATTTTAATGGATTTATTAGCAAACTTTCAGGAACAGCACAGATCTTTCTCATGTAAAGAATCAAATCACAGTAAAATATCAGAAACTGAATCATTCAGACAAACAGGTCTTCCCAAGATCTGCATAGATTTTACTTACCAAATCAGTCATGCACAAAGTACTTGCCCTGGTGCCCAGAAGACATACAAGAAATCTGGCAGATAAGAATTCAAGCACTTTTTACAGCAGAAAGAGGAGAGAGCAGAGTCCTCCTGGCATATTTAACACTTGAACCAAGCAGAGGTACAAACCCTAATCAGAGCCCATGACTCTCAATTTGCAGCTCCTGGTCTCCACAGGCAACTCCGCAGCCAGCATACAGGTCTCTGGTTTAAGCCTCTACACAGAAATTCAAGGAATTCAGCCTCTCTGCCTACTTGATGCTTTTCCATTGCTGTTTTTAAACATGACCCCAATGATCTTCTCTGTTCAAATACAGCAGAAAAGCCTAAGGCTAGACTAACAGTCCTCTCTACACAAAAATCAGCCCTCTCATGAAGGTAGATGCTTAACTGTTCCTCTTACTCTTGAGAAGCTCCATCCACATCTCAGGGTAACCCGTCTGCTGCCGTTGCTTCCACAGTGGCCATGGCTCCATGGCATGTCTTGGGGCCAAGCTTCAATCTACCACTAAAGAGAATTAGCCCCTGGAGCTGTGGTATGACGGACATCCCCCCAACAGTGGTAGGTACACAGCACTCCAGAGCTTACCATACTTCCCTTGTTCCTCTGTTCTTTTCTCCACCACCTTTAGAGCACAGCCTCCTGACAAGTGTTCCCTGGTGTGCCACCAGGGGGTCACAGGCCTGCCATGGTATGGATCCCTGCACGCCCCTACCCCTCCATCCTCCACCCCTAAGCAATAACTTCAGTTGAGCTGTAGAATTATATCATTTTCTATGTGTGGCCTGGAGTGAAAAAGATTGGAAGCACCATTTTGGAGTGTAATTAATGGATCCAATAGCTCCTGGTGTTCTCAGGAATGGTGGACCTGAGAGTTGCCAAATTTTTTATCTGGGCACAGAAGCTTTATCACACCCTGTTATTTTGGAGACATCTTCTAAGCCATCTTACTCCCTGTTTTACCCCACTGTCTGGCAACCGGCAATGATGAGGACAGCAGCACAAATGCACTGAGGTCAGGGCTGCTGCCAGAGAGAGGACACTTCTCACCAACTTCTCAGTAGGAGCCCAGCAGAGCACTCACTACGGGTCCTGTTTCTTTTTTCACTCTCTTGCTTCCAGGCCCCTCATGGTGGCATTCATAAATAGCAGCTATTCTTTAGGACAAAAGGCTATTTAACTATTTAGAAATATTTTTCAACAATACTTTCTTCCCTAACAATGAAGATGGGTAAGAAGATCTGGCTAACGATGCTGTAGGAAAGGAAACCCCTCTCCTTCTTTGCTTGGCAAATATAATACTAAATTTTCACAGAAAGGCTATAAACTTTCTCCCCTTTCTTCTTTAACATTTTAAAGAATGTTAAAATTAATTTCCACTTAGAAATAAGTAAATAAAACTGCCTAGTAGAGGTATATGTATTAGCAATGGTGTCACAATCGAGATCAGGACAGCTCGAGAGCACTTTGCTGCTGCCAAACTGTGGATGCCCCTTCAGTCTCTAGACAGGAGTCTCTAAGGACTCAGCCTTCCCCCAGGCCACTTCTCCTCTTGGTGTCTACTCAAGACAAGTGAGGGACACAAGCTTCTCTGCTGGCAGATTCATCCACGTTAGTATGGAAAAGGAAAAAATTGACCTAAAAGAATAAATGGGAATAATGACAACCTCCTACCACAATTGAGTTGAGGAGAAAGAGTCCATACCAAGTAACCAAGACTACAAACATGCAACAACTGAAATGTTCATATTACTGCTTTGCAGCCAATAAAATGTATTTTATAGAAGCTTCGGAAGTTCAAAGTTCATTCCTCTTGACCACAAAGGTCTGTATGGAAAATGCCCCAGCATTCAAAAAGTACATGTCCACCCAAGGCCATGCCATGTCAGCCCAGCCTGTCAGCCCACCATAATGAGGGGCATTGGGACATCACTAGATTGATTCTCTTCCTCCCAGCATAAATCACCCTTATAAACAGACATCCATCTGGCAAGTGTGGATTTATAATCTTTTATGAGTAAACAGCATTTTTACTACATTTGTTTTAGCAAAGGTTGAAATATCTAATCACCTCTTTCTAGATTAGTGCTCATGCCTATGTCAAATTTGTTCTTTCTAAAAACTGTTCCTCTTGGGCATGTTCTTCTTCCATGCTGCAGAATGCTATGGCACGCAGACAGAGTCTCTCTTGAGAGGGATGGGCAAGAGCCGAGGCACAGACCTGGAAACAGTGGCTGCACAGCAATGATTAATCCAGGTAGATTAAGGCTCCAAATAACCAACCCAGGGCCCTTTTTGGTAACTGAAATAAGATAATTTTTATCCTTTTTACCCTTACCTGGATCAGAACTACATTCTATGGCACATGAGTACACAGGACAGACCATTGTTTTCACATACAAAATCTGTTTCTCCAAATTTGACCAAGGACTTGTTCCCCTTCATTGATATTTTGGTATTTTATATCCCCTCAAGAAATGGGCAGCTCAACTTATTGAAGAAAAAACTCCACTGAGACAGCTTAAAGCTTAATCCTACCCCCTATACCCACTCAGCCATGGGGTCACAAACAGGACCCCTCTGTCACCTGCATAATTTTAGGAGCTATTTGCTCTCTTATATCTAACAGAGCTAAGAAGGGCAATCAAGAAACCAACATATGGCCAGGCGCAGTGGCTCACGCCTGTCATCCTAGCATTCTAGGAGGCCAAGGCAGGAAGATAGCTTGAGCTCAGGAATTCAAGATCAGCCTGAGCAAGAGCAAGACCTCGTCTCTACCAAAAACAGAAAAATTAGCCAGGTGTCATGGTGTGCACCAATAGATCCAGCTACTTAGGAGGTTGAGGCAGGACCTCCTTGCTTGAGCCCAGGAGGTTAAGGCTGCAGTAAGCTAGGCTGACACCACTACACTCTACCAGGGGTGACAGAGTGAGACTCTTTAATATATATATATATATATATATATATATATATATATATATATATATATATATATGAAAGGTTTCACAGCTGTTCTTAATCCTGCATATACCTTAAAATCCCCGGAAGGATTTAGCAAACCCCCAGAGATTCTGATTAAACTGGAGTGGAGTGGGGTCTGCATATTAGCATGTTTTAGAATCCAGGCAACTCCACTGTGTCTTAGAATGACTCATCTGAAGATTCGGTGTTTTCTCTTCCTTCTTCCTACCTGAAAGAATTGTTAGATGGAGCAGGATAAGTGTTCAGTAGAGCTAAAACACTGTGATAACCACCTGAGATCCTGGGTATATTGCTATTCAGTGGTGATCAAACAACTCTTGATTTTGTCCATATACCTAGATAACTCATTTTGGTTTGTTAACTGCTTTTGAGACCAAAAAAACTCCATCTAGAAAATCATTATGCAAAGAACAGGTGCTCCACAAATGAGTGGTTCTCAAAGTTTTTGGATGAGCAGCACCCTTTGGAACATTAAACCTTTTGAGTGTACTTAAAGGGATCAAAATGCTCAATACTACACTAAACAAAGCATAAAAACTCCAAGCAATCACAACTACAGCATAAGATGACTGCAATGACCAACACACTCTTCTGCACTGTGTCAACTTCCCACCTAGGCCTAGCTCTCAGTACATTCCAGGAAAGATCCAGGCTTTGTGCTCTTCCATCAAACTTCCCCTCTCTCCACCCACCCACTCCCCACAGCATGCCTCAGCTCAGGGCTCTAGCAGGTCTCACCACACACAAGCACTCCTCTGCGGCAAAAACACGTTTCACATGCTGATCCACACACAGCAGCCAATAGTAAAAGGCATCGCCCTAAATAGTGCAGGGGGAGGTAACCAGTAAGTATCTGAATTTGATTAATATTCACAATTTAATTGTTTAAATCAACTTAATTCATTGAATTATGATATACCCCTAGAAAAAAATCCTAAGTGTATGGCTTAAGGGATTTTTACACCCTTGGAAGCAATACCCAGATCCAGAAACCAAACATCACTGGCACCCAGGAGGTCTCTTAGTTCCCCCTCCCAATCATCAGCCCCAAAGGTAACCACTATTCTGACTTCTATCACCCCAAATTGTTTTATCTGCTTTTGAACTTTAAATAAGTGGAATGAAAAATATCTACTCTTTTGTGCCTGGCTTCTTCACCTTAACATTAGGCTTGAGAGACAAGTGGGGCATAAAACAGCCATCTGTTCTCTTTGTTATTCTTTCTTGTCCTTATAGTATTCCATTGTACAATATGCTATTTTATAAGATGGTCATTTGGGTTGCTGTTTCCAATTTGGGGCTATTACAGTTAATGCTGCTGTAAGCACTCTGGTACATGTCTTTCAATATACATATGTGATAATTTCTATTGGGTATATACCTAGTAAGAAAGGCATTAAGGTAGGTACTCAAGGATAGGCAAATAGACTGATGTAACAAAGTAGACTCCAGAAACAGACTCTTATATATATGGTCACTTGATTCACCAATGCAGTGGGGAAAAGATGATATTTTCCAATAAATGCTACTGAATTAATTACTTGGATATTTATAATGAAAGAAAATCTTAACCTATCTCACACAACACACAAAACTTCTGAGAAACTATAAATCTAAATGTGAAAAATAAAACAATAAAGGTTCTAGGGGTTAAATAAATGAATATCTTTAGGTCTTAAGCTAAGAAAAGACTTCTGAAACAGGACACAAAATACCCACATGTAAAAATACTGATAAATTGAATTTCTCTATAATTAAGGATTGTTATTCATTAAAAGATACCATTTAAGACAGTGAAAAGGTAAGTTACATACTAGAAGACATTTTTAATATATAATACATCACACAAAAGACATACCTAGAGAATGTAAAGAAGTCCTACATAGCAATTTTTAAAAAAGAGAAACAACCCAATGTTTTTTAAAAGGGCAAAAGACTTGAACAGGCATTTTAACAAAAGAGAATAACCAAATGGCTAAGAAACATGAAAAGGTATTCAACATCATTAGTCATCAGGGAAATTTAACCAAAAAGCCACAGTAAGGTACCATTAGCTAACCATCACAATCAAAAAACAAACAAACAAAAAAACAAAGAAACACTGACAATACCAAATGTGAGTATTTAGAGCAACTAGAATTCATATAAGCTCTTTGGTATGTAAATTGATTTAACCAGTTAGGAAAATCAATTGATAGTATCTCCTAAAGCCGAACATACACATATCCTATAACATAGCAATTCTACTTCTAATTTTAGCAATAATTTTAAATGTATAGAAAATTATTTATGGAAACATATATAATCCAGGAGCTTTGAAAGAGCACATAGATCTCTTTCAACAAATCATCAAGTACTCCAAAGAAACACATCTTTAAAACTGGTATTTCATCAGGAATTGTATCAGCTCCAATATGAAAATATCAGAACAATTCTACTGGCATTTAATATAAGTTATTAGTATGGATTGACAGAAATAAGAATCTAAGCAACTCACTTTATTTCCTTCAAGAATAAATGTTAAACCACATTAACAATTTCAAAAATTACATCTATTATCCCTACAGGATATCAGAGCTTAGAAAGGAGACAGAAAATAAAAGGTAGCAGGAAACCATATGGAGAGAGTCATATGGCTTGTGATTCTAATGGTAGCTGCAAACGAGGTCACTTAACCCTCCATGGCCACACTAACTGGTCAAAAGCAACAGAGGCTTCATCAGCAATGTTCATAAAAAACAGCCTACCCCTTCGTGGGCATTTTCAGTTTAGAGAGTAGACACCTGCTACCTATCAGTCTCTCAAAAGACAGATAGGACTCGTGTCAACCCACCACTACATTATTTGGTTTGCTCTTAATCGTTACTATTTATAAACAGTCTTCAGAGTATATGCATGCATAAGTGTAGCATGTGTACACATGCAGCTATCTACGGCAAAAAACAAATTTGCAAAAATAGCTGTCTGAAAGACCACATCTTGTTCTATTAATACCCACATACTGCAGTATTACATAACAATTTTTTCCAATTCTGTTATGCTAATATGCAAATAAATGAATTCAACCATAGCTAGGAGCTAAATGTACTAATCAGTATGGCCTTGTGTATCTCTAACTACAAAAGAATTTTACATGATCTCCTTCGTTCTGAAAAATCCCACGAATCTCCATTATTAATCACTTTTTTAAACTCAGCTCTTGGTTTCTGGGATGTTAATACCTGCAACATCAACATCAGTATATTTAGCACTCTCCAAGAACATACTTGACTGTTGATTTCATAGCAATGTGTTGTAAGTATTACCACATTCTAAAATTCTATAATTATTTGACAACTTCAAAATAATAATAGGGATAGATACTATCAGACACAGCTCACCTAAAAATGAAAATGTTACTAACTGTTACCTGCTTTACCTTCCAGGACCTTAAAATGTATGTAAGTTGACTTTTTGTTAAAAAAGAAACAAAAATGGTAAATGAGCCCCCTAAAAAGTTTTTAATCCATCAAAGGAGAGAAGAGCGAAAAAGGGCAAAGTCCTGGTTTGTGGACCAGACAGAACCCTGGGGCCTGGTAGACAGGACTATGGCTATGGCTTCATGTTGGTTAGGTACACATGGGTTGCATCCCAAGACTCAGCTACAAAAAGCCAAACTTTTCCAATTAAAAATTAGGTGTCTATTTTAGGACTGGTAGAAACTGCCAAAATCAAGGAGCCAAAATGGCTTTGGCAAGTAGGAGAAAAAAGGGAAAGCCAAAGTCACTCAGAGGATGGAGTGGGAGAGTGTGATGGAGCAGTTAAAAGCGTGGGCTTTCAAGACAGTCAAACCTAGTCTGAATGCTGCCTTTGCCTCTTATGAGCTCTGTAACCTTGCTTGGAAGTTCCCAAACTTTGTGGAATGAATTTCCTCGTCTATAAAGAAAACGATGATGTCTCCTTGCAGGGTCTGGTAAGAGTTGCATGAGATGGTGCATACAAAGCACGTCTTAGTATCTCCTGCACCCACTCCGTGCATTCCAACAAAGGGCAGAATTTCTAACATTATATGACAACATATGCTGCAGGATTAAAGATTCCACTCCTACAACTATGTCTATTAATACTCTAGATCCCTTATGTATCTTCTTTTTTATTAATTTTATAGCACTCCCAATGAATATCTTTTGACCATCCAATATTAATGACAATAAACATTTAAGTAAGTTAGCTCCTTTAAAAATAAATAAAAATTGAGCAAAAATTATAGATATCACTTAAAGAAACCAAATACCAGAAAAGAGATTAAATGCCTTAATAAACAATAGCACTCTCTTGCCATGCTTTTTAAACTTTGATAGAAGAACAAAAATCAAAAGAAATTTTCAAAGGTCTACTCTTATTTCAGGGGCACAAAAGGGACAGATTATTTATATTAACATCTTACAGAACAATTCTGGAACCAACCAAATTCCTGGATCCAACTTTAAATAAAGGTTTTTCCTTCCCCTTGTTTTCAAAATTATGTACATGAAATAAATTTCTTCTTGGAAGTACATAGCCCACTAAGTTTTATATTGCAATCAAAACCAGTTGGAGTCTAAATAACATCTTCATCAAACTCCTAAGATAAGTTATGTCATTCCTGTTGACTTATTCATCCATTCACACATTTATTCTACACATATTATACTTAAATACATGCTTTCCATAAGACGTTAAACTGGATGTTTTCATAGACTCAAAGTGAGTAAGATGCAGTTGCCTATGAGGCAAAATAACTGAATGGAGATACAGGCAGAGTGGTGGTCTGAAGGCAGAGAAAGAATTCACTGTAACGGGGAGGTGATTAACTGAGGAAGACCTTAAAGATGACTAAAAGAAGAGGAAAGCATGCCAAGCTGAAGAAAGACAGGTATGAATATAAAGGCTAAGTTTAGGCACAGAGGGCAATCTTAAAGGGCTCCAGCATAGGTTGTAAAGGAGTTACATAGGTTGTAAGAAGATTTTATTATAAGTAGGGTGACCACATGATTTATCATCCAAACTGGAATGCCTTTGAGAGTGAAAGGAGGTGCTACTAATAATTCTGTCAGGACAAAAGATATAAATCTGCACTGTCCTGGGCAAATCAAGACATATGGGTGCTTGGCATAATGAAATTAATGTTCAGTGCCCTCTGATAACATAGCTGAGGCTATTTACATATGTGCACGGTTGTACAGAGGCATCAGATTTAGAAAGGCACCAAAACAAACCATTCCTAAAAGCATCTATGGAACACGTCTGAGCAATTTCTCTAGGCATATTTGCTTATTTCAAAAGACAAAACTTCTCAAATGGGCATGGCAGTGTTAGTGACATTCAACTCGAATGGAGTTAAAGGAATCTGCTCATCTCAGTATAAAATCTAAATAAATAGAAACTAAAAATCAGAAAAACATACTAGGTAATGCTTAATGAGTGCTTATTAAGTGCTACACACTGCTCACACATCATCTCATTTAATCTTCAAAACAACATTGCAAGAGGGGATTTTATTCTACCTGTTTTAGAGATGAGGTAATTAGACACACAAACTTCACTCAAACTTCAGTATCTTGTCCAAGCCCATACAGAATGGAAGTGGGGGAGCCAGAATCTAATCCAAACACCTAACTCCAGACTCTCTATTTTTCACCCCACTATTGTGCCTCCTGAACAATCCAGACATATAACATGTGGCCTGGGTGTAGCCCAGCTGAGATTATTAGCTAGAACACATTTTACCTAATTACCCCTACCATGTGACCAAGCACTAGTGGGCAGAGGGCCTAGCCTCCTGCCCTGCTCTGCCACTCTAGAATGGGCAGGTGCCAAATATCCTGCCAGCAGGCTGGACCATTCACATAATTGTCTCTGAAGCTCAACGCAATTAGTTATATACTTTGGGTACCCTAAAGCTATGGAATTATTCTGACACAAAGAAAATAAGCATGACTGAAACTTCCTTGGTGGCTCTAATTCGAGTCTGAGTCACAACTGACACTCATGCTAAGCACAACCCTCCCGATTCACCTTTATTATCAGCAAAAAAAGCTGGCCAGGGAGCTTACAAACATGCAGTTTCAGATCTTGTGGCCCACTGGTAAAAACTATTTGAATCCCACTAATAGATAATGAAAAGGTAGTTAAAGTAATCCAGAGGTAAGGTAGATAAGCAAATAATGGCATCCAAAACTCAGTATTAATAAGGAGTAGAGCATCTATTCTTGGACATGTAGGTATAACGTCTGCAGAGAAACTATGAATGTCCGTGCTTCATTTGTATCTGCATTTAGGCTGTAGACAATATTTTGTTGAATACTGAGGCATGGATAACTTCAGCACAATAAAGAAGAAAATAAATCACAGTCCGGTTTAGATGCCTTGCAGAGCACACAGAAATCTAAACGGAAGTGACCATATTCTGGGAGAGCATTCTAAGAAAATAACTTAAGTGGATGATATCAGCAATTTATAAACAATTTCCTGTCATTTGCCTATTTGGATTTGGTCAAAAATAATGCAAATCAAATAAAACTATGTGGGGGAGAGGTTCAAAAACAAGGAAACAAAGGCAAGTAATTTTTAGGGTATGAAAATTAATATACTCTGATTACCTTTGAAAACTGAACTCTGAATTGGGACAAAAGCTCTTTGAGCTGGCTAAAATAAGCAACCAAGTCCTGGTCTTTCAACAGTTATCTTGTGTGGTCTAAATGCATTAGTACAAAGTAAGGTGGAGTGTTGCTGATTGGCCATTAGATTTTTCTGACCTAAATGATCCAGGCTGCCTATCTATCCAGGCAAATTCACTTTGTAATCCAATTACTGTCTGTTTAATATTTATGATATGCCCAAAGGTTTGCAGGGCATGCAGTTATCTTTGTTTCCCCCATTCAAAAAAAAAAAAGTTTAAAGTCAAATGCATTTTTTTTAAGATCCAACTCAAATCCTTGTTATCTGTGCAGCCCAGCTTTTGCTTGCAAGCAGCCTAGTTTATTTAAACCATGGGTCAATACAGTATATATTATATACATGTAAGTTTTTTATTATTTTTGTTTAAATATGAATAACAGATGTGAAAAGCCTCCTTGTTCTCCATGTTAGAGAGCTCAGCATCAAGACATAAGTATATATGTTAGTATAAAGACAGTAAAAGTGTTTCTCCTACACAACCTGATACTAGGATAATGACAATAATGATAAGAAAAATAAGGGCTGCCCCCTTGAGCAAGGTCAGACTACTGGTCCTACTTGTAGCTGTGAGGCTGAAAGCCCTGGTCAAGCAGCCACAACAGGTGACTAAACAGCTGCCTGGCTATATTATCTGTCAACAACTTCTGCCAGCAGAAATAGAGATTCTTTCTTTCCCTCTCACTTCTCCTATGTTTAAAGGGGAAAATCAAATTTGGTGTCCCAAACCACCAATGCTACCTTAATTACATAGAAAATTTAAACTGCCACTGTAATTTGAGGGACAGTTGAGTACAGCCATACCCAAGTGGAGTACAACAACCAGCTCCAGCACCTGGGGCAAGGAGTTAACCTCTCTGAACTTTGATTTCCTCCAGTCTCTGTGGTTGGTGCAGGACCCAGTCAGAGAATTCTGGTAAGCACTGTTCACATGTTTTGCACGTAGTGAGGGTTTAATAGATGGTAGCTACTGTTATTGCTTCTAAATACCAAAATAATGCAATTGCCTGCATTTCCTACTTATTGAAAAAGGACACAAGATCATGCCATGGTCTGGGGATGGGAGGGGGAAGAGGACTACAAAGAAACCTGGCTGACTTTTCTGAGGTGGTGGAAATGCCCTATATCTTGTTTATGGTGGTGACTACATGACTATACGTGTTTGTCAAAGCTCATAGAACTGGACACCAACAAGAGTGAATTTTACTGTATGCAAATCATATTGCATTTTTTAAAGTATCAACCAAAGTATTTAACTAGTTCTGATTAAAATAAACCATTTAAACTAACAGACATTTTAACTTATTTCTAAAACTAAAAAGAAATCTAAGGCCTAAAATGCTACTCATGTGTTTTTAGACCAAGCTCTTGAATTCAAGGATTGAGATATTTGTAAAATATGGATGCCATCTGAACAATTAACCAAATTTACTACTTCAAAATAAAGTATAGATTGTATTGAATAGTGTGATGAAATGAATTACGGAAAGAGAAAATGAAAGTGATGTTTTCATTTACTAGATTACTTAACATGACAAACATAATGGCTTCTTCTCTAAAAATCCAGTAATGGGCCTTTGTAAACAATCCCAAAAATGTCTCATTATTTTCAATAAGCTAAGGAAAAATAGAAGTTTGGTGATTATTTCCATGATTTATTTATCATCTCAAGGTATTTGTAAAAGGTTCTATAAGGCTGCTCACCCTAAATTTTCATCAACACTATTACCACAACCAAGGAGATCTTTTAATGTATATCTATGCATATGTTTTGGCAGACAATGTAGTTTTACAACAATTTTTTCCTCAACACTGTATTCACAAAACAGATGGGGTACCAAAGAAATTATTTTAAATGAAAATTATAAATTCAGGTAAGCCTACAGTGTACTTCTGTGTAAGTCCTGCACTTTAGCAATAATCCCCCCCCCCTTCTTCGCCCACCATATATCACATTTAGGCTATTATTTCTCCCTCTGACTTTGGGATCCCCACTTAAGAGGGATGTTAAGACTGTAATGAAGATGGAAGCTAGGAAAGAAGCATAGTTCGCATTTCAACTAATACAACCCCATATATACTGGCCTTAGCTAACATATATCCCTGATGTTCCCTCCAGTCCCCAATTATCACCTTGCTTACTAATCTACTCCAACTTCTACTCACAGACCACCTGACTGCATGCATCCTTATATTTAAAAAAAAGAAACCAAGGAAAGATGTTACTATTGCTTTTTTTTCAGTTGAGCAAAAGCTTAAGCTTTTGCTTAAGCTTTTTATTCTTTTTAAACAAAAGTGAAATGTAATTTCTGCCATTCATGTGACAAAAATATCTGCAATATTCATTGCTTTATGAAATTTGATTTTAAAGTAAAAGACCTCTTTTTCTATTAGGATATTGTCTTGATGCTATAAGTTATGTCCTAGAAAACACCACACTAAATTTCTAAAATCTTAACACTTCAAGGCATCAATTCTAGGGGAAACATACCAAGTAGTTGCCTGTTTAAATATAGTATCCTCTGTTTCCTATAACACCGGCTTGATCAATTTTCAATACCACTTCCATAATTTTTAAGAATGTTTAAGAAAATGCAAGTTGAAAATAGAGGCAAGAAAAAGAAGTCTGTTAAGTCATCTTAGGAAGTTCAAGATAATAAATCCAAAACCACCTGTTTTAGAAATTAACAGAACTTAGAGAAAACATTACTTCCTCCATTCATTCAGTACCAGGTTTATTTAGCCCCTGCTATGCTCCTGACATTTTGTATTTAGGGATACAATGGTGAACAAGAAGCCAGCTGCCTTCATAAGAAAGAAGAAAAATGAAAAAAATATCTTTGAAAGTTTCAGAATTCGATATAGGTATCAATGTCATTTCTAAAACCAGTGATGGCTGAACAATTAATTATTTTCCCATATGCTTCTAGCAGAGCCTCCAATGAAGAAATATCTGCTGACAAGTTCTCTATGCCGTATATCAGAAATATTGACAAATCATCCTTCTTCCTTATCTCCCATAAATGTAAAACTGAAATAGATGCTGTTGTAATTCAGTAAGTTACACTATGATTCCCACTATGGACACTAATAAAGTTTGATTTTTTTTAATGCAAAAACAGGCCCTTAAAGCAATTGAAAGAAAGGTATTAAAATTAGGTAGGCTGGTATTCTCAGGAATTTTCATCTCAAATTTCATTAACACCACAATGCAAAATCACCTCAAATATTTTGTGGCAAATAAAAACAGAAATGTCACATAACTCTGTCAATAGAATTGATCAGCATACACAGTGGAAAGTAACTTCCAAAGAAACATAAGCTACAGAGTAAAAGTAAATAGGTCACTAAAAGCTATGTCTGCAGCAAAAACACACTTTCCTTTCCTTAGTTTAACTCTAAACTCCTGCTGTAGGTAGTTAGTACACTTGATCCTTAAGCCCTTCAATTGTGCCCTTGCAGGGACATAAACTGAGCAAACAGATGACAAAGCGAAATGCAGTTTCACAACTGCCTCTTACATAGAGTAGCAAGGTGGTATATTTCACTAGATTACTGCAGAAGTTGATAACACCATCAGACATTCTCACAGTACTTGGAAGATTTCTGCAGGTCCAATTAAATTTCAAATACCACCAGTGCCAACTCTTCACCTGTGACACGTTCTGCCCTCTCTCCCACCAGTTATCAATCACAGGAAGGGTGGGTGCAGCCTGTCAACGTGCTTTGTTGCTCGCTGTCCTGACAACCCCTTGATTTTCGAAAGCAACATTTTCATATTTGCTCTATACTTGAGCAAGCTCAAGGAGATGGCATTGCCTAAGGCTCTGCTCTTCTTAACTCATCAACTTTTTTTTTTTCATTTCATGTCACAAGAAATATTTTTACACTGCAGACCAAACATTAGAAGGAAACCACCACAAACTCAAGAGTTCCTAATGTTATTTTTTGTGTTTAAAATGCACAAAATAATCTCTGGCTTTCTCCTGCTAACTAACACTGTGCAAAAGATAGCAAAACCAAGCAAACTGCCCAAAAGAACTTCCACAGAACTGGAGGCCTGCCCACTGCAGTAAGGAAAAGATTAAATCGTGTGGAACTGTAATCTCTCCGAGCTTTTGAGCCTAAGAAAGCGGAAATCTGCATTTATGTTCAGAAACCTACTCCATTTCTCCTTGTGACTGAGTGACTGGTGATGTTGCACCCTCAAAGTGTAAGAACCATTTACAAGAAGCAACTAACCATATTACAGATCAGAAAAAAAAAAACCTATTAAATAATCTCTTTCATCTCCTGGGATTTTTAAGAAAATGTTTTCACATAATCCCTGTTTTTAAAATACAACAGATATTTTACAGGGAGTCTGTTACCAGCCTAGGCTACCACAGAAGAGCATGCCTATCAGGCAGGTACAAGGCCCTAATTCCAGGCCAATCCTGGGAGAGGTGACAGCCCCAAGTTCAACGGGCTGATGTCTGAGCACAGCTCCTCCTGCACATTAGGGATCACCTCTCCATTCTTTCCAAATGCCATTTGCATCCAACCCCTGCTCAACCACCCCAAGCACCCTGCATCAGCGGTTCCTGTTAGCCGTGGCGCCCCTTCAACCCCTCCATCCACCACCACTTCCCCCAGGAGGAAACAGACCCCAAGGACGGCTGGGGGTGGGCGACGAGCGCCCTTCTCCCACCTACCTTGATGATGCTGCTCCGGCGGGGCAGGCCGCCCGGCTTGGTCTCCCGGGGAAGAGGACAGACGGCCGGGCTGGGGGTCGGGGCGAGCGCCACGCCGCGGGGTCCCCTGGTGGGGCTGGTCCGGGCTTCGTCCCCGGACACGCCGAGGCTGCAGTCTCCGTTGGAAACCCCGCCGCTGTCATAGCGCGCCCGCCCGTGGCCAAGGCGACCTCCCCCGCCGCCGCCGCCTTCGCCGGCTCCGGCTTTCAGGGCGCCCTTGGCGCCGAGGGCCGGGCCCGGGGAGGTGGGCAGGGCCCCGCCGGCGGCGCCCCC
The DNA here is from genome assembly GCF_040939455.1 of Microcebus murinus. Taxonomy (NCBI): domain Eukaryota; kingdom Metazoa; phylum Chordata; class Mammalia; order Primates; family Cheirogaleidae; genus Microcebus; species Microcebus murinus. The sequence goes on along the minus strand of NC_134104.1, from coordinate 126,556,549 downwards.
CCGGCCGTACTCCGCCATGGGCGCCCCGCGACCCGCCTGCACAAAGCCGCGTCCCCGCGTCCCCGCGTCCCCGCCGCCGCCTCGGGCCGCCGCGCGCGGCCCCTCCTCCTCTCCTCCTCCCGCCGCCGCCGCCTCGGCCGCTTCTTCCGCTTCTTTTTTTTTTTTTTTTTAATTTAGATGTGATGTTTGTTTCGAGCTCGCCTCGCGCGCAGTCAAAGTAGTGGCGGCAGAATTATCGGAAGATTCCTGCTGGGGAAAGAAAGGAGAGAGAAGTCAGCTCGGGCGCCGGCGGAGCCCCGCTCCCGGCACCTGGGGAAGGAAAACACGCCCCGACACACGCGCCGCTGCGGGCGCCAAAAATAACCCGCGCGGGCCGGGCGCCCACCGGCAACCCGGCGCCCACCTCAGGGGCTCGAGGCGCCCACCCCGAGGTAACGGGCGCCTACGTCAGGGGCTCGGGCGCTCTCTCCCAGGGCTCAGGGCGGCCGCCCCGGGGGTCGGGGCACCCACCACGCGGGAAAAGGGAGAGGGGAAGCGACGGCGCCCCGACGCTGCCTGACCACGCGGAGGCGCCTCCGAGGGTCCCGGCGGGCGGAGAGTGAAGCCTGGGTCTCCCCGGACCCCAGTTCCCCAGAGGCCGCCTCGTGCGGAGCCCTGTCACGTCCTCCCCAGGCCCCCGCTGAGGCCCGCGGCGCCGGAGAAGCGCACGGTGGGCAGGGGAGGCCCGGCCCTGGCCGTCGCCTGGCGGCCCCCGGGGCGGCCAGACCCACCCGCCCCCGCCCGCGGCTGTCTCCTCCCGGCTCCACGCTGCCCCCTACAGGCCTCGGGGACCCTCCCCGGCCGCCCCCGACCCACTGTGAGCCGCCGGGGCTCGCGCTCGAGGGTGCTGCCGTCGCGGCTGCCGTCGCCGAGGCCGAATGGTGGGGCCGCGGGGACCTCGCTGCCGAGCGGACGGCGGCGGGCGGCGGCCGCGGGTCCTGCATACCCCCCGCGTCCCCGAGCGGCCGCAACTGCCAATCACCGCCCGGAGCCCCGAGGGGCAACCGCGGCGCAGGCCGCCGGCCCGAGCTAGGGTCCCCGGGCTCGGGATCCCGGCCGCTGCGCCTCACTCCTGGCCAGCTCCCGGCGCACGGAGCTCGTTCCCCTCCCGCCCAGCTGGGGAAAAGGCCATGCGGACGCTCCCCTCTGGGCTTCCCCAGTGGGTCAGACCCATTTCACATACTGAAACCAGTGCCGTTCCCCTGGGCTCCTAAACTGTGAATTGATTCAACTAGTTGCAAGGATGCTGGGGCAGGGGTGAGGGGCGGGGTGGCTGGCGGGCTATGAGGGGCAGAGGACATCCACAGATCCTCTTTCGTGCCCCCAGTGTCGTCCCACAGAGATTTATCACCTCCCTCTCAATGACCTTCCTGATCCCGCCACCAGGGATGCCAGCTGGCCCCGCCCGCTGTGGGGCCCAGCCTAGCTCAGGCTCATCTTTTGGGACGGGATCCTGCTTGCGTCGCTACAGCCCGTCCCTCCCCTCTCTGCTCTTCCCACACCCGCTTAAGGCAAAGTGACCAGCCAAAAAATTAACGGTGATCGTGCCACTTCCCGCACAGATATCTCCCCAGGATCTCCATCTCTGCCAGACAGGGCCCAAGCCCCGCAGCGTGGTGCCCAAGGCCCCACCCAGCCCGGCCCCACCCACCTCTCCATCCTCAGCTTCCTGGGCTCCAGCCTCCTGCCCTTTCTGGCACCCTAGCTCTTCCCCAACTCGTGTGCTTCCTTTTCCAGGAACGCACTCCCCGCAGGGCACGAAGGAGAAACTGATAGTCCGCAAGGGAGTGAACTTAAAGACCTTGCTTTCATTAGCTGGTGTTGTAGCAAATTGCCAAGTAGCCTCTGAGGAAATGGGCTTTACATGCATATACATACTTGCCCTTGCCCCTGAAGCAACATCAAATACTTTCATGTTTTCTTGGGGGCGTTTTAATTCTTCCAATCCTCAGGATTCATGTTTTTGTAACCCATCAGACAAGCTTTTATACATCTCTTGCCAACCTGGGCCTACACACTAACAGAAATGTCTTCACATCAATGGACAACAATGTTTTAATATTTTATTCAGTCTCATCCCTTTTTTCCTAATTTTGTTTCAAAACAGGCTAGGGTTTTGTTTTGTTTTGTTTCGTTTTCCTGTCTTGTGATAGTTTTGCAGAAAAATATACTCACATAATTCAAATCAGGTTCTGCCTTATCAAATATATAGTCATAAGAGCCTGCAAGTATGCTTTAAGGGAGGAAAAGAAAAATGCTGGGGCCTTTATTCTTAAAGTTCTCTAATTCTGATTATTTTGAATAAACACCCGGAGGCATCTCTGTCGTTTCTGTGTGAGGGTCTAATCTTCTCTGAATTTACCAATCGCTAGTAAAATGCTATGACAGCCATGGATCCTGCTCCTCTTACCAGGAATTTCCTGAGGTCAGTAGCGACATATGGAGGTTTAAACCCCCAGCATGCTTTTTATAGAACCACCATTTAATTCACCAATACCCTCCAAAATGAGCACCTATCCATCTCACTCCAGACTTCCAACAGGTCAAACCAGGGAGCTTCTTTGAAATAGACTTGGCATTTAAAATTAAAACATTTCCCAAAGCATCTTGGCAGACCTGTAACTAATGATGCCAGAAGCCCAAAGCCTGTGCCAGGTTCCTTTTTATCCCCATAAGTGTTTGTCTCCCACAAGCCACTGGTCACGCCTGCTGATGTTATAGCAGTACTTCATCATGCAAGCAGCCAAACTGTAAGTACCATATCTCAGATATGGAGATGGGAAGCAGCACGTTCCTCTGACGTGTGCAATTCTTGGCTTCTTCAGACTTTTCAATAAGCTAAACTCAGATTTTTTTTCATCACAGTGTAGTAAGCAATTCTTTCTCCTCCTTCCTGCCTGTCTCTTTATAGTTACTAAGTGATTGCTTTCCATTTTTCCTGTTCCATGAGCAATGTTATTGAAGAAATTGTAAATATTTTGCCAAAATTCTTGCTGAAGTGTCTTCATGGCATTGTGAAATTCATAGAAGTTACAGTTAGAAAAAGAGCCAAAATACCACAGTCATTCCTTAGTAAATATTGTTTAATGGCTTCTTCAGACTAATTTTCAGAGCAGGACAATAAAAGGTAGGCAAGGCATTAATAGAATGTTCATTGTGGATAACTCCATGGTACTTATGCCAATTTGTTTGTCTATATACTAATGGTTAGATTCCAATGAGTAATTTGTGATGTTTAAAGTCAACAGATACCTTTAAATTTCAGTATATCATGCCTGCGATTCATAGCTTTATCTCTTTTAAGCTTTCTTCATATTTCAATCCATCTCAGCTTTTAATCATTGTCACCCTTCACCAAACTGTCTTCTATTTGTTTACATCATTAATCTGATGCCTTGAACTTGAGCTATTCAGGCTCCCTGGTCCATAATAACCTTCCTTCAGCCTCCCAAAATAACACTGACACTGTTTACTGATTTCTTGCCGTCATTTATACCCTTGAAGGTTATGAATTCATATCTAGTTTCCAGTTCGCAGGCTCTAATATTACAACTCTCCAAATTTTTCTGACTCACTGAGCACTTGGCCTTCAGATTATTTTCTCCTTCAATGTATTATGACAATTTTCATTCCCAAACCTCAATTTTATTTTATTTCCTGTATTTCTCTAAAGATGCAGTTCAACCTCTGAGCCTTCACATTCAACTGATCTCCATATGCTTAACGTGAGAGCTAACTAGAGCGGAAAGTGGACCAAAATGTTTTAAGGAAATAGCAGATTATATCAACGTACAGGTCCACAGTAGCTACCCATTTGCTTCCTGAGTCAATCAAAGGTGTTGATTTTAATCTATTATGCGGCTTGACTTATGTTTATTTTATCATGATCCTCAACAACAAGAAATATGTAGTGACTGCCCTTATTCCTGAACATTTCCTAACATGGCAAGTTAGAGCTGCCAAAAGCTTTCATTTATTTCCTTATTCTTCCTCTCCTCTGACACTAAAGATCCTTCACCCATTTTCCTTAGACCCATTTTCTGCTAGTGTACATGACTGCCAAGAAGTTGGGCACTCAGGGAAACACATTGGTGCTTTTCAGCTACTGAGGAACTACTTTGTGGATTCATTAAATTTTCACAGTGGCTATTGAGTTAGGTAGCATTTTGAGGGAATCTATTAATTACCAATCTAATTTCATAAGATTATTTTATCAGCAAAAGCAACAATATGATAGACTAATATGATTCCCTAAAAAAATAACTGTTGCTTATTATGCTACTTTTGTAAATTCTCTCTCATGCATTTGGTTGGATTTTTACCATTGTTTTATTACAGGAGTTATTGCAAAGTCAAATGCCTAAAGAAGGCCGGTAGGTAATGTAATGAGTGAAACTGGAGGGATTTGTTTCATAATAGCATTATAATTTATAGTTTCTCAACAATGATATACTTTACATATCAAATACAGAGTAATACTCTTCCTGATTCATCTCTGGTTTTTCTAATTTTGATAGGGCCTTGCTACAAGAAATATCTCACTTCCTTCCTAACTCTAAGAAAGACATGTGAACATACTGATAAATTGCAACTGACACAACTGTGCCAGGTGTGGGGTGGCATTATGGTGTGATGGGGACTCACGTAAGCTGGTGAGAAACCTTATTGCTGCCATGAGGCAATATTAGCCCAGTGCTGCCAGGATCATCTTATTTTTCCAGAGAAGCCAGAAATCTGGAATATAAAACTTGCTGTTTGGTTAGTTCATCTCTCAAGAGAAGGACATGCACAAAAGGAAGTCTTATAAACAACTTATATTGTTCTTTATAAGGTCTACAGAGAGACCTATTTTTGCTGTCCCACCTCCAAACGGCATGATAAGCAAGGCTCAGCAAATGCCTTACAAATTTTGCATTTCTTTGGATCTGGTTTTCCAGGATAGATTTATTTTCATGATTTTATCAAGTCAAATATCTAATGACCATATCTTTGCACACATCCCAATATGTGATATGTTGTTCTCAAACACTTCCCTTCATCTACCCACTCCCAGATCCCAACCCCACAAATATTTCATCTGTGAAATCTGAAAGTCAGAAACTCATTGTCAAGTCAGAAACTCTGCCTATTCATCAGTCCCATTCCTTTACATTCCCCAAAACCACCTGCCAGTCTTAGCAACACCTGTACTTTCTCTACCCCATCCCACCCTCTCAGTCCATCAGCACTCCTGTTTATACTTTCTCTCTACTCATGCTGGGCCCATCACCTAGACTTTCAGCCACATTCTCACCAGCATCCTAGACCCTTTACATTCTTGTCTTCTGTCCTGCCTGCCTTGCCAATCCACAGCTTTGCATTAATCCAATCATGGTTTTTTTCATGCATGCCCTTAGGCTGCTACTCTGCTGGAGGAAAAATATCATATAGGTGGCTATATTACAACTCTATGCTTCTGTCTTCAGCAGGGTCTTTGGTACTGTTAGGCAATATTTTACCATTTGCTAATTGGCATAAATCTCCATTCTCCAAACCATTACTCTCCAAATCCCAACTGACCCATTAGCCCTCAATCTCAGAAGCTGTCCTAGGATTCTGCTTTACACAGACAGTAAAATGTGCCAAGCAATAAATTGATTTACTTTTCCTTCATTCCACTTACTCTTACCTCACCCACCATCCCTGCTATCTAAGGCTAACCTCAAAACAGAAACCATCTATGTATGTCTTATGTGATTACTGGCATCTTCTGATATGATTGATATTTTGGGACCAAAGGGTTGTGTTATCCTCCAGTGTGTAGAAGATGGTCTTCCCTGAGGGAGGACATCCCAATGTCAATCATAGAAGGACTGGAAGGAGTCAGGGGCTTGGAAGGTGGCCTTAGATCACCTTTTTTCTGGTCTGGTATCTCAGGTCTTCATGGGTGCTCCAAGGCAGTAGGAGAAGAATAGGGCCTCTAGGAGCCAGGAAGAGGAGAAGTTGCCTTCATCAGAAACCCCTTAAGGCTGAGCCTGAGGGCTCTGAGGATAGGGACATTGTATGGCCAGTTTAAATTTGCTCTTTATGGTGTAATTCCTACAAGCTGTTAGTGAAGAGGGATTAGGGATTAGGTATTAATAGCCCCTCTCAGTTGTACCATCATGAATAAAGAGATGGTCTGTGAAAGGAAGAGGAATCCCTTCTCCCGCCTCTAAGCCAGAGTGATGGCTGCAAGCAGCCACTAGTGAGGGTGCAGGGAAAAGTATGTGCGTGAGTTAGAGAGGCAAGTGGTGAGGTGAGCAGACCAACCCCACAGGAAGCTTCTCTCTCCTTGTAAATCTTGCAGAGCTGAGGCAGTCCTACAGCTCCTGCCTTGCTCTATCAGTCCTCTTGGTCCATTTCTCTCTCCATTAGTTGTTTTCCTTCCACATAGAAATATATTCTATACATCCTTTCCTAAAAATTGTTCAACAGTTTCCTTCTCAAGCTATAACTTCTCACTCCCCTTGCCCTCACACCAAAATTTCTATTTAAAAAATATTCCTTTCTTTCAGATTCTTGCTGCTCTTTCCTTTACCAGCACATTACAACTGGCTTCCATCCACTTCTACTGAAATTGCCCTTCCAAAGGGCCTGGTTGACATCCTAATTAACATGCTCAATGGCTACTTTTTTTTGTGAAACATTTGATATTGCTAACTCTCCTTATATTGTTCAAACTCTCTCTTCCTTTGCTAAGATTCTTAGCCTGATTATGCCACAGGAATTTCAAACTCAACATGCCTTAGTTTTAATTCGTTGAATCTGTACTCCATACATCTGTTTTCTCACTCCACATTTCTTCTAGTGGCATTCTACCCACCCAGTAAACTAACTGAAGAACTCAGTGTCAGCCTCAACTCTCTGTGCTTCCTGCTCCAGTTAACTATGAAGGCATTGCCAATCAACCTCGAAATGTCTCTCCAACCTATTCCCACCAGCATGGCCTGCTTTACTATCTCATCACACTTTGCTTAGACTCCTGCAATAGCCTCCTAACTCTGCCTGCCTCTATTCCCAGCTTCAATCTGTTCCTGAAAGCACCATCAGAATTGTCCTGGGGGAATCACTGCTGGAGCTAAAAGTCTCCAGCAGTTCCACTTTAAAACAAACTTCATTCTCTTTAGGAGACACAAAAGGCCCATGATGACAGGCCCACAGCTTCCTTTCTAGCATCATCTCCTACCTAGATATGCTCCCTACCTGCCAGTCCCACTGACCTAGTTCCCCGAGAAGGCCATGCTCTCTCACCCTGTGTGTGCTTGTTTGTGATGTTTGCTAGGTGTAGATTTCCTCTTCCCTCTCTCCATTGGGAGAACTTAGAGGCATCCCTCAAGAAAACACAAATGCTTCCTCCTTTGATAAGATGTTCCTGACTCCAGAAAATGTAATTAATTACTCTTCTAGGCTCTTAAAGCATTTAGTACATAGCTCTACAATGGCCCTCGTTATAATAGGTATATTGCAATTATTTATTGATGAGTCTTTTCCCCATATGAGCTTGAGTTCAGCAAAGTATAACTTAAAAATCTTTTCTCCATGTTAAATGAGCTCTTCCAAGTTTGACACTACGTAGAATTTGTCTTCAAACTCTCTGCACCAGCCCTGGACCTAACATATGACAGAACCTTCACAAATTTGTTGATTTTAATTAATAAGCCTGTTTTAAGATCCATCTTGGTCGTTCATATGTTTATAAAACCCTATCTTATTCTGTAAGTCCTGTTTCTTTGCCTGGGCTGAGTATGTTTTATTCTGTACTTTCCAACTTTTCGTCTAATTTTTTCTTATTAAATGATACAAATAAACTCATTCGCATAGCTAGCATTTGTGAAGTATTTTGTGAAAAGGATGGTATTTGATGCTGTGGGGGGATGGTGACTGGGAGTTTGGGGTTGGGGAGGGGTTTATTTTTTATTGTATGTGCATTACAATTCCGATTTTAAAAGTAGTTAAAAATAATAAAGGAGCAGTCCCAGCCCTGCCATGGGTTTGTAAAAATTCAGACCCAGCTTGGGCCACTGCCCAGCTCCTTTTCTTAATTAGTTAGAAATTCCCACCATTAACAATACACAACACAAAAGGGGACAAAATCTCCAGAAGGCTGCTGTTAAAATGTACAAATTACCTGGCAAAAGGATGCTTCCCTAGACAGCTCCCACTTATGCACATTAGCAAAAAATTAGCCAAATGTCACCTTGTCCTTTCTGGCAAGACATATGGAGCCCACGTGAGAGAGACAAGACAAGTTAATCTTGCTGCGCAGAAGGTGGCAGGACAAGGCTCAGAATACTGCCCCTCAATTCCCCCCCCCAAAAAAAAACCTTAGAGGGGTCTCCAGGCAAGTGAGGAGGGTTGAAAGCCACATTGTGGTTTTGATAATCAGCTTAAAGTCTGCTCAGGGAAAGAGAGACACCTAAGAGGGGGTTGGGGAGGGAGCAAGACCTGAGGGAAGTGAGGCATTGGAGGAAGTGATGGAGCTGGCTTTCTGAAGGGGGTCAGAAGGTCATTCTGCGGAAGCCGGACAGCACAGGCTAATCCACATGCAAGCTGCTCCCCTTATCACCAGTTCCTGTGCAGACGTTTCTTGCATTACTAAACCTTGGTTAAGACACAACGTGGAGGGAGCCTTAAATGATCTTTTAAAATCACATGATCGTATAAATAGAGGATCTTGAGCTGAACTGGGACAAGCAGGGGAACAAGAGGAAGTAGACAAACCGTGGCCACAGGGATTTTAGGCTCCACCGAAAGGAAATCTTCCTTGCTCTGTCATCAGGCCCTGATATGCATTCCCAATGAGGCCTTGGAATTTCCTTTTCACAAGAACCTTAAGAATAGCGTAGACAATTATCTACCAGGCCGGTGTGAGCAGTTCTAGCCTGAAGGCAAAAGCTCTTAATGAATGACTCCTTTTGACTTGCTGATTCTGGTTATTTAATCACAGATTTTAAAATCTTTTTGAGATCAAATTAGACATTGAATTTTTTTCTTTCAGTTCTTCCTACTCTTTATTTTTGTGGAATTACTATTTGGTGTGATGTAATAAAATGTTTCAGCCCTCTTCCAAACACAGATGTTTCTCAACGAGGTGTTCAATTGCCTATCATTTGCTGTCTTGAAATCGAATACCGTTGTATTCATATATTCCTGCAGTTAGAGTCCAAGTGTTTCCCGTGATTGGTGTGGTTTTCCCACCTTTTAGGTTCCCTGGATTCTCTTTATCATTGAGCCAAATATCCCAGGACATTCTCTACTCTGGGTAGATTCTCCACTAGGTGAATTATAAAATGGTCCTTTTCCCAGCATGGTAATTTCTTTGAGGCTCTACTCTCAGCTAGTTGTAACAGTTAGGTGCAATTAAAGTGTCTGGTAGAGTACAACGTTAATGCGGTTAGAGTACATGGAGTAATTTTGAATCACCTGCAATCTCCAATTCTGATAATGAGTAGCTTAGAGTTTTAACTCTATGTTGTAACCAAAATAAAGTTTTGGGTTTTTTTTTTTTTTAATCACTATATTCTCCAGTGTCAAACTCAGCCTTTTGCCTCCACAAACACTTTGTATGTTGAACCATCTTTATGTCGTTTCATCCATCTGTCTCTCTACAAAGACCTTATTAGTCTACATGACATTTCAGCCATAAAGATGATCCCAACCATCTTGGCTCTGTCTCTCCTTTCTTTTTAAACACCCAGCTTAAATCTTAAGTCTTTCATAAGCTCTTTTCTCTGCAGTGATGTGTAAACATTTCATTCCAACACTCTACTGTTCTCACTCTTATAGGGAAATTTGAATCTTCTAATTTGGGACATCAGGAAGCAGCCCGGCTGTGTGACTCAGGCCCAGACCCGAGATGCCCTGTCTGGGAGTGTGGATCAGAACCCTTGCCATTTGGTCGCTGCTGGACATAAGACAAAGCCTTTAAACCTTGAAGATTTCGTTTTTCTCCTCGGTCCCACTGGGATAAAAATCATGACCTGCTTATCAATCTGCCTTCCAGGGTGGATACAGACCAACATTTACACGCCTTAAAGAATAGTATGAATGCTGATTGAAAAGATAGCCATTTGAGCTCACAAATAATTTCTCCAAAATGCCAATTAGACCCACAAGATATCTCTGGCATACACAGGAAGTATCAGCCTCATGTATATTTAACATATTTCCCTTCTCACTGATCCCATTAACGGTGAGTTTGGGGTACAATAAATATTCCACAATAAAAATTTCCATGCCCCAAATTCCAGAACCTCAATCAGTGACTCTCTTATTTTCATTTTGAATATAATAAAATGTCTGTTCGATTATGGAATACAGATATTTGTTGGAACATACAGACTACATTCCCTTCGCAGTGCTATTGATAACTGATTCCTGTGTATTATATTGGCATGGGGATTGTCTGCACGCCCACTCACTCCTCAGCACACAGTGTGTTATAAAACCTTTTTAGTCCTTTTAACTGTAAGCCTGATAAAATTGTGAAGAGAAAGGAACATAAAACATCGAGAATACGGAATCTAAATTTTGATCTCATCCTGAAAGAAAGGGACTAGCTCAGCAAGCAGAGACTGTGATGGGAAAACCAATCACTGATCTAGAAAGGTGGGCAAGTAATGGAGCTTGTAGATTGGGAATAAGATTATTCTTAAGTATCCGATTGAAAGAGTTAGGGCTTTCCTTGTGTAGTTGGCTTGAGAGCCCCAGTTACTTGTAATGCAGGTGGAATAGGGAGCAGGAACCAAATACTTGCTGGTTCATTTCCCTGGGCAGATCCATGCACAATAATTCCACCCTCAGGATGGGACATGGAGGCATCGTGGGTGAGCAAGGCTTGTGAGAGGTGGCCTCACATCCCTGTCCAGGCCTGAACACTGGCCCTTCAAAGGACACAGGGGCCCTGGCATGGGCCTGCTTTGAGATTCAGTCTTTATGGACTTATTTCATCAAGACTGTTTCCAGGATGTGGAGGTGGGATTCCTGTGAGTGTGGATTAAGCCTTCAGCAGCAGCTGTACTCAAAAAGAGGAGGTCAATTTGAGGACAGAGGAGTAAAGATAAGGGTACTAGGGTCTATAAGTGATAACAAAGCCTGCTCATCTCCTTCTGAACCAACAGCCTCCCTCTGTGAGTGAGAGGGAAGGAGGAATGCCCTGGTGAGACCAGGAGGAGGGGTAGACTAGACATATTTATTGCCATTTTACAGATGAGGCATCGAGGCACAAGTAAAGTGATATAACTTTCCCGAAGTCCATTACCTTAACCATTATGCAATACTGAGGGGGAAAAGAGCCAAAATGCTCTTGAAAATATAACCCAAAAGGAATGTGTAGCTGTGGGGACGCATCTATAGCTCTATTATTTTCAGCAGCTTGGGACCCAGTTCAGTCGTCCCGGTTAGCTATTTCGTTGCCAAGGGCACACAAACTTAAGAGAATTCCACTTGACAAACCCTTCCACCCTTCTCCATCCCCTGCTTCCCTTACTGAGGTCACAGTACAGAGACAAAAAATACCTCAGAGTGTTCAAACAGTGCCACCATCTTGGTGCAGCCTTGAGGGTTAACCATGCCCCTCAGTGGAGCATCAGTGAGCACTCATTATGCACCAGGCACTGTTTCAAGGGCTTTTCATGCTTCACCCTACTTAGCCTTCACAGAAACTCTGCTAAATAGCTGTTATTTTTTTCCATTTTACAGATGGGTGGACTAAGGAGGCTCAGAAAGGTGAGGTGACTTGCATGAGGTGAAACCACAGTTAAGAGACAAGCCAGTCTCAAATTCAAGGAGTCAAGGATGATCCTGTGTGTCCTGCCATGTGACCAGGGATGCATTGAGAGAGTTTAAGCTACCTCCTTTACTCTTTAAGAGAAGTGCTGTGTTTGAAGGAAAGTGGGTGTTGAACCTCCAGGATGACGGGAATCTGTGGCTAAGGCAGAGAGGAGTATGGAAGAAAAAGGTCATGAGCCTTAAATCCCAAGTGTACGGGAGCAAGCCCAGTCCTCTAGGTGTTGAGAGGCTGGGGAAGACAAGGATTACTTGGGCTGGGGGAGGGAGGTTAGGGGCAGAGCTGACTTTTGCTCCTGCTGCTGCTCCAGGCAAAAGCCCTGGTGGGACGTGAAATGAGTCCTGTCTATTGGACACCTGACCTCAAGCTCCTCTGGAAGCACAGTAGTCCTCCATTATCTTTGGAGGGTATGTTCTAACCGGATACCTGAAACTGCAAGTATTAATAGTCCTGAACCCTATATGTACTATGTTTTCTGGATCTGATCGTTGAGAAGGCTACTAAGTGACTAACAAGGTGGTGGCGTATGCAGTGTGGATACACTGGACAAAGGGACCAAGTGGGACACTGTAAGATTTCATCATGACTCTCAGAATAGCGTGAAATGAAAAACTTATGGATTGTTTATTTCTGAAAATTTCCACTTAATAAATATTTTCAGACCAGAGTTGACAATGGGTAACTGAAACCCGGTAAAGTGAAACCTTGGGTGAGGGAGGACTACTGTAATGAAGGAACACTGAACATTAGGTGACAAGAGGAGAGAACTCCGTAGCATTCCCTGGGGGTGGGAAGAGGGGAAGAGCTCACCAGAGGCCCTTCTCAAAGCTGCCTGGCTGGAAGAGGATCTCATTCAGATGATGGAATGACTTAGCTAGGAATCCCAACAAATTATCCCCAATCAGCCTGTGATAAAAATGAGTTCATCAAAGTCACAAAATATGAGGAACAAGTAGGACCAGCTATAAACTTTGTGAAGGTTATCTGCAAAATGAAAATGCAGGGCCTCTTGTTCAGAAATTAAGAATTTCAAGACAGAGACAGCAGATCCTGAAACCAAGTTCTGAGAGCAAGACTCTGTGCGACTGCATGGGGGTCTCAAATTCTTAAAGCCAGCCCTTGATCAATGTATATGTAGGAGAAGCAGGCCAAGCACAAGAAGAAAATCATAAAAATATAATTATAATTATAGATCTCAACAGTACAGGTATATGGCAGAATCTGTGGACAAATAAAAGAAAAACTACACAGCTGAAAAATATTAGGAATAAAGCAGAAAATAGACACTTGTACAGTATGGAAACATAGGGCAAGGAATTATAAAGATTCTTTCTAATTATACAAATTAATCATATACTGGGACATAAAAATGCACTTGAGTTAATGCAAGAAACAATAGCATAAAGTCTATGTAATCATATTCTCACACCACAACATAACAATACAATTATACTTAAAGAGGGAAAATAGAATTCCACAGAAAATAATCATATGGAAATAAAAATTTTAAATATCATTTTAATTTATGTAGAGGAAAGCTATGGTAACAAAAAATTTTAAATAGCATGAGATGTTAGCAGAAGTGTACTAAAAAGGAAATTTATTTCTCTAAATATATATTAATAAGGAAGTGAGAATAGAAACATGAATTACTTCTGTAGAATTCTAAAATGGAATAATATACCAAAACAAAGTAGAAAAATGAAAATATAACAGAAATTTTAAAAATAAAGAAAGGAAATAGAAATAAACCAACAATAGTTGGCATTTTGACAAAATGGACAAAATCGCTAACTATTGACCCAATGAAAAGGAATTACAAATTAATGAAATCAGGGAAATGATAACTAAAATAGCATAGATTCTTTTAAGTGTTAAAGATTATTGTTCTTAGCTCTAAATGTATGGCTAATTGATTTAATAATCATGTTTGTGTGCTTTCTCGCAAACATGTAATAAAAAACATACGCAACAAAAAATAGAAAATGTTATTAATTCCTGATGTATAAATAGGAAAATTTAGATATTATGACAACTGCTAAATTTTTAATGAATATATAACTCCTTATATTGCTGAAATTGCTCCCAAAAAATATTTTTTAAAGAAAGTTATGTTTCCTTAGGGAACAATTTTTCCAAAGTATATTTGTGTTAGCCCCAAACTTGCAAGGGTGGGTAATCTTATTAATGAAACAAAACTTTAAGCAAACAAAATATAAGAGGTAAAAAAAATTGTCCAATATGGAAAAAGTAGAATTTATTCTAGGAATGTAAGATTAGTATATTACATTAAAATATTCAATAAAATTATTCACAAAAAATAAGCAAAATAAACACAGTAGATTATTGCTTTAATATGATTAAGCATAGATACTATAACAGTAAAAGCCAAATACAAATACTAGCACAATGTAGTCAAGAAGAAAACAAAATGATATAGAAATATAAGGAATAGTGAAATTTAAAATTCTGTTTTTAGCAAGTTAATGCAGCTACATTTAGAAACTAGAAATAAACCACAAAAGTATTAAAAAATTCAGAAAAGATCACAGGATTTAAAAGAGTCACAAAACTCAGTGGGGTTTCTTTATACTGATGACACCCCAGTAGAAAATACAAAAAGAATTCCCATTAAAACAATGAAAAACGTCAAAGTCAACTTAGATCACTTTTTAAAAAATTGTAAAACCCACATGAAAAATAAAGAAATATATAATAAATAGGGCAGAAATCAGGAACTTGGAAAGCCTAAAATTAGCAAATATGACAATATTTTTAAGTAAATAAAAATACTTAATCACTTTGACATCAAGTTCCTATAACATTAAGTATAATATTCAGAACTTTATACATTGCTGTATCATCTGGATACATAAGAAATCTATAGTACTAAAAATTATTTTTAAATGTGATTGTACTCATTTTATACTTCAAGTATATTTTAAATTATTAAAATAATTATCAAAAACAAAGGAATTAGGTATAAACAATTAGGAAAATTCAATTGAATAGAGTATCCAGTAATAAATTTAAGGCATTAGATCACAGCTATCCAAAAGAAATGTAATGCGAGCCATACATGTAATTTTAAATTTTCTAGTAGTCATAATTTTAAAAGTACAAAGAGACAGGCAAAATTAATAATGTTTAATTTTATACAATATATCAAAAATATTTCAACATGTAATCAATATAAAAATTATTAATTATATATTTTAAATTCTTTTGTTCATACTAATTATTGAGATTCAGTGTGAGTTTTATACCTAATGCACATATCAATTCAGACTATCCACATATCATGTTCCTGGTGGCTATCATATTGCATAATATAACATAGATGATAATATTATCATTGTTTATATATATGGAAATACATATACTCTAAAAAATCAATACAAGTATTATCATCATAATGTTATTTATAATATCAATATATTGGAAACATCCAAATGTCACTAAGTAGAGACTAGGCTAAAAAAATACTATAGTGTGAAATCAACAAAATAAAATGTTCTGTAACAAGGCTGTAGATACTGTTAATACACATACACATACACAAAAAAGACTATTTAATTGCATAAAGTGAACAAAGGCCAAACAAAACAATATGTAATGTGCCTTACAACTATATGCAAAAGCATTTTTGTACTATGACTAATACCTGAACTGTGAAGAATGCAATACTAATATTGCCATAATAGTACAGTGTGATACTATTACATACTTTATTATGTAATAGTATACTGTATTATTACAGCATGTGCATATTAATAGTAATGTACTGTTATTACACAGAATATTATTACATTAATCAAATGTTTCAAAGCAGTTTTACATTAAACATATTTTAATTAATTTAAAGTCTCTATAAAGATACTTCTGTTTATGAAGAAAGAAAAGGAAATGTTATGCTGTATTGCAACATGACCACAATAGTTACCAAATTTTGGTTATACACCACTGCAATTGCACCATGCATTTGACTTGGGGAAATTCAGCTATACTTACTCACATCTTTATTTGATGTAATTTAAAATGGTGCCTTTGTCCTCCTGACCTGGGGTTCCAGGAGAAATTAACCCCCAATTCACTAAGGCATCCATTCATAGTATGAAATGTATTAACGTCTTTCCTTGGCATTTAGAATTGTGTTAGCTGTGAACTATCCTTGGGAGAAATGAGAAAACAGTCACTCCGGTCGTTTTCTGTGTTCTATGATTCAGACGAGGATTCCTGGTAAATTTACTAAAAATCATTGAACTGTACACATAAAATGGGTGAATTTTAGGATGTGTAAATTATACCTTAATAAAGTTATTTTTTAAAAAATATCATTTGGCTATTGCAGGAACAAGTGTCTTGTTGTCCAATAAAACTTTCTGCAGTGATGGAAATGATCTATATCTGCACTGTTCAATACAGTAAATGCTGGCTGGTCTGGCTGTTCACCACATAAAATTTGTGACTGAAGAGCTGAATATTTTATTTTATTTTAATTAAATTTAAATAGCCACGTGTGGCCAGTGGCTACCATATTGGACAGTATGCCCACAGAGAATTTAAAGGATGAACCTAAAGAGACACACCCAGGGGCGAGTCAACTTCCTGGAAATTTTATCAGGGAAACATTGGCTATTCCCAGGGTTCCAGAGACATTGACTTCACCAAAGGCAAATTCTCTACCTCTTATTCTTCTTCAGAAGCCATGATTTCAACTCAACTCATTTCCACCTCTACCCAACCCTCATCAAGTGCCCATGATAGAGAGTTTAAATCTAAACAGCTGCTTTATATTTCAGTTTGGGGAAAACTTCCCACATAGATGAAGAAACTGACATTCAAAACCATTAATAACTTGGATGTTTATTTCTTAGACACCATAGGTACCATGCTTAAACCCTGGGGGCTTCTCAAAGGCTACAGAACATGTTTCAGATCTAAAATAAATGAATAATTAATGAATAAATAAATAAAATATTGGCTCAAAATATGAAAAGGGAAACACAAAAATCAGTGAAAATTTTCATTGCAAATGTGTTAAAAATCCTCTTAATTTTCAAAAGAAAAGTTATAATTACTGGGAGGGGGTTGTCTAATATAGTTAATATGATGAGAGATGAGGCCCACAGTTAGTGTCTAGGGCATTTTGAGATTTCAAATGACTAAAGAGGACTCTCAATTGTTATTATTCTTTTTAGAACACTTTCCATGTTTGATTTACATTTTAATAGTAACTTTAATCTTAAAGTCATAGATTCATCTCTTTCTTTTGTATTGGTTTAACTTAAATTTGAATGAATGGTAAACAAAGACTACAAACAACTATTTGACATGTCTGGAACATAAAACACATATAGCTGCTTTTAACAGAAATCCAATTCCCCTCTGTCGTTTGTTTTATAAATATATTATCAAAATGATTCTGAGCATAGTTTTAATTCTGCCAGTAGCCAGCTTCCACATCTCTTCAAAGATTAACACAGCTGGTAGCAGTATTCATTTCATCATACCTGCTATTTTTATAAAATATACACTGCAGCTCTTTTCACTAAGCAAATGAGAATAAGACCAAAAATCCCATCCCTCTTGAGATTAGTTTTTGGAAATGTAAATTATCTGACACTTCTTGCCATATTAATGTTGTGTAAGCCTGAACATTTTGAGTATTCTGGGTTTATGCTTAAATGATGCCTTGATAAGGAGGAAAAATTTATGCTACATTTTCCTCCCTTTGTCTGAAAACATAATGGGAGTACATATACTAAACATACTCTTCCACCTGCCCAGGTCATCTTCACCAGCTGGCATTCATTTGCTTCATGGCTAAGTGATTTGCACCATGACTTAATCATACCATGAGTAAAAGTAGAAGGTGTATTGATTTAAGCAAGTTTGAGATACACTAAAATTAATCATTGTATATTTGTCTTACTGGTGGCTGTGAAAATTCATATTTTCTTTGGATGTCATTGTATTTCTTAGCTCTTAAAGTCCAACTTTAATATTGCATTAATTTGGCCATTAATTTTGCATTTTTTGGCCATTAATTGGCCATTTGCATTAATGGCCATTATTGCATTAATTTGGCCATTTTGCCAACATTAGTATGCTCCATGCATCCATCATTCCATCATTCCACTAGAATTATTTTTCTGATTTATATTTTGTTACAAATGTAACTAGAGGAGCTTCTGAGTAGTTAGGTCCACATTCTCCTGCATGGTTATATTTTCCTGTTGTCAGAACTTGTCAGTGGAGATTCTTGGCTTGTTGATAGAGCTAGTCTTATGACCCCATCTCCGTGTCATATGTTTTGCTTGCTACATTATTTCGTCACTTCTAACACTTTTTTATTTAATTTTTCCAAAGCACAGTGCTTAATATGTGCTAAGTACTGTCTTAAGTACTAGACATATATTAACCCATATAACATCTAGAAAAAGCTTGTGAATTGGACAATTTATTATCCTCTTCATTTTACAGATGAGGAAATTGAGGCACAGAGAGGTTAGGTAAACTTGTCCAAGATCACACAGCTAGCCAGCAGCAGAGCTAAGATTTGAGGCTGGCTCCAGTGTATATCCACTTAACCACTGTGCTCTGCTGTTCCCTGCTATTCAGTGTATGGGGAACATACACTGTAACCACTAACCTGTTCCAGAGCCTCAGTGTGACCCTGGGTCTAAGGTCATGCCTAAGTGTAAGAGCGTCCACAGGGGAGGGGCCTGGAGAGGGCAGAGGCACCTATAAGGTTCTGGGTCTGCACACAACAGCCTGATGGGTCCACAGGCTGGCAGGAGGGATTTGCTGAATGATGAGCGATCCCAGTGCCCTCTGCGAAGTGTCTTTCTCCAGCCTCGGGTCATCAGCTGCCAGCGAGCCAGAGCTCAGCGCTCTCTGTCATCTCGCTAACAAACCAGTGGTACCCCCAGTGGCATCCCTGCGGCAGACCTCAAACAATTATGTCTTTGCCCTCTGATGCATTTTTCCCCTTCTAAATACTGCCATATTTGGGGACTTTCACAGGATAAAGATTATCAAAGATACATGAACGTCTAAATAATTCTGCTTCTATCAATGAACAAGCACAGGGCACCATCAACCCCTGGAGAGTTTTCCCAGGAAGATTAATTGATCCTCTGAAATCAAATGGAAACAAACCAAGGCCAAAGTGCAGTAAATCAAGCCCCAAATCATCACATACTCTGAAAGTTTACCCTTGGATCTCACATCAAACAGTATTCAGCATTCTGAAAAACATAAGAAAACTGGAGCATGGTGTGGGGAGTGGAAGCATGACTTCATGTGAAGGGGTTTCTTCACATCAAACTTGAATGAAATAAGAAATGCTCACCGTGAAGAAGTTGAATGAAGAAATATTTATCAAAGCTGTTGGTAGCCAAGGATCATTCATTCTGCACTTTACAAAATTCTGCCAAAAATTGAATGAATTCTCGCTCATATGCTCATTCCCTGAGACTGACTGCCTGGGAGACTGACTCTGGGATGGAGATGTGCAGAAGGTTTATTAGGAGTGTTCTTGGGATCAACAACTGTAAAAAGAAAGGGGAAGAAGCAGTGTTGGGCAGAGGGAGAGGGCGGGCACTGATGCAGTCACAACAAAAGGCCCCAGCTGGCCCCTTGGGGAGCTGGTGGCCCTTCAGAATTGTCCCAACTTGGGGCATGCAATGGAACCAGGGTCTACACCCCTCGGTTATTAGACTTGGGCTGTCCGGGAGAGAGGGCAAGACCTGGGTGAGGTGGCTGTCCTTAACCAAAGACAATTCTGAAGAGGGCTGAGGGCTATCTGCTGAGAGTACTCCCAGCCAGCTGGAGTGAGTAGGTCCTGCAGCCCTGAAGGCAGATCTGGGTGATCTATGACAGCCCTGCCCAGCTTCAGCTTTCACAAGTATATGTATTTGGAGGGAAAACATTTAGTTCTTAACTCTAAAAAGATAAGTCTTTGTGTTATTTCGTTCCTCCCTATAACAAAATGGCATAATGAGGTTATAGAGTAAATCTTGCATCCTGTGCAATTTACGGTATGCCTCTTACACTAACATGAAAAAACCTTGTTCTTTTTCAGCACCTTAAGAGTAGGATTCCCCTGCAAAGATTATGGCCAATTCTTTCTGTTGCTATGTGCATGCTAGGATCGCTGTACTAAAGCCTGGGTGTGTCAAATGGGAAAAGAAGGTTCATTTGTGAGATCTAAGAGTGAAAAGGGGGAAAAAATAGATAATTTGTGCTCATTTTTCCAATTCCAGTGGTGAAACCACAGTTGATGCTCGGTAATAAGTGGCTAGGAGTTAAAATAGTATGGCCCTACTGGCTTGAAATGTGGAACCTCAAAGTAGGCCTTTAAAAAAATTCCTTGACTCATTCACAATGACAACCAAAAATGTTATACTCGACAGGGGAAATATGGGAATGGGGATAAAGAATACACAGAGGAATGAAATTTAGAGATTTCCAAATCCCATTGGAATGTGCAAATTATAAGACATAATAAAATTCAATCCCCAGATGGACCTCATGAATATTTTTCATTGACCTTTTCATGATGATAGATTTTTTAAATCCATAAAAGAAGTTGAAATGTCAACAAACCATCTAATATATTTTTATGCATATTCTGACTTTGAATGAGTCAACCTAACCTTGTTTTTGACTTGCTAAAGAAAGTTGCTGACCTATTCTAAGGTTATTGTAACCCTCAGCCCCTAGTGGTCATTTCCACTCAGGTAAAAATGAAAGTATTGTTCACCGAATTAGAACATTTTAAGAAAACTCAGTGCTAAATTCAGAGGATAACAGCAACTCAGTTGTTCAAATTATCTTCAAGGTTTTCTAAAGAAGCCAGCTAGGAATCTGAGGATGAAGCAGTAACTCAACGCTTTACTGAAAAAACTAGATGATGTCTCTTCAGCAGTAAAACATTAATAAAGTCCAAGCAGGGTATTACTCATTCCCCACTTCTGACTCATGCACATTTTCAGAAATAATCCTTTAAATGTTGCTGCAATGGGAAATGTAAAGAGCAATGTTGTTTTGGCACAACTTCACTTTTGTTTTGTTGAGTTATGAACCATGTTTAGTTTCACACTTTTGATATTGTGCATTCTGTGTGATATATTTGCACACATAACATTCCTATATACATTAGAAATAGACCTGCTATGACAGCTCCTATGATTTTAAAAGTCTCTATACAGTAGATACTCATAGAAAATTTTTGATGGTAATCTATTACTTTCCACCAGGAAAATACTTGACCCTTTGCACTCGCTTGCTTTTTTTCCCTTGCTGCTACCAATGCTAACCATGGACATCCGAGTGCAAAGGGTTAATGCCATCAAAGTAAAATATATTTCATGTGATATATATTGTAATACCCTTTAATTGAGAGTGTGTCATTGCAGTTATGCATAAGGAAAAGTTGATGAGAAGTAACTGTTTACATACAGTTAATTTTAATCCTGAAAATGAAAAGGGAAAACAAATATATAAATTCAGTGATTTTAGGACATAAGTTCCCAAGAACAGAAAAGAGAGAAAACTGTCTCTGTCGGTTCAGCTCAATGGTATCCAATTTCTGGGAAATGTTTCTAAACCACTCTGGTCTCCCATGATTGCTCCTTATTCTGAAGTTCAATGGAAACTTAATGTCAATCATCTGGACACTCATCTGGACCCTTAACTATATCCCATCCTGTGTTTTTAAGCATGGACCTCGGAGTCAGGCAGAGATAGGTTTAAATCTCATCTTGGTCTTCATCAATAAAATGGATACCAATCAGCCCTTCCTAAATGCATTGTTGTGTGGATATTAATCCATACATGCTAATGTATGCAAAGCATTTATCACAGGGTCAGGCACATGTTAAGAGGTTGGTCTAAAACAAATAGCTATTATTACAATTTGACAGTTATATGTGTTACATACATGATGAAGTATTTGGAAATGAAATGTCATGATCTCTGCAACTCATTTTCAAATGTTTCGGGAAAAATTATATATCAAGAGAGACAGAGAACACAAAATGTTAACAACTGGCAAAATTAGAGTATATAAATGTTCATTGTACCTTTAAAAAATTTCCCATAGATTTGAGTTTTTTAAAATAAAAATGTGAGTGAAGAAATGTAAATCAGATTATACAATTTCCTTGCTTAAATACTAAAAATAGTTTATTTGTGCACATTCACATTTTCATTCCTATTCTGACCATTTAAACACATGGATATACCACATTTCAAGTTGTACATGACAGATTTTTGTCACAGTTTTGTCACAGATGGTTCCTCAGTCAGCCTCTCCATTTTATTCATAATTTCCTGCTCCCATATTACCAGCTCTCCAATCATTGACTTCATCCTCAGCTTTTAAAATTTGCTTCTGACCTGTCATCTGTTTTGATAACCCATTGAGTTTCTCTTTCTGGATTGCTGAGATCCTGTTTCATGATAGTTGATTCCTTGATTTTTTTAACAATGCAACCAATTAATGCATATTTGTGGTAAATATAAAATTCAGACTGCACAGAAATGGAGATGGAAAACAAGTAAACATCAACTTCTTTTTCACTTCCCAGCCGTACTTTTCAAAACAACCACTTTTAATCATTTAGTATGCATGCTCTCAGTTTTCTACTTGCATTCAAAGATCTAGGTACATGTCTACTTTTGTTTATTTAAATGTATTATATTATATTTTTTTCTTATCTTATTACATTGGCTTGAACCTCTACAACAGTATAAATTGGCAGTGATAGCAAATTATATTTAAATTGTTTCTGATACTCCCCTTTTAAAAATCATATTTTCAGCTTTAAATCATGTGTCTTTTGATAGTCTTTACCTAAATAAACTCTCACTAAGGAGGCTAACTTAGCTTCTTGAAAGGTAAGAGGAATCAACCAATTAGCTTTTAATTCCTTAAAGGCAGGAACTATTTTTTATGCTTTATATTTCCTTTTGGACTTAGCCATCCATGTTTGCTGTTTGTGCTTGTTGAGTGAAAGGACCAAATAAAAACTTCCCTTTTTACAGAATGGGGTCAGTTTTACCAAAGATTAGTTTTGGTGCACTAGAAAAGCAACATGATTACTATGCAAACATTACTGGTGGAGGCTGACGTTTGAAATCAAACTTCTAGACAAACACTTCTCAAGCAGATTTTGTCATTTTAGGCCCACTGTGACTAACAATAGAGAAACTGCATACAATTATTTGCCTAAATAAAGGTGCCACATGTAAAGCTGACAAGACATATGCTCTGTAAGTCTTTAATGTCTTTTTGTTAAATCTAATAAAACTGTAAACTACCCATTCCTGAGGCTTGAATTAAGAATAGAGGAATATTGGTAGGAAGAATGAAGGGTGAAAGTAGGACACCTTTAGAGTAAACAAGAAGTAGAACAG
This sequence comes from Microcebus murinus, assembly GCF_040939455.1. Lineage (NCBI taxonomy): Eukaryota > Metazoa > Chordata > Mammalia > Primates > Cheirogaleidae > Microcebus > Microcebus murinus. The sequence goes on along the minus strand of NC_134104.1, from coordinate 126,533,274 downwards.
TATCTATTTCTTGCAAAGTTAGAAAAAGAGTGGGCTGACTATTCAGTCTGTCAAACAACAGAAGTATGGTCTTCCTAAAGAGGAAATGGAACACACAGCCATGAAACTTCTCTGTACTTCATCATGAGGAGATTGACTGGATGGAGCCATTGAGCTTTTTTCCCTTTAATCAGTCAGCTCCCACATACTCCCACGGATGAATTCTCACCACCTCACAACAGGTCTCTAATTTTTATCAGATCGTATTTGAATCTGGCCTCTGAGTCAAGAGTGCATTCAATTATGTAGTTTAAGGGCAGAGTACATATCACCCTATCACTTTATTAAAAACTATTTATTAGGGCCAATGCTAGATGATAATGAATATTCCTCAGCCAATGACTCTAATTAATTGGTTAATTTATTCACCAAAAATTTTAAGGCCTACTATGTACCAGTCCTTATGCTACTGATGGAAATAAAAAGCTAAGTATGCTAAACTCCCATCAAGAACTTCATGATCTCTACCTTTTCTCATGAGAAATAAAAAAAATTATTTTTCAATATAATTTTGTGGTTCAGCTCTTATTATTTCCATGACAATGGTCACAATGAAAAGATATCAAGTAGCATCAAGATTTAAGTCTGTCAAAATTTATTTATTCTAACCATGACAATGGAAGTCAGCCTTTCTAAAGGGCTTCTATCATATGTCGGCTGTTTTCCCTGTTCTCTCGAAGAATAAATACTGAAATTCACCAAGAAGTGTTTACTTAAGATATAACCTATCTAAACAGTAACCTATTATCTAATTATGGCACACACCATTCAGTGATGTATGTGGTGCTTAATTTAAAAAATAATTTTTTCTAGAGAAGTACAGACTCCGGATTACTATGAATGATTCCCTATAATATATAAAATCTGAGTAAATTGATGATTGCTTTCTGAAAATTTCAGAATCAATGGAAGACCTATATATACATCATTACCATAGTCTTCCTTGACAAATATTCTCATGCTGAGAACTGAGCATGACACAATAACATCTAAAACATCAAAAAGGTTAAAAGTCACTGGTCTCAAGAAAACTCAGATTTCATGCTTATATGATATCTTAAAGGAGTTCTTCTGGAACAAAACTCCATGATAATACTCACAAAGTAGTTTCGCTGGTTTATTAACTACATGTTTTTAGTAGCCCACTAACCTAACACTCAACATTCAAAGCCAAAATGGCCCTAAGATGCAGCAGCGTGTAATGGAGCTAGATGGTATTTAATCAAATTGTATCAACATATGCCAGCTTGTTTATAAAATACTATATTCAGCTCTACACCAAAGTATATCAAGTCTTTTATTTTTTTCTTTACAGTCTGCATTTTAGAATATAAATGTACGCTTATTTGTAATTAAAAGATATATCATTTAGTAGACTTAAGAAAGAAAAATCTCTACTTCATTGGCATTATCAAGCCTTTCTTCCTTACATTTCATACAGAATACTTTCCTTTACTTTTTTCCAAAGAACTACACAATTATGTTGTTCTGTGATGAATTCCATGATGCCATGATAGCCATGATTCCATGGCTAGCATATAAGTTATAATGTTTAGTTTTTGTTTTTATGACTTTACCTTATGATGATGCTTTGATGACTTTCTTCTATGACATCTGCCAACACTTATAAAGGGGGAATTTATAAGGAAAATGTTATGGAAGCTGAAGAATCATTTCTTACTACTAAGCCTGCTATTCCAGTATCTGGTACTCAGTGAAAGAGAAAAAGTTTAATGGGAATCCAGATCCTAAAATTACACCATCAGATCATAAAGTTAAACTATGCAATGCATATTTACCAAAAAAAAAGAGGGAGAGAAATAAAAAAAGTCAGATCCATTTATGATAAATAAAAATGCTTTATTAATTATAGAAAAATGGTTATATTATGGAGTATCTAAATACAATACTTTGTTAGAGTGAACTCATTGAAAACCCTTTTCTCTCTCAAATACTCAAGACTCATGTCCCTCAGCAAAATGCTTTATTTTCTGCCCTCTGATCTCCCCTCTATTTTCTTGGCAAACTTCTTTCATATATATATATATATATATAAAATAGGAGAGATATATAGGCAATATGAATTAATATATAATTAATTATATATTGCATATATACATGTAAGTATGCATAATACATTAGGTATATTATATAATAGCATATGTGTATATATGCATATATGTATATACATATATTTACATGTGTGTATACACATATATGTATATATATGCAAAGAGGGAGATTTCAAGGAATTGGCTTATGAAGTTGTGGGGGCTGACAAGTTCAAAATTTGGAGAGCAGGCCAGCAGACTGTATTTCTTTTTCTTTAGAGAAACCTCAGTTTTGCTCTTAAGATTGTATGAGGACCGTTCAGATTATCAAGGAAATTCTCTTTAAAGTCAATGAAACACCTTCAGAACAATACTTAGATTAGGTAAGTACTGCTGCCTAGCCACGTTGACACATGAAATCAACCATTACATCCACTAACTATTGAGATTTCCCTGAGAGGTCGTCAATGATGTCCTGGCTGCTCGATCCATAGCCCACTTACTGGAACACAATCTTGGTTGCAGGAGGGTTCACTACCCCTACTTTTAAAAACCCTCATTCACCAGAACACAGGCCACTCCATTCCTAGTTATGCGCTCTTTCCAGTTTCCAATTTAGCCACCTTTTTAAACTTAATTTTCATTTTATTATAAAACGTTTTTATTTTATTTTTTTAAGAAACAGGATCTCACTCTGCTGCCCAGGCTGGAGTGCAATGACACAATCAATAGCTCACTGCAACCTTGAACTCCTGGACTCAGGCAATCCTCTTGCCTCAGCCTCCTGAGTATCTAGGATTACAGGAGTGTGCCACCACATTCAGCTAACTTTTTAAAATTTTTTTTGTAGAGATGGGGTCTTGCGATGTTGCTCAGGCTGGTCTCAAATTCCTGGCCTCAACTGATTCTCCCGTCTCAGCCTCCCAAACTTCCGGGATTTATAGATGTGAGCTACCATGCCCAGGCCAATTTAGCCCTCTGGAAGAAACAACCTAATACTTGAGAAAACCTGTAACACTATGGGGGTTTTATGAAATGATAATTATTTAAAATTGACAATATGTGGATGAGACATATCCTAAAACCATATTAATCAGGGTCCTAGGGACTTCAGAAATCTAAGTTCACGGCCTGGTGCGGTGGCTCACGCCTGTAATCCTAGCTCTCTGGGAGGCCGAGGCGGGCGGATTGCTCAAGGTCAGGAGTTCAAAACCAGCCTGAGCAAGAGCAAGACCCCGTCTCTATTATAAATAGAAAGAAATTAATTGGCCAACTAATATATATAGAAAAAATTAGCCAGGCATGGTGGTGCATGCCTGTAGTCCCAGCTACTCGGGAGGCTGAGGCAGCAGGATAGCTTGAGCCCAGGAGTTTGAGGTTGCTGTGAGCTAGGCTGACACCATGGCACTCACTCTAGCCTGGGCAACAAAGTGAGACTCTGTCTCAAAAAAAAAAAAGAAATCTAAGTTCAAACCCTGCATTTTATAGAGTAGGGAGATAAACAGCCAGAACACTCTACTTCCCTACCATTGATAATAATAGAGTCTTCAGTAAAAGATATGACATCTAAATATTATTATAATAAATGGTATTTTACAAATAAGAAAAGGAAGAAAAAAAGGTGATAGAATAGGAAAAAGAAAGAATGTTCCAAAGATATTGACCTGTTAATCAACCATTATTGGATCTTGACTCAAAAACCTAAGTCATTTGGCAAATGGAACTGTGATAACCAGATATCCACATGAAAAAGAATGAAGCTGGACCCTTACCTCATACCATATACAAAACTTCACCTAAAATGGATTAAAGATCTAAATGTAAGAGTAAACTATTAGAATAAAACATAGAAGTAAATCTTTGTGACCTTGAATTAGATGTTTTCTTCGATATAACACCAAAAGCACAAGCAACAATAGAAAAAAATAGGTAAATGGGAATTCATCAAAATTAAAAACTTTCATGCTTCAAAGGACATCATCAGGAAAGTGAAAAGATAGTTCAGGAAATGAGAGAAAATATTTCCAAATCATTTATCCAATAAGAAACTTGTATCCAGAATATATAAAGAGCTCTTATAACTCAACAATAAAAAGACACATAACCCAATTTAAAAACGGGAAAATGATTTGAATAGAAATTTTTCCAAAGAAGACCGACAAAATGCCGATAAGCACATAAAAAGATGCTCAATGTTATTATTCATGGGGGAAATGCAAATCAACAACACAATCCCTTCATCCCCACCAAGTTGTCTAAAATTAAAAAGACACATGTATTGGTGAGGATGTGGGGAAATTGGAACCTTCACACATTGCTGATGGAAATGTCATATGGTACAGCTGCTTTGGAAATCAGTTTTACAGTTTCTCAAAATGTTATACGTAGTGTTACCATAAGACTCAGCAATTCACTTATAGGTATATATCCAAGAAAATTGAAAACATGTCCACACAAAAATGTATGCACAAATGTTCATGACAATATTATTCATAACAGCCAAAAAGTGGAAACAACCCAAATATCCAACTAAATGGATAAACAAAATGTAGTGTATGTACATAGTAAAATATCATTAAGGGCATAAAATGAATGAAGTACTGATGAATGCTAGCTAGGACATGGATGAACTTTGAAAACATTATGCTAAGTGAAAGAAGCCAGTCACAAAGGGTCATATATTATATGACTCCAATTAGATGAAAGGCCCAGAATAGGAAAATCTACAGAGATAAGAGCTAGATTAGTGGTTTCAGGGGCTGTGGAGAAAGGGGAATAGGGAGTGATTGCTAATGGGTATGGGCTTTCTTTTTGAAGTGATGAAAATGTTCTGAAATTAGATAGTGTTGATGGTTATACAATTCGGTAAATATACTAAAAACCACTAAATTGTACATTCTAAAAGGTTGAATTTTATAAATGTAAATTATGTCTCAATATAGCTGTTATTTAAAAAAAAACATAAGACAATGCATCTTGCTACCATTTTATTTTTTACTACATTTGTTTTTGTGATGGTGCTTTTTTTTCAATTATTAGACTTATATATGAAATGAAAATTGATACTCCTGGAAAGGCACTGGAGTTTGTCAAATTAAAACACAAAGAGAATAACTGATACTTTCTTTTAAGAGGTAAATGATTAATTCTGGGTTTTTAAGATGCAGGAAATGAATTTTCCATTTGACAGTGAATAGTTTTATAATGCAGTGCTATTACTTAAAGGTGATTGCAACATATGAAATTTCAACCTTCATTTCACTTGCATATTTTCTTTCCTCTGCATCCTGTATTTAAAAAGGAATGACCACCTAAATACCAGACAGAACGTCAGAAGATTCTGTATATTAGAGAGGAAACTTATTTCTTTGAAATGAGCTTAGGTTTAAAGCAATTGAATTGCCCTGTGGGATTTCAATTCTCTTCCAGATTATCTCAGTGTTTCTCAAGCTATTTTTCATTATCACCTCCTAAGAAACCTTCTTAGACCTTTTTTTCCTTCATCATCCTTCTCTTCCATGAAGTTTTAATACCACCAATACACTGTATATCTTTCTATATACTCTATGTACAGTATATCTATGCTTTATCTATGAAAAAGGTAAGATCTTTTCACCTAAAACAAATTTTCACTTCCTTCGAGTGATATTGACCCTGTTGAGAATGCATAATCTACCTTTGAAATTCATGTGTGTATTTCAATATACATACTTTATTTTCTTGTAAACAGAATTTAGAATTCTTTCAGCAACTCAAATTTAACAATTTCAAATTTAAATAGATAAAATTTAATTTTTATAAATTTAACTTAATAATTTTAAAAATAATATCTAAATAATTTTTAGATATGCCAAGTATAGATAAAATATTGGCAGCTTTCAAAATTATTTTCCCTGAAAATATTCATTGACATTGGAATCTATTTATGATATATTTTATTCAGTGGGAAAAAAAGTAATGTATGAAAATATATCAAGAATACTTAACAAATTTTCTAAAAAATATATATGTGAGTACAAATGATTGAAAAATGTTCATTAAAACATTAATAATTATTACTTCTGGGTACAAAAACTATAGGTGATTTTTAGTTTCAACTTTATACATGTCCCAGTTTTCTTTTTATTTTCTTTTTAGTGATAGTCTCACTGTGTCATCCCCTAGGCTGGAGTGCGGTGGCATAATCATAGCTCACTGCGACTTCAAATTCCTAGCTTCTCAGTTTTCTATAATGACTTTGCATCACTACTATTGGTGGGGGAAAAATGATTACCAAGAAAATATTTATCAAAACTAACTTATAAGGCCGGGCGCTGTGGCTCACGCCTGTAATCCTAGCTCTTGGGAGGCCGAGGCGGGCGGATTGCTCAAGGTCAGGAGTTCAAAACCAGCCTGAGCAAGAGCGAGACCCCGTCTCTACTATAAAAAAAATAGAAAGAAATTAATTGGCCAACTGATATATATATATAAAAAAATTAGCCGGGCATGGTGGCGCATGCCTGTAGTCCCAGCTACTCGGGAGGCTGAGGCAGAAGGATCACTCAAGCCCAGGAGTTTGAGGTTGCTGTGAGCTAGACGCCACGGCACTCACTCTAGCCTGGACAACAAAGCGAGACTCTGTCTCAAAAAAAAAAAAAAAAAAAAAAAAAAAAAAAAAAAAAACTAACTTATATCAGAGAAAAGATATAACAACATATTTTATAATATCTTAAGTAAGGTATTTATGTAGCCTTTTGGGGAAAAGTTTTGTTTTTGTCTTTGTTTATATGCCATTAATAAAGGTACACTATTTCCAGCCCTTGACCTTGCTGGCATTTTCGATGCTTCCCTAGTAAAAGTATTAACCCTTAACAAATGAAAAGTTGCCCATGACCTAGGCTCCCAGCAATTATCCTTCAGTAGAACCAATGCTAATGTATTTCAAGGTTACAGGGGAATCATTCAGCAAGCAAATGTTTGCTGATGAGTCTTTAATAAGGAGAGTGGATCCACCAAACAACTAAAAGTCATTATGCGCTTGCTTTCAACAGAGCCTATTTACGTAATGATTTTTCAGATTTGAATATAGCAACTTTGGGGGCTACTGAAGGCAAGATGCCTAAAATATCATTTGAATACACAGTTTGCAGAGTGCTTTAATTTGATGCTCACAGCAACCCTGTGTGTCAGTAAGAGCATTTCTGTTGTCTATCTATGACGACTACACACAAGGCAAGTAAAAGAACTGGGACTCCAATCCAAGTCTCAGAGTCCAGCTCCCAAGTCTTCGGTTCTTAGATCATTCTTTTTTACTGAATGAAATCAGTATTTTAAGCATGAGTAAAGCCACTAAAGCAATTAACTGTGACTTACAACTTCACTAAGCAAGGCTTGCTATAGAGCAGGGTTTAACTGTACGCCTACTATCTCCTACACTCCTGTGGGCCACCCTGGCCCCATGGAAAGGTCCAGCTAATGGTGTGGGGGGAGGTCTGCAGGTCCATCAGGAAGGTTCCATCCAGACTGTTATTACCAGTGTGGTGGGCTCTGCCTTAAAGCATGGGAGGTCCTCTCCTCTAGTACTGTCAGGACTTGGAGGAGGGGCAGGATGGGGTGAGGGGTGAAGGAATGGGACCACAGGGTTTCAAAAGGCCACTCTCAGACTGGCATCAGGGCGTATGTGCCTGTCATGGAATCTCCACGTGGCAGCATTGAGGAGTATCACAAAATGAGGAGCTTGGTAGGGAATGTGCTGCAATGCACACTGCTTGACTGCTATCTTCTGGGTCAGTTCCGTCCACCATCCTAGGCTTGCATAAATTCAAGACATAAACCAAAACATCAAAAAAATCCCAGCCTACGTTTTCCTGATGGCCTGGCTAAATTTACATTTTAATAGCTGAAATTAAAAAACACATATTCTGTTTTGGTTCAAAGATATGTTATCCAATAAAATCCCCAGAAACCATTTATAAATATATAAATATATCATATCAAACAATCAAAACATTGTGGGTTAATATCTGTTGTTCTCCTAACAGAACAACAAATCTTCTCACAAATATTCACAATCAGCCTGTTAAATTAGAAATGAGCTACCTCCAAGGTTTTCGTTTCAATTTCCTTTTACAGGTAAAATAATGGATCTTGATTTAGTTTTTTGATGTTGTTATAAGTTTAGGTTGACAAAATTACAAAAATATACCAGTGCTTAACTACATGCTATTATGCTATGTATATACAATCAATAATTTTTGACAAGAGTACCAAGATAATTCAATGAAGGATAGTCTTTTAAAGAAATGGTGCTGGAACAACTAGATGTCCGTATGGAAGAAACTGAATTTCTACCCTTAGCTCACACCATACTAAAATTAACTCAAAATGGATAACAGACATAAATGTAAAAGCTGTAACTATAAAACATGTAGAAGTAGGATACCAGGAGACTGCAATTTGGGGTTAGGCAAAGATTTCTTAAGAAATAAGAAGTTTTAACTATAAAAGAAAAAACTGATAAACCACATGCTATGAAAATTAAGAACTGCTGCAACTCAAAAGACACCATTAAGAAAATGCAAATCCGGGCATGGTGCCTTGCACCTTGTAGTCCCAGCTACTCAGGAGCTTGAGGTCAGAGGATCACTTGAGGCTGGGAGTTTGAGACCAGCCTGGGCAATATAGTGAGACCACTGTCTCTAAAAAATAGAAAAATTAGCCAGGCTTGGAGGCTGAGGTGAGAGGATCACTTGAGGCCAGAAGTTAGAGACCAAACCTTGGCAATATAATGAGACTTTATCTCCAAAGAAAAAAAGGAAAGAAAAAAATGCAAAAGTAAGCCACTAACTACAATTAGCAATACACGCAGATCTTATGTCCAATGTATATAAAGAAGTCTTACAACTCCATGATAAGAAGCAACCCAGTGGGGAAAATAAATGAGCAAAAGACTGGAAAAATTCCAGGAAAAAGTAATTTAAAAATCTAGGATTATTTTTGTTTGGGTAGAAGTTGAGAGAAAGAAATATTAAATCTTTATCAATATGATCCTCTTAAAAGTTCCCATCAGATAAACATTACTAATTATACCAAATAATGAAGAGATTTCTTCAGTTGCAAATTATATGCTAGGGAACTTCAAACTTTTCTTGACTGCAATCCACAATATGAAAATAATTTTACACACACATACATCCATACTAGCATGCATAACTGAAATGAAAGTTTACCCTTACCCTGCCACCCTTAATGTTTTCTATTTTAGTGTATATTATTCTATATATTTGATTCTATGTTATTCTATTCTATCTCAATGTTTTGAAAATGCTTGTTGTAACCCACAACACTGATTTCATCACCAGTTAACAAATCAAGACGTATAGCTTATGAAACACTTTTAAGGCAAGAGAGGAAAGTGGGGAGAAAGGAGGAAGATTGATTGATTCAGGAAAGAGAAAAAGAAACAAGAAAGAAGAAAGAAAGAACGGATAATGTCAGAAAGTGGGAGAAAGAGTGAGAGGAAGTGAGAACCCCATTCCTACCATCTGTCTTGCCCTGGTCCATACCTGCTGATTCTAATATGCATTCCCCTCTCCCCAAAAGGCTTACCTCAATCCCCCTGCCCTGGGCCTTCACGTCTTCTCAGAATCTCCAATTCTCTTAATCTGCTGCCTATTACTCCTTAATCATCTGAAAGTATGATTTGCTCTGAGATCACCAAGTTCTCATGGCGACCCTAACTGCCTTCCTCCATCTCTGTTCTTCTTTCTCTCTCCTTCTATCAATGGCTCCTTCTCCATATTTCTCTCTCCTTGGATGTCTAAGCTTTTCCAAAAACCTAACCCTGATTTCTTCTTCTCTCTTTCTGCTGGTTGTGCCTCTCCCCTGTAACTGCCAAGATCAATGTAAAATATTACCTTGCATTCAAAAATTTAACTGTACCAGCACTATGGAGAGTGAACTGTTCAAGTGAAGAATTACAAGGGCCCTGTTTCTCAACCTTTGGGAGTTCCCAGACCCTGGAGAAAACCTCTGAAGACCACCGAGGTGGCTTGGCTTCCATTTTAAGACACACTGACCTGGGAATTCTGTTGTCTGTAGTTGGGAAAAGAGCTGATATAATCCTATGAAACAATAGTGGGTGCACGTGGTATTAAAGAGAAAGGACAAGCAGTTGGAGAAGATTCTGCAGACAACCTCATATGGAAGGGAGAAGGTTGCAAAGACACAGGAGGAGGAGCTGAAGGAGGAATTGGAGTCTACCAGCAGGAAGCCCAGTTAACAGGCAGGATCGGAGGCAGCTCTGAGACAGTAAGGATCTAAAATACCAACAGCAGCAGAAAGGAAGAAAGCAGAAGAGACGTGTTTCCAAAGAACCTCAAGTTGGTGTCTTGGTATCTTTAGCCAGGACCAGGTTTTTTAAATCTGCAAAGGCATGGGAATCCTATAAAACCTATGCTGAAGGTAACCATGACCCACTCTTGATAGCTCTTGCAAAGCAAGCGGATGAAAGTGAATTTACTCAGAGGGGAGAAAAAGCACAGGAGAGTTTTTGGTGATGCAGCATTGGAGCCTGGTTCACATTCAGCCAAGAACAGCTTGCCAGCCTTGGCTGCTAGTCCATTTTTCTCATCCCTGAGACAGGAAGTTACATGAGGCCCAAAATACGCTCCCCTACAACTGTGTGACTGAGTGCAGCTGTGCTGATAGAAATTCCTGTGTCCAGGCTCAGTACATTAGCATCTGTGCATTGCCAGCACATGTTTTTTGAGCACCTACTCTGTACAAGGGCTGTGTTAGGTCTATGTTCAGCCTTCTGTGTGAACAGGGCCCAAGGAGAGGATACGCTGGCCCTCAGCTGACAGTAGAAATGTGGCTGCCTTTCACCTCTGGCCAAGTTCCTCAAGCACTGCCTAGTGGCTAGGTCAGTTGTCAGTTTTCTTACCTCTTCCTTAGAGGAGAACTCCTTGACCCACAACTCTACTCTATACCCAGAAATAAAGTGCTGTTCTGATCTCTCTTTTTCTTGAGTTCTTCTATCTCTTGCCTGGATCCTGGGTTAGCAGGTTGTAAATGATGTATTTTCTTGTATGAGAGAGAGAAAAGAAGAAGAAGAAGGAGGAGAGGGAGGGAGGGAGAGAGAGAGAGAGAGAGAAAGAGAGAGAGAGGGAGAGGGAGAGAAGAAGAAAGGAGGAGGAGGAGGAGAGAGAGATAGAGAGAGAGAAGAAGGAGGAGGAGGAGGAGGAGGGGAGAGAGAGGGGGGGAGAGAGAGAGAGAGAGGGAGGGAGAGAGAGAGAGAGAGAGAGAGAGAGAGAGAGAGAGAGAGAGAGAGAGAGAGAGAGAGAGAGAGAGAGAGAAAGGAAAGAAAAAGTATGATAAAACATGAAGAAAGACACAGAACTTTGTTATTTCCCAAAATGGGAGACACTTTTTTTTCAAACGCCTGGCAGGGGAAGTAGGGTTGCAAATGTTACCCAGCACTAAACCAGATTAATTTTCCATTCAAGAAGAAAAGTAAGCAACTTGGGCTAAAGGAGGCAAATTGCACGGCGCTATTATTTAGCACGTTTGAAATGAAAGCCAATACTGCTATTGAATTGCTGGCGGAGGAGCTTTCCCTTCCTCTCGCTAACGCCCGCCCACAGGTTGCCAGGCAACCAAATTACATTGTGGCGAACACTCCCCGGCAATAACTGACCCTGCATTTTAATTTTTGTACTGATGCTTAAGTGGGATAAATAGAAAAATAAATGCAATCACCCTGAAACAGTATTCATTTTAACTAATAGCAGCGTAGGTAGATTATAGTATGGCAAAGATAGTGATACCAAAAAAACTGGTAAAGCCGCTCTTTTTGGGGAATATTTTGCTTCGAAAAATCTGGGTAGGCTTGCTGAAAGAAATTAATGCAACGATTGCATGATGGTAAAAGTGGAAGGTAAATTTAGTCCAAAATATTCTTAAATCTATAATACAAATAATAAAATGTTAATTTTTATCATCCCTTAATTGGAATAGCTTTTCAAAAATAGCACTCATGGTGATGTGCATGAAAGACCCTGGGACAGCCACATAGAACCCTAGCATTACCCTCCCTTCTCACATGTAGTAGAAATAATGATTTATATTCCCAGCAGGAAAAAAAGGGGCAGGTTGAGCTTGAGGTTTCACATCAAAGTGCAGTTGCTGCTTTGTGCTTTGAAAAACAGTTTGAACCAAAACATGTTATACGTAAATCCTCATAGTCTCTGATATCATTTATGCACAACTTTTTAAAATGTGCCCTCATGTAGTTGTTTAAGTATTTCTAATTCACCTCAGGCTAGCAATGATCGTTTCTACCATTTCTGAAAATCATTCTAGCCCATCCTTAAGATGAAAGGAAAGAGCAGTCCAGTATACCTCTTTCCATTTCAATATGCAGTAAGAGTTTTTGCATGAACACTGAAGTTCTCACCTGAAAACACTCTCTTAGGTACTTACCAAAACAAATAAAGCAAGGGTTTAGGGTCCAAGTTCCGGCTTCCCCACTTATTAGCTGTGGGACTGTCTGGTCTTATTTCTCATCAGTAAAAGGGGATACCATTAGTAATCATCTCATTGGGCAGTAGTGGGATCTAATTAAGATCCCCTAGCACAATGCTGTCAGATGGTAAGTACTCAATGCCAGCCACAGCCATGCTGTGCAGTGTGACAAGTGCAGTGGAGGCTGTGACATGCTGCCCAGACCTCCCTTTGGGAATGAAGGCGTCCTTCTCCCAGCTGCTGGGATCGCTGCCTCATGATGGCTTTCTGCTGTAAACCCTCTTTGGGGACTGCCTCACCCAACATCATGCTTCCTTCTAGGGGCAGCTTGAAACCAATGAGTGGTCCACTTGGGGGTATAAAGCTCTGGACCCTTCTCCCCCACCTAGGACAGCTTGGAAGGGCTGTCCCAGCTCCAGAGTTCCCATCGAGTTGGCCAAGCCTGCACCACAGCTCACCTCTCCTTCTGTCTCACCTGCTTCCTCCCCTTCCTGGGGCACATGTTGATTGCCAGGGAAGTCCCTCACACATGCCAATCTGCACCTCAGAGACTGCTTCCTGGGGAACCAGTCCGCAACAATGAGCCATCACAAATATGTTTAAGAGGAATTTTGGTGATCGTGGTGTAATTGTATGTGAAAAGAGGAAGCCACCAAACTCAACATTGGGATGATCTCAACTGTGGCAAATTATATTCATGGGTGTGTGGGACTAGAGAACTAAAAACTATGCTGAGATTAACAACGTTCCTCTCTGGGTGGTAGGATTAGAGGTTATTTTTATTTTCTTCATACTTTTCTGTGCTTTCCAAGTTCACTATAAGGAGCAGCTTACTTGTTCTCTGTGCGGGGATGGCTCTCCCCAGGGATGAGCCCCGTTCTCTACTTTACCTCCCCCAAAGAGTTCAGCTTTCAGATGCTCGTGAAGAAGATGGGTCAATCTAGAACACTCCTCACCACCATAACCAGTCAGCCCACTCCCAAGCCCCGACAGCTGGGGCCTGTAGTTTTCTAGCTGTAGCTGAGGAGCACTTTCTTCAGACACAAGTTTCCTCAAGCACTCGATCTGTAAAGCATCTAACATCAGGCCTTGACAGAAGCCAAGATCGGGAGTAGGTGGGCGGAGGAGGGAAAGATGGAAGCCTCTGCCCTGGGGTCAAGCCTCAGAGAGATCACTTTGAAAACTCTCAGAGAGTTAGGATTTTTAAATGTCACAGAGCCCTCACCTTCAATTCTGATGATGTGATCGGAAGGACACAGACTCTGACTTCAATCTGGTAAGAAAAACACAAGTAAGACATGAGACAATCAAAGAGTGGTAGATTTTGTCACTGTTAACAAGTGCAGTTGGAGTCCAGGAAAAGGTGATGTGATCGCAGGCTGGAATAATCAGAAACGGCTTCATGGAATAAGTGAGTTTTCACCGCCTTAAAGAATGAGTGAACTTTAGCAAAGCAGAAGGCAAAAGGGAGGTCATTGTGGATGGGGGCTGTGGCTAAAGCCCAGAAGGCAAGTACGTGCGTATTGGATCTTCCAGTATTGACCTTGCTTAGGTCTTTCTCACCTCTGACTTGGATTTCCCTACAACCTCCGGGCTGGTATCCAAGCAAAGATGGCTGGTCCCCCCTGTCCAGCTTTTTTACCCCTGCCAGACTCACGTTGGCAAAAATGCTACCTACATGATGGCACTCCTCTGCTCCCAACTCTTCTCTGACCCCCACTGTCTGCAGGATAAAGTATAATTGTTGTAGATTGACTCAAGTCCTTCCAAAATCTAACCCCAGCCCTATTTGCAACCTGACTGCCTGTTAATATTGTTAGTTCATCTAGAGTTATCTGTTCCGTATTTCCCCAGCATGCTGGACCCATCCCTGTGTCCTTAGCTCAGTTTCCCTCGGGTCTCCTGTTATGTCAAAGTCAAGCAGCACCACCTTTATTAAACTCACTTTCATCTCAGTATTTCATTGGGTTTTTCTCACATATCTCCTTGGACTGCTATTTAATGCTTTGCTATGTACTTAGCATCTACCCAACTTACCAGCAAGCAATTTGAGATCAGTGATTGCAACTGACAGACTTTGCTCTCTTCCCAGAGCCCTTAGTTTAGTGCTTTCCACAGAGTGTCTGCTTATTTAATAGCTGTTGAACAAAACTCTGTAGAGTCAAACCTTATTGTCTCAAAATAACACAAACTTGCCCTTTACATTTCCTAATTTTTGTATTCAATTCTGCAACATCCTTATTGCTTGAGTTCTGGGATTTTGCCATCTCTGGGTATCTCAATTACAATCTGCAACTCCTGAAGTCTAAAACATACACTCTAAGTCAGTAATGTTTGATGGAATGTTCTATATCTATATGTGTGGTGTCCATTTTGGTAACACCTAGCTGCATGTGGCCACTGAGTACCTAAACTGTCTAGTGCAATTGAATTTTAAATCTCATTTAATTTTCATTAATTTAAATAGCCACATGTGATAATAGCTAATGGCAATTGTATTAGACAATGCAGGTCTGAGTATTCACAGGCAAAAGAGAAAAGATGGATGGTATCAGCCCCAAAGCTTTTCAGTAACCACTCTAAACCTTAAATAATCCACAACTGTGTTGAGTGGTGACATCACGAGGTCCCACACCCTCCTTACCCACATAACACACAGCTTCAGCCAGGTCTATACCTCCTGGCTGTCCGTTGACTGAACATTCCCACTTTTATGGTCTCATCTAGAATTCCAGAAGCCCAGCTCAGGTGATCTCACAGGGAGATAACATTCTCCCACACAACACCACCTAAGAACTAGAGGTGGTCGCCTGAATCCAGCTCATACCTAAGGGTCCCACTTGAAGTATCTTGCCAAGACCCCTATTTCTGTCTTTATGCGTGTGTTTTCCCACTTCAGCTTCAAACAAATATTTTATTAAAAAATAATACAGTAACCTGCCTTTGTGTGTGTTCATGGAGGGCACGCATGGCAAAGATAAGTAAGTTCACTCGTAAGCCCTACCTTAGACAAATATTTCCATGCTCACAAGCTATAACAGTCAATCTGTGGTCAGGTTGGCTAATGTCAACTTCAGCCCTTAACAAGAATAACAGATAACATTTATTGAATATTTACAATTGCTAGAAGCAATTTATATGTATTATGTAATGTGCACAACAATCCTGAGACAGATACTATTATCATCTCCATTTTACAGAGGAGGAAACTGAGGCACAAAGAGGTTCCAGGATGTGCCCAGGGAACTGCAACGAGCATATGGCAGATCCAGGGTTTGTGCCCAGCCATTCTGACGGCAGTTCTTGCACTCTTAACCACTCTGCTGTCCTGCTGAGACCATCTGAGGTATTTATATTCACTCGTTCATTCATTCATTTCGAACTCAGTGTGGAGTGAGCGCTAACTGCTCGTGTGTCTCAGGCACAGTGCCCCTATGTGGCAGGAAAGCAGTGACCTTCCTTTTGGAGCTGTGGCCTAGGGCCCAAAGAACTCAGTCCTACTGACAGATCATCCACCCCTCGGTTTGCCCCAGGACCTCATCACCTACGTGAGGACCAGAAAAGATCACTAAGGAAACAAGACCGTTAGGCACCATTAAGCAGCATGTCAGATGGACGTTCAGAATATCTTTCTCAGAATACCAGGTTTGAGGCTGAGTCTTAAAGAATGAATGAAGCCCTAATAGAATAAAGAGGCACACCTAGGGCAGTTTCAAGCCTACCCAGCAAAATACAAACTTCCCTCAAGAGTCAACCCTCCCGCTTGTGAAGTGGCACACCTGGGACATGCCCTCTCGTCACAATATCCTTTCCTACCTCTCTACCTGGCTAGCGCCCTCCTATCCATCACGGAGGACTCAGCTGCTCAAAGTGTTACCTGGGGCCAGGAGTATCGGCATCACCTGGGAGCCTGTTAAAAATGCAGACTCTCAGGCTCCACCCCAGCTCTGCTGAGTCAGATCCTGCATTTTAACAAGACCCCCAGGTGGTTCTTACGCCCATTCCAGTCTGAGAAGCACCAAGGTAAGACACAGCTTGGACATTGTCGCTTCCCTGGGCCCCTGGCTCGGCTGAGAGTCTTCTCCAGCGAGTGCCCTCGGTCCCCTGGTCTTCCGCCCACCTCGGCACTCAGCACCCCAAAATGTGTTTGCGGGTTCCCAGTCTCCTCCCTGCATGTGCAGTGATGCTATCTTACTTCTCTTGGTTTCTCCAGTGCCTAAAACAATACCGAGTAAACGTCAGTCAATACCGAGTAAACAAACGAATGAGTGGCTCTGAAGAAAGGTGAAAACACTCTGGAAAGTCACCACCCTGCTTCCAGGCACCCGTCCGGACCCATGTTCTTGGTATTTCTCTCCCAGAGGCGCCAGCCGTGTCAAGCGCGGGAAAACGACTTCTCCGAACGCACCTAACTTCAGCCTTCAGGCCTGAGCCAGAGCTGGGGCTCTCCGAGCCTTCTGCTGTTGCCACCTCTCACACAGCCCCGTAGGGGAGCCCTGAACAAACAAGGGCGGGCCGCTGCTGCTTGGAGCAGCCACCTCAACAACAGCCGGGCACTTCCTGTGGGGCCCACCCCGGGCCTGACATCCCACCCCACTGGGGCTCCACGCCCCGGGCGCTTTCCCCTGCTTGCTCCAGTTTCTGCAGGAGCTGGGAGCACACCCTGCTCCCGGGCAGCTTCAGAACCTCAGCACGAACAGCTGCGGGGCTGGCCTCCACGCTAACTCTGCAAACAGCAGGCGGAGGCTCTGAGCCTGCTTCTTGTTTCCTGGCAGAGACTGGTTCTCCCCTAAACCGCCTCTCGTGCTGGCTTGGCCAGGGGAGTGGGGATCTCTATGCCCCCCATAGAGAAAAGGCTTTACCCCTTAATAGTATCTTTCTTTCTTTTGTAAATGTTTTTTTTTTAAGCGTTTTTGGTAGCTACATGGGGTTGTGTAATGCCCAAGGCTTTGCCAACCTCATTGTGATATTTTTTTCACTTGTAACACATGCGACCACAGATGCCACCACAGGCGTCACGTGGCTCCCTCACTGTAGCTAGGAGGGGGACACGCCTCTCATTTCCCTCTGACCACTGGGTTTTGCCTTTTCCCTTTCCTGCCTCAGTTACTGAGCTGTCAGATCTAAAGGAACTGTAAAGAGTGGAGAGAGCATTTGCCCCTTATAAAAAAAATTATAAAAAATTTGGAAAATACAGAAAAGCATAAATTAACCATAATGCCACAATACAGAGAAAACCATCCAACATTTCAGTAAACTTCATGTATCCACAGCCCTAGAATAACGTGAGTTTGGATAGAACATGGCTAGGGGCTGGCTGTCCTCCACCTTCCAGCCCCACTGCTACTTCCGGGACTTGGTTATAGTACAAACCTACATTCTATGACGTTTGGAGTTCTATTCCTAATTATAACATTATGAGGAGGTGCATTGTCTTTATAAAGTTGAGCTATCTGCGGTTTCACTTTCTGAGGTTTCAGTTACCCGCAGTCAACCACACTGTGAAAATGTTAAATGAAAAGTTCCAGAAATAAACAATTCACAGGGTTTGAATTTTGTGCCATTCTGTGTAGCTTGATGAAATCTCGCGCTGTCCCGTTCCATCCTGCAGAATGTGAATCATCTGCTTGTTCAGTGTATTCATGCTATATATCCCTTGGTAGCAGTCTGGGTTATCAGTTTGAAAAAATATAGGATATACAGGGTTCAGGCATCTACTGGGGGTCTTGGTACATAACCCCTACAGATAAGGGGGGACTACTAGACATGTAATTTTATATAGTTTTTTTTTTTTTTGCTTAAAGGAATATCAAGAATATTCTCTCATCTTAACATTTTTTCAACTTTCTAATTGAAAAAAATGGGTTGAAATTTGTTAAATGGGTTTAAATGAGATGATAAATAAAATTGTTGGAAGTTAGAAGGTTACTAATCTGTCATAATAAAATTTAAGTGAGATAATAAACATTCAAAATCCCAAGCCTGAGGCCCGGCATATAGTAAACTCTTCATAAATGGTATGGCCATAGATTATTACTAAAATTTCATTTTAATGTTAACATAATATTTCATTCTAAGTAGCATATTTAACCACCCTTTATTGTTCTGAGCTTGTTTCTAATTCTCCCTATTAAAAATTGGATATCTCTGACTATAAGTTTTTAAAAATCTAATTTAAAAAAAATGGATGACTATATCAGAGGATATGAACATTTTAATGGCTTTTTGTTATATGTTGAAAAATAAATTCCCAGTGATTGTGCCAAATTTCCCACCAGCCATGAATGGGATTGCCCATCTTTCTGCATCCTCACCAGTAGTAAATTTTCTTTTGAAATCTGCCAAATTGATAGGTGAAAATTAGATTTTATTATTCTTTGAATTTACATTTCTTAAAATTACCAGTAAAATAAAAATATTTTTGTATTCATTAACCATTTGTATTTCTTTTTCTATGAATTATCTCTTCATAATCCTTACAGTAAAACATATTTTATGAATGAGATACTCTAATGGTTTGGGATTTCTTTTTGTGTGTGGTATTTTTCATATCAAAATCCATCAGAAACACAATCACTTCCTGCATACAACTGGAAAAGCTAACAGTAAGACTGGGATTTTGCTAGAGATGTCTTTAATGAGATATACAACTAATAAATGTTTGACAAAGACCTGCTATATATACCTATACAGTGGTTCTGTTGTTTTTATTGTTTGTTTTCTTTTTTTGAGACAGAGTCTCACTCTGTTGGCCAGCCTAGAGTGCAACCTTGGACTCCTGGGCTCAAGTGATCCTCCTGCCTCAGCCTCCCTGGTAGCTGGGACTTTAGGTGCACACCACCACACCCGGCTAATTATTTCTATTTTTAGTAGAAACAGGGTCTTACTCTTGCTCAGGCTGGTCTAGAACTCCTGATCTCAAGAGGTCCTCTCACCTTGGCCTCCCAGAGTGCTAGGATTACAGGCACGAGCCACCATGCCCAGCCTATACAGTGGTTCTTAGCCACAGATTCTATCCAGGATGAGTGGGAGAGAAAGGGATGGGTGACAGCCAGAGCAAGGCGGTGAAGGTGACCCACGGCCCATCTTACCTGTGCTCAGCTCTAGAGCATCTGCACCCATGCCAGGCAAAGAGAAGCTCAGGACTCAGGGCCAACACCCAGCTCTCCCAGTTGACATCCTATCATAGACTAAGTGGCAGAGCTAGGATTCAACCTGGGGCCTTGTGGGTCCCAGACTGGATGTTCTTGGCCACCAAATCACATGGTTTTCCTTAGAAAAAAAACAGGGTCTCTGAACATGAGAATATAAAATATTTATATTCTGAGAGCCTCAGTAAAATTTTTATGAGGAAGGAAACTTACTATTTCTCTCTCTCTCTCTCTCTCTTTTTTTTTTTTTAAAGTTAGGGTCTCTGTCACCAAGGCTAGAGTGCAGTGGTGATCATAGATCACTGCAACCTCAAACTCCTGCCAAATGATCCTCCTGCTTCAGCTGCCTGAATAGCTGAGAATACAGGCACGTGCCACCATGCTTGACCCTCACTAATTTTTATCCTCAAAGTAAAATAGCTGTCTCCAGGAAAAGAGCCCTATTTCCCTGTGAACTCCCAAGGGAAACATGGAGGGATCCTGGCATATCACTTACCTGAGTCCTTCACTTCCAAGAGAGGAACTGAGGTCAGGGGTCATCCTGGCTCCCAGGGAGGCATTTATTCTTACTGTGCCTCAATTTCCTCTCCTAATAAAGGGGAAGCATTCCAGCCTCTCTCAGAAAGATGGTGAGGATGGTGGGCTTTGTTGGTCCTTGGAGGGGAGGGAGGGTGGGGAATGACTACGGAATATTAGATCCTGAGGACTGTTTTGTAGAGATTACACAGCATCTGTCATTCACACAATGCCTGCTGATTAATGATGATTGAAATTATTGTGAAAGTAATTTGCAAGTACAAAGCAGGATCTGCATAAATCTTGCCAAGAGTTCTGAATATCAATCCCGGTAAAGCTACAAGCACCAGAACAGGCATTTTTCCCCCAGCCCCTTATGAATGCCAGGCCATGTAATAGCATTACCTATAATCCATCATTTTAAAACAGTGACTTAAGATCTATTTCCCCCTGTAATGTATATTTAACTTATTCATAGCCTGATTTCTTTGAGGGCTGATCTAATTTCTGGGAGATACTGATCCATGATGCCATATTAATTCATAAGCTTGATTCAGTACATCTCTCTCTTCTGGTACTTGGAGAGCCATGAAAACATGCATCCCTCTGAACTACAGAACAGGTTTTCTCATTTATGTTCTGCAAAAGTACTCAGTACTCCTGTCAGAATGGGATGAGATACACATGTCTCCATCTCTGAATCCTAAGCAGAGGGTAGGCAAAGTGTGTCTGTCATGATAGATCCCATAACTCAGACAGCACTGTTTTTAATTTTCAGGTTGTATCTAAACCCGGGAACCAATCTGACTGGCTGAGACGTCCCAAACACCTCAGGTTTGCTTGTGCAGAGCAGGCTGAAGTTAACTGCCTTTGCCTAATTAAACGAACACTGGCAGTGCTATCAGTGCCCTGGCATGGCCAGATGGCAGTCGCCACACCTTGCCAGTTGCCAATCAGCATTTGACAGCTGGGCTTGACCAAACAACAACTATCCTTGACCCCAGCTTCTGATCAGCTCTTGACTATAAATAGAAGTGGAGCAGCATGCAAAAGAGAGCAAAATATTATACTTGCTCCTAGCAAGTCAGGAAATCCATATGAAAACAACATAACCAGCTTAATGTATTGAACTAGTTTTAGGATAACTTGAGAATGGAAAACCATAGTCTAAGAATAAGAGATCATTCTAACGTTGAGGCGCCAAGAGCAAGAAGCAATGGGCACATTTAGGAAATGAAGGCTGGTCCATTTCCAGATTACATATGTAGTCATATCAAGGACCCGAAGTATCAGCATTTGAAGTCGCCTGGGTTTGACAGATAACAACAGTTAGAGTTTGCTTAAGAAAATAGGAGAGCATATGCAAAATGTAGTATCATACTTTTCCTGTATCAAAAATACACAGGCAAAAAATTTGCAGTAATCCACCATTCTGCTTCGGATAATGTATCTTAACCTATTTATCAGATTTCATATTAGAACTAAAAGCTGATAGATGAGTGTGTTGTTGACTTTGATCTGGGTAACCCTAAAATAAAGCATTGGGAAGAGAATCTCCATGTGTTACCTGGCCAAATATCCACATTGTCCAAAGACAAAAAACGGAGGGTAGGAAAGAAGCAGAAAATGACATTATTAGAAACAAAACTGAAATTACCTTAGCTCTGCTAGATGAGATGGAAACCACACATTCCGAAGAAAATGCAAACACAACCCAGCAAGAAAGGAGAGAGCAACATAATGCAATATTAAAAAGAAAAGAAAAGAGCTAAGTTTAAGCTCCAGAGACATTTAAATTAAACTGCCCCTGTCATTATGCAGGGCTGTGCTTTTAAAAGTTGAGGCACAAACATAGACAGGCCCTGTGGCCTCCTCTCTGTGTCCTCAGTCACCCGGGACAGCTGGGGGTGTCTTTCACGCTGACAACTGGGGTGGGGGAGTGTGTAGACAGAACTAGCAACTGTGGGCTTGGCAGCACTCCACGAAGCCAAGGGTGGGCTGGCCGGGCAAGCCGGACAGTGCAGAGCCTCTTTCCCCTCCTCTGCAGCAGACCCAACCTGTGTGCTTAGACCACCTTCTTTTGAAGTAAAAAACGGTTCTTGGTGTGCAAGTAGTTATACTTTGAGTGGTCTGCGTGGTCAAAAGACTGAAAGCCACTGGGAATTCTGTAAGCATTTTAAATGTAATTTGTCTTTCTCTTCCTTATCACACCATCTATTTAGATTTGGAGACAAGTCATACAAAACCTGCGAAATAACGGAAACAAGTTATTTTTTCAGTCTACAGATGGGCTGGAGGTCCCTGGCCATTCTAAAGCACACCTGGCATGTTTGGTCATGTGGGCTGGCTTTGGTGCTGACCCCTTGATTTCTAGAAACTGCGTTGTGCCTCTGTAGGAGGTTGTGGCAGTGGAAGATGGAAAATGGAAACCGCTTTCTGTGTGGACTTTTCCCTGCTCTCAGGGACACTAATCTCCTTTGTTGATATGCGCCTCTGTGGTGGAATTTTGACAAAGATTTAGTTTCTCCGTTTTCTAGGTTGCTTTTCAGTAGTACTTAGTCAAACTAATCTCAATCCAAATTTAAAGGGATCCCTTTTTCTTTTCCCTCACACAGGTCTTCCTTTTCTAGGGCCTATTAGCTAATAGGCCTAGTTCTGGGCCTATTAGCTCCAGGTCTCAGGTCACCGTTCACTCACTGAGAATCTGAGAAAATCAGTATTATCTCAGCCATGAAGGTATCTCTCTCACAATCTGGTACTCGAAAAGCAAATCGAGAAACTGTGATAAACAGTAATTGGCAGAGTTTTCAGTTTTCAGAAGAATTCCTGTATTTGTGCAAGTGCTTTCAGAAGGTAGATTGTGATGTTCTGGGGAGCTGCAGCCCCCACACACTGGGGTTGACCTCCTGATAAAGCGGACTTGCCACCATTGAGGTTCTCTGAGGACAGCCCACCCAAATCCACAGCCGAACAGTTTTTACTTTGAAGACCATTCCAATTGGTGGTAGAAACTGACAGTTTATCAAAGAGAATCAAAAGAATGTTGGCATTGGGAAGAACTTTAGGGAAGTCCACTCCTCAAATTTTATTCACCAGGAAATAGAAACCTGAGCTTTTAGAGCCCGGGACATATGTTTTCCTGGAAGACATGAATTATGTATAAGCCAGGCACCAGTCTAAAATAGAGGAACATTGGGTACTTAAAGGCAACTAAGATGGGCCTTCGCGGGTGTAATCTACACTTTGTGCCACATACTTTTGCATGATCGGTGGGAGCAATGACTCCCCGGAAGTGTTAGTCAGGGCCCCATGGCCTCTTGGTGGCCCATCAAGGCAGGGCCAGCAGTGGTAGGGCATCTGATCTCCCATCATGAGCTCCATCCCTATTTTCTAACCATTCCCTGAAACTCCGAAGTCACCTAAAATGGTGCCTCAGGTTTCACAGAGGTGAGACCATGAATGAGGACAACCAACTTGCTTTGCCAAACTTTATGTTTCTTTTGTCTTTCTCTGCAAGCTGAAGGCTGGGAAAAAATGAGAATGGTTGAAACGGATAACTTCATAGGTATCAAGCAAGGTATATAAGTGAGGATCACTCAGAGAAACAGGTGCAGCAAGAGACATATATTACAAGATTTGTTGCAAAGAGCTGGTGATTGTTGCAGGCTGCATAGACAACTCTACAATCCGCAGGGCAGGCTGTTGGGATGGGAAGGCTGGACTCTTAGGCAGGCGCTAGAGCTGCAGTTCCAGGAGAATTTTTTCTTCTTTGGAGAAACCTCAGCTCTGCTCTTAAGGCTTTTAAACTGATTGAATAGGTCCACCCAGATTATCAAGGAAAATCTCCAGTCAACTGATTATGGACTTTAACCACATCTATAAATACCTTTGTGGTGGCACCTAGATTTGTGTTTGATTAAGTAACTGGGACTGTAACCTAACCAGATCACATAAAACTGACTGTCACAGAGCTCCTAGCGGTGTGTGCCTATAGTCCTGCTGCTAAGGAGGCTGAGGCAGAAGGATGGCTTGAGCCCAGGAGTCCGGGAGGCAGTGCACTGGGACCACGCCTGTGAACAGGCACTGCACTGCCACCTGGGGAACAGAGCAAGAGCCCGTCTCTTAAAAGAAAAACTTCCCATCGCAGAGGGCCACTGCTCTGTATTCCCACCCCAGCTATTCTTATCATAGTGTCAGGCACAAAGTTGACAATAAGTATTTGTTGAACAAAGGAATGAGTGAATGAGACCATGACAGGGATGTAGAGGTATGCAGTATAGGACCTCAGTCCATTGCTGTGTGAGGGGGCAACAGGCCAAATCATATTGGAGGAAGGACCCAGGAGTGTGCGTGTCATCCCTACCAATTTTATAGGAGTGAAGGAAGTAGACTTTTCACCACGGACCTCATTGAAAGGGGAAAATCCATGAAGCACAAAACACATGTGCACACGGGGAAGGGTAGACGGTCTCCAGCTGGCGGGAAGTCAGGGCAGGAGGAACTGCCGAGGTTCTCCGTCGCCTCCTCTGCCAAAGCTTGCCCTCCCCCGGCCAGAAAGACCAAGGCAGTGGAACTAGTGACTGGGAACCCTAGTGGGACCCTAGCAGGGCTGGTCCCTGCACTCCCACCCACTGGCTGACTGTAGGACTTGGGCAAAGGTCCTTCCCTCCATGACCCTCAGTTTCCTGGTCTGTAAATGGAAATCCTTCCTGTCTGGCACGGGGAAGGATTTTAGGATCAGCTGAACAATTTGTTCCTGTAGGACAAAGTCTTTAATTGAACAATCGGTCCCTGCCTCCTAGGAACAGTTGATCCTTATATATGTTGAGAACAGTGGTGAATTTACCTGGAAACTGACGAAGCTTAAGTTTCAGGGCTCCTCACTTGCCGGGGCTCCTCACTTGCCGGGGCCCCTTCCATGGTTCAGAGTGTCCCCCAGGGCTGCGGAAGGAAACAGCAGCCAGCAGAGTGCCATCGTAGCCTGGGTGACCCTCTGTGCCTTGGGGGTAGGCCTGGGGCTACCAGAACTACTTCCACTTTCAACTCACTCCAGCAATCACTTGTCCCTTAGGAACTAATTGAGTAACTTACTTTGGGAAGAGGAAGAGGTATGCACGTTTTCAGAAATGTTGACTATTATTTCTATTAAAAAGCCTTATAGAGTACTCTGAACCAGTACAGTGTAAATAGTAGACGCGAGGATTAATGTACAGCTTTATAAATACTCTCAGGGATTGAATTCTATCCTGCCTGTGTGTCATTTTCTTACTAAAATAAGCTATTTTTATTGATCTTCTAATTGTGTTCTTTTCATCAGAATATAATAGACAGAAATAGTGGATTAGCTGGCTTCAGTGTTAAAAATAAAACATGGTCTTGATTATCCTAACCATTTTTCTCCCCCATTTCATTTCCAGATCCCACAGACGAGCTTCTGACTAGGAAGAGATTGAGAAAGGAGTTGAGTGGGCAGAATGAAGAGAGGAAATGAGCAAATCAAGCCCGGCGCATTGATAATGGAGCACAGGCAATGCTCATCTCTTCCAAACAGCTGCCGACCCCTTTGCCTGGCTGAATGATGATTTCACATTTCACCTCCAATTATAGAAAAATTACAGAAGAGGGTCCAGCCTCATTTATTAGAACTTGACTAGATTGCCTTTATTATTATCACGAGGGCCTTGGGGCCAACTATACTTAGTGCCTTCTGTAAATTATGAAATGTGCCACTCTGCTATTATGATTCCAATTAGGGTGGAAATATTTAAAAAGCATAAACTGTCTCACCTTGTAAGAAGAAGATTATGGCAAGGAAAGTTAAACTTGAGGAGCAACAGTCAATTTCCAATCATTATCCAATATGGTCTAACACTATGGTATATACCGTCAAGGTCTATATTGGGGAAATGGGGGTAAAGAAGCATAACATGTTAGGGCAATAAAATTTGCTGCCACAAAAGATGTGTCTCATTGGCTTAAAGCAAATAAAGTCTGTTTCTTACTCTCATGAAGCCTTACGTAGGTCAGGCGGTCCCATTCCATCTTGTAGCTCCACCATCTGCAATCTGCAGCCTGCAAGACCATCTCTTCAAGAGACTAGAATGATGGAAGACACACTCCAGCTATTAACTGCCTTGGTGCTTGTCATTTCTGCTCACTTTTTGCTGGCCAGCAACAGTCACATGGCCACAACTAATTAATTGTAAGGGAGGCCAGGAAGTCCACAGGAAGACTCCGCGGTCACCTATTGTCTTTACCGCCCGTAGAAACCACTAGGGACAAGATGATTGAAGACAACTGCTCATTTATTGATTCATTCAATGAGCATTTTCTGAGGATATATTTTGTATTGAACCCTGTTCTAGACACCAGGGATATAGCAGAGAACACAGCAGACATGGTTCTGACCACCATGAAGTTTCTAGTCTAATGGGGGAAGATAGACACCAAACACATTCAATTAATTAATATCACTTGGAATGTAAAATTGGAAGGAGGCAGCTTTGTGAGCCCTGGGTGATGGTCATTCATCTACACTTTCCTAGGGAATTCTGCTTTTAAATGATCTGTTCACTTACATTAATTATAAGAGAGAAACCAAAGCACAGCTATAGAAGCAAAGGCGTCTCACCTGACCCGTATCAACGGCACCCTCCCTGGCCTTGCCACTTCCTTTGCGCTCCATCCCATACAGCTGATTCACCACCCAGCAGCCAGCATGATCTTTGTCAGATGGAAGTCAGAGCATGTCATCTGCTCAAAATGCTGCAACCACCCTCCATGTCACTCAGTGAAAACCCAAAATCCTCATGACAGTGTCCTACAAGGCCCAGCATGGTCTGGCCCTTGTCCGCTCCTCACACCTCTTCTTGCTCCCCTCCTCCACCCTCCCTCTGCCTCTGCCACCTGGGCCCCCACACTGCTTTTCAAATGTGCCACACACATGCCTGCCATGGGGCCTTTGTACTTGCATTTTCTCTGCCTGGACTCTCTTTCTCCATACACTTACTCGTATGGTTCACTCCCGTGCTTCCTGAAGGTCTCAGTTGAAATAATTGTCACCTATTAAAGAGGCCTTAAGGGCCAGGCCAAGTGGCTCACGCTTGTAATCCCAGCACTTTGGGAGGCAGGGGTGGGAGGATCACTGAGGCCAGGAGTTTGAGACTGGCCTGGACGACATAGCGAGACCCCGTCTCTACAAAAAATAGAAAAACTAGCCAGTCCTGGTGGCAAGAGCCTGTAGTCCCAGCTACTTGGGAGCCTAAAGGAGGAGGATCCCTTGAGCCCAGGGGTTCAAGGTTGCAGTGAGCTATGATCACACCACTGCACTCTAGCCTGGGCGACAGAGAAAAACCTTGCCTCAAAAACAAAACAAAGAAAAACAACAGTCTCTCGGGATGCCCACACTTGCATCCCTTTGAAAGAGCCCCCCTCATCTCTACCCTTGTCACTTCTTTTTTTCTTTATTCCAAGATGCTGGTACTTCTTACAAATTTTGATCCTAGCACATTTTATCCCTCCCTCCCTTCCTTCCTTTCTTCCTCTCTTCCTTCCTTCCTTCTCTCTCTCTCTTTTTGTTTCTCTCTCTGTAACAGTTTTATTGTTATATAATTCACCTACCATACATTTAAACTACACAATTCACTGGTCTTTTTTAAAGTATGTGCACAGAGTTGTGCAAATGTTACCACAATCAATCACAGAATATTCTTATCACCTCAGAAAGGAACCCAGTTACCTGTAGCTATCACTCTCAAATCCACTCAAGTCCTAAACTTAGCCCTAAGCAATTATTAATCTACTTTATTTATCTCTATAGTTGCTTATTCTGGACATTTCATATACATGAAATAATATAATGTGTGGTCTTTTGTGACTGGCTTCTTTCACTTAGTAGGTTTTTAAGCTTCATCCTCATTGTAGCATATATAAGTACTTCATTCCTTTTTATGCTTGAATAATATTCCATTGTGTGGATATACCACATTTTGTTTACTTATTCATCAATTGATGAACATTTGAGTTGTTTCTATCTTTTGGCTATTACAAATAATATTGCAGTAAATATTTATGTACAAATTTTTGTGTGGATGTGTTTTCATTTCTCTCAGGTATACACCTAGGAGTAGAATTTCTGTGTCAGATGGTAGCTATGTTTAATTATTTCGGAAATGACCAAACTGTTTTCCAGAGTAGCTGTACTATTTTACCTTCCTACTAGTAATTTCTGATTTTTTTTTCCAATTTTTCCACATCCTAGCAATACTTGTTATCTGACTTTTTGACTATAGAGATCCTTTTTGACTATAGGTTGTGAAATGGTATATATCATTATGGTTTTAATTTTCATTTCTGGGTTGGGTAATGATATTGAGCCTCTTTTCATGTGTTTATTTGTACATATTTTTTGAGAAATGCCTATTCAGATCTTTTGCCCATTTTTAATTGAGTTATTTGGTGTCTTCTTATTCAGTTGTGAATTCTTTATACATTCTAGATTTAAGTCCCTTGTCATATATATGATTTATAAATTCTGTGGATGTCTTTTTACTCTCTTGCTGGAACGTTTTAAAGTCTCCAAAATTTTCATTTTAACAAAGTGCATTTTATGTATTTTTTCTTTTGTTGCTTATACTTTTGATGTTATATCAAAGAATCCATTAGCAAATCTAAGGTTGAGATTTATCCCTGTGTCTTTCTCTAAGAGTTGTACAGTTTTGGCTCTCACATGTAAGTCCCTCACCCATTTTTAGTCAATTTTTGTGAATGGTGGGAAGTAAAGAACCAAATCCATTCTCTTGCACATGGCTATCCAGTTAACCTGTAAATTTATCCTATTAACAATAAATCTTCTGATCTATGAACATAGGACTTCTTTTCATTTATTTAGATCTTTAATTTCTTTCATCAGTATTTTGTAATTTTCAGAAAGCATGTTTTGCAATTCTTTTGTTATAAGTATTTTATTCTATTTGATGCTACTGTACATGTAATTGTTTTCTTAGTTTCTTTTTCATATTGTTCATTGAAGTGTATAAAAATATTGAGTTTTATATGTTGATCTTCTATCCTG
Source organism: Microcebus murinus (assembly GCF_040939455.1). Taxonomy (NCBI): domain Eukaryota; kingdom Metazoa; phylum Chordata; class Mammalia; order Primates; family Cheirogaleidae; genus Microcebus; species Microcebus murinus. The sequence goes on along the minus strand of NC_134104.1, from coordinate 126,503,941 downwards.
CAACCTTGCTGAACAACTTGTTTATTAGTTCAAAATGTTTCAGTGGATTCTTTAGGATTTTCTACTACAACATCATGTCATCTGCAAATAGAGACAGTTGTATTTATTTCTTTTCAGTATGATATCTTTTACTCTATTGTTCCTGTCGCTTTTGACCTTTCTTATCCTACTGCATTTTTCTGTAGTTACCATCACCAATCCTACTTGTTGTTTGTCTATTTATAACTGCCCTAACTAAGATGTAAGCTCCCAGAGGGCTGGCACTTTCTCTCTTCTGTCCATTGCCTTCCCGGGTTCTAGAACCAAGCCTGGCACATGACAGGTACTCAATAAACATTTAAGATCTGAGTTAGCTTTCAAGGTGAATCCTCCAAAGGGGGATCTTCCTGATCTCAGCATGCTCTCAACACTTAGCCCCACCTTCAGTTGAAGCCAGAGCTTAGTGGGAGAAGTTCAGGGCATCTAGGACCATTATGCCAGAATATACACTTTTTCAGAAGTCAGCACAAGGCATTGCAAAAACAAACAAAGACAGACAAACAAACAACAAAACTTCTTTCTGTCTCTACTCAAAGCAAGTCAACTTGCATCTCAGGCTCCAAGATGGAGGTCTACAAGGTCCTTTACTGCTTCTTCCACCTTAGTGATTGCATCTTTGTCTACCACCTGACAACCAAGGGCTGAGGGACCCCTTGTGGCCACAAAGTAATGGCATGAGCTAAGAGGCCTTTCAAATATATTATACTGTGGCAACAACCCTGGGTTGAGAACTCACTCAAGAGTTGCCATGGCCACTGCTTTGGACACATTCCACCTGCACAAAGACCTGCCCACAGGCCACCTCATCATCTTTCCTGCCAATAACCCCTCCCTAGCCAGTATTTCTGTTGCTTCCCTTGAATTATCCTTTTATCATTATAAAAAAAGAGCATTAATCAGAGGAATGAAGAGTGATGGAAGAGGGTTCTGTAAGGCTAAAAAGAACCAAAGAAGAGCTAGTCTGGAGAAAAGAGTGAGTGGTTTGGGCTCCATGGCACCAAGTAAGACCTTTGGCATCCAGGCAGGTGGCCCATGGCCATGCAGGGCGATGAGATTTTGATAAAACTGCATCTCTCTTCTCCCATCCACCCAAGTCGGGGCAACTGAGGGAGAAGGACATTGTGGGATTCTTTTGACTCTATCCTCATTTATTAAAAGAAATAAGTCATTTCAGAAAACCTAACAAAACAAAACCAAGACTATTAGGGAAAGTATAGGAGATATTTTCAGACATTTAGGGTATGGTAAAGAATTGTTCTCTCCAGTGGTTGTCCCTGGGCTCTGGCCTTATTTGACCCAGAGTAAGTTCAGAAAAATTAAGTGTAATTTCCATGCCAAATATAAGAAAAAAGAAAGGTAAATCCAAAGTATTCCTAAAGAAATAGAGGAAAATACGACTTGAATGAATACCTGAAAGGGTCTTTTATAGGGTAGCTTTATATGTTGATGGGTTTTATCTATTTTACAGATGCTTTGGCAATAAAATTATACAATAAAAGGTTGGGATATTAACATTTTTAAACTGAAAATATGTACTGAGATATTATGTTTAAAATATTAGGCTCAAATATTATGATTAAGAGACCTAAAATAATAGCTAATATATGTAAGGTTTAATATGTACCAGGTACTGTTCTTCCAGTAATCCTTCCAACAATCCTAAGAAGTAGGTAATGTTTTTAATCCCATTTTGCAGATGAGGAAGTTGAGGCAAGTGATGTTATAAGCAAGTTGCCCAAGGCCTCACAGCTAGTCTGTCAGAGTTTAAATTTGGACTTAGGTCATCTAATTCCAGAGTCTAGGTTACCACTGCAATTTATTTTCTATGCCATTATAGCTTATGATAAGTATTCTACCCAATAAAAAAGTCTTAGTATGCAACTATATCCATTTTCAGATAAAAAAAAAATTCAACCAAACAAATGTCTCAGTTTTATGGGCTGCTGAGAATTTTCTTATAAGATATACTTGTACATAGGCCAAGATATATGGACCTATGTGTTCATTATAGGATTTCTTTTTCTTTTAAGTAATAGCCAAAATCTCAAGATAACCTAAGTATCTACTAATAAAGAATTGGTTAAGTAAATTATGGTCTATTTATAAAAATGTAATATTCTCTAGCCACTAAAAAGAACAAGCAAGATTGGTCTATGGTGATACAGAAATCTTGGAAGATATGGAGAAATGTATTTGTATAAATAATGAAGAATTTGCATGTAATTTTCAGAAAGAATATAGGAGAATATTGGGGTTAAGATAAGGCAGAAAATGTGAATAAAATTCACAGCACTGAATGGTACACCTAAAAATGGTTCAGATAGTAAATTGTATGTTATGAGTATTTTACCACAATAAATATTAATAATAAAGAATAAGGAAGAGGAGACATTTACTTCCCATTTCTCGCCTTTCTACTCTATTTGATATTTGTATATATTCCTTTTATTTTCAAAAATAGTTCAATAAAAGAAATGCATAAAAGAAAGTTGTGAGTGATCAGAGGGCATTAGAATCACTTATCTAGCTCTATTGTTATTATTGTCCTATCTGAAGAGCTCTAAGAGTTAACAATACTTAAATTCATATGCAGTTTCAAGTGAATATGTGATCGTCTGAAAGTTCCTAAATAAAGAACTCAGCTCCCTGAAAACTTCACGTCCCGTCAGAAAAGAGAGTTTTATTGAATGCAGTCTGTGAAAACAACATCAGACTCAGCACCCACCTGACATATTTTCTTAGAATTTGTTTCAGATTATCTTGTTTTGAAGAACAGGTAGTTCTTCTGTAATTTCAGCCTGTGCTTCTGAGAACACATTATCCTGGCATCCCCTCCCTTATTGACCATGCAGTTTCTTCATAACCTTTTATGGCTTTTGTTTTGTCTCTGCTTATGCCTTCGAAAAGTGAGCCAGAATATAAAAATGCGTAGAGAGAATGCCAAACATGATAAATTATGTGTGTGAGCTTAAAGATAAAACTTAGGCAAGTATCTCACAGAGAACATTCCATTTATTAGCTTTACTTTGATCGTACCTATCTTTGAATGAAAATATTGACTGAGCCTGAATCTCCAAGCTTTCATCCCTGCCTTGCAAGTTTTAAGATCCAGTGAATAAGGAAATCTCAAGTTCTGGAAGAGACATTGGAGGTCATCTGATTTCCAGTCCCTGCAGAAGCCAGACAGGTAAGTAAACAATGACACTGACCAGGTGGGGGATGGAAACCTGGGGAGACTATGCCCCATCTAAAGAGAGCAGCTGCCTCTCAACCTCAGCCCACAGTTGCCCTATAGCTGTGGTCCCCAACCCCCAGGCCCCAGACCAGCACCAGTCCGTGGCCTGTTAGAAACCCGGCCGCACAGCAGGAGGTCAGCGACCCACCAGTGAGCCAAGCTTCATCTGTATTGACAGCCGCTCCCCATCTCTCACATCACCGCCTGAGCTCTGTCTGCCGTCAGACCAGCAGAGGCATTAGATCCTGCATTATGGTGAGCTGTATCATCGTTTCATTATATATTACAACGTGATAATAATAGAAATAAAGTGCACAAAAATGTAATGTGCTTGAATCATCCCCAAAAGCATCCCCCCTCCCATTGGTCCGTGGAAAAGTGTGTCTTCCATGAATCCGGTCCCTGGTGCCAAAAAGGTTGGGGACTGCTACCCTATAGGACTCCGTGTGACAAGAACGTTTCTTCCAATTTTTCAAGAGAAGCTGGACATCTACATTTGTATGCAAATAATTCCGATTTTTAAATGCTGGCAATTAATTTAAAAAATGTGAAAACACTGTAGGGGCCAAACAAAACATGTCTCTTGGCTGAACTGAGACGTGACCTCTAATGGAATCCAACTCTCTTGATTTTACAGAAGAGGGCCAAGGCCCAGAGGGAAGTGAAATTGCTCGCTGGGGTCCCAGGGCTGGTTTAGGGGAGGAATTGGAAGCAGACGCAGCTCCCCTTCCAGCCCCGTCCTCTTTCCCCCGACTTTCGGCCCATCCAACCAAGCAGCAGCCTCATTTAAGACGAGCATCTGACAAACCTTCCATTCCCACGCACGTGCCAGTGAGCCTTCGACCTGCCGGGAGGGGCCTTCGCCGCAAACAGAAGGCTCGGCTGACAGTCTGCACCCACTCTTCACTTAACTCCGGCTCGAGCCCAGCTCTCGACCTTTTTTGGGTAGATATGGGAAAGAAAAGGAAAAGTTGGAAATTTTACCCCTAGACAGTCTGTGGGAGGAATGGGAAAGTCTGCACTTTCTGGTGGAAATTTTTTTAAACCACTAATTATAAATGTGGCATTGCTTGGGAAGATCTTTAAGTCAGCTTCCCAGAAAGCAGACCCAGGGCCTCCATGCCCTGCACCATGGCTGCTCCGCAGTGTGGGACCTTGCCAAGAGTCGTGTTTCTCGTGTCAAGAGAGGAAATGAACCTGTTGGCTAAGAGCACGGACCCCGGGGCCAGATGACCTGGGCTCAAATCCACACCTTGAAATCTACCAGCTGCCAGATCTTGAACAAAGCGCGGGACTTTGCTGTGCCTCTTGCTCCTCATCTGTAAATTGGGAACAATGTCAGTACCTGTTATAAGATTTTTATGAGGAATAAGTGCATTGATATGCATAAAGCACTTAGCGCCATGTATGTCAGCTGCACCTTGGAACTACCTGGGGAGCTTTCCAAAAATACTGGTGCTTGGATCCCCTTCTTGGAGATTCTGGTTTGACTGGTCTGCATGTGCAGCCAAGACTGAAAGCCTCGAATGCAAGTGCTTATTAAATAAATGACTGTCCTCTCAGTGACTGATTTTTAAAGAAACTCAAATGCTGTCTTCATCATTTAAGCACATCCTCTTTGTGAAGTTCCCTAAGTGGTCATCTTTCTCCTAGGCAAACCTGTAAAGGTGACATATTTGTGAACCTCTGCATCTCCCCTGTCCTCTTCTCTCACCTCTGCCCCTGGCTTCGAGATATTCAGGTGGCCCCTGGAGGTTCTTATTCAGCTGAGTAACGGAAGACAAATGGTGAGAATTCTCCTAAGACAAACAGGCGTGTGTAAATCCAAACCATTTTTAGCTAGTGGCACAAGCCAATGGAGGTGTGGTTGCAGGGGAGCATCTATTTGAGAGTTGGAGGGCATGTCTTCCCCATCTCCCTGAGCCTTGCCAATTCCAACGACTCAGGCCAATAGGAGAACAAGGGTCTCTGATGAGGTTCCCGGGCTTTGGAAGATGGTACCTCTGAAATTCATCTAGCCTGAGATGCTGACGGAGTTAGTCTGAAATATTGCTGATATACTGAATTGTTATTAATTGAACGTGCTACACAGATGCAACACAGTCTGCTTGCAAATTCAAATAGAATCATTTCGACTTCACTCTCTCACAAGAGGCTTGCTTGAAAGTTACCTGTCTGAACAACTTCAGTTTTGTTGCTGATCAGAGACTCTACTACCCCTGTAGTGAAGGTCAGAGGTTGGTGGACAGGCAGGACCAGGTAAGACAGAAGGCCTGCCCTAAAACAGGGAATTTGGGGGGAAGGCATTTAAACCAACCGAAACCTTGACAAGGGCGTGGTGGCATCTGTGGTTTGAAGCACAGATTAACCAAGTTCCTTTGTTTGTATATCCAGTATTTTTTCATAAGACTCCATATTTCCGTTTGGCTTGGTATCTTATTAGTAAGCACTCTACTTAACACATCTGTTCTCATGATAGGAATTTGTGTCTAAAGGCTTCCTTGGTGATCCTGGAATTTTCCACTAGGAAAAGAAGGAAGTTAGTTGACCAAAGCTAGATTCATTGTTTGCACCTTGTTAATCAACCTGAAGCATCACGAATGTTCCTGTACTCTAGCCACAGCGCCCTGGGGCTTGTCCTGAGAGGTCTGAGCCACCAGCCACCACTATTCCTGGGTTGTCAAGCTTTCTGGCAATGACTCCACTTATATGAGATGTCTATAATAATCAAAGTCATAAAAGGAGAGAACAATAATGGTTTCCAGGGCTTGGAGGTAGAGAAAGTAGAGATTTGTTGTTCGATGGGTGTAAAGTTTTAGTTATCCTAGATGAGTAAATTGTAGGTATCTGTCATACAACCTAGTGCCTATAATCTACAATACAGTATTGTACATGTCCAAATTTGTTAACAGGGTAGATCTCATATTGTGTTCTTATTCCCACCCTGCCCGCTCCCCCCCCCAACAAAAACAAAGAAACTCAAGAAAACTTTGGAAAGTATTGGACGTAACTACTTCTTTTTTTTTCATGGTGATGGTATCACAGGGTTTTGCATATGTCCAAAGTTGTCAAATTGTACACATTAAGTATGCGCAGTTCTTTGTACACCAATTATACCTCAGTAAAGCTGTTAAAAATATTTCTGAGATTGTAGGAAAAACAACAACAATAATAGCCATCATTTGCATAGTGTTGACTATCCTAAGCCCTAAGCCCTCTCCATAAACTAGCAGATCCAGTCGTTACAACAACCCTATGAGGTAGGTAGCTTCATTTTCAAATGGGGAAATGGAAACACAGAGAGGTTAAGTGATATGCCCAAAGTCAAACTGCTAGAAATTGACAAAGCTTGGAATTGGACAACCAACCCCTAACAAGCACCACTCCTCTGCCACCTCCCCGTCAGCTCTTCCTTGAGTTCGAACATCTAAGAGTTGCTTCCCAGGAGATCCTTTAACTGCCCTCACCCTACATTGCTTTCTTCTACTCATAGTTCCTCTTTCTCTAGTGTTTCAGGGAACAAGTGCTACCCCATCCCAAGATGAATTTTAAATCACTCCTTCCACCGTTCCTCCTTGGAGAAGCAACCTCTCCAAACTTTGGTGTACTCCATTTCACCCTCTCCTTCCCTGATGCCCACAAAATAATGCAGGCCTCTCCCGGGCTTGGGGCCAGGATGTCTGGGATTGAATCCTGGACTCGGACTTTCTCACTATGTGTTCTTGGCAAGTGACTTAACCTCTCTGTGCCATCTGTAACTTGGGGATAACAAGAGTACCCATCCAGTGGGACTGCTATGAAAATTAAGTAAGTAATCAAACTTTAGGACAGTGCCAGGCACTCAGTATGCGTTCTAAATGTCACAGTTACGATTTTTATCTCTACTATTTGAAATACATTTCAGTTGGCCCCATTGCTCTGTGAAGTTACCTTCTCACTACCTTCTCTGATCTCAGTGACCAGGTTCACTCTCCAACTCAAAATCCTTCACTGGCTCCCTGTTGCTTACCCAGTAAGATGAGATCACCTTAGCTTGGGCTATGAGGCCCATCCCTTTCTGTATCTGGAATGCTTTCTCCTGCTTCCTGCCTGACCAATGCCTACTCATTCTTCTAGGTCCGGATTCCATAGTACCTCCTACAGGAAGCCTCTGTGATCTCTGCCCTCAGAAGTCCCACTTACTATTGGAACCCATGGTTCTACCATGCTCCAGCCCCTCTCAGGCATAACCATCTACTATGTGCTTGTCTTCTCATCTATCAGCCACTAAGTTTCTTCTTCTTTCCCTATTACTACTTTTACGGCCAGATTGTATTGAGTACTCGCTCAGTGCTAAGTGCTGAAGTGTATGCATGCATCATCTCAGCCAATCCCCATGGAAACCACAAGAGACATTGCCCACATCTTACAGATGAAGCCTAGGGAGCTTCATAACTTACTCAAAGTCACACAGCTAGCAAATCACACAGGGTCCAGACTTGAAGCCAGGCCTGGCTGATTGCAGAGCTTGTACCATAACTACTGTGCCACCCAGCTGCTTGACTAACTTTGTGTCTTCTCTAGCCCAAACACAGAAAAGTGCACTGCCAAGCACTTAGCAGGTACTTAGGAATAATAATGCCAATACTGATAATGATAACGGCTCATTTGCATGCTCACTAGGTGCCAGGCATCCTTCAAAACATTTTACCTCTATTAACCAATCCACTCTTCACAACAACCACTTGAGGCAGGTACAATTATTATCCTGTTTTAGAGACAAGGAAACCGAGGCACAAAATCATTAAGTAACTTGCCCGGGGTCATATGCTGCAAATGGCAGAGCTGGGATGCAAACCCAGGAAGTCTGGCCCGAGAGTCTGTGCTCAGAACTGCCCTGCTGCCTCCTGGCATGTCTGCTTTGAATGAGTGAATGCATCTAAGTGGGGAACAATAAAGAAAAAGACCACATCTTTGGAAATGGGAATTTAATAAACTTGTACTTTATAGACACCCCCTAAGCCAAAATATAGGAACTGAACAGTGACATTCAGCCACATGTCCTATTGTGAGGATGGGCAGGTCAGAAGATAAGGACAAGGTGCCAACACCCACAGAGAACCCAGCAGGGAGCAAGAGGCACCCAGGCAACATCTGCCTGCCCAGCCCCCAGCTGCTTCCACCCACTATGCCATGGAAATTCACTCAGGTGGCCCTGGGCTCTTAGCTGCAATGGTGTTCTGCCAATAAGTTGTGAATGGAGAGCATGCATTTCTGGTCTGGGGCAGTAACTGTTGGTACAAGACCCAGAGAGCTTCCTTTTCATCTGTCAGGGTGATTGGCAATTTTCCAGATGGTGAGTTCTCTCTCAACCCAGATCCTGTAGTATAGTGAGAAATAGACCTTTGTTGTTTGAAGCCACCAAGGTTTGGAAGTTATTTGTTATTGCAGCAAAACCCAGCTTGTCCTCACTAATAGCTATTCAGTCTAGATAAGTTTGTCAGGGGCCTACAGAGCAGAAGAGCCCCAGGAAGCTTTCCTCCAGAACAGCACAATAGAACTTTCTGCAATGATGGAAATATTCCCCTAAAGAACTCCATAATGAAAGCTACTAATTCATTGCTTCTTAAAAATCTTTTAAAGTTTGACAAACTATGCAATACTGGTTTGTCTTTCCCCATTTTTTTTTTTTTTGCCAGCCTGGGTGATCGGGGCTGGCTATCAAAGGCAGACCACAAGATCACTCACAGAATGCACACCCTGCTTTTTGCTTTAAATTGTAAATGAAAAACATATATTAGCCTTATTAAATGCCATCTGAAGCACAGACCTCAATTTTTATCAGCTTTGGGGAAAAGAGACAATTCAATCTCAATGTAATATTTAGAGACGGAGCTGAACATTCCAAGCCTCCAAATTGCATTCCTTCCAGTCTGTGATTTAAAAAATGTATCCTAATGATGATGCATTCATTCAAGCTGCTGTCTCCCAGCCCCCTGCAGGAGGAGGTTGTCTCTTGAATCTAATGCACTAATTTGCCATGTCAAAGTGCAACCTTTCCCCATCCACTTGCCTCGACTCTAGAGGAGAACAATTTGTGGTGGGAAGGAGCTGGCTCTATGGAAGAGCCCCAGTTAGGAGAAGCATCCACGAATACAGTTATTACCCAATTCACGTGTGCTGTTTAAGGGCCCAAGCATCCCGCCACTGCCATTGGCATACAAAGAGATATTCTTATGAAAGGAAGCTATCAATTATTGGGACCACATTGTGGCCAGGCTCTGTACTGCATTTTATGTACAGAATCTCACTAAATCCTGAGAGAGAAGGATTATTGGAGTCATTTTTGGAGCTGAGGGAAACTGAGACCCAGAGACCATAAGAAAGTTGGTATTCAGACCCAACTCTGCTCAATCCCACATTTCTGTTTTTTATACAATGTTTAGGACATGTGACATCCCCATCACTCTTTGAACAAAACAGGAGGAAAACAAAGCAGCGGGGTTTTGTGGTGAAAAGAAAGGTCTAGAAAGAAGCCTGAGGAAGGAGAACAAGCACTGAACTAGGGGCAGAACATGTGGGCTCCAGTTCAGTGTTTCCAGGACCCCAGGTGAATGTCTTGTTCTCTGTGGGCCTCAATGCTTCATCTGTAAATGGAAATAGTTCAATGGAGTCACTGTTATGGTCTTCACAGCTCAGTATTTTTACTCGCCTGGACTTACAGCCACAGAGACTTAGGGAGGTTGAGGTTAACCTCCCTAGGTTAACCTCCCTAAGACAATTGAGACAATTGTCCCAAAGTTAGATTTTGTTTCGTTGCTGCTGCTCTTCAATTAGTAAGGGTCAGGTCAGCATTGGGGACACTGCAGTCACAGCCAGTCTAAATCAGGTTTATGGATTCATTGGGGAAAATAATGCAACTCAAATATTTGTCATTCTTTTTTGTTAGTACATTTTTTATTTTAGAATAGTTTTAGATGTAAAGAAAATTTGCAAGGATAATTTGCAAGGATAATAACTCTCTCTCTATATAGAGAGTTATCATATACCCCACACCCAGATTACTCTATTTTTAGCATCTTGTATTACCACAGTACACTTGTCACAACTAATGAGTCAATAATGATGCATCATTATTAACCAAACTCCCTAGGTTATTTTTCTTTTCTTCATTTTATCTATGCCCTTCTTCTGTCCCAAGGTCTCATCCAGTATACCACATTACATGTTGCGGTCAGGTTTCCTTAGGCTCCTCGAGGCTGCGACGGTTTCTCAGATTTTCCCTATTTTTGATGTCCTTAACAGTTTGGGGGTGCTGATTAGATATTTTGCAGAAGTGCTACAGCAAGTGTTACAGTGACTGACCGGGGAAAGAACCGAGCAGCACACAGAGAATCGGAGAATCAGCCTTTATTTCGCCAGCGGGCTCAGAGGGGCATGCCACCAAATTCTGAATCCTACTTCCTTGTTTTTCTCCAGTCTTATACATTTCTTGAGGTTATACACAACCAATCAACTATGAACATAAAGAGTTATCCAATCAGTGGTGGGATTCAAAAGCATCCAATCAGCAGCAAGCTTTACATATCCAATCAGCGATGGGATTCAAAAGCATCCAATCAGCAGCAAGCTTTACATATCCAATCAGCGATGGGATTCAAAAGCATCCAATCAGCAGCAAGCTTTACATATCCAATCAGCGATGGGATTCAAAAGCATCCAATCAACAGCAAGCTTTACATATGTCCAATCTGCAGTGAGTTCAGCCATGGGGCCCCGGAGTGGCGGTTTTTCCCTGTCAGAAGGTCCCTCAATTTGGGCTTGTCTGGTTTTCATATGCTTAGACTGTGGTTATCAGTTCTGGGGAAAAAGACCACAGAAGGAAAGCACCATTCTCATCACATCGTATCAAGGGTGTATACTATCAACGTGATTTACCGCTGTTAATATTGATTACATGGCTGAGGTGGCATTTGTTGTATTTCTCCACTGGAAAAGTACATTTTCTCCCTTTCCATATGGCACTCTTTGCAAGGCAGTCACTATGTGCAGCTCACATGTTAAAGATGGAGAGTTAGCCTCCATTGCCTTGATGGAGGAGGCATTCATTTTTGTAAAGTAGAACCATGCAGACAATAACTCTGAGGGAACAGTTTGCAGTTCTAAGCCTTATTGCTCCTAAAACAGCTGGGCCAAGATGTTGGTGAAATGTAATCCAGCTTTTGAAAGGGACATTTCCTAATGATGAAGACAAACTGCTCTATAAAAGTAGCATACATAAAGCCTATTGCACAAAATATAGTGCTCAGTAGTAAATATTCCTATTTACACAAGACTTTACTGCTTACGACATTCAGTTTCCTCTCATCTACAAATCTCATGCATTTAAATATTACATATAAAGAGCTTTTAGAAATCAATAAGAAAAAAGCACAAATGTATCTTTTGAATGAGCAGAAGAGATGAAAAATAAATCCACATGAGGATCACAAATGCATAAATGGATAGTAAATATATTTACATGCATATATGGCAGAGTCTAAAGTGGTTATCTTTAAGGTAGGGGTGGGGATGGAAAAATTACAGGGACTCTCATTTTCTACTTTATATATTTCTGAATATTAAACAAGGGACCTCTTACCATTTTTTAAAGCAATAAAATATTCTTAAAGTAATAAAATTATGTTTATAACATATATATGGTATTGTTTCTAATCTGATACTGGTATACAAGCTGAAGTCTGCCTTAGTTTCTGTCTTGCACTTAACTGTTTCTTGCAGCCAGGGAGAACCTGCAGGCTTTAGAAGCAGATGGTTGGTGAAACATGATGTGACTATTTATTTGCATCTCTTAATTGGACATTTACCATTCAAGGTCACTCCATCTTATATGTTTATAATAAGAAATTACAGATATCATTTTTCTTTGCTAGGTTTTCAAGATTTGGCAATTAAGATGATGACACGGGAAAACCATTGTTCACCAGGCAATTGCAGTTCTACTTGGCTTTTCACTGGAAAAAAACTTGCCGTGTGTAATTTCTGAGGAAGCATCATTATTATTCCGCATCCTCTTGCTTCAGTTGTTAAGTAAATATATATGTAGACAACCTCTGGATGAAGGCATTGTTAACTTGAAGACCATTTTGACAGTCCAAGGGAATCATAATTAAATCTGTCATCTCTTTATAACTTGTATCACAAATGAGAAAAAATTAAGAATAACCGGATCCAAAATTTAAGTGTAAAATAAATTTATCTGCTTGAAAAGATGATACTTAAACAAAGACACTGATGTTTTGAGGTGTTCAAATAAGAGAAAAATAATGTGGTATTAAAATTCAGCATACCACTGGTGACTAATAAGCATGTAATAGAAAGTGTGATCCTGACATATTGAAATGCAGGAAGAGGGAAGAGTGCGAGAGCTGCTGGCCAGGCAGGGACAACACCATTTCTGCTTTGTCTCCAGAGAAAGAACCTAAGATGAACACAGACGGGAGCAAGAGAAATCAATGCCCACTTATTTTAAGGTGTGATTTTATGTGCAGGAAAGATGCTCACAGGAGTGCTATGCATTTATTTGTCTGACAAAGACTAGAGCTGTGGTCACAGCCTTGACCTGGGAGGGATTGAATTAGCTTTGAAGTTATTGTTCTGGGCCTCTGAATAACTTCTAGTCTGCTGTTCACTGAAGAGCTGAGGAAAGTGCATTCACACACATAATGAAACCTCTTCTATCATCAAGTTTTTATTTACCTGTCAAGCCTGAGCAGCCAAATGAACTTGGGAAATTACTGAGAAAATGAGGGGAGTGCATGATGGATGCTTAAGGCAGGTCTGTGATTTCGACCACCTTAAAGACAGACAAACCTTTTGGAGCATTACTTCAGGAAATCCCATTGGAAAAATCATTTGGAGTAGTTTTTATTTTGGGGTTTTTTTGGGGGGGGCGGGTAGGGACTTGGTGCTGACTCCATTTGGAACAAACATTTAAATCTTTTGGATGCTATTTTTGAACAAAAATTTTTTCTTACAAATTTCACTCAGAAAGAGTTGAGATGAAAGAGAGGAGCCCTAAAATTATTTTGCCAATTCCAAACCTTCAAACCCCATTGGAATATTTTTATTGGAAAGCGTTACCCAATTTGGTTACAATCTTTCTTTCCACAACAGTGGACTACCAGGCTAAAAATCAACCAGGTCGTGATGGGGAGGGAGTGAAACTTCTTTTGTAATCTGGTAGAAACTAGTGAAAAATAAAATTCAATAAAGTGTCTAAATCAGACCCTCATGGATCTCTGAAGTTCTGATTCATTGTCAAAACCCAGTCTAAGAAATTTCTTTAATTGCCAGGCAGTCCGTTTTGGAGAACAATCTCCTCAGACACACACTCCCTATAGCCAAATGCTCAAATGATTCATTCACCAATTTCTTGCACCAACTTCTGCCAGAAAATGGTTTTAATGTCCTACTAAGCGATTGGAATTTCTGTTGATATATCTGATAATGTAAAAAATACTGTTGCCATTGGGAATCAAAGAGAATCAAAGACATTCTTCCCAGGAAGACCAAATGGTATGCCAGCTGTCTCAGGTGTCTGGCTTTTAGCAAACTTGGAAAGTCTGTGGTCCCTTGGGTGAAAGGCATTTTGATGAATTGTACATTCAATAGGTACCTGGCACATCATAGTCCATACCATTTCTTTTCCAAACCACCACCGTCCACAAAATAAATTGTCCAAATAGGTATCTTCCGTGTTTTAGTCAAACAAAGACATGTGAGGCAATAAAAGCCACTAGAAAGAAAAATACTTTCAATTAGAAGATGTCCCCCCCCAAAAAAAAAAAACTTTAGTTATTTGCATGTCACTATCGAGACCTTTGCCATGTCCTAAGACCACTGTACTATTAGGCAGAACCATATAAACTTACCAATATTTGGACCCAATCTACAAAACCAGAAATTTTGGATGGCTCAATTTAATATAATTTACTTAATTTTTTCTTCAATGTGACTAACTTTATTTATTTATTTTTGAGACAGAGTCTCACTCGGTTGCCTGGGCTAAAGTGCCGTGGTGTCAGCCTAGCTCACAGCAACCTCAAACTCTTGGCCTCAAGTAATCCTCCTGTCTCAGCCTCCTGGGTAGCTGGGACTACAGGCATGCGCCACCATGCCCAGCTAATTTTTTCTATGTATTTTCAGTTATTCCGCTAATTTATTTCTATTTTTAGTAGAGATGGGGTGTTACTCTTGCTCAGGCTGGTTTCGAACTCCTGACCTTGAGCGATCCTCCCGCCTCAACCTCCCAGAGTACTAGGATTACAGGCATGAGCCACTGCGCACGGCCCCAATTTGACTAACATTAAAACTTCATATTTAATCCAGCAATTACATTCCTTGATATTTACCCAAAGGAGCTGAAAATTTATGTCCACACAAAAAACCTTCACAGGCATGTTTATAATAGCTTTATCATAATTGCCAGAACTGAGAAGCAATCAAGATGTCCTTTCTCATAGGTGAGTAGATAAATAAACTTTGCATCCAGACAATGGAATATTACTCAGTACTAAAAAGAAATGATCTCTCAAGACACAAAGAGACAAGGAGGAGACTTAAATGCATATCACTAAGCGAAAGAACCCAATCTGAAAAGGCTACAACTGTATGGGTACAACTATGTGACAATCTGAAAAAGGCAAAACTATGAAGACAGTAAAAGGACCAGTGGTTGCCAGGGCTTAGAAGAGAGAGAGGGAGGAACAGGAGGAGCACAGAGGAGTTTTAGAGCAGTGAAACGACTCTGCACGATACCGTAATGGTGGATACACGTCATTATACCTTTGTCCAAACCATTAAAATGGCTAATATCAATAATGAATCCTGATGTAAACGCTGGTCTTTGGGTGATAATGATGTGTTGATGTAGGTTCATCAATAATTATTAGTTGTAATAAACGTCCCACTGTGGTGCAGGGCGTTGATAACGAGGGAGGAAACGTATGTGTTGGGGGAGGGGGTACATGGGAACTCTCTGAACCATTCTCTCAATTTTGCTGTGAACCTAAAGCTGCTCTAAAAAGATGAAATCTATTTAAAAAATGACAACCTTAAATGGAGTACTAAGTATGTTAGTCCTTAAGCATACCGTGGTAGAAAGTCTCCAAATGTGCCCACCACTGATTCCTTCCCTCCCTGTGAATATGCTGCTTCTCTCATCAAGTGGTAGCATCCATTTCTCCTTCCCTTGGTTCTAGGCTGGCCTTGTGACTTTCTTTGACCAACAGAAAGTGGCAGGAGTGAAGCAGTGACAGTTCTGAGCCTAGCCTTTACTAGGTCTCCAGCTGCCACCTTGCTCTCTGAAGAGGAGCCAGCCACTAGGTAAGAAATCTGACTATCAGAGACCACCCTGCTATGAAGAAGCCCAGATGCTATTTGCAAGGGAGGTCATGTGCAGGAGAACTGAGGAACCTAGCAGACAGTAAGAACCAGGGCCCCAGACATGTGACTTCAGTTGAACCATCTCAGCTGGCTCTCAGCAATTTAACTCATCCCAGCTGAGATCTTAGACACTGTGATGTCCAGATGAGCCACCTTTTCTATGGCCTAGCTGAATTCACAGCCTACACAACTGATGAGCATAATAAAATGTGTGTTGCTTTAAGTCACTAAGTTAAAGGACAGATAATTGAAACACTCTGCTTCAGGAGAGCTGCCTCGTGGTGAAGACCACAGATCCTGGAGCTGGACTGCTCCAGATCTCAGCTTGGCTACTTTCTAGCTGTGAGACCCTGGGTAGATTATGACTGTGGTAGGTTGCTACATTGGTGGCCCCCAATGAACCTAGTATTCACACCCTTGTGCAATCCCCCTACACTGACTCTGGGCTTGACCATGTGACTTCCTTTGGCCAATGGGACATTAGCAAGTATGACACAAGCAGAGACTTGATAAACACACAGTGGGACTTATCCTCTTGGAACACTTGCTCTTGGAGCCCTAAGCCACTGTAAAGAAGTCCAACTGCCTTGCTAAAGAGATCACGTAGAAGAAGAAACATATTCCCAGCTAGCCCCAGATACTCCAGCCAGCCAAAGGAAGGCACCAAATGGGTGAGTGAACAAGAGGAGAACCACCCTGCTGAGCCCAGCCCAGATCACAAATCAAAAATTAATAACCATTATTGTTTAAAGCCACTAAATTTAGAGATGGTTTGTTAGGCAACAATAAATAAACAAAATAGAAATAATATCCATGAAATCATAAATGTGATTAAATAATATTTTCCCTAACACACATTAAAGTTTTTAAAAAGTCACCTAAAATTCTTATATACCACCAAATAATTCACTTATCAGATTTTGGGAAATACTGGTTTAACAGGACAACAATAACAATGATACTAAGTATATTAGCAATCAATAATTGAGTATCTGCTTTCTTCCAGACCTTGAGCTAAATGGTTTCCATGCATAACCTAATTGGATCCTCTTAACAACCAGGTAGGTGATGTTATTATTCCCATTTTGTAGATGAGGAAGCTCAGAAAGGTTAAATATTAAAAATTTGTCAAAAGTCACATGATGGTCGCCTTTGATGATTCTCACATCTTTTTTTTATGGAATAGAAATGGCCCTCCATTCGAAAGAAAATGAATGAGATCTACTCTATGTATAAGTATGTTTCTCTATTTTTAAGTTATGAATTGCTGATATCTTTGCTTATATTATATTCAGGGTCTACTTCAGGTGAAGAGCTGCTCTATTTGAGCAGAACCTTGGGCTACAGACATGCTCCTCACCCTCCCACTATCTGCCCACCTCTGCTCCTACTGGGGGCCTATCAGGACCAGGGCATTGTCCTCATTAGAGTCATGCCAACTCTAATAACCAACAGTACTTATTGCACATTTATTATGTGCTCAGCTTTGTGCTGAATGCTGGAGTGGGAATGGAAGGTTGAAAAGAGATTCAGAATAACTGTAGAATAGGGTTCCAACCCTCAAAGAATTTGTGTATTTGTTAAGGAGACCAGACTAGTTCACACACCCAAAATAGTCACTAGACAAAGTGAGGCCATTTGAAATGATGTGCTAAATTACGCAGAACAGACATGCTACAGAAGTTGGGAAGGAAGGAAAAAACTCAGGAGGATGAATGGAGAAAACAATTCTTGCATGCCTCAGAAATGAGCGTAGGTTTTACGAAAAATGGAGCTGAGAGGAGAGGGCACTCCAGGCAAAGAAAACACCCCAGAAAAGTATCTGGTGGTGGTGAAAACAATCATGAAACAAAGAGACAGATTGGGGATGAAAACGGAGTTTGGATCCATAGGCCAGAATCGCTGAACGAAGACCATGTTAAATTCACCTCCTGTCCCCTGACCTGTCCCCTCCTGGAACACAGTAAGTGCTCATTGAATAAACATGAGTCAGGCATGGGGAAAAAGTGACCCGTGGAGTATTTATGGGGGAAGGCTGGATTGCAGAGAAGAAGACTGGGAGGCAAGGAAGTGTACTTCCGAGGACCATACAGGGATAGAGCCAGAGGCCACGCTCATGACCTTGCAGGAGGGGTCCTAGGTCCAAGGAGCCCAGGCCTGCAAGAGAGCATCCTATCCTCTGACGGACCCTGCTGGCCCAAGACAAGGGATTCCCTGCTCTGTCCCAGTGGGTGTCAGACATAGAAGCTCATCCCACCTACCGAGAGACATAGGAAGCTCACAGTGGCTTCCTTCACCAGCCTCAGAGCTCAGCAACCGACTTCTCCCTTCAGAAGCTGCCCTTGGCTTCACAGTGACCCACTTTTTCCCTCCAGCAGTGACCGTTCCCTCCCACCTCCCATCTCTGCCCTGGGCCTGGCAGGCACTCAGTTTCTGAATCCAGCATGAAGAGGGAAGGAGGGCCCCCAGCTACTCGGGAGAGGACTGAACAACTCACTGTGCTTTGGGAGGTCTCCAACGGCTCCATCAGACCCCGTGATCTATGTGTCTTCTCCATCGTCTTTCGCCTACATGCTACACCCAGTGCCTACCATGGTGAGACCCTTCTGGTGGCCAGAGTCAGCAAAATCCAAGCAGGCTTTCTGGCTTCCTGACCGACTGAACACTCCCAAGCACCAGCATAATGTTCTCACTCTCTTTGTTCTTCAGGGAACAGTGAGCTTAGGTTTGAGGTTACCTCAAAGGAAAAACAATCTGATGTGTGATAAGCCTCTTTGGCCGCTGGCAGAACAAGGAGGGCCTCTCAGACCTGGGCTGCCTCTGAACAAAGCAGGGCTTTCCTAGTGGGTTAGGCTAAAGCGTAGCCAGCCCTAGTTTTTGGTGAAAAGAAACCAGCTGAAACTCCAGCCCAAGGCTGACACCTGGGAAACCTTCTAGGAGAATTATAAATAAGCGAAGGGAGTCATTCTTGGGGATCTGCAGAACTGGAAAAGCAATTTCATAAGCGTATACATTTCCAACAGCACCTCTGCAAAAACAGCTCAATTTGAGATATTCATTTGCATCAGAATAGTCATGAATATTCAAAAGTCAGCCAGTGTTTCAGAACCATTGTCTATTCCTGGCGCTTTCATCTTCCCCTTGAAAAGCAGATCATGGGTTTTCAAGAAAGGTGGGCTTGGCTGGTCTTGGCACTGCCATGCTTAGCAGGAAAGGGGATGATTATTTTCTGTTTCTTAATATTTAAAAAAAAAAAGCCTCAGCTAATGTTAAATCTTTGCTCTTTCTTCTGATCAGGATAAGGAACATGCCAAAGACGTTAAATCTGGCCTAGGGATGTACTTTTCAAACTGCTGGGCAGAGCTTTCTGTTCCCGCATGTGCAGGTTTCTTAAAGAGAAAATCCTGCCAGGGTCATGAGCCACCTCTGTGAAATGGACACAGGCCTGAGACTTGGGAGGCTCCCATCATAGGACTCAGGTTCTCTGGGTTACTTTGGCCAAGCCACTTGCCTTTTGAATCTTAATGTTTACTTAATATTGGTCAAATATTACTTGGTCAAATAAAAGGTCATATGTATCCATCCTCCCTCTCTTCTTTTGCCTCAGTTTTACAAAGCCAAACAAGATGGTGCTGTGCAGATAAAAGTGTTTTGAACTCCTTGAAGGGAAAGCAAGAGTCATGGCCAAGTCAGCGGTGCCCATTGTCTATTGAAGATTTCCTGGCCAGAGAGCAATAAAATCTTACGATTCACAAGGTATCCTCTTAGACCGTTTTCGTGTCACTATTTGAAAAACAAACACCCCAAAAGTTAAATAAATAAAAAAGGAAACTCATTAGTCTACCATTTGATGAGATGATTGACAGGTATTCCTAGCTTTCTTTGCTAAGATTTGATTTCCCTAACATGTCTTCCTTATGCTCCAAACTGATAAATGGCTCGATAATAGGTTTAAGGTGGGTTATAAGAGAAGGAGATGTAGGAAGTTTGAATTGACACAGAGTTATAAGGAATTCATCTCTTTGCCCTCACCCTATTCCAGTTGAAGTTCATTTTATGGTTGCCTAAGCTCTGTCTAAATTGTTCAATTTATGTGACAAAGTCTTGATGGTATCTCTTTAAGGCTGTCAGAGGAGCCTTATGTCAATTCAGAACTAAAGTCATGGTTACGAAAGTGCCTTTAGTGAAAAATGACAATGTGGGAAGTCTTACCTGTTCTCGTGCAATTATTTCCGTATTCAATTTGCAAGATAAAAGATGAGTGCCTCTCCACACACCTACACCTCTGCAATCAGGCTGTGCTCTTTCTATTTATTCCTTGGCATCCTCAGGTTGGCCTCAGATCCCTACATTCAGTCCTTGAATGTTAGTGCTGGGGAGGACTCTGGAGATTTTCTAGCCTAGCTACAGCAGAGGACCTGAGCATCCCAAAGATAGAATTGTTCAAAAGGAAGCGTTTTGTTAACCAGGCATTTCATAAAACAAAACAAGGCTGGGTGCGGTGCCTCACATCTGTAATCCTAGCACTTTGGGAGTCCAAGGTGGGAGGATTGCTTGAGGCCAAGAGTTCAGGAACCATCCTGAGCAACATAGCAAGACACTGTCTCTACAAAAAATAGAAAAATTAGCCAGTTGTGGTGGCATGTGCCTGTAGTTCCAGCTACTTGGAAAGCTGAGGCAGAAGGACAGCTTGATCCCAGGAGTTTAAGGCTGCTATGAGCTATGATGATGCCACTCCAGCCTGGGCAATAGAGCAAAACCCCGTGTCAGAAAAACAATGCATTGCTGTTATAAGACTAAAAAGGATCTAAGTCAAAAGTAGAAGTCTGAGGATGGGGTGCTTCAGGATGGGGAGGGCATAGGGCCCCTGGGATTGGTGGAGACCAAACACCTCAGCTGCCATGCTCCTCAGTGGGGCAATTCCTAGGTGTGTTCTGCACAGTCCCAGAAGTCCCCAGTGAAACTGACATCTTGCTACCCACAGCAGCTTGCTCTTTCCTGGCTCCCACCCTTCCCCATGCCCTCCCAGTGCTTCTTAAGATCACCTCCCAAATCAACTACTTCCACCCAGTTCCTTGTCTCAAGCTCTGCTTTTGATAATGGGGAAGTCTGTATATCCGAAAGCCATTCTCCTTAGAGGAGTGGTTCCCAACCAAAGGTGATCTGGCCCCTCAGGGGACACCTGGCAAAATCTGGAGACATTTTTGGTGTCACAGCTTGGGGAGGGGGTGCTGCTGGTATAGTACCCTACAATCTCAGGACAGCCCCTGACAACAAAGAACTGTCAGGCTCACAAAGTCAGTAGTGTCCAGGGTGGGAGATCCTGCCCTAGCATATGTGGGCCTCATGTCTCATATGATCAGCTCAGCTTATGAGCTTAAGAATTGTGTACAGCTCCATTTTTGGATGATGAGCTCCCAAAGAGGAACCATCTAGGCCATCTCATCGCCTCTTCTTTTGTAATAATAGAAGAGTTATTTTCTGGAGTGTGGTAATGGTGTGGCCCCTGCAGCTATGAATGTGACAGTGTGGTGATACTGAAGGGGACAAGGCTGGCATTCAGTTGGGGTAGCGTGGATCATGATTGGCAGCCTCAGGGATACCACAGAGGTCTGACAGGCAAGGCACTAGGTCATTCATATGTTAGGGCAGGCAACTTCTCTTGCAACCACTGCAGTGCAATTGAACACATGCATATTAGATGCTAAAATAATTTGGGGGTTAATTGTGCTATTTTTAACAAAACGTATCTAAACCCCCAAAACAGTGTTAAATGTATATAAATAGGTCTCAGATATTCTAAGTAAACATAATGTTGTACTGTCGCTCATTTACAGATAAAGAAACCAAGGCTCAGATTAAGAAAGCCGTTCTTCATCACGTAACTAGCTAGGTGCCAAATCAGGACTGGAACACAAATATCTGAACTCCTACCCTGTTACTCCTTCACCCAGGGGCAGACAGCAACATATGGGAGAGCCCAGTGTTTTATTGCTGGGTGGATTATATAAGCCTAGCAGATGGCTAACACTGAAGCCAGCAGTTTTTCAAAATTCCCAAATCCTAAGAAGTGTCAGTCTCATTGTTGTGAACAGTGCCCATCTTCTCTTGCACCTTCAAAAGGGTAGCTATAACAACACACACACACACACACACGCACACACACACACGCACACACACACACACACACACCCCATATTCCTGATCCTGGAAAGCAATATAGGAAATTAAGCTTTAAGGAACTTTTAAAATTCCAGGTGAAGGTCAAGAGAGAAAAGTGAAATCAAGCTTATACTAAGATTCTGGAGGAACTCTGTCTCTGTTTTCTTAAGAGGTACCTAAAGAAACATCCAATAAGCAACAAGGTTGCTTTAAAGAACCATACAATTTCCCATCTGGGGAAGATCTCAGATACCATGTCATCCAATGGGTTTAACTTTATGGACAAGGCACCAGAGGCACAAGGAAGATAAGGAACACGTGCAAATCCACTTGGCAGGAACTAGAACATTCTCTGCCCATTACTGTAGAACACTGCTGGGGAGCCAATTCTCTAATATGGTTCTCATTTAAAAATGCTAGTCATCAAATATTGATGTAGTTCTCAGCTACAGTGTTTATGTGCAATCCAAGAGGCAAAAAAGAAGAGGTGAAATAAAACTTATTATCTTATAGGGATTTCTGAGTTTTTTTTCTTCTATAGTCATCTACAATTTCAATTTGTTCTATGGTTTCATGAAGAAATAAATTCCTACCAAGTTCTGGATTACACATTTGGGAAAGTAGTTAAGATTTACTAGAAATGAAATAAACATGCAATACATAACCCCGTAGTCTTTGGTCCCATAGGAGACAGGTGAGGACAGCTGAATTTTTGCAGCTCTTTCACTTTAATTAGAAAAAAATCAATGCAAAGCAACTTATTTTCTTTTTTAGCTCATTAATATTTTTTTCTTAAATTTAGGGAAAATGACTAGAAAATTCATGTGTTGGGTTTTTAAAATTCTTAAATTCTAACTAGACTACACAGTACTTGAATGCTAGAAACCTAGCAAAACTAAGTGGCTCAAAGCAGTAAGAAGGCATTGTTTTTTATGGGCTGTGGATTGACTGGGTGGTTCTTCTGCTGGTCTTACCTGGGCTCCCTATGGAAGGTCACCTGGGCTGCTGGGCCTCCTCTGTGTGGGCTTTCACCTGTGCTGCTTCATGACATCGTGGCCACAGGGCAGTGTTCCAATGAGCACAAGCAGAAGCTGCACAGCTGCGTGAGGTCTAGGCTCTAGACTTGCACAACATCACTTCCACCTTCCCTTGGGCAAAGCAGGTCACAGGGCCACCCCAGTTTTCGGAGGGTGGAGGCTCCACCTCTGGACAGAGGAAAGCAAAGTCACCTTGCCACAGAGATACATGCGTGGCAGTGTGGGGTAACTGTGCTCGTAGCACCGTCGACCACAATAGCCCTTCCACTCGCCTCACCCACATCTTGGACTGTGCTTTCGCCATGTTCCACTTTCACTTCACAAATCTTCCAGCCATTGCATGAAGCAAAAATAACTCTGTCACATCGCCAGTGACTGCTGGAGAAGCTTGCAGTAAGCCAGTGAGCAACGGGCTTGTGCCCAAAGTAAGGCAGAGACTCAAAGCCATGGACACATTCAGAAAGAGCCATTTTCTAAGAGAGAAGCTAACGAGAACCCATACGCCATGATCTTTTTTTTCCCCTGAAATAGGTAGTCCGAATGGGAGGCTTTGGAGTTGTTTGGCTTGTGGTTATCTCAATCCTGAAACCAGGTTACCTCAGTCGTGGCACGTGGCAGCCACGGGGATGTGACACCCAGATCTCCCTCAGGAAAGAACATTCTGGGCTGAGGGCAGTTAGCTGACAGTGTCCACCTGCCACACCCTTGGCATTCACCAGTTTTCCGGCGAGGACAGGGTCTTCTCGGGCTGACCCAGGCAATGACCGAGCACGGTGGAAGTACCAGAGAGCCGGGACATTTCTATTCTGGGCTTCCCCATAGGTCTGGCTGAGGTTTCTTGGAGCTCAACTGTTCATGTCTTATTTAAGAACTCCTTTCCTCCCTCAAGCTCAGAAAAATATTAATTTATACTTTTCCCTAATAATTTTACAGTTTTGCCTTTCATCCATCTGGTTGATAATAATTTTGGGGTCTGGTGTGAGGTGGGTGTCCAGTTGCACTTCTATCCACATAGATAAGCACAGTTTTAGCTCCACTAGTCATGGAGAGTTGCACATGTAGGCCTGTGTCAGAGCTCTCTCTTGCAACCACTGTCGTGCCAGTACCAGCCCGTGTGTGTTGTAAAGCTTCAGAAGCAGGTGGGTTACCTGGAAGGTCAGCCTCTCCTTATTCTCCTTCTTCTTCAGAAACTCCTTCACTATCGCTGTCACCTCACTCTTCCAGATACATTTTAGAACCAGCCTCAAGTTCTACGAAAAACCTTGTGGACCTTTTGCTTGGGATTGCATCGCGTCTGTAGATCAACTTGGGGAGGTTTAACTTCTTTTCCTGGCCTGTTCTTCTATGCCTACCTGCCTGCCCTTCTGCATCCAGACATGGGGGCACAGACACTCACTCCATTCCTTTCTCAGCTTCCTTCCTTACTCCCAGGGTTCTCATTCTGAGTGTCGGGACTCTGAATCCGTTCCAGAGATCAATTCGCTTCTTTGCTGTTCCTTAAAGGACATTTTTTCCCCCATTTATATCTTTACAATTTTTCTGATGAATATGCATTATTATCGCAGTAAAATGGACAAGCAAAATAGTTATCTCATCTGCTTGGGGCCGACGTCAAGTCCAGCAGTCCATTCTCTGATGGGATCAGCATATGCGGCCAGCAGGCACCCCCAGGGCGCTGGCAGGCGTTGGTGACCACACACATTCGCCTGATGCACCTCGTCCTCAGGACTCTTCTCAACACAGCCCCACAGGCAGCCACTGCCAATTTATGGATCTTTAGCACATGAGCATCACTGATTCTTCCCTCTAGGTCTGTGTTTGATGAGTAACTCTGAGGAAGACAGCCCTGGTTGCTGGAAAGCGCGCTGCACACGGAGCCAGGCCCCCCAGGGTGCAGGTCTGGCTCTGCCACTTCCTAGCAGAGGACTTTTCTCTTGGGACAGCCACTCCCCTCATCCTCAAGCTTCCCCTTCTGCGCAGTCGGGAAGGTGACCTAAGTGCTGTCCGAGGCGTCTGCCTGCTGTAGCACCTGATGTGATTCTAAAGTCTGTTTCTCCCCAGGCGCTGATGGGGGCGTGAAAAATAACAGCAATGGTAATAATGCCACATATCAAGGGCCTCCAAAGCACTTTGCTTGTATTATTAATCCATTCATTGCTCATAATATCTCATGTTGGTATTGTTCTTCCCATTTTACAGACGAAGAAACTAAGGATTCCAGAAGGAAACTACCTTGTCTGAGGCCACCCAGCAAATCAATGGATGCAGATTTGAACCCAAATCTGACCACAGCAAATGGTACCTGTGTGCTGTCTGAATCCACACAGCACTCTCTGTTCTAGCGTGTTCTGCTGCAGGCGTCAGCCACTCTCCACTCGAGGGCTTTCTCCCATCCCAGTGGGGCAGCTGGCGTTCTAGAAGTCAAGGGGAGTTGAGGCGCTGGAAGCATCTCTCGTGCAGTGACAGATGGGAGTTGGAGGGTACACACTCCCAGGCCCTCAGCTCCTGGTCGGCATGACTCTAAGGCATGTTGGTTCCCTTCCCTGTCCCACTTCCTCTCTCATCACCTTTGCTTCCCTGGATCACTGCTGATCCCCCAACCTCCTTCAAATTTCTTCCGCTGAAATTTTTGTCTCAGTGTCTTGTTCCTGGAACTTAAACCAAGATACCCTGGCACCATGCTATGCTGCCATGAAACCTGGACATGTTTGTCCTAGCAGAAAAATACGTTTAAAATTAGTTTCTCAGGTTCTACCGAGTTCCCTTTAAGTTTGAACTGTGTATGCAGTTAGCTCGAGGTCTGTACTCCTTGAGAGAGGAGAGTTAGGGGCACTCAGGTCTGTAAAGCTATAAAGGCCATGTGGCTTCAGAGAGTAGCCCACTGGGTTCTTGTTCTGCCTTCAAGCCACTTCCCTAGGCCGTGGCCACAGACCAATGTCGAACCTCTGAGGCCTAACTTCTTCATTTGTGAACGGAAAGCTCTGTGATTCTGACTCTGAGATTCCAGTTCTTGGACTCAAGATAACCAGCACAGACTGGCCTGTCCCTAGCGAAGGCGGGATTGCATCACTCTGTGCAGCTGACAGCTTTGCATAAAGGAAATAAAGGCCTGGACAGAAAAAGGTGAAAGCACAATACTAAACAAGGAAATATGATGGACACAGATAAAGGGCTGTGCAGTCAGTCCCAGGTAAAAATGTTCATTATAATGCAGCCTTTTGGAGAAAGATGGAGCATGAATCCCACAACCTACAATGTGCTCAGAGCTAAATATGTAGCTATTATGCTGATTTTCAAAGAACCGTCATATTCAATTATACCTCTGAGATATTTCTTTTCATCTACATAATACTTTTCACACATTTAATAACCTCTTTTTTAGAATCAATATCATTTTTTAGTGGCAGAGGCATTACCGAATGCCATGTCCTCCAGCCCTGTCTTGGTGATGGCTGTTTGTGGGATCAGCTGTCATAAATCTCGCCATTTTACCCAAGGAATTTGCGAAGATGAAAAGATCTCTGGTAGAACTTGAAAACAAAACAAACATCCCATGTGACTTTCCTCCCCTGAAGTTCTCTGTGACTCCCTGCCTGCCATCAAGCTTGGGCTTCGACGTGAATTTTTCCATCTGCTTTGGCTGCAGGTAATTTGGAGACACTGACGTCATCAGACCATCTGTTCAGTAAAACCACAGCAATGCTTTCCTCCCGAGTTGTTTATGCCTTGACAGCTACTCTGGGCTATTTTCAAGATACTCTGGGCAGAGACTAAATTGTGTTCCAAATAGTCCCTTAGCATGGAATCAAAGTTAATTCTTTTTGGAATTCTATATATAATAAAAGAATCGGGTGCAAACAGGCTTATTAAAACTCATGGTTAATCCCGACAGAGGAAAGCAGAGAGTGTGTATGTGAGTGGTCAGACGGCGTGATGTGTTTCTTCCTGATGACTTCTGACAGACTCAATTTTGTCCAACCTGATCATTCCAGCTATGCCCAGAGTCCGGCACGGTGAAAGTGCTAAATAAATTTCGTGGGATGAATGATCAGTATTTCTTTTTTCTAAGGCACTCTTGAATATAATCCATTTATATATTAATATATTCTTTCCAGTCAGCTGTCTTCCTGTGCCCAGGAAGAACTGGGAGTTAACTTTCACTTCCTCTTCAAGAGGAACGTGGCTGGGCTGCAGAGGAAACGGAGGTTTCACCACTTCAAGACCCAAAGAGACCCCGTTGCACACTTGCAGAGTCAGAGATGCCTCCGGAATGGAGTAGATATTCCTCTGGATTCCCACAATGTGAAACTGATAGCAAATATTAAACCAGAAGCAAAATTGACTTGGTTTCAGGACCAATTTTAATGCAAATCATGAAGAGTGGGTCTCCTTCGTGAAATAGATCTTAGGAGAGACAAGTACGGCGACCATCATGTCTCACAAGTGATTTTACATCATAGAGTGTGCTACGTTACACATGTATTCTGAGATTCCTTTGCTTTGCCTGAATGCTAATTTCAATTTCCATTTTTAAGAAACCTCCTTCCACTCTTATCCCTTCTTCCTCCTCTTCCTCGTTCCCTTCCCACACTAATTCATGCCTAAGTCCTGTTGATTCTGCCCTCTAAGAATAGTTCTTAAATCCTCCCATTTTTATTGTCTTCCCTAGCATTATGTTAGATCAAGTTACATTCATCTGTCATCTGGAGGTCACTGGGTTTTTTTTACATCCATTCTTGTCCCCTCTAATTTGTTTTCCACAAGTAACAATGTAAATTTGATCATTTTACCCTCCCGGTTAAAAGCCTTCAATGATACACCATTGTTTTTAGCGTGAGGATCACAATCCTTAGTATGTTGTCCAAGACTCTGCAGGGTTGTCCTGCTGGCTCCTCCTGCCACAGGTCATTTGCACATGATATTTATTCTTCCTGGTCACTCTTCCCTTGGTGGTTAATGCCTACCAAAATGGTTAATGCCTACCCATTTTTCAGATCTCAACTCCTTCCAAGTTTCTCGTTGAACTTATCACTGGTCTTGTAGACCAAACCTGGTCCCTCTGTTTACATTGTGTATGCAAATGTAAAAATTAGACATTTACTTGTGCGTTTTGCAAGACTGCAAGTTCTTTTTTGGTAATAGATCCCCCAATTTTTAACAGGGCAATTGATTTAAAAGCTTCTTTTACAGCTAGGTGTGGATGCGTGATCAAATTATGGACAGAGACTTGTAAATGGACCTAGTGTGTCCATTTTCCAGGACATTCCCTTCTTTATACCTTTCTCCTTCCTCTGGCTGGAATGCAGACATGACGACTAGAGACCATGCCATCCTCTTGGACCATGAAGCCACATGCTGGGGATAATGAACAACGGGATGGAAGGAGCCTGGTCCCTGACACTGTGGGGCGCTATATCAACACTGGACTACCCACAGTGACATGAGAGAGAAGTAGTCTTCTATCTCTTTCAAGCCATCTTCTTTTTAGTTTATTTATTTCAACTTGCATTTGAATCTAATTCAAATGGATTCAGTGTGAATAGTATGTGTCCCCCATCAGACTATAAGCTATATGAGGGCAGGGACCGTGTCTGTTTGGATGGCATTTATATTCCTAGGACCCACCGAGATGCCTGGTATCTAGTAGATACTCAAATGAATATTTGTAGAAAGAAAAAAGTGAGGAAATAAAGAAGCAAGGAAGTGAGAACTCTTTTACTTTTTAGCATTTAAGAAAATTTCAAATATATCTTTTGTGGATAAAGTTGCAGTCAGATCTGCCAATCTAACCCAGATGGACTGAGCATTATTTATCTTATTAGACAAGGCTCAAAATTAGTCCCCTGGAACTCTGCAAAGCAGAGCTAGGCAGGAGGAAAGAGGAAGACTTGTACTTCATTCTAGTGGGATGAACGGCATATACAAAGAGACAGACATGAGAGGGGGACAATATAGTCAGCAGAGGCCAGGCCATGAGGGCCTATATGTCATACCAAGAACAAGGCATCCTACCCTGGTAGCAATGAAGGTATATCAAGTGTTTTTTGTTTCTTTGTTATGATATTATGTAATGATATAATCTATTTGAGCAATATCATAGTGGTTGCTATGAGAAAGATGGATGGCAGGGAAGAGACATTAGAGACCCTCCAGTCAGTGTGGGGTTAAATAATGATGAAAATGGGTGTTTGCAATAATCATTAGTATTTTATCAATGTCCAGATTCCCTCTCCAGACATACAGTAGGATTGTACTTCTAGGCTTCCTTACGGTTTAGTGATGCCATGTGATCAGTTCTAGCAATTGAGTTGTGAGCATGAGTGATGTGTCTCACTTCCAGGTCAAACATCTCATTGCCAGCATGATACCCTCTGTGGTGTGCTTTCCTTCTGCCTTGGCAACCACCCACGTTCCTGATAGTGGCTGCTCTGTCTACCTGGGTCCCAGACTTAAGACAATATGGATCAGGGTCCCCAGATAACACAAAAAGGACATGGAATGTGAGTGAAAAGTCAGTCCTTGAAGCTGCTGAGATCTTAGGGTTGTTTGTTACAGCAGCATATCTTAACCTGTCCTGACTGATACATCAATCAGTGTCCACTTTTGACAATGCTCTGGGCATTGGCCATGAGACAAATACACAACTGAGATAGAATAAAACATTTTGAGATCAATAAAACAGAAGGTAAAGTTTTAAAATATTCTCCTCTCCATTTTCTAAAATTAACAATCAAAGTCACTCCATTTTCTTGACAAATCTTTGATGCCAACTTCTAGAAATGTTATTAGAAACCCTGGTTGCCATCAAATTAACTAATCATTGAAGAGCAGTTCTAAAAGTGACATCATTTAAAGCCATGCATTTATTTTCACTTTCCATGGTGACTTGAGTCTTCTGAATAACCTGATTCAAGTAATATTTCTTGAGTATTCCTGATATGCCCATCAGTGTGTTGGATGTGAGTGTACAAACAGCAGTAGCACAAAGCCCATGCCTTTTGGGTGCTCACAGTCTGGAAGCAGAGATAGGCACATAAACAAAAATTAGTTAATCTTTGTAGCTCAGTTTTCTCATTATTAGACGGGGATAATTATAGTACCTGCCTCCTGAGTTGCTGTGAGTGTTGAATGTAAAACAGAAACATAGGATGTACTTAATACATGCTAGACAAACAAAGAAATATGGAGTAATCAGGGTTATTATGGAAGAATTCATAAGGTGTCACGTGGGCACCCATGGAGGAGGAATTACCTAGGGAATGGTGGAATAGTGAACACTACACCTGCCATCACTCTCATATCCCATCAGTCCATCTTGGGTTCCCCTGAAGCTACATGGACATTTCCTCTGCATGCTGAGAGCTTTCCTCCTCTCTGTCTCTGTGCCTGGAGAAGAGCTTTTGGTGGCACCAGTGTGGGTCTTGCTCAGCTTGTGCTTAGGACAGCCTGGAAGTGCCGGGGATTGGCCACCCCCAGAGGCAACTCTCAACCGATGAGGGAAAGAGTTGGCAGACAGATACCCGGCTTCCCTGTCCCCCAGTGGGACGATTCCAGGCATACCTACACGCTCTGCACAGTCCCTCAGAGGGCCTCGGTGACTGAGCCCAGTTGCCCACAGCAGTAACCACTGACTAATGCACACACTTCATTAATTTTTCTCCCTTCCCCTCTCACTTTCTCCACTCTCTTACCTGTGCCCATTAACCCAAGCTCTTGTCACAAGTTTTGCTTTTGAGGGCATTCAAATTGGAGGCAGGGAGGGAAAAGTGGGAGAAGGAAGCTACAGAAAAGAAGTGACACTTGAGATAGGCTTTGAAAGACAATTAGGAGTTCACCAGGTGGGAAAGTGGTATGGGCTTAACCAGGAGCACAAAGAGGCAAAGGCATGGCGGGTCGAGGGACACGTGGAGCCTGGAATATTCCAGAGTCACTGAAGTACAGGGCTTGCAGGGGCAGAGGCAGCAGACGAGCATGGAGAGGTCATTAAGGGGCAGCTCAAGTAAAGCCTTGCTTGAGGGGTGTGTTAAAAGATGAGAAATACTCCTGCGTTGCACAATGACATCTATTCGAGAACCATAAAGACCCTTTATGGAAAGCTTTTCCCTTGAGTCCTGCTCCCCGCTGAGTAACTACAGGCTTAGAGTCATTAAACAGAATGTGCACTGGGGCCAGATGGATTTAGTCACACCTGACTCCAGGATTCCACCGAGATCCCTTGCCTCTCTGTGGCTTCAGCGAGCCAGCCAAACTGTGACACAAAGCTTTTGGCGTTTTAGACGATGCCATTGTCTTCTGCAGCAACACCAGAAACAAAGATACATTTACTCAGTGCAGATTCAACACTAGTGCACTTTACCTTAGCCGGATGTGCAGTTCTCTTCTGAGTCCAAGAGAGGGTCTTTGTGCAGAGGATCCCTGAGAAATGATGCCCTGACTGGGGTCCGGTGGACCAGCGGATGCAGATTGGGGTGTTAAGAAACTCAGACGATCTGGGTGAAATGGCCAATGTTAAATGATTCTGTTTCCATATTCAAGTTCATTTGTTTTTGCACTCCTCTTGGTAGCTGCTCATGTTTTTACCATCATTTCCAAGGATCTGAGGATTATAAAACAGCACCACACCAATGGCAGCTGCTGTCAATGTCCTGCCCATGTACCCTTGTAGTGTATGATGACCTGACTTCCAACTGCCCGTGGGCTTACTTGGGGGGTTGGAGCCCACTCTGCCCAAACCTAGGAGGCCACATGCCAGGGAATTAATGCCTACCCCCTGCAGGAGCCCTCAGCAAACAGCAAGTGAGAGTTCAAGGATAAATACTCCAGTGCCTTCTCCCTTCAGGAAGGATGACTCCGAGGTGCATCTTCTACACTGACTTCTAGGTCTGCCTGCAGCCGTAACAGGCTTCATGTCATGCCTTTCCCTGGAGCCCCCCTTTCCCTGTCCCACGTCCTCACCCCCTGTAAGTGCCCTCTGGCATCATTTCTCAAATAAACTACTTGCACTTGACTCCTGGTCCCAGGGTTTCCCGGGGAACCCAAACTTAGGCAACCATCATCCTTCGGTCTTTCCGTTTTAGTGCCAGCTCTCATAATGTTTTGTTTTGTGAGGGTGAAAATTAGTGCTGTTTTAAGAATCATTTTGGTATTTATTGGTTAGGGTTACTTATGTCGTAACAATGTGCTGTAGAGGTGGATTTGGGCGAGGAAGGCAGAGTTACTGCAGGACTGACTGGGAAGAGAGTCCCTTAAAAATGCATACTGGGAAGACAGATATGGCTCGCTGGTTAACCAAAAAGCCAGAAAAAAAGGTGATGATAGACAGAGATAAATAAAGATGTATTTGCACTAAGGAAAGAATAGTTTCTGACTTTTCCCTTCTCTAGGACTACAGCATAACGTGCTGGCCATAGGTGATGACTCGTCATTGGTTCATGTCAACTTGAACAACCTCGTTTCCATCACTGCTGTCCTTTGCAGGTAACAGTGGCCCTGTGACTAGTTCTAGCCAATGCGATGTCAGAAAAACCTCTCTGGGGGATTCTAGCAAGGCTTTTGCTTTTCTGATGAAAAAGGGAGAGGGTAGGCTGTCACTGCTCTATCTTCCTTTTATTTTTTGTTAGTTTGTTGTGAGTTAATGTAGATGTGATAGACCTAATGAGTGCAGTGCATGCTGTCTGGGGGATGGGCACTCTTGCAGTCTTCACTCTGGGGTGCAAAGACAATTTATGTGACCAAAGTATTTGTACCCCCATAATATTCTGAAATTTTTAAAAAAACCGTGAAAAATAAAGTGTAAATAAACTGGTACATAGAAATCGATTAATAAAAAAATAATGCAGATGTAATACCTGGAAGTGCAGAGCAGGCATCTTGCGGTCATGAGACAACTAGCCCCCATGCTAAGAATTGCAAGGGGGAAAAAGACAGAAAGAGCCTGTCTAAGCGTTAGCCTGGGCTGCTCATATGTGAAACACCTGTTACAGAGAAAAATAAACTTCTGTTTGTGTAAGCGACTTCTAGTGGAGTTTTCTGTTACCTGCAAATTGAGACACTCCTGAATCCTAAAAATATTATGTCAAGTTAAATCCTCAAGTCCTTTTAAAAATATTAGTATATGCGATTCTGTGGCAGTGACAACTAATTAGAAGCATCATTAACTCAATAAAATCTTAATTAAGTAGAATTAAGTTTTGAGAAGACCCACAGTTCAACGTTCACTTAAGCTGCAGAAAGTATGGTAATTAGTTCATTCATTAATTAGGAAGAGCTACATGTTGAAAGACTGCTGCTATAAGTGGTCAGTAACCCAATCTGATTGCTAGAAACAGTCAATTTTCAGGGAATACTCAGAGATTATACTGCATTATATATTATTCCCAGTACTCCTGTATAGATATAAAGTATATATAAGCTTATGTCCAGTACAGAAAAGGTATACTTTGTTCCTAGATAACATAAAGACTATTTTGCATCTTTTTTTTTAATCCTTTAAGAATATATCTTGGAAATTGCTCCATATCAGTTCGGAGAGAGAGTTTTCTCACATTTTCTTTCTTTCTTTCTTTCTTTTTTTTCTTTTTACAGCTGCATAGTATTATCTCATGGTCTATTCAGCTACTCTCCTATGGATGGCAATTATGGATTGAATGATACCCCACATTTATATGTTGAAGCCTAACCCCCAGTACCTAAGACTGTGACTATATTTGGAGATAGGCCTTTACAGGGGCAATTAAGGTTAGTGAGGTCATAAGGGTGGGGCCTTTTTAAACACCAGTATGCCGGGTGTCTTTACTTGTAAGAAGAGGAAGAGACACTAGAGGAAAGGTCATGTGAGGACACAGCACGAAGGAAGCCTGGTCAAGCCAAGGAGAGAGGTCAGGAGAAACCAATCCTGCTGACACCTCGATCGTGGACTTTCCAGCCTCCAGAACTATGAGAAAATAAATGTCTATTGTTTAAGCCACCCAGTCTGTGGCATTTTGTTATGGCAGCATTAGAAAAATAATAGAACGGATATTTTAGGTTGTTTCCAATATTTTTATTATTATAATTAGTGCTATAATGAATAATTGTATAAAGTGACATTTCATATATTTAGAGATACATTCTCAAGATAATTCCCAAGGAAGAATTATTGGATCAAAGGCTAAATGCATAGGGAGAACGGTCTTATTAGATATTGCCAAAATCCCCTCCCTAGGGACTCTACCACTTTGCTGTCCCAACAGCGATATATGCCAGTGCCTGATATCCCCACAATCTTATCAGCAGGCTGTGTTGGTAAAATTCTAAATTTTCACTAATATGATAGGTGACATGTCATTTCAGTATGTTAGGTTACATTTCTTTTCAGATGAGTAAAGTTGAGTGTTTTTTTCAAAATATAATGGCCACTGGTAAATCTTGTTCTGTGAACTATCTGCACATGTCATCTGCCTATTTTTCTATTGGATATTTACTTTATTTTCCCTCTATGTTAAAGAGCTCTCTATGCCTACATAAGTATATATATATAATCAATGAATAGCAATTATCTTTATCTGTAATATATGTTGCAAATATTTCTTCTCAGTTTTCCCTTATCTTTTGACTTCATTACAAAAAATTTTATTTTGAAAACATATTAAACCTACAGAAAAGTGGCAGTGGCCAGAATAGTATAAAAAATTACTTTATACCCTTTACCTAGATTCTTTAACTGTTGACTTCCATCACATCCATTACATTTGCTTTATTTTTCTCTCATTCTGAATATTTGAGAGTAAATTGCA
Source organism: Microcebus murinus (assembly GCF_040939455.1). NCBI lineage: Eukaryota > Metazoa > Chordata > Mammalia > Primates > Cheirogaleidae > Microcebus > Microcebus murinus. The sequence continues at coordinate 126,469,268 of NC_134104.1, read as the reverse complement.
AATAATGAATCCCTTTCCCCCTAAAATGCTTCAGTGTGAAATTTCCACAACAGAAAATTTTAAGTTGATGCACTTGCTTAATCTGAAGATTTATTCACATCTTGCCGATTATTCCCATAATATCCCTTACAGATTCTTTTTTTTTGGTCTAGGTTCAATCCAGGACCATGCTTTGCTTTTAGCTTTCATATCTCTTTAGTCTTCTTTAATCTAGTATAGTTTCTCAGCTTTTCATCTTTCATGATATTGAAATCTTTAAGAAGCACAAGTCATTCATTTTGAGTAGTGTTCTTCAATGTGGTTTGTCTGATGTTTCCTCGTGGTTAGATGCAGATTTTGCATTTGTAGCAGGAATGACACAGAGTGATGGTCTTGGTCTGTCTGTCCTGGTGTGGCACAGAGGAGCCGCATGATGTTGACTCAACTATTGGTGATGGTGACCTTGATCACCTGGTTCAAGTGGTAACTACCCACTTTCCCTGTTGTCAAATCACTATTTTCCCTTTGTAATTTATAAGCAATTTGTGGGGTGCTACTTTGAGACTGTGTAAGTATACTTTTCCTTGTCAAACTCTTGAACACAAGTTTTAGCCTCCATAAATGACTCTTGCCTCAATTAACATTATGATGTTTGCAACATAGTGATTTTCTAATTCCATCATTTCTTCTGTAGTTACTAGTTATCAATCTACTATTAGGGAATGCTTTTCCTTATCTGTCTGTCTCTATATCTATCTATCTACTTATCTATTTATTTATTTAAAGTCTGCACCGACTCATGGATTCCTATTTTATTCAATGAGCTGTACTCCATTACTATCATTATTTATTTTAATGTATCACAAGCATTTTTTTTTCTGGACAGAGTCTTGTTCTGTCACCCCAGGTGGAGTGCAGTGGTGTCATCATAGCTCACTGCAACCTCCAACTCCTGGGGCTCAAGCCATCCTCCTGCCTCAGCCTCCTGAGTAGCTGGGACTACAGGCACACACCACAATGCCTGGATAATTTTTCTATTTTTGGTAGAGACAGGGGTCTTGCTCTTACTCAGGCTTGTCTCAAACTCTTGAGCTCAAGCAATCCTCTGGCCTTGGCCTCCCAGAGTGCTAGGGTTACAGGAGTGAGCCACCACACCCAGTCACAAGCATTTTTGATACCCATGAACTCTCTCACTTCCTGATTGCTTTTTATTTTTACAAGTGTTGTCATTGGTTGAAATAGGGGTTATTTAAAAATCTTCACTTCTTCTGCATAATTAATTTTTCTATCTTTTCCTCTTTCTTTTCCAAATGGTTTCTTGCAAATGGCAGAGCTTTCTTGGTTGTCCCTTCATCTTAAAAAATAAAGGATCATGCAGACTAATCAGATGTCTGGTGATTTCCACTTTGGTCCTGTGGATCTCTTTCCTATGAGGACCCTCCCTAAATGTGACTGCATGTACATTATTGTCTCCAGGTACTGGCTAGGTGTGCTGATGGCATCTTCGCTTTAGGATATGAGTTTGGGGAGCTGACCACTACTGAAAACCCTCTTTGGGAATTACAAGGGCTTTGTCATGAGACTCCAGCCTCCTACTTTGGAAGCTTCTGTGCTAGCTTTAGCTGATGTCACTCCCACGTTTGGTCTGAAGATGAACCTACAGCAGCTGATTCTCCTACAGCAATGTGAGTGGGCCAGGGGAGTGGCTATGCATGTGAGTGGCAGGGTAGGGGGTGGAAGGGAAGTTGGCACAGCTTTGCCACAGGCAGTCTTCCAACTCACAATTCCTCCAACAGTTTACCATCCCACCTCCCACGACAGCTCTCTACCTGGGGACTCCAAGCTTCCAGTACTCCTGGGGGCCCTTGGGGGTGATGGGCTCCGGGCTGAATGGCAGTCTTCATTCTGGCAGTGGGAGGGGGGGTTCCTCCATCTGTCTGTCGATGTGCTCCCGTTTGCTGTCAGCCATCCAGAAATCCATTAATAACTCTCATGCGATGATAAATCCACTCCCACTCTCCACACTCTTGGGTGTTTATTTCCGCTGGAACTTCTGTATCATAATTTCAATAGAATTTAGGGAGAGAGTGGGGAGACAAATGCATGTGGTCCCCTTATCTGACCTAGAAGCCCATATTTTTATAAGATGGTGTAGTGCCAGCAGCAACCATCGCCATCTACAAGACCATGTTCTTATACACCTTTTCCTCAACAGTCCCTTATAGCTCCAACATTTCAAGATTCTCTAGGGAAAATGTTCCCGTATGGCTGACACCCATTGGATCTGTGAGCCTGCTCTTCGACATTTCCTCCTGCCACAGAGATGAATCAAAATGAACATTGTGTCACCTTCCTCTTTCCCACAGACTAAGAACATTCAAAAGTTTTAAGTAGGAAGAGAATCAGGAGCAAATTTTTTAGTGAGAACTGAGGGCTGAGAAGTCTCAAAATGATACAAAATCCTTTCCACCCACTTCCTACTTTAAAATCCCCTGCTAACAACAGTAGCCTCTGCTCTTTCTTAAGACCTGTTATATGGGCCATGATAAGACCCACCTTAAGGGTCATGGGCAAAACCGCTGTAAAAAGTGGGCTAACAGGCCAGGCGTGGTGGCTCACGCTTGTAATCCTAGCACTCTGGGAGGCCGAGGCAGGCGGATTGCTCAAGGTTAGGAGTTCAAAACCAGCCTGAGCGAGACCCTGTCTCTACTATAAAAAAAATAGAAAGAAATTAATTGGCCAACTAATATATATATATATAAAATTAGCCGGGCATGGTGGCACGTGCCTGTAGTCCCAGCTACTCAGGAGGCTGAGGCAGGAGGATTGCTTGAGCCCAGGAGTTTGAGGTTGCTGTAAGCTAGGCTGACGCCACGGCACTCACTCTAGCCTGGGCAACAAAAGCGAGACTCTGTCTCAAAAAAAAAAAAAAAAAAAAAAAAAAGTGGGCTAACAAAAGAAAAGCGTAACAAATTTATTTAACCAAAATTGTACTTGACACAGGAGACTTCAGAAATGAACAAAGACTCAAAGAAAATAGTCTGTTTTTATGCTCAGGTTTGATGAAGAATGGATAAACCATATAGAAATGTAATTGGACAAAAAGGATATGATCTCATGAGATAATAAATTATGGGGTGGAGGTGTCCCAAGCAAGTCCTGTCTGTTTAGATTCTTTGTGGCCTCTCTGTGTAGCATTCCTTCCCCCTGGGAAGGGAGCAGGACCTCCTGAAATGAGGGTCTTGAAGGGAGAAGGGAGAGAGTGAGCTTTCTAGGTTTTATGGCTTGCTTTGAGGAGATGGGTTCTAGTTTCCCTGACCCACCTTGGGAAAAGGAATTCTCATTTCTATAACTTACTTTTGGGGAGAAAGAAGAATGGGATACAGGAGGGTAGGAGAAGGTCAGAGAGAGACTTTGCTTCCGAGGCCTTCTAATCTTCTTTAGTTCGAAGTACTCAGCATGCCAAAGCACATACTTTGAGGTATCATTTTCTGAGCCCCAATACTCTCTTTCCTAGAAACAAGGAGACACTAAAAAGCCTTAAGTGAAAATACTAGGCAAGGGAAGTAGCAGAAGCAAAGTTACCTGGTAGTGGCACAGTGGTGAGAAGGTATTCATTCATCCAAAGGGAAGCTACTAGGGCCCAAGGACATTTAAAACACAGCCCTTCTCCTCCAAGAATCTGCAGTTCCATCAATCAGATTTAGTGACATGGAGCCAAATTGGAAAGAAGCAGTCAAGTGTTTGCTGCTCTAGATAAATGTGGGGATGTGTGGGATCTCACTTGGTCAAGACTGTAGCCTAAAGGGTCGCCGCCTGTTATTGCCAAAAATCTGCCAAAGACCAAAATGAAAGATGAGAATCTCATCAAGAAAAAGTCCTTGAAGCACAGGGCACAGATAGGAGCCACTTCACAGGGAAGGAAGTGTGCCAAGATGGCGTGCTACAGTGATACAGGAAGAATGGACATGGGTAGTCAAAACCAACATCTCAGCTCACCTTGCACTATTTGCCCATTTAGAGGCTCGATAAAGTTATTTAGAGATGGCTGGATCCTCTGCAGAACATTTGTTTGAAGATAGGCTATTGTTTATGATGGTGTTTACTATTGTTTATAATTATTCTAAAGTTAGGTACAATTTATTTGAGCTAGTTTTAGCATTTGCCCTAGGTATCTCTTGCTGTATAACAAACCATCCCCAAATCTGGAGGCTTGCAAAACCAACCATTGGATTATATCTTATGATTTTGTGGCCAGAAATTTGCCTAAGACTCAGCTGGGAAATTCTCTTATTTCACATGACCTCAACCGAGGTCACTTGGTGACCTCAGCAGTGGTATTCATTTGGCGCTGGTCTGGAGTGTCCGGAACAGCTTCATTCCTATGTCTGGTGCCGTGGTGATGGATGGAAGGCTGTGTCCAGCTGGAACTGTTAACAGCAATGCCCACATGTGATTGCTCAGCATGGTAGTCTCAGAGTAATTGGACTTCTTACTTGGTGGCTCTGGGCTCCAAGAGAAAGTGTTCAAAGAGATGGGAAGTAAAATCTGCCAGTGCCTTAAGGCTGAGCCAAGATACTGCCACAGCATCACCTCCTCTGTATTCTGTACAGTAACAGTCACAGAGCTGCCCAGATATAGAACACACTTCTTAATGCAAGAAGTATCAAAGAATTTGTGGCCATCTTAAACCACCACAGTACTAAAGAGGAGACTAGAGAGCAGCGTGTTGCACTATCCCACTGACCGTGTGTCCAACAAACCCTCCAGTTCACCCTGGACTGTGGGTTTTTCTGGAACTTTCAGGGCTAAAACCAGGACCATGCCAGGTGAAGTAGATCAGTTGGTCACTCTACCTGCTCAGCCCCATTCCTGATTCATCTTGACTTTGACAGACATGGAGGTTCTTCCCATTTTTGCTTTCTGGTGTCTTCTTGTAGAAGATGTATGTTTGGGTGGGAGTGTGGTTCAAGGAGACATCTCAGGAAACAGCTTTCCGAGACCGAGGTTGGCAAATATAGGTACTTCCAAGTAAGGAGAGAAAAATGTAGCATGGTAGAAAATGGAAATCAAAGAAGGAATGTCCCACACTACCTTTCCTAGAGTCACTGTCAGAGCTTAACATTTTAATCATTTTCACATGGCTTGCATTTTGTTTGCATTTCCCTGATCCCTCATTAGCAAAGTGTCCAGGGCTGGATGAATATCTCAGTATAGTAGAAGAGCAGAAAATACAGCTTCAAATTCTTTCTTTGCCACACCTACTAGTAATGTGACTTTGAGCAGGTCCCTAACCTCTCTGAGTACTAGTTTCTTCATCTCAAAAGCAGGGATGATTTTACCCTACTTGTCTACCTCTGATGATCAATGTGTACATCAAGGGAAAAATCAAGGGCTGGGCGTGGTGGCTCATCCCTGTAATCTTGGCATTTTGGGAGGCCAAAGTAAGAAGATTGCTTGAGGCCAGGAGTTCGAGACCAGCCTAAGCAAGAATGAGACCCTGTCTCTATGTAAAATAGAAAAAATTAGCCTGGTGTGGTGGTGGTGTGTGACTATAGTCCCGGCTACTTAGGAGGCTGAGGCAGGAAGATCTCTGGAGCCCAGGAGTTGGAGGTTGCAGTAAACTATAATGACGTCACTGCACTCCAGCCTGGGTGATAGAGCAGGATCCTGCCTAAAAAAAAAAGAAGAAAAGAAAAGATAAAAATGAAAAAGTTACATTTTTTTAACATTTTTATCAATGACTTGTAAATGAGCCCAGATGGTATAACAGAATTTTTAGGCCATATGCAGCTTTGGTGGGAATGCTAATACACCAGATAATGCTCAATACCATAAAGATTCGACATGCTGAATGGATGTGATAAATTTAATGAGATTAACAGAGAAAATGAAACATTTTGAACTTTAGTCTTTAAAAAAGCACCCAAAAAACCCTCCAGTACAGAATGAGGAACATGGATTAGTAGCAACACATAGGAAAGGATCTGGGAGTTTTAGTTGATGGCAGGGTGAGTATGAGGCAACAGTACCACATGACTACTTGAAATAAAAGCCGAAACAGCCCTGGGCTGATTAAAGGGTATACAGAACTAGATCAAAAGGGGTGCTCATCATCTTCTAATCAAAATAGAGGAGCCCCATCTACAGTATATACCCATTTGAGAGTCTTGACACTCCAAAGGAATTAAGAAAACCACCAAAGGCTGCTCGAAAAAAAAAATGTACAAGATGGAATGAGAATCAAAACTTTGAATGGTTAGCTAAAGGATCAAAAACTCCTGTGTGACTGGACAGATTCTTTAAATACACGGGAAGTAACAGATTCATTCTATGTAGTCCCAAGGACAGAGGATTAAGTACAAAGTGTAGGAGTCCCAGGGAAGCAGACTTTAATTATTACAAAGGAATACTGACTCCCACAGAATTGAGTCCATGATGTTGTCCAGGTGTTATGAATGTCCTCACCAAAGCTCATGTTAAAATTTAATTGTCATTCTAACAGTATGAGCATTCCACCCTCATGAATGGATTAATGATGTTTTTGAAGGAGTGGGCTAGTTAATGTGGCAGTGGGCTCCTAATAAAAGGATATGTTTGGCTCCCATTTGCTCTCTTTGTCTCATGCACTCACTTCTGCCTTCCACCCTTCTGCCATAGGATAACCCTCACCAGACACCAGTACCATGCTCTTGGACTTCCCAGCCTCCAGAACCATGAGTTGAATTAACTTCTTTTCTTTATAAATTAGTCAGTTTATGTATTCTGTTATAGCAACAGAAAACAGATTAAACTTATTTTTTAAAGAAATTATCCAGTCTGTGGTACTCTGTTACAGCAACAGAAAAGGGACTAAGACAAAAGATTGGTACCAAGAAGTGGGGCCAAACAAAACCTGAAAATATGGAAGCAGCTTTGAAACTGGGTTATGGGCAGAGGCCGGAAGAATTTGGAGAAGTTGGCTATCAAAACCTTGCATTGCTGTAAATGGAGCATTAAGGGTGATATTCTGGTGAGGGCCCAGAAAAAAAGAAAGCTAGGAAAGTTCTCTTCTTAGAGATTATTTAAGTGGTCATGACCAAACTGTTGACAGAAATATTACAATAAAAGCCATTCTGACAAGGTCTCAGATGGAACTAAGGAACAAGGTATTGAAAACTGGATCAAATGTCATCCTTGTCATAAAATAGCAAAGAACTTGGCTGAACTGTGTCCATGTCCAAGGGCTTTATAGAAGGTAGAACTTAAGAGTGATGAACTATGATGAGGCAGAAGAAATATCTAAAGCAGTAAAGCATTCAGACTGATACCTGGTTACTTTTAACCACTTATAGTAAGCTAGAGAAAAGGAATAATTTAAAGACAGAATTTATCATTAAAAAGGAAGCAGAGTGAAAAGATTTGGAAAATTCACAGCCTGGCCAATAAAGAGCCTGTAAAGAACAATAAAGCATGCAAGAGTATGGCCAAAGACTAGTTGCTAAAGAGATTAGCATGGATAGAAGGAAGCCAAGTGCTATTCATTAAGACAGTGGGAGAAAGACCCTGAAGGCATCTCAGAGAGCTTCAAAGTGCCTCTCCTATCACAAGCCCAGAGCTCTAGAAGGGTAGAATAATTTCAGTTGAGAGGCCCAGTCAGCCCTCCACAGGCTCACTGCCGAGGGCTGCCTTGGGACTCTGCTCCCTGTTATTCTCTGTGTTCTGGGAATACAGCTCTAGCTATGGCTCAGGTGTGGCTGCTCTGGAAGGTACAAGTGGTATGTTTTGGTGGCATCTATCTAGTGCTAATTCTGCAAGTGCACAGAATGCAAGAGCTGTGAAGGCATGGCTTCCTCCACCTAGATCTCAAAGGATGCCGGGAACCATATGGAAGCCCAAGCAGAGACCTGCCACAGAGGTTGAGTCACTGCAGAGAGCCCCTACTAAGGCAATGCCAAGTGGAAACATGGGGTTGGAGCCACCACCCACTAGGGCAATGCCTAATGGAGCCGTGGAGTTGGCACCAACTCAAGGCCCCAGAACTGTAGAGCTACTAGCATGCAATGCCAGCCCAGGACAGCTGCAGACACGAGACTTCCATCTTCGCACCAGTGTGCCTAGGAAGCAGGACATAGAATCAAAGGAGATTATTCTCCAGCTTTAAGACTTCATATAAGCCCTACTGGGTTTCGGACTTACTTAGGGACTGTTACTCTTTTATTCTTGCCCACTTCTCCATTTTGGAGCAGGAATGTTTATCATATCCCGTCACTGAATTTAGGAAGTAGATAACTTATTTTGATGTCACAGGCTCACCAGTGGAAGAAATAGCCTTGGGACTCATCATGCTTTGAATCTCACCCATATTTGATTTAGATGAGACACCGGACTTTGGACTTTTGAGCTGATGCTAGAACAAGTTAAGGTGTTTGGGGCTTTGGGGATGGAATGAGTGTATTTTGTATGTGAGAAGGACATGAGTTTTGAGGGACTAAGGGTTGAATGCTAGGGTTTGAATGTATTCTCCAAAACTCATATTGAAATTTAATTGCCGTTGTAACAGTATTACAAGGTGGAGATTTTAAGAGGTGGACTACTGCCATTATTGGTGGAGTGGGTTAGTTATCCTGGGAATGGGCTTCTGATAAAAGGATAAGTTTGGTCCCCATTTGCTCTGTCTTGTGTTCTCACTTCCATCTTCTCTCTTTCTGAGGGATGGCCTTCACCAGACACTGGCACCATACTCTTGGACTTTCCAGCCTCTAGAACTATGAGCCAAAAAAAAAAAATAATAATAATAATCTTTTCTTTACAAATTACCCAATCTATGATATTCTGTTAAAGCAACAGAAAATGAATTAATATACCAGGTCATGGGGCTTCCCTTGGGGCAGGGCATAGAATGAGATCCCTGGGCATTAGAGCACTAGACAGCTGTTCCCATATATATCCCATACAATATGGTTTTTTTTTTTTTTTTTTTTTTTTTTTTTTTTTTGAGACAGAGTCTCACTTTGTTGTCCAGGCTAGAGTGAGTGCCGTGGCATCAGCCTAGCTCACAGCAACCTCAAACTCCTGGGCTCGAGCGATCCTTCTGCCTCAGCCTCCCGAGTAGCTGGGACTACAGGCATGCGCCACCATGCCCGGCTAATTTTTTATATACATATCAGTTGGCCAATTAATTTCTTTCTATTTATAGTAGAGACGGGGTCTCGCTCTTGCTCAGGCTGGTTTTGAACTCCTGACCTTGAGCAATCCACCCGCCTCGGCCTCCCAGAGAGCTAGGATTACAGGCGTGAGCCACCGCGCCCGGCCTACAATATGGTTTTCTTAAATGTTATTTTGCCATCCCTCCAATCAGGGATCAGGTCTATATTCTTTCCCCTTAAATCTGAGCAAATCTTGGAACTATCTTGAGCAGAAGATAAAATGATCCTATGTGACTTCTGAGGGTAAGTCATAAAAAGTATACATCTTTCACCTGACATGGTCTCTCAGTACTCTAACTCTTGGAACCCAGTCACCATGCTATAAGCTAAGCAGCCACATAGAAAGGCCACATGCATATGTTCTAGCTACGGTCCCGGCTATTTAAATCTTTCCAGCCAACAACCAGCATCAACCCCTAGACATCTTCCATCTTTCTACACTTTGTAGCTAAGGCCCAGGGATTACAGAGCAGAGATGAGCCAATCTTGCTATGCTCTGTCTGAATTCTTGACCCATAGAAGCCATAAGCATAATAAATGGTTGTTTTTACACTACTATACTTTGGAGTAATTTGTTATAGCATACAAAGAAACTGGAAAAGAGGGTTCCTACCCAAATAGTATTGTGACCCCCCTCCCCATCCAGGACAAAGTGGAAGGGAGTCTGAATGACAGCCAGGACTGGAAGAATGGGGTATCCAGGCTGGGCAAGGGTGCTGCGAGAGTAAAGTAAGGGGCAGGATATGGAACAGATGGGATCAGAGGACTCAGGAATTGAATGTGAGAACTTGAGGACTCTGGGCATGCAGTGAGTAAGCACACACTTTACAAAGAGCCTGGTCTGCCTTGCATGAGGAGCGGCTCCATATCTGTGAGGTAGAGGCGGCTACCGCGGAAGGCAGAGGGAGGGTTTCAGCATACGCTATGGGGAAGATTTGAGTATCAGATGGTTGGCTGGACTAGATGATAACCTTTAATTTCCCTTTAATTATGAAATTCTATGAGGGAGTTCTTAGACATTACAAAACACAATGCAGATAGTATTATCATTATTATGAATGCATGCCTTGTGGATCCAATGATAAGAGGCTTAAATAGAAATATGTGGGTATCTGAAAGTCAACATGGAGAGCTAAATTATTCTAATACGATTGGTGGAGGCACAACCAAATCCCCCTGGTGTGGGTGACAAGATACACTCTCACTACTCTATCCACCCTGCTCTGACCTTGAGTCACACCTTAGATTTTTGCCCTCAAGGAGTAAGTTCCTAGCAAAAACAAGAGGAGGTGAGGAACAAGAGAGGCCAGGCGTGGTAGCTCATGCCTGTAATCCTAGCACTCTGGGAGGCCAAGGCGTGAGGATTGTTTGAGCTCAGGAGTTTGAGACCAGCCTGAGCAAGAGCAAGACCCCATCTCTACAAAAAATAGAAAGAAATTACTTGGACAGCAAAAAAATATATAGAAAAACTTAGCCGGGCATGGTAGTGCATGCCTGTAGTCCCAGCTACTTGGGAGGCTAAGGCAGGAGGATTGCTGGAGCCCAGGAGTTTGAGGTTGCTGTGAGCTAGGCTGATGCCACAGCATTCTAGCCCGGGCAACAGAGTGAGACTCTGTCTCAAAAAGAAAAAAAAAAAAAAAAGAGGAGGTGAGGAACAAAAGAGAAGTCTGTGTGGAAATCAGTTGACATCTCAGCCAAGCACTTAGTCATAAGGAAGAGGTAGCCCCAGTGCCTGAGGCCATATTTGTGGAACTCGTTATACATAATTGGACAATAAGTGGAAAGACCACAAGCATAAAGTACCGGCTGTTGCCCTACACTCTCCAAATAGTGCGTTATAGCTCTATTGATCCATTTATTGCAATAGCTTTTAATTATTTGTTCAATTGGACTGACTTTTTAACTTCTAAAGAGTGGAGATCAAATATCTTTATGTCCCCAGTGATTAACATAATACCTGAAAGAGAGCAGCAACTCAATATTTGTTTGATGAATGGGTAGATAGAGTGAATAGCTGGCTGGCTGGATGAATGGATAAATGATGGATGAATGGATGAACGGATGGATGGATGGCAATTCCTCTCGGATCCTCGAAGGCTGGCAAGCTTACTGTACGAGTGTGGACTTGCTATTCCGGCACGTAGAAATTTTAAAGGGAACTTTCCTATTGTGTTAAAACTGAAAGAACTCTATTTTTTTTTTCAGCCTTTGCTTATCTCCTAATGACTGTATCTCTAGAAAGCAGATCCTAAGGCAGTTGTGTGCTCAATAGGTTATTAGAGAGGTGGTCCCAGGAAGCACCCACAAAGGAGAGGAGCAGTGAGACAGGCCAGGGGAGGGGACTTGGTAGGTTTGCTGCTCTGGGAAACTGGGGCTCAGTTTTTATGTGAATCTCTGAGAAACAGTATAGAAGACAGCTCGGAGTCGGCTCATCCAAGGGGCAAGGGAGCCGTGGGGCTATTTATCTACCAACTCCCACCTCTCACTGGGTGAGGGCAGTTCCTGGGAAGCTTAACTTCCAGCGTTTCTGGTCTGCCCCACATGGCGGCAAAAGAAGTACCTATGGCTGAAGAAGGGAGAGGTGTGAGAACTTGGGGCCTGCAGCCATCCACCTAGGGGTAGGGTGAGTGCTGAGGCACTGACAACTTTCTCCACAGGTTCCCTCCCACTTAGGCCGTAAGCCCTGATCATGTGGCTTGGGGACAGAGAAGTTCAGGCTCCTGAGTTCCAGACCACTCTGTGGTTTTGGGCTAAGGCATATTTTGGATATTTCCTGATGGCAAGGAGATCGAGGTCAATCCTGTGTCGTCTTCACTCTGATCCATTTGGGTACTATGGAAGCTACACAATTTCTTGTTGTCATTTTTTCAAACTTTATACTACTGTATCTTCTTTCTGCTCGTGCTGTACGTATGCCTCCATTAAGTCTTCATCTTGTGTATGGCTATAATTTTTGTTTTAAATCAAAATGTTCACTAAAATCCTTTTGCTTTTGCAAGCTTCCTTGTCGCCCATCCACTCTTCCACCTTTCACAGTGTGGAAGAGACCTGGGAAGGCCCAATGCTGGGAGAGAAACTGAGGCTCAGGAGTGGGAAATAATTTACATAAGGTCACCTCGCAAGATTAAAGCAGAGCTAGGATTAGAGTTCAAGTCTCTAGGCTTCTAGAACCAAATCCAGCCCACTTCCTGGTTTTGTAAGCATGGCTTAATTAAGATGTTCATTATAATAATATATTACCTATGACTTCTTTCATGTACAACAGCAAAGTTGAGTAGTTCCAACAGAGGTGGTCTGTGGCCCACAAAGCCAAAGTATTACTATCTGGCTCTTTACAGAAAATGTTCACCCTGTTCTAGGTCATTGTTTATTTCATTATCCCCCAATTCCTAACTATTACATTATATATAGTCAAAGTGTCCTCTCGCTACAGCCCCTCATTTAGACTTCACAGTTAGCCCATGAATGTATGCAGTTGTCCCCATTTTATAGATGAGAAGATTAAGGCGCAGGAAGGTGAAGTGGCTTGCCCAAGATCACACTGCTGGTTAAGAGGCAGAAGCAAGATTCAAATCCACATCTTCTAACTTCAAGTCTAGTGTTGTCCCACCCAGCCTCTGTTCCTCAGGCTCTGTCGAGCCTGCCCTTACTTTAACTTCTAAATACCCATCCATTCAAGCAAGAGCCTCCCTCCATAGCTGCATGGCTTTCTGTGTCGAGTGAGTAATCTTAGGTATATATATCTCTCATGTTTTTCTTGTTGCCTTCAACCCAAACCAACATGCAGCTCTAGTACAAGATAAATTATAAGTATCCAGGAACAAAGCCATAAATTTTGATAAAGTAGGTGGCTGTTTTTTATAAACTGTAGTTTATTGAGGTAGAAACGTAAGCCTTTCCAGCACAGAGGACTGTGAAGATTTATTTGTAGCACACTCAGATAGAACTAGATCTCATTGGCTAAGGCAATATTCCAGAAGGGTTCAGTGTATCCAGTTGTGACCATTCCAAGCCACAGCATTTTTTTTCTGAAATAGTCCAGTGGGGTGCAGATTTCAGATAACCGTCTAACAAATACATCAAGGGATAAAATAAAAGAATTGCAAAAATTATGGCTGGGTGCGGTGGCTCATGCCTGTAATCCTAGCACTCTGGGAGGCTGAGGTGGGAGGATTTCTTGAGCTCAGGAGTTCAAGACCAGCCTGAGCAAGAGCAAGACCCTGTCTCTACTATAAATAGAAATAAATTAGCCAAACAACTAAAAATAGAAAAAAATTAGCCAGGCATGGTGACACGTGCCTGTAGTCCCAACTACTCGGGAGGCTGAGGCAGGAGGATCACTTGAGGCCAGGAGTTTGAGGTTGCTGTGAGCTAGGCTGATGCCGTGGCACTCTAGCCCAGGCAACAGAGTGAGACTCTGTCTCAAAAAAAAAAAAAAAAAAATTACAAAAATTGTACACATGCTGCATGGGAAGTGTGCATGTAGATGATGAATATTGAGAATCACTGTTACTCTAAAAAAATTGTTGGCCCATCATAATTAATTCATAGCCAGTTCTTATTGTGCCAAGTGTTACAGCTAGTGTTACAGCCCTTGACCAGGGAAAGAACCAGGTGGCACACAAAGAGTCGGAGAACAGTCTTCATTCCTCCAGCAGGTTCAGCCGACTTTAACTTCTGACCCCTCCTTCCTTGTTCTCCTCCTGCTTTTATACCCTTGGTAGGACTCAAAAAGCGTCCAATCAGCAACAAGCTTTAACATCCAATCAGCAACAGTGGGATTCAGAAAGTATCCAATCAAGATTGCGCAGCCAGCTCAAGCGGAGGACAGGAGCAGGTGGCCGAGGCTCGGCCCCAGCAGCGTGCAGCCGCCGCAGCCTCCAGCCGGCCCCACACAGCGGTCCACAGGGATGCGGAGCGGCAGGGAGGTGGCAAGTGGCTGCGTCTCCGCGCTCGACAGTTTTCCCCTGTCATTCCCCCCTTTTGATGCCCTTATCAGTTTATACAGAGGCATCCACCTCTATGAATCTATTAACTGCATTGGACAAGCAGGGTCCCATGGTTACCATCAGAAGGATCTTTTAGCCCTTTGACTTTGGTAGTTTCTATGTAAAGCAATCGGGAATTGTAACAGCATTTTTCCCCCAGAGAGCCCCAACCAAGAACAACACAGAGGCGCCCACGTAGACCCAGAAAAGGATTACCAAGAAGTTAGTCCAGTCTTTTGGGGCGGAGGCCCCGAGTCCAATTCCTAAGACGACTGTCAGTATTCCTGTAAGAGTCCAGGCCAGTAGTTCCATTCAGTCCTTGGCTTCTAACCAGATTCAGGGGCAACCCATATACATTTGCCCTTTTGTCGTGGGAATACCTGAGAGCTTGGATGAGCTCCCATAACTCTGCCCTCTGGACTGACCATCCCTGAGGAATAAGGGCTGACATGATGACTTCACTCCCTGTGGTGACTGTGTAGCCAGCCAAACATTTGCATCCTGGTTGTAGCTGTGGCCGTCCGTGTAGAGCTCCAGGTCGGGCGCTGGCAACAGACCATCCCTCAAGTCTGGCCGGCTTGCACGGACCTCCTCCACGGCCTCGGCACAGTCATGGTCCGGGGGCCCTGGCCTGGTAGGAGGGAAGGTGGCAGGGTTCAAGGTCCACACAGTCTCGATGGTGACTTGAGGGTCCCCTCACAGCAGTCCCTGGCACTGCGTCAGCTGACCACTAGAAAACCATCAGTGCCCCGATGTGGTCACCAAAGCCACCACTGCGTGAGGGACCTGGGACACCCTGCCCAAACGCAAGCCAGTCCACCTCCTTGACCAGCAAGATGGTCGCTGCCAGTGCCCGCAGACAAGGCGGCCATCCCAATGCTACCGAGTCCAGCCGCTTGGACAGACAGGCCACTGGCCTCTGCCAGGGGCCCATAGTCTGCGCCAGTACCCCCATAGGTACCCGCCTTTTCTCACCTCTGAGGGCAGCCTGTTCAGCCTCCTCAAGCCAGGCCTGGAGTTCCTGCACCGTCTGTTCTAGTGTCTTCTTCATCCGTTCCAGGTGTGCACTTGTGTCCTGCTCCTCCTTCAGCTTCCCAGCCATCATGGCAGCATCGGTGATGGCCTTTTTGGGCCTTCTCCTCTACCTCCCGCCTCTCCTGGGCAGCCTCCTCCACCTCCCCACTCAGCTGGGCCAAATCCGCCTCGAGCTGCTGCTTCTGGTTCAGGAGGCCTGCGTTCTGCGAATGCAGGAGGTTGAGGCACTCGGTGGCCTCCGGCAGCTCGTGCTCAGCCAGCTGCTCACTGTGCTTGCCCTGCTCCAGCACAGCCGGTAGCTCCTCCAGCTCAGAAGCCAGCGCAGCCCGGTGCTCCAGGGCCTGCACCTGCTCTCGGAGCTCAGCTGCCAGCCGCTGCTCCTCATCCCGCCCTGCCTGCTCCTCCCTCAGCTGGGCCTGCAGCAGCTGTGTGGCCTCCTGGGCCTCCGTGGCCTGCCGGGTAGCATGGCCCAGCTGCAGCTCCAGGTCACTGAGGTCACCCTCCATCTTCCTCTTGAGCCTCAGTGATTTGTTGCAGGCCTCAGTGGTTTTGCAGGCCTAAGTGAGAGCCTCGGTGCTTTTGTTGTGGGTCTCAGTATCCAGAGAGACCTGCAGGGACTCCACTGCCCGCTGGTGCTTGTGCCTCAGGTTAGTGCACTCCTTATCTTTCTCCACTAGCTTCTTTTTGGTCTCCTCCAGCTCCTCAGTCCACTGGATGGCATCTGCCTCATACTTGCTCAGCAAGTCCCGTCCCAAGAGAGGCACTGGACAATCTGGCATGTAGAGGACCTCATGCCTTATCTGATGGCCCCCTAGTTGGCATACCTGGGACTGGCAGAAGGGTCTGGCTACCCGAGTCCCAGTAGTTCCAACTATAGTTTCCTGCTTTGTAAGTGGGGCCATGGAGATTGTCACAACTGAGTGTTCTGCTCCAGTATCAACCATGAATGTCATTTGTTGGCCCCCTACTTTTATCTTGACCATGGGTTCCCAAGGGCCGAAGGAACCCGGTTGGCTCAACTTGGAGTCAATACCAGCGAGCCCCACTAGCTCTTTGGCTTCCGGTTTCTGTTGGATAGTCCCAAACGGGGCCCTCCCTCGTGACAGGTGACTTCTCTCGTGGGGGCATTCATTCTTCCAGTGGCTGAACCCCTTGCAATTGGCACACTGGTCTCTTGCCAGGGGTGCCTGTTCTCTGGTTCCCCCCTTTCATGGGGGTCGGGGCCGCTTGGACGAGTCTGGTCTACCAAGGGCAGCAGCCAGGAGGGCGGCCTTTTTCTTCATCCTCTGGTCTTTCTCCCTCTGAGCAGTCTAGTCCCAGTTGACGTACACCTTGTGGGCCACCTCCATTAACTGCGTAATACTCATGCCTGTGAATCCTTCGAGTTTCTGTAGCTTCCTCCGAATGTCAGAGGCTGATTGCCCAACGAATGCTGCATTTACCATTCTCTAGTTTTCAGCTGCCTCCAGGTCAATAGGTGTGTATATTCAGTATGCCTCGCAGAGGCACTCCTAGAAGTCATAGGGTGACTCCTCTGGCTTCTGGGTAATTAGGCCAACCTTGTTCATGTTGGTCGGCTTTTTGGCCCCTTCCCGCACTCCTTGGAGAAGGGCCTCTTGTTACTGCTTGAGTGTCACTTGTCCTTCTGGTGCATTGAAATCCCACTCTGGATTGGTCTCAGGCAACACTCGTGATACCCATTGTTCCACATCCAGGGTGCCCGCCGGCGCCCGTTCCTGCAGCCACTTCCGAGTTCCAGTCACGATCCGACACCGTTCTTCGGTACTGAAGAGGGTCAGCAGGAGTTGCCGGCAATCTTCCCACATGAGGCAGTGAGTCTGGAAGACAAACTCCAGGAGGTTGACTAGGGCCTGTGATTTCTCCAAGTAGGACGGGGTATGGTGTTTCCAATTCAATAAGTCAGTGGTGGAGAAAGGCTGATAATACAGGGCAGGTTGTCCCGGCTGGATGGTTCCGTCATCCTGAACCTGCGGCGGACCTCACATTTCATGCAGAGGCATCTGGAAGGCTGGGGTAAGGGGTTGGGCAGACCGCAACCAGCACATGAGTGGTGGAGATGCCAGCGGTGGAGAAACCGATGGTGGTGGGGTGTCGGGTGCAGTCGCAGTCACCACTCTCCATAATGAATGTGTGAAACTTATCAGCATGCACCTTAGAACCGGAGCATGCACCTTAGAACCGGAGCATGCACCTTAGAACTGTTGACTTGGATTCGGACCCTCCCATGTTTCAACTGGTTTAACTAGTGCTCCTGTTCCCTACACCGCCTGACAACACTCCTTTTCTGAACCTTGTCCCTGCCCAGACTCTGGTCTCTTCTCTGGCTCCTCCCCTTTCTAGACAAGGGGTGGGGGCTTCTCTCAGGTGTCTGCCTAGCTGCGTCCCTCGAGGGAACTTAGGCGTCTTGGCTAAGGCATCAGGGGGAGTGAATCGCCGTTATGCTGATGTTGCCACAGGACCCCAGGTTAGGACCCACTCAAACCTCGTAGCCGAAGCTATGGGGCTACAGACACAATGACCGCAAGCAGTCACTATGTTCCTTCCACTCACATTCACTCAGAGGTTACACATTCCCTCCCCTGGGGGATCTCTGTCTTTAGGAGCCGATGGTCTCCTCTTCCGCCCCGCTGACAGGCCTATCTCGGGCGGGTCCCAGAAACCTACCTTGTCCAATGTCCTGGCCTTGGTCTGCCGATCCAGCTCGTTCAGTCCGGCACCCACCTGCTTGGCCTCCTGCTCCTGCACTGTGGAGGCCAGCACCTGCCAGGAGGCCTGTCGCAGGCTGTGTCGGTGCCCCTGCTTCCCCTCCCTCAGCAAGACCTTGGCAAGCTTGGCATTGCCCTTGGCCAACAGCTCTGCTTCTCTCTTCTTGGCGCTGGAGAAGAGAGATGCTGCTCGGTGCCCGCTAGTCTCAGCCCGCCGTCTGCTGTCCCGGTGGCTTCAAAGGGCCAGCTCAGTCGGCTTTCCCTGTCAGGGAACCAAAATGTTCCTGCAAGTGTTGCAGCTAGTGTTATAGCTCTTAACCAAGGAAAGAACCAGGCAGCATACAGAGTCGGAGAGCAGTCTTTCTTCCTCCAGCAGGTTCAGCCAACTTCTGACCACCCCCCTTCCTTGTTCTCCTCCTGCTTTTATACCCTTGGTAGGACTCAAAAAGCGTCCAATCAGCAATAAGCTTTAACATCCAATCAGCCATAAGCTTTAACATCCAATCAGCAACAGTGGGATTCAGAAAGTATCCAATCAAGATCGCACAGCCAGCTCAAGTGGAGGACAGGAGCAGGTGGCCCCAACAGCGAGGCCCCAGGCCCAGCAGTGTGCACACCCCCTCCTCCCCCCCCCCCAGCCTCCATCCAGCCTGCGAGCGGCCCACGTGGATGCATAGCCGGGGAAGGCGGCGAGTGGCTGCGTCCTGGCACTCGACGGTTTTTCCCTGTCATTCTGACCATTTCACCACTTAAACAATAACTTTAAATTATCTTATGATGACCAAAGCTATTCTGGATCTTACACACTCTTGAGTTACAATTGACAAACTGCTATGGTGTGAATGTGTGCCCTCCAAAATTCAGGTGTAGACACTTAGTAGCCAATGTGATGGTATTACAAGGCAGGAGTCTTTAAGAGGTGATTAGGTCCTGAGGGCTCCTTCCTGGTGAGTGGGATTATAAAAGCCCTGATAAAAGAGCCTTCACGCAGTGTTCAGCCAGCTTACCCTTCCGTCTCCCCCATGTGAGGACGGCGTTCTTTCCCTTCGGAGGATGCAGCCCTGGACAGCCAAACCTACTGGTGCCCTGATCTCGGACATCCCAGCTTCCGGAGCCCCGAGAAATAAGTTTCTGTTCTTCATAAATTAGCCAGTCTGTGGTATTCTGTTACAGCACATAGAGACTAAGACACTAACCTTAAACTGTCACGGCACACATGACTTACTACGTGAATTTACAACACCCTAACAGCTCTATAGCCTGTTCAATGAGACAAGTGCATAGTTTCTTCCACCCTGCCTGTTATTCCTTGGGCTTAGGCCTGCCCTTCGTTTTACTCCTAAATACCCTCCCATTCCACCAAGTGCCTCATTCAATAGACTCATGGCTTTCTGTGTAGCTTGAGTAATCTTAGGGGTACATCTCTCCCCTTTTTTTTTGTTGTTTTTTTTTGTCTTCAAATTAAACATAGAGCTCTAGTACAAGACAAATTGTAAGAACATGCAGGACCACGCTTAAATGCTGCAGCAATGTCAAATTCCCATCATGTTTTCTAAATGCTTTCTCTACACGTCTGCATTTCTCTTGCTGCAGACCAGAAACCAGCAATCTGCACCGTGAGTGCGCTGGAGGACATTGCCCTTCTTTATTTTCCAAGGTGCGCTGGTTTCCTTCCCTGTGCTCCATTCTGTGTTCCTCTCCCGCCCTCTCCGAGCTGGCCTGATTGCTTCCGTATTTTTACAAGTCAAGCAAATTGAGCCTTCATTATAGCATTGTTAAGGCGGTTTTGATCGCCTTGATAAGCTCTGTCTGCAAAAAACGCTGCCTCCACACTTTACCTGTCTTCCTGGGAGTGTCTGCCCAGTGCCAGTCTCTCTCTTTTCTGCTCTGAGGACTCTGCCTACCTTCGGGTGACATCTGCCACTTAGCCAGAGCAAAGGGAGAGACTGTTTACCATCTATATGACAGGAAGTATCACTTCCTCCTTGGGATCTAGCTGAAAATAGATTTCCCCACTGGGTAGAAACAAAGTAGCCGTGACACTACCTGCATCCTGTCACTACCCTGGGAGCTACTTCCCCCCACCACATTCCCTGGCTCCCAGATGAAGCCCTGCTTGATTGACTGATTGCATTTCTGGTTTATCACATCACACTGAATACCAAGTAGCCAGAACTTTCATTGAATGACAGCTACCTTGCCAGAAAGCCTTGTAGTCAACATTGAATCAAATCTCCCTTGAAGCTACTAAGAATAGGCACATAGGCATTTTCTTAACTAGAAGAGATAGGTGCCTATTTTAAACTCTATTCCAATCCCATCTGAAGTGTCAGTACTAAAGTACATTGTGAAGTAGCATTTTAAAGTGGATAAAATCTTAGCCTTTACTCCTAGTTTGTGTTTAGACATTGATGACTAAATTTCTCTAGAAGATAAATTATTTTGGTAACAGTTTGGGAATAGTACTGGCTTCAGTTCAAATTAAAGTTTCTCACCATTAGACATTTTGCCTGCACACACTTTCATCTCCTACTTTTAGCTCCATGATTGGTTTCTTTTTTTCTTTTTATGTCTTTTAAAAAATGTTTAGTTATTATGGGTAAATAATAGTTATATATCTACATAGGGTACATGCAATGTTTTGATATAGGCATACAATGTGAATTACTCAAATCAGGGTAATTGGGGTATCCATCACCTCAGGCATTTATCATTTCTCTGTGTCAGGAACATTTCAATTCCACTCTTGTAGTTATTTTAAAGTATATCCTAACTTATTGTTGATTATAGTTACTTTGTGTTATCAAATATTGCTCATTCTATCTATTTAACTATATTTTTGGACCCATTAACCACCCCACTTTATTCCCCCTCCCCCATGCCGTTGCCCTTCCCAGCCTCCGGAAACCATCATTCTACTCTCTGTCTTCATGAGATCAATTGTTTTTAATATTTAGCCCCCACATATGAGTGAGAATACATGAGATTTGTCTTTCTGTGCTTGGCTTATTTCACTTAACATAATGTTCTCCAGTTCCATCTATGTTGTTTCAAATGGCAGGATTTTGTTCTTTTTATGGCTGTATAATATTTCAGTGTGTGTGTGTGTGTGTGTGTGTGTGTGTGTATGTGTGTGTATACACCACAATTTCTTTATCCATTCATTTGTTGATAGACACTTAGGTCGATTGTGTCTTGGCTGTTGTGAATAGTGCTGCAATAAATATGGGAGTGCAGATATCTTTTCCATATCCTGAATTCTCCTCCTTTGGATGTAGACCTGGCAGTTGGATCACTGGGTCATATGGTAGTTGTATTTTTAGGTGTTGGGGGAATCTCCCTACTGTTTTCCATAGTGGTTGCACTAACTTACATTCCCAGCAACAGCATACGAGGTTCCCCTTTTCCTACATCCTCCATGACTAGTTAGTTCTCCTATATTTCAAAGGTAGGAGGTGCCAACATTGACAGAGGTGTTGGGGCACTGGGGGAAGAGAAGCGGCTTCCAACCACGGGGAAGTACCTAACATGTATTAATAAATGTTATTTCAAACACTCAGAAAGAAGAATAGCCATTTAGTTAAAGAGTTTTTATAAAAGATTAAAAAGACCAAACATTTTAAAAATGCAAGACATGCCTTATTAAATTAAAATGTCGGACAAATGCCAAAAAAGTACTCTAGTGTAAGAAGCCTGTGACAAATGTAAAGATTCTGTTTCTTCAATCCATCAAAGTCCCATAGCCCTGGAAAACTGAGACTCACAGTTTTCAAAACAACTTACATCCCTAAATCATGACATTCTGCAAACTTCTGGGCCATCACTGGAATTCAGGGTATTCCAAAGATCATCTTCCTTCTTCCTGGCCTCCCTCCTTCATAGTGATTCTAGCAGATGATATTTAAAAATCAGGACAACAAGAAATAATGCTGTTTTCCCTCCACTGTTTTCAAAAAAGGAACTGTTGAACACAGACATGACTGTCATTCATAGCTCCAATGTGTGACTGACACTTTTTAAAAAGTTATTTTTTTCTTTCAAAACAAGGGTGACAATTCCCAAATAAAATTAATTCTCTGTCAACTGGGAAACACGATCATCCAAATTTTTGGGCACACTACTTTTGGGAGAAAGAGGCAATTGAAAAGAAACCCAGTTGAGCACATTTGTTTAAAGGAACTTTCCAGGCTGTATCCCAGAACCACACAGACTCCTCATGATTTCTTTCCTGTTCTGCAGCTGTGGTTTTGGTCAGTGCTGATCAGTAGTTATCATGTTGACCCTCAGGCACGTAGGATCCTGACCATCAGAGGAGGAGTAAACAGTATGTGATCCATTGTCTTTGCTAAGAGACAGGAAATTAGACCAGAACGTTTCAGAAAGATTCTCAACAGGAGTTGAAACCTTCATTTTAACCAACTCACTCAAGAAACTATTATAGAATACAGATTCTTTGAGGACTCGATTAAATTATTACCTCATTTGTAAAGTGAGAGAGTTCCTTTAGAAAGTTCATTCAATTATCCAGCAAAGACTTTTTAAATACCTAATTTGTGCCAAATGCCATGTTTGATACTGGGAATACAGACATGAACGAACAAAGTCTCTGCACTCAGACAACCTATAGGTTAGTGGAAAAGAGAGTTATAAAGCAATCATAACATAAATCATTTATAAATGTAATTGTGTAGGTGCTACAAAGAGGAGGTATGGGAAGTTATTAGAAATAATATATCTGGGGACAGAGGGCCTAATCTAGGATTCTTAAATCCCAGCAAAGGCACTGAGGTGGGTTGGAGCCACACCCATTAGAGAAAATTAAAGTAGGAAAACAGAGATAAAACAGTATGAATAAGAAACCAGAGATGAGGCCTCTTGTTATGACATGGGACCCATTCATTGTCTGTGGCGAATGTATCTTGATCTTGCTCCATAAACCTATCTTGCTCTTCCTCAATAAACCTCATTTTCATGCTAAAAAAAGAAAAAGAAATGAGAGACGAGACCAGAGACCAAGCAGTGACTAGATCAGTGAGGACCTTGCTGAGTGTAACAGTAAGTTCCTACTTTATCCAAACAGCAACGGGAAACTGTGCCTGAGACTCCTATTTGTCCCCCAATATCTGTTTGACCCTTTAGCAAAAGAACCCTGTAATTCCAGGCAGACACATGATTGCCCAAGATAAAAAAACTACATTTCCCAGACTCCCATGGCACTGAGTTCTGGCCAATGAGGTGTAGGCAGAAATGGTGATGCCAGTTCCAGAAAGAAACAACTTCCAGCAAGCATCTTCAAAGAAAAGGACATATTCTTCTTTTTTTCATCCAGTGGGAATGCTGATGTGATGGCAGCAGTTTGAGTAGCCACCTTGGATGATGAGGTGGAAGCCACATACTGAGGACAGCAATTCTAGAAGGTGAAAGAAGCCCGAGTGCCTGTCGTCACGGGGGAGCCACAGTAGTCCTGGATGGGGACTTCTGGGCTCCTTCTACAAGACAGAAAATGACACTGAATTACAATTCTGTTCCAGCCACTCTTATTTTAAGCTTCCTGTCACTTTCTGCTGAGCCTATTCTTAATTGATACTGAACTCATTTCCTTAAAAGAGTTTAAAGTAAGGTCTTTCATGATAAGATTATGATCTCTTAAACCCACAAATTCCTATGCCTGAATATTGAATATAAAGAAGCAAAACCTGAGCAAAACTTGTTTGCTTGTTCATTCCTTTTTTTATTCATTTGCTTAATCATTTGCCACCTGCTGTATGCAAAGTACTTGTTTTAGGGGTTGTACAGCTGCGGTCCCCAACCCCTGGGGCACAGCTTGGTACCCATCCGGGGCCTGTTAGAAACTGGCTGCTCATCCCCACCTGAGTTCTGTCCACTCCCCCATTACTGCCCCCCTCCCCCACGCCATGGAAAAATTGTCTTCTATGAAACTGGCCCCTGGTGCCAAAAAATTTGGAGATCGAAGTTGTAGAGGAAAAAACTCACAATTTGATGCCTGCCCCAAAGGGACTTATAATTTAGAAACACTGACTGTAGTCACCAGTAAGATGCAAATGACCAAAGAAGACATTAAGGAAAAGCTAATGTTAAGGGCATTCATGGAAATAAAACGATAACACATATAACTTATAAAGCTTCCATATAGCCTAAGC
Source organism: Microcebus murinus (assembly GCF_040939455.1). NCBI lineage: Eukaryota > Metazoa > Chordata > Mammalia > Primates > Cheirogaleidae > Microcebus > Microcebus murinus. Next base: position 126,445,191 of record NC_134104.1, on the reverse strand, counting down.
TCATATAATGCTTCCATTCCAATGCAGACACTATCTAAACTAATACTGTAAGACACAAAGCTTCAGCATAGCAGGAAACTTCAGAGAAAGCCGTTATTTCTCCAATTGAATAATTAATAGGATTCTGCTGACCTAAGCAAACCACTCAGGGAAAATAAACAGGCAAAGATCATTTCCTCCTTTGAAATCGGGGATTAACAAAGAAAACTCAGCCGAGGGCTGGGCTTCACGCACCTGCCGATGAAATCAGTTTCATCACTGTTGTTGCCAAAAGCTAGTCCCCAGTCAAGAGTTGATCACAGTTGCGGAGATCTTGCTTAAGAACTAAGGAGGCAGATTTATAGGGGAGAAACTCGATCCTATGTTTAGAAGTACAGCTGAAGAGCCTAAAGCCTCGGCAAACAATCCTTTAAGACCATTGATGAGCACACAGCAGCTGAAGGAGGAAGCGCATGGGAGGCAGGTGCTGTAAGGTCTTAGGGGAGGAAAGGGCTATTCTTACGCGCCTCTGAGATGGGACGGTGGGAGGATGTAGGAATGCTTATTTAATATTTATAAGGTGTCTGCGAGACATTCACGTTATCACCTTTCACATGTAAAGAAACCGGGGCTGAAGAAGATGTGATTTTCCCTGGTCATGGGATGAAGTCACTGCCACACTGCAGTCCAGCCACACGCTGCCCCTGCGGATCTGCGGGGACAGTGTCTTCTTCTGTGAACCGGAGGTGAGGGGTGCGAGCACACGGTCTCCAAGGGCGTTTTCCTCATAAAAGCCAACCTATGGGGCTCCACCTAACAGCCAACAAGCCTGTTTCCAAGTCTTGGGAGTGACTTCCAGTCCCAGTAATAGTACGCTCTCCTCTTTGTACTGCATTTACAAATTTAAGACAATAAACCAACTGTAGCTATAATAAACTCTATAGCTATTCTTCATTTGATTTGAAAACACCTTAAGATATGTAGAAACTGGCACTCTTGAACACTACAGTACAACCTTTTATGAGAAAAAGAACAAAATGGAAAAAAAAATCAACAAGATCCACTTAAAAATTCGGACTCAGGGTTCTATTTGATGGTGAGTTATTTCTCTCCTGTGTAAAACCGTGGGGCAGGCAGTTAGGTGAGTGCAGCAACTCTGCTCCGTGGAGTTCTCGGGGGGCCAGGATTCTCTCAGGTCCGTGCTCTGTCTTCCCTGAGATGTGGCCCTCGTCTTCATGGTCCAAGATAGGGGACAGGACTCCAGAAATAATATCTGTGTCCAGGCATGCAGGCAATAGAAAAAGAAGGGGAAAGGTGTGTGTGTGCCAGCTATCTTTTAAGGGACAATGTTAAAAATGCCATGTAGTACCAGTGCTTCCATCGAACCCTGTGGCCAGGGTTTGGTCGCAGGGCCAAGTGTTCTTGCAACATAGACTAGAAAATATAGTCTTTATTCTGAGTGGCCATATACTTAGCTAAGAGTTCAAGGCTTTATTAGGAAGGAAGAAGTGGGTAATAGATATTGATAATGGCCAGCCGTCTCTGTGCCAGTAAGTACAAAAGGATGGGAGGGTTTGTATGCTATGACACTATGTGTGAAGAAAGGATACATATGGGCATACCTCATTTTATTTCACTTTGCTTGATTGCACTTCACAGATATGGTTTGTTTTTACAAATTGAAGGTTTGTGTCAACCCTGCATTGAGCAAGTCCATCGTCGCCATTTTTCCAATAGCATGTGCTCACTTCCTGTCTCTGTGTCCCATTTTGGTAATAATTCTCACAATATTTCAAACGTTTTCATTATTATTACTTTTGTATATGTTGTGATTATCTGTGATCAGTGATCTTTTATGTTACTATTATAATTGTTTTGAGATGTCACAAACCACGCCTGTATAGGACAGCAAGCTTAATTGATAAATGTCGTGTGTGTTCTCACTGCTCCACCGACTGGCCGTTCCCCCTTCTCTCTTCTTATCCACAGACTATTTCCTGAGACACAGCAATATTGAAATTAGGAGAATTCATAATCCTACAATGACTTCTCAGTGTTCGAGTGAAAGGAGTAGTCGCATGTCTCTCACTTGAAATCAAAATCTAGAAATGATTAAGCTTAGTGAGGACGGCATGTGGGAAGCTGAGACAGGCTGAAAAGTAGGCCCCTTGTGCCGAGGAGTTAGCCAAGTTGGAATGCAAAGGAAAAGTTCTTGAAGGAAATTAAAAGTGCTACTCCAGCGAACACATGAATAACAAGAAAGGGGAACAGCCTCATTGCTGATACGAAGAAAGCTTGAGTGGTCTGAGTAGATCAAACCAGCCGCAACATTCCCTCAAGTCAAAACCTGATGCAGAGCAAGGCCCTCGGTCTCTTCAATTCTGTGAAGGCTGGGAGAGGTGAGGAAGCTGCAGAAGAAAAGCTGGAAGCCAGCGGAGGTTGGTTCTTGAAGGTAAAGGAGAGAAGCTCTTTCCATAATATCAAAGTGCAAGTTGAAGCATCAAGTGCTCATGGAGAAGCTGCAGCAAGTTATCCAGATCTGGCGAAGAGAATTGTTGAAGGTGGCAACACTAAACAACGGATCTTCAGTGTAGGTGAAACAGCCTTATATTGGGGAAAGATGCCAAGTAGGACTTTCATAGTAAGAGAGAATTCAATGCCTGGCTTCAAAGGACAGGCTGACTCTCTTGTTAGATACCAGTGTAACTGGTAACTTTAAGTTGAAGCCAATACTCATTTACCATTCTGAAAATCCTGGGGTCCTTAAGAATTATGCTAAATTGACTCTGCCTGTCTTCTATAAATGGAACAACAAAGCCTGGATGACAACATGTCTGTTTACAGCATAGTTTACTGAATATTTTAAGCCCACTGTTGAGAATTACTGATCAGAAAAAGATTACTTCCAAAATATTTGACATTGTTCATTGACAATATACCTGGTCACCCAAAAGCTCTGATGAAGATGTACAAGGAGAATAATATTCTTTTAATGCCTGCTAACACGACATCCATTCAGCAGCCATTAACATCAAGGCAAGACCCTCCACCAGCATAAAGATTACAACTTGCTGAAGGCTCAGATGATTGTTAGCATTTTTTAGCAATTAAGTATTTTTAAATTAAGGTACATACATTGTGTTAAAGACATAATGCTACTGCATACTCTAGATAGACTACACTATAGTATAAACATAACTTTTATATGCACTGGGAAACCAAATAATTCATGTGACTTGCTCTGTTGTGATATTTGCTTTATTGTGGTGGTCTGGAATGGAACCCACAATATCTCCAAGTTATGCCTGTGACATGTGGATATTAAGTATCCTCAGAAATACTCAAGAAACTAACAATGGCTACAAGGTCTGGGGAGCGAAACTAAGGAATTGGGAGTTTCATATATTTCAATACCATTTAAATTGTCACCATGAGTACACATTGGTTTTTATGATTTGAAAATTAAAATTTGAAAATTGGTAAAATTTTTTAAGTTTTTGTAGAGATGAGGTCTCACTATGTTGCCCAGGCTGGTCTCAAACTCCTGGCCTCAAGTGACCCTCCCACCTCGACCTCCCAAAGTGCTGGGATTACAGGTGTGAGCCAACATGCCCAACCTAGCATAACTTTTATAGTAAAAACTGACCAAGATAATATGAGACACAAAAATTAAAAGCCAATTTCAATCATGAACACAGATAAAAAATCCTAAACAAAATAAGAGCAAATTAAATTTAATAGATTAAGAACAGATGCTAACATATGGCCAAATAAGGCTTATTTTAAGAATGAGAGGTTGGTTTAACATTAAAAAATCAATCAATACAATTAAGTACAATCTTAATTTAAAGGAGAAATATCATATAATCATCTTAATAGATACAGAAAAAAAACGTTTTCTAGAATTCAATGTACATTCCTGATAAGGATTCTTATGAAACTAATAATACAACAATACTTCCTTAACCAATAAATGGTATCTACTAAAAACCTACAGCAAACATTATAATTAATGGTGAAATGTTGATAACATTCATTTTCAATTCAGGAGAAGGGAACAAAACAGGGCATTTGCCGTCAACTCTTGTATTCAATCTTGCACTAGAATTCCTAGCCAATACAAGAGAAGGAAATTAAAGAATATAAGTAGGATGTGATGAAACAAAACAGTCATTAATCATAGTTGATATGATGTCTATAAAGTCAATCCCAGAGAATCTACACAAAAATATAAGTTAATTAAAGAGCTGAGCAAGTTTGCTAGACAAAAAAATCAATATATAAAAGTCAAATGTATTTCTATACATCAGTAAAAGTGAACATATAATTTTGAAGAGACACCATTTATATAATATCATAAAAAAACATGAGATGACTAGAGATACTCTACTAAAGATGTGCAAGGCTGAATGAAGAAAAATGATACAACTTCTATGAAATATATTTAAAAAGACAAAAACAAAAGAGGACTTATTAAACCATGTGGATTTGTCAGAAAGTTCAACTTTATAAAGATGTCAACTCTTACCTAATTAATCTACAGAGTCAAAGTAATTTTAACAAAAATTGTGAAGCTTTTATTTATAACTCAACAATATAGATTCTAAAATTTATGTGGACAAGCAAAGAATCAAGAAGCCAAGCACTCCTAAGAAAGGAAAAAAAGATGAGAGACTTCCCTTGCCAGATACCAATACATATTATAAAGATATAGTTGTTAAAACAGTATGGTATTGACAAAGAATAGACCAAAATCAAAAAGTACAGAATAGAGAGGACAGCTAGAAAGACATCTACACGTAAATAGAAACTAGACATACAGCAGAATTGGCAAAATGGACCAGTAGAGAAAGGATGGGCTTTTACATGTGCTGGGACTATTGTTTATCCACTGTACACCTGACATACTTCCTCATACCATACATCAAACTGATTCCAGTTCCAGCAAATATTTAAATATGAAAAGCAGAGATATAAGCATTTAGAAGATAACTTAAGAGTATAGCTTTATAACCTTGAAGTAAGGAAAGAATCTTTCTTTAAGATACAAAAAGGCACAAAATCATATAACATATGATTATAGACTTAGTGACATTAAAATTAAGAATTTATATTCATAAGATACAATAAAAAATAAATAAAAAGAGAAGTCAGTATTTGGAGATATGGTAACATATATAACTGACAAAGTATCAGTATTCACACTATAAAAAGAACTAAAAAATAATTTTTTTTAAAAAAAAGACAAACAACAGAAAAAATGAGCTAAAGACTTCACTGCTTCAGAGAAGAAAACATATAAAAGGCTCATAAACAGGTGAAAAGATGCTCAATCTCATTAGTAATCAGGGACATGTAAATTAAAACCATGTTGGGATACAGTGTCACTCACATAAATTAACAAAGTTTAAGAAGTCTGATAACAGCTAATGGTAGAGACATGATGGAGTAACAGAAATTCTAAAACACTGTAGGGGGAGTGTGAATTGGTACAACCATATTGGAAGACTATTTGGCATTATCTAGTAGAGTTGAAATTTTGTATACCTTACAATCCAGCAATTCCAATTCTATTTATACCCTAGAGAAATTCTTGCATTTGTGCATCTGTGTATAGAAGTATTCATAGCAGCCTTGCGTATAACAGCAAAAAATTGGAAATAACCTAAATGTCCATTAATAAACAAATGAATAAATAAATTGTGCTATATTCATACTATGGAATATATACAGAAGTGAAAATAAATTACAGCCACATGCCTCAACATGGATGAACTCCAAAAGTGTTAAATTTAGTGAAATAAGTATCTTATAGAAGGATATACATCTACATACTCATACTTGCATAAAGAATCTCATTAAATCTAAATTTCAAAACATGTCTTAATCATTATGCATTGTATATAGACATCAAAATATCACATGTACTCCCAAAATATGTACAACCATAATATACCAATTAAAAATTACATTAAAAAGCATGTAAAACTAATCAATATATTATCTAAAGATACAAATATATGTTTAAACTATCACAAAAGAAGGACAATTAAGCACATGAAAAGATGGTCAATATCATTAGTCACTAGGGAAATGTAAATCTAAACCACGAAGAGATACCACTTCATACCTACCAGGATGGCTATAATCCAAAAGACAGACAATACCAAGAGTTGGTAAGGATATGGATAAATTGGAACCCTCATACACTTCTGGTGGGAATGTAAAATGGTACAGTCACTTTGGAAAACAACCTGACAAAGTGGAAAGCACTTTGGAAAATAGTTATTCAAAAGTTTAAATGTAGAGTTAACATACGATCCAGCAATTCCATGCCTAGTTACTGAATCACTGAAAAGAGAAATACCAAGAGAACTGAAAATAGAAAACTACACAAAATGTGCACATGAATATTCATAATGACATTATTCATAATAGTCAAAAACTGCAAACAACCTAAACACTCATGAACAGATAAATGGATAAATAAAATGTGGCATATCCATGCAATGGGATATTATTCAGCACCAAAAAGGACTGAAGTATTGATACAAGCCACAGCATGGATGAGCCTTGAAAACATTGTGCTAAGCGAACAAGCCAGACACAAAAGACCACATATTGTATGATTTCATTTCTATGAAATGCTCCAAATAGGCAAATCTAAGCAGAAATAAAGTTGATTGGTGATTGCCCAGGATGGGAGCAGGGGAAAGGGGAGAATGAGGGTAACTGCTAAAGAGTACAGTATTTCTTTGGGGGATGATGAAAATGTTCTAAAATTTATTGTGACGCTGGTTGCACAACACTATGTATGGACTAAAAGCCATCAGTTATATACATCGTAAATGGGTACATTGTATGACATGTGGATTATATCTCAAAAAAGCTGTTACAGAAAATAAAATAAGGGCATGACAGTATAAACACAAAATTCAGGATAATGGTTCCCGTTGAGGGGGAAAGAAGTGGATGGAATTAGGGAAGGACCCATAGGACATTTCATAGTAAGATGCTTTTTATTAAACTAGATGATGGGTACATACATGTATGCTATATCATAATTCTTAATATCATAGATATTTAAAATATTTATTGGCCAAGAAGTATATGAAGAAGTTTAACCCCTCTAATATTGATAAGACAACAATCACACTGTTATTTTTAAACCTATGAAATCACTTAGGGTTGGCATCCATGTGGTGAAACACACGCTCTTACACACTGCTGGCAAGGGCGTGTTGCACACTGGTAGAACTTTTCTGGGGCACAAATTTCACAATTTGTATCATGAACCTTAAAATGTGTATACTCTTTCACCTAGTATTTCTCTTTCTAGAGAGGTATCCCTCTGCCCTGAGTCTGGTTTGGCCCCATGACTTGCTCTGACAAACAGAATGAAGCAGAAGTGATACATCGGGACTTCCAGGCCTAGGCCTTAAGGACATTGTCTGGTAATTTCCATTCTTTCCCTCTTGGAAGCCAGCCACTGTACCATAAAGCAGCTCAGTCTATGCTGTGGAGTGATAAAAAGGCCACATGCAGAGAGGCCCAGGAGAAGAAGAGACTGTCTTGGATGGGGCAGCCCCAGCCACACTCCCAGCTGAATCCAGCAGCCACACGAATGACCTCAGCTATGCCACATGGAACAGAACTTCCCAGCTGAGCCTAGTTAGCCCACAAAACAGTAAGAAATAAATCACTGTTGTTGTTTTCAGCTACTATGTTTGGGGTGGTTTATAATGCAACCACAGAGCTAAAACAATATCCTGAAGAAATAATTAGAGGTGTGAACAAACATTTATGCACAAAGCTATTTGCATAAGTATTATTTGCAATAGCAAAAGAATTAGAATAAATCTAAAGGCTGGAGATGGACTTCTGTTGTTTCTTTGGCTACTCAGCATCCATTTGCTTTTGTAACAGAATCCAGAATTTCCTTTATGAAAACCTCCCTCCTCATTTTCAATCCGCGTGGTTCCAGTGAGGTTTCTCTCTATACGAGGAGTGGACATGTGACTCAGACTTGGCACCAGTCCCCTTGGGACTGGTTCAAGGATAGGGTCACAACTCATGCAATGTGGTCATGATCAGAGTGAATCCAAGACTTTGCAGGAGCTACAGGAAAGTGCTCTTTCTTCTGAGATTGTTCATAGTCAGAATGATTGAAGAGGAGAGTGCCTAAGAGGCTGGGAATTCAGTGAACACTGCAGGAGGTAGAACTGAGAGATGAAGAGAACCAGGTCTAGATGATCTTTTTTAGCCCCTAGATCAAGTTAGACCCCAGACTTTTGAGTATATGAGCCAACAGGAGCCCTTCTTTGGCTTAAGCCAGTTAAGCTGGGTTTTCTGTCTCTTGCTACCAAGATTTCTGACCGACATGAGTATAAGGCCTATCGTTGTCAGGGAAAGTTTATATGCAAAGGAACAGACTTTCAGCCAAACTAACTCCAAAAAAAGAAATTAAAGGAAGCAGAGAATCTTATGGGCTTCATGAGAAATAGAAAATAAACCAAACTGCAAATCTCTCCATTTCTCATAGTTGCTATTTTTAAAATGTGTCTACATCATTTCTTTCTGTTGTATAGTCAGCTTCCACTGTCCCCTTACCACAGAAAGTATCATCATAACCTCAGTATCCAGACTTTATATTATCTTTAAACTCAGTTCCATGTGTCTAACTGGCATGGTCTCAGTATTCCAATGCCAAATTTCCAAGCAAATGTGCGTAGCTTTGGCCAAGTGTCTACTATGTCTAAAATCAGTGTTCATGACGTCTCTAAGAGTGGACTTTTCTGGAGCTGTCAGCTGCATAGTTTGTCTAAGAAAGATGTGGTCAAGGAGAAAACTATATGCATCCCTAGAACAACACAAGTTGAGAGAGGAATGAGGAACCAAATGGTGATGTACCATGTAATATTATACAGTTACCCAAATCATGTTTTCAAAAAGTGCAAATATCCTTCAACAAATGGTAGTGGGATTTCCACATGCAAAAGAATGGAGCTGGACCCTTACCTCACCCCATATAAAAAAGTTAACTCCAAATGGATCAAAGAGTTAGCTTATAATATTTAGATATTATACAAGAGCTAAAACCATAAAACTCTTAGAAGAAAACATGGGTGTAAATCTCCATAACCTTAAATTTGGCAATGGTTTCTTGGATATGACACCAAAATGACAAGCAACAAAAGAAAAAAATAGATAAATTGGACTTCGTAACAATAAAAAACTTTTGTGCAACAAAGGACACTATTATGAGAGTGAAAAGACAACCCATAGAATGGGAAAAAATATTTACAATCATATATCTGATAAGGATTTAATATCCAGAATATATAAACAATTCCTACAATTCAATGACAAAAAGAAAAATAACCCAATTTTAAAATGGCAAAGGGCTTGAATAGACATTTCTCTAGAGAAGATATAATAGCCAACAAACACATGAAAAGATATTCAGTATCATTAGTGATTGGGGAAATGCAAATCAAAACCACAATGAGATATCACTTTATCTGTACCAGGATGACTATATACAAAAAAATAGAAAATAGCAAGTGTTGGAAGAATGTGGAGAAACTGGAACCCTTACATATTGCTAGTGGGAAAGTAAAATGGTGAAGTCATTGTAGAAAATAATTTGGCAATTCTTCAATAAGTTAAACATAGAATTACCAGATGATCCAGCGATTCCACTCCTAGATATATACCAAAAAGCATTGAAAACAGATGTTCAGACAAAAACTGGTATGCAAATATTCACAGCAGCAGTATTCACAATAGCCAAAAGGTGAAAATATCCCAAATGTCCATCAACTGATGAATGGATAGACAAAATGTGGTACATCCATACAATGGGATATTATTATTCAGCCTTAAAAATAGTGTACTGATACAGGGTACAACATATTAATATATGAACCTTGAAAACATTATGACAGCTCTACCCAGGCTAATTCAAGAGGCGCTAGATCACCACCATTTCTTGTGGCTGAGTAGAACTCCATGGTATATATATACCACATTTTATTAATCCACTCTTGTATCGATGGGCACTGTACACATTTAAATGGCAAATTTTATGTTATGCATATTTTACCACAAAATAAGTGTTTGATATAAGGAACATATACATTTTTTAATGTAAAAAAGTCAAAATTTAAAAGCGAATGATTCTTCTCCTCTTTTAAATGTAAAGAGAGGAAAATGACAGGAAGCACAATATTAACAGGTGATAATCATTTCTGGGTAGCAGTTTTTGGGTGATTTGCATTTTCTTTACACAATTTTATATTTTCCAAATTTCCCATTGTGATCATGCATTGACTTTATAAACAGAAAAAAAATATTCGAAACACATGAAAATAATTAAAGTCATTGTTGTAGACATTACTAATGCTCACCAATGTCAGGTCATCCTCTCCTTTCTGAGCAGTAAGAAGCATGTGCTTCTAGACCCCTGCCCATGTGACTAGTTATAGACAATGGACGTGAGCAGAAGTCACACATGTCACTTTATTGGTTGTTCATTGCTGAGCAATGCAGCAAAGTACCCAAAACAACAACAGTCATTACTTAGCTCACAAATAGACAGCTTGGGCTGGGTTCAGTGGAGACACCTCAGCTCTGCTGTATGTGCTCACCTTCGTAGCCTGAAGGCTGGGGACAGAATCACATGAGGGCTGGCTCTTTCTCATGTCTGGGAGCTGATGCTGGCTGGCTCCATAGGCAGGCCCTGAGGGCTAGTGCATACGGACTAGCCAGAGCAAGAGTGAGATCCTGTCTCTACAAAAAATAGAAAAATTAGTCAGGCATGTTGGCATGCACCTGTAGTCTCAGCTACTCAGGAGGCTGAAGCAGGAGGATCACTTGAGCCTGTGAGTTTGAGGCTGCAGTGAGCTATAACTATGATGCCACTTCATTCTACCAGGGGCGACAGAGCAAGACTGTCTCAAAAAAAAAAGAAAAGAAAAAAAGAGTTTAAATGGTAAATTTTATGTCATGTATATTTTATTACAATCAAAAAAAATTAATGTTGTTCCCTTATTCCATCTTTATGTTCATTGTTCTCATCCATACACTCTGTGAGAGCTGGGGCCACGTGTTTCTGTCTCACCTCTGCATCTGGGGCCCCAGAGCAGGGTCTGACCATTGCGGGCACTCAATTAATATTTGCTAAATGAAAAAAACGAATAGAAGCAAAAGTATATTAAAGGAGGGGGACACATTAGAATAACTGAGATGAGTGGAAATGCCCAGAGTAAGTGTCTTCCCGATCTCTGAGCTTAACAATGTAGATCCAGGGAACACACCAACAGACTCTACCCTGTGGACCCTAACCCTATCCCTTTTCTTCTCTGGGCCAAGATTCCTCATCACAATCTCTCTTGAACTGGTGAGAACATATCTGATAATCTTTAAGCATGACTAACTCTTTATAGAGTCATGCTATTAACCTGATAAAGTGGTAGGAACCTAAATATTCAAAAGGAATCCATTTAAGCTGCCTAATTACATTCGTTAGAATTCTTTTAGCTAGAAGTAACAAAAAAACTCAAATCAAGATGGCTTAAACATTTATGGTTCCGCTACATCCTCAGTCTGGCTCCCAGCTTTTTCCAACAGTTATGTAATAGATCAGTGGGGACATTAATTATTTCACGATAGATATGTCTGAAATGTGACAGAGAGTCTTTGCCTGGCCAAAGTTGAGTCAGGCTCCTGGACCTTCTCTTAGGCCTATCTGTGTACTTCCTCCCATGTAAAATCCAGTTTTAGAAAAGAGCCCTACTAAGGCAGTTCATCCAGAACCTGCCATCTTCGACATTTGATCATCCTTGTTATCGGATCAGGTTCCTCATCCTCCACTATCCCCCCAGTTAGGTCTGATCACCCTGGCCTGTCATCAGCCAGAATCCTGCTAGGTCAAAGTAGCCAGAATCCCCTTCAGTCCTGATACTTCCTCTTAGTAATCTTCTCTCCACTTACCCCTACACTATTCCTTGGCTATAAATCCTCACTTGCCCATGCTGTATTCAGAGTTCAGCCCAGTCTCTCGCCCCCACTGCACGACCCCACAGAAGTGGTCACTACACCCGCCATGATGGCCCTGAATAACATCTTCCTTGTTGTGCTTTAACAAGTACCACTGAATAATCTTTTCTCCAACAAACGTAATCACCCCTACAGAAGTGGAGCAGCCTGAACCAAGAGTGTAATGAATTCACTCTTTGGGACAGGAGTGATAACTCCTGACTATGCAGTCCTTTTCCTCCAGAACCCCTCTCCATCGGGGGAGCATGACTGCAGCGATTGGTGTGGAGATTGGTCAGCAGTGAGCACACTAGGGGCGTACCTTGGAATCAGCTTAAATCATAATGAAAAAGCAATAGCTTTCAACTGGGGGTAATTTTTGCCCCTCAGGGAACATTTGGCAATATCTAGAGATACTTTTTCTCAACTGGGGTGGGAATTGGGTGATAGTCCTACTGGAATGTAGTGAGTCAAGGCTAGGATGCTGCTAAACATCCTATGGTGCACAGGGCAGCATCCCCAAGCCCCCCCAACAGAATTACCTGGTCCAAAATGTCAATAATGACAAGGTTAAAAAGCCCTGTGATAGAATATCAGATTTATATATCCATAGTAAAAATTATTTCTAGAATCTGGAAGAGAAGAAATAGGCACTATGATAAAATGAACAACAAGAATCTTGGAGTTAGACCCCACAATTAACATTAGATTGACAGAAAGATCTTGTTTCCAAAGCAATTAGTTAAACATGCAAAAATACGTGATTTATTCAGAAGACAATGTCAAGCTGCTGATAAGGAAGGATGTTGGCTTGGCTTGTTAAAGTCTTAGAAGTTACGTCCCTGGGTGCCAGCATGGGCTCTTCCACTGACTAAGCAGTTGTGTTATTGTGAAGTCACTTAAAGATCAAAGGACCAATGGATGGATCACTGGTTTCCAAATACCTCCACGTGGCTCTGGAGGTGCCTCAGCGATTTTCTGGTGAGAATATGAGAGAAGCAATCCCCGTGTCCCCTTCCACTCTCCTGCACCTAATCACCTGTGCTTTTTGCATTTGACACAAAATGAATTAATATATAAACAGCATAATTCAGATGTGCTAAATTACACACACACACACACACACGCACACACGCACACACGCACACATGCAGTGTTCCTTTGTTTCTAGAACTGATCTCATTGTCCTTTCAGACATTCATTCTTGTGGAAAGGGTTAAATCTTAAACTTGCTGATTAAAATTATCTCAGTATCTTCCTGTTTAAAACAGTCTCTTCCAAGTTGCCTTTGCCTAAAATTTTTGACCTGTAGGGTTTGTTTGTTTTTCAGTAAATGACAGATTACCTTCTTCAAATAATATAGGAGCCCAATACAGACATAATGGGGGTCATTAAAAAAAATAGCAAACATCTAGTCAAATGCAAGGACCCAACGTGGCTGTTTCTCTCCTCTCCAAGACAGCATCTAGGAGAGGAAAACAGCAAGGTCACCAGGCAGGAGGAAGCCAGCCGGTCCAAGTACAGGTCTTTGTGCCATCCTCTGCAAACACCTGGCTCCTTGTCTCCACTGGTCACTCAATGACTTACTGTCATCCACAGCTAGAAAATTTGTGTTTTGTTCTCTTTGGCACTCCTGGGCCCAGGTGGTTCCCTGACTCCCTCCTCTACCACAAACTAACTCTGTTTAGGACTCTTCAATATTGGGAGTCCAGCAAGGCTCCCATCTTTCTATTCAACCTCTGAGAAGGCCAAATGGAGGCCGTGGTTTGAGCCAGATCAATGCTCCCTTTTTCATCCCATTTCTTAATAACCATTTGAAGATTTCCACTTTGCTTGCACGAATGCCCTAATTTGCCCCCTTTTCTTTCCCCTTGTTTTACCCACCTATTACAAATCATTTTCGTCTTCTTCATTACCTGTTGTTTCAGCATAACTTTTTCTTTTGGTAGGGGCCCCGAGGCTAGCAGCTGTAGCTTATATGAGAAGGGGTGCAGGCCCAGCATTAGGGTCCACCCAATATATTCTTTCACTTTTATTTTAACTACTTTCATTGGTGGGGGCCCTATAGGCTAACAGCTGCAGCTCAAAGCAGCCAGATCCAAACTTGGTCCCATGTCAGGATCCACCCCAACATTCTCCGTTACTTGCATTTTAGCTGTGACAGATAACAATAACCAAGGGATTGCACAGTTCATTTTTTTCTTGTTATTCTGCATTCACTTATGCATCCAGTGCGACAACTCCCTGGGAGTTGGGTCCATCATTTAAAAATTCGATGGGTAAATTTTACCTCCAGTAACTAATCACAACACAGCTGCAGCTTCATATCATGGGGGACTCTGTCACCACCCAGAAACCAAAAGTTCATTAACACCTTTTCATCCTTCTTCTTCCAAAACCACATGCTCTCCTAGCAAGTCAAGTTTGGTCCAGGGGATCCCACTTCTGACACCAACTGTGATAATATGAGGTCAATTACAAGATTACTGAGCACAATAGCCACAAGACTGCCCTCACATCTAGCAACAAATGCAAGTTTGGGGGGTTCTCATATCACCTGCAGGTTTTATAATTTGCTAAAATAACTCACAGAATTCAAAGCTGAAAGTTATTATATGTAGTGATTGTTACTGTGTATTACTGTGGAAAGGATACAGATTCAAAACAGTAAAGGGAAGAGACATAGGGCATAGTCTGAGAGGGTTTCAACCATGAGGCTTCTGTTTTCCCCTTCCTGTGGAGTCAGCATGTGTACACTCTTAGCACTGATGTGTGACAATATGCACAGAGTATTGCTAATCAGAGAAGCCCACCTGAGCTTCAGTGTCCAGAGTTTATAATGGGGTTTCATTAAGTATGCATGATTGACTGATGGCCCACATAGTTGAACTCAGTTGAACTCAGTCTCTAGGTTGACTGATACCATGTGACCCAAAGCCCCCACTTTGAATCACATGGTTGATATTTCTAACATGGCAAGTCCCTGCCCTAAATCACTTGGTTGGTCTTTCTGATGTAGCCAACCTCACCCTAAGATCCACCGTGGCCAGCTGCCACTACCCTAAACAAGGACACTTCTATCAGGTATGACATAGATTACCTCCCACAAGCTTAGGGCAAAAGCTAGATCTCTTTTTGGGCAAGGCCAGATTCTTCACTACACAGACCTGTACCACATATCATATAGAAAAATTGACTCAAAATAGATCATAGACCTACATTTAAGAGCTAAAACTATAAAACGCTTAACATAAAACACAGGTGTAAATTTTCATGAACTTGCATTAGGCAGGTTTGTTAGACATGCCATCAAAAGTGCAAGTGACAAAAGTGAAATAGGTAAATGAGAATTCACCAAATTTAAAGTGTTTATGTTTCAAAGGACACCATCAAGAAAATGAAAAGACAACCTAAGGAAGGGGAGATAGTATTTGCACTATTATTTTGTAAATGCTCATAACAAATTTTTTAAATTTTATCTTTGTTGGTTTAACTACATTAACTACAAAATTAATATTTTCTCATTGCAAAATATTATACTTTCAGGAGTTTATAACACACAAAAGAGAAACCCAATAGCAACTTCCCACAAGAAAACTACTCTTAACAATTTGGGGCATATGCCTATAGGGCTATTTCTCTGAATATTAAACATTTACCAAAAGATGTGTATTTTAGACACTGTTTTACAACTAGTTTTTTTTCCATTAAAATATATCAAGGCCACATTCTTGGGTCAGTAAATTTAACTCTACTTCTTTTTAAATCTGTTTGCTACTCTACTGTGTGTGTGTGTGCATATATATATATATATATATATATGTAAAAAAATTTATTTTATCTCTTCTCTGTGAATGAACATTGTTTTGTTTCTAGTTTTTATTTACTAAAAACAATGTTTTAGTGGGCATCCTTCATATGTAATTTTGATTAAGTTTTCACATAAATAAAAGTTACAGCAAGTTTTATAGATGTCTTTTCAAGTACTGCTGTGGCTGTCTGTTGTTTTACACGCCCAGTTAATTTCCTTATCTTCTTGTAACAGCCCTCATTTTCCTTTGGAGAATTACCTCCCTACTCCACGCAGTTTTGATGGCGCTGCCAATCAGAGCACTCTGCCATAGTAATCAGTCCAACAGGAGGGCCTGTGACCCAAGCAGAGTAATCCCTTCCCCTTCCTCACAAACTCACACCTTTTGTGACATCTTCCTTTTCAAGGCTGCGCTTAATGTGTGTGCTTAGGAGGTAGAAAAGGAGAAGGCAGGGAAATACACACAATATCATTTACTCCAAGACCTGACACTTGAGACCATATGCCAGAAGTGACCTAGCTTAGAGATGCAGAAAATTCACTGGCAGACTAAAAATATTTATAGCAAGAGATTTTGCTTTGGTGTTAAAATTCTTGCTTGCTTATACCCAATTACTTTTTTAAATAAAAATAATAGTGCCTGTATTAGTCATCTCAGGCTCCTGTGACAGAATACCATAGACTAGGTGGCTTAAACAGAAATGTATTTATTTTCTTACTGTTTTGGAGGCTAGAAGTCTAAGATCAAGTTTCTCACTGATTTGGTTGTTGGTCAGGTCTCTCTTCCTGCCTCGTATATGGCCACCAGATCATTGTGTCCTCACATGGCCTTTCTTCCGTGCCTGGGAGTCGGGGGAGCCTGGAGGGAGTGATCTCTCTTCCTCTTCTTATAAGGCCACTAATCCCATCATGAAGACCCCACCCTTATGACCTCATCTAACTCTGATTACCTCCTACAGTCCTCATCTCCAAATAACATCTCGTTGACTAGGGCTTCAACATGTGAATTTGCAGGGCTGACAAACATTTAGTCCACAACAGTACCTTAATATTATCAAAAGATTTTTCATATTTGTAATTCATATGGTATTCACAGCAGCCATGTGACAGGAGAGGTTATATTAATTACATTTTACAGAATGGAGAAGTGAAGAGATGTGTCGAGAGTCACGCAGACAGAAGACCAGAATGCAGGCTTCCTCCCACACATGGACTAATTTACATTCTCTTCTGAGCCTAGAACTTTCCATAATTTTCTCAGTCACATGCAATGTCACATTAGATACAGCAATGGTAGCACTGTAAGGTGTATACACTGCATTTTGGGGGGTTTTTTGGCAGCACACAAGACTCTTTCCCTCTGTCTCAGTTTTGATGCCAGATTATATTGAAATCAGTTAATAAACAGCTAAATGTTGTAATAAGCATGGCTGTATATGGTGCATGACTTTATAGCAGGGGAGCAGCAGACTGAAATGTTAACACTAATTTTGTTCTCATTCTGTGACACTGGCTGCACTGGCCCCTCTGTCCACGCAATGGTTCACCACAGAGTCTGAGTCACCCTTGATCCTATGCTCTCTCCTTCACCCACCATACCCATCCATCTCTAAGGGTCTACTTCCAAAATTGGGCTGGAATCCATTCTCTCTCCATCTTCACTGTCACCAACTCCTGTGACCGCCTCTTAGTTGGCCTTGCTACCAAGCAATGGACTCGCTTCCCAATGCACATAGAAGCCAGCTTTTGAGAAAAGAAAAAGCTTTATTGGGAGTCAACTGGGAAAGGGACAAGAGGCAACATTTAAACCTATCTCTCCAAGCTGAGGCCTGCGGGAAAGTTTTATAGGCAGAGTAACAGTTAGGGAGATAGGAAAATACAGGTGTGATTTGATTGGAGTAGGCAGAGGTGGGCTGATGGATCTTTGGCTCTTAAGTCTGTACTGCAACAAAACAGGGCAGCCCTCACTTCTTAATTCGGTCCCCATTCCCTGGTCTGAGCATTTAGGCTCTGCCTGCGGTTGATTTTTACTTTCTGGTGGGGAAGGAGGGGGCCTGGGGTCACAAATTGGACATGTTTGGTTCATCTGGGCGTACTCAGGTTACCTGACCTGCAAAGTGGTTTTCATCACATGAAAACCAACTCATCATTTTGTTACGGTTTGTTACTGACAAAATTGAACCTGACTGAACTAGTTCTGCAGTTACAGTTCCTCTCTCTGTTTATTCTCCTCTAGGGTTGTTAAATAAAATACTAGACACCCAGTCAAACATCAATTTCAAATAAACAATGAACAATTTTTTTAGTATAAAAGTGTCCCATACAATATCTGGAACATGCTTATTTGTTGTTAAATTGACACATGCATATGCACACACACATTTATATAGAATTTTTTTTCCTAATTCTAGTATTATAACTTTTACCTCTTGTTCTCTTCTAGTCCCAAAAGCTGGCAGAGTAAGTTTTTTTTTTTTTTTCTTTGAGACAGAGTCTCGCTCTGTTGCCCAAGCTAGAGTGAGTGCCGTGGTATCAGCCTAGCTCACAGCAACCTCAGACTCCTGGGCTCAAGCAATCCTTCTGCCTCAGCCTCCCGAGTAGCTGGAATTACAGGCGTCCGCCACCATGCCTGGCTAATTTTTTTCTATATATTTTTAGTTGTCCAGCTAATTTCTATTTTTTTCAGTACAGACGGGGTCTCACTCTTGCTTAGGCTGGTCTTGAACTCCTGAGCTCAAACGATCTGCCTGCCTTGGCCTCCCAGAGTGGTAAGATTATAGGCCACCGCACCCAGCCGCAGAGTAAGCTTTTGAAAATGCAAAGCTGATCATTTCATTCTCCTGCTTAAACTTAATATTGCCATTGCTTTTAGGAAAAAAAGCTCACATCTTAACATCAAACCCTGCAGGATTTCTAGATCCTGCCAGCAAATGAGTTGGGCTGTGGAGCCAAACTGCTTGGAGCTCATTTGAAGTGTCTCCCTCAAAGGAGCCTTCCCAACATCCAGATCCTGAAGGAGTCACCCCTTTATCATCCCTCATTGTGCCTTCTATTGTGCGGGAGGGCGGATCACTTATTCTCC
The DNA here is from genome assembly GCF_040939455.1 of Microcebus murinus. NCBI lineage: Eukaryota > Metazoa > Chordata > Mammalia > Primates > Cheirogaleidae > Microcebus > Microcebus murinus. The sequence continues at coordinate 126,426,280 of NC_134104.1, read as the reverse complement.
ATTCCTCGTGTTTCCAAGTAGGGGGGCCTTCCTTTGATGTAACACTCCTGACCTCTTGCCTCACCCCAGCGGTGGAGCAACCACTCCTCCCCTTGGTGGGTTTCGAAAGAAGAACTGGGCATGGTTGGCCTGGTCCTTCCCACCTGAAGAAGTTGCTGGTCTGGGCTCTTCTATACCTGCAGAGTAGGCCGATAGGATAGATCAGTCCCTTGGCCTGGAGTTTGCAGGGAGAATGGATATAAGCCCAATTCATTAACAAGCCCACTTGGCCATACCTAAGCCATAGACTTCTTATGGGTAAGGAAGATGACATTTTTATCTCCATCTCCTTGACACCTGTGCCCGTCTTTGAGTTTCTAAATCAAGGTGGGGCGGTGGGCAGGGGGAGGGAGGGAGAGACCTTAATTATTAACCTCCTAAACCCTTAGTGGCATTCACTACAGTTTGTATTTGCATGTTTATTTATGATGTTTAGCTGTTTATTTAATGTTTAGGGACCTTACATGTCTGTTTTACTCACTGTTGCATCCCCAGTACCTATTGCAGTGCTAGGCACAGATTTCTGTCTTTGCAACGTCAGGGTGGTTGAATAAATGATACCTTGTTGCCTTGCACAGTGCTGCCACTCACCTCACTCTGAGCATACCCACAGCCTAGAACTGGGATGATAATTGAGTCCTAACTCGGATCACGTGCGGGGTATGTTTGGAACTCTACTGAGAAACACACATTTCTGACCCTGGTTTTCCCCTGGCCCAGCCAAGGAGTCCTTCTCCTAGCCCAGTGGTTCGCAATCACTGCTCCACATTGGAAATCACCTGGGAAGCTTTCAAAAATGCAATGCCCAGGTGGCACCCAGACCAACTGAATGAGAATTGCTGGGCTTGCTAAACATCAGTATTTTTTTTAAATCTCCACTAGTGATTCCAGTGCATAGGCAAAGATGAGCACAACGGCTTCAGCCCCAGCGTGGACATTTACAGATCACCATTCAGGGATTTGAACAATATAATTGTATGTTAAAAGCAACCTCTGCCTACTGACATTCTTTAGGCATAGAGGAAAGTTGGATAGAGGAGGGACCTGAAAGGCATCCGGCATTTGACATAACAGTAGACTGGCAGGATGTTCACAGAAATTGAAAAAAGAAAGTTCTAGTCATCAAAGAAGTTTGGACAGTACTTCAGAGATCTACAATGCAAATTAACCTCAGTGGTCTGAGAACTGCAGCAGGGAAAAGAGAGACAACAGTTTTAACTTGATCTTTAGGTTCCCCTAATTTATTTAAGGACACCTATGAACACCTTAGGGAAACCGCTTGTAAAACACTCTTATTCCAACTCTTTCATTTGCCCAAGGCATGGAGGGGGGTCATGATTTAAATCCCTAATATTTACACAAAACACCCTGTGATGAATATTTGCATTATTAAGGATTGGATTCCATTTTCCTTTAAATGTCTAAGTACTTCCTTCTCAGCTGGGGTGCATTTCTGCATTTCTTCACAGAAGACATGATAATTAAGTTTCAAAGGTAAGAAAGTGACAGTGTGAGTAACCATTGCTGACTGAATGTTAATCAAACATTTGAATAAAGTACTTTTAATATATTTTATTTATTAATTGAACAAATATTGATTGAATGCCTTCCACATGGGAGTAGCATTATATGCACATTTAAAAGGAGTAAATGCAACTGTGGAATAATAGCAATAATAATACCCCATACCTAAAGCTTCTATAGCACTTACCACTGGCCAGACCCATGGGCTTTACCTGTATTCTCTCATTTAATTCTCACAATAACATTTGTGAGGCCAGTTGCATTATCATCTCCATTTCACAGATGGGAAACTGAGCCACAGAGGGGTTAACTGTGATGGAGCAGGCTTCCAATCCCAGGCAGTCTGCCTCCAGCGGACAGGCTCTGACCCACTGCTCTATACCATATGCTTCATAGCAGGTGGGCAACTATTTAAATAGTAAGGCCATTTCTACCCACCAGTTTAAGACCTCAGGGTGAGGGTTTCGTATGCCTCTCAGAATAAAAGTATCTTGCTGCATTGAGTGTGATCCTATTGTTTAGAAATCCTACTGTTTACGTGCAGAAACCCCTAACATTAGCTAGTTCACCTGCTGAAATCAGCGATCTGTTCCAATGTTATGGGAAAAATAACAGTGTGGGCTTCTAGCATGTTGGCCTCTAACGTGGTGAAATCCTCAGGAAATATTCAAGGGCAATTTTAACTGTACACAATCTTTACCACCTTAAATTCTGGCTTTGACTGAATTCCCATTTAGGATGTGCATGGTGCTGAGTACTAGACATATAAACCCAGTCATTATCCTTCCGTCCATTTACACTATTAGTGACCCCCTTCTTCCTTGCTGACAGACCCCAGGTTTTTTTTTTTTTTTTTGAGACAGAGTCTCACTTTGTTGTCCAGGCTAGAGTGAGTGCCATGGCGTCAGCCTAGCTCACAGCAACCTCAATCTCCTGGGCTCAAGCAATCCTGCTGCCTCAGCCTCCCAAGTAGCTGGGACTACAGGCATGCGCCACCATGCCCGGCTAATTTTTTCTATATATATTAGTTGGCCAATTAATTTCTTTCTATTTATAGTAGAGACGGGGTCTTGCTCTTGCTCAGGCTGGTTTTGAACTCCTGACCTCGAGCAATCCACCCGCCTCGGCCTCCCAGAGAGCTAGGATTACAGGCGTGAGCCACCGCGCCCGGCAGACCCCAGTTTTTGTTCAGGGCAGCATTTATTCCGCCACCAGTGATGAATCATTATTGGGCTCTGACAGGACAATTCTCTTCCCTACTTTCCCAGGCCCCCTTTGCAGCAAGGCTGCTTGACTCAGTTCTAGCCAACGAGATAGGAAGGAAAGTCTGCCAGGCACTCCTGGGAAAGCCAGGACTTTCCTACTAAAGGGAGATAGACGCAGCTTGCACCAGACTTTCCCCTTCTGCCTTTAATGCAAGTGTGATGGCTGGAGCAGTGGAGTGACCGTGGGGGAAAATAACAGAGACATGAAGAATTAATAGAGACACCATCCCTGCCACCACCACGCAGTGAACCAACGTCAGCAACTGCCCAGTGCCGAACTTCCTGTCTTGTGAAAATACAAACTTCAAATTCTTTCAGTCTGGAGGGGACACATTTCCTTTTACTCATAGCCCAAACATTACTGATATACCTGCTCCAATGGCGCTTACCATTCAGTTGAGCAAAAAGAAATTAGTTATATTTAGCATGTAGATATAGATCTTTCTCTATCTCTATATAGACGTCTGTGTCATAACTATATGTCAGTTTACAGAGCACAGTGTGCAGGGCATGTCTCTCCACATTCTCTGCAGTTCACTTCCATTTTTTACTAAGAAACCTTATTTTGCCAGGCAGTGAACACCGAATGTCATCAATTCAGGTAGGTCTCCCCTTGCTTTTCCCCGCAGTTATGTCTAAGGGGCCCTGGAGGATGGTGGGCTTTAATGGCTCCAGACATGGATGGAGGTGGGCACCTGGTCTCAGCCATCACCTTTCCACACCAATGCCTGTGCAGCCGTAGTTATTCTGGGCCTCTCCTTCCTGCTCCTCTTGGCCCGCCTTTTTAGTGACTTCCAGGAACTGCTTGGGTGCACAGGGAACCGTCTGCAGTTTTCATGCCTTACGGGGGCCATGGTGAAAGCTATAGAGCAGCCTCAGTCTCCTACTTCCACGCCCCATCTTGGCTACACTGTACAGTAACCACATGTGGTTATTTAAATGTAAATTAATTAAAATGTTTAAAAATTAAAAATTCAGTTTCTCAGTCACACTAGCCACATTTCAAGGGTTCAACAGCCACATATGGCTGGTGGCTGCCTTATGAGACAGCACAGACACAGAACATTTGCAGAGCTTATAAACAGAACCATGTGCTGCCCCAGGCCCTGCCGTGCCTTGGTGAGGCCTCCTTGGGCCCTGTCTGCTGAGACACGCCATGACGGTGCTTCTCCCCAGGGACCTCGCGCCAGGAGAAGTTCCCATCTATTCTGAGATGTCAGAAACCCCAAGTGGAGATTCTGCTCCCTCCTTCCCCGGGCCTTAGCTTAGGGGGAACAGGGAGCAAGCCTGGTGTCAGAGCCCAGCAGGGATGGTTGCTCTCCCGCCTTCTTCTCCACGTGTCCTAGGGCTCACTGGCTAAGCTGGGCCATCCCCGGCTCACTCTGGCAGGAGTCTTTTCCTCACCACTCATTCTTCCTAACCTGTTGCCTTTGCGGGCCCTTCCAGGCAGGGCCTAAACTTGGAAACTTCAGGATCCAGAAGAAGACTCCTTTTCCTTAGTGGTCCATGCTCTGCCTGACATAGAAAGAATCCATTAATAGCTGTGAATGTTATCTCATCACAAGAAATATCCAGCCCACACAAAGAATATATAGTTATGAACTGAATGGATGATTTGATGAGAAAACAGCACAAGGGGATCTGACCTAGGTAAGGGGGTGCCTCAGAGAAGGCTGTCTGCTTGACATTTGAAGTACATCTAGAAGTCAATCACAATTCCCTCCCCCCAGCCTCAGTCCCACCCAACGTCCCACCTCTGCATGGGTTCTGCGGGCTCCCTGCCGGCCCAGCTTCTAGGATTCATTATCCACACAGCAGCCAGAGGCTCCCTGCAAAAACAAAAATCAAATCCTGTTATTCATCTGCTCCAGTGGCTCCCTTATCCCATGGAGGGAACTCCAGAGTCCTTACCACAGCTTGTAAGGCCCTCCGTGGCCTGTGGCCCCTTCCCTGTCACCTCTCAGACCTTATCTCCCTCACTGGCCCCCTCGCTGCTCCCCCTGCTCCAACCACACTGGCCTCCTTGCTGTTCCTTGAGCAAGCCAAGAGCCCTCCTGCTTCCAGGCCTTGTGCCGGCGTTCCCTCCGCCTAGGGTGCTCTGCCTGGGGCCACTTGGCTCACTCCTTCTCTTCCTTCTGGTCTCTGCTCCAGTGTCCCCGTAGCCTCCAACCACCCCTACCTGCCCATCTAAAGCGTCAGCCTCATCTCCACCTTGGCGACTCTGCTTTATTCCTCCTCCTGGCACGTTCGGCGTCCTGACATGGCGCATCTTTAGCGTTTGATTGTGTTATGGCAATGTGAACAGCTAGTGCTACAGCACCTGACAGGGAAAGAACCAAGTGGCACACGAAGAGTCGGAGAACTGCCTTTATTCAGCCAGCAGGCTCAGCACAGCCAGTGTTACAGCTCTCTTCTCGACTTCTGATCTTTGCCCTGTCCGTGCCCCACCCCCTCCTGCTTTTATACCTTTGGTAGGACTCAAGAAGCGTCTAATCAACAACAAGGTTTAACATCCAATCAGCATCAAGCTTTAACACCCAATCAGCATCAAGCTTTGACATCCAATCAGCACCAAGCTTTAACATCCAATCAGCACCAAGCTTTAACATCCAATCAGCATCAAGCTTTAACATCCAATCAGCACCAAGCTTTAACATCCAATCAGCATCAAGCTTTAACATCCAATCAGAAACAGGAGGATCCAAAAAGTACCCAATCAGGATGATGCAGCTAGTGCCGCCAGAGTGCAGGCCCGGACGCTGGCGGCACAGGGATGGGGAGTGCAGGGGAGGCTGTGAGCGGCTGTCACCTGGTGCCTGATGGTTTTCTGCATCAATTGTTGGCCTCCTCCACTAGAATATAAGTGTGTGAGCTTCTGTCTACACAGAAGCTTGCCTGGCACATAGGAGGTGCCATGTATATCAAAGAAGGGACCCTTGAGCTGAGAACTAAAGGGTGAGCAGGAGGAGGAGGGGCACAAGGGTGAGGGCACTGTTTCGGGAAGAAGAGGGTGCATGTGCCAAGGCCACGAGGTGGAAGGAAGCACGGGTGAGCTCAGAGGTGATTGTGGGTGGAGTGCAGAGTGATGGGGAAGTAGAATGCAGCGAAGGGTCATAGGAGGCGGCATCTGGATCATAAGGGCCTCACGTGTCACGGTCAGGGACAGCAGGAGGCACGTGGGGGACGTGATCAAACCTCCTTTCTGAAAGCTCACTCTGATGTGCTGGGATGGGGGCTGGGGAGGGACACTAGAATAGCCAGAGTGGCTCCGTGATATCCAAGGGAGAGAAAATGGTGGCTGAGAACCTTTGATTCTTGTTACTAACGTGTTGTTTAAGCACAACTTTCTGCCTCATAAGCATCCCTGTGTTAAGAAACAAAAGATAAATGTCTGCATAGCTATCAGATATTACAGTCATTTTGATAGCATGCAATTACACTTTATGAATAAAAGAATGCCTAAGGGATTCAAATAACTTACTAAGTAAAGCAAATAAAGTATGATTCATGTGAATATATAAATATTCATAAAAATTGCTATATCTTGGGCAACCTCTGGGAAGAATTTTCTTGGTTTGCACCTTTGATCTTCCAGTTAGAATTTCTATTCTTTCTGACTTCTAACAGCTATTCGAAGACAACACATTCATTATCCAGAAACACAGACCTTACCTTTCTATATAATTATGCATCACAGGACCAGATTAGAGTTCTAGTTACATCCGTCAATTAGATGACCATTAAGCCACCTCTTCTGCTTTTTCAGATACAGGATGATTAACTTGAAACGGGCATCCTTTTTTTTAAATGACAAATATTCTACCTTCTTGGGTATGGAGAGAAGAAAGACACTGATTTTTTTTTTTCAAAATTATTTTTGCAAAGGTATGAAATATTAACACTACCTCATGAATAACATTTGTTATTTTAGTAAGAAGAGCAGTAAGTACATACAAAGACCACCCCTCCTTCTGCTTTAGGTTGGGCCCCTTCATTCCTTTTACCTGGAAGTATTTTGCACACTTTCTATTAATTAATTATCTGTGCCCATCTCTTTCACCACAGTGTCCCCAGAACCTGGTGCAATGCCTAGCACACATTAGGGCCGCAAAACAAACCTGATTAGCCAGCCCCATTGGTCCTACCTCGTTGGTCCCTCTCTGTCCCATCTCCCTGGCTACCTGCTGGTCAGTTCCCATCAGCTCACATGGACATAATCACACCCCCAGCCTCAGACTGCTGCCTCCACTCTCTGTCCCCTGAAAGTCATTCTGGTGAACTCACCTTGCCAAACTCCCATGTCCATTACCTTGTAGTTCTGCTCAAAAACCTTCAAGGGATCCCTATTGCCCAGTGAAGGAAGTTTAGTGTAGTGGTTAACCACTTCGGTATGGCGCTCACCAGCTGCGAAACCTTGCCCACAGCTGGCACTCGTAGTCCACAAGATAGTTGGTGCTGTGCACTGACGACGAATCCGTTTTGCTCTTGTGTGATGAGGAAAGCTTGAAAGCACTGAAAGCTTGTTTTACTTTACAGGCAGCTTTACTTGTAAATCAGAATAGGTAACATATATGTTTTCATTATGTTATTTTTAAATGTTCACAATTTTATTTTGATAAATGATAAATTAGAAAAGTCATCACGGCTGTCGGCTAAAGTCGCTGTGCGCGTTCATCTGTGGCTGTCGACTGTAGTTGATGCTGGTCCTGAAGTGGTTAAAAGTGAGAATTCTGGAATCTGACTGCCTGAAGGCAAATCCTGGCTTCCACATTAATAGTTGTGTGACAGTGGGCAAGTGTCACACAAAAATAATATTACTGATGTTAGAATCAAGTCCAAACTCCTGAGCCTTATCCAAGGCATTCTACCATGTGATCTTAGTATTTCCAGTTTTATCTTTTTCTCTTCCATCTCTTCCCCCACCCCATGGCACCATCTGCTAAGGCTGGTGGGTTTGCCCCTGTATCTTTAGCCTTCCTACTTCCAGGATTGGGGAGCCCACTGGAATTCCTCCTACTGCTCTTTGTTTATGTCATTTCCAACCTTCAGGTGCCACTCAAGTCCCCCTGCTTCCTCAAAGCCTGGCCTGATGGGCTCAGGCCCCAGTGGTCTCACCCACAGCTCTTAGGAATTTTATCCCAGATTCCCGAGTTAAGTAAATGCTTCCCAGGGACAACATTTTCTTTCTTACACATTTTTTTTAAAAACCTTAAACACTTATAACATTACATTAAACATAACATTCAAACTTTAAAGTCTATTCATAACACAATGTTATTGTTGGTCCACGGAAGAGCCCTTATTTTATCTTCTTATATTTTCTTATTTATTTCATTTCTTATTTATTTCATTTAAAAAGTATTCCCTTTTATTCCCCGTTTTCCAATCCCATTGTTCAGTCAATATTATAATCTATAGTTCATCCTGCTTGTTACTTTTCCCCCTCAACTTTATGTTTTTAATATCTACCCATACTGATATATGGATGTATGAATCTAATTTATTCCTTGTAACAGCTGAAGAGTATTTCATTCTTTTTATTTTACTTGGAATGCATTTTATTTCTTTATTCTCCCATTGAAGACCATCAAGGTGTTTTTTTGTTGTTGTTATAAAAATGCTGGGATGAAAATCTTTTAGTTTGTGTGCCTGTTCATCCTTTTATTCAACATATATCAATTGAGTTGCCTACTCTATGCTAAATACAAGTAGGCACTAGGAATGTAGCATGGCTGAAAATAGACAAAGTCCCTTCCCTCATTTTAGTAGGGGGAGAAAATAAATAGACTATAAGTATACAATGCTAGGTAATAGTAAGTGCACAGAAGAAAATAAATCAGGATAAGAGGGCAGAGAGCAGTGGAGGGTGTTGTTTCAAATACAGCGGTCAGAAAAGACCCCTCTGAGAATGCGGTGAGATTTGAATGGAATGAGAGAGTGGGCCGTGCTGATAACAGGAAAAGGAGCATTCCAGGTAGAGGGAAAAGCTTCTGCCCAAGGTGGAAATGTGCAAGCCATGTTCCAGGAGCAGTGGTTGGAGGTAGAGTGAGGGAAGGGAGGGATGATGGTGGGAGGTGAGATCACAGGAGCAGGCTGGAGCCGGATCGGATGGGTCTTCTAGGCCATTTAAAGATGTTGGCTTCCATTCTGAGTGAAGTGGGAAGGATTTTGAGGAAAAGGATGACAAGGTCTGACTTTTTAAAAACATCCCTGTGGCAGCTGAGTGGAGAACAGACCACAGGAGAGTAAGAGTGAGAGGGAGAGTCCAGTTGGGAGGCCATGGCCTTGGCCGTGGGCAGAGGGGATGGAGCGTGGACTGAGGGATGGTGGAGGGGCTGGGGAGCGGGGCGGAAGCACCGCAGCATATTTTGAAGGTAGAGCCATGAGGTTTGCTAATGGATTGGATAGGGGTGTGAGAGGAAGAGGAGCCTTGAGGGTGACCCCAAGAGTTGTGACATGGGCAGCTGGAGGGATAGTCATACCATTTACTAGGAAGAAGAAGGCAGGGGTGGAACAAGGTTTTAGGGGGTAATCCAATAGCTTGATTTTAACATTGCAAGTTTGAAATTCTTATTAGACATCCAAGTGAAGCTGTCAAGTAGGTAGTTGACTTCTGGAATTTGAGATCAAGGTGTGTGCTGGAGATAAAATTGGGACGGCATCCTGGTATGTATGATACTTTTTTTTTTTTGAGACAGAGTCTCACTTTGTTGCCCAGGCTAGAGTGAGTGCCGTGGCGTCAGCCTAGCTCACAGCAACCTCAAACTCCTAGGCTCAAGCGATCCTGCTGCCTCAGCCTCCTGAGGACTACTGGGACTACAGGCATGTGCCACCATGCCCAGCTAATTTTTTTCTATATATATTAGTTGGCCAATTAATTTCTTTCTATTTATACTAGAGATGGGGTCTCGTTCTTGCTCAGGCTGGTTTCGAACTCCTGACCTCAAGCAAGCTGCCCGCTTCGGCCTCCCAGAGTGCTAGGATTACAGGCGTGAGCCACCACGCCCGGCTATGGTACTTAAAGCCAAGATGATCTACAGAGTGAGTGTAGATTGAGAAGAGAACAGGTGGAGGGACTGAGCCCTGGAGCAGCAACATGTGGAGTCTGGGAAGGTTATGAGGAAGCAGCAAAGGACAGCGAGAACTAGAAGCCCGGAGACAGGGATCAAGCAAGAGAGGAGTATCCCTGGGGCAGGGAAGAAAGGGCTTCAAGGCGAGAAAACCATCAACTGTGCCAAACGATGTCGATGGGCCCAGTAAGGGTAAGACTGAGAATTACAGACAATTCTTTGGAGAAATTTTGTTGCAAACGGGAGCATTAAAATGGAGCAAAACATGCAGAGCAACATTATATAAAAGAGGGAAATTTATTTTCTTTTTTCTTCCTTTTTCATGCTCTTCCTTCTGCCCTCTCCCTTCCTCCTCCTAGTCCTCTTTCTCCTCTTCGTGGGGCAACCAGAGCATGCTGATGTGTTGGTTCTCACACCAACCTGGTGTGAGAAATTGACCATGCAGGGGAGAGCGAGGACTGTGTGGGAGCATGGCTCTTGGGATGAGAGAGATGGGAGGAGTTAGTGTTGGGAGGGAGGAGGGCAAGGATATGGGCACACCAACTGGCAGACGGGTGGATTTGACAATGGAAGCAGTGGAAATATTTTTCTATTTGCTTCCATATCATCAACTCAATAAGAAGTGAGCCATCAACTGAATGTTAGGAAGGATGAGACGGTATAGGAAATTGAAAAGGAAGAGTGTTGGACTTGGGAAATGTGGTCGGATTACCAGCCCCACGGCAGACTGCCTGGATTCCGAGGCCAGGTAGGATGGGAGTGTTAGAGTCTATATGAGCCGCACGCAAACCAGAGGATTTGTGAGGTTGTAGGGTGTGCATATGTGCAAACCCACTAAACCCTGCTAACCGCTCTCCAGAATGGCTATGCTAGCCATGCGTGGGGTTTCCATTTCTCTGCATTCTCACAGGCAATTTAGAAAATCCAAATTTTTAATTTTTTCCCCCACACTTTTAGGAGAAAGTAGTGCTTTCCTATATAGTTTTCATTTCTCTGATTATTAAAGTTGAGCATTTCTCTTCCCACATTTGCTAGCCTTTCCCACTTCCCCTTCTGTGGGATGCTTATTTGTATCTGCCCTGACTTGGGTTCCCCCTCGAAAGCAGACAGTCAGGCACACCCTTGGGTGCAGGCCGTGCAGCCAGAAGCACAAGCATGGGTGTGGGACAGCAAGACAAGGAAGGGAGAAAAATTGCTAAAGGGCGGGTTGGGGCAGATTATTGCTGTTGGGCTGGCCAGGGCTCAGTCCTGCCGGGGTACCCCACGAGGAACGATGATGAATACTCCTCAGAATCGTCCCACCGGGAAATAGGGTAGCTGGGCTACCATACGCTACCCACTGGGCTTTACTGGTTGAGAGCTGTCCCTGGGGAGGGTCCACCACCAGCTCTTCCCGTCTGCACTGCACGTGAATTAAGCCAGCTCCCAAAAAGAGGGGAGCTCCCACACGGAGGTGGGAGGCAGCGTACGTGCAGGGAACCGTCCACCTCGGCTGCAAGCGAGCTCAGAGACGCGCCAAGGGGTGTGGGCAGGGCAGCAGCAGGGTCTGTTACAATATCCTTTATCCTTCCCTTTCCTTTTTGTTTCTTTATTGGACTTGCAGGTATTCTTGGTATTATTTCTTTGTCAGCTATTACCACTTTGTTACTTCCAAATCTACCACCTGTCAGTTAACTTTGTCCCTGGTATCTCAGAAATCTTTAATTTTGGTGTCATTAACTCCGTTGATTGAGCCCTTTATGATTTGTACTTTTTGGCACCTTAAGAAATCCTCCATCACGGCCGGGCATAGTGGCTCACGCCTGTAAGCCTAGCACTCTGGGAGGTTGAGGCGGGAGGATTGCTCAAGGTCAGGAGTTTGAAACCAGCCTGAGCAAAAGCAAGACCCCATCTCCACTAAAAATAGAAAGAAATTAGTCGGCCAACTAAAAATATATAGAAAAAAATTAGCCGGGCATGGAGGCACATGCTTGTAGTTCCAGCTACTCAGGAGGCTGGGGCAGAAGGATTACTTGAGCCCAGGAGTTTGAGGTTGCTGTGAGCTAGGCTGATGCCACAGCACTCTAGCCCCGGCAACAGAGTGAGACTGTGTCTCAAAAAAAAAAAAAAAAAAGAAAGAAAGAAATCCTCCATTGCAATGTCACAAAAAACATTCTACATAGTCTTCTAATAGACGTATGGCTTTGTCTTTCATTTTTAGGCTTTTAATCCATCAAAAGTTTATTTTTGCATATAGAACAAGGTAGGGATCTAATCCTGGTTTTCCCCATATGATGAACCAATTTTCTAGAGACTGCCGATGAATCTATTATAGCTTCCCCCTACCAGGCTATGATGCCCCATGTGTACAGCAAGCTCCATGCACCTGTGTGTCTGTTTCTAGATTCTAGCCATTTGGCATCCATTCAGTTCTTCAACCCATTCTTTACATTAGCAATTATATTTTTTATGTCTAGTACCTTCAATTGGCTCTCCTTAAAACTACTTATTCCTGTTTCATACTTGCAATATCTCACTTAGGGTTAAGATTCCTGTTCACATCTGTCGATAGGTCTGCTTCCTCTGCTGCTGGCTGGTTGGTTGTGGTTATTCTTTCACATTGATTATTTTCTCAAATGGTCTCAAGATTTTTGACTATGGGCTCATCTTCAGTCCTTTAACCAACCACTTCTGTGTGTGAGGTCTAACTGGGGGGAGGTGGCAAAAGCCATGGCCAGGTGGGTATGGAGAGTGGGTGAGGTCCATCTCTTTCTACTGATTGCCAAGCTTAAAAACACCCCCTTTTCATCTGGGTGTTCCTCAGAGTCCTCCCTCTCCCTCCATCCCAAGCACCAGTATCCTCCTGGGATGCCCCCCATTGGCCTCATCTCAGCCAGGCTCTGTCTCATTCTGCCATCTCTGATGACCCCATGCCTTGCTTCCACACAAGACTTCTTTTCCCCAGACAAAACATTCCAAGATCCTTTGCTCATTCCTCCTGATAATGACTTTCAAAGTCCTGATCACTCACCTGTAGGCACATTTTAATTTCTCATTGTCCTCCTTAGAATGGGGAGCCCAGACCTGAAGACAATGCTCTGGGTGTTGATACGAAAACATTTGGCCAGGCAAATACCAAGGTTGTAAAGATTCCTTCTGTTTTCTTTATTTAAACCAGGAAGTTTTCAGTGAAATCTTTTATTTATTAAGTTTCTGAGGGGAAATCATAAGACATGAGAAGATTATCTTAGCAAAGGAGAATGAGATTGTTATAATCCCGTAAGGAACAATAGGGAAAGAACTGATAAAGATGGGGTGATTAAAAGACAATATTAAGCAGTCTTCTTAGCTATGAGTATTCTTAGCTACACCTGGGACAAAGAAATCATAAGACAGCTAAGGAGACAACACAGTGAAATGCAAAAAGAAAAAGAAAGAAAGACAGAAAAGAAGGAAGGGAGGGAGGAAGCAGGTGTATATGTGAATAGTGAAAAGGAAGATTCTGGAGTTTGGGAAAGTCAAGAAAGAATTAAATATAGAAATGTGAACCACTCCCCCCCAAAACTGGAAACGTTCATGAAGTTTCCCCCATTCATTTCTGAGGGCAATTTGTAAAATGGAAAAAGAATGGGTTATCTTTTTAAGTAAATGAAATTTATAATATACATTGTCCATATATTGCTGCCCAGCCTTTACTCCCTAAAATTTTTACTTCTAAAAACTATGAAATAGGGACATTTACATGTAAAACTATTTACAGACGTGTCTGCAACTAAAGCAGAGAGTGTGTTTTTGGTAGATAAAACCAACTGGCTTTGAAATATTTCGAGAATATTTTTATTCTCAAGAATAAATTGAAAGTTTTTTATTAAGAAATAGAAAGAATTTTACTGTTAGTTAATTCATGCTAATCCCCCTGTAGGATTCAAGTTTCAAAGGTGTGGGAGCTTTTTATATGGTTTGTGGAATGAAGGAAGGAAGGAAAGAATGAATAAGTGAAAAATGAGACGAAACAAAGAGAGAAGGGAAGGAAGATGGAAGCCCAAAGCGCTGGCAGCACTGTCAGCATGGAGGCCTCCAGGGCCTCGTGAGTCCTTTCGGTAGTGTCGGGCCACAGTGGTGAGGACAACTTGGGACGAAGCACTGAGACACTCCTACTCCAGCCTCCTTGAATTCCTCTACTCTCCGGAGCTCGTGAAGAGTTAGCTGATATTTGCAACTATGTCAAATTGATGATGATGATGATGATGGTGATGATGATGATGGTGATGATAATCATGATGATGATGATGATGTCAGATATCACCCCTTTCTCTGCTCCTCTTTTTGTCAGAATTCCCTGTAAAAGGGATATGATGTGTCCTCCTCTCTTCCATTCACTCCTGTACCCATCCCAGTTCCCCACCCCCCTTCTCTCCTGAAGCTACCCCAACAAGGCACTCACCCCCACCACAGCCCCAGCACAGGGTACCCAGCGATCTCCACTTTGCTAAACCCAGCCAGTGGCCGGATCTCAGCCACATATCTTTGCTCTGTCAGCAGCAGGTGATGCAGCTGATCATCCTCTTCTGGAAATACTCTAGAAATTTTTCTGGCCCCCCAGAATCCCACACTTGCTGGGTGTCCTCCTCTCCTGTCTCACCGGCTGCTCCTCCTCGGGCTCCTTTGCTTGTTCTTCCTCATCCTCCAACCTCGAGTGTGCCCCAGGACTCAGTCCTTAGACTTCTTTTTGTACCAATGTTCACTCCCACCCATATGTTGATTTCCTAGTTTTCATCTGGCTATACATATTTAAAGAGTGTCAAAGATGAAAAAGTTATGCATACTGTAGAAGATGGAATAATTTCTGCCTCCCACCCCCGATTTATCCATGTCGACTCCCCAGAGCCTATGAATATGTTACCTGACATAGCAAAGGGGACTTTGGAGATGTGATTAAGTTAAAGATCCTGAGATTGGATTGTCCTGGATTATCCAAATGGGCCCAATGTGATCACAGGATCCCAGTAAGAAGGAAGCAGGAGGGTCAGAGTCAGCAAAAGTGATATGAAGATAGAAGCAGAGGTCAGAGAGAGATTTTAAGAGGCTACAGTGCTGGCTTTGAAGATGGAGGAAGGGGCCCCAAGCCAAGGAGTGCTGCTGGCCTCTAGAAGCTGCAAAAGGCAAGGGAATAGATTATCCCCCGGAACCTCCAGAAGGAATGCAGCTCTGCTGGCACCTTGACTTCAGCCCCAGAAGACCCATAATAAATTTGTGTTATGTGTTTACAGTAATTTGTTACAGCACCAATAGGACAAACTTACACACGTACTAAATAAAGTGTTTTGAAGTGTAGTATACTGATTTCTGCAAATTTCTTTGATATGCATCGGAAGGCGCTCAGGGAATTTCACCTCAAAATATGACTCCTTGGAATAAAGAGTATTTTGAATTAAAGGCCCTTAGAGAACAACAGACGTTAAAAGGGGCTTTCCCTCTATCTGCAAAAAAACAGACACACCCATCAAAAAGAACAATTGTTTTTCCTTTCCCTTCCTGTTATCTCAATATATGGCAGGAAAGAAGATCAAGAATGAAACCAGACCTGACCCAACCCATTTTAATCTCTCTGTAAAAGAGAATCTTTTACAAGGCAATCTGCTTCCCCCGTCCAATCATCCTCCCAAGTGTCTATTCATCCTAACCATCCTAACCATTCATAGGAACCATTTATTGCCCCTAAACAGAATTACCTATATTCCTCATCTCCCCCTCCTCTCTAAAATGAGGATACATACTCTTCCGGACCCCACTGGGATATTGGGTAATCACTCTGTGATTCTCCCCGTGTGCATGGTAAATAAAATTGTAATCTCTTTCTCTTTTTAATCTGCCTTATTGTGAACTGATCATTCAGCAAAACTTCCAAGGGCAACTTCCGAGGGTGAAGGGGAAGTTTTCCTTCTCCCAACACATCAGAAATAGAAGATAGGTTTACTGAACAGAAAAAGGGATAGACAGATGGTTAAAGGAATGATGAAGCAATGACAGAAAAATGTTAATGGTAAAATCGAGGTGGTGTGTATATGGGTGCTAACTTAAAATTCTTTCAATTTTTTTGTATGTTTGAAATTAGAAAAAACAAAATGTTGGGAAAAAGTTAAATAATATTATGATTTTTTTCCCACAATTAAATTTGTGTTATTTGCCTTCCAGAAAAGAAAAACGTGTCTTCTCTCTGACTCTTCCCCGAGGGAGCAAAGTCCTTGAATTTCTCTGGAAATTTTACTTCTATCTATTTGCATCGCCTGGTCTCCCCCTTGACATCAGTAGCAACAAGCTATAACCAACTGGGTTAACCAGCCTAAAAGAGGTATATAACTAGTGAAATGCTAAGATACAGATTTGCAAATGAATTGGCTCTATAACTTCTTCCTGAACCAAATGAGGTACTCTGAAAATTGATAACTGTTCCATACTTCAGGAAAAAAGCCAGGAAAAGAATTTTGAGATCACTTTCAAGAATAATATATCCCACTGTAACTGTTATGAGAAAATCCTTATTTCCATAGGAAACAGTACTGGACAGTTAAGAAAAGAGGCAGTTTTTAAGGGCCTTTTCATTTATTAGGGAGTAAGATTAAGAGAAAAATCTCTGGATGTGATTTCTTGGGTCAGAGGATGGAGGGCACACTGGAATTAAGAATTTTTTCTGATCCAGGTTGGGGGGAAGAGGTATTAATATTAATACTGAGCTGCTGTTTTTTTATACTCAGCATGCTTTTCCTTACTCTGCATCTTTCCTCCTCATCACTGTGTAGTGAGGTCAGGCTCAGGCCTGTGGGTTTCTGCCTAAGAAGGCAGACTACAGAGAATTTGGAGTCAGATTCTGGGCTTTTGAGTTTCTAAGCAGGCCTTTGAAATTCCTGACAGAAAAACAAGGATTTTAATTGATAAAACCTGCATTTTTTTGAGAGAGAATATCATTTCAAGTTATAAAATTTTGGTTGAAGAATCAAAAACAAAGCACTGAAGAAATCAGGGCATATAGTATAGTCCATCACCACTGGCCCTCTACCTGGCTGCATGTTAGAATCCCCTGGGGAAGTTTTTTTAAAAAATACCATTGCTTGCGCTGGGCCTTAGACAAGTTGAATGGAAATCTCTTGCTGTGGGCCTTCAGTATTAGTATTTTTAAAGTTTCCCTCCCACCTACCCACCCACACACTACATGACTCTGATAGGTTCTCAGAGGTGAGAAACACTGCCCAACCCAACAGATGAGAAACCCCATAGATGACTATGCAGACTTCCCAGCTCTTTGAAACTAGGTCAGAGGTCCTTGAATTGTCAGAGGAAAATCAGATAGGAGCTCTGGGCTTATACATTACTGTGGGCCTCTGGGAATGGGTCCTGCTCACTGTTTCTCTTTCTGTTGGAGGGTGATGGAATCCCTGATAGATTCAAGGGGCATCCAAAAGTGAGACAATTGATTCCAGACCTCACAGAGAGTTCTTTGGGCCAAGATGGTATGGCAGGTCTGGAGTAAAAATGGTAGGACATGGAATAGTGCCTAAGATGGACATCTGAGACCAGGGACAGCTCCATGGTTGTCAGCTGTGGACTGCTAAGGACCAGACCCCACCACAACTTCCACCACCATGGCATGATTTGCCTAGTACATAGATGCCCCTCTCCCCAACTTTTCCTGGGGCAAAGGAGAGATACATAGGTGAAATCTGAATTGACTGAGTTTAAATTCGAATTGACTATAAAAACACTGCACTGACTTTGATAACCAAGAGTTGACTAGAATAAAACTTGTAACAACAAAGATAAAACAAGGTTAAAATAGATAAGTGATGATTTCTATCACCAACAGAACTCCAACTTTTTTGGGAATGGCAATATGTGTAGCTAAAAACATTTCCAAGCATCCTTTTGACAGCCCCAAACAAGTGACTAAAGCAAAGATGTCAATCAATGGAGAGTTTATTAAGCCAAAGTTTGAGGACACGACTGGGAAAAACACAAGCCACAGGGGCATCCTGACTGTTTTTCTGGAGAGGGAGTTGGGAACTTCAGTGTTTAAGGGGAGAGGGCAAACAGAAGAAAGAGGAGGAGGGAGGGTGGGTAGCCAGGCAAATGGTTACATTCTTGTGAAGCCCAGGAAATCTACATTTTACATAAGATAAGGTGAATATTTGAAGGGAAAAAGGAAGTGAAGAATTAATTATGTAGATTTCCCTGGGTAGGTGGAAGAATGATCTTGCTTGTCTCTGTTCTGCACCTGGGAAGGTATTATTAGTGTGGAATTGAACAGACTTAGGAGTCTGAACAGTCTTAGGAGCTAGACTTAGCCTGTAGACCTACAGTTACAATTTACATGTCCTTGTTGATGGGAGGCCAGAGAGGAATTTCCTCATGAATGACCTATGTGGGCAGTCCTGTGTATGCCTGAAGCCTGTTACCTTTCCATAGAGATCTGGCCAATTCATAATGCCAGTAACAGCTATTCATTTGGAGCTGGGTGTTGTACCACTGGGTCTCTGGCCTTGACCTTCTCTTTTGCATAAGGAGTTTGGTGGGGTAGTCCTGAGATTTTTATTTTTTTTACACTTTGTAGATACAGTAGAGCAGATATTGTTGGATGGAGCTTGTGGAAAAATTCCTTAAAATGGAGTGTCTTTGCTGGCAATTTCCCTTTTGTCCTTTTTCTTTCCTCCCTCCTCCTCTAGACTAGATGGCTGGAGCTGCAGCCACCACTTTGTGACAAAGAGAGAAAGACCAAGAGAATCACAGAGACCTTGACTCTAGCAGCCTTGAGCCACTGAATCCATGCCAGCAACTGCCTGCTTCCAGACTCCTTACTAAGTGAGAAAAATAACTCTCTAATTTGATCAAGCCTCTGTTTCTTAGGCTTCTATTAATATATAGAGAGCCAAATGCAATTCTGAACTGATACAAAGAAAAAAGTTAAAACTTTCCAGAGGTAATCATTGTTGATGTGTTATTTTATTAATGTCCCTCTAGACTTTAAAAGTTTTATATATAAATGCAATATTCTAAAAAATGAGATTTTTTTAGAATCTTAAAAATATTCTTTAACTCTTTAAAAAGAAGATTTAATATCTTTAAAAATAAGGTTCTACACTATAGAATTTGATGTGAAGATTAAATGCAAGCTTTATTTAAGTAACAAATGTCTTGAAAATCCATAAGAAACTCAGTCTTTTATGGATCATACATTATTGGCTGTTTGTAGAGCTTTAAAGGGTCTGTAGGAAAGGAAAAATAATTTTCTCTTCCACCTTTCCTGAGTTCTTTGCTAGGACTCCTTTTAACAAAAGACAGATTAACGAGAGAAAAATAAACAAGTTTAATAACATGAACCTCCTGTATAAAAGGGAGATAACTAGGAGAAATGAGTAAATCTCTAGAGTAGATCTCAAAGGGGTAGTCTTAGAATTTAGGCTTAAATACCATTATCCTCTGACACAAAGAAAGAAGGATGTGAAGAGAGTCCCCATTAAGATGTGATAGCCAGGAAAAACACTGTAAAACAAAGGTAAGATTTGTTATGCAGATTTAATAGATGTCTTCTCCATTGATTATGGGGTCTCTAGGGCTTTAGTTATCCTTTTCATCCCCAGACTGGGAGACACACTTACAAATGGAGATTTCCTTTATTGATGTAAATTTCTCTTAGGAAGGTGTAACTTTTCAGAACTCTTATGCTGCAGTTTCTCAAAATAACCTCTCAAAATAATTAAGCTCAAATGAATTCTTATGCAAAAGAGGCATACTTGGAGTGGCTTATTCTGGTCTACTACACTCATATTTTGGGGGTGGGCATTTCCTAAATCTGATTAGGTCCAATCTCTATGATGCTATGAGTCATTATGGATTTTAGCAATAATAAAATTGTCAAAAGACATGAAACCTTCTGATTTATATTTTGAGATCAGAGGTGATAAATTTGGAAAACAGATGCAACTAGTTATTTGTAATTTCAGGAAGCAGAAAGGAAATGCCAGATATCATGCCTAAAATGTTAATTTGAGAAATGTGCTTATTGACTGCTATGAGAACTTGCCCTGCCAGTCTCCAGCTGCAGGGAGCAAAACTGACCAACAGAACCAGGTGCTGCACTTCAATGCCAGCTACTGCCTTCGCACCACGTCACATTTCCCAGGGGCTGCTCTCAGCCAGTGACTGAGTGAGGCAGCGATACTCAGGCAGGCCTATTTCTGTAAGATGCAGCACTCCTCTGGTGGGCAGCTTTGGCTGAAGGACACCGTCACGACCTTGCCATTGTCTAGCTGGGTAACTATTATAAGCCAGTGAGTTTCATTTTCCTGTCTTGAAAATAGAATATCTCCTCTCTACTCACAAAGTGTAGGTTTGTTATAAGGAATGAATGAACCACTACATGTCAGTTGCTTATACATAACAAGTGCTGCCTCTCTTTGTAGTAAGTTCTCAATGAATGAGAGTAGTTATCTCTTTGAAGAGTTGCTTTTTATGAGATCCAGGGTTTTTTATTTACTAACTCAAATGGCATATACCATTTCTTTGTTGTTGCTATTGATTTCATAATTATAGCTTTGTTATAGAGGGGTTTCATTCCTAGATATTAATTGAGGTGTTGGGTCTGTTTTTAAACTGATAAAAGGGCCACAAAGTGAGATTTGAAGAGAAAGAGGAAATTCACATACTAAATGTAACAGACTCTCTATTGTAAGTTAGAAGTATTGATTGTCATTCAGATAACCCACTTTCCCCAGTGTTAGCCTCTGATCTAGGTCTGTCCCATATGGACCTGTGTGATCTGGCATTTTCCTAACTGCCACCACCTTAAACTCACACATACTTACCCATGCACTGTGCTCAAGACACAATGCCATGTTTAACACTTGACATTCTTCAAGCAACACTTGCTTCTTCCCAGATGCCTACTTCGTGTCTAGAGTATCCCTCCATATTGTCTTCCCTTGGCTAACACCTGGGCCAAATCAGGACCCTATACCAAAGATGCTCATTCCAGGGTCTCTGGAGTCTATACAGCCGATGGCTCTCAAAAGCACCAGTTAGAATCAGCCAGAAGTTTCCAACAGCAAGAATACATATGCCAGCTAATGTTTACAGACATTAACCCTTTAACCCTCATAACAGCCCTATGAAGCATTTTTACAAAGGAGTAGGCAGAGAGGTCCCTATTCCACACGGATACATGTACAATTCTCCCTCACCCCAGCTATGTAGAGGGCATGCTTTCTAAGCCAAGATGACAGCATCCAGCTACGCTGTATACTATATGCAGATGGTGGAAATTACTGATTTATTCTATTAATACTCAAGTTATTTTAATAGAGGAGGGGGTTGCGTATGTGTATGTGTGTGTACAAACAAGCATACTGTCATTGTTCTTAGTTATCCACACCTAAGAAATAACCCACTAGATGGTCTCCATGCCTATAAGCGGTAGAGGAAAAAGAAATATCTGTTTTTCCCATCACTAGGTCCATGGCTGAGGCCCCTGTAACAAAACACAGATTAACAAGAGAAAAACAGCAAGGCATAGTGGCTTGGGCCAGTAATCCCAGCTACTTGGGAGGCTGAGGTGGGAGGATTGCTTGAGCCCAGGAATTTGAGACCAGCCTGGGCAACCTAATGAGACCTTGTCTTTAAAAATATTTTAAAAAAACGAAAAAAGAAAAACATACAAACTTCTTTAAGTTCTACATGACACAGGAGCCTTCATAAGGAAATAAAGAACCCAAATAAACAGGTAAACTTGTGTATTTTCACTGTGCTCAGATTGATGAGGAGTGGACAGTTGTGGAGAAATACGACAGGGACAGAAGGGTATGATCTAATATCAATGAACCGGGGGGATTTGGGCAAGACCTGTTTGTTCAGAGTCTTCTCTGTGTCACTGTGTCTTCAGAGATACTGATGTTCCCTTCGTCCATGTCTAGGAAGGGCACATCTTGAATGAGGATCTTGTGACCCGCTTTAGGAAAAAAGAGCAAGGGGAAGGTGAGAATGACCTTTTTACTTCTTCTCAAATGCCAAGCCAAGTGCCCGATATAGATTGTTCAGTGCCTTATTCCAAAATAAGACACAATGAGTGATGTAAAATTCTAGTATCTGTGAATTACAGTCATGCTTATTTTATATACAGTTTGTTCCCTAAAATTATGCCTAATTTATAATAATAATGATGTTGGGGCTCAGAACATGATACCCCAGAGTATGGCACTTTGGCATGCTGTGTACTTTGAGCTGAAGGAGCTTGGAAGGCCTCAGAAGCAAAGTCTCTCTGACTTCCTGCCCTCCTGTCTCTTGTCCCTCTTTCTCCTCCAGGGTGAGTCCTACAAACCAGAATTCCTCTTCCCCAAGGTGAGTCATAGAAACTAGAACCCATCTTCCCCAAAGCAAGCCATAAAGCCTAGAAAGGTCACTCTCTCCTTTCTCCCTTCTCTCTGAATGACCCGCAGTCTGGGGAGTAAAGGGGGGGTCCTACCCCACACCCAGGAGGAAGGAATGCTACAGGGAGAGGCCAAGAAGAATCTGAACAGAGACAGGACTTACCCTCAGTCTATTACTATTAGATCACATCCTTTTGTTCCATCACATTTCTACATGGCTGTCCCTTCTTCATCAGACCTAAGCCTAAAAACAGACAGTTCTCCCTAGGTCTTTGTGTCTTCATTTCTAATGTCTCCTGTGTCACGTAGCACTTTGATTAAATAATTTGCTATGCTCTTCTCTTATGTCAACTGAAGAATGATGAGGTTCATAAATTCGGAAAGGAGAGCTTTATCTCTCATGAAAGGTGGCAGCCCCCAGGGCGGCATGGCCATTCTGACAAGCCGGAGAGCAACAGCCTCCACGCAGAAGCCGGGAACTCGTACTTTGAACAGCAACAGGAACAGAAATTTATGCTGAGCAGGGTGGCCGAATGCATGTATTTAACAAGCTATAGGAGTCCTGAATATTTATGAGAGACATGCACATGCACAAGTGAGCTTCATGCTACTTCATGGGACCCATGTTCAGAAAATAGTGGCACTAGTATCACCTAAGGATGGAGTTTTTGGCCCTCTGATGTCAAAAGGTGAGGCAGAGGACACAAAAATGCTCTTTGCGCAATGTCTGTAGATTGGTCAGAACCACTCCATGGTCGGCGGCCCCTTATTGGGAAAAAATAACTAGTCAGTCGTGGTGCCGAAACTGCACAGAGGGAGGAGCCTCGTTAGGCGGTTGATTGCAATCAGCGGTGGAGCAAGTCGTTACAAAAGCTTGGTTCAGAGAAAGGGGGTATAAGGGGGCATGCCCGATCTCCCATCCCGTCATGGCTGGGAACTCAGTTTTAAGGTTTCTCTGGGGTCCCCTTGGCCAAAAGGGGGTCCATTTAGTCAGTCGGGGACTTAGGGTTTGATTCTCATTTCTTACTTGTTAACCTCTGTCTTTTGTTATAGGAGCGTCTGCCATGCCCCTTATGATGGGTGAGGAAAGGTATCACAACTTTCTGCCCCTACAAGAGTGACAGCTAATATTTCTGAGCACTTCCCCATGCCACACCCTCAGTCCATCCCATGTGTACCGTATTCACCTCCACAGCCGTCCCCGGGACAGAGATGGCCAGTGCTCCCCTCCAGGGAGGAGAGGGAGGCTCTGAGAAATGACTTGCCCTGCCCAAAGCCGCACAGCTGGGAAGTATCAGCCCCCGGGGTGAGACCTCAGGCTTTGTCTGCTTCCAGAATCCATGCTCTCAGTCACACAGCACGCTGGGGTAAAAGTGGCCGGTGTACTTAAAACATTTGACTTAAAAATAAGGAGCGCTGGGTGCAGAGAGAACAAAAGGGGAAATCTATGAACTAACAGGACCTGTCCTTCCAGCAGAAATCTTCCCTTAACTCCTCCGGAGAATGGAAGGCTCAAGCCACAGGGAAGCAAAAGCATGAAAGGGCCAGGACGTCATTCAGGAGCTTCATAGGGTGGGGGTGGGGAGCTTTGTGTCTCACCTCAACACTATTCTTTCTTCAAATTCGCCTCTTCTTTCCTGAACCCGTGTCATTCAGTTCCAGCAGTGCCCTTTCTCCCTGCCTCCTCATCTGTCCTGTGGATGATTTTTATTGACACCCTATTCTCTTTGAGCCTCCTGACGTATAGTAATGCATATTAGCAATTTATAAACTCGCTTTCAAAGACACCACAGGAACAGTATACAACTTTTCACACATTGCTCTCTCCTATTCTAACAACAACAAAAAAATAAGCGTACAATGGAAGACAGTGAGTTAAAGGAAAGGTCTTCAGTGGTAGCAATTGATTTTCTGTGAAGTCTTTGCCTAGAATGCCTTTTAGAGAACAGCAGGGCTCCCCCCACACTTCCCAGGGGTTCTCAGAACCATTCTTTTCTCTCATCTGGTGAGTGGAGGTGTCAAGTCACACGGGAGAGCAGTGGGTACTCAGCCCCAACCTTCATTATCTATTCAGGGGGCACGGCACACTAGAAGTTGCCTGAAACCAGCTCTAATGACATACACCAGCAGCATTTAGTCAGACAATGTGGACATAATTACTGCCTTCAACCTGGTAGCTGGGGAAAAATCTACCAATCGAAAGCTTTGTAATATGGCGTCTGCGTGAGGACAGGTCTCACAGCCTCCCACGGCAGGGGGGAAGCCTCCTGGAGGGTGCAGCCCGTGTCTCTGATGACTTCTGGATCTTCCCCTTCACAGCTGAAAAGACGCTGGGGAGAAACATGACAGATGATTTTATTCCTAGAAAAAAACCATTTGTTTTAATCCTAAGAGGCAATACTTTAGCATTTTCCAATGGAAATACAGTCAACCCTTAAAAAAACAGCTGAGGTTAGGGTACCAGCTTCTCATCCACATGGAAATCCATGCATAACTTTTGACTCCCCCAAAACCTTACTAATAGCCTACTGTTCACCAGAAGCCTTATGGATAATACAAACAGTCAGCTAACACACACATTGTATGTTATATGTATTATATACTGTGTTCTTACACTAAAGTAAGCCAGAGGGGAAAAAACATGTTATTGAGAAAGTCATAATGAAGGAAAAGCATACTGACTACCCATTAAGTGAAAGTGGAGGTCTTCATCCTCACTGCCTTCACTTGAGCAGGCTGAGGAGGAGAAGGAAGAGGAGGGATTGGCCTTGCTCTCTCAGGGGTGGCGGAGGGAGAGGAGGATGTGGAAGGGGAGGCCAGAGAGGCAGGTACTATCAATGTAACTGTATGGAAATAACATTGTCATTTCTCTCTAACTTTTTTGCTTTTTCATTTCTCTAAAAATGTTTCTATATGGTAACGGTGCCAATCCGTCTTCCACAGTTTGCTTTAGTTTCAGTGCCCATATCACACAGAAGGGTTTATGTCTTAAAAGAAGTCAAGAGTAGTCTTGAATGATTGGAACCCTTCTTCCAGACTGCCTAATGTCAGTTGGTTTCTGGCACTGCTTCTATGTCTTCCGCCTCACCATCTGGCACTGGTTTGGAAGCACTCATCCCCATCGAGTCATCTTCTGTCCATTCCTCGGGTGTGGTGTCTGTTAGCTTTGAATTTCTCCAAGAATCCATATCTTAAAACGCTCCACACACACCCCACCTTTTTTTTTTTTTTATCATACCCACAATCTCCTTCGTGATTTTCTTGATTGGCTCTGTTGTAAATCCTGTGACGTCATGCACAACATCTGGACACACTTTTCTCTGGCAGAAATTTATTGTTCCAGGCTCAATGGCTTTCACGGCTTTTTCTATAACAATAACGGCATCTTCAATGGTGTGATGTTTCCAACCTTTTATGCTATTCTTTCTGTCAGGGTTCTCTTACGTAGCATTGACAGTCCTTTTCATGTGTACCAGGTGAAGAGGTTCTTACGACTCTCTGACTTAGAGGCTGAATTGCAGACATTGGGTCTGGGGGCAAGGAGACCACTTCAACGCTTTTGGTGTTGAACTCATGGGCATTTGGGTTGCCAGGGGCATTTTTCAATATCAAAAGAACTTTAAAAGGCATTCCCTGACTAGCAAGGTACTTCCTGACTTCAAGGACAAAGCATTGATGAAACTAATCCAGAAAAAGAGTTCTCATCACCCAGGCCTTCTTGTACAACCAAAAGACTGGTAAGTTGGTCTTTATCTTTTCCTTTGAAGGCTTGGGGGTTAGCAGCTTTATAGCTAAGGGCAGTCCTGATCATAAGCCCAACTACATTTGCACAAAACAGTAGAGTTAACCTATCCCTTCCTGCCTTAAATCCTGGTGGTTATTTCTGAATGTCTTTTCTGGCATTTTTCCCCCAGAATAAGACACTTTTGTCTGCATTAAAAACCTATTCAGGCATATATCTTTTCTCCTCAGTGCTTTCCTTAATGGTATCTGGGAACTGGGCTACTTCCACTTGGTTGGCAGAAGTTGTTTCTCTTGTTATCTTGACATTTTTAAGCTAAACTTCTTTCTAAAATTATCAAACCATCCTTTGCTGGCATTAAATTCTTCAGCTGTAAGCTGAGCACACTGTTTCATGCCTATGTTATCTCAGCATTTGGGAGGCCAAGGTGGGAAGATTGCTTGAGGTCAGGAGTTAGAGACCAGCTTGGGCAACATAGCAAGACCTCATCTCTACAAAAAATAAAACAAATAAAATAAAAATAAAAATTCTCCAGCTTTAGATCCCTCATCTTCCTTTTGCTTTAAATTGTCATATAATGACTTTGCTTTTTCTTAAATTATATTAGAGTCTATAGGTATTCCTTTCTTATAGCAATCATTACCCATATAAAAGCTGCATTTTCAATACAAATAAAAAGGTATGTCACAAAAAGTGCACAGTTTTCATGCCTGCTGTCACAGTTACAGCAACAGCTTCACGAATTTCCTTTTCTTTTTTACAGTGGTCCTTAACACTGGATTCATTTATCTTGAAATAGTGGGCAACCACAGCTGCCGTCCTCAATCTACACTACATATCAAACAATTCAACTTTTTCTTGTAATGTCATGACTTTTCTGTTTCATGGGAGCACTTCCAACATCACTAGAGGCACTTTATATGGGTTCCATGGTATTATTCAAAGTTTACAGTGTTGCACTAAACACAATGAAAAATATACCAAAACTGTGAGAGATCACTTTTTACTGTGATATGCAATTAATTGGAGAGATGAACTGCTCACACAGAGATGAGCAATGTCACACGGTGTTTTAAGGGGAAATTCTCAACACTTGAGCTCACCACAATAGAAACAAGAGGTGGCTATGAAATTATTACAGTAATACAGAATGCACTATAGTTAATTTGATGCAGTTATGATTTAATCCTCACTTTTATATTTGTTTATATTATCTTAACTGTAAATGGTGTCATGTACGGTCTGCAAGTATTTGTGTGCATGAGTTTTCATAAATTTTAATTTTTTATAATAGATTTGTGTATTTTTCTGGTAGTCGATGATAAAATAGACCAGTATCTACATATATTTTATGCATTCCTGATATACTTAACTTTTTAAAATCCTTTTGATATTTCTAGGTCATGCAGTTAGTCTGTAAGTTTCTTCAAATTGTTGCAAATCTCCAAAAAATTTTCCAATATATTTATTGAAAAAATTTGCATATAAGTAGACCCATGCTGTTCAAACTATGTTGTTCACAAGTCCACTGTATAGTGCAAACCACATTTGTAATTTTAATTTCCCTAGTAGTCACATTGAAAAAAGTAAAAATAGGTAAAATTAATTTTAATAATATATTTTATGTAACCTAATATACCCCAAACATTATCATTTCAACATGTAATCAATATAAAAACATTTCCAAATGAGCTATTTTATTTTATTTTATTTTATTGAGACAGAGTCTTACTCTGTTGCCCGGGCTAGAGTGCCATGACATCAGCCTAGCTCACAGCAACCTCCAACTCCTGGGCTCAAACAATCCTTTTGCCTCAGCCTCCTGAGTAGCTGCGATTGCAGGCATGTACTACCATGCTCAGCTAAATTTTTTCTATATATTTTCAGTTGGCCAATTAATTTCTTTCTATTTTTAGTAGAGATGGGGTCTTACTCTTGCTCAGGCTGGTTTTGAACTGCTGACCTTGAGTGATCCTCCTGCCTCAGCCTCCCAGAGTGCTAGGATTATAGGTGTGAGCCACCACGCCCAGCCCTAAATGAGCTGTTTTACATTCGTTTATTTCATACTAAATCTCTGAACTCCAATGTGTATTTCACATGAACAGCACATGTGGATTTGTACCACATTTGAAGTGCACTCTTGAGGTGGCTCATGGCTATTGTACCAGACAGAGCAGATACAGATGTTACTTAATGTCAGTGTAGGTATACATTTCTTTAATTGGATCTTAATAAAACTCAGGTTTCATATAAAAACAGGGCATATAACTCTGTAGTATTATTTCTGCTTGCTATCAAGAAAATTGCACACACCTTCAGGAAAGGACTCAACTCATAGCAAGGCATGTAGTGTTTCCATGTGTATGAATGATGTTGACAACTTAGTGGATCATTACAGTTTTTAAAATATCAATTATTAGTCTGCTTGTCAATTTTTATACAACTCTATCTCCAAACATTTTCATTTTTGGAGTGATCTCTACAGTCTTATATCTAACCATCTATCCAACTTCTACACTTAAAGACATCTCAAAACAACATGTCCAAGATTGGATTTTTTATTTATCCTCCTACCTCCTGCGGCCAAAAAAAACCCAAAACAACAACAACAACAACAACAAAAACCCTTGCTCTACCTTCAGTCCTCTGCATCTTAATTGATAGCAGTTTCATCCTTGAAATTGCTCAAGCCAAAAACTTTAGTCATCTTGATTCCTGTCTTTCTCTCACACCACACATCCAATCTGTCAACACATCTTGTTGGCTGGACCTTAAAATTTATCCAGAATCCAATCACTTCTCACCAACTTTTCTGTGATGAGCTACAGGACATGCTACCCCAAAATATGGCACCTTGGCCTTTGAGAAAGGAGCAAAAATAAAAAGGTCACTCTCACCTTCCCCTCACCCTTCTCCTCTGAAGCAGGTTATGAAACTTTCATTTAAGAGATGTCCTCCCCATATCTAGAGGAAAGGAATACCCTATCTCTTGTTTTAATTCATTCCTGATGATGTAATGAAATATCCTACACTGGATAATTTTTAAACAGAAATTTATTTCTTTTAGTTCTGGTAGCTTAGAAGTTCAAGATCAAGGCACCAGCAGGTTCAATGTCCGATGAGGGCCTGTTCCATAGATGACATCTTCCTGAGGTGGCATCTTCACATGGCAGAAGGGGCATATGGCAAAAGGGGGGCTAGCTAGCTCCCTCCAGCCCTTTTATAAGGCCCTAATCCCATCCATGAAGGCAGAGCCTCCCAAAGGCCCCATCTCTCAACACTGTTGCATTGGGGATTAAATTTCAACATACATTTTAGAGGGGACATCAACTTTCAAACCATAGCATCTCTGAAGACACAAGGATGCAGAGAAGAATCTGAATGAACAGGTCTTGCTAAGTTTCCCCAAGTTTATTATCATTAGATCATACTCATTTGTCCTCCAATCACATTTCTCAGCCAACTGTCCATGCCTCATCAAATATAAGCATAAAAATACATCAGTTTACCTGTTTCTTTGGCTCTTCATTTCCTTACAAAGGCTTCTGTGTCACATAGAACTTAGATTAAATAAATAAATGTGTATGCTTTTCTCTTGTTAATCTGCCTTTATTATAGGGTCCTCAACCACAAGTCTAGCCATGGGTAAGGAAAAGATATTTCTTTTCCTCCATACCTGCTACCAGCCTGGTCTAAGCCTCTCATCTTGGGATTCAGAAGAGTCTTTTTTAAAAACCTAAGTCAAATCAGTCTGTCTTGCTTTAAAACAAAAAAAAAAAATCGGATGACTACTTATTTCACACTGAGTAAAAACCAAAGTAATTAGAATGCCCTATAAAACTAAATATGATCAGCCCCTCCTTCCCCGTTACCGGGCAGACCTCATATCCTCACTCTCCCCCTCCTCACTCTGCTCGGCCACAGTGGCCCTCGCTGTTTCTAGAATGTGCCAGGCACACCCCTGCTTCAGGTCCCGTTCCCTGGCAGACACCTTCCTTTAGTCACTCCCTTTCCTCCTTCAAGTCTCCCAGAGCTCCTTTCCTAAGGACTTCCTTCTCTGATCCATCTACTTAATCCCACCCTCTCTCTCCAGTCTATCCCCACCTACGCACTGGGGATCCTCCATATCCTGATCTCCTGTCCCACAGCTCTGGAACACTCTCCCCGCAGACTCCCACATGGCTCCCTACCCCCCTCACCGGGCACAGGGCACATGGGAGACACGCAATAAACATTTGATGAATGAATGAATTTTCATTATGCAAGATGAAGTATACCGGTAAAATTTCTAACAGCTTAAAAATATTTATTGACATTTTCTTCCCACACCATCTACAGACAATTTATGGGCAGTTTTGTTCGGTGTTTGTGGCTTTATTACAGCAAAATGCAGGATCAGCTCTTCACAAATTTATGAAATTGATAAAATTTCTCTTCCTTGCCTTCCTACCTTGTGTTTCAACACTGTGCCCCTATCTCTTTTGCCTTCTATCTTGTGTTTATTGAACTCCAATTTAGGCCAATTATCAAGAACACAAAAGAGCAGTGATGGAAATGTCCTATCTCGTCACAGTCCAGCATAGCAGTCACTAGCCACACGTGGTTACTGAGCACTTGAAATGTGTGCCTGGTACAACGAAGGAGCTGAAGTTTTAATTTTATTTAATTTTAATTCATTTAAACTTAAATAGCTACACATGGCTGGGGGCTGGCATATTGGAAAGTGTAGCTCTATCCTTAAAGGACATTTATAGCTCTTTGAGGAAAAACATGTCTTTTCACCAAACTGCCCTGACAAATACCTCATGCATCATCATATGGATTCATAAGAAAACCAGTTAGTATTCCCTCTTATTTAGAATTTGGGAAAGTATTATAGTAAGAAATGACTTACTGAGAGTCAAATTTTAGAACAAATACAAAGCTTTAAATGGAATCTAAGATGGGCAGGGTTGGGAGAAGGGAGACTGGAATGAGGTTTCTTCCCATCTCTTTTCCAATGTTTCACTGCCAAGAACAGAGATGATAATAATAATGTCCCTTCATTGAGTGCTGTGCCAGGCTTTGTGCAAGCATTTTTACCAATAATCCCATCAAGTTCTCATAACAACTCTGTGAGATCCATTGAACTATTAATATTATTACTCCCATTATACAGGTGAAGAAACTGAGCTTCTGAGTGCACAGCTTCCCCACGCAGCTGGCCAGAGCGGCTGACAGTTTGTACCATCCCGGGGTCTAAGCAGTGTGCTGTGTGCTCTCTTTCCCCTCCCAGGGCCGACACTCTAAATATCTTTAAAATAACTCAATGTAAATTAAGAGCACCTCCATCATCTTTGCTACATTTATACAAAAGACTAAGTGGCTTAAAATCTGCAATTAAAGCTGATTTAGAAGTCACTTATTAAAATGCTTAGCTTATTTTTTTTTTAAGTCAGAGCAAGGGAATCAAAAGAGGTAGACCATTAGGCTCTAGTTTTGCGATATGAACAGTTCTGCCCAGTTGCTCTCCTCTCCTCATTACAGTTCCATGAGGGGGTACAGATTTTATCGAAGTCCCCATTTTAAAATGTGAAAATAATAATCCGCCACAGTGAATAGCAGCGAAGAATGTCCCACCCTCAAGCATGCCCACCCTGCTATGGGCTTTACTTCTCCGCCCAGCAGGGGAGCCCGGGCGCTTTATAATTACACATTAATGAAGAACAGAATCCTTCCTCATTTTATTTTGCATTTCATTTCCAGAGTAATTTGATGTGTGTGTGGAGAAGGGCGGGTATGAGGAAATGTAAACAGTACTCATTGATCACAGCTTTAATTTAGACCAGATCTCTGCCTAATGCAATTCCGAGGAGCACAGCTTATACCAGCGAGCGGTAAACACGGATGAAGATCAGCTGCAGGAAGGGGCGGGACAACATTTCTGCTGAGTATGCCCACTGGTGAAAAAAACGAACAAAAAACTCCAATACATTCATAACTGGCCACATAATTTTGGCCAATGTATAGAAATCATGACCAAATTTTGGTTTAAAACTATCTGGTACTAAGAGGTATGTTCTCCTAACGATCCAGTTTACTGCCTTCCTTCAGACCCACGGCCATACCTTTGACCTTGTTATACTAAAGCTAGTACCAACCTGCAGTATTCTGTTGCTGCCATAGCAAATTACCACAAACTTAGTGGCTTAAGCAACACAAATGTATCTTAGAGTTCTGTAGTTCAGAAGCCTGACATGGGACTCACAGAGCTAAAATCAAGGCATTGATGGGGCTGTGTTGCTTTCTGTAGGCTTTGGGTTGAATCCATTGCCTTCCCTTTTGCAGCTTCAAAAGGCCACCTGCATTCGTTCATTCTTGGCCCCCTTCCTCCATCTTCAAAGCCAGCAAAGGTGAATTGGGTCCTTCGTACATTGTGTCACTCTGACCTTCTCCTGTAGTCACGTCTGCCTCTCTGACTCTCTTCTTTTACCACCATCTTCCATTTTTTAAGGACTCCATGATTACTTTGGGCCCATCCTGATAATCTTCATATCCTAAGGTCACTCATTAGCAATCTTAATTTGATCTGCAATCTTAATTCTCCTTTGCCATGTAACATAACATATTCACAGATTCCAACGATTAGCATATGGACATCTTTGGGAGAGCACTATTCTGCCTACCACATGTCCCAACTCCAGTAATCCTTCTACCCCCTGGGACCTAAGCTCTATTATTCCTACAACCTGAACTCTCCCTCACCTTTCTTATTTATCTTCACTTCCCTTCTTATTCAGCCTGAATTCCATGATTAATTATTATGCTCACATCTTTCATACATCCTCAACTCCCTTGTCCCCCTCTCTTGCTTCATTGTTCTTACTTAGCAAAACATCCAGTTCTCTTCCTACTCTGAACTTGCATCTATGAAGCTAAAAATCTGACCAGAGCAAACGTGCCATTACATAGGAGTATAATGCTTCCCACCAAGCATATGACATTTCCTGATCCTTTCGCTCTCCTACATGACAATTTCATACTTTTTCTATCCTTAAACTTCCAGCTCCACCTCCCCTATTCACACTTTCAGGCAATGACCTATTCCACTGAGAAAACAGAAGTAGCAGAAGAGAACCTTCTGCATTTCCTTCCATCACATCTACCTACTCACAAGCACGTGAGGTTGACACCATGCCCAGACATTGTCCCAGGCTAACACCTATTCTTCTTGGTATTTGCCAATAATTTACTCTCCCCTAAGTTCTCTACATCCTCTCTCCCCCTACCCTATGAAGAGGGTATATAGGCATCTAGATCTCACTGGGATTTTGGGTACTCACTTTGGATGTTCAATGCCTTTCCTCCTGATACACTATGAACTGTCCTCTCTCCATGCAAGGCCAGTCCCTCCTCTCTGTCGAAATTCAAGCCTCTCTACTGAATCATTCCCATTAGCACAAAAGCATGTACTATCTGTCTTATCCTAAAAACAAACAAACAAAGTGCCTCTGTGGACCCCATTGACCCTTCCAGCTAACACTCTATTTCTCTCCTATGCTTTAGAGCAAAACTCCTCAAAAAAGTCACTTATATTTGCTGTCTCCCATTTCTCTCCTTTAATTCTCTTTTAACCTTTTTCAGTCAGGCTTTTCATTCCACCATGCAACCCAAACTGCTACTACTGTTAAGGTCACCAATGACTGACATGTTGGTAAATCCAAAGGTCAATTTTTAGTACTAATCTTACTTTATATATTGATTGCTCTGTCATCCTTGAAATACTGTCTTCATTTGTCTTTCAGGACTCTCCTGATTTTCCTCCTACATCACTGGCCACTTCTCAGTCTCCTTCGATGATTCCTCCCGGACTGAAAAACCAGATCAATCCTCAGGCCTCATGTCTATCTATACATTCTTCTTACTGAGCTCATTGGTGTTTATGGCTTTAAACACACCTATATGCTGATGATCCTCGAGGGTCTTTATCCAAACCTAACATTTCCCCTGACCCAATACTTGTATCCAGTTGCTTACATAGGCGAGGAGAAACATTTTTCCTCTAACCCCTGAAGGCTCAAAAATTAAGGCTATAAAATATACTGATCATAGACAGATGAACAGGAGAAAAAGTAGACAAATTTATTATGTGCAGAGGGGCATCACATGAAGGAAGAATGAAGGAATACCTGAAAACCCAGTGGGATCTTTTTACCCTCTTTATAGGGAAGAGAGGTAGGGGCATGTAAGCAACCTAGGGGAGAAGGAATGATTTGGGGGAAAGATGAACAGGCACAGAGAAGGACAGGTGATAGCCTGTGTCTGTCTGGGCATGGTGTGGACCTCCGGTCTCCTCTCCTGTGATCTGAGTCAATCTTCCCTGGGTGATGAAATTCCTGGGGAAGGGTTTCATGACAATGGAGGTCCGTTGGGAGGATCCATCTTCAGGGAGATGAGGGGGAACTCAGAGAAAGCTTCTGCCTATATTTGTTATTCCCTAAGGGCCCTCTGTATGACGTAATCAGCATACCAAAGTGGCATATTTTGGGATGGCATTTCCTGAACTTCTTCTTTTCCCCTGTCTGAAACTTCCCTAGAAATTTCACATACTGAAAGCTGAGTCGTTGGTTGAAAAGAGAAAAATCAAGTTAGTAGCTGAGTGGTAAGAGACCTGGGAATAGGTCAGTCCAATTAGATACTTGTGTCTCATTTCAGGAGGTTGTGTTGCTGGTGGGCTCCCATCAAAGTCAGCCTCTGTATGGTGCAAGCAAACAGGTATTTCATAAGAGGAATTTCTATAGAAACAAAAGAAAACCCAAGCTTGGTGTTTGGAGCAGTCTGTAAACTATTAATAGTCCCTGAGTCTGGAGGGCATCCAGTTGAGAAAATTTCTAGATGGTGGACTTAAAGCATCTTCAGTTGGAGTAAGAGCAGGCAGTGGCAATCCGACAGATTTTCCTGGTTTGCGGTTTGGACCAAGTGTTCCTGTGAACCTTCTGAGCAGTCAACGGGCATGAAGATTGTCCATCCATAAGTTATTGCGGTGGTTTCTCTGAAGTCTAAATCAAGTCATTCAGTTTCAGCCTGCAGGGCTTTAGGAAAAGGGCAATTTTAATTTCAGCAATTCCAAGTCAGAAACATGGAAGAAAAATTGCAAATATCCATTTGGAGAGTTGCAGTGCCAGATATTAGAGGAAACTGAAAGAATTCAGGATCCAGTCCAGTTTACAGGTAGAAAACAAACCCTCAAAAACAACAAGCTAGAACCTAATAACACAGGCACTATAATTTTCTTCTGAAATAATTTTTTTTCTCTTCAATCATCCATATTTTTATCAAAGATAATCACAGTAAAATGAATGTATTTGCAAAATAAGTTTAGTGTCATTAATCTTGGCTTGATTATTTACATAAGTGCAGCAAGAATAGTGATTGGCAATGAAGGCTCGTTTTAAGGGTGCTTTGCTGGAACTTTTGATAAGAAATCTCAGATTAGACTTTTAAAAAGCCATCCAGGCTAGAAAACCAAGCCAAGGACTCACCATCAGACTTTGCCTGTAATACTTATAGATTTGGTGAATTTTTCTCTTCTTGAGGTCCCCAAAATAACCTGAGGTTCCTGAACCTGCTAGAAATTGGCATTCTTACTCACTACAAGGCTAGGAACCCTGTAAGGAAAGCATGTATTCAAGGTTCCAAGCCAGTTTTTCTAGGGGGGGACTTACTGATTCCATAAAGTCTGCCTTAGTTTCTTAAAACTGTCTGGTTATATATGAAAATACAACATTTCAATAAAAGTAATATAACCAGTGATTCCAATTGTATCATTTTATAAAAAGCACAGATTCTTATTAAACTTATGCAAGTAACTACTACTATAAAATAAGAATACTCATAAATGGTTTCTAAATTCTGGAAAAATCAGGTAAGAAGAAAATTGTAAATGTTTCATTTCTATTTACAAAAGTATAATTTACCAAATTGCTGTAAGTTATAAATAGCTTAAGAGAAAAAAAAAGTTTCTGTAAATCTGGAAAACAAAACATTTAAAAAACCTGTAACATTTTAACTAAAAGTCATAAAACCTTTATTCTCATTAGTTCATTTAGTCTCATACAATTAATTCTTGTTCTGTTTAATGAAGCCATCAGTTTCTTCATTAGAGTTTTGGAAATTCTTACTCAGTCCAATGGTATGATTAAAGTCATAAGAAACCTGTATTCAAAAGTATTTGTTAGAGTCTTTTCCATGAATCTCCTTGAAGAAAAAGCAGTTTTGGACTGTGGCTGATTGCAAATGCTTTTGAAGAAGAATCAAAGTAAATGACTAGCTCTTGTAGATAAAAATGACCAAAAAGTTTAAGATATGATGAAAGTTCATTATAATAATGACACAATTGACAATGAAATTTAGTTATTTTTATGGTATGTAATAGTTGAACATAATAACCAAAATCGTGACTGATAATATATTAGATTTCTAGGAATCTCACATAATTTTTAGAACACCAATATCAGTGACCTACACATAAATATAATTTTAAGAAGCTTAGCATCACTTATTATTTGCCAATGCTTCCCATATAATTCAACATATCAAATAATCCTACTTATTTTCATATCTCTTTTACAAGGTAAGAGACACATCCTTCAAGGCTTTCCAGGGGCCCAAATGGAAAATTCCAAAGTTAATTCAAGGTCAAAAAAGCATAATTTAAAATTTTATTTTAGGAAGTTTGTCAAAAATGTCTAAAGGTTTAAAACAATTAAATGCGGTCTTGGTTCTCTATTTAATCAAAGAGATAATAAAAAATTTTAAAGGCAAATACAGGTTACACAGATGTGATCAAAAACTTAGGTCTTTTATATTGAGAAGATTCAATTTTTCCCAAGTAATCAAAGACCTAAAAAAAAAAAAACATCAAGCATAAGAAATTGTCTTAATAAAACACAAAATCTTTGTTTCCTAGACCAATTGCTTAAGAGTAAAAAAAGAAAACCCTTCACATTCTCAGAGCAATACTTCAAGAAAACTTTGTCATTTTAACAGAGATCTTCCAGAACCATGAGATACCCCCAGTTACAGACCTACTAATTTGACACCAGCCAAGTGATTCTAGGATAAGAGTTTCCCAGCACTAACCCAGCAACAAAAGTTGATACAACAAAAGCCCCTTGTAGACTGGGACCTTTTTATTAAAACAAACTCCCCTGAGGGCAGGCACAGTTGGACAAAGAATGCTGCTTGTCAACTCATGTCTTGGGCTCCCAGCCTATTCTACTGGCTGCCTGATACAAGCTGATTATTTGTACCCCTGGATGGCAGAGACCAGAGAAGAGTGTTCTCACTGGTCAAAAAGCCAACCTCTCAAGACATAAAATAAGATTAAAGGAGAAGCTCTTCCAGTTTTCATGGGGACCCATGGCAAAGTTTCTCTGAGCAGATGGCAGTCTGGTGAGAACAGTGAACTCAGTCTGGGGCCAGATCAAACAACAGGGTTATTAGGGCCTATGCCTGTATTCTGTCCTATAATTCTCTTTACAACACATGACAAGAGACAGACACAAGGGAAAACAATGACCACCTCTGGGAGAAAAGGGATCAGAAAACAAGAGTACTTATAACAACCCCCCCCCCAAACACACACACACACACACACACACACACACACACACACACACACACACACGAGAGTTGCTATACCCAAAACTAGTTTACACAAATGTTTTCTCCCACCAGTATTAATTTGGAAAGGAAAAAGCCAGGAGAGACTCTCACCACCTTTGCTTGACTGAACTCTACAGGCAGAGATCCAAGACACTGACATGACAAGAATTCTTACCGTTTGCTGGCTTTGTCAGATCCCAGGGTCTCTAATCTGTGGCCTTGAAGCTAGCAGCGATTTGATCCAACCTTTGTTGCCAGAAGTGTAGGCGAGGGAAAACTTTCCCTCTACCCTCTGAGAGCTTGAAAATTGAGTCTGTGAAATAAACTGACAGTAGACAAATTGACAGGAAAAAAGATATATAAATTTATTACATGCATAGGGGCATCCCATGAACTAAAAATGAATATCCCAAATCCCAGTAAGATCTAGAACAGGGATCCTCAAACTTTTTAAAATAGAGGGCCAGTTCACTGTCCCTCAGACCGTTGGAGGGCTGGACTATAGTTTAAAAGAAAACTACGAACAAATTCCTATGCACACTGCACATATCTTATTTTGGAGTAAAAAAACAAACGGGCAAAAACACCCACATGTGGCCCTCGGGCTGTAGTTTGAGGACGCCTGATCTAGAAGCATTTATACCCTCTTCAGGGAGGAGTTGGGAAGGACAATATAAGCAACTTAGGGAAGAGTAACTGATTTGGGGGAAGGATAATAGGGACCCAGAACACATGATAGCCTGGGACAGTCTCTCTGGGTATGGTGTGGACCTCCAGTTTCCTCTCCTGTGATCTGGGTCAATCTTCCCTGGTTGATGAAATTCCTGGGGAGGGGTTTCATGACAATGGAGGTCCTTTTGGAGGATCCATCTTCAGGCAGATAAGGGGAGCTCAGAGAAAGCCTCCACCTGTGTTTGTTTTTCCCCAAGGGCCATCTGTTTGAAGTAATCATCATACCAAAGTGGCATATTTGGGGGTGGCATTTCCTGAACTCCTTCACTTATTTGACATGGGAACTTAAATTCCTGACAGATATCTCAAAACTGAACATGTCCCAAACTGGCTAATGATCTCCTCAAAACTTGATCTACCTGCAGTCTTCTACATTTCAGTACATAGCAAGTCCATCTTCTTGTTGCTTAGGCCAAAAACTTTACCTCATCCTTGACTCCCCTCTCTCTCTTATCTCCATATCCATTCTACTGCAAATCCATGACTTTCAAAGGAGACCAAGACGCCATCCACTTCTCACCAGCTCCACTGCTAACATGTTAGCCCAAGCCACTGTGATCTGGCCTCGGTTACTGTAATAACCCCCAACTAGTTTTCTTGCTTCCACGCTTGCCCCACCCCCATAGTCCCTTACGACACAGCAGCCAGAGTGATCCCTGTGGCTTGTGTGTAAGTCACGCATGTCCCAGTATACTCACTGGCCCCTGGAGGTCCTGGCCCCACTTATCTCCACTGTTCTCCCCTTGCTTGTTCCCCTGCAACTGCACTGGCCTGGGAGGTTTTCGAACCCACTAGACTTGCCACCCAGGGCTCTGGATTTGCTATTCCCTCTGCCTGGACCACTCCTCATCGCTCTATAACCCTCTCGGCGTATAGCCATATGATTTGCTCCCCTGTTAATATCATTCTCCCAAGAAAACACTGACTTTAAGCCTTCCAATGGTTCTGTCCTAAAGGTAAAACCCAAGCTTGCCCTACAAGCCCTGGAGCAATCTGATCCCTTCTCTTCTCTGCAGCCTCACATCCTTTCTCTCTTCTCCGTGTTTACCGTGCTCCAGCCGCTCCAGCGTTCTTTCAGCCTTCTGCATGCACCAGGTCCTTTCCCGTCCCTCCTTAGAACTCTCTTCATCTACTTCTCACTCGCCAGCTCCAACTCATCCTTCAGGTCTTAGAGCACACGTCCCTTCCTCAGGAAAGCCACCCCTTACGACCCCTGCCATCTATATCTTCCCTCTCTCTAGAACAACTCTATACTGTTCCCTCATATAACTTAACTCAATTTTATAACTTTGTATTCTCATTACGTGATGATTTGTATAATGAGTGTTTCTCCCACTCCGCTGTGAGCGCCATGCAGCCAGAGGTCTGGCCTGTCTGGCTGATCACCAGATACCCACCACCAGGCACCGTGCCAGGATCATAACACTTATTACAACAATTAGATCTGATTTTATCATGCCTCAGTCTTACTTTTGCTAATTTTTCAAGGGGGAATTTCTTATCCCTTTGCCAGAAAATAAAGGCTTTGATCCTAGCTGGTGATAGATTTCTACTTGGGCTATATAAAACACTATATCCTTCTAGGTTTCCTGGAACTAGACAGTAGTTGAACAGCAAATGATTTTCATTGATTCACAATATACAATATATTTCTATAGAAATCACTTTGGAAAATATTATGAGAATATGTTGGAAG
Source organism: Microcebus murinus (assembly GCF_040939455.1). Lineage (NCBI taxonomy): Eukaryota > Metazoa > Chordata > Mammalia > Primates > Cheirogaleidae > Microcebus > Microcebus murinus. The sequence goes on along the minus strand of NC_134104.1, from coordinate 126,386,174 downwards.
GTTTTGAAAACATAGCCTGTAACTGTTCCTTTGAGGCTTAGATTCTTAACAAAGCAATAAAATCCCCAGTGGTTCAAAGTCCCACTGAGACTTCATAGCACTGCCCTCAGCTCTGCCAGCTGCTGGGAGCCCTGGCAGTGTGAAGGTCAGAGTGTACATTTCCACACGGCAGGGTTATGTTTGGATTTCATGCCAAGCACACTTCTTATGGATCAGATTGTCCCTCCTCCAAGGCAGTTATCTCACCAGGGTGTTGGGGATGGGGGCATGGCCCTGGTAGGGTTGACGTCAAAGACTGTTGGCAAAAAGGAAGGATGAAAAGGAGTAAAGTAGTCCAGGAGATTCAGGAAGATTCAACCAACTCTCAGGGAGACGTCAGACTGGATTTAATAAGAGAAGCACTGCAGGAGAGAGATATACAATCAAGGATTTATCAGGATTTAATCAGAGAAGCACCGCTAGGAGAGAGATATACAATAAAGGATTTGTTTAGTGATTTGACCTTTTGAAAATTATGGGATTTAGTTATACAGTCTCTGTAAGGCTGTGTGTCTGGTGTTCATCAGACGGTGGTTGGGAAGGGAAGGTGGATATAAAGCAGAGGTTCTCCACCAGGATGGGTTTTGACCTCCAGGTGACATTTGGCACTATTTGGAGACATTATGGCTTGTCACAACTCGGGTGGAGGGTACTGACGTGCAGTGAGCACAGGCCAGGGATGCTGCTAAACATACTACAATAAAGAATTATCCAACCCAAATGTCAAAAGCGCTGATGCTGAGAAACCCTGGTGTAAAGTTAGGAACAAACTGAAACCTACAAGCTGGAGCCCATGAAGATGAACTAGAGCCAATGTTTCTTACTGCCTCCAACTTCAGTAATGCAGTGTCCTGCATGGAAGTCAGTGCCTTCTGTCACAGAGCTAACCACGCACTTGACTTGAGTCAGGGAAGCCAAAGAAGAAAAAGCTGCAGGCCCAGCTGCTGCTCCACACCAAGGAGGTGAGTCAACAGGTACTGACAAGGTGTGCGACTCCAACACTCCTGCTCCCTCTGCACCCCAACCCTGCCCGCTACGCATCAAAGCAATATGGCCACTGCTTATAAATGTCAGGCAAAATGTCTCTTGTGGCCCAACTTAAACATACAGGGAAGAGAATTCTGGAAAATGTAATTTATCCTTGCCAAGTTGACACTTTATAAAACCACAGGATATACATGGGAGAGTCATGTATTAGTCAGAGGTTCTCCAAAGAAACAGGAGAGTGTGTGTGTGTGTGCGTGTGTGTAGAGAAAGAGAGAGAAAAAAAGAGAGATCTACCGTGTTTCCCTGAAAATAAGACAGGGTCTTATATTTATTTTTCCTCAAGAAGACACCCTAGGGCTTATTTTCAGGGGATGTGTTATTTTCCCCTCAAAGCCTCAGCTTGTAGCACGCACAGGACGGCCAGGACCTGACAGGGGGAGCCCACCTTGTTGGTGGGGCTGCCCGCACCTTTCTGGTCACCTCTGCGATAATAGCTGTCACGATGGGGCAGATGAGAAGGGCTGCTTGTCTTCTTTACCGCTCCGCAACGAAATGCATGGGTTGTGCAGATACGCTGCGTAGCCACGCCCATCACTAGGTCTTATTTTTGGGGTAGGGCTTATATTGCACAAATGCTTAGAAATCCTGCTAGGGCTTATTTTATGGGCAGGTCTTATTTTCGGGGAAACACGGTATTATAAGGAATGGGATCATGTGATTATGTTGGCTAACTAGTCCCAAAATCTGTAGTCAGCAAGCTGAAGACCCAGAAGATAAAATTGTGTCATTCCAGTCTGAATCTGAGGGCCTGAGAACCGGAGAGGCAACAGTTTAAGTTCCAGTCCAAAAGTCGTCAGTCTCAAGACCCAAAAAGAGCCAATGTTTGAGTTTGAGTTGAAGACGGGAAAAGACTGATGACCCAGCTTGAAGGCAGTCAGGCAGAAGACATTCTCTTTTACTCAGCCTTTTTGTTCTCTTCAACTGATTGGGTGAGGCCCACCCACATTAGGGAGGGCCATCTGCTTTACTCAGTCTACCTATTCAAAGTCAGTCTCACCTAGAAATTTCCTGACAGATACACTTAGAATAGTGTTTGACTGAATATCTGGGCACCCTGAGACTGTCGATTTGACACACACAATTAACCATAACAAGTTGTATAACACCTTTTTTTTAGATTATACATCAGTAACCACAGGGAGCTGGAATAACAGTCCCTTCCTTCAGACCTTCTGTAGAACCTTGAGTTTGCTATTTTATACCATTTATTAATTTTTTTTCACATTGTCCTTCACTGCCATCCCACTACTATCAGATTCATTTTTGTATTTTTGGCTCCTAGCAAAAGGCTTGACACATAGTAGGTAATCAATATTGTAAATCAATGCAGGATTTTAATGTGGAAAAACCCCATGCCAGACTGTATATAATAATTCACTTTAGATGAATTTGGTTCACACACAAAATATTTGTTTTAGCAGTTGTGTTTTTCAGACTTCTATAAAAGATTCTAGTTTGCCTATATCAGCCACTTCCTAGAGCTTCCCTGGGATATTCCAGAAATCACCTGTTAAAATATTTTGTTAAAGTGAAAAACCAATTGATCTTTTCTCTCTGTAGGAATAAAGCAAGGTAGAAATTAAAATTTTAAGAGCTCATACTTCAAGTGCAATCGATTCTTCAAGATCATTTTTCACCTTGGAAACATACCAATTAAGCAGCAAAATACTAAATTCTAAAATTTTAAGCAACAAGAATCTATAGGAGGAATAAAAATAACAGCAGACACTTGTTATAATCTAATCACAAAAGATAGCACTTATGTTTAACTGAAAGAAATAAAGCTTACAGAGGTAAAAGTCCCAAGGAAAAGAAAAGTCATTGCTTCCATGCATTTTATGAAGGAGAAAAATGAAACCAAAATGAAACTGTTCTGGTCACCACGAATAATCACTGGTCACCACGAAAAATCTTAAGGACATTTAAAAAATCATATTAAAGAGGTTAAATAAAGGATCAAAACTTTAATTTCTATTAACTTCATTTTTCTGTAATACTAATAATTTCTGAGGTTATTGTATATTTTAAAAACAGGAGGTCCTTAGGCAACTCCTGGGTTTCTGGATGGGCTCATTCCATGATCTGTTAGTACCTTTTATAAAGAAATTACTACCAAGGAAGAATGTTTTCAAATCTGATTTCCACAAGAGCCAGAGAAGTGGACAGGAAAAAACTATAATATTCATTAAAAGGGTGTCTGTCGTAAGAAGAACTGGATATAACAGGGGAAAGCACTGACTGAATTAGTCTCAAAATATGCCAGTACTGATGGTATGTGACTATAGTCCCAGCTCTTTAGGAGGCTGAGGCAGGAAGATCACTTGAGTCCAGGAGTTCAAGACCAGCCTACACAACATAGCAAGATCTCGTCTCAAAAAAATAAACAAATAAAAATGTTTTAAAAGTACTAAAAATAAAAGAAAATGGTAAATTAAAGAAAATGTGAGACGCCTCTGGTTTTAGGGAAGAGTTCAAGATGTGGAGTTAGAAAACTCGAATCTAATCTCTGGCTTTGCCACTTACAAGCATCATGACCTTGAAGGGAGGAAGGGGGATTGTTGTGAACTGAATTGTGACCCTGGCCAAATTTATATTTTGAAGCTCCAACCTGTCATGTAATGGTATTTGGAGATGGGTCTTTGGGAGATGCTGAGATTTAGATAAGCTCATGAGGATGAGGCCCTCCTGATAGGATTAGTGCCCTCAGAAGAAGAGACATCAGAGAGCTTGCACACTTGCTCTGTCCCTCTCTGCCACAGTGAGGACATGGCAAGCAGGTGGCCATCTGCAACCTGGAAGAGAGCCCTCACCAGACCCCTACCATGCTGGCATCCTGATCCTCAGACTTCCAGTCTCCAAAACTGTGAAAAAATAAGTGTCTACTCTTTAAGCCACCCAGTCTATGATATTTTGTTATGGCAGTCCAAACTAACTAATACAGGGAAGCTTTAAACTTCTCTGAGCTTCAGTTCCTTGTTTGTAAAACGGGGATAATTATACCTAAGCCACAAGGTTATTGAGAGATTCAGTGACATAATATAATACTGCAAAGAATTGTACAAATGCAAGGTCTTGTACCATGATTACTTATGTAAGATAAATAATATCTGTAGAGCAGAGCACATTTCATTTTATAACGTACTTTTAAACACTTTAAATTCACGGTTAAAATAGTTGTATTAAGTATGAAAAACAGGCAGTATGCTCATGCTGTTAGTAATTGAAAGTCACAACTAGACAACCAGGTCTGATGTCACCAAATCAGCAGTATTTCACTCTGCTCTTAAAAGGAATTCTGTTCAACTTCCACAAGACACCCAAAAGTGTTTACAATGAAGACTCAGTCAGCGACACAGCTCTCCACGAACATAAGAACTTTTCTATTGCCCACAGGTCCAAGAACTGCACCATCTCCTTCCATTCAGAGATCACTTGGTGGGTGGTAGTGATTACTTTCTGGCACCAGTAAGGAGTGTGGGCACTCAGAATAAGAAAGAGGCTGAGAGAAGATCCTTGAAAAAGTATAATAGTTAAAAGAAATCTGGAAATTTGGCAGGTTAGAGCAGAACAAGAAAAGGAAAATATAGAGGGTGGTTATAACACACGTTCTTGATTCTAAACTCAGAATTGTCATTTATAAACTACATACCTTTGGGCAAATTTACTTAAAATGAGCCTCAGTTTCTTTATCTGTAAAAGTGAAGATAATAATGCCTATGGCATAGGGCTCCTGTAAGGATTAGATGAGTTGATTTATGCAAACTGCTTAGGTCAGCTCTTGGGACATAAGCAAGTGCTCAATTTATGTAGCCTCAGGAGGAAGTGGACAGTTGCAAGAAAAAAGATGGGTGGCAAGACAAAAATAAGGATTCACAGCCCTTTCCTGCCCTCGAAGGAGGGAGAATCCTGTGTCCTTTAGTATACTACCAGTGTTGGGGTCTGGAGTTGCTAGTTGGGGACATAGGTGGAGAGACCACATAATTTATAGCTTTTGAGTATAAAAGAGGGTGCTCAAAATTCAAATTAGGTAACTTTGTGAAATATTTTTAAGTGACTATTTGATTTTATTATATTAAAAAACTATTTTCAAAAATAAAAGTAACATATACTTTACACACTAGAGCAAAATTTAAAACTTCTTTATATTGATCATCTGAGTATTATTATAAAATATAAACTAAGTATTAATAGAATAATTATTCTTGATACTATTCATTTACTTTAATCAGTTTCTTAACTATATCTGTCTCTAATACCATCGCTGGTGTTTTTCAATGTTTCTTCTTCTTTTTTTTTTCAATGTTTCCTCTTAATGTTGTACAAATTCAAGCCAAACAAAATACTCACCCTTATACTCACCATGGTCTCCCCAGCACCTAGCACAGTGTCTGGCACATTGAATGAAAGAACCCTGATTTTTCCTTCCAAGTCTTGGCCAATAATATTCCCTGGAAATGTCAGTGAACTTTTCCTTTATCTCCTGATATATATTTCCATCTCATTGCTTCCTTCCTCACAAAGTCTGTTTCTGAAAAATGTCTCTAGTTAAAATAGTGGAAGAATGTCCCCTCCTCTAATGATTCACACATGTCTCATCTTCCGAAATATGCCTACTTTTGCCAGGCAGTGTCCATTTCTGTTTTGTCTCTGTTGCAGGAGAAGCTCTGGTGCTCCATCCAGATCCCCTTTACCAGCCAGCGCACGCATGCCCCACCTTCCCCGAGACTTGACTGCAAAGGGCTCACAGATGCCTCTTTTGTCCTTAGAATAGACCTCAGCTGGCAGGATCCCCTGTTGTTCCTGGAAGTGACACACCCCAACCGCCACCAGGGCAGCCCACAGACAATGACTGACTGGCATGGCCTCCTTGCCTCCTTGGGGAACAACTCTGTGGTGCTATTGCTCCTCCAAAGCCCCCAAGGGTCAGGCCAAGGCTAGACTTAGTACCTGAGTCTACATGTTTCCTTGGCTTCTTCCCCTGCCTTATCTTGCTGCACTCCCTCCCTTATAGGTTTTTCCTTTTTCTTTTCTTTTTTTTCTTAATACACTAAGTTTACATCAATATTATTTACAATAGCCAAAAAGTGAAAACAATCCAAATAGTCATAAATTCATTACTGGATAAATGAAAAGTGGTATAGTCACACAACAGAATACTACTCAACAGCAAAAAGGAATTATATAATTCTATTCACAAAAGACCACACACTGTATTATTTCATTCTAATGAAATATAATATGAAATGTTATATTTCATATTATGAATAGGCAAATCCACAGAGACAGAAAGTAGATTAGTGGTTGCTCAGGCCTGGTGGATGATGTGGGATTGGCTAAGGGGTTATAGGGTTTTGGGGGATAATAAAAATGTTCTAAAATTGATTGTGTTGACAGTTTACCTGATTGGTTTTTCCTGAAGTGCATTACCTCAATAAATTACTTTCACAAAAATTCCCGTTTTAAGCTTTGCTTCTAGTGAACTTGACCAAAAACGTCTGTGACCCTGCTGACACCTTAAAGATGGGCACTAACAGTTACTAAGTGTCTGCGACGTGTCATGCATAATGTAGACATTTTATATGCATGATCTCATTCAACTTCTCAACAATCCTATACAGTAGGAACTATTATTATCCCTATTTTGCAGAAAGGGTAATTGAGGTTTAGAGTTAAATAGTAGAGTCATGATTTAAACCCACATATATTCCTTCTACCATACCTAGCTGCTTAGGTTAACCTCATAGGATAACCTCAACAGTCAGAGGAACTCAACACATGTTTGTTGAGCAAATGAATGAGCCACAGTCGTGGCTCTCTAAATAGTTCAGAGTTGGTTGTTGCTTTGTGCAACTTTAAAAAAAAAAGAAAAGAAAAGAAAAAGAAATTAGAGCTGGTAATGTGGTTCCTGCAAATAATTACAGTCTCCATGGCAAATATAACATCTAAGCTGACCAAAGCAGCATGATGAATTGAAGTCAGAAAGGAATTGTGTTTTTACCACACTAAGTCATGATCATCTTTTAAAAGTGATCCCATCCGGTTTTTTTCCATACACATATTAAACAAACATCTTCAGCCTCTAGCAGTATTTTATAGTTTGTTCGTTCAACTCTTTATCTTCCACCTTTTCAAAATGCCAGATGGTTTTCATTATAGTCGGAGAAAAGATTAAGAGAAGTAGACAGTTAAGACTAAAGACCTTCTTATTTCCAAAATAGGCTCTTGGAGTGTGGAGGAAACACAACTTTCTCTCCTAGCAGACACAGAAAAGATAAAAGTGCCCATGCATGCCAGGCCTTCCTTTCTGAGGGTTGTCTCTTCTCATCATAGCCCTTATTAAAAATAGAGTAACAAATTAATAAAAGCCAGATATGATGAACTCACAGCCAATATCATACTGAATGGGGAAAAGTTGAAAGAATTTCCCCTAAGAACTAGAACTAAACAACTTTTACCACTTCTATTCAACATAGTATCAGAGTGTCTAGCCAAAGCAATCAGGCAAGAGAAAAAAATAATGACCATCCAAATTGTAAAAGAGGAAGTCAAACTATCTCTGTTTGCTGATGATATGATCTTATGCCTAAAAAACCCTAAAGACTCCTCCAAAAGACTCATAGATTTGATAAAGGAATTCACTAAAGTCTTAAGTTACAAAATCAATGTACAGAGATTAGTAGCACTGCCATATGCCAAGCTGAGAATCAGTTCAAGAACTCGCACCCATTTACAGTAGCTGTAAAATAATAATAATAATAATAATAACTAGGAATATACTTAACCAACGAGGTAAAAGGTCTGTATAAGAAGAATTACAACACCTGTAATCCTAGCTCTTGGGAGGCTGAGGCGGGCGGATTGCTCAAGGTCAGGAGTTCAAAACCAGCCTGAGCAAGAGCGAGACCCCGTCTCTACTATAAATACAAAGAAATTAATTGGCCAACTGATATATATATATATAAAAAATTAGCCGGGCATGGTGGCACATGCCTGTAGTCCCAGCTACTTGGGAGGCTGAGGCAGGAGGATTGCTCGAGCCCAGGAGTTTGAGGTTGCTGTGAGCTAGGCTGACGCCACGGCACTCACTCTAGCCTGGGCAACAAAGCGAGACTCTGTCTCAAAAAAAAAAAAAAAAAAAAAAAAGAAGAAGAAGAATTACAAAACACTGATGAAAGAAATTGTAGAAGACACAAATGAAAAATCATCTCATGTTCATGGATGTGGCCATGAATATATGGCACAGCATGCCCGGGCAGCCACAGGGTGTGAAAGGTGAGAAGTAGCTGAAACCAGGGTGGGAACAGATGGGAAAGACAGGCAGAGGGTCAGAAGCCCACATTGATCTGAAGAGGCCCCATAACCAAGAGGGGCCAGACCTATGAACCCAGGGCTGAGGCCAGCAGAAGACCTGAAGTAACCCTCAGTGACCTCACCTGTCTTCTACTTGAGGAGGTCCTGACATATCCCGCACATAAGTTTGCCCAAGAATGATGATGCAAGAATGAAAATGCTCAACCCAGCACTGGCCCACTCAATAACATTGTTTGGCACTTAAGCCAGAAATAAATACCCAGCTGCTACAGAACAAAAACACAGGTATTTTGTCAAGTAAACAGCCTCAGTTCACCTCACCTGAACTCACATTACATATTTCATTTTGTTCTGCTTGCCAGAAATTGATCCAAGAATGTAGGAATTTACTGATAAGACGTCTCAGATGGAAGGAAAGCTAAACTGCACACTCTTTCGTCCTTCTTTATCATATTTTTCTAAAAACATGAGGGCCATTTCTTAAGGGGAAACTCAACCCAGGTACAAATTCATGCCCAAAGGGATAAGAAAAATGTTAAAGGTAGAGAGTTTCTGCATAAAGATTCAAAAATCAATATCCTAGCTCAGACTCTGCAATCTAAATATTATTATTTAGGCAGGAATTTTTCACCTCTTGAACTACACAGCAGCCTTACAGCTTAAATCAGGGAGTCTCATAAAAAAAAAAAAAAAAAACAAACAAAAAAAAAACTCAGTGTAATTTTTGTAAGGGTTTGAAGACATAGACTAGAAAATACTATATGTATTTAATCTATGTATGATACAGAGCCGTTATTAATATCTCTAAATAAACCATTTTGCTCTGCACCCTCATAATGAATTACGCTGACCTCATGACCTGGTTCTAAATTCTTTATTCCTAAGTGTGCAGGCAACAGTAAATGAACTCTGCTAATTAACCCTGGTGGCTTTTCTGAGAGGAGACTTCAAATAATCAGAGGAACTGAAATTTGCCTTGTGAGTAAATTCAGGTCAGACCACAGGAAGACACTTCTGTTTCCATTACTGTTGATATGAAAACTTGCAGAAGAAAAGGCAAGTGTCCCTGTCTGAAGAATGTCTGGACGGCCCCTCGAGAGTGTGCAGAGCCTGTGCTGGAGGCTTTTTCAAGCTGAAATCCATCCAAAGTGTAGCCGTGACCACTGCAGTTGCCAAAGCGAGATCCCATCCTCAGACATTAATTAGCATCTGTCCTCAACCAGCTAGGTCACTGACCAAGGGGTGAAAGCAGGAAGTTCTCATTCCTCTCCTCCTTTAATGTTCCAATCTTATCCTGGCCTCCAAAACACCCAGTGGATTATTAATCTGTTATGGACACCTGACTTTCCCCCTGCCTTGAGGTGAAATTCCCAGGGGAATTCCAGTGCCAATGCCAGAAAGGGTAATTCATCAGACTTTGCTTTACGGGCACCTACTGCCAACAAGGTCTTGATTTCAAATCCCTAAACCTAAGGCAACTCTTTCTAAAGGTCATGTTCAAGACAGCATCTTAGGAGCTATCTGTACCTCTCAGCTTGGGAGGACCCTCCTTTGCCAATGCCTGCTAAGTAATGATGGAGTTTAGATAGCCAGCCCTTGGGGCAGGGCATAGCCATTGTCCTCCTTGGAAAAAGAATAACCAAACTGGTTATTCTTCAGGCTGCTGTACAAAAGGCCCTTTTTTTCCCTTAAAAAAAATCCAGCCCTAATCATGGGGGTACAAATGTTTTGGTTATGTGGATTGCTTTTGTACTTGCTTGTACTTTGCTTGAGTCAAAGTTATAAGTGTGCCCATCACCCAGATAGTGTACATTGTACCTTCTCCCCTTCCACCTGCATGATTTCCATTGAGTTTTCCTTCCATCTGTGCACATGAGTGCTGACTGGTTAGTTCCAATTTAATAATGAGTACACGTGGTGTTCGGTTTTCTATTCTTGTGATACTTTACTTAGGAAGATGGCCTCCAGTTCCATCCAGATTGTTGCAAAAGTTATTAATTCAATTTTTATGGCTGAGCAGTACTCCATGGTGTACATATGCCATATTTTATTAATCCACTCATGAATTAATGGGCACTTGGGTTGATTCCACATCTTTGCAATTATGAATTGTGCTGCAATAAGGGAAGGGAAGGGAGAAAGGAAGAAGTAGTTCCCATGGAAATGGTAAGGGATTCAGGGTTTTTATTGGGATAAAGGGAAAAGGAAAAAAAAAAGAATAGTTATTGCTGCCAGCTGATAGCAGAAGGCAGCTGTGAAGTGGCTGTGTCTGTTTTTCCTTTTTTTTTTTTTTTTTTTTGTTAATTCTCTTCTCTGTGAAGCTGGCTTATCAGACTCCTTGGAATGTGGTCTTGTGGGATCTGAGGGGGCATCACTCCTTCTTCTATCTGCTCAGTTCAAGCTGTAGAAAACAAATTCTTAGAGAGAGAACAAGTTAAGCCACATGTGGTTATTCAAACAAAGGGGACAGTTGTGTGTTATGATCTTTCTCATCAAAGGGGCAATTATATGCTATGAGTTTTCTTCTTTTTTTTCTGGTAGTTTATTTTTCTTTGTTAGACATTTTATTAGCAAGGCTGTCCTTTCACCAACCTCATGATATTTATCTTGAAAGTTGTTGAAGATATCTATGCCCCATGTTCTGTTTGCAATAGTTCTCAGGCAAGTAACTCTTCATAGCAAAGAAAAATCTTCTGTTATGACCTAAATGAAGTATAAAACCTGCACCGAGTCAGTAGTATCAGTTAATTCATCCAAAGCAATTGAATAATATAATATATATTTTCCTTCTAAAGTATTGCATGAAATTTTTCTGTTAAATTGAAGGATGATTCATGCTGCTGATCAGTAATGGTTCTCTTTGAAAGAGGCAGTTGTTTGTACTTTGAAATGTTATTGGGGTCTAAGCATCCTACAACTTTGACAATGCATTTTTTCCCAATTTCTACATCACTGAATGGCTTTCCTTTTTCCTGAGTATATAAGCTACTTAATAAGTTGCTTCAGTGGCATTATTTTGAGGTCTTATTGTTGCTTGAAAGAATTGTCTTTGCTTTTGTTTTTCATCTTTTAATTTCAACAATACAACATTTTATGCCTCTCCCTCTAATTTAAAATATTTGTGGTCCTTATGAATGTTATAGTGCTTATGAGCATTGAATTTCTTTAATGTTGATATGGCAGTATCATAAAGCAAGCAAATCATCTTATCTTCAGTAGAAACAAGATAATATTGCAATTCCCAATCCTCACTTATTTTTTTTATTTCAGGATATTATGGGGGTACAGATGTTTTGGTTATGTGGATTGTTTTTGTACTGCTTGAGTCAAAGTTATAAGTGTGCCCATCACCCAGATAGTGTACATTGTACCTTCTCCCCTTCCACCTGCATGATTTCCATTGAGTTTTACTTCCATCTGGGCACATGAGTGCTGATTTGTTAGTTCCAATTTAATAATGAGTACATGTGGTGTTCGTTTTCCCATTCTCGGGATACTTCACTTAGGAAGACGGCCTCCAGTTCCATCCATATTGTTGCAAAAGTTATTAATTCATTTTTTATGGCTGAGCAGTACTCCATGGTGTACATATGCCATATTTTATTAATCCACTCATGAATTAATGGGCACATTGGGTTGATTCCACATCTTTGCAATTGTGAATTGTGCTGCAATAAATATTCTAGTGCAAGAGTCTTTTTGACAAAATTATTTTTTTTCCTTTGGGTAAATACCCAGTAGTGGGATTGCTGAATCAAATGGTAAATCTACTTTTAGTTCTTTAAGGAATTTCCACACTATTTTCCATGGAGGTTGCACTAGTTTGCAATCCCACCAACAGTGTATAAATATTCCTTTCTCTCTGCATACACGCCAGCATCTATTGTTTTGGGACTTTTGGATAAAAGCCATTCTCACTAGGGTAATCCTCATTAAGAATCTGTTTTCTTCCTTCAGTATTCTCTTGGTCTTCTTTGACATCATGGGCTGTTAAGCAGACAGAATTAAAAGATACTGTCAAGCTGTGCAACTATTCACAAATTCCACTTCAAGTAGAAACACAGTGCACCATTGTCAAAAGCTGATAACAGACTGGTGTACTTGACCCCCATAAACTCTTGCCAACCAGCCTCATGCAGTAGTGGTGCCAGCCAGGTGGAAGTTAGAATTAAGTCATGAGCATAGTAGACATCATTATAGCCTGTCCAATATTAGAAATAATGTTACTGATCAAGGACAGCATATAGTCCATTCCTAAATTTTGCCTTTACTGTATTATGACCTGAAAAAAATCATATTTCCCCAAACCTGAAAAACAATATGATTAGTTTGCTTTGGGGAATACTGAAGTGGGCTTCCACAAAATTCAATTGTTTCATCCTGAATAGCTCACTTCCTTTTTTAGCAAAGTCTGTGAGTTTTCAATTTCACTTTGAAGCACTCTTTGCTTGTTTGAGATAGACATAGTTTGTGAGCTATCAAAACTCTGCCTTTTGTTTGAAACTTTCTTCTTTCAATCTCAGATCCACAGAGAGCAAGTTTAGGCAGTATAAATATTGTACGTGTAATCAAAACCAAATATTATTACAGATTGATTTTTTATTGAGATAAAAAGTACTACAACCTTTTAACATGGTTTTTAGCATACTCAAGACACACAACCGTCACTACTAATTTTAGAATATTTGTATCACTCCCAAAAGAAATCCCATTTCCATTAGCAGTCACTCCCCATTTTCCTTTTCCTCCAGCTCTTGGCAATCTCTAAGCTTTCTGTCTCTATAGGTTTGCCTTTTCTGCACATTTCTTATGAATTTTGGTTTATGAATTTCTGGTTTATTTCACTTAGCATAATGTTTTCAAGGTTCATGAAACCATAGCATGAATCAGTACTTCATTCCTTTTTATTGCTGAATAATATCCCATTGTATGGAGGATAGACTGCATTTTGTTTATGCATTCAAAATTTGATGGATATTTGGATTGTTTCCACTTTTTGGCTATCAGAAATAATGCTACTATTAGAATTTATATACAAGGTTTTCTTATTTCAAAATATGAAGAGGGTACAAATATTTTTCATTACACGGATTGCTTTTGTAATGCTTGAGTCATGGTTGTAAGTGTGCCCATCACCCAAATAGTGTTTATTGCACCCATTAGGTAGGTTTTGTCCCTCCCCCTTTATCTCCCCTGCTTTTCACTGACTTTTACTTTCCGTTGTGCACATGTGTGCTCATTGGTTAGTTTCAGTTCAATAGCATGTACATGTGGCATTTGTTTTTCCATTCTTTAGATACTTTACTTAGGATAATGGTCTCCAGTTCTATCCAAATTGTTGCAAAAGCCATTAATTCATCCTTTTTTTTATGGCTGAGTAAGCACTCCATGATATACATATACCACATTTTGTTAATCCACTCATGAATTGATAGGTACTGGGTTGATTCCACACCTTTGCAATTGTGAACTGTGCTGCAATAAACATTTGAATGAAGGTATATTTTTGATAAAATGACTTCTTTCCTTTGGGTAGATAGCTGGTAGTGTGATTGCTGGATCGATCGGTAGGTCTACTTTTAGTTCTTTGAAGAATCTCCATACTATTTTCCATAGACGATGTACTAATTTTCAGTCGCATCAAAGTGTTCCTTTCTTTATGCATCCAAGCCAGCATCTATTGTTTTTTATATACAAGTTTTTGTGTGGAAATGTATTTTCAATTTCCTTGAGTCAAATTAAAATTTTAAGATAAAAATAAGTTTTAAGACAAAATAGGTAACACTGACTTGAGTAGATGCTGCCCACGTGGCAAAGTGCAGATTAAACATCCTGCTTCTGCATCAGGCACCGCCTGACTTCCTGGGGAACAGGGGCATGCTGGGAGATTTCTAGTTGACCTTTTCTGGTCCCAGCTTGGGCTAGGCAGGAGCTTTCTCCTTAAGCCACTATCGCCACCACCACCCTCTACCAGGTGCCCATGCCCTACTCTGCATTTCAGAGAGGCTCCTGAGTATCCTCCACCCATGGTGAGTCCGATGGCAGCACTTGTGCTGGATGATTGACAAGCATTGTGCTGGCATGTCTACTGTCTATTGGCAGTCCTTTCTGGACCACAACAGGGAGCACAGACAGCTCCTGCTTGACTTTTAGGGGACTGGTCCCCTCCTAGGACTGGTAACACATTGTGCTGATTCTCCAGGCACTACGGTCTCTCACTCATATGCTGCAGCCCTTCCAACTGGTTCTTCTCAATCCTTTCCCATATATACCACCCCAATCCTACAGGTTCTTTTTATCTATTCTGCCTTTAAGTACTTCTGTGATTTTCTATCTTTCTTCTATACTAGTTCTAGACTCAAATATACTATCTTCATTTTCTTGTCTTTCTGCACCATCCTCCAGTGGAGAGGGTGATTCGTTTCTGGCTGCCTAGATTGGGGAAAGGAAGAGGTGAAAGGTTCAAGTGAAGAAATTTTATTTTGATGTATTAATACAACTTTGCAGTGGAAGGACAGAGGTAAGAAGAGCACCAGTTGATAACCTCAATGTTATTCTACACAGCAGTGTTCTCAGTAACATCATACCATTTCTTTTTTTAAAAAACAAAATTCACATTTTATTTAGATCAGAATAAACTATACAAAATTTGTTTTCTTCACCAATAAATAACAGCAATATTTTCCATATTGTTCTAGATAAACCACAAAATACTTATTTTTGTAGCTTTTCCAGGTTTTGCTTATAAATCAAGATGAGGCAGTAAAGTCATGGAAAAAGACAGAAGAAAAAAACAAGTCAGTTGTCAGTATCCATGGCCTGATTTTGTCCTAACCATGAAACAGAAATGTCCAACATACACCTGCTATAAAGCTTATGAAGATATAAGCTCAACAAAGGAATGTAAATGGCAACAACCAGATGTGGAACAACAATGGCAGGTTCTTCCATTCAAACTTTGTCACTTGTTCCTTTAAGTTCAATTTCATACCATTTCTTAATAATAAATGATCCCAGCAGACTAAGAGTAGCTATAGGTTTAGTATTATTTAGATATTTAAGAAGAAATTCCCTAATATCGATTTTCCCCCATGGTATCTTATTAATACCTGGTACAACCTTAGCCCTCTGTGGAACCACATTTTAGAAATGAGGCACCCAGAGCATGCAGGCGCAGACTATCTCTTTTGAGCTTAGTAACGTTAAGTTCCCTCAATTAGTCCTAGTTGAGGAATCAGGATAGCTAGGCTTTGTTGCAGACATAAAGAGCCCCCAAGTCAAACTGGCTTCTAAAAACGAAGGTTTATTTCTTGCTTGACCATATGCCCATGTGGGTCTGCTGTGCATCATCCTCACTCCAGGACCCCCACTGATAGAGCAGCCACCCTCTGGAGGAACAAGAGCCAGGGTAGACTACACACCGGCTCTTTGCCTTGCCCAGAAGTGACACGTTATTGCCTCCTATATTTCATTGGCCAAAGCAAATCACAGGTCATGTCCAAGTTCATAGGGTGGAGATGTATTATATAATCCTCTCATGGGAGGAGCACTCCAATGGTGGGGCACTGAATAGGAGTGAGCAGTAAAGAAGTCAGCTGCAGGACCAGAACCAGCAAGCACTACAAATCCTCGGACCTTGTACAGTACCTAAGTTAACAAGCCATATTTTCTCTTCCTCTCAATGAGTTCTTCTTCGGGGTCTTTTGGGCCCTTTCACACTGGGACCACCTCTTCTGGGCAAGGCCATCTCATTCTACCCCACCATGTGTCCCTAACTTTGAATCTCAGAGAATAGGGACTGGAGGCTCAAGACTCTTCCCCCCAAGAAGGCACAAGTTGACCGCCTCTTTTTTTTGCAATATGTGCAGCATTCTGTTGGCTGCCTGCTCTACTCCCTACTCAGAGGCAATGTCTGGGTAGGAGAGCCATCTGAGTAATGGGTTACATAGCTACCTCCAAGTCCAGGCCCAGTCATGGAGGGCTTCAGAAGTTTGAGCCACCATTTCTTCCCTGTTCATGATTTCTTCCATGCAGCAATGTTGAGTAGTTGTAGAATACATGCCACACACATTGGATATAAAACAATAGAATCAATTAGTGTCAGCAGAAGTAGTATGTCTACAGCACTCAAGACGTTCTCAAACAGGCATGCTTACATTTACGTATGTATTCTAAATCTAAGACCCTTCCCTCTTTGATCACTGTATCAGTTAAGATCGCATTCACTTGAAAATAAAACTCCACAAATTGTGGCTTAAATAACTAGGTATATAAGGCAGGTTGTTTTTTCATATAACATGAAGTTCTAAGCTAAGCAGAGTTTCTACAGAAAGAAGCCCAATGATACTAACAAAGACCCAGACTCTCTTTTTCTACTTTTCCATCTTTCATGTAATGATTTTTATGTCCAGGTTGGTGAAGTCATGGTTCTCCAATGGCTGCGGCCCCTCCAAGCCTCATTACCATGTCCAGGAAGGAAAAGAAGAAGGAAGGGACAATGGACAAGGGGCTTTCCTTTAACATCTTTGCCGTTTTATTCAGGAAGTGACATACTAGGGGCTTCCTCCAGGAGTTTTGTCTGTATCTCATTTATTTAAAGTGTGTCATCGGGTCCCCTAGCTGTAACAGAGGCTAGAAAATAAAATCTTCAGCTTTTACAGCCTCTGTAGTTGAGACAGGTCAGGGAGGAGGTAGAGGTTGAATTTAGGTCAGCCAGCCTACAATGTCTGCCTGGATTCCTCTTTCAAGGGGTTTTGCCCAGTATCTCTTTGTCTGCCTTGTACAATTCCCACAATGTCACCTACTTCTGTGCCCAAATTAAGCATTTGCATTCACCTCCTTGAGAAACCACATGATTTTGCTATCAGGAGTGGTTAGTATACCAAGCTTCCTTGTTTGAGCAGTCCTTCCTTGGTAAGCAGTCTAACGCCAGTTGGTTCTCATCCAAGTGTATGTAAGCCATATTATTCTTTGGTGATCAAAATTATGCAAAGAACTAGATATCTGCTTTCTGTTATATCTGAGAGACACCAGTCAATACTAACCTGACCCATTCATTCGATTTTCACCATCCTTGTATTTTTTATTCTGTTCTTGGTTCGAGCTCATTTTTCCTCAGATTATTAATTTTTAAAATACCGAAATATTTTATTTTCAATTTTACTCCACATTATTTGACTTCCTAACATGTACCAATATAGCCCATGGGAAGGGCCTGCTTTAAACAGAGCATAAAAATTCCTATGGCACTCTTCCCTCAGGAAAATGGGGATCTCTAGATAAGCAAGGAAGATGATTTTAAGTGATTCTTCCCTAAATAAAAAATCTGTTTCAAAATAATTTGCTGTCTTTCTTCGTAGAATCTTCCAGTTACAGATACAATAACAATTTAGTTGTAAAAACACTATCAAATTTCTCCAAGGGGATGGACAAATAAGAACCTAAAAATTCAAAGTCTATGTGCTGAAGCCAATTGTAAACAAAGGTTAAGGGGAAAAGCAAAGACAAATATAATTATTGTCAAGGTACATATGACAATATTATTCTTTGGGTTTAGTGAGATGCAGGGAAATGTGGAAAAAGAAGAAATGGATTCATATCTCCGTTGTAAGCAAAACTCTGCACACGTTTAAATTTGCCTGTTCAGTCTGTTCAATGCAAACAGAGTTCCTGCAATGTGCCTTCCCTCACCTGATGTTCTGCAGCAGCACCATGACCCTTCCAGTAAACACTGACAGTAGTGTTGAGGGTAACGGAGAGTGTCCCAGGATACCTATCTCTCCCCTTGGCTGGTCTTCAGAACATGGCTTAATGGCAGCTGCACATCCTCTATCTATTGCTCAAGGGGGAAAATAAATTCCAGAAATAGAAGAAAAAAGTGGCCACTTCATTTTGAATAGAGGAACTCCAGAAGATTCTCAATATTGTAGCTAAACATGATTTCCAGAGAGATTGCAGACATAAACTGAGGTCTTATTTCTGTCATCTCCTCTGCCATTTCTTCCTCCCCACCAAAGATATATAGTAAAAAAAAAAAAAAAAACAAAAAAAACAGAGAGAGAGAGAGAGAGAAATATATTTTGGAACTTATATTCTCAGAAAAATCGTACAAGATAGGAAAAATTGTCTATCGAGACCTTGAAGAAAAAATGGATATGGAATCAATATGCAACCCCATTTGCACTTAAGATGAGGGGGCACTTTGGCAGTGAGGGTAACTCTGCCCATGCCAAATGATGTGTTCAACCTTCTAAATTTGCCAAGCTATGCCCAAGGTTTATTTGTAGGTCTAATTCATAAGAAAATGTTTAAAATGGAATTTAGGACCACAACTGTGATTTAACTAGCCAAAGCCAATAATTTTGTCTCTGACAAAATGCAGAATTTTTCTGGGGGAAGTGTAGTTACGCTATATGACCTCAATCTCAGAGATTAAGAAGATCTCCACCTTTTCTTTATTAATCTATTGTAAATATATTCATAATGTCTTCAAAGCAACTTTGAGCCAATACCAGTAGGTAATGTGTTATGTAGTTATTGATACATATATCCATCTCATTATAACCCCTTAGGTTAATATGTTCTGTATCTTTCATCAGATAAGTAAGATTTGAAAATCAGATCAATGAAACTATAGTCAAGTGTTTAGGATTAGGAACTATATTGGGCAATTTCATTATAGTAACACAGTTTTCTAATGCACCTAAGGTTGGATTGAAGAATTTATGTTCCCATGTATCCTTGTCATGGTAAGTTCTAATATTTATGTAAAGTAAAAGAATTGTGAAATATACAATTTAAAATTACTGTCAGATTCATGGACACATATACAATCAGATCTTCAAGGAACCTTCTGAAACAGCTAGTACCCTCCTTATTTTATAGAAAAGGAAACCAAAATCAGGAATAATGAATTCCTCAAGGCCATACAACAAGCTATTAGAAAAGCTCGAACTAGAATGTAAGGATATTTTTTACTTTTAATCAAACACCCTTTCTCTACAATATAAAGTTAGAAACTCAAGAATGTATTCCTACAACTTGGTGAAGGATGGAATAATTAAAACTTAAAAAGGAGGCTTCTGGCTGTCTCCAAATACCATATTCCCCTTCTTCTTCTTCTTCTTTTTTTTTTTTTTTTTTTGAAACAGTGTCTCACTCTGTTGCTGGGATAGAGTAGTGTCTTTGTCTTCATAGCTCACTGCAACCTCAAACTCCTAGGCTCACACTATCATCCTGCCTCAGCCTCCCTAGTAGCTAAGAATACATGCACATGTCACTACATCTGGCTAATTTTAATATTTTTTGTAGAGACTGGCTCTTGCTATGTTGCTCAGGATGATCTCAAACTCCTGGGCTCCAGTGATCCTTCTGCGTTGGCCTCCCAAAGTGCTGAGATTACAGATGTGACCCACCATTCCCAGACCCTTTCTTCTATAGTGAAATTCTACACCTTCCTCTATACCCCATTCTGGCTGGGCATATGGTTGCCACTATGCAACCTACAGTTCTGTAGCCTGGTGAGAGCCCATGTGAGGCCACGTAACTGGGGAATTGCTCACACAGGGACAAAGCCAGGCTAGGCTCCCAGGGGCCACCAGAATAGAGAGTAGGTTCAGCTGGCTACTCTGCAGCCACAACCAGTGAAGGCCCAGCATGGCCTTATAAAATGAACATCTGCTGGCTGCCATTTTTGAGAGAATCAGAGAAAGTAGCTTTAATCTGATCCTGAAACGCAGGAACTGAATTTACCCCAATTCACAGTGACACCAGCAGACACTGAAATATTACTGACAGGCCAGATTAAAGGCCAGATTAGAGCTTGCCTTCCTCCTATTCCCACACTGTTCCTGAGACTCCAGGGAGGGCTATTGATGAAAATGAAATATATAAGGAAGTTGCCTGTTGCTCCCACATCTGAAGCATCAGTGAATATTTGGCCTCGGTAACCCTTATAATATCAATAGCAGTGTTTTTTTTAAAGATGAGAAATCTATGTATCTGCTACCAATCCTGCGATAGGGAAGTGTGGTACTTATGTAATATCGTGTCTTGCAGCACTTTGCTAAAACAATAGTGTTTACTTATCAGATACAAGAGCATAATTTTTTGTGGCCTTAATGTGAATTCATAAGTGGCGATTGTTTTTGCTTGGAATCAAAATAAAAAATGTATATTCCCCTTTTTGTTATTTCAGATACATCTGCGGTCCAGTTGCAACATCTGGAAACTGTTTGATCCAACTCTTTTTACCAATGAAAATATTTCTAATATTAATTTTGTTTTTTAAAGAGATGGATATTTACTTAAATTGGGGCTGTTTGATATAAAATGTTCAGAGTTAGAAAAAAACAGATTTGTTTAATTTGTGGCTTAAAACAAAAGCTTTGGTGATACTGGATTCTGGGGAATTTTGTTTTTACTTGTCAGACTTTGCACAAATGCCTATTAAACATTTGAATGGTCTATTAACAGAGTAGCATTCCTTTTAAACAATGAGCAGAAATGTCAAGAAAACTCGAATGATTCTAGACTTAAAACATAGCTAAGCAGTCTTTTGTTCATTTTTAAATCATGTTTTAAATTAAATAAGAATTTTTAAAGTTCTTTAAGAGAAGACTTATAATTTGCTAACATGTGTGCTTAAAATTGTGTTAAACTTTCCTATAAGATTACTATTATTCTAAGGTAAAAGGAAATCAAAATCTAATTTTTACACTATTTAATGAAGGCCAGAGTTGGTGTGTCTAATGTTAAAGTCTATTTGTAGCACACCAGTAAACAAAAGAAGGAAATTAAGAAACTTGTACTAAATGGCTAAATATGATTTTTTTCTGATTGCCTGTTTTAAATTGTTAACTTATTTTTTTTACAGATTCTGAAATTAATTCATGTCCTATGTGGAAAATTTGAAGTATTAATATAATGAAGATAGACTCACAGATGGGATCCTTAAGTCCTAACTGAGATAACGCAACCACTGTTTTTATATTAGAGTATATCTCTTTATGCTTTCTGTCAATTTGCTATATTTTAAAAGACTTTAAATCTACCAAACCAGCAATATAGATTTACATTTTGCTAATCTGGTAGACAATGTATCACCATGTTTCTCTTTTTGTCTGCTTCTAAGATAGCTTAAAATATGAACAAAAAAAGGCAGCAACCAACCAACCAATCAACCAACAAATATCAAGTGATCTCATCATACTTTATAGTTAATCATACTTTATAGTTATAAGTATGATCTCATCATACTTTATAGTTAGTATAACTATAAAGTTATAACTACTTTATAGTTATAGCAGTATAGTTAATACTGCTTTAAGAACTATGGGGAATAATGCATATGATTGATTTATAGCTTAAAGAGCGTACAAGTTATATGCAAGATGAGACAAACATGTAGGAAACCACTAAAAACCAAAATAGGGCCAGGTGCAGTGGTTCACATCTGTACTCCCAGCAGTTTGGGAGGCTGAGGCAGGAGGACTGCTTGAGGTCAGGAGTTGAGACTAGCCTGGGTAACATAGTGATACCCTGTCTCTACAAAAAAAAAATTTTTTTTTAAGTTAGCAGGGCATTAAGTTTTTTAAGTTAGCTGACCACCTGTAATCCCAGCTATCCAGGCTGTGGTGAAAGGATGACTTGAGCCCAGGAGTTCGAGGCTGCAGTGAGCTATGACTGTGCCACTGCACTGCACTCAGCCTGGGTTACAGAGCAAGACCTTTCTCTGAGGGGCACAAAAAAAGGACAATAAATATTATAATAGCTATTATCTTATTATTTTAGTGATTATTAGTAAAGATCATATAAGTGAGTCTGTGGCTTAATCAGGGTCAATTTCCAGAGATGCCAATTCAGAGCTTGTATCACTGAGCCTCAACACCAGCACAGGGACTGCTTACATCCAGATATCATGTTAATTTAGTTTAATTTCACTTCTAAAATATGTATTATTTAATCACTTTTAGTCATGCATTCTTTGGCCTATATCCAGAAAGCATCTAAAATGGTAGGCATCTTTTTGGGGGCTGTGGCAGGAGTAGGTTCTTTCAGAAGAAGGTATGAGGGCAGGAAAGAAATTACTGGCATTTCTGGAATAGTTTTTCATGTGCCAGGCATGGTCTTAAGTGCCATATACCCTATCTATGCCTATCCTTTTCCTGATCCTCTAAGGTAAAGCAGTATTATCTCCCTTTTATGGATGAGAACATGGAGCTTCAGACAGGGCAGGTACGTTGCCCAACGTCCTTAAGTGCAGAGCCAGAGACAATGCTAACCCAATGCAAATGCAAACACTTGCTATACTCCCTCCTCACTTGCACAGATACCGCCATCCAAAATGGCACATTACATACTATGGGCACTGAAATGGCTATGAAAGGGCAAAATAAAGGTGGAAAAGGCAGAGAAAATTTCACAGGAAAGGGGAAACTTGATTAGATCTTCAAGAATAGGTAGAATTTAGAGAGGAAAAGCTAGGCTGGAAGGGCATTCTAACTGGAAGGAACACAGAAGGCTGTATTGAGAAGGGAATGTTGGTGAGACAATCTGATGAGGGCTAGGCTAGTGGGGTCACATGCTGAAGGGTTCTAAGAGCCAGGCTGAAAAACCTAAATTTAATATAGTAAAGTTGGTACTAGGGAACAGTGGAAGAAGGCTTGTGAGCAGAGCAGAAGAGCAATAGATTGACAGTAGTGTTCGATGGAGATTTAAGGTGGCATGGACAGGTATTGGAATTATCCAGCCACAAAATGAAAAGAACATGGCCTGATTTTTTTTTAACCAAACATATGTCCTATGGTGTAACAGAAAGTGGTGGAATGGAAAGGAAGATGGGTTATAGAATCAATTTGAAGGAAAACTAATAGAACTTGTTGACTGAGCAGGTATGGGAAATGACAAAGAATGTTACCCTTAACTATCTTTGTTTCTTCTTAAGTGTATTCTCTTTGTGTCTGTTCTTTACTCTGATTTTCCTTTGACTTGTGTTCTATTCTTCTGTCCTCTCACCTCCTCTTTCTTGTCCATCCTGGCTGAAATGCTACCTGCAGCTACATAAAACATAGCTTTTGCCAAAAAGGTTTTGAAATTACAGTCAGATTTTTTCAGTCAATTCCACATAAGACACAGGAAAAATCCTTCATAGGGGGAAAATGTAGCTTCTCCTTTTTATAGAAATCAGATATTAACTTATCTTTGTGTTAATCAAGGTGTTGTCAGAGCCTTTCCTGTTACTTCTCTAAATACTGACCCTGTGAATGCTGTATTTATTCACCTGATGTTTCACCTCTTTACAGATATTCTTACTTTAAATTGAGGGTATCAGGGGCAAGAACAGAATTTCAAAAGTTGTTGGACCTCAACACACTCATGCCCTCAGCACATTGCTTTGAGATTATCACATTGCCTAATAAATGCAATATATAGAATAGCTCTTTAGAAATCACACCTAATAGTTCTCCGTCTCTCTGGAAATTCTCTGAGTTCCTAAAAAATGTTGTTTGAAAACGGAGGGCTGACTGACTTGAGAAACAGCTGTCATCCGGTTTGTTAGGAAGATGTCCAGGAAAGATGGTCAAAGGCAACGAAAGGTTCAATGATCGATGTTTACACCAGACATTTCCTTTCCTCCTTGTTTGTGGCTTAAATCTCTTCAGTTTAGGGAAATAAATTCTTGGAAATGAATATGACTCTAGTACATTACACTGGACTAGAACTTCAAAGAGGCACTAATACCACTGCACCTCTGCCTGAAGGGCTAAGGAGGAAAATAAAGGAGGAAGCCAGACTCCCACAAAGCAATATGAAAAGACCAGCAACCCAGAAGAAAAATGGCCAAAGGCTATGAACAGGCCATTTGCAGAAGAGGAACTCGAACAATTAACAATCAGAAAAAAACGGGGGTGGGGGGGGTGGGGGGGGTTTTACACCATAATCAGGGAAATGCTAAATAAAATGAAAATGAGATGCCTTTTCTTGCCTATAGGTTGACAAATTAAAGAGTGGTAATACTAATATTGGCAAGTAGATAAACAAATGAAGACTCACTAATAGATGGTGAAATGTAAATTGGTATCTACTAATACAACACTTTAAAGGGTAGTTTCATGGTATGAATATCTATTAAAATCTGAAATGTACATATCCATGACCCAGCAGTTATACTTCTTAGTGTTCACCCCAGAAAACTACTCAGGTAGCTCAATGAGGCAGTTTCATCATATATTATCTGTAACAATGGAAAAGTAGAAACAACCTAAATATTCTTTGACCAGGGAATGGCTAATAACTATGGCATATCCATTAATAACTTTTATATAAAAGTATGCCTCAGGCCGGGCGCTGTGGCTCACGCCTGTAATCCTAGCTCTTGGGAGGCCGAGGCGGGCGGATTGCTCAAGGTCAGGAGTTCAAAACCAGCCTGAGCAAGAGCGAGACCCCGTCTCTACTATAAACAGAAAGAAATTAATTGGCCAACTGATATATATATATAAAATTAGCCGGGCATGGTGGCGCATGCCTGTAGTCCCAGCTACCCGGGAGGCTGAGGCAGAAGGATCACTCGAGCCCAGGAGTTTGAGGTTGCTGTGAGCTAGGCTGACGCCACGGCACTCACTCTAGCCTGGACAACAAAGCGAGACTCTGTCTCAAAAAAAAAAAAAAAAAAAAAAAAAAAAAAAAAAAAAAATAAAAGTATGCCTCAGTTAAAGGGAATTAGGTAGGTCTATATACAGTCATGAGAAATTTCTGAGTAGCTGGGTGTGTGGTACACACCTGTGGTCCCAGCTACTCAGGAAGCTGAGGTAGGAGAATCGCTGGAGCCCAGGAGGTCCAAGCCAGCCTGGGCAACATAGCAAGATCCTGCCTTTACAAAAAGAGAAAAAAATAAAGAAAATAATAAATTTCTGAGTCATATTGTTAAAGAAAAAAAATCAAGCTGCATATGTTATGATACCATTCTGTTAACAAAACTAATATATATTCTCTCTATATATCTTCTAAGGACAAATATACAGCATAAGAATATATCTTCTGCAAGTATAATAAAAGTACTACATATTTTCTACTAGTACAAGTTCTTTCTGTAAGTACAAATACCAAATATTTTATATAAGTGCATAAAAGTGAATGCCTAGAAAAAGATCTGAAAGGATTCACACCAAACTACCAATAGCAGTTACCTCTGGGGAGGCATCTGGCTGGGATGCAGAGTTGTGGTCAAAGACAATTTAAATCTTATCTTTAATGCTTTTAATTTTTACATATTCATGTATTACTTGTTTTCTCAAAAAAGGATAAGGAAAAGAAAAAAAAATTTAAACACAGACCAAAATGACGGAAATGGAGATGAGAGTAAATAGGTATGAGGAAAGGAAGAAGAGTAAGTTCTACCAGTTTTTTTCCCCTGCTTCTTCCACAAATGCTCAATAGCTTCTGCTTCTATGATTTGCAAAGGTTTGCTCAGTGATGCCTCTTAACGTAGAAAAAGCAGTTTCAAAGCAAGTGGGAGGAGTATGAGTAGGGAGTCAATGATGTGGAAGAGATAAGGTTGTCAAACACTGTAGGTTTGCTCTAAATACCTGGAGACAAGTACCTAGAGACTTACTAACAGGCAAAATTCAGAAGGAAATATGGAAACTTAATTTTTGTTAACTAGATAGCCTTCTCAAAGGCTGACTGTGTTGGAGCAATTCACCAGCGTAGGCTGATGTCTTTGTCCATTCAGGCTACTATAACAAAAACACACTCCACAAAACAGTAGGACACATGGTTCATCCAAGTTTGTTGCCACTTTTTAACAAGGATTGCCTTTCCTCCAGTTCTCCTTTTCAATAACATTTCCAATAACATGTTCTAATTTTTGTCTGATACCTCATCAGAATGGCTTTTACTGTCCATATTTCTACCAACAGTCTGTTCACAACCACTTAGGTACTCTGTAAGAAGATTGAGGCGTTCCTACAGCTCTCCTTCTCTCCTAGCACTCACCGGAATCACCCTTCATAGTCCAGTGCAGTACAGGCTTTTCCTTCCAGCCTCTACTTGTTGCCCAATCCCAAAGCTGATTCCACATTTTTAGGTATTTGTTACAGCAGCACTCTACTACCAGTATCAATTTTCTGTCTTGGTCTGTTCAGGCCCCTGTAACAAAAATACCTTAAACTGGGTGTCTAATAAACATCAGAAATGTATTTTTCACAGTCTGGAGGCTGGGGAGTCCAAGATCAGGGTATCAGCATGGTCAGGTTCTGGTGAGGACCCTTTTCTGGGTAGCAGATTTCTGCCTTCTTGGAGTGTTTTCACCTGGTAGAAGGAGTGACTGAGTTCCCTCCGGCCTTTTTCATAAGGGCACTAATCCCATTCATGAAGGCTCTGCTCTCATGACTTAATCATCTCCCAAAGGCTGCACCTCCTAATACTGTCATCTTGGGGACTAGGTTTCAGCATATGAATTGGTAGGGGGGAGACAAACATTCAGTTAGTTTTGTTTAGATTTGGGATTTTGCTTCATTTTGATAGAATGTCTAAAGTCTTGATCCTGACCCTACCTTTTAATGTAGAAATGACTAAAAACCTTTTTTAATGAGAGAAGACTTCACAGACTCCCTCTTTATTTAGCTACTCTCATGGATTTAATACCTAACTTTGTCTCACTATATTAGCCCTTTCTTCCTCCATGTAGGTTGCTAATATAGACTAGTCGTTGAGAACTCTGACTTCTAAACCCAGGTTGTGTTTAAACTGCAGTTCTGATACTTATCAACTGTGTGATCTTGGGCAAGTTATATATAACCTGTGTGTACCTCTGCTTCCTTCTCTGTAAAATGGAGGTAATATAGCACCTATTATTATTATAAAAATTAGATGAATTAATAGAAGTAAAATGGTTAGAATAATGTTTGCCACATAGTACGTACCATATCAGTATCAGTACCTGGTGTCATTATTGTTATTTTTAACAAGTCAATCACTTTTCAGAGTTTCATGTTTAGGCAAGTCTTATGAGTCCCTTGTAAACATTAGGTCAGTTTGCTTCAGATTAACCCCCAAATTCAGGCAACCTGCTTCGGACATTAAGTGCTGAATGAATATTATGCAGGTAGTAGGGTTAAAGGTGAACAAGCTGGGCTTAAGCAACATTGCTTGTTGGATAGACATCTCTGCCAAGTATGCACAAGTGTGCACAAGATGTGTGTTGCTATGCTGGACCACGTGAATACAGACCCTGTAGAAGATGAGGCACCATACCTTGAGATTTAAATGGAATTGGCTTAAACCTCAGGTCACATGCAGTGGGAATAGCACATACTGTGTTTCCCCGAAAATAAGACCTACCCATAAAATAAGCCATAGCAGGATTTCTAAGCATTTGCACAATATGAGCCCTACCCCGAAAATAAGACCTAGTGATGGGTGTGGCTATGCAGCATATCTGCACAACCCACCCATTTCGTGGCAGAGCAGTAAAGAAGACGAGCAGCCCTTCTCATCTGCCCCACTGTGACAGCTACTATCCCAGAGGTAACTGGAAAGGTGCAGGCAGCCCCACCAACAAGGTCGGCTCCCCCTGTCAGGTCCCGGCCATCCTGTGCGTGCTGCAAGCTGAGGCTTTGAGGGGAAAATAACACATCCCTGAAAATATGCCCTAGGGTGTCTTCTTGAGGAAAAATAAATATAAGACCCTGTCTTATTTTCGGGGAAACACTGTATCTCTTCCTATCTCTCTGAGATTCTAAGAGTACGATTTATGCTTTTCCAGGTCACTTTTGGCTCCAACCTACTTTACTTGCTGAATTATTTTATCTTTGGATCATCTTGCTGCCCAGCATACGGTTTCTACACCATGTTGCAACAAAGAGGGAAAAGAGGCCCCTTCCTTGACATCCCTCACAAAATATCACTGGCATAAGGCACTTGTGCTGTAGTAGAATCTTCTTAAAGGTTGGAAGCAATAGAGGGGCATTATGTTACATAATCACAGAGCAAAGAGTCATAAATCTTTTAGCTGTTAACCATCTTCTTAAACGCAGTTTGGCTGACCTCACTTGTCACCTAATTTAGTCAAAGCTCTTTGTTGCAAGCAAGAGCCACGGAAGTTTTGGCTGATTTAAACAGGAAAAGCACTTATTAAAATTTATTGGGTAACTACCTCACAGAATCTCAAAAAGAACTGAAGACCAGGTTGGAAGTCTATGTCTCCAGGAAGGACACGCAAAATCATGCTGCAGAACTAGTGCAGTGAAAAAGCCTCAGCTATCACTGCTGGACACTGAGTTACATCATGGCTTGCACCTGACAGCAGTGGACATTGCAGCTTCAACTGATGCCATGGCTACTCTCCAGAATATATTCTCTTCTCTCCTTTATGGCATCATTAATTAGAACCCTATTCAAAATTTAGGCTGGGTGCATCTCCTTCGTGTTGTGTAAGTCATGTGCCTAGGTTCTAGCTGCTTGAGAGGCTAGGAAAGTGGGCTCTTTACTTGTAAGGTGAGGGATTCTCAAATCCAAGGATACAAGTTGTTGATGACAAATGTTCTCTATAGCAATACTTCTTGACCTTCGATGTGCATGTAAGCCGTTTGGAGGTCTTGCTAAAAATGCAGATTCTGATTCAGTAGATCCAGGGTGGGGTCTGTGATTCTACAGCACCCAAGTGACATGAAACTGCTGGTCTGCAGATTACACTTTGAGTAACAAGGCTTTGTAGCATCGATTTTCAAACTTGGCTGCATGTTAGAGTAACTTGAGAAACATTTTTCAAAAAATACTGACATCTGGGTCTAACACTCAGCTGATTTAATTGGTCTGGGGTGCGGCATGGGCATATGAATTTTTTAAAGCTACTTGATGATTCTAATGTACTAGGATAGCACCTTTTACTGCAGGCTCCAACTTCTTGTCACTTTGCAAGGTTATTTCTTTTCCCCACATTCTAAGATTTCCACTTTTCCTACCTTGCTTTATTTCCCCCCTTAAAATTAAATTACTCTCATGTCTTACTGCAGAACAATTTGGCACTCTACCTCTTAGTCCCTTGGGTCTTATTTTGCATATGTAAAGGGTTCTACTAATCCAGTGTTTCCCAAAAGTATGTTGCCCTGGGAGAATGTGACTTGAAGTAATGCATGGTCATTTTTTAAAATTTTAATAGTTCTATATTGATTTTAATATGTATTATTAAAATATGTAACTAACTCAGTAAGTCTGATTTCACAAATATTGTTTAGGACAACACAAGTCAATTTAAAAAAAAGGTAAATAATAATAGAGATTCAGGGCAGATACAACAAAAATCATGAAAATAGTCTGCAAGTGAATGAAGCTGGAGAGTGCCCATACTAATGTGAGCCTTCTATCCAAAGTTCTGGCCTTTGGGAACACACACAAACTGGCAGATGTGGTAAGAGATATCAACTTTCTTTTTACTCCTCCTCTATTGGTCTATGGAGGATAAAGATTTATTCCTGAATCGATATGGATTACGCTACTAATCTTAACACATTGAAACAGTTTTAGTCAATTTTGATCTTAAATAACAGTTCTTATTCTATTAAGAGATTTCATACATTTTTCAGGAAAACAGCACCAAACTTTGAAAAATTCATGATCTAAAGGAAAATGTAAGAATCACTAATGGAATATAAACTATGAATAGGATAAATTCCTTATCCAGATAATCTTTGACAAGAAAATGGGTGAAATAGCTTAGAATTGTTGAAAGCTAATACACAAATCCAGACAGCCTTAAAATTCTTAAGCAGGAGAAATTTTTTAAACCCCACACCTAGTTACATCATTATGAAACTTCAGAACACCAAAGAAAAATAGGTCTCAACCAGCAATAAAATAGCAGCATTCTCAGTAACAATAGAAACCCGAAAATAACAGAATAATATGTTCAATATTCTGAATTATAAATTCAGAACCTAGAATTATAAATTCTAGGTTCTGAATTCTGAACCTAGAATTATAAATCCAGCAGAATTATTGTGAAGAAAAAAGGGCAAAAAAAATATTTCAGGTGGAAAAAATATATGTACACACAATTCAAAAGTAGCTTCTTCTGTAAGTTTTTTATATTTTAACTTTCTTTTTGTATGCCATTCTCAGTCATGGTTAAGGGTTTACCACTCTCACTCAAGGAAATTCTAAAGAATTTATTACAGGCACAAGAAAAATAATATAGATGAAAGATCTAAGATATGCAAAGTAATGGTAAGCAAAATGTTAGATATGCAGATGAGCCTAAAAACATGATGTCTAATGTATAGGAGGAAAACCATATAAGAACTCAAATAGTGAATAACATAAATTGAGAAAGGGGTGTGCAAAGTTAAAACATCCTAAGACCTTTGCATTATGCAAGAGAACAGAAAAGATATTTATTAGCTTTATATTTTAAGTTTACATGTTAAAATAGTAAAATAATCACTTAAAAATACACAGAGTATATTACTCCAAATGAGAGAAAAAACAAAATACACATACACACAATCCAAAAGAAGTTTCTTCTGTAAGTTTTTGATATTTTAAATTTCTTTTGTGTATGCCATTCTCCTTCATGGTAAATAGTGTTTCATAATTTCTTATTGTGAGCTTATTTTTAAAGGTTCCTTTTCTTAAGCGAATCCCTTTGAACCTAGGTTAAAAGCATCCTTCCAAGTTGGTTCTATGTTTGTTTCTGCCAGGCATGCCAGATGCATCATGTCTGGATCTTTTTAAGGGGAAGGAGGTAATGAAGGTAGTAGGATCAATTTCTTGGCTTTGAGATTCCAATAACTCATAAGTGCCATAAATATAAACTCTAAACACTGATGAAATGCAGGTCTAGAGTTTCAAATTTTAAACAGTTAAATGTGTTTTCTTCTTTTTATCCAAAGATGGGACAAGCTTCCTCATAGGCTTGTCCATGGATGTTTTACATTTTCCCTACTCAACCCTTTTCCTGAGGATGATGCCTTTTCAAGGACATTGGTTTTTGTTGGCTCACAGTTCCAGCTCCTACCCTGAGCCCTCGCCTCCTGCCCCTATACATCCAGGCCTCAAGTTACAGAGATTAACACCACATTGCCCACACTTACGATGAACACATCAAGCAAACCATTTTCAGTGCTAAAACCTGAAAAGTCCTGGGCAAACTAGTATGATTGGTGGCCCTACAACCCAGCCCCTGTACCCAGGGCCAGAGAAGAATCAGTCCAACGAGTCACTGCTCTGGTTTTCAGTTTATTTTCATTTTTAGCACCTTGAAATTTCTCCTCATTTCTTATGAGTTTAGCTGTGTATTGAAAATTCAGTTAGTTATTATTTTATCCAGCATTGCTAGGTGTTAGTAATGATAAGAGTTTTCATGTTACAGAAGTCTATCATTCTTCTAGCTTAGAAAGCGACATTTAAATGCTTTTTGTAAGTACAAAAGTAAAGTTTGAGGATAAAAGTCATAGCCAGTTACCCCTATGGGTATAAATAAGGTGCTGGAGTGACTCCCACAGTTGTGAGATTGGCTGTACCACCTGCCCCACAGATCCCTTGCTCTAGGCCCTGTTTCTCTAACATTGAGAATGTTCTAGAATTTTCTAGGCAGGCCTAGCTTCTTCCTGTAAGGCCTAGACGGTAAACTTGGCCATTACAATTTAAACTCCCTGAGGGAAGATAGGTTCTCTTATTTTGTTTACTCCTGCATCTGTGGTGTCTGGTAATCGTAGACAATAACCGTTTACAGAAAGAATGTAAGTCCTGAATGCCAACTCGCTGGCTGCGGCTGGCATTTCCTCCAATCCGACACCATCTACTTCAAATTTGACAGAAAGACACCCAAGTTTCTAGGCTGTTTATGTCTCTCTTCCCTGTTCTCCTTAGATTTGCTCCTATTTTCTATTTCTGTAGCCATTTCCACAGATTTTGGGGTAGGTGATGAAGATAAATGTGATGGGGCTCAGCCTTTGCGTTCAAGACGCCATTTTGAAACTCAAGCCCAGACACATTAGATTATAACTTTTTTTTATTTCGCCACATGTCTAAGTAGGCACACTTAGTTCAAGGGTGCTTCAAAGGCATTTTCGAGGCGACGCGCGTTTCTGTAGGTCTGTGTGGCTGCGTGAGGGCGGTGCCTCCCTGGGTGCAAGGCTCCGGCACGCGCGCACCCCCTGCGCAGCCCCAGCCACGCCGTCGTCCCCCTCGAACCCCCCCCCGCGGGGGGCGGGGGCGCTGGCACCCATTGGCTGAGGCGGCTACCACGAGCCCCGCACCCAGCGCAGGAGCCACCTCCAGGAGCCCCACAGAACACACCGCAGTCCGCCTGCGCCCGTCAGCCTCGGCGCACACCCTTCAGGGCTCCTCAGCCTGTCGCCCACCTTTGATTTTCCTCACTCCTCGGCCTTTGGTTCCTTTGCCTGTTCGAAGCCGGGCAGCGGCTCGAGCAGACCAACAGCCCAGGAGTGTGCCAGAAGCACAGCCTCTGCTCCCCCTCGAGCCCGTAGGTGGGAACTGCTGGCTGCCGCCATCATGGTGAGTTGAGGGGGCGGCCTGAGGAGCGCAAGCCTGGCAGGGTTTTCGAGGGTGGGTGAAACTCGCTTTGGGGGGCGGAAAGCAGGGTGTCTCGGCTTTCTCGTTCTGGGGCGCCTGCCTGCAGGGCGCGAGGAGAGGAGGCCTCGCAGCGGCGCGGCCTACAGGGCACACGGGCGCCTGTGGCGGCGAGGAGGCGGCGGGACGCCCGGGCTGCGGTGGCAGGGGCGTGCTCCCGACGCCCGGCGGGCGAGCCGCGAGCGAGCCACGTGCAAGGTCCGCGGCCTTCGCGCGGTCGCCACTTCCCGCCTCGGTGTCAACTCGTTTGGCGGGTTCTCCGTCAGGCTGAGGTTTGGGGTGCGGGGTACCCCGCCCCCACCCCGCCATCCCGCGCTTCCACTGTGGAGAGTCCCCGCGGCGTCCTCCGCGAGATGGCGTCGGGCCTGCCCGGCGCGGCCCTGCTGAGGAACTCGGTTTTGGGACTTGGAGGCCGGCGCTTCCCGAGGACGTGGTTCTCTCTCGGGTCCCTGTGAGGGGTGGGGTCTGTGGGTTTGGGGACCCCTCTGTGGGTTTGGGGGGTCTCCGGTGGCGGGTGGCACGTGCCTGTGGGGTGCGGGGCAGGACGACCAGGGGACAAGGGCGTCCTGAACGCGGCCCGCTAGCTCAGGAGCTGCTCCCGCCTCCTGGCCGCTGGTCAGGTGACCTGCAGGTGGCTCCCTCGTGGGGCGGCATCAGGCACTTAAAACTCGCCTGACGCCATCATTGACGCACGAGGTTGGATTCGGCCGAGGTTTGCGGTGCAGGGAACCCCGCCCCCACCCCGCTCTCCCGCGTTTCCGCGGTGGAGACTCACCTCGGCGGCCTCTGCGAGATGGCGTCTGGCCTGAACGCCGCCTGGCGTGGTCCAGCTGAGGAACTTGCTTTGGGGACTTGGAGGCCAGCGCTTTGAGGAAGTGGTTCTCTCTCGGGGTCCCTGTGAGGGGTGGGGTCTGCGGGTTTGGGGGGTCTTTCGGGTGGCAGGTGCTTGTGGGGTGCGGGGCGGGACAAGCAGGGGACAAGGGCGTGAACGCGTGGCCCGCGAGCCCAGGGGCCTACTCCCGCCTCCCGGCCGCTGGTCAGGTGACCTGCAGGTGGCTCCCTCGTGGGGCGGCATCAAGCACTCACAAGTCCTCTGACGCCATCATTGCGGCACGAGGTTGGATTCAGTAGTTGCCATTGAGAATTTTCGATTTTTTTTTTTTAACTCAGAACACTATTCCTTCTTGATTAATCGGCAGCTTTTGACAAAATGTACGTTTTGTAGGTACTCTTTTTGGTGTACGTTTATGTGAGTTTAGGTAAATGCGTAGAGTTGGTTCACTACTACCACAGGATACAGCTCTGAACACGTTGACCAACCTTTAAATCACAAATGTGTGTATTCATATTACCAGAGTTCTTAGCCTCTCCATTTTTAGAGATAAAGGGAGGAAGTTTGTACATAATCCATGTATTTTTATATTATATAAGTATTTATATATTAAAATGTATTTTGTGTAAATAACTGTTGTGTAATAATTGTGTAACATGACATCTCCATGCTAATAATTATTTAATAATCACCATGACTTAGTACAAATAATTATTTACAATAATTTCTCCATTTTTAGAGATAAAGAGGGGAAATACTAATAGTTTTGTTGACTTTTTTTGCTGTTACAAAGTAGCATATTTACTCTCTTGAAAATAATTACTGTAGGAAAGTAGAGACCCATCTTAATCCCTACACCTGTAACCACTGTTAAATACTGATATATGTATGCCCTTCTAGGTTATTTTTATGCATGTATTGCATATAGATAAGTAAATTTTATTTTACAAAAATTGTACCATGCTATAAAATACTATTTTACAGCCTGCATCTTTCAGTTAATGTAGTGGGCATTATTCCAAAGATAACTTTAATATTTCATGTAGAAAATTGTACCATTACTTTACCTAATTCCCTTATGATGAGTAACTTTTTGATACTAAAACAATGTGATAATGCATATCCTTGTGCAGGTATTGATATTTTGGGATACTTGTGCTGTTCATTCCTTGAGATAAGTTGCCAGCAGTGGAATTGCTGGGTGTAAGAGCTTTGCCCCTTTTATAACAGTTTCATATTATGATACATCTTTCCAAGCTACTCTTGGCAAAGCATGTACCAGTATTTTCCCATTGATGGAGTGTGGAGTGATCTGTTCTCCACACCCTTTCCAAGGAGAGATGTAATTTTTTTTTAATCACTAGTGAAGTTGATCACTGGTCACTAGCTTTTTAAGCTTCTTTTTTATAAATACTTAGTCCACTTGTACATTTTCTTTTTCTTAGAAATGTACAAAGAAATGTACAAGTACCTTCCTACTTGTGCATTTTCTTTTTCTTACTGATTCATAAAAACTCTGTTAACATTAGAGTTTGTAATATATAGTGGAAAAAAATTATAGCGATGATAAGGAGATACCCTTATCTTATTTCTAATTTTGATGAAAGTAACTCTAGTACTTCACTTTAAGCTTGATGGTAGTAGCTTGGAATTAGATTGAATGAAAATAAGATTCTTCTATTTCTGTTTCATTTGAGTTTTCTAAATAAAAAATGAATGTCATATTTTATCAAATGCTTTTTCAGTGATGAATTAAAGTAACAGATATCCTATGAAAGAATCATCCTTGCACTTCCGATATAAACTGTACATAATTATGGTATATTCTTTATATATTGCTGTAATTTTGCATCTCTGTTGAGGGCAGAGTTGGACCATCTTGAGGCTTTGTTATTTAGATGCGTTAGCTTTTTAAAATGCATTGAAAAATACTCTTTTTTCTCTGAGAATTTTAAGAAAAGTGTTTGAATTTGTTTTTCTCCTCTTCTGCCTTTTCTACCAGTGTGTGCACGTGCCTGCCTTTCTTTCTCTCGCTCACACACTTGTTTCTTTACAGGTTGAAGAAACTTCCAGCAAAACGGAGCCAAGCATTATTGAATGTTCTTTCTCTTCTTAAGATTGTTTTATAAAAATTTATATTTCTGTAGAAAGTTAGCCATTTCATCAAGATTTCCACATTTATTCCCTTAGAGTTTATACGTGGCATTCTTTTATAATCTAGTCATAATAGATTTCCATGTCTAATGTATGGTTTTGCTTTCTTGCTTAGCTTTGCTATGATCGTTTGTTTATTGCTTAAATTTCACCCCCAACCCCTTTAAGAATCTACTCGTGGATTTTCTTGAAGTTTTTATTCTGATTTTTATTTCCTATTTTCTTAACTTTAGCTTTTTTCTTTATTACCTCCTCTCTATTGCAGTGGATATTACTTTCATAACTACAAATTAGAGGCTTTTTCCTGGTTGATTTACATAGATCTCAGTTTGCTTACATGTAGACACAGTAATTGAATCAAATACTGTTGTCAAAAGTGCTGACATCCCAGAAGCTTTATAACAATACATTTTTTTTCAGCTTTTAGTTACGTTGGTCACCCAAATATAACAGGGAATATATTATTGTAAATAACAGTGATGAGAATTGTGTATATGATGGTCTCTAAGCTCACCCCTATTTACTATTCCAACATTTCTGATTTCAAAACTCATTTGAAGGTATAATTAAGAAAAATAATTGCTTCTTACATATACAATTTACTTTTAATATGCTATTGATGGTTAAGATTATACTTACTTTAACGTCAAACTTTTGCTTATCCTAAGCATTCATTTGTATTTTCAGTTGTAGTTTCAAGTAACCAAAGGTTGTCTGTTGATTGTGGATGTTTTATCTGTAAATTACAATTATATATAGACACACATAGTAGTTTAACAATCCTTGCTAATCAAATCTTAAAATGCAGTACTTGGATTACTTTGTTAGCTTTGAGTGCCACCTGCTGGTTAACAGGTTATAATGGTGTTTGCCTTAATTTAAGACATTATTACACTATTAAAATGATTTGATGAATTTTATATTTACTATCCCAATTAAGAAGGCAGCTAATTTGTAGAATCCAAGCCAACACCAGACTTCCTATAATACCCGATGTCTTTTTTCCTCTTTACAAAATTACTGTTATGTCCAGTATCCATTTTACTTTTGTAAATAGAATATGGGAATTAGAGGAGACATCAGAGATCTTTTCCAACCACTCATTTTTCAAGCAAGGAAATTGAGGTCCTGAAAAGACTTACTTTACTAAACAATTAAAATAAAGTTCTTCCCAAACAATTTTTCTCTTCAATTCTGGTGGCACTGTCACAGGTTTCTCAGCAACATCCCTATTCAAATTTGGGGTTAAATAATTCTTTGTTCGGGGAAGCTATCCTTTGCATTGTGTAGGATGTTTAGTAGTATCCCTGGCTTTAAACCCACCAGGTGCTAGATGTCAGTTGTGACAACCAAAAATGTCTTTAGGCATTATCAAATACCGCTGGGGCTCAAAATCTTCTCCGGTTGAGAATCAGTGCATTATCATAACCCCTTCTAAACTGGCACAGTTTTCTGGCCAGAAGTTAAATGTCTAAATTAAAATTCATCCACACATTATGGCATAGAGATAGACAATACTATAAATAGTTTATTTATCAAATTAACATATCCAAAGGTCATCTACAAATGAATAGGGAATTGAAATGGAGAAAATAAAGTCTGTAAGGATTTCAGAAACTACTGTTTTGTTTTGTTTTGGATTTTTACATGAGCTAATTGAAAGGGGATTGGTAAATTGTCTGTAGGGGGGGAAACCTATTCAAGTTTTCAGTAGTTCAAGATAACATAGCTTATGTAATGTTTTACCAGATAGAAAAAACTAAAATGATAAGACATTTAAAAAAGGAAAAACTGGGGGCATGGGCAATATAAGTAACGTTAACATTTGTTCCCCCATAATATGCTGAAATAATAAATAAATAAATAAATAAATAAATATTTTTTATTCTCTTCCACTTCATGTCATGAAATACCACTATATACCATAGTTAAAGAATTGGGAAGTATTCAAATAGAAACCCAAAATAGAAAGTATAAGCACAAACGAATAGAGAAAAGCAAAAAACTCAACTTTGGTGATTTGACAATTGAGATTTCATCTCTAATTAGTACAGCAATTTGTAGAATCTTAAATTCATCAGTAATTTCTGGCATCTAATTAACAAAGCAAGAACTCTATCAACTGTCTCATTGTTATAAACTTCTACAAAATTATGCTTCCCTTTCTAAAAAGATAGGTCAGTTGGTTTCTTTTGCCCTTGTTTCTGGTTTCTTTCCTTTTTTTTCTCTTCAGTTAATTGAATTTATCCAAAACTGAACATTAAAAACAATTCCAATATGTCTAAAAGAACAAGAGGAAAATGTAAAGGAGTACAAAAAGATTAAGTAAAAATGTCAATTTTGATAATTTATTAATTTTCTAGGAAATTATTGGTTTCAGTTCATTTTCAATTTTATTTGCCTAGTGTTCTGGTTTCTTTCATAAGCAGGTGTACATGTGTAATAGCTTTCTGGCTCTCTTACAGCCTTTTGTATTTCTTATAATCAGTAGGCACTTCATAAATGAATTTCAAATGAGTGATGTGTCATAAATATGGTAGTTTCCTGAAGTTCCAATTAGTTGTTAATTAATAAAGTTTCTTCAAAATCGACTAAAATGACAAAACCAAGAAAGACACTTTTAAAAAATTTACTGAAAATAAATTCAAATAACAGGACACTAACTTATGTTGGCATACCACTTTATATTTTACACAGTGAATTCACAGATGTTATTTCATTTTCAAAGCAATTTTCCCAGAGGTTAATACAGCTGGCAAGTAAGTGGATTATAACCTAGTAAGGGATGTGAACCTACATCTCCTGACTAAATCAATTTCACTATGCTATACTGTTTCACTATGCTTTACTGTCTCTCCAGTATATATATGATGTATAAATTTCACTTTAGAAATAATTTTACATTAACCTTTGAGTCTACTGTGAGAAGACTAAAGACAGAGTTCTGATCAGAATCCGGAAAAATAATGAGTTATATGTGTGGGTTTCTTTATCTGAAAATAAAGCTGGTATCATTTATGTCTATCAGCCCACTGTGAAAATTAGAATTATCAGTGAGACTCATTTGGTGTTATTCAAGAAGAAAAATGTTATTTCAAAAAATACTTTGAACACCCTAGCATTAGGGAAGAGGATTATAACCCCCTTTTTAGCAGAAGCTGTGATATGTGAGCAAATAATGTTTTTATGCTCCATTTCCAAAGTAAAGCAGGCATACGAACACAGGGAGTGTTAAAATTATACAATTTATGTTAATTTTGGTGAATAGAAAGGCAAAGCAAGATAAATTGGCTTAAAACTTTGATGCTTATTTTCTTTTTAACACAGCTTTTTTGGTTTACATTGACTTTTTAAAAAGATTTACCATGCTTTTTATTCATATATTTGGTAAAATGGAAAGTTGTCTATCAATATAGAACAGGATGATTTTAATAACCTTAGTTTTTCCAAATCTGAACTTTCTAATTTTTTTTTTTTTTACCAATTCACGTAGTATTTTCACAAAATATAAAATCCATATTCTTCCACAGCATTGTATAAGAAATGGTAATGAGCAGCACTGGATTTAAGAAAGTAGTATATATGTATATAATATATCCTTTTGTTAAAATTTCATGCTGGTGTACTCTGATAACTTTAAATCCTGAGCCTGAACTAAGCTATATTGGTAACCAGTTTACAATGAAAGTAATTTATATAAAATATTTATACTTTAAGTACAAAATTACATTTCACATTGTATATAGTTTTTGCCAGTATATCTAGTTATGATGTCTATTTTCCAAATTACAGTCTGCTGCAAATGCTGAGACTCCAAACTCAACCATCTCCAGAGAGGCTAGCACCCAGTCCTCATCAGCTACAACCAGCCAAGGCTATGTTTTACCAGAAGGCAGAATCATGCCAAACACCGTTTTTGTTGGTGGAATTGATGTTAGGGTATTGTATCGTATCTCATTTATACCTTAAAATACGTTGTGACTAATGGGATTTGGGCCCTATGAGAAGCCTAAGGTTTTTTGCACTTCATGCAAATTTGGAATTGGTTTTACATTTAATCCATAGGTACTAAATATATTTTTGACAAAGAGCTATAGGGATACTTGGAGGGAAAACTTCCACATCATGAAACCACCTTTATATATATATTTGAAATGTTGATTTTTTACTCTTGAAGTTCAATTCTTTTCCATAGATGGATGAAACCGAAATTAGAAGTTTCTTTGCTAGATATGGTTCAGTAAAAGAAGTGAAGATAATCACGGACCGAACTGGTGTGTCCAAAGGGTAAGTAAAATATGTTTATTATAAATTATCACAGATATCTGAACTCTGGCATCTATAGAGTTTCAGAGAGGAAGACTTGAAAACTGATGCTTCTATAAATGGAATTTGTTGCTTTGTTAATTTCTTACATGTAGAGGATAAAAGTTTGTTGCCAGATCTTTTTAAAATAATTTTCCTAATGTTTGTTTTTATATTTTTCCTGTTTTTATTTCACATAAGTGAATTAATCAGTTTTGTCAAAGAATTGTTTTCTTTACAATATCTTAAATTGTATTCCGTGTATTATTTCATAGAGTACTAGAAGTTCTGAAGCATGTACTATATGGTGATGATTTTTACTTCATTTACCTGCTTTTCTAGCTATGGATTTGTTTCATTTTATAATGACGTGGATGTGCAGAAGATAGTAGAAGTAAGTAATCTTATGAAAAAAGTCTCTAATTAATGTGATGTTTAGTGTCAAGTAATATACTCAGTCTTATGTAAAATTTGGAGAAAGATATACTTTCCATTTGGACTCCCAACTTAAGAGTAATCTTACATAACTTGTTAGAACTTTATTGTTTACTGGGCACCTACCATCATGAACTAGAGACATGAAGGGTTGGAGACCCAGTGATGAAAGGTTTTTGATTAAATTTCACTTGATGCCTCTTGATACTTGGATTAAAGTATCTTACCTTTGTGGTGACAAATTTTGGTTTGGTACGTACTTCTCACTGGTTTTTCTGATACAGTAGGAACTTTAGAGAACTCGGGATGTTGATACTCAAGTCTTGCAAGTAAAGACTTGAAAATTAATTCTAGTTTTGTTACTGTTTTATTTTCAGTCACAGATAAATTTCCATGGTAAAAAACTGAAACTGGGCCCTGCAATCAGGAAACAAAATTTTTGTGAGTAAAAAAATTAAGTGTTCTTGTTAACGTTCAAAGAATGTTCAGAGAACTAAAAATGGGCTTTGTTTTCTTCTTATTTTTTAAAAGGTGCTTATCATGTGCAGCCACGTCCTTTGGTTTTTAATCCTCCTCCTCCACCACAGTTTCAGAGTGTCTGGAGTAATCCAAACACTGAAACTTATATGCAGCCTCCAACCATGATGAATCCTATAACTCAGTATGTTCAGGTAAGAATTGCCTACATCCCTGTTCTCTCCTTTATTATAGTCATGTACCTTCTGGGAAATTACATTCACAATTTCCATGATAAGTGGCAATACAGTTCCTGTTTGAATACTTTGAGTGATGGGAAATGTGTTACTTTTGTTAGAAATCTCTCATTCTTAGTGTTCTTCCTTTTACAAGCTAAAAATTTGTTTCTATGTAGTTTGTAAGCCTTTATCTTAGAACTGACCTCTGTAGCCACATAGAACAAATCTCTTC
Organism: Microcebus murinus; assembly: GCF_040939455.1. Lineage (NCBI taxonomy): Eukaryota > Metazoa > Chordata > Mammalia > Primates > Cheirogaleidae > Microcebus > Microcebus murinus. Next base: position 126,344,533 of record NC_134104.1, on the reverse strand, counting down.
CTTTTTTCCCCCGTATAATAACTCGTAAAGTATTTGAAAGCAGTTTTCCTCATGTGTCTGTCTAGTTTATTTTTCTCTAAAGTTAGCATTGTGTGTTTAGCTATTCTTTACTTGCAATGATTTCTAGGTCCCTCCTTGTGTAGATAGATTGCTGACTTCTGAATATATTCTGGTTCTGGAATGGATAGATTTCTGGCATATTTTACTATATAAACTCTATGAGTTTTTGTCATATAATTTGTTTTATCCTGGTTACTTTGATATTTCAAGTAGGATTTGACATACTATCGCCTGTTGATGATAAATACCATTTGTTTTCTTTAGTTCATTTTACTTTCTTCAATTCAAAAGACATTTTCTTTGCTGGAAAGGAAACAAAATAATAGTGAAATAGTTCCGCAGTGTCTCTCATTTGTTTACATTTTCCATTTACCTGAAATGTAGGGTATATCTTTTCTTATTTTTCTTGCTCTAAACATGGCTAGAAAAAAAGGCCTATTTGTTTCTAACATTTACCATAAGCTATTACTTAATCTGGTATATTCATGTATGTTTACCACTCAAATGTTTTCAACCAATAAGTATTTATTGAAACATGTAAGTCGTACTGTCTCCCAGTTTGAGATTGTATGCTGCCCTTAATTTTTAGAATGAAATATGAAAAAGCCATAAAGTCTGTAGGAGGACTACACATTATTCCATAATGTCTAAAAGTATTTTTACAAAGAAATGGTAGATGTATTAATTTAACTTACATGGAAATCTATCTTAATAGAGCCTTATCATCAGTATAAGAAAGAACTTCTGGGTGGAGATAAGTATACAAATAAGGTAAACTTAGGCTGGCAAAGTCACTTCCCTCACCATTTATTCCTTCCTCTTCTCTACCCAAAGGCTAATGTTTGACAGAGAATATTTTTTTCTTAATAAAGTTAGCCATTCATTTAGAATCTTACATTGTTGTATACCGAAAAATAAGATTTTTTAAATTTTCATTTTTTATATTGGGAATTAATATTCCTTCTTTCTAATTAAAAAGAAATTTACCTGGTTAACCCATTCTTTCTATAAACTTTATTTTCAGGCCTATCCTCCTTATCCAAGTTCACCAGTTCAGGTCATCACTGGATATCAGCTGCCTGTTTATAATTATCAGGTAATTTAACAGGATACAAAATGATTTATTGTGGAATATTATTGAGGCCTTTAATTAATTTATATAAATTTCCCAAATAGTTTGTCATTTAGAATAGTGAAGAGCCTAAAATTTAAGAAAAAATTTGGAATTAGTCTAGAATTCATGCCTATGTATTATTTTTAAATAATGGAGTAAAATTTTTACAGGAATGTACTTTAAAAGGCAAGAACTTTTCTGTAGAACTGTTTTGTAAGATTTGGTGTCCCCATATATATTTCAACGGATGGAAGATGTATTCTTCCATCTTTGCTGTTAAATAGCTGAAACATCCAGGCTGACTTTTATAAATTTTTTTTAGAGGGACAGGTTGTAATAAAATTATTACTCAATTCTTAGAGCACAGAATTCTAATTATATTTGACAATGTTTATTTTAGCTGGCTACTTATAAGGTAGTAATTCTATGAATTTCTTTTCATAGATACTACTATATCTATGACCCATGACCGTATCAATGGTAATAAATTCAAATAATTACTATTTTTTAAGTTTTCTTGAATGCCAACTCCAGAAAATTGAGAAAAAGGTGAGGTTTATATATGCAAGTAACAAGAACTTCAAGTATTAGAAACATAAAGTATTTCTTCCATTTCATTTCTTTTATTATAATAAAAGGAGATAGAATGATAAATATTTCAACATTGTCTTTCTCATATGTTTGTGAAAATATGTAGGAATATTTGAATAGTCTGTTTCTTTTTTTTTAAGATGCCACCCCAGTGGCCTGCTGGAGAACAACGGAGTTATGTTATACCTCAGGTAGAGTGAATTAGCCAAACATTTACTTTCTATTCTTTATTTCAAAGTATTTTCTCATTTAAGTATTATATATTTCTTGACCTTTTGCCATGTAATAATATACCCAGAAATATTCTTAAATTTCCCTTTATATTATGTATTATGTTCTGCTTATTTCTTATTAATTCAATTATAAACTCCGTGGGGAAAACTGCTTTTTGTTTCTCAAGTTTATGTATGCTTACATAGTGACTGTTCTGCATACAATAGAATATATAATCCAAGAAAAGCAGTATTAATATGGTGTTAGAATTAGCATTGAATCTGCCTTTGGCTTTGCTACCCATAAAAGTCGGTTGAAGAGAAACAAATGTTTTGATGTTAATACTGTTAAATAAGAAAAGGGAATAAAAAGAGAGTGTTACCTCTGAAACACCCAAGCTTTTGTTACCTTCTGTCTTTCAACAGAATTGGATATATAAAGAGTATAAGAGTTCAAATTTCCAAGCACTCTCTTACTACTTATTAGAGTTTCTTTTTCTTAGAGTTCTTCTATTTCTGATTTGGTTGAAGCTTAGAAGACATTTTAAAATAAAAGGCTGCCTTACTGCATTTCAACTATTGAGTTTAAAACAAAGTTTCCGAAATAATGTAATTGAATTTCAGCACTACCTACGTTAAAATTTTCAGTGTCAGCTCGCCATTTTGAAAAATAGATGGCTTTTAAATGTATCTGAATAGCTCTCTGTTTACACTTTTATTATTTTAAATGTAGGCTTATACAGCTGTTAACTACCACTGTAATGAAGTTGATCCAGGAGCTGAAGTTTTGCCAAATGAATGCTCAGTGCATGAAGCTACTCCATCCTCTGGAAATGGCCCACAAAAGGCAAACATCTAATTTTGTTTATTAATATTTATATTTGATATTTATTTTTTTTAATTTTAATAGTTCTTTAAGAAGCAAGTATCTTTGCCCAAATTTAAAGATGGAAACCATAAATTATAGAGCTTAATTGACTAATACTCGGCATTTAATGTGAAAGTTGGTGAAATTTCAGACACCCCTAAACTTTCAGTGTGTACATGTAGTTTCCGATTCAGCAGTCCTTTCCTCTCTTGCAATTTAATTGTTTTTTAACCATACTTTAACAAATATTTTATTAATATGATTTGGCAGAATGTAATGGTCAGGTTTCCTCAAGAATTCTAATGCTCAAAAGAGGGATTTGTATGAATTATATCTACCTTTTCTTTTACATTTCTTAAACATTTAGCTAAATAGTAAAACACATTTATGGTATTCTAACATTAAAAATAGCAGATTTCAAAAGTGGAGTCAGTAGTAATTATTCAAATACTAAAATAGGGTTTGTTTTAATCATTAGAACAGATTCCTACAACAATACTCTCACTCTTGAATTTGCATATGTTTTGCTGAATGAGTGGGAATGTGGAAATAATGGATGTGCTGGGGGAATATATGTAACACTGAAAGATTCTCATTAGAGTGTATAAAACTTCATCCATGTGTTTCTCAGTGGAAAAAAATGTTGAGAACTCCTGAACTATAATGATGAAAAAAAAATCTCAGATTTGATACTTGATTTTAAAATTTGAAAAAAAAATATTAAAATAGCTTACAGTCTAATCAGGCTTTGTCCTGAATATTGTTTCTTAAAACATTGGCATTCACTTAGGATTTTAATAAATTCAGCTTTTTAAACCAATGTCTTATCACTAAGGTTCTAAAATCACTAAGGTTCTAAAATCACTAAGTTCTTTGTCAGAAAACCTACATGCTAAGAGATAAGTGGTAAGAATTGTGAATCCCATAAAAATTCTTTAGTAATAAGCAAATACGTTCATTAAACTGTCCGAAAAAAGTATATAACAGTGAGTAAAAGGAGGAATCATCTTTAGATTACTGAAAACTTCTGTGTTTCAGAAATCTGTGGACCGAAGCATACAGACAGTGGTATCTTGTCTGTTTAATCCAGAGAACAGACTGAGAAACTCTCTTGTTACTCAGGATGACTACTTCAAGGTATGAAAGGAATAATACGCAGGATAAAAAGCACATTTGTTAGCTTCAAAGTATTTTTTTTCCTGTGAAATATATATTTTGAGATTACTTAGAGCATTTAAACGGTTGGCATTTCACTGTAACCCAGTAAACCACTGTGAGTGGGTTTTACCTGGCTATTTATTTTAGTATGCTCAAACCCTGATACGGTGTGGCTGTATTTAGGAAAGAAACTATTAGCAGATGTTTATAATTGAAAGGTTCATTCCAGAAGACAGTTGAAAGAGAATAATAGTTTGACTAACTAGTAAAAGAAAATTTTTGGTATAGAAAGCAGAACTTAATACGTGTATATTGGACTAAAGGGAAGAAAAGAAGTTACTCAGATGATATGCCTGAACAATGTGGAGGGAGAAGGAGTCAAAAGAAGCAGTAAAAAGAGCTGAGTGGAAAAAATGGAAGTTGATTCACAGTTGATAAAGCAGAAGAGAATGTGGGTGTTTGAATTTTAAAAATATCTTTTTTCTGGTCTTTCTTCTGTCCTCCTTGGACATATTAAAGCTCCTAAAATGAGGAGGCACAGAATTAAAGTCTCTAGGTTGTTTTTAGTTTTGAGTCTATGAATGTTAAAATTAACTGGTCAGTCCAATGGGAGAGGAATGTTGTGGTTACTAAAAGGGAAGTATTGTTGTTGTTTTTTTTTTTTTTTTAGTAATAGGTTTATTGAGATACCATACAATTTGCCCATTTAAAGTGTGCAATTCAATGGTTTTTAGAATGTTCATAGAGTTTTGAAACCATGACCACTATTTTAGAATATTTTAATCACACCCAAAATACCCCCCTACTACCAATTAGGATTCACTCCCCATTTTCCCCCAGTTGCTTTAGCCCTTGACAACCACTAATTTATCTAATTTACTTTCTCTCTCTAAGGGTTTTCCTATTCTGGACATTTCATAGCAATCAAATCCTACAATATGTGGCCTTTTGTGACTTACTTCTTTCACTTAGCTTAATGTTTTCAAGGTTCATCAATGTTATACCATATATCGGTGCTCATTTCCTTTTCTTTATGGCTAATACCACATTTTGTTTATCCACTCATCAATTGAAAGATGCTTGGGTTGCTTCTACTTTCTAGGTATTACAAATAATAATGCTGTGAACATTCATGTACAGGTTATTGTGTGGACACATGTTTTTGTTTCTCTTGAGTGTATATCTAGGAATAGAATTGCTGAGTTGTATGGTAACTGTATTTAACCTTTTATGGAACTGCCAGAATTTTTCCAAAATGGCTGCACCATTTTTTATATCCAAAGGGAAATTTTTAACCATCACTTTGTGTCTTAAAACAGAGAAAGAATAGCTTTTTCTCATTGATGAATGGAAATAGGGTGAAACTTAATGCCTTTTTAAAGTGTATACTAAGGACCTCCTGTCATGCAGAAGGGTAGACCCTTAGCAGTATTAAGTTCTTACCATGTTTGTAACAGGGAGTAAACATATTTATTTAAAGTTGACATTTGTTCCCTTGTTGCTTGCTTCGTTCTACAAAGTATAATTTAGAAAGGAAAGAACTGGGGTTGCATGACAACCTACCTTGTCCAAAGTTCTGAAGGTTAAATAGGTAGTACTTAAATGATGTATTTGCAAAACAGAAAATAGTCTTTAAATTTGATTTTCACCTGATATTAGACAAAAGCCTGACTTTGAACTTGCAAAGTTTTCTGCCCATCTGGGCTAGGAGTCAGTAGTTGGCATCCTGCAGTTGTCTGGCATTCTAGACCCATTTTGATTGGCTGTATGTTGTTTCGATGGAATTGGAATGCATTTACTTTTTTCATGGCAAATTCTTTTTTTTGTTGTCTTAATTCCAGCCCCTTTATATTCTTGTTTCCTTCCTGACCAGTGAAGATATGTGAGTTTGTGACCACTTTTCTAGGGTTTAACCCAGATGGGATATCATCCTGCTGACACATTACATCGCTTCCAGAAGTCACTCTTCTTTATATGACAGCTTAATTTAATACCTAGGAAAGAGGGCACAGTTAAGCTAACTGAAGAGAAGAAAATTCTGTTACCTTTATTACTGGTTTACTCTGTCCCATTCCTTTTTGAAAGGGCTCACTTCCTTCTGTCCGCATATCTGTAGGCAACATAGAGTGAAAAGAAAGTTTTGCATGTATTTAAATTTTTTCTCTTCATTTTCTAAAGAGTAATGTATCTTCACAGGTTAAGGATATGCCTTTAAATAGCTGAAACTTGCATGTTATAACCTAAAAATATAGGATTTCAGATTGGAGTGCTGTTCTCAAACTATGATTTCAGATGCAATTCAGTTATTAAAAACAATACTTCTTTAAATCATGTACCTTTTCCACCAGCTATCTTTGGGACATCACTGCCAAATCATTAAAAACAACATGAAATGATACTGATTCTAGGTCTTCTATTTCTGAATTTACTGGGATTTCTTTTTTTAACTAAACTGTTAATAAAATTAACCATCTTGAAACATTTGTTATCCCGAATTTCAAGAATGCCTCCCAAAATTAGCTGAGCATGCTGGCAAATGCCTGTGTCCCAGCTACTTGGGAGGCCAAGACAGGAGGATCACTTGAACCCAGGAGTTTGAGGTTACAGCGACCTATGATTGTGCCACTGCACTGTAGCTTGGGTAACAGATCAAGACCCTGTCTCAAAAAAAAAATTACCTTTTTTCTCATTATTTATAATATTTAAACCAAAAATAAATGCTTTAAGTTTTTTGCAACTTTTCTTTAGGTAGTAATGGTAATAAGAATTTTTTAATGAAGTAAAGTACTGTTTTTGTCTTTTCTAGGATAAAAGAGTGCATCACTTTAGAAGAAGTCGGGCAGCAGTGCTTAAATCTGTTTGATCCTTTCTGCAACTTTCTAGTCTCATGGGAAGTTGCTGGTTTTGAATATTAAAAAGAAGCTGATAGTTTTTCACTATTATAGAAATAGAAATTTAATTCTGAATTTTGATAAATCATACTCAGACTTTGTTATATTATTAGATTGTCTAGTTTTATCTTACATTGAAACTGTTCTTCATTAGATGTTTATTTAGAAACTGGTTCTGTGTTAAATATATAGTTGAAAGTAAAATAATTGAGACTGAAAGGAATAACTTTAAAATTTATCTGCAAGAATTTTAACATTGAAATTGGCATTTTTAAGAGTTTAAAAGCAAATACTGATTTTCAAAATATTGTTTTAAAAAATCTATTTTGAAAGGTCAGAATTTTGATAGTTTGAATACAAGCATTTCACTTCTCCAACAAGTACCTATGAACAGTACAGCATCTGTAATATTGTTCTTTGCATTTATGATTTGTCTAGAAATTTACCACAAAAGCAGAATTTTTAAAACTGCGTTTTTAATCAGTGGAACTCAATATATAGTTAGCTTTATTGAAGTCTTCCTTGTCTAAACCCAGTAAAACATATTCTAAGCAAACAATCCAATCAATGGGTCTTAATGTTTATTCAAAATATGTTATCCTTTATCTAGAATCCACACATATATATCCTATTTGATGGGGATGGCAATTAGGATAAATAAAATTCTGGGCCTAATTTTTTAAAAGAATCCAAGACAAACTAAACTTTTCTAGGTACGTAAGCTTCTTAGTGAGTTACCATTCTCCTTTTTATAAAAATTTTTTTTCCTTGAAATGCTAAACTCAATGGCTGTATCTTAAATTGTGCAAAATATTGATATTAAAGAATACTGAAACTTTTTTATGTCACTTAAAGGTTAATCAGAGTATCTGAAAGGAATTGTTTTTGTAAAAACATTGAAATATTAGTTATTGGTTGTAGATTTTTTTTTTTTTTTTGCCTATTACATTTCCTTTTGTAAAATAAAACATGTCCAGGAGTCAAAGTAAGTAGTTTTGGTGCATCTAAACTACAAAAGTTGTTTAATAAGTGTACCCCAAGAATATATGCTAGAGTCAGAGATGACAATAGTTTTAGGTTAGCTGGTCTCCTCATTGTACATTGTACATTGTGACAAACAGCTGGAGCACCAGAGCAGAGCTCCTTTTCTGTGCCTAAAGTCTTGCTTTTCCGGTCTGTATTACTATTCTTCCAGGAGATTTGCTGTTAGAACTGGTAATACAAAGAAAAGGGAAATAGCATATGAGCAGTCAAAGGGCCAAGCCTTGGAAAGGTAGTAATGGGATAATACCTTTCAAAGGGAAGCAGTCATATCAGTGTCGTTTTATCTGCTATGGATGTGAATTTAAAGTGGCTTCCTGGCCTTTTCTTCCATTGGCCCCTTCTCTAAAACATGGAAATTCTATTTATCCCTAACCTAATGTAGCTACCATGGAACATAGTACTTAGTGCCCATTTTGGTCTGTAATTCCTAATAATTTTCATTCTGAATCTTAAGGGTCTGAAGAGTCTTTTAAGGATCCCCAACATGTCTTTATTATACCTCAGAATTTGAAAGTGCCCTGAAATTTGTCGTTTTAAAAAAATCTCTCTACTTTTTTTGGTGCTATAACATTCTTACATGTATCATTCTGTGATTAAATCTCCAGCTTACTGTAAATGATACCTAAATTATAAAGAGCCAATTCTGATTATCCTAATATGACCTAAGGAAAAGTAAAAGAATAAACTTTTATCTGCTGTTTTGTTGGAGTGAAGTATCTAAAAGAATAAGGTAGAAAGAAGAGACAAAGTCCTGAACCTTTCAAAATGGAAAATTAATTTTAAAACTTAAAAATATAAAAATAAGTTCCTATTAGCTATTACTGATACTGTCTTTGCATATGTGAATAAATAGAAATAAAGAAACTTCTTTTTTTCAAAAGTTTTGACCTACTTATTTATGTCATTATCTAAATGGTGGAGAGTTGGGTGTGACTCAACTCTGTGAAAACTCAAATCTGTGACAAGGTTTAGATTGTTGTAATTGAAAAGTATAAATATTGTTCAATTTATTAGTCTGACAGAGTTAGTTTATAAAAGTAAATTTGATCATTGTATTTTTGTTGCTTTCTCTTATGAAATTAAGAGGTGAGTTTTCATGAGAGAATAATCTCTCCTGTGTTGAGTTGGAAATGGTTAATAGAGGGATCCATAGCAGTGCATCAACTATGTAGTCCCTGGTAGGAATGCTGAAGAACACATCTGACTGTGCTGTCTTATGGCCAAGGTCCCTCTCATTTTGGACCCTATGAATCTTTTTGTCTACTGCACACATTGTCCTAATTTCTGACTCTTTTATTTGGGGGTATTGCACTAGTTGAATAGTGCTTAGATTTTTCATGTTGCATTTACTTCATATAAGGATACACCCTGGCCGGGCGCTGTGGCTCACGCCTGTAATCCTAGCTCTTGGGAGGCCGAGGCGGGTGGATTGCTCAAGGTCAGGAGTTCAAAACCAGCCTGAGCAAGAGCGAGACCCCGTCTCTACTATAAATAGAAAGAAATTAATTGGCCAACTGATATATATATATATAAAAAATTAGCCGGGCATAGTGGCGCATGCCTGTAGTCCCAGCTACTCGGGAGGCTGAGGCAGAAGGATCACTGCAGCCCAGGAGTTTGAGGTTGCTGTGAGCTAGGCTGACGCCACGGCACTCACTCTAGCCTGGACAACAAAGCAAGACTCTGTCTCAAAAAAAAAAAAAAAAAAAAAAAAAAGGATACACCCAGAAAATCAGTACTTAACCACCTCTTCCAGTTTTAATTCTAGTACTATAAATTCTATAAGCTGAGGCTTTGGGAGAGGAAAGTCTCTCTTCTGCACACTGCTGTATTCCATCAATTGATAAGCTCTTAGTGATAAAATCTTATTAACTGGCTCATTACCAAAAAACTGATTATGACACCAAGGTACTGCAAGATAAAACAGTGCTTTCTGAATCATCAAAAAATAATTTTGATGTTTAGTGTATAACTGCTAAAAATTAGAAATCCTTAAATTTGCATATGTATACATGAGTGTATATGCATATATATGTATATGGTTACATACATGAGAACCCTTACCCAGAATATTTGGTTATACTTGAACAAGCTGAACCAAGTATAATATTTTGAGAGCCCCAAACAAGACTACATAGCTCTTGAAGCACTTGCTTTAAACCTGTTTGACAGTATGTCAGACATATTCACAATTGAGCATTACCACAAAATTCTCAACACAAAACCAAGTCTTTGGAATTGAAAATTTTCCATTCAGCACATTTTTGTAAAAAGTTGAAGTTATGGCAAAATCAACTCCAAAAAGTTTGGTTACTCTTTAAGAAATGTATTCTGCATAGGTTGTTTTTTTTTTCTAAAAATGCATTAACTTTAAAATTGTTCAAAATAACTATCTAAAATTTATTAGCATCCTTATGCCAAGGAAGTCATTTCAAAAATAAATACTTCACCACAGTTCCCTGTGGTTGTAAAGCTCCTCTACCCACTTCTCTAAAATTCTCTTGGTTGTCTTTAAAGGTAAACTCATAAAAATGGGCTGCCACATTGCTTAATCGCCTCGCCTGCTTTCATTGCTGTCATTTGAGGGTAATAAGCAGCAACAATAAGGCAGCACGCTACTCTGCTTTCACAAAGATGGCAGTAGAGAAGCTGGGGAGGGATGAGGGGGGGAAAGCAGCAGTATTTTCCATTGACCAAGTCTTGCAAATAGGGCCAGCTGTTGAGTATGATCATTTGGAATCCCTGAAACACTTCTAGATGAGGATTGCTCCTGTACATATTTGGATAACTGTGTAATCTAGCCCTTCCCAACATTATGTGTAATATGTCTCCCTGTGTGTAACTGATTCTTTTGAGCAATTCCTCACCACCCATCAAAGACTCTTGAGTTTTCCATCTGTAGATAGTACATTTGGTGGTAGAAAACAATAAACATAAGAAGTTCAAACTATAAACATGCGTTTTTGAATGCTCATGCAAAATATTCAATCTGCATAGCAAAGAAATGATAGGTAATTCTGCATTGCATTTAGAGTTAAAAACATCTGTCCAATATGGCTGTAGCTGTGGGCCAATCCCAAGAAAATGCAAAAAATTGTCTCCTGGTACAGAAGTTGAAACTACCACTGTACAATTAAGCTCTATGGTAGCTATATTTTACATTTTTAACTGGTCTGAAACAGAAAGTTTTCTAGTTGAGTCTGTAGTTCGTTTTCCCAAGGCAAGCCTTTGTATCTTATGTGTACCTCCATTAAGGCTACATGCCAGGAATGTGCCTTTTCCCATATATAAAACTTCCAGATACCATTTCACTAGGTCTTTAACAATAGAACAAATGCTTACATGACTGGGATATTCAGTTCATGAAAGCTCTTTATAAATTTGAAGCAATAGTAACATTTCAAGCAGTTCAGAAAGTTAGAGATTTTATAATCCTTAATTCTTTTTTACAGAAAACAAATCTAACAAAAGTACATTAAGGCTCTAATCACATCTAGTGTGTTTCCCCAGAATAAAATGGATAGAGACACATTCCATTCTGGCTCAATCTTGGATGAAACTGTCTACTTAATATTGAAGGAAGGCAGGGCCAACACTGATACAGCTAGACCAACTATTTACAGTGAGCATGTACCCTATGTTAAAAAATTTAGATATGAACCTCTCCCCTCCCAACAAATCTGGTTGGGCCAGTGAGAATGGAGAGAGGTCATTTAAAATACAGAGGACATTTTCTGTTTGTTTTTACCTAAGCTGACCCCCTACCTAGTGTTTGAGCTGCTTTACCGTGAGTAAAACCTGAACAGTATTTAATACACCTGCTATATGAGAAAAGTTTAACTCTGCACTTTTTTTTTTTGGAATATGACTTGGTTACTGCTTGTTTTGTTTGGTGGTGTGTCTTTTGACCCAAATTATCCCCATATACTTACCAATCAAGGTTATATCCATGATTAGGTCAGTCCAGTATTTGATAGAGTGGGTTTCTTCAATGATAGCAATTTCACAGGGAAATCAAAGAGCATCAGAACTATCATAGGGGGTGTTTTTCAGAGATGCAGACTCCTGTTTCAGGTGGGGCCAGTAATCTGCATTTTTAATAAGTGCCCCAGGTGATCAGGTGATTCTGACCTCTGCAACATGCACTTAGGGAAATACTGCCCTAGATGAGGATCTCTCATATCATCTCAGGCCACCCCCAGTTTTAGGATAGCTGGATTTGGAGAACAGTCCTGTCAAGTCCATTATGACTCTTAAGGGATTTTGTTGACTTAATTCATCTTTCCCTGACAAGCCTGTGCTCAGGAGTGCCAGTTGCCCACAGGCAAGGTTGACTCATGACCAGGCTAGATTGAATAAAGTCTGAAAACTAAGGCTAGAAATAAGTGGTAGGAGGAAGTGACTACAGAGGCAGCACTGGATTCCAAGGCCAAGTGCAGGCAAGTGGAGGAAGAGAGACGGCTTGGCTGGGAGCAAGTAGAGTGGACACTGTGGAGGCAGAGATACTACACTTGTGTCAGTTTCCTCCTCTGCAAAACAATAATTCTAATAACTGCATTATAGGGTTACTGTGAGATATTGGGCAGTGTATCAGTGTGGTTAGCTTCCCATCTACCCACTCTACCCACCCACCTCCCACTCATGACCATATAAGTTTTCTCTAGCTTTTACATTTCAATGACCAGAACTTTGCAAATGTTGCATGTACAGACTGGCCATGGTTTAGTAGTGAATGAGTAGGATGCTGTATCCTGAGATGTAGTATTTTGTGCACCTTCCTTGGTAGCAGCAAGCAACTCATTATGCTAGGGCCTTCGGGATATGTTCTAGAATGGTTCTCTTTTCTTTTTCCGGGATAACCTTGACTGACTATAACACTCGATAAATGCATGAAAGAACTGTGCATGGGACAGCATTCCTTAAACACAGTTTTGATGTTTTTCCTAGTTAAAATGCAGGAGGCAGCAGGCAGGATTTGATATCCTAATATTTTCATCATGAGAATATTCCCTGATAATTGTACAGTTCTATAAGATTTTTCAGAGCTAATTTGGATACATGATCTCATTTGTTCCTCATCAACTCCTTTGAAGGTTAGACACACCTAGGTTTCAGGTGGGATTTCTCTAAATTTACACACTCTGGGGGTGGGAGAAATAAGAAACTGGGACTTTGCATAGCTGGGCCATTGCTTTTTCTACTATCTCATAGAGAGCAGACTCTCCAAATACAAAAGATAGAATGATTTTTTGTTTATACCCTAATAGTTGTACACATTTATGGAGTACATGTGATATTTTGATACATGCATACAATGTATAACGATCAAGTCACGGTAATTGTGTTATTCATCACCTCAAACACTTATCATTTCTTTGGAGAACATTCCTAATTTTCTGTTATAACTATTTTGAGCTATACAACCAATTATTGTTAACTATAATCACCCTACTGGGCTATTGAACACCAGAACTTATTTCTTTTATCTAACTGTATTTTTGTATCCATTAATCAAGCTCCCTTCATCTCTCCCACCTTCACCCTACCTAACCTCTGGTAACCACCATTACTGTCTACTTCCATGAGATCAATTTTTCTAGCTCCTACGTATGAATGAGAACTTGCAATATTTGTTTTTCTGTGCCTTGTTTATTTCATTTAATATAATGTCCTCCAGTACCATCCATGTTGTTGTAAATGACAGAATTTTATTCTTTTTTATGACTGAATAGTATATTCCATTGTGTATATATACCACATCTTCTTTATCCATTCATCTGTTGATGGACACTTAGGTTGATTCCTTATCTTGGGTATTATAAATAATGCTGCAATGAACCTAACTTGTTGAGAGTTTTTATCATGAAGGACTGTTGAATTTGATCAAATGCTTTTTCTTTTTCTACTAGGATGATCATACAGTTTTTGTCCTTCATTCTATTGATGTCCTGTATCACCTTTGTTGATTTGCATATGTTGAACCATCTTTGCATACCTGGAATAAATTGAACTTGATCATGGGGAATGATTGCTTGCTAGTATTTTTTTGAGGATCTTTGCATCTGTGTTCATCAGGGGTATTGGCCTATAGTTTTCTTTTTGTTGTGTCTTGTCTCTTTGTCTTGTCTGCATTTTGGTATCAGGGTAATGCTGGCCTCATAGAATAAGCTTGGAAGAATTTCCTCCTCTTCAATTTTCCAGAAGAGTTTGAGAAGAACTGACATTAGTTCTTTTTTAAATGTTTGGTAGAATTCAGCAGTGAAGCCATTTGGTCCTGGTCTTTTCTTTGATGAAAGACTTCCTGTTACAGATTTAATCTTGTTACTTGCAATTGGGCTATTCAGATTTTCTATTTCTTCTTGCTCAACCTTGGTAGGTTTGTATGTGTCCAGGAATTTACCCATTTTCTCTACTTTTTCTAATTTGTTGATATATGGTTTATACTAGTCTCTAATGGTCCTTTGTATTAATATTTCTGTGGTATCAGTTGTCACATCTTATTTTTCATTTCTAATTTTATTTGAGTCTTTTGTTTTTCTTCTTGGTTAGTCTGGCTTATTTTTTGTTGATTTTGTTTATTTTTTCAAAAAACTACCTTTCCATTTCATTAATCTTTTGTATTTTTTTAATCTCAATTTTGTTTATTGCTGCTCTAATCTTTATTATTCCTTTTCTTATACTAATTTTGGACTTGGTTTTTCTTGCATTTCTAGTTCCTTGAGATGTATCATTAGGTTGTTTATTTTAAATCTTTCTACTTTTCTGATGTAGGCATTTGTTGCTGTTAATACTGCTTTTACTGCACGCTATAGGTTTTTTTGTTATATTATGTTTCTATTTTCATTTGTTTGAAGAATTTTTTAAATTTTCTGCTTAATTTTTTTTCATTGACCCATTGGTCATCCAGGAGCATGTTGTTTAATTTCCGTTTATTTATATAATTTTGAAAGTTCTTATTGATTTCTAGTTTTATTCCATTGTGGTCAGAAAAGGCACTTGTGATTTCTGTTCTTTTAAATGTGTTGAGACTTGTTTGTTGTCTAACATGTGGTCTATTCTGGAGAATGTTCCATGTGATGATAAAAATAATGTATATTCTGCAGCTATTGGATAAAATGTTCTGTAAATGTCTGTTAGGTTCATTTGGTCTAAAGTGCAGTTTAAATTCAGTGTTTCTTTGTTAATTTTTTGCCTGGATGATCTTTCTAATGCTGAGAGTAGGGTGTTGAAGTCCTCAACTATTATCGGTTTGGAGTCTATCTCTACCTTTAGATCTAATAATTGTTTTATACATCTGAGTGCTTTGTGTTGGGTGCATATATATTCACAATTGTTATATATTCTTGTGAACTGATCCCTTTATCATTATGTAATGACTTTTGTGATCTCTTTTTAGTTTTTGACTTAAAGTCTGTTTTATCTGATATAAGTATAACTACTCAACCCACTTTTGGTTTTTGTTTGTGTAGAATATCTTTTTCTATCCTTCTCTTTCAGTCTATATGTGTCTTTACAGTTGAAGTAAGTTACTTGAAGGCAGCATGTAGTTAGATTATATATTTTTTAATCCATTAAGCTAGTCTATATCTTTTATGTGAGGAATCCATTCTGTTACTTCAAAGTTATTATTGATAGGTGTGGACTTACTCCTGTCGTTTCATAAATTATTTTCTGGTTGTTTTGTATATCCTTCGTTTCTTTCTTCCTCTCTTATTGCAGTTTGGTGGTTTTTGTAGTCATAAGTTTTGATTCTTTTCTTTCTCCTTTGTATATCTGCTCTACCAGTGAGTTTTATACTTTTGTGTATTTTAATAATAGTGATTATCCTCAAATATTTATAGCAGCACAATTCACAATTGCAAATATGTGGAAACAACCTAAGTGCCCATCAATACATGAGTGGATTAATAAAATGTGGTATATGTATACCATGGAGTACTATTCAGCTATAAGAAACAACGGTGATATAGCACCTCTTATATTTTCCTGGATAGAGCTGGAACCCATTCTACTAAGTGAAGTATCCCAAGAATGGAAAACTAAGCACCACATGTACTCACCAGCAAATTGGTATTAACTGATCAACACATAAGTGGACATATAGGAATAACATTTATTGGGCATCGGGCAGGTGGGAGGGGGAGGAGGGGATGGGTATATACATACATAATGGGTGTGATGCGCACCATCTGGGGGATGGACACACTTGAAGCTTTGACTCTGGAGGGGAGGGGGGAGCAAGGCAGCACACATAACCTAAACATTTGTACCCTCGTAATATGCTGAAATAAAAAATAATAATAAAAATGATAATGATTATCATCTTTTCACTTCCAGATGTAAGACTTCCTTAAGTATTTCTTGTAGGGCTGGTCTAGTGGTGTTAAAGTCCCTCAGTTTTTTCTTGTCTAGAAAGACTTTATTTCTCCCTCATTTCTGAAAAATGTTTTTGTTCAATATAGTATTCTTGGTTGTCATTTTTTTCTTGCAGTATTTTGAGTATATCATTCCATTCTCTTGGTCTGTGAGTTGTCTGCAGATAAATCTGCTGTTGGTCTAATGGGGATTCCCTTATATGTGACTTGACACTTCTGCTGTTTTTAGAATTCTTTGACATTTGACAATTTTACTATGAAATGCCCCAGGGGGACCTTCAGTAGAGGTGTTGAATCTATTTGGGGGCAATTTGGTTCCTGTATCTGGATGTCCATATCTCTCATAGACTTGGAAGTTTTCAGCTATTATTTCATTAAATAGGTTTTCTACACCTTTTCTGTTCTCCCTCTGGAAATACCATAATATAAATATTTATTTGCTTAATAGTGTCCCATAAGTCTTGTAGGCTTTCTGTACTCATTTTTGTTCTTATTTATTTATTTATTGTCCCTTTTATTTATTTATTTATTGAGATTGTGTAATCTCAAATGACCTATCTCTAAGTTCAGAGATTCTTTCTTCTCCTTTATCAAGTCTGGTGTTGAAGCTCTCTATTTTCTTTTTTATTTCATTAACTAAAGTCTTCAGCTGTAGGGTTTCTGTTTGATTCTTGCTTATGATTTCTATCTCTGTTGAATTTTTTATTCATATGGTGAATTATTTTCCTAGTTTAATTGAATTGTATACCTATATTTTCTTGTATCTCATTGTTTTTCCTTAAGATCATTATTTTGAATTTCTTTCCAACAATTCACTGATTTCCTTTTTATTCGGGTCTGTTAGTAGAGAGTCATTATGTTCCTTTGGTTGTGTCATATTTCCTTGTTTTTCTTGTCTCTTGTATCCCTGTGTTGACACCTGCATATCTGGTGGAATTACCATCTCTTCCAAACTTTCTAGAGTGGCTTATGTAGAGAAAACTGCAGATGGGTTTTAGTGTGCCCATTGGGAAGGGTGTGGTGACCCTGTTTACAGATAGGTGCAGTGGTATCGTCTTAAGCTGCATTCAGTGTCAATAATTGTGAGTGCCTCAGTGGCCTAAGTTGTAGAAGTCAGTGGCTGTGATGACAACATAGGTTATTAATATCCTAGTGTCAAGGGCTTTTAGTGTCTTTTTATTTTCCCCACATTGCAGTGATTCAGCTGAGGATATTCCTCTTAGTGTCAGGCCTGACATGGCCTATAAGCAGCTGTAGTGGCTCTAGGTTCAAGGTGCAAGTGCTCAGAGCAGCTGGGGGGCCAGGGTCCTAAGCTCAGGGTCTCATGAACCTACTGTGTCAAGTGGGTCTTGGAGTGCATGTTCACTGTCTGCAGCAGTTTTATATGTAGGTTGCCCAAAGAGCCAGGATATGTGACTCTGAGGCATCCCCTAGCAGCTTGAGCCCAGAGTGCCAGTTGTAGCTGTGATTCTACCCCTAAGGGGAAGGGCACAACATTGGCCTGACTCTGAAGAAGAAGAAGTGCTATGGAGGTTTGGGCCTGGGAAGCAGGGTACTGCTGCAATTTGGCAGCCTGAGTCCATAGATATCAGTAGCTGTGTGGGTCCCAGGGGATGAGGCACTGTGTAGTAGTGACTGTAGATCCTGGGATGGGGCTTAGCAGTATCCCAGACTCTATGAAGCCAGGTGTAACCTCAAGTACCCAGAATGCTGGAGCACAGCTATCATTGGGTGCTAGAAGGCAGGGAACAGCACTGCTATGACTTTACTCCCCAGGGAGAGAGGAATCTCAGCATCTCATACTCTAGGGGGCTAG
Source organism: Microcebus murinus (assembly GCF_040939455.1). NCBI lineage: Eukaryota > Metazoa > Chordata > Mammalia > Primates > Cheirogaleidae > Microcebus > Microcebus murinus. Next base: position 126,326,404 of record NC_134104.1, on the reverse strand, counting down.
GCTAGCTTCAGGGAATCAGGGTACTAGAGTTGTTCGGCCTATAGGGTAGGTGTCTCATCCCACTGCTCTGTTTCCCTGGGATGCAGGGTACTCTATCAGCTCATCCCTGGGATGCACAGCTGCTCAGCTCTGCCAGGGCACCAATTCCCCAGAGGGTGATGTGCCACTTCAGCTCAGGCCTAGGGGGGCATGACTATTCTGGACAGCCTAGACACCATTTCCCTGGGTTGCAGGCACCACTTCAGCTTAGTTGTCGGGGTGCGTGACTGGCTGGCCAAGGCACCATTTCGTGAGGTGCTGTTTCAACATAGGCTCCAGGGAGACATGACTACTATGAGCAGCCAATGTACTGTTCTCCCAGGTGGCAGGGTAGCGCTTCAGCTCCAGCCCGAGGGTTTGGAAGACTGTGGTAGGTGGAGTGGTTTCACCGACACTTGGCCTCATGGGGAGGGTTGTAACAGACATCAAGCCACCAGGCCGGAGTGACTCAGTGGTGGCTTAGCCTCAGGGATGAAGGGGAGCCATTGCTACTCAGCCCCAGAGCAAGACACACTCCAGCTATATAGTTCCAATCCCAAGATGGGACAGCACAACAGCCATACTGGCCCCAGGGGCGGGATGTAGTGTCAGCTCCTTCTCTGAGGGGAGCACAACACGTGGACTCCAGGCAGCTCCCTCAGCTGGACTTGGTGCCTGTGAAGACTGTGGGGGCCCTCAGTGGTCAGGTCTGTAGGTGCCCAGAGTGTTGGTGGGGGTTGCTGGGATCCTCTTGTCTACCCCCTCACTGTAGGGAGAAGGTCCTCCTGGTTCCCAGCTCATCCCCATCAGAGGATGGGGTGGCAGAGGCCTGACGTTTCCCTCCATTCTCTATGTGGCTATCCTCAGTCTCTGTGCTCACCAGGGTTCCTGTTATTGCTATGTGTTCTCCAGAGCTCTTCTTCAGTTGTTTTGTTTAAATGTATTTGTTGTTCTGGCACCTATGATGGGGATGAGCGCTAGGGGCTTCTAGTTGGCCATCTTGCTCTTCATTAACCCAGAAGACAGAAGCATTGTTAACTGGGCTCTGTAAACATTGTACTAGGACCATAATATGAAATGCACAACTTGACATTTGAGAGAGAGAGAAAAAAAAAACCCACTTAGAATACATTGAGCTAAAACGTAACCATGTGCCAGGCTCTGTACAAAATTGTAGTAGGCAGCTCACCTCATTTAATCCTCACAACATCCTTTGTAGAAATGTCTTTTTAGTCATTTGCTCATTTTTTAATTGAGTTGTCTTTTTGTTGTTGAGTTGTTGAAGGTTTTTTTTATTCATATATTATGGATTCTAGATCCTTATCAAGGATGGGATTTGCAAATATTTTCTCCCATTTTGTAGGTTGGATTTTCACTTTCTTGATAATGTCCTTCCTTTAATGCAGAAAAGTTTTTAATTTTGATAAAGTCTAATTTATCTAGTTGTTGTTTATTATGCTTTTGGTATCATATGTAATAATCCATTACTAAATCCAAAATCGTGATTGATTTACACCTGTGTTTTCTTCTAAAAGTTACAGTTTTAGCTCTTATATTTAGGTCATCGATCCATTTTGAGTTAATTTTTTATACAATATGAGGTAGGGGTACAACTTCATTCTTTTGCATGTGAGTGTTCAGATGTCCCATCACCACTTGTTGAATAAACTACTCTTTCTCCCACTAGAAGGTCTTGGCACCTTTTCCTTTGTAAAATCTTAAGTGATTGAAATCACATCACTTTAGCGTAATCTAAAGAATTAATGGGAATAGGAAGTATCTGGACTCTGCCCCATGTTTCCTCGATTATGTCTGCCATCGAGCAGGCTCTTCTGAGATGGCCCATCCCAAGTGTCTACTCCTTCACTGGCTGCTTCTCCAAAGTCTAGAGGGTCCCCAGACTTCTTCCACCTAGGCTAGGTCCACAAATGGTTCTCTGTTGAAGGAAAGATACAAATTGGATGCCATGGATCCCATTCAGGCCCATTCACAGCCTTACTTGGTTTCATTTTTCCTTCCTACCTTCCCTCTTTGCTTTCTTTCTTCTATTATATTTTTAACAGCTTTTTTGCAATATAATTTATGTACAGTAAATTACATGTATTTAAATTGTATTATTTGATGAGTTTTGACATATGTACACAACTATGAAACCATCACAACAGTCAAGATAAGAAATGTTTCCATCACCTCTTTGTAATTCCTTCCCTACCCTCAATTACTAATCTGTTTTCTGTCACTCTTGATTAGTTTGCACTTTACAGAAGTTTGAATAAATGTGTATATTCTTTGGTGCATGGCTTCTTTCACTCCACATAATTATTTCTAGATTCATCCATGTTGTTGCATATAGTTTCTTCCTTTTTATTGTCGAATAGCATTCTGTAATATGGATTTTCTACGATTTGTTTATCCATTCTTCTGTCAATGAGCACTTGGGTTATTTCCAGTTTGGGGCTATTACAAATAAAGTTGCTATGAACATTTATGTCAAAGTCTTTGGATGGACATATGCTTTCATTTATTTTGGGGTAACATCTAGGAATTGAATGGCTAGGTCCTACAGGAGGGGCATTTTACTTTTTAAAGAAATTTCCAGACTGTTTTCTGGAAATGCACAAGAATAAATTAATATCATTTTATCTCCTGTCACCTTTGTGCTACTATATGTTTGTGATACTTATAAAAATATATGTGCTCATCTGTGCCATCAATTGCCTGGAGAAGATTTCCTTGTTCTTTTTTGCCCGTTTAGTTCCTAAAACAGTTTTCTGCATAAGGGGGTATTTAATCAACTTTTGATGAATGAATGTCAGGTAATGGGGTATCTGAATAAATATGATGACTTAAGAACTAAAATGAGTGGTAGAGCAAAATTTGAGATATTGCAAGAAATAGAATAGGTAAATAAATAACACTGTCTTTTTAAAATCATGCAAGTAATTCATGATGGAAAAATCCAAAAGTAGTTTAAACAAGAAAATAAAATCATCTGTGATCCTTCATGTCACTCTTTTAAAAAAATTATTTTATTGTTTTATTTCCCCCCAGTATGCTCTTAAAGTTAGGGACAATGGTTCTCCCCTCTGGCTACATATCAGACTACCCAGGAAGCTCTTTTAAATAGGTTCAATGTCTGGCTTCCATCAGAGATTCTAATTTGTGTGGTCTGAGGTGGAGTCTGGGTGTCAACAGTTTTGGGGTTTTTAATAACTTTTTTGAATGTGATTTACATACAACAAAATGCATTTATTTAAAGTGTGCAGGGCTGGGTGCGGTGGCTCACACCTGTAATCCTAGCACTTGTGAGGCCGAGGCAGGCGGATTGCTCGAGGTCAGGAATTCAAAGCCAGCCTGAGCAAGAGCAAGACCCCGTCTCTACTATAAAAAATAGAATGAAATTAATTGGCCAACTAATACATATAGAAAAAAAAAATTAGCCGGGCATGGTCGCGCATGCCTGTAGTCCCAGCTACTCGGGAGGCTGAGGCAGTAGGATCGCTTGAGCCCAGGAGTTTGAGGTTGCTGTGAGCTAGGCTGACGCCACAGCACTCACTCTAGCCTGGGCAACAAAGTGAGACTCTGTCTCAAAAAAATAAATAAATAAATAAAGTGTGCAGTTCCCAGTTTTGACAAATGTATATCCCCCCATAAACACCATTCTAATCAAGTATGGAATATTTCCATCATCCCCAGATACCCCCCCATTCCATCCCAGGCAACCAACTGATCTGACTTGTCACTATAGATTAATTGTGCTTATTCTAGAATTCCATATAAACGAAATCAGTCTGGCTTCTTCCACTCATCATCATGTTTCTGAGAGTCATCATATTGTTACACATATCAGTTACACATATCATATGTATGTATGATATGTTACACATATCATATTTTTTACTGATGATTAGTATTTTGTTGTAGGGAGGTACCACATCTTTTTATTCATTCACCTATTAATGGATATCTGGGCTGTTTCCAGTTATTGACTGTTACGAATAGAGTTTCTATGAACATTCATGTAAAAGTCTTTGTGTATAGATGTGTTTTCATTTCTCTTGGGTAAGGAGTAAAATTGCTAGGTCATATGGTGTCTATTTAACTTTATAAGAAACTTCCAAACCATTTCCCAAAGTAATTGTACTATTTTGCATTCCCACCATCAATGTATGGAGTGCTCAGTTACTCTACATTTTTGGAACATCAGGTATTGTATTGATTGTTAATACCTGAATTTAATCTTTTAAATTCTAACCATTCTAGGTTTTTAAAGCTCCCCTAGATGTGTGTACATTTCTGTACATCAATAAAAAGTAAAGAAAAAAGCAACTCCTTAAATAATTCTAATGTGCAGCCAAGGTTGAGAACCAATGAGCTAGACTAGACAAATGAGTTCCAAGTATTTAAATAATGACAGATATTTTTATTTATACATTATTTTTTTTTCTCTCACCCACTCATTTACTCAGAAACAGTTGTACCAGCTCTCTACTAAGTGTTGGGAATACAGAGATAATATAATAATGCCCCTGCCCTCAAAAGGCTGGCAGTCAAATTTCTTTTTCTATCTTAAGCAAACCAGATTTCACCTGTGTAACCACAGTCATTTCAGACAGTTTGGTTTTAACTGGTCTACTTTGAATTTTGCAGCCCTGGTCTAGCATCAGTCTTGATGAGGGGAAAAGAGGTAATAGAATCATTCCTGGTATTTAAGATGTTGCTTTATTGATTTTGCACTTTTCCTTCCCTGGTAGCTTTTCCTCTATACTTGCTTTCATACATAATTCAAAGTCGGGAATAATGTCTTCCAATGAGATCACAGGGAATCATAACAATAAAAATAAAATGAACATACTTTGCCCCTGGTATTTGCATTCTTGTGCCTGCACACCACAGAGACCATGGCTGGTTTCTGATCTTTCTATTTTATCTCTCTCGCTTGTTTATATTTTTGATACAGAAAATCTTCAATGAACAGAATATTCTAATAAAAATAAGGCAAATTAGCATAACATTATAAAATCTTCACCAGCAGCCTAGTAAAGAAATGCATGGGTGAAAATAATATGGCCTATAAACCAAACCAAACTCACATATAAACTTGTGCAATTAAATTGTATTATAAAATATTCTCTTTTTTGCTCTTAAAGGTACACTTTAAAAGTACATTGAAATGGCACCATCATGTCCACCTCCCTGGAACTGTTAGAAAGTGGTATATAATACTTAAGCAGTGTCTATGTGGAAATGTATCTTCTAAAAAAAGGTAAGGTCAGCGTGAGAATTGTTAAATGGGCTGCCACTTGTTTGCAAACAGATTCTGCACAGAGCAGCCGAGAGAAAGTAGATTTCCTTTTCCTTTTCCTTGGGGTCTTAGTGGTTTCAGAGACCCAAGAAATCTTGTGGAAAAGTGGCTAATGAAAAACGTCCAGTAATGAGTAGAAAGTTAGCAGTCTAGCTCTGTGTCTAAAGACATCTACTCTCTAACATGGGAAGATTTTCATCAAGAAAATATTTTCCAGAGCAATGTCAAGCCAACTTAATCCCTTCATTGATATTCTGCACAATGCAATAAAACCATTTTCAATGTTTGCTGTGTCGTTTTCTATTTTGTTGAAGTTTTTTTCATTGCAGTTATTCTTTTTTCTAGTTTCATTGTTTTTACAAAAATTAGATTCATTGATCAGTTTTTTTTTTTTTTTTTTTTTTTTTTTTTTTTTTTTTTTGAGACAGAGTCTCACTTTGTTGCCCAGGCTAGAGTGAGTGCCGTGGCGTCAGCCTAGCTCACAGCAACCTCAAACTCCTGGGCTCGAGTGATCCTTCTGCCTCAGCCTCCCCAGTAGCTGGGACTACAGGCATGCGCCACCATGCCCGGCTAATTTTTTATATATATATCAGTTGGCCAATTAATTTCTTTGTATTTATAGTAGAGACGGGGTCTCACTCTTGCTCAGGCTGGTTTTGAACTCCTGACCTTGAGCAATCCGCCCGCCTCGGCCTCCCAAGAGCTAGGATTACAGGCGTGAGCCACAGCGCCCGGCCCATTGATCAGTTTTTTGAACCATGTTTATTTTTTCTTAGTTTCTTATATATATATGTATATATATAATTTTTTATTTCAGCATATTACAGGGGTACAAATGTTTAGGTTACATATATTGCCTTTGCCCCACCTGAGTCAGAGCTTCAAGTGTGTCCATCCCCTAGACAATGTGCACCACACCCATCAGGTATGAATATACCCTTCCCCTTCTCCCCTTTCACGTGCCCGACACCCGATGAATGTTACTACTATATGTGCATATAAATGTTGATCAGTTAATACCAATTTGATGGTCAGTACATGTGGTGCTTGTTTTTCCATTCTTGTGATACTTCACTTAGTAGAATGGGCTCTAGCTCTATCCAGGATAATATAGGAGGTGCTAGATCACCATTGGTTTTTGTGGCTGAGAGAACTCCATGGTATACATGTACCAAATTTTATTAATCCACTCATGTATTGATGGGCACTGGGTTGTTTGCACATCTTTGCAATTGTGAATTGTGCTGCCATAAATATTCGAGTCGTAGATGTCTTTATTATAAAATGTCTTTTTTTCCTTTGGGTAGATGCCCAGTAGTGGGATTGCTAGATCAAATGGTAGGTCTACTTCTAGTTCTTTGAGGTATCTCCATATTACTTTCCATAGAGGTTGTACCGGTTTGCAGTCCCACCAGCAGTGTGTGAGTCTTCTTATCTCTCCGCATCCATGCCAACACTTATTGTCTTGCTTAGTTTCAACCACTGCAATTTTTGTTTTTGTTTTCTAAATCCAAATTTCCCTGAGGTCAAATTTTGAAGATCTAAATTTTATCACGAAAATTTGATCCTTTTGTCCATTTTTTTTTTTTTTTTTTGAGACAGAGTCTCACTTTGTTGCCCAGGCTAGAGTGAGTGCCGTGGCGTCAGGCTAGCTCACAGCAACCTCAAACTCCTGGGCTCAAGCGATCCTTCTGCCTCAGCCTCCCGAGTAGCTGGGACTACAGGCATGCGCCACCATGCCCGGCTAATTTTTTCTATATATGTTAGTTGGCCAATTAATTTTTATTTCTATTTATAGTAGAGACGGGGTCTCGCTCTTGCTCAGGGTGGTTTCGAACTCCTGACCTCAAGCAATCCGCCCGCCTCGGCCTCCCAGAGTGCTAGGATTACAGGCGTGAGCCACCACGCCCGGCCTCCATTTTTAATCAATAGCAACTTTTGCCATGTGTAGTTTCGTCTGTTGTCAGTTTTGTGTTGATTATTTCTATCAGTAAAAACAATTAGGAATTAGACAAAAATTGGTTCTATTTATTTCCTAGATAATCAATAAGAAGATTTGGGGTAATTAAATGGAGACAGAGATATAGGTCCACAGAAGGAGAAGAAGGCTGTAATTGTGTGGTGCCTGGAGGGTTAAACTCTCTGTTACTAGATGAGGTCAAAAGGGCAGAGTGGAAACACCCAGAGTCTAAAGGGTGCCTCCAATGGCAGACTCAAAGTGTCCTGTGCCAGCCCCTGGCTGCTTGCTCCTAAATTTTCAGCCTCCACTTCTCTCCATTCCCCACCAGATCTCTAGCCTCTTTTCTTTGGAACTGCCTGGATGGGAGTTCTCTTGGCCTGTTGCAAGCCACTGGCCTGGATGTGGATGGAAATTCCTGATCCCCTTAGTTGAACTGATACAAGCTGAATTTTTCAAAAGTAGCTAATTTTACTGGAGCCAACTAAACACAAATAAACTACACACAAAAAAATGCAAAAGCACAGAAATAGATAACGTCAAAGAGCACATGTTTCTGTGCTGTGGGCATTTTGATCATAGGTATCAAGAACCTTTACAGAGCTCATTCCTGACCCAGCCAATCCACCCAGCCAATTATCCAAAGGTGATATATTAGACATGTGTCCAAAGATGTGTATATGACCTGTTCATCAATAAAAATGAGCAACAAGCTAAATGTATACTAATAGGGGAATAATTCAGATAGGGCATTCTCATACTATTTATTAATAATATTCAGAAATCAGAGGGTTGGAAAACTTTTCTGTAAAAGAACAGATGGTAAATATTGTAGATTTGTGGGCCGTATGCTATTGGAGCACAGAAGCAACCCAGATAATATATAAAGGAGTTGGCATTATTGTGTTCTGGTAAAAGTCTATTTACAAAAAAATGGGTAAATTTAGCTTATGGGCCTTAATTTGCAGACCCCTAGTTTAAAGAGATGATATAGATTTGTATTTAGTGACATGGAGAACTCATTATAATGTACTATTGAGTAAAATTTGTAAAAAGTAAATTTTAATATAGCATGTATAATATGCCTCTTATATAAAATGAAGATTTATATGTGTACATATCAATAGAGAAGTCTCTAAGAAGAACGTTAATGGAGATAATTATTACTAGGATGAAGAATTTGGGATGATTTTTTCTACTTTCTGTTTTTGTATATTTTTATTACTAGAAAAAATATCTTCATTAAATACTTTATACTCTTTGACAAAGTAATTCCATGGCTGTTGTTAGGGTTATCACATATAGCTGTACAGCCTGTGCAGTACACAATTCCAAGAGATGCCATTCACACGGACCACAGTGTGAAGGCTGTCCCCGGAGTGATGAAACGGTCCTCTCATCTTCTGTTCTCTATGCAGCTCTGTCTAATTAATTCAACAAACATTTATCTGGCATCTACCGTGCTAGACTTTGTTTTAGGCACTGCAGAAATATTGGCAAATAAAGCAGACAAAAATGTCTGCCCTTTTAGAGCTCACATTCTAATCAGGGAGAAAGACAATAAGCAGAATAAAGAGTGATGTGCACAGTATGTTGGAAAGTGATAACAGAGGGGGGTGGTAAGGGAGACTCAGAGCGCTGCAGCAGGGTAGGGTTTCCATTTTAAATAGAATGGTCAGAACAGGCCTTTCTCAGAAAGTTGCAAAGACCTGAAGGAGGTCGAGTAGGAAAGCATATTGATATCTTGGGGGAGAGCATTCTAGACAGAGGGGACAGCCAGTGCAAAGGCCCTGAGGAGAAGCACGCCTGGTGATCTTGAGAACAGCAAGGTGGCCTGTGTGGCTGGGGCAGAGCGAGCAGTAGAAGATGAGGACAGATTGGTGGTGGGCAGCCTGATCATATAGGCCCTTGTAGGTCATAGTGAGGACGTTGGCTTTTACTCTGAATGGGTTCATAATTGCGGAAATGTTTTTGAGTAGAACAGTGACATGATTTGATTGATGTACTTGAAGGGGCCACTCTGGGTGCTGGGTAGAGGCAGCCCTTAATGGCGTTTTGTAATCTGTTTTTACCTGTCTCTCCCAGTGGCCTGTGGACTCCTGGAGGCCAAGGAGTGGTTTATTGTCTCCTCTATGCCTAGCCCAGTTTCTGGCAGGGGAGCAACCAGCGCAAAGGAGGCAAGCAGGGCAAATATTTACTATTCCCGTTTTATAGAAGAGAAAAATTGGAAATTAGGGAGGTTTAAGCGATGGCCCAGGGTCAGAACGGAGTCAGCACCAGAACCAAGACTTTCCAATTGCAAGGTCAGGGTTCCTTCCCCTATGGGACACCTTACAGGATAAGGTGGAGGTGAGTGACGAGAGGTGGCTTGAGTTAGATTCTGCAGGCTTTTATCATAGACCCAGGCATGTAATGATAATAGCTAGCATCACATTAAGAAAAGACATATATGAACATCTCAAGAGATCTACTACATAGTGCTGCTTAGAAAAGGAAAGTTGAGAAATAGCATTTAGTATATAATTCCCATGTATTTAATACACGAATGCATAAGAAAGATGTTCATCAAATGTTAGGAATGCTTACTTTGTGATGGTAGGATTTAGAGGAGTTTTTCTTTTCTTCTTTATTCTTTTCTGAATTGTTTCAGTTTTCTACAATAAAAATGTAAAGATGGAAGAAGTAAAATAAAAAATGTTTGATGTTAGAAAGATACCATGAAGCTATCATTTATGTGCTCTTTGCAGTTTCACAGCACCTGTAGTAACCACTATTTCTTTATAAATTCTTCCAAGGCAGAAACTGTGTCTCATCATTGTTGTATGCCCAGCATGTGGACCCCGCTACAGAATTAGGTGTTCAATGGGGCTTGTGGAATAAATGCAAAGTGCTTTTGTGAACTGTAGCTCATCATCTTCAATAGACACCTAGGGGGACTCAGGAATGGCACGAACACAGGTTCTAGCTGAAGGACGTTTCATCTCTTTCCTGATTGGAGTTGCCATGGTACTCAGGAGACCAAGGATCCTGGTAAGAAAGGTGTAAGAAGCCTCAATGGTAAGTTTGCAGATTTGTGATGCCTGATCTCGGGAGCTACTTCAGCAATATACAAATATTGGGTCTTTCAATAGAAAAGTTTTGGTGAAAAATCAGTGATGTGGCACCTTTATTCTGATGTTATTTCAATCTAGGCTTTTTGTTTTAATGACAGTTGCCATTACTTTTGGGCTGCATCATTCCCAGGAAACCTTACTTTAAAAATCAATATATGTTGAGCATCGTTAATCTGAAAATCCAAAACGCTCCAAAATCTGAAACGTTTTGAGTGCCAACATGAGACAGTACCACCTTTGTTTTGCGATGGTTCAGTGTAAACAAACTTTGTTTCATGCACAAAATTATTTAAAATATTATATAAAATCATCTTAGGACTATGTGTGTAAGGCGTATGTTAATGAATTTCATAGTTAGACTTGGCTCCCATCCCCATGATATCTTATTACGTATATGCAAATATTCCAAAATATGAAAAAATCCTAAATTCAAAACACTCTGGTCCCAAGCATTTCGGATAAGGAATACTCACCCTGTACCCAGAGGCTTATTTGCTTGATGCGGTCAATTGCCTGATTCCTCACACTCCTCACAATGTTTTCCTCCATAAACTAGCCGTTTGTTTTTTTGAATCATTAGAGGAAAAATAATTAGGAGTGACTTTCCTTAAGCCATCAATTTAGAATTAATGACTTTAAAAATATTTCCATTTCTTTTTTTTTTTTTTTACCAGTTATTGTTCAAATCAAGTTTTGATAGTAAAAAGAAAAGTTGTCACCCATAGTTTCAGGCACAATTTTTCAGTCTCCTTTATTCACTTAGCATTAGCCCATAAACATTGTCACAATGATTTTTAAAAAATATCTCCATAGTATTTGAAAATGCAGATTACCACACTGTACAAAACCATTGTACAATTGGCAGATATTTGAGTTGGTTCCAATTTTTCACTGATACTTAAGTGAACAAGGAAAATTTTACCCCCCATTTGGCTCTATTTATTCTCTAACTACAAGCAAAATCTTAACTGACCTTTCCTTCTTTTAGACTCTTCTATTATTATGAATATTTCTATTTTATTTTTTTGAAAGACAGGGTCTCACTCCGTCACCCAGGCTGGAGTGCAGTAGTATGATCATTGCTCACTGCAACCTCAAACTCCCAAGCTCTAGAGATCCTCCTGCCTCAGCCTCCCAAGTACCTAGAATTACAGGTGCATGCCACCACACCTGCTAATTTTTTTAAACATTTTTTTGGCAGGGTTTCACTACATTGCCCAGGCTGGTCTCAAACTCAAGCAAGCCTCCCACTTCAGTCTCCCAAAGTGCTGAGATTACAGGAGTGAGCCACTGCACCTGGCCTAGACTCTTAATTATGGACTTCCTCTGCCTTTTTTCTTTTCTTTTTTTTTTTTTAAGTTTTATTTATTTAAAATATTTAATTGGCAAAGATTGTATATACTCAAGGTGTATGATGTGATGATTTGATATATGTATATATTATATATAAATGAATACCACAATCAAATTAACTAACACATCCATCACCATCCATGCTGTACAATAGATCCTCAGGACTTCATCTTATAACTGAAAGTTTGTACCCTTTGGTCAACATCTCCCCATTTCCCCTACCTCCCAGGCACTGACAACCACCACTCTACTCCATTTCTATGAGTTTGACTTTTTTAGATTCCACATATTGATATAAACGAGACCATTCGTCTGTGTCCGGCTTATTTCACTTAGTATAATGTCCTCCAGGTTCATCCATGTTGTTGCAAAGGACAGAATTTCATTCTTTTTATGGCTAAAGAGTACTCCTTTGTGTGTATATATATTAATACCAATTTTCTTTATCCATCGTCCTTTGGTGGACACTTAGATTGATTCCATATCTTGGCTGTTTATGAATAGTGCTGCAATAAACACAGAAGTATAGATATCTCTTCATCATATTGATTTCATTTCCCTTGGGCATATACCCAGCAGAGGGATTGCTGGGTCATATGGTAATTCTGTTTCTCATTTTCTGAAGAACATCTATAGTTTTTTATAATGGCTAGACTATTTTACATTCCCACCAACAATGTGCAAGTGTTCCCTTTTCTCCACTTCCTTGCCAACACTTGTTATCTTTTGTCTTTTTGATAATAACAATTCTAACAGGAGTGAGGTAATATCTCAGTGTGATTTTGATTTGCATTTCCCTGATGATCGGTGGAGTTGAGCATTTTTTCATGTATCTGTTAGGGTATTTGTATGTCTTCTTTTGAAATGTATATTCAGGCCTGTTGACCATTTTTTACTGAGTTATTTGTTTTCTTGCTATTGAGTTGTCTGAGTTCTTTATATATTTTGAATATTAAACATTTATCAGGTGTATAGTTTGCAAATATTTTCTTCTATTCTGTAGGTTGTCTCTTCACTCTGTGGATTGTTTTCTTCGCTGTGCAGAAGTTTTTAGTTTGATTTAATCCCATTTGTCAATATTTGCTATTGTTGCCCATGCTTTTGAGGTCATATCCAAAAAATCATTGCCCATACCAATGTCATGGAGCATTTCCCCTATGTTTTCTTCTAGTAGTTGGGGGTCTTACATTTATGTCTTTAATCCATTTTGAGTTGATTTTTGTACATGGTGTGAGGTAAGGGTCTAGTTTCATTCTTCTGCATGTGGATATCCAGTTTTCACAACACCATTTATTGAAGAGACTGTCCTTTCCCTATTATGTGTTTTTGGCACCTTTGTTGAAAATCAGTTGGCTGTAAATGTGTGGATTTATTTCTGGGCTGTCTATGCTTTTTCATTGGTCTATGTGTCTGCTTTTATGCCAGTATGATAATATTTTGATAACTATAGTTTTGTAACATAGTTTTAAATCAGGATAAAATTTTAGGATTGTTTTTTCTATTTCTGTGAAGAATGTCATAGAATTTTGATAGGGATTGCATTGACTCTATAGATCACTTTGGGTAGTATGTATATTTTAATGATATTAATTCTTCTGATGCATGAACATGTGGTATCTTTCCATTTATTTGTATCATCTTCAATTTCTTTCATCAATGTCATATAGTTTTCAATGTACAGATATATAACCTCCTTAGTTAAATTTATTCCTAGGCATTTTTATTGGTTTGATGTCATTGTAAGTGGGAATTTTTTTGTTTGTTTCTTTTTTAGTTTTTTGTTAGCATATAGAAATGTAATTGATTTTTGTATGTTGATTTTGTATTCTGCAACTTTACTGATTTCATTTATTAGATCTAATAGTTTTTTGGTGACATCTTTAGGGTTTCCTATATATATGATCATGTCCTCTACAGAGATAATTTTATTTCTTCTTTTCTGATTTAGATGCTTTGTATTTCTTTATCTTGCCTAATTACTTTAGCTAAGACTTCCAGTAAAACAGAATTGATGAGAGTGGACATCCTTGCCTTGTTTCTTATCTTAGAGGAACACTTGCAACTTTTCACCATTGAATATGATATTAGCTATGGGCTTGTCATATATGGCCTTTATTATGTTGAGGTGCATTCCATCTATGTCGAATTTATTGAATTTTTTAGATAGCATTTTGAAATATAAGTGCAAAATAATAAGTATACTTAAATAAGTGTACATCTTCAGTGTACTGTTTGGTAAGTTTTGACATACATATACACCCATGAAACTAGTCAACATAGTGAACATACATCACCTCAAGAAATTTCTTTATACCCCTTTATAATCTCTCCTTATCTCTCTCTACATACCCTCTCCTCAAGCAACCATGGATACACTTTCTGTCATATACACTAGTTTGAGTTTTCTACAGGTTTATACAAATGGAATAATACAGAAAATACTCTTTTTTGGGGAGTCTGGCTTCTTTCACTCAGCATAATTATTTTAACATTCATCCATGTTGTATGCATCAATAGAATGTCCTTTTTATTGCTGAATAGCATTTCATTGTATGAATATACCAAAATTTCTTTATCTATTCACCTATTGATGGGCATTTGGGTTATTTCCAGTTTGAGGCTTTTATAAATAAAGCTGCTGTAAACATTTCTATTTAAGTCTTTGTGTCATATGCTTTACTGTCTCTTGTATAAATCCATGGGAGTGCAATGGCTAGATCACATACTGGGTATATGTTTGACTCTTTAAGAAACTGCCAGACTGTTTTCCACTTTGCATTCCTACCAGCAGTGTATAAGAGTTCCAGTTCCTCCATCTCCTTGCCAACACTCTATATGGTTAATCTTTTTAATCTAGCTATTCTAATAGGTGTATAGTGGTTTTAATTTGCATTTCCCTGATGACTAATGATTTTCATGTGCTTATTTGCTATCCATCTATCTTCTTTGTGGAAGTTGACTGTTCAAATCTTTTGTATATCATTTTATTGGGTTGTTTGTTTTTTTAATTATTGAGTTTTGAGAGTTTTCTATACATGCTGTATGCAAGTCTCTTATCTGTGCAAATATTTTCTCCCAGCCTCTGGCTTGTGTTCTCATTTTCTTAGCAGTGTAATCTGAAGAACAGAAATTTTAAAATTTGGTGAAATCCAGTTTATCAACTTATTTTTTTATGGGTCATAGTTTTCATGTCATATCTAAGAAATCTTTACCTGACCCAAAGTCACAAACAGTTTCTCCTATCTTTTCTTCTAGAAGTTTTATAGTTTTAAGTTTTTACAATTAGGTCTATAACCCATTTTCAGTCTATATATGGTATAAAGCATGGAGCTTTTAAAATTTTACATATAGTAAAATATGTATATGTTTTACATATACATAAAATATGTATATGTTTTACATATAGTATCCAATTGTTCTAACACTATTTATTTTAACACTATCCTTTCTCTACTTAATTGTATTTGCAACTTTGTTTAAAAGATAAAAACTTTGTTTTTAAACTTTAAACTTTGTTTAAAAGATAAAAAAAATAAAAAATCCAAATCAATTTCCATATATGTGTGAGTCTCTTTCTGGGCTATCTTGCTTCACGATCTTTTTTGTCTATCTTGATGTCAGTACTACACTATAGTAAGCCCTGAAGTAAGGTAATGTTAACTGTCCAACTTAGTTCTTCTTTTTCAACATTGTTTTATCTAGTCTAGATTCTTTTTATTTCCATATTAATCTTAGAATCATCTTGTTGATTTCTATAAAATGTCTGCTGGGATTTTGATTGAGATTGCATTGAATCTATATGTTAATTTGGAGATATTGAAATATTAGCAATATGAGTCTTTTAACCCTTAAGCAAGGTATATCTCTCCATTTATGTAGGTCTTTAATTTTTCTCAGAAATGTCTTTTAGTTTATAGTGTATATGTCTTTTACATCTTCTGTCAGATTTATCCCTGTTTCATATTTTTGATGTTATTTTTATGAGTTTTTAAAATTTCGATTTCTAGTTATTCTTTGCTACTATGTAGAAATATAACTGAGTTCTTATTATCTATCTTTTATCCTGAAACTTTAGCTAAGATCAATTCTTCTAACTTTTTTGTGGATTCTATTAGATTTTCTATATAGATGGCCATATTGGCTATATATAAAAACAGTTTTACTTCTTTTCCACTCTGGACGACTTTTACTTATTTTTCTTGTGTGACTGTATGTGCCAGAACTTCCAGTACAAGACTGAATACAAGTGGTGAGAGTAGACATCCCAGTTTTGTTCTTGATCACAGAAGGGAAGCATTTAGTCATTTACCATTAAGTATGTTGGTAGCTATAGGTTTTTTATGACAGTTTGAGGTAATTCCCTTCTAAGCTTAGTTTCCCAAGTGTTTTTATTAATAGTGGGTGTTAGATTTTTGCCAAATGCTTTTTCTATGTCTATCAAAAAGATCATATGGTTTTTCTTTTTTGCTAATATGGAGAATTATATTGATTTATTTTCAATGTTAAATTATTCTTCATTCCAGAAAAAAAATCCCAACTTGTCATGATATAGTATTCTTTTTATATATTTTTGGATTCAACTTGCTAAAATTTTGTTTAAAATTTTTCTTCTATGTTCATGAAGGATATTGGCCTACAGTTTCTTTTCTTGTATTGTCTTTGCATTGTTTTAGTATCAGGGTTATTCTGGTCTCATAGATGTAATCTCATCTCTTAAATTTTCTGGAATAGTTTATGTAGACTTGGTATAATTTCTTCCTTAAATGTTTGGAGAATTCACCAGTGAAACTGTCTGGGCCTGGTATTTTCTTTGTGGGAAGATTTCTAACTACAAATTGAATTTCTTTAAAAATATAAGACTGTTCAGATTATCTGTTTCCTCTTGACTGACCTTTGATATTTTGTATCTTTTAGGAAATTTGGCAATTTCATCTCATTTATAAAATACATAGGCACAAAAATTTTTAAATGATATTCCGTTTTAATCCTTTTAATATCTGTGGAAACTAGTAATGTCATTTCTCTCATTCCTAATATTAGTAATTTTTATCATCTCTCTTTTTTCCCTAATCAGTCTAGTTAGAGATTATTAATTTAATTTAATTTAATTTTATTTATCACTTTGTTCCCTAGGCTAGAGTGAGTGCCGTGGCGTCAGCCTAGCTCACAGCAACCTCAAACTCCTGGGCACAAGCAATCCTGCTGCCTCAGCCTCCCGAGTAGCTGGGACTACAGGCATGTGCCACAATGCCCGGCTAATTTTTTCTATATATATTAGTTGACCAATTAATTTCTTTCTATTTATAGTAGAGACGGGGGTCTCGCTCTTGCTCAGGCTGGTTTTGAACTCCTGACCTCGAGTAATCCGCCCGCCTTGGCCTCCCAGAGTGCTGGGATTACCGGCGTGAGCCACCGCGCCCGGCCCTATTAAATTTATTTTTATTATCAAAGTATCAGCTTTGTTTTTGGTTTTCTTATCATTTTGCTGTTATCTATTTCATTGATTTCTGTTTTGATCCTTATTATTTCTTGTTGTTTGTGTACTTTGGGTTTAATTTGCATTTTTCAAATTATTTTCATAAGATAGATTCTTTGAGGTCATTGCTTTGAGTCCACTCTTGTTTTGTACAATAGACATTTGGTGCTATAACATCTCCCAAAATTACTGCATTAGTGGCATCCCACAAATTCTAATATGTTATGTTTTCATTTTTATTCAGTTAAAAACACTTCGTAGTTTCCTCTTTAATTTCTTCTGTAACCTATGTATTATTTAGAAACATGTCGTTTCCAGATATTTGGACATTTTTCAGATATTTCTTTGTTATTGATCTCTAATTTAATCCCATTGTTGTTAAGGAAGATATTTGTATGACTTGAATCTTTTTACATATATTGGAAATTGTTTTATAGCTCAGAATGTGGTCTGCCTTTGTAAATGACCCATGTATACTTACAAACAATATGTATTCTGGTGTTGTTGGGTGGAGTGTTGTATAAATGTCAATTAGGACAAATTGCTTGGTAGTATTGTTCAAGTCTACTATATCCTTGCTGATTTTCTGTCAGCTTACTCAATTAATTATCAAGAAAGGATTACTAAAATCTCCGACTACAATGATGGATGAGTCTATTTCTCTATCAATTTTTTCCACATGTATTTTGAAGCTCTCTTATGACATAAACATTAAGGATTGTCACATCTTCATTAATTGGCCATTTTATCACTATGAAATGACCTTTATCCCTGGTGATATTTTTCACTCTGAAATCTACTTTTTTTATATTAATATATCTGTTGTCAAGAGCCAAGCTGGAGAGAAAGCTGAGCTGCCAGGTGTCGAGGAGGTTGGTTAAGGAAACAGGCCCAACTGAAAGCAAGTGTTAAGACTGTTCACTGACTGTCATAGCATCAGCAAGAGGCAAGGCCTCCTGATGAGGACGGGGTTGGGAATGCAGATGTGTTGCAGGCGTGTTGAAAGAACATAAGAATCAGGGGAACTGAGTCCTTGACTGCACCAGCCCCTGGAGACTGCAGTGCATGGACTATGCACAGAGGCTAAGGTGGGGAGGACAGTTTTCCCTGAGGGTCCAGGGAGGTCACCATCCAGTGAGGCCTGCCAGTCAAGCCTTTGTAATGGCTTATGGTTGAGCCTGAAAATTCACACTTGGTGTTCTGCCCGGGAGACATCTCCTCAGCCACTCCAGCTTCCTTTTAACCAGTGTCAGCATCGTATGCCCTTGTCAAAACTCTCACTTGCAACCTACTTGTGTCTGTCTATTTGACTTGAATATTTATCCAAGAAACATGCGTTTCTTGCAGGCAGCATAAAGTTAAGTCTTGCTTTTTTATCCAATCTGATAATCTTTGCCTTATAATTGGGTTATTTATAACTTAAATAACTTATTTAAGTTTAATTAATTTATTTAATTAATTTATTTAATTATTTAATTAGCCCAATATACTTAATCTTAAGTGTAATGGCTAGCTTTAACTCTGTCATCTTGGTATTTGATTATGTTTGTTCTGTCTGTTCTTTGTTCCTTTCTTCCTCTCTCTTGTCTTCTTTTAGATTGCTTGGATTGATTTAGGTTGATTGGATTAATTCAGATTGAGTGTTTTTATGATTGAATTTTATTTCTTTAATAGACTTATTAGCTTTAACTCTTTGTTTTATTATTTTAGTTGTAGCATAGATTTTTTTTTTTTTTGAAGTGTAGGCCATTGTGAGAAAGGGTGCTCAGTTGCCTTGTTTTTGTTGAGACACAGTCTCACTCTGCTGCCATGGGTAGAGTGCAGTCATGTTGTAGCTCACTGAAAATTCGAACTCTTGGGCTCAAGCAATCCTGCCTCAGCCTCCCAGGTAACTGGGACTACAGGTTCATGGCCCAACACCCTGCTGGTTTTTTTTCCTTTTTTGGGGGGGGGGGAGGGTAGAGACAGGGTCTCACTGTTGCTCAGGCTAGTCTCAACTGCTGAGCTCAAGCAATCCTCCCACTTCAGCCTCCCAGAGTGCTAGGATTACTGGTGTGAGCTACCGCACCCAGCCAATAGCATACATCTTTATCTTATCACAATATGTTCAAGTGATATTATACCTCTCCACATGTAGTTTGAAACATACATTAATATACTTCTATTTTTCTCCAGCCCATGCTTTATGCTATTATTTTCATTTTTTAATTTATGCAGATGATAACCCCTACAATATATAGCTATTATTTTTGTTTAATAGCCAAATATCTCTTATTTGGTAATTTTTGTGATCAAATATACATAAAATTTACTATTTTAGCCATTTTAATTGTACAACTCAGTGATGTTAACTATATTCACAGTATTTCACAACCATCACCACTATCTATTTCCAACACAATTTCATTATCCCAAACAGAAACTCTGTGCCCATTAAGCGTGAGTGCTGGGCACTGTTCTCTGATCCTTTTGGATGGGTACTTTCCTCCTATGCATGTGTGGATGAGCACTCTGCTGACTATTTGAGGGGGACACTTTGCACATCTTTGGGGCTCTCTTTCTGTATAGCCCTGTCCTCGATATACTCTGTCTTAACAACTCCAGCTGCCTTGATCTCCCTGGACTCTCAGCTATCTCCTTCATTTAGGGAGTTCCCTGTGCTTGACCTCAGTTTCCCTTCCCCATGCTGCAGCCTGAAAACTGCTTGAGGAAGTGAGCTGGTGCGATCGTAGTAAGGCTCACCTTATTTGTTACCCATTTGTCAGGGATCACTGTCCTTCATTGCCTGATGTCAGGGTCTTGAAAACCATTGTGTCATATGCTTCATGTTTCAACTTTGGCGTTTGTGGTGGGAAGATAAATATAGTTGCTGTTACTGTATCTTGGGTGCAGGTGGAAAGTCTCCCTATTTATTTTTGACAAGGAGGAAAGGTTCTTCCTTGTGCAGAACAACAGGGCTGCCGCATATAGCTGGTTGTACAAATTGTACATGGCAAAATTCTAGAAGACACTGTCTATAATTGGAGTCAAATGTAGATTTGTTTATGATGACAATCTCCCAGCAAGTGGCAGTGAAGTGTCTTGAGGAAGGAGTAGTTTTTACACAAACCTGCCATATGGGGAACTGAAGGGTCTGCATAATAATTACCTGGACCTGATCTGATTTAGAAGGTCTGGAGTAAGACCCTGAAAACTGCATTAAAATTTTAAAACAATCACAAATTGATATAAAAGGTAAAAGTACAGTACAATTTTAAAGAGTAAGTTGTTGAACTGATGATGTGCCATCGTCCCCAAATAGTTTAGTCTGTATTTCCTACAAACAAGGGCATTCTTTCTTTTTTTTTTTTTTTTTTTTTTTTTGAGATAGAGTCTTGCTCTGTTGCCCTGGGAGAGAGCAGTGGCGTCATCACTAGCTCACAGCAGCCTCAAACTCCTGGGCTCAAGTGATCCTCCTGCCTCAGCCTCCCAAGTAGCTGGGACTACAGGCTCCAGCCACCATGCCTGGCTAAGTTTTTGTTTTTTTAGAGACGGGGTCTCGCTCTTGGTCAGGCTAGACTCGAACTCCTGAGCTCAAGCAGTCCTCCCGCCTCGGCCTCCCAGAGTGCTGGGATTACAGGAGTGAGCCACCACACCCAGCCAAGGGCATTCTTTCATGTAATCACAATACAACCATTAACATCAGGAAAATTAACAGTGATTCAATTCAACAATCTAATCCTCAGATGTCATCCAAGTTTCCCAAATTGTCCCAATAATGTTCTTTAAAGCAAAATCACATGTTGCATGTCATTGTCTTGTGAATCACATGTTGCATGTCATTGTCTTGTGTCTTTAGCTTCCTTCAGTCTGGAAGATTTCCTCAGTCTTTCCTGGACTTTCTAGCTTTTGACTTTGGAAGATTACCTGCCAGTTATTTTGTAGAATGTCCCACAATTTAGGTTTTTCTGATGTTTCCTCTTGATTAGATTCAAAACATGCATCTTTGGCAGAAATGTCACAGAACTGATGCTGGTTCTTCTCACATACTCTCAAGTGATGCACAATTCCAATTTGTCTCATTACTGATGCTGCCCACTTGAATTACTTGGTTGAAGGGGTGCCAGGCTTCTCCGCTGAAAGGTACTCTTTTCTTTTTTTAATATCTATTTTGTGGGGAGCAACACTGAAACAATATAAATATCCCTTCCTCCTCACCAATTCATTCATTCATTCATTTGTTTATATCTAAGTGGCCTCAGGATTTCCTACGATATTCCATGTGTTATAAAACATTAATATAAATCATTATCTTAATCATTTAATTAATGAATAATTACTTAATAATTAATTAATTATCTTAATTCTCCCATCTATGCTACACCCTCTCCCTGACTCAAATGTCCTCCTCACCCCACTTGGGACCCAACGCCCTGTACCAGGACAGCCCTCTGTGCAGATGCCTTCATCACCCTGTTTGGGCTATGAGCCCAAAGTCTGGGCCATGCCCCCCTCACATAGAGGCCCACCTCACCCCACTTGGGCTTTAAAACCCAGTGTCATGTAGCTTCTCTGCACAGATGCCCTTTGTCCCCTGCTGGGGATCTGCCACCCTGCTGCAGGCCACGTCGTGTGTGCACATCCCGCCCATCCTGTGCAGGATGCGACTCCATGCTGGGCTGCCTCTCCCTCCAGGTCACTGCCTCGCCCTGCTCAGGCTCTGACACTGCACTAGCCGCACGCCTGTGTGGACACCCTCTTCGTTGCCCTGCTTGGGCTCTGGCACCCACTCTGGGCCGCTGTGCCGCCACGGCTCACCCTCCTTCCACCCTGCGGCTGGTGCGGGTGCCTGCTGTGCTCCGGCCCAGCCGTGCTTCAGCCGTGCTCTGTGCTGCCATGCTGCCGTGCTCTGTGCTGCCGTGCTCCAGCCCAGCTGACGGTTGGAGGTCTGAATTGCTTGTAAACGGAAGGCAAAAGGAAAAGGAAACATGACTAGCATTTTTTAGTAAGTTCCTGAGGCGATTTTTATGATTTTGTTACAGCTGATGAACAGACATTACTTTGAAAAATATTGAATGAGAGGGATGGAACCCAAATCCAATGATACTCAAAATAATTTGAGAATGGGATTTAGAATGTGCATTGACACATAGGTGAGAAATGGCTCATCATTTCCTTTAAAATTTTTACCAGTGTTAAGAATGGCAGGAGTAGGAGATTAGGTGTATGAGAGGTCCCAGATGTGAGCCAAGCAAATGATTACACAAAAGAGCTATAGTCACTGTCGGTTTTCCTGAAAACTCCATAGCTAGGCTTTCTGCGGCTAACAATAAGGAGTGACAGACTGTAAGTGCCTGATTTCATAAAACGTCTCTGAATTGGACTGTAGAAGGACCACCTCCTGCCCAGGCTCAAAGGGTGATACTTATCAAAAGAAACAGTAATCAACCATCTGGAAAGGATTTAAAACTAATTCAAGTCTTTACTTAAATCTTATGAAGAAAAGTCGATGGAGAAATCACATACAGGAGACGCAGTAAAAGCTCTGCCCCAGTCAGCTATCGCTGTGTAACAAACCTCGCCAAAACTCAGTGGGGTAAAGCAGCCATCGTTTATAGTTGCTTATCATCCTCCTCAAGACGCCCCTCCTTAGGGTACCTGCTCTCCTCCAGAGCTTTCTCTTTCCGGAACTCTCTGTGGAGCAGTCCACTCCCACTAGCAACCCCGCCTCCTTTGGCAAGCTCTTCCCGGTAGAAAACCTGCTCTCTTCGCTTTCCCATTTTCATTTGCATCTCCACTCTGCCTCATTACTCCAGCAGCTCACAAAGGACGCAGGCAAGATGCGGACGTTTGTGGGGAGGCGGCTCGGGAATGCTCGCACGTTGCGATTCCTCCCCACACAGTCCATTGCTAGCTACTGACGTGTTTGGGGACTTAGGTGTTTGCAGAACCAAATCAGCGCTGTGGAGGAAATATGGAGATATTTCCATGGCTGCGTAATTGTACCATACCTCCCCTTGATAAAGCTCAAATGCCATTTCCTGACTAGGCCAGGTCCCCCTGAGGTTCCTGTGTTCTACGTCATGTCATCCATGGCCAGTACAACTGAATACCTACTTGTGGATCTCCTGGCTGATGGCCTGTCACTTAACCATAAGCTCCTCACGGACAGGGGTTGTGTCTGTATGATTCGCCAGCTCTGTCTCCATCTTTCCCCCACAGCCGATCCACAGGCAAACGCTGTCAGCCCTGCCCCCACCCCATGCCCCCACCATCCGCGTCTTGCCACTGCACCGCTAGCCTGAGCCACGGCCCTGCACCCCGAGCTGGATCACTGCCACGGCCTTCTAGGCTGTTCCCCTGCTGCTGTGCCCAGCTACTGCCTATTCTCCACAGGGTGGAAGAGGGACCTTTGAAAAACGAATAAAATAGACAGGAGTGTTTCTCCTGTGGTCGGAATCCTCCTGAGGCTCCTCACTCTTGGGATCTGACCTCTGGCTCCAGTGGCCAATTTCAACCTTCCTCCCTCCCTTCCCTCCTCCCTTCCTTCCTTCTTTCCTTCCTTCTTTCTTTCCTCCCTTCCTTCCTCCCTCTCTTCCTTCCTTCTTTCCTCCCTCTCTCACTCCCTCCCTCCCTTCCTTCCTTCCCTATTCCCTGCTTCCTACTCTACAATTGACATTCCATGATGGGAAGATCCGTGTTTGTCTTAGTCATTACTTAGAAGAACCTGGCACATAGTGGAGCTCAGTACATAGTTACGGGATGAATGATTGACTAAGCACAGGGGTGATTTTTCTTAGTGCTGTCCCAACATTTAAGAATTATGCAGAGTAGACGGCGTAGTTTTACAGTAGCCAAATACTGCTCAGCACTTTCAAGTTCACAAGGCACCACCTCACGTATCATCTCATATGACCTGGGTGCCATCCTGAGCTGAAGCCAGGAAAGGAGGTTCCCTTCCTCCCCACTTTGCAAAAGATGAAACAGAGACCCAGAGAGGTGGAGGTACCTGCGCAAGGCCACACAGCGAATGTGCATCCTCTGAGTCTGACTCTGAGTCTGGCATTCTTCTCAGTGGTCTCCAGGGACTGCCTGGCTCTTGGGGGGATCCCAGCAGGGAAGCCTGGAGGCTTCAGGGAGACTTGCCCCAAGGAAGAAGAGAGGAAGAGATGGGGATGAGGAAGGGAGAACTGACAACAGGGGAGACGCTTTCCTAGGCCTCCCCCAGGCTGAGCCTCTCACCTCAGGGCCAGCACCATGGTGATTTCAGACCATCCACCCCAATTCATGTCACTAGATACCCTCTCCCCTCTCCCCAGACACGGGGCACTGGGCTTCTCCACCCAGCATCCCAGCTAGAGCAGGCTCCGCACCTAGCACCCGCCTTGGTGCATGGCTGCAGAAACGAACAAAAAGAGTGCAAGCTGGAGACCTGCAAGCTGAACTCAGTCCCTACAGATGATTTCCTTAGCCCTGTATAGTGCCTAAGAACTTGGGCCAACATTTACAAGCAGGAGATGCCACAAGCTTGGTTTCTTTTGGCAAACAGGAAAACCTGGCCACACCTCCAGGCCATTCTCCAGGGGGCTGACACTGGCCATCCCCTGAGGGCAGACGAGTGCTGTCCAGTTCACCACAGTCCCCGCTATTTCTTACCACCCTCCGACCCTGAGGGCAGCCTTCAACTGCAGTTCATTTTCATGCTGGTGCTATAATTTTTCCTAGGGTTGGAAAACAGATCTCTGAACCCAAGCCTACACCAAAGGGAGAAAAACAAAACATGTAGGGCTGCATGATTTTACGACTTTGTTACCATTAGTAACCTGAATTTAAGAGCCTTGCTTACACCCCACTTTCAAATACACCCTTTCTTAATCCTCTCGACAATCTCACAGAGAAGGCAGCTGGAACCTCCATTTAGGTGAGGGGTTAAGGGACTTGCCCAGGGTTATATAACTTGGTGGACATAACTAACCAGAAGCAGACACAGAACTTGAAGACAACCCCACAGGCAGGGGCGTCCGCACTCATGGCATCCCAGCCACGCACCGGCAACCTGACCGCAACAGCCCTGTGCGATCTGCCACATGCCCAGTAGGTGGCGCCTTAACCCAACAAAGCTTTCCAGGACCATGCCTTTGTGGAAATTGGTTTTCTGCCATTATTACGGGATTTTAAGTCAGAACGGTTTTTCCTTTCTTTCTTTCCTTTTAAAAAAATGGTCTTTCAACACATAACATAGCGTGGCTTTCATGCTAGGCGTAAAGTGAAATTTGCCTTAATCCATCGCCAAGGGAGAGAGTGTTTATGTGTCACAATTGACATCTGTTAAATTTTAAATGAAGTAAGAAGCAATAAGAAGGTCTGAAATACATTCTTTGTTCAAGAAATGGTGCAGACACTGATCAGCTGCTCGGTACAATTAGGAATAAAACAAGCACCTTTTCCCCCTGACAAGTGCTGTTGAAAGGCCCAGTGAGGAAAAAAAAAGCAGAGGTTGGATGATGGACTTGCACTCCATGAGGTTAACACTTCCGTTTCAAGTTCAAGCAAACTGGCCGGGCGCAGCAGGGCTGGCCACACTGACAGCTCCATTGTACCTGCTCTGCCCCTCTTTCCTGCTCCTTTTCCTGCAAGTGTGAGGGAGTATGAGGAGGCCCCACCCCGAGCGCCAGATCGGTTTGGAGACCAGCGTGCTGTGGTGAATCTATTCTCAAATCAAAACGCATTTGTTTTTTTTGGGTTTTTTTGTATTTCCCACTAGCAGGGAATTTTGACCCAGTCACTCCAAAGTTAGCCCTTGCGATCTATTTATTATTCACATTCATTATTAGCAAGAGACCAAGAACAGATACAATTCCAATATGCAGTTAGAATGGCAGTTAACAATTTGCTCCTTGTGAAGATGTCCTTAAGATCGTCAGACGAGAAAGGGAAGCCTTGCCTGTATGATCAATTATAATTGTATTGGGATTGTCTGATAAACATGGGGATTAGGTGGAAAGCCCTTCGGTTTCAACCCTTCATTTCATCCTTTCCCCCATGCCTATGGCAGTTACAATGAGTGCTTCCCAAGCAGCCACGTACATTTCCCTGGCCTCGCCTGCATTTGAGGTGAGCCATGTGGATGAGTTCTGGCAGGTGGGAGGTGGACAGAAGTGAGAGGTCGTGGGGTGAGGCCCCTAAGAGACCCCAGTGTATCTTTGCCTTCCTCTCTTCCCGGCCACACGCTCCCAACGGTGTCCCTCCAAGAGGGTGGAGTGGCTGTGTGGAGCAAAGCTCCCTTCACCTACCCACTGTGTGGGACATGTAACAGGACAGAGAATCACTTTTCTTGTGTTAGATGTTATTCAGTAACAATAACTTGTTGTCGAAGCATAGCCTAAACTAGAGAAGGCAGGACTGGGTCTTAGATATTTGGAGCCTGAGCATCAATGCTTACACTGTACCTGGCCCAGGTACAGTGAACTCAAGAAATGTCTGTCCAATACATGACTCATTTAGACAATTCTCCTTTGATTGTTTGAGACAGTTCAGTATCCTTGAATAAACACTCTTTTTCAGTTGGGGTGGTGTGAGTGAGGGCTTGCCACTTTCAACTAAGACTTCTGCTTAACTTAGGGCAGCCAAGAACTGTTTACATTTATCTCTTTCTCTCTCGTGCTCTGGAATGTTTTTCTCCCCCTGATATATTACCCTTCTTTTCAATTTCCTCTTCATTCTTTTGCCTTATGACATCCCAGTTGGTCAAAATGAAGTGTATTTCATTTTGTATGAAATATATACAGATGTTTATTTTTCATTCTTTTTATTTAGGATAATGTTTCACGTTTAATAACAACTTTCTTATTTCAAAAGCACAGTGTATTTATTAAAGAATAATCAGAAAATACATATGGGCCAGAGAAGGGGGGGAGAAAAGTGCCCACAATCCCAAATGCTCAGAGAAAAACATCATTTACTGCGTGGCTATAAAAATGGTATGGTTTTTACAAAATGGTATCACATTATACATACCATTTTAAAACCAGCTTTTTTCCACTTACTAGATCAAACATCTTTTCATGTTGGAAAATATACTTCAGTAACACTATTTCAGTGGCTGCATGATATTCCATTCTGTGGCTATATGATAATTTTTTAAGTTCTATATTTGTTAAACATCATAAACAGCTACCAGATTTTTGCCCATATCCTTTGTTATATTCTTAAGATAAATTTTCAAGCATGGAATTTCTGAGTCAATGCACAGCCACATGTTAAAGACTTTTGATACACACTGCCAAATTGCCTTCCAGAAAGTTTCTACCAAATTACAGAACACAAATGCCCACTTCCCTGAATTTTTGCTGAGTATTATAACTTTAAAAATATTTCCAATTTGGTTAAACTCATTGTTATGACTTATAGTTTTTAATTATTAGTAAAGTTATTAGTGAAGACTTTTTTATACATTTGTTCTAATAATGTTCTCTTCATATGTTTGTTCTGTTTTTCTACTGAGATATTACTGTTTTATTATTTATTATTTATAAGGGCTATTTACATATTTTGGATGTTCCTTATTATCATATGTATTATAAATATATTCCCCAATTTTTCATTTGCCTTTCTTATATATAGACATTTATTTTTAAATTTTATATAGTCAAATGTATCTAGCAATCATTTCCGTATAATTTCTATCCTTGAAGTCAAGTGTAGTCAGGCCTTTCCTACTCTAATATGACATAAAGATTTACTTATATTTTCTTCTAGTTCTAGTTGTTTTTTTTTTTTTTTTTAACATTTAGTCCACTTGGAATTTATGTTAGCATATTAGTTTTGAGCCAGTTGTTCCCAGACTAATTAATCTATCCTTTTCCAAACTATTATAAATACCAGTCTTAGTATATGGTAAATTCTGATTTCTGGTCTAATAATCAATTTTTTCATTCCTAAGTTGGTAATAACATTCCTAAATTATAGTATTTTTGAAATATATCTTACTATCTGGTAGGGTTGGTCCCCTTTAACTTTTAAAAATTTATTTTAGTTATTCTCACAAATGTATCCTTCAAGTAGAATTTAAAAATCAATGTGTTAAGTTAAAGAATGAAAGATATGTTGAATTCAAAGGTTGATTTGGAAATAACTGATATCTTGACAGCCCTGAGCCTTCCTGTTCAGGTACATGATGTTTCCCTGCCTTTCAGCTCTTCCTGCATGTCCTTAGGTCAAGTTTTGTATTTCTTCTGTATTTGGTCTTAAGTATTCCATGATTTTTGTTGCTTTTGTGAATGAGATATTTTCCTCAGTATATTTGCTGATTTTTTATGGCTGAATATTATTTCATTATCTATCCATTCATTCACTGATGGACACAAGGTTTGCTTGCAACTTTTGTAGGCCATGGTCTATCTTTTTTAGAGCAATATCTATTAAAGCCCTTTGGCCATTTCTAAGGAATTGTTTGTTTGTCTTTTTGTTGTTGATTTCCCAACTTTTTGAAAGGGAAAAAAGTTAACTGAAAGTTGCTCTTTTACATAAGATGCTTTCAAAAGCAAAAACTAGAAGACTCAACACAAAATTACTTAAATGATGAAAAATTTTAAACGTTTGAGTGGTTACAAATTTAAAATTTTTTTAAATGTTTGAGTGGTTGGGTATGGTTCTAGCATTCTCTGTGTATTAATTTGTTTAATTCTAACAACAATACTAGAGGGAGGTATTATCAGTGTCTCCATTTTACAAATCGGAAAAATCCAAATTCGCACAGCTAGTAAGTGGTAAAGTTGGAATTTGAACCTGGGAAGTCTGATTCTATAAGCTTATCTCTGAGTGACTCCATAAATAAAAAGATTTATTTTCTCACATAATAATAAGTCTATAGGGAGGCAGTATGAGCACTGATTGGGTTAGCAGTTCAACATAATACAGGACTCAGGATTTTTGCATCTTCTTACTCTGCTACTCTAAACATGTTGCCTTTGCCTCAGGCTTCTCTCCTCATGGTCACAAAATGGCTGCAACAGTTCCAAGCATCATATTCTATCCCAGCAACATTCAAATGACAGAAACAGAAAGTCTTATTTGTTTCTTCTTCTTTAAGAATGGGGAAAACTTTTCTAGAAGTACCTCCAGCAGGCTTATTGGCCAGAATTGTGTCACATGCCCCGTCTTAAGCCAGCCAGTCACCGACAAGGAAAACAGAATTATCATTTTGGACACAGACTGCTCAAGATTTGTACCCTGAGACTTCAGTGGAGTCCAGACTTCCAGAACTATCTGCTGCTCAGTTCCTGAACAGAATTAGTTTTCTGTTAACAAAGAAGGTAATAGTTGGTGGGTTGGTGACCAACAGCTTCTACCATAATTGTCATTAACGCTGAGGCTCAAGGTCAGTGACATTTTCTCTGTGGGATAGTGAGTCCTCACCCTTGATTTGTCGTAGGCCCTTTATCTGATTTCTTCCAGGCCACCGATGCAATCCATGCATGAGGATTTGGACTTCTGCTGCACAACTGTTCACAAAACTGTCTGCCAACTTCTGTTCCTTACGCATACCTCTACAGATCACAGGGGCCTGCATCTCCTGAGGCTGACCCTTGCATATTCATATTCATATTCATTGCGGATCTAAACGGTGAACCCTAACATTCTTAGTATCCTAGCTCCCCTTATAAAAATCCCCCAGCGTGGTATTTTATTTCACATGCTTGCCAGACCTTAATCCAAAAGTGAAAGCTGATTTACCTGCATGCTGAAACTAAAGCTGTACAAAGTTCTTGGCTTTAGGGACACACGTCAATGCCCTCTGGGGCACTTCATAGCACAGATTTAAGTTAGGAGCCTCCCTGACATTTTTTTAAATGTCATTGAACTATCCTGGCTAAAAAGGAAGGAACGAAGCTTTCTTTCACGTGTACCCAGGTCACAGGAGACCTTTCTAAATGGAAAAAGCAAAATAATCTTGGGACAAAGCATTTTACTCCAGGTTTGTATGATGAATACACTACCCCTGAACATCTGTGAATTTACCTTTTCCATTCATTCTTCTGAACAATGCCCCTAATCCGTTTTAATATATTTCTATATATTTTAATGTATTTCATTTAATGAAAACAAAAACAAACACACTTAACCTTCAAAAAGGGAGAGGAATGATAATCGCTTCAGGTTTTAGACGAGTATCTGTGAACATCTGGCCAAGGTGATCTACATGATGATCCTTCCGCGGTTGCTGGGTGAGTCCAGTTCGCCCTTCCCATTTCTGCTGGAGCTTAACCAGAGCAAGCTCGAGTCGTAAAGCTTTGTGGTAGTGAGCGCCCCATCCTAGAAGGGATGCAAGCAGAGGGTGGATGTCTTTTGTCCAGGATTCCTGCATTAGTAGAGGTTGGTCTTAGAGAACTTATTTGAGGTCTCTTCCAAAAGACTCTAAGATAAGTCAGGAAAAAGAATACTGATAATGGTGCTCTGCAAATCAAAAAGCCCGTAGACACACGTTTTATCTCACCTAAGCTTCCAAACAACCTTATGTGGTAGGTTTGGTTTATTATCCCAATTTTACAGGTTCAGGTAGAGGTTAAGTGACTTGTCTAGGATCACACACTTAGAAAGTGGGAGGCCGGCGCGGTGGCTCACGCCTGTAATCCTAGCACTCTGGGAGTCTGAGGCAGATGCATCGCTCAAGGTCAGGAGTTCGAAACCAGCCTGAGCAAGAGCGAGACCCCATCTCTTACTAAAAATAGAAAGAAATTAGCTGGACAACTAAAAATATATAGAAGAAATTAGCCGGGCATGGTGGCACATGCCTGTAGACCCAGTTACTAGGAGGCTGAGGCAGGAGGATCGCTTGAGCCCAGGAGTTTGAGGTTGCTGTGAGCTAGGCTGATGCCATTGCACTCTAGCCCGGGCAACAGAGTGAGACTCCGACTAAAAAAAAAAAAAAAAAAAAAAAACAGAAAAGAAAAGAAAAAAAGAAAGTGGGAGGCCTGAGGGCCTCTGGGTCAGTGACATGTCTGTACTCAGGACAGGGCAGGCGTGAGGCAGGCCGGTGGCTGCGTGGCTGCCCGTCACCAGGCAGGCAGCTCACCGCCAGGCGCGGGAAACTGGCAGCTCCGGCCTTTCTCTCTCCCCTGCGCCCTCAGGCTGGTCCTCGGCAAAGCTTGCCGTCCTCAGGGCCCCTTGTGTGTCCTCAGTTATTGGAGGTCGGGGCTGTCCTGCCTCCTCAACAGCGAAGATGGAGAAGCCTCCGGTTTCTACTTGCTTGGTGTTTCAGCCGTTCCCAGAGTTTCCTCTCTAACAGGACCACAGGCAGAGACACCAAAGAAGGGGGCTGTCCAGGGGGCTCCCGGGCCGTGGCACCGGCGGGAGGAGGGGTCTCTGCAGTCGGCCCCGTGGGCCACCCCACCTAGTCTGAATTGTGAATTGTGTGAGAACACAAAGGAAAATGCCACGGCTTGGTGGGGAAAGAATGCCGGTGGAGGGGACAGGATGTCCCGTTCCAGTTCCCTCGCAGCCCCCAGGCTCTGGCCTGGAGGGGAGGACAAACCCTCTTGTGTAAGGGCCTGGGAACCGGGCTTCCTTCCACGCAGGCCTTCCAATCAGATTCTGCCCTATTCTGGTAATTCAATGGGAAGCAAATCCACCCAGGAGTCTGGGCTGGCCCCCGATAGGAAGGTAAATATAACAAAGAGTAAGTCATTGCCAATTTTAGAGGCCATGTGCTCAGAGGAATAAACAGGAATACAGCCGAGTGGGAAAATGGGCGTGTCGCCACACCTTCCATCTCCCAGGCCACAGCAGTGCCAGAAATGTGCTTGCTTCGTGTCCTCTTTCATTTGGGCTAGCCCGGCGGGCATATGAGGGGAAATAGAGTATACACAGATTGCTTTTTAAAAAATCATTCAGTCTTGCCACTCCTAATGCAACAGGAGGTAGGTACATTTGCATTGAATCTGGAAGATTTTTGTCTCTCTGCCTATCTTTGACCGCACAGGGTGGGCACTGGTTCAT
This sequence comes from Microcebus murinus, assembly GCF_040939455.1. NCBI lineage: Eukaryota > Metazoa > Chordata > Mammalia > Primates > Cheirogaleidae > Microcebus > Microcebus murinus. Next base: position 126,294,206 of record NC_134104.1, on the reverse strand, counting down.
TGGTGATAATGTTTTTTTTTTTTTTTTTTTTTTTGAGACAGAGTCTCACTTTTGTTGCCCAGGCTAGGGTGAGTGCCGTGGCGTCAGCCTAGCTCACAGCAACCTCAAACTCCTGGGCTCAAACGATCCTCCTGCCTCAGCCTCCCGAGTAGCTGGGACTACAGGCATGTGCCACCATGCTCGGCTAGTTTTTTGTATATATATTTTTAGTTGGTCAATTAATTTCTTTCTATTTTTAGTAGAGACGGGGTCTCGCTCAGGATGGTTTCGAACTCCCAACCTCGAGCAATCCGCCCGCCTCGGCCTCCCAGAGTGCTAGGATTACAGGCGTGAGCCACCGCGCCCGGCCGGTGATAATGTTTTTTAACCCTGAGTGCCTGAGGAACTGGCAGTGTGGAGAAAGGAGCAGAGGCCTGCCTGGGTTGCACAGCCTGGGAAAGTGAGGTCAGGACTCTCTCCCCCCCAGTCTTCTGACTCTCCGTACTTCCCGCATACCTGGAGAGAAAGGGTAACCTGCTCGTACTGATTCTCCTAATTATTTTTACCCAAGGGTAAAAATCTCCCGTTTCTCCCATTGGAAACGCCATGGGAGGTATCCGCTGTCTCCGAGGAGGGCTGCTCAGGTGTAGAAATAGAAGCTGAGGTTTTCTGTCCCCCACATCAAAGCTTTTGGAATGCAGGAGCTTAACCACCTGAGCCTTAAAGGAGTCAGGCACCAAGCTGATGCCAGAAACAATAGGCTGGAAAGAAGGAGTGAGGTTGGGAGAGCTGGTTCTTCTCACTCCAGAGAGTGGGGGAGAGAGGACGAGAGTTTGGATATTGTAAATCCCACCGGGAAGGGGGACTGTGCCTTGCTCCCACCGTGGACGGTTCACAGTTCCCCAGGGAACATGGGAATCGCTGAGAGGGGTGCAGCCGCAGGGAGGCCGCGCAGAGGGGCACCGACAGTGAAGAGGTCTTCGTGGGCCAGTGATGGAAGATGCAGGACAGTGAGGACTCTTGGAGGCATGACAGAGTGGTCAGAGATTGGGGACCAGGTGGGAACGTGACTGCCACACAAGACCCCTGGAACTTAGACACAAACCCTGGGAGCCAGGAAGCCAAATTGTCCTTTGAACCATACACAGTTGCCATTGTTCTTGGTTAGAGATAGTCAAATAGCAGCAACTTCCTATTATTCAGTGTAATGTCATAGGAAAGCCTGAACTGCCTGTGGTTTAGTTCCTACCACCCAGCAGAATCAGAGTTTGAAATGGAGATCAAATTCAGGCTGCAGGTGGTACTCGCTACACTGAATCGCCCCCACAGCACCTTAACACCAAAAAGTCCTTGAGGTGCCCGATGGTTCAGGTCTTCTTCCCCAGGACAAGCCCGGGCTGTCTCCAGGCTCTAAGTAGAGTGGATTCTCCTCCACCCTCTAACATTTAAGACCAGCACACAGTTTCCAGTGCTGGGACGGAGCACACATGGAAGCAGGGGAAGCTTGTTCTTGCCTCACAATGCAATCCAGTTTAAAGTCTTATTAAGGTCATATGCCCAGGAGCACGGGATTAGAGGAATGTGCATAATTTCAGAATACTTGCAAGAGCCTACAAACCATCACCTTTATTTTTTCAATGGGTTGTGTTTTGCTTTAGGCTTCTCACTGGAGTAAGGTGAACAGGTTGGAGAAACTTGGTTCCCACTGACTGAGAAATGGTAGTGAAGAAATTTCTGGTAAAGTCATTAGCGCTCATTCCTCCTGCCATAATACCTGGCTTGATATGTAATGACAGGAGTCTGGGAAGGGCAGAGGAAGAGGTCGGAAGGCTCTGCTTCTCTGGAAGAGCCATATCTAGCCATAGCACAGTGACATGTGCAGCCATGGGACAAAGATAACATTCTAGGGCCATGGTTCTCAAATCGTGTGCCAAGGCACCCTGAGGTACCCCAGTGAACACATAAAACACTGCAAGATAGTTTAGATTTCTGAGGGAAACTCATTAACATCTGCTAGATACTGTGCAAAACTACTAGCTTGAAGTAGTTCACAGTTTCAACATTAGCTCATGACATCATGTCTTTGTGAAGCTAGGTTTCAGATGGTTGCTGCGATAAAAAAAAACATGCATTGTTAAAAAATCAATGTGGAGTAGGAAATGGCTATGGCAGTATCCAATCTGAGCCCAAGGTTTGAGCAACAGGCACACAAAATTAAGAAATTGTGGTTATTTAAAACAGAAATAAAATATTTTTATTTCAATCTATTTGTCTTAATTTTTTTCCAATTAGCTACTAAGTTGTTAGGACATAAATAATTATTAAATTGTTTGGACCTGATTAACTAATAAACATATTTTCTGGGTATTTCTTTTGACCTACAGTTGCCATGAAAAAATTACTGCAATACTAAGGCAGCTTTGAACAGATAAAACGTAGGACTCTCTGCCTTAGAAGATGGTAGAGCAGCAGCAACAAGCTAAAATGAACTTGAGTCTCTGGATCAGCCATCCTGAACTGCCTGTGACCTTTGGATTGTTAGGAGAGAGAAAGAGAAACAACCTTCTGTTTTGTTTGAGGGTCCTTTTTGTATGTAGGGTCTCTTTGTTACAGCAAGTTAGCCCGTTCCCTGACAAATACAGCAGGGCCCGCAAACATTTGTTGGTGAATAGTCGAGACACAGACTTCTTCTATTCTTACAGATTTTGGATTTGTTTCAAGAACAGTAATAAGAGGTGGCTTATGAAAAAAAACAACAAAAACATAGCAACAAGGGGCCTTGGGAAGTAAAAGGAAAAGAACACTGGACACTTACTGGTGTTTGATCTGGGGTAAGTCTCCTCAGTGTCAGATTCCTCATCTATAAAATGGGAACCACTTATTGACCTTGTATACCTTATGGTAGTGGAAATTGGATAATTACCATGAAAATATTTTGAAAAGTGTTATGCAAATATAAGTAGTCTTCATTATTGAAACATTTATGAAGATATTACTGACTCAAGGGACCAGCTTTTTTTTTCTTGCTCTATTGCCAGGGGCAGAGCACAGTGGTATAATTGTAGCTCACAGCAACCCCAGACTCCTGGGCTCAAGCCATCCTCCTGCCTCAGCCTCCTGAGTAGCTGGGACTACAGTCATCTGCCATTATGCCCAGCTAGTTTTTTCTACTTTTTTTAGAGATGGGGTCTCACTCTTGCTCAGGCTGGTCTTGAACTGGCCTCAAGCAATCCTCCCACCTCCACCTCCCCAAGTGCTAGGATTACAGGCATGAGCCACCACGCCCAGCCTCAAGAGACTGTCTTAAAAGGGGCTTGTTTGTAGGAAGGAAAGTCTGAATTAGTGTCCGGTCTGAATAATCAAATCTCTTCTTTCTTTTATTAAAAAATAATACTTTATTTGTTCAAAACCAGTTCAGAAATACATTTAAGCGTTGCCACTTAAGAAGCTAAGTTTTAGCAAATAAAGAAAGTCAAATTCCAGCCCCCAAAGCTTACCTACTTAGGTGGTTTGACTATCAGTAAATTTATTTTTTTTCCTTTTATAATTGAGATTTTATTGATTGTGTTGAAGATCAGTACAGACATTTCAATTTGCACACAGTTCTTAATATACATATCAAAAATCTAAAAAGCCATTTATTCTAATTCTTTTTTAAACAGTGATTCCTGTGACTTTCCAGCTTAAAATTTGGAGGCAAATTTTCCTTAAGAGGATATCAAGTGCCAGTATCTTCAAATGTTGATAAGCTGTTACATAAGTCCCACCAATTCACAATTTATTATCATATATACTCCATATTCAAATTTTTAATCTTTCACAGAACACTAACAAAGTTGTTAGGAAAACAGGACTACCACAACCAAAGATGCCCCAGAGTGTACACAATTCTGACAGAGAAAGCCCTGATCAAGGAGTGGTTTTCTTTAGGAAACAAGTCTACTAAAAAACAACATGGGAATAGAAGTAATTTAAAATGTTCAAGACATTAGATGCAGGCCTGGGACTCCACAGTGCCATTTAGTATGCTCTGTATTATAGAATATAAAAATGAACCTTATATAAGGAATGTTAAGCTGAAATCCAAGACAATCAAAGCCTCCCATAATTTAATATCTCACATTCTTTTCTGTTTGTACCAAAAAATAAACAACCAGTGAATGATTTCACCTCTTAAAAAAAAAAAAGCATTTACACTTAAAAAATAGCATGAGGTGGGATTCCCTCCTTCTTAAAAATGTTTCTAGAGCTACTAAAAAACTAGCATTTACAAAATAGTCTATTAAAATATTCCTCTGGATTGTACAAGAAGGGAGACAGGGAGCACGGATAAGACACGGTGAATGATGTGAATCAGAACTGGCCTCTCTCTCCTGTTTCAGCCGAGGCTGAGCTCGCCTCAGCTGTAGTTTCTCCATTTTCTGCAGGTGAGTCCTTTGGTTTCTGGGTTAGTCACTGTGAGTCACCTGCTTCCCTTTTGCTCTCCTTTTCCCTTTTGGTTGCACATTTTTGTTTGAAGATTTATCCTTTGCTGCTGCCTTTTGGGGCTTCATTTCCACTTTTGCAGGAGCGGGTTTAGCTGATACCCGAGCAGGTCTCCTCCTGGGCTCTTCCTTCCCTGCGCCCTCGGCCACCGAGCTGACCTCCCCCTTGGGCATCTTGGCAGTCGGGAGGGCGTGTGTCGGGCGCCTGCGGGCCACGGTCGCTGAGACCCTTCTAGAAGCTGGGCTGCCTGGCCACTGCCTTTCCTCCCCCACCCCGGAGCTGCTGAGACCCCACTATCAATAAATGTATCAGGCTCCCAAAACGTTTAATTCTCTTAAGAAGTTAAATGGTCTTCCATTTTAGCAATGCCTTTGTTGATGAAAAGCATTTTCTTATCTTTGTCAGTATCACTGTTAGACTCCATTCCTCCTTCCATATGCATTCTTACATAAATAATAACATCAAATTAGTAGGATCTGACTTAACAACTGCTTTGGATAAATCTATCAAATTCAAGGAACCCAGTAAAAAACCATCTGAGAGGTGGCCCTGGAGTCACGATGAGTGACTCATCACGATGAGTCCTGTAGTCAACGCTGGTCCTTTGGAGGCTGCCTGGCAGCCAGTCCCCTCTGTGACTGCCCCTCCTGAGGGACTTTCCATCGTGTCGGGCCTCGGGAGGTGGGAACACAGCCAGGGAAGAAGGCTGTGGCTCCTGGGCTCAATTTCCCTGAAGACTGACTCCTGCAAACCCCGGAGCAGGTGGTGGTCATGGTCCACCTCAGGCCAAGGAGGAGTACCCGTGATGTGACATGGCCCTTTTCAGAACCTCCGCAGTTCTGGGATCCTCAGCCTAACATCGAGATACCCTTCCGGTCACTCTCCTTGTCATACAAGAGAGCCAGAATCAGTTTTTATTTGTAAGTAGAAGGTCTGACTAATACGGTGCTCTTTTCCAAACAGTTTCTTATCCACAAACTTTTTTTTTTTTTTTTTTGCAATAATCTATCGTGTTACTGAGGCAAAGTGTTTAACAGGAAGGAAATTAGAATGATTTTAGAAACAAGGAGCTTTCAATTCTATCTCGATCTAGAATTCCTGAGTTGAAGATTTAAGATGTCTTTGGAAAAAAGGCTGTGTTCTCTTAAAATGTAGCCACGTTTTCGTAACTGATATATTGCACCTTTTTCACATTCTTCATCTGTGTGTGGCTGTAAAAATTATAGAGAAAAGTTTCTGTCCCCAAAGGAGAATTCCTCTCTGGAAAATTGTTTTTTGTTGTTTTTTTTTTAAGTCATAATCGTGTTTCTGAGGATGTTTATCTCACTTTACTAAAACATCATACAACCCACCCTCATGGGCATTCCTTATTCTGACACTTACAGCTCTGAGTAAGAACGCCATCCATCTCGGGAGAAAAAGCAGAAAGAGAATGTTTCTTTCATAAATCTGCTTAATGTTCCATTCAAAGTGTGGCTGTGGTGGAGAAGGGGCACAAAGGATTCTTCCTGAAATTTTTGGTAGGCAAGTTATTCAGCACAGGCTTTCTATTTTAAATAAACTTTATCACCCCAAAACATCAAGAATTTCGCCCTTCGGATACCGGCTCTCTTGAGCTTGGAGGCAAATCCAAAGGAAGTGGACACAATACCAATGACTGTATGTTGTCTGTGATATTCGCTCTGAAGAAGAGACTATCTAATTGGGAATGCAATTCTGAATTTTTGTGTGTGTGTGGAATTATTTTGCTTATCTCAGTTTTTGATGTCGCTTTATCTTGCTCATCACCTAGTTTAGTCCATCCTCTTGCGTGTTATCCATTTCTCTCCAATGCCACTGCCACCGTCCTGGCACTGGCTGCCTTGTGCCTGCTCGCCTTAACACAGTCGCCTTTCCCTGCTTTGCGGGCCCCCTTCTCTCTCCCCACCCCCAATTCTTTCAATAGCTAGACAGATCTGTTAAACACACAAATCTGGTCACTTTGCCCCCTTCTGCCAAAAATCATTCAATGTCTTCCCATTGTTCTTAGGAGGAAAGCCAAAATCATTAATAGCCTGAGAAGTCCAGCAGTATGACTTTGTTTTTTAACATTTCAAAAGACCTGAAAGGTGATACAGATACACATACACGCATATAAATCATAGAGTGGATGATTTCAAATGTAGCAGAGCTAAATTTTTAAACTCATAACTTGTAATAGCTTCATCTTTCACCATCAGTAAATAATCTGTCAAATTTCATACTTTTGATGGGAACAAAAAGTGAAATGGGAAGGCAACAGAAACATCTGGTTTGATGGAAAGAAGATGTCGAAGCTAAGCAAAAATATGTAAGTTGGCAAGAATTTGAGCCAAGTAAGGATGGAGAAAGCAGCCAAGCCCATCCATCAGGCAGGGCCTGGTGAGAGCCCATATCCAGACAGGAATACGCCTCCTAAACGTTGAAAAATGTGTGGGCAAAATCTAACTTTGACCAATAGTCACTTTTATTTAAGAGAATGGGGTGTGTGTGCACGTGTATGTGTGTGTTTGTGCGTGTGTGAAATAAAAACAAAATGATATGACTTTGGAATAAAATTGTTCAGGCTGTAATAGCTTCCTCGGTGGGCAATTGGCCATGCATCATAAAGAACGCGGTGCCAGAGGGAGATCTTTAATACCAGATCTTTAATATAAACAACTCTATTAGCCTTGACTTCAGATGGATTGGCCATGGGGTTGGCTTCCCCCAGAGCCCCAGCCTGCCTACAGGAAAGGACGTATGCAAAACTCTTTATTTTTTATTACCGTAGCAGGAAGGTGTGTATCAAATGTGCAGAGATCCACTGCTTACCTTAAGTTGAGGTTTGGATCTGTAAAATCAGCACTTGAAAGGCCTTTGATCTGTGCTGAGGATGCCTTCTTTGCAGAGCCAATGAAGTGTCTTCATTCTCTGGAGAAAAGGTTTGGAGACTACTACGTATTAGGCACTTCCCAAATACCACACTATGCTCTGTGTTGTCTCATTAAATTTTCACAGTGTAGCTACAGTTGTTTCCATTTTACAGATGAAGAGATAGAGTCCTAGGGAGTCCTAAGAGACACCTCTGTCTCCTCCATGCTCAGCTTCCTTCCCCCTTTTTCTGGTGCCAGCACCTTGGTTTTCTCTGAGGAACATGCCTTCTGCTGTGTTGGTGGAGCAGCTGCCTGGAGCCTACAACTCATGGTGTCCTTCTCCTCCCTGGCCAGTCCTATGCTCTTCCCAAAGAATCCAAATCTTGGTGGAGTAACATGCAGACAGAAAATGGTCATAACTGATTCCTATCCTCCCAAAAATATCTGCTACCATGATGCCCCTTCTTTCCCTTCTGAGGCCCGGTTTTTCGCTTTTCTTCTAACACTTCCCTTCTGGCTTAGGTTGTACACGGTGGGTTTCCGTTGCTTGCAGTTAGGTAGCCCTGGATGAAACAAGAGGGTTAGTAGCTTTCCTGCCCACACATGCTCCCACTGCTAGTTCCCTCACTCTTTCTGCTCCATCTCCCTGCTGCCTGTGGTTTCCATTGCCGGGCACTGGGTGCTCGAAGCACGTGGGGCCTGGCCTTCCTTCCTGCAGGAGGGGTGGACGAGGCTGTGCATACTCTGCTTCCTGCGCGCAAGCAGCCCCAGCCCACGGCTCCGGGTTTGTGTTTCTCGGTACGGCTGGGATGCACACCCACTGAGCTGCCATCTCAGTGTGACTCGAAGCTGGTCTGGTGGCCTCCAGGTATCCAGTCCCTAACTCGTTTTTGTGTCTGAAGCTCCACCATGAGAGCTACTAGCTGTGGGACTATTTCTAAAAAGTTATTGTTGAGTGACATTAGCTAGGAGTTTGTTAACCCTCACACGACAGTAGGTGTGTATTTAGTATCTATTGATTATCTTATGCTTTATATAATGCTTTTTAATAAAGTGTTGATTCATCACAATAATACATATATACATTTGAAAAGTAGTGGCACAGCCCTGTGGGAGACACAGGAAAGACTGAGCCCACACACACTAGGCATGCCAATGGATTTGAAAATGCCCTTGCAAAAACTCCGTGTCCCCTCAACAATGCCTCCTGGCCTATAGTCGGGGATCCACTGCATTATCTGTGTCGCACTCATTGTCACACCAGAAGGATTCATTTGACAGAGAGCAGGGGCGGGGGGGAAATTGCGCCCAGACAGATGCCTTGTGCTGGAGTCCCCGCTGCTCCAGCGACCCCTAGGGATGTCCCCTGGGGACCTGTGTGTGGGTTCTGCAGCTCCCTTTGAGAGGGCCTTTAACTTAGGGGGTAGCTTTAAAGACAAATTTTGCTGCCTCATGATTTGGGGTTTTTTTCGAGCCAACGTTTTGTGAGAATGAGCAGTGGAAATGTAAGAAGTGCAGGTCCTAATTTTAGCAACACCAAATTGCTTGCTAAACCTGTCCTGTGCTTGCAGGCTTGAGCCCATGGCGAGGGTTTGACAACCATACACGGCATGTTTTGTGTTCCAGCTGAGTCTAAGGTGCAGTTGGTCGAGTGAGGGCTTCGTGTGGACGTAACTGAGGGCGGCTGAGGGAGTGCGATCTGCAAGGAGAAAGGGAATGTTGGTTTAGTCTTGTCTGGGGAGGAGGCTAGAGGGTACAGGCCCCAAATGGAAGAAAGGGAGATACGGAAAAAGAAGTAATTGGGGGGTCTGACTCCAGCCCAGCTTCAAGGACTAATAATAAAAACTCCCATTTATTGGTCAGTTATTCAGCACCAGACACTCTGTACCCTCTTGTTGAGAGCTCCCAACCACTCTGTCATAGGTACTATTACTATCATCCCATTTTAGAGAAGAAAAAACTGAGGCTTGGATGGAAAGTAATTTTCCCAGAGTCACAGAACCAGATCTGTTATTCTTTGAAACCTGGCTTCAGACCCACAGAGACTTGACACTCCCCAGGGCAAACCCTCAGGGAAAGTGAGTATATGTGGGCACACTGCAGGGCTCCAGGGAGTGAAACCTGAGAGGGACATTATTTGGCCCTTCAGTGTTATCAGCTTTGGGAGTTGAGTGAATCAATCGACCTCAAAGAAGAGGCATTATTCTCCTCAAGGAACTAAAGTGCACCCTAGGTATGGAAATTTGAGGTTCAGTCTGTAATGTGGGATGACAATGCCTCTTCTATCAGACTTAGATTCAGCCGGAATGACAGTAAACACAGAGTAACAGCAGCTTAACAAGAAAAGTATATTTCTCCCTGACATAAACAAACTCTGGAGATTACAATCCAGAGCTTGTATGGTGGCTCCATGGTCAAGTGCCCAGGATGTCTATATTTTTTGTTCTGCCATTCTCACCACATTTCTTCCACCTCATGGTCCTAAATGGCAGCCGTAGCTCCAGCCACTACATCTGTGTCCATTCACCTGGAAGGCAGAAGGGGCCAAGAATGGCACACCTCCCTTTAAGATCACTCCCTTCCTGGATGGTGCACGTGCCCCTTTGGTTGCTATCCCATTGGCCAGAATTCAGTCATGTGCCAAGCCTAGCTGTCAAGGAAGCAGCAAAACGACTTTATTCTGTGAGGCCATATGTCTTACTAAAAGTCAGGAGTTCCATTGCTAAGAAGAGGAAATGGGTATTGAGGTTGCTGGGAAGATAAAATGAGTTAAATGTATGTGAGTTATCCAGTGGGGGGAGGGGTGTTTGTGACACTCAGTGTGTACTAGATAAACATGAGTCATAAATCTTTCCTTCCTTCCTCTATAAGTTTCCTGGAAAAACTTTCTAATTTGGTCATATCTGCTTTTATATATGGACAAAAAGCTGATCAAGCACTTATCTTTTGGAGTTCTTATTATTTCCTAGTATTTCGTAACAGGAAAGTTTTTTAAATGCACCATTAATTTTTTTAAGTTCCTTGCTGTTGGTGAAGATTTCTTAGTAAAGCTATGGTCTGTATTTTTAAAGTTGTAATCCTTGGCCCTTCACTGTCCCTTATTATAGTTAAGGCCCATCTCAGAAGGTAAATAAAAATGACATCAGTATCATCATAAATTGTGGTAGCTGAAAAAACAAAACACCATACTAACATTTTCTTGGCTTTGGGATCACTATTGATGTTCACAGCACTTTCCAAAAGGCAAAATAAGGTCTGCCATTCGCAAGCTATTAAAGCTTGGGCAAGTCAGTTCCCTTCTCTAAGCCTCAGTTTGCTCATCTGGAAAATGGGACCGTGAGGACTGAACGGAATGATTGACAGAAGAAAACTCTGAGCAGATGGCCTGGCACATTGTGAGCCTTCCACAAAGGGCCGCTCTTATATATTTGTTTATTTTTCTATCCAAAGGATATTAGGCTTAGTTGGAGATTTTTATCCAGGCTTCAAGCCCATGACATTTTGCTTTTGTTAGAACAAAAAATAAGCACTTAACAAGCTTTATTCATTATAGCCCAAACCGGGAAACAGCCCAGTCCATCAACAAAAGAATAGATAAACAAACTCTGGCCTATTCATACAAAAGAATACTGCTCAGCAATCAAAAGGAATGAGCAAATAATATATGAAACATGGATGAATCTCCAAACCATTATGCCGAGTGAAAGAAGCCAACACAAAGGAGCACAGACTGCACGATTCCACATATTGAAAGTTCTATAATCGGCAAGATTAAACTTAGGAAGAAAACCCAGGATAGTGGTTGCCTGTGGAGGGTAGGGGGATAGAATGGCTGAGAAGGGATTTGAAGGAAATTTCTGGAGTGATGGTAATATTCTGTTCCTTGACAGAGTTTGCAATGCATTTTTGTCAGAACTCATCTCATGGTACAATTAAGATGTGTGCATTTCATCATTTGCACATTTTACCTTGAAAGGAAAAAAAAAGAGGCAAAAAGACTTCAAATAGACATTTCTCCGCAGAAAATATACAAATGACCAAAAAGAGACGTAAAAAGACGCTCAACATCACTAATCATTAGGGAAATGCAAACCCAAACCACAGTGAAATACCACTTCACATCCATTAGGGTGGCTAGAATGAAAAAACAATAACAATGAATGTTGGGAAGATGTAGGGAAATTAGAACCCTTGTGTGCTATTGGTGGCAATGTAAAATGGTGCAATGTAGAAAATTGTACAGCAGTTCCTCAAAAATTGAAGGTAGAATTACCATATGACCCAACAATCCCACTTCTGCATATAACCCAAAGAACTAAAGGCAGAGACTTGAAAAGATATTTGTGTACCCATGTTCACAGCAGCATTATTTACAATAGCCAAAAGGTGGAACCAACCAGGTGTCCACTGACAGGTGAACACTACGCAAAGTAAGATATATACTTACATGGCTGGGCGCGGTGGCTCACGCCTGTAATCCTAGCACTCTGGGAGGCATAGGCGGGTGGATCGATCGAGGTCAGGAGTTCGAAACCAGCCTGAGCAAGAGCGAGACCCTGTCTCTACTATAAATAGAAAGAAATTAATTGGCCAACAAATATATATATATATACAAAAAAAATTAGCCGGGCATAGTGGTGCATGCCTGTAGTCCTAGCTACTCGGGAGGCTGAGGCAGGAGGATTGCTTGAGCCCAGGAGTTTGAGGTTGCTGTGAGCTAGGCTGACGCCACGGCACTCACTCCAGCCTGGGCAACAAAGCGAGACTCTGTCTCAAAAAAAAAAAAAAAAAAAAAAAAAAAAGATATATACATACAATGAAATCTTCTTCAGCCTTAAAAAGGAAAGAAATTCTGACACATGCAACAGCATGGATGAACCTTAAGGACACTATGCTAAGTGAATTAAACCAGTCACAAAAGGACAAATACTGTATGATTCCACTTACATGAGGTAGCCAGAGTAGGCAAATTCAGAGACAGAAAAGAGAATGGTGGTTGCCATGGGCTGGGAAGAGTGGGGATTGGGGAGCTATTGTTTAATGAGTACAGAGTTTCAGTTTTGGAAGATGAAAAGAGTTAGGGAGATGAATGGTATGATGTGTTGCACAAAAGTGTGAATGTGCTTAATGCCACTGAACTGTACACTTAAAAATAGTTAAGATGGTGAGTTTGATATTATATATTTTTCCACAATTAAAAACTTTTATTAATTTAAAAAAAAACCTGATGGACTCTAGTTAACCATGTGCATGCTGAACTGTTTAGGGGTGAAATGTACTGTGTCTGCAACTTTGCAATGCATCAAAAAAACATGACGTATGAGATGGATGGATAGACGGGTGAACTGATGGCTAGATATGTGATGATGCAAGTATAATAAGCTGTAGAATTAGAATTTAGGTGGAGAATATGTGGACATCACTGTGCCATTATTTTAACTTTTCAGTGGGTTTGAAAATTAAATTTTGATAATAAAACGTTAGAAAATGAATCAGCACTTAAGTAGGACAAACACGTTGTGACCTGTGTAATAAATACTTTCATTCGGTGAGCTTTTATTGCATTCCTACTATATGGCACTGGGCTGAACTCTGGCAATGCAAAGATACGTACTAATAAAACAGTATCTCTGTCTCTTCTATGGAAGCCAAAACAGATGCCTGGACACGGGGAATGGAGAAATATTAAATTCCCTAAAAGGCTATTCCATCCCTTGCTCCCATACCTGAGACCCCCTGATCAGTGGCTCCCAGCATGCTGTGCTGAGCCCCACTGCCTCCCTCTTCCCCCATCCCTGTCTCCCCTGGCCGAGCCCGCCCTTCACAGCTCAGTTCTATTATAGTTCTACCATCTCCAGATAACCCTCTGAGCCTGTTTCTGCACAAGGAACTCTGGTCCTTCTCTTCAAGGTCTGCTCACAGGTCTTGACCAAATTGAGAAGGACCAGGCCCGAGCTTGCAGTAGAAGGAAGTCTCAGATCTTGAGCAAATGTACATACAAATATCTGGCTCTGTTAGGCTGTCTGCAAACTGCAGAGGCCTCAGAAAAACAGAAACCCAAAGTAACCATAGTCTATGTGAATTTGTATTGTATGCACTCTAAACAGCAGTATAAAAATGCAAAGTCTGGTTTTATGTAAAAAACACAAAATAATTCAATATCTTAATTTAAAAGCTTGTGAAGAATCTGGCAGTATTTGTGAGCTGCAGACCGAGTGGGTGAGAAGGTAGGTTTGTGCTGCTGGCACAGGGAGAAACCACTCCAGCCACGAGTTTTGGACAGCTCTGGAATTACATTAATCTTGAATTACTCCAGGTCTTGAGGGATTAGGGACTCCTATCACATGCAGCTTCCCTGCAGGCCGAATCCAGAACAGTGATGGTGCAGCTGCAGTCACGGGGCAGCAAGAGGGGAGCAGAAATGTCGACGCTGGCAGAGGGCAGAGGGTAGAGGGCAGAGGGCAGAGGGCAGAGGGCAGAGGGCGGAGGGTGGAGGGCTAGTGAAAGGATGCCTGGGGGGAAAGAGCACACGGCCGGCCTATCCACAAGATGAGGGGACCTGGTGGGGCGGCGCTTCTGTCTTTGTCTGCACTAGCTGCCCATGTCTGGCTCTTCAAGGAAGGTTTGGCCTGGTGCAGCTGGGGTGACATCCCTGTCACCTTTCACGCCTTTTGTTCTGTCTCCAGGTTCTATCCCCGTGGCCTCTTCAGTCTCCTGCTTTGCCATTTCTCCCCCTTTCCACTGTCACTGCTCTGGCACTCCCGATAACTTGGACAGTCAGTATCCTCACTTCTCCTCTGTCCCCCAACCCATCCTCCACACCGCAGGCAGAGTAGCCTTCTCAAAATGCAAATCTGATCGTGTCGACCCCCATCAAAACCTCTGGGGGTGTCAGGAAGCCTTCTAGGCCCTGCGTGCCCTGCCCACCCCCCACCTCCTCCCGGCACCCTAATCTTACCCCAGCTTGGCTCGATCTACCACATCTGCGTTTCGGCCCAGATTCCCGCCACCCCCCAGAAACTGCGCAACCTGGGCACGTGCTGGTCCCTCTGCCAGGAACATTCTTCCCTTCCCTCTTTACCCAGTTAACTTCGTCTCACCCTCCAGATCTCGGATCCACATCATTGGCTCAGAGACACCCCCTCGGAGCTCCTAGACCCCCCTCTTTTACGTTCTTGCCGTCCCCGGGCCCTCCACTTGGGCGCATCGCCCACACTGATCGCTCTGCATCCTCGGGTGGAATTTTTCCTTCCTATCCGTGTCCCCGCCAGACTGTGGGTTCCAGGAGGCGGGGACTGGGCTTGGCTCACCGCTGTCTCCAGTCTCCACTACAATGGCCGGCCTGGGATGGAAACTCATTTAACGTCCATTGAAGGACGGAGCAGGAGAGGGAGGGAGAGGAGGAGGAGGGTGTGGCGGCCACGAGCACACACCCAGCGGCCCTCCGAGCACAGAGGCCCAGACGGTCAAGGGCCCCGCTGACGGGCTCTGAGGCCCAGCTCCACACTGCAGCTTCCAACCGATGACAAGCACAGGAGGGACACTGAGGCAGTCCTGTTCCTGGGGACATGGGACTTCTTGGATGGCACCTTTGGCTCGAGGGATCAGCCTTGCCGAACCTTCTTCAGACTACACAGCAGTCTGGAATGCTTCCACCCATCTTCCTACCCTCTCTCCTCCACTAGATCAGACTTGCATTACCAGCTGACCATTCTCCAAGCCTTGACTAGCTCTCGCCCCATTTTCTCCAGCACAGGGTATTTCCCCTAACAAAATCCTTCCAAGTTTAATCCATCTCGGCATCTGCTTCTCAGAGGATCGCTCTCACACGGAGGGAATGCATGCATGAATGAATGAATGAATGAGCCAGCACTGACTTGGCCCGAGGTTACATCCCGATTGCCTGGTGGCACCTTCTAGGTGGCCGACTTATGATGCTCTTGAGCTCGTGCGCTGCTGTTGAGACTTTCATTACTGCAGTTTCTTGCGTCTGCAGTCAGCTCCTTGAGGGGATGAGCTTCATGTTGTTTTTTCCTGTCGTTCCCCAGGACAGGTAAGCAGCGCCCACAGCACCTGGCACAGAGAAAGCAAAGTCCCCGGCACTCAACAGACAGCCACGAAAAGTCTGAGAAGCCGAGTTATCTAAAAGGTGGGTTGTGACCCATTATTGGGTCAATTCAGTGAGTCTCGGCCGCCATTTCAAGAAACAGAAACAGACTCAAACAGAAGAGAACAGAACAGAATGCAACTAGCAGAGTACTTCACACAAATTAGGAGTCAGTTTTGCATCCTGAATGCTTTGTTTTATTAGAGGTGGCTGTGTTTGTATCAGTTTATGGGCGAAACGTGTTTCTTACTCTGGGTCATGATCAAAAATATTTGCAAAACTCTGATCTAGAGGAATCATCTAGTTCAGCAATTCTCCAGGAAGCGTTCATCAACCAAAGCATGCCTTTCAAAAAGGATTTCCTCATCAAATGGGAGGAATCACCCTGAGCAAGGGGCTGATTCTCATGGAAGAAAATCTATGAGAATCTCAGTCTGCCCGGAGATACACAAGGAATTAAGGGTCCTACAGTCTCTGTCTACATCCTCAAATCTATTGAATGAAGAACTTTTCAAGCACATTTGAGCAATAAGTGCCCCAAACCCCATGTTTGTGGCCACCTGGGAGAACCTCTGACTCTTCCCCGGGCACGACCACGGAGGGACGTGGCCCTGCCTCAGTGGACTGGTCACTACACTGTGGGGTGAGGGAGGTGGCGGCACGCCTCCTTGGTGTCCAACCCAGTTTCTTGGTGGCTGGACATCTCCCATCCCACGATGATCTTTTATGCCTCTTGTTGATACGCTCAGAGACCCACCTCTATGGCGCGTGGACACCAAATGGCTTTTCCCCGTCACACCCTGATAGGCCTCCAGGATGCACTTGCACTCTCTCTCCTGGCCCTTCTGTGCCAGTGGCACACAC
Source organism: Microcebus murinus (assembly GCF_040939455.1). Classification (NCBI taxonomy): domain Eukaryota; kingdom Metazoa; phylum Chordata; class Mammalia; order Primates; family Cheirogaleidae; genus Microcebus; species Microcebus murinus. Next base: position 126,277,898 of record NC_134104.1, on the reverse strand, counting down.
CGGTGACAGCAGCCAGTCACTGGGGCACGAAGGGAGGGAAGTTAAGTGGTCTACTCAGGGACCGGGTTTGAGACCTGAGCTTCATTTTTCATGGTTTGAAAAATGGAGTACAATAGGATGTTCTGTAATCAAAGAAAGCAAGTCCTCATAAGCCAGTAGAACCCTGCTCCTCTCCTATAACTGGCAAGCAAGTCAGTCTGCCTAGAGGACAGGCTGAGAGCCAGGGGGCTAGGTTCCAGACTAGTCATACTAGCTGTGTGACTTGGGAAGCCCCTGGACCTTGCAGGAGTCAGTCTTATTAATAATATTGACATAGAGCAGTAGAGGTGAAAGGGGCTTTGGGTTCATGCCTTTGGTTAAACAGGTGAAGAAAGTGAAGCCCAGAGAGGCCAAGTGACTGGCACTAGTCCACACAGCACTTAAATAGCACAGCACAGATAGGAACTCAGGTATCTGGCTCCTATTCCAGGCCACCCCCATTTGACCAGGCTGTCCCCACCCAGGTCCTCTCTACTGCAGTATTTTCTAGTACATAAGGTGATGACAGCAGAGGGGCAGCCAGCATATGCAGCTCCTCTTAGAGATCCTTACACGGCCTCTAAAACAGACAGAAAACAATTATGGAAATGTAATTGACAGCAGCATTTGCATATTCCGATATGTCTCAGTGCTTAAAAAATCTTATTAGCTTTGTATAAATAATGAGGCATTTCCCTGGTTTCCCTATGGCAAACTTTTTCCTTAATTCCAAACAAATGGCATTTGCCTTATTGGGTGTTTGTCCAATGTATTAATTAATCAAGACTCTTACGTGCAGTGGGTGGAAATCTAACTACACGTGTTTGGGAAAGAAGGGGGAATTTATGGCTCACATAAGTGCAAGTCCATTCATAGTTGGATTCAGAGACATAGACAAAACTGTCAAGATTATATTATAGTTTATTCTCTCCCTTGTGCTCTTGTGTGCTCTCTAAACTCTGTGCATCTCTGTGTGGTTGTGGACTAATTTTCTCAGTCTAAAGATATGCCTTCCCCACATGGCAGGGAAAATGTTTGCCAACAGCTCTTGTTTCCAGCTCTACCACCAAAAATGAGACGGCTTCCTTTTCTCTAAAGGAGAGAAATAAAAAATCCTGGGGAAGAATACTGATTGGCTCTGCTGACGCCATCTGACCACCTATAGATCAGTGGGACCTGGTGATTCGGTTATTAGGAATGGCTGGGCCCAGGTAATGTGCCCACACCTAAGGCCAGAACATCTATCTCCTATGATCAATAGTGCCCCAGAATCTCATGATTAAGCCTGGGGAGAAGTACTCATGAAAGCAAAATACAGAGCTAATTGTGATGGTTAATTAATCAGGAAAGCTAAGATTGAGAGAGACAATTGGTCTGCTCAAATTCTGAGAATGAGACCATTAGCCAGGGCAAATATTTACTTGTCTGCACCTATTCACAGGTATATATTTGTAAAAATAATGCAACACTGTGGATTGGATTGATCTAACTCCCATTCCCAACCCCTTACCCATAGCAACCTTTCAGTTAGTGGTGGCTAAGCTACATAATTCTGACCAATGAGATATAAGTTTATGTTTACTCTGTGGTTCTTAGACAAGCATATCTTTCCTTGATATGCATGTTATCTCTTCCCTATTCCTTCTTCTTTCTTATGGAAGATGGTTGTGATAACTGGAGTTTCAGCAGCTATTTTGTAAGCATGAGGGAAGGCCAATAGCATCATGAGCTACAAACCAGGGCCTGCAGCTATTGCCTTCAGATATTTGTTATATAATAAAAGAAACCCTTCTATTTGTTTAAACTACCAAAGTCAGATTATCTTGTACTTGCAATCAAAATATCCCTAACTGATACAATAGATAAATCAGATTCATTTGCAGTCAGAAATAAAATCTTAAAAGTTATAGAAGTGGGTGTAGGTCTCAGTCTCTCATTGTTTTACTCTTAGAGTTTTCAGTTCTCCATCATTTCAAACTTTGGGGAAGATGAAGAAGACACAATTCTTTTACCCAGAGGAAGCTTACAATTAAATAGAGCTTAAAATTTAGGCCAATGTTGAACAAAGAATTCCTTCTCATGTTTAATTCCCCAATGTTTCAATTAAGCCCATTTGCTTTTTATTTCATCCTCAGTAGAGCTCAAGAATGGCTAGTTACCATCTTTTTCTTAATAGGGAAGATGTCTTAATTAAAATACTTCTCCATCTCTGGTGGGTGCGTGTATATGTGTGTGTTTCAGTTTGTTTTTCCTGTTAATTAGCATCATTTCTTTGACTTTCTTCATAGATCTTATTTGTCAAACCTCTAAGTCTTTGTGTGAGATGTGATCAAACAAAATCTATAGGTAGAGTTTTTAAAAGTCTGTGTGGTCCCTAAGGACCTCTAGTCTAGCTGGAAAACAAAACTGTAATGACTTTGTGACCTGCTTTCAAATCCCCGAGCCACAAACCAGAGCCACACTGTCTCTCCTGGGTGACTGTCCTCACATCCATGATGCTTGCTCCAAATTCTGGAGTCAAGATCATCCCTGGGCAGAGGAGTTGGATGAAACTTAGGCTCAGGGATGTCTGGCTCCAAATGGGGTCACCTCTAATCAGTGAATCATTTTAACCTTGCTGTTCTAGTTCATCAGTGACTTCCCATGGTTTTTACTTTCCTTTGTTAAAGGTATTTTGCCGTTCTGGTATTATCCCACTTTTTCTGGTAACTACTCCCTGATTTCCCTGTGACATTTCCTTTCCTTTACTCTCAATCCTTGTGGTTCTACTGGAATTAACTTCATCTTCGGGACCAAAGGTGGGCATGTGACTCAGGCCTGGCCAATTAGAGCGTCACATCACCTTGGCCACTGTGGTTGGGTCAGAGACAGCCACGTGACCAGGTCAGGCTAATAAGAGCCAATGACACGCAGTGATGGGATTTCTGCAAGCTTGATTGGGAAAGAAAATGCCTTTTTGTCACAGGGGTTGCTGAGAAGAGAGGATATGGGCCTGGCATTACTGGCAGTCATCTTGTCACCAAAAAAGCCAGGCCAGGAGCGGTGGCTCATGCCTGTAATCCTAGCAGTTTCAGAGGCCAAGGCTATAGGATTGCTTAAGGCAAGGAGTTCAAGACCAGCCTAGGCAATAGTGAGACCCTAGCTCTGCAAAAATATAATGATAGTGATGCATGGCTGTAGTCCCAGCAACTTGGGAGGCTGAGCTGGGAGGATTGCTTGAGCCTTGGAGTTGGAGGTTGCAGTGAGCTATGGTCATGCCACTGCACTCCAGCCTGGGCAACAGAGTGAGACTTGGTCTCAAAAGAAAAAAAAAAAAAAAAAAAAAACAGGTGGCATGGGAAGCCTCCTAAGAATAGAGTCCATAGAAAGTACTGACTGAAGAAGAAGTGATAGACAGGGAAAGCCATACCTTGAAGCCCTGGATCCAGCATAGATCTGTACGTTCTATTGACTTTCTCATTTCATGAACCATATATTCCATTTTCTCCATAAGCCAATTTTCATGGATTTCCTGCCCTGAGCCCCATGTATCTTCTGACTGGGTCACCAAATCTCATTTGGATTAGACGTCTTGGATGTGCCAAGCATGTACCCTCTGCTCAACCCTTTAACAGCTCCCATCCTAAGGACTGACCTCCTGGACTTCCCTTGAAAGTCAGGTCCTTACCTGCAAGTCCCTGTAGAACTCAGCCCTTGAGTGTGCCCTCATATCCTGTGGTAGCTGAGGCTCTGACTGATGGGGTGTACAAAGCTCTACTTCTTGCCTCAAGGAAGGACATACGCTGCAGACGATGTGTGCTCCAGAGCCCCCTGTGAGCTGAGGCTAGACTTCACTTGAAACCACATCCTTGCTTAGCTTCTCCCTCTCCCTATTCCTTAATAAGTGACTTGCCCAAGAATGCCTATTTCAACCTCTGCCTCTAGGGAACATGACTTGTGGGAAGTTGTCGTTTCCAGAGATGGCAGCCACATCTCATGTGCTCTTTTTACATGTGACTCCTCCCACTGGAGCAGAGCAGTCTATGTCCTCTTTCTGTGAATCTGGGTGGGCTCGTGACTGTTTTGACCAACAGAGTATGGTGAAAGTGACTCCCAGTGACTCCAAGGCTAGGTCATCGAAGGTGGTAGAGCTTCTGCTTCTGCCTTGCTCATGGGAACACTTACTATGGAACTTTCGACCTCCATGTGAGTGCTTTGATTAGCCCATGTGGAGAAAACACTTGAAGAGTCCAGGAGATTATAGAAGGAAAGAGAAAGGAAGAGAGAGAGGGAGAGAGCACCCTGGCCAGCCCCACCTGGTCAGCGTCCCAGCTCCAGCCACCATCTAACTATAGCCACATGAGAGACCCTGAGCCACAACCACCCAGCTGAGCCCTTCCTGAATACCTGGTGAACAGAAACTGTGACAGGTTTAGAAAATGGCTGTTGTTGTTTTAAGTCAATACATTTGGGAGTGATTTGTTGTTCAGTGATAAAATCTGAAGCATGACCTAAGACGCCAATCCTCAGCCTTTATTAAATGTGTGTTTTGACCTGATTTTCCCCGGTCCCGTTTGGCAGCTCGAAAGAGTCAAGTCTTGGCAGCAGCTGCTGATAGCACTGCTGACAGACACATGTGGAGACGCTGTGGCTTTCGGGTTTCTACCATCTGAAAATGAGACAACACGGGCGCTTGTGGGTTGTCATTGTCATTCCACTGGTACCCAGGAGGGCTTATGTGTCAGGAATAGAGGGCACCCTACTTGCTGTGTGGTCAGGCAGAGGAGTCAGGGGCTGTAATTTCCCTCCCGAACACATTTTACTTGTAATAGTCATAACATTTTCCAGGAAATTCCCAGATGTCAGAGAAAATCCTGAAGCAGCTGCTAACTGTGCCTTGGGTTTTGTTTAAGTAAAAATGCTAATGAAGGTTTCTTCTAAGTGTCATAATGAGAACCAAAAATAGGAACTCGAAGCTGAGGTAAGCTAGTGGTTCTCAACAAGTAGCGGGAACACTTTTTGTCATTGTCCCCTTGTGGGCCACAGGGCTATCTCTCCAAACGATCTGAGGGTTGATGAGTTTTAATATGTAAGTCTCACAGAGTGTGGATGCGTGTGTGGGCATGTGTTTGTGTTTTAAAGGGCTTAGAGGTATTTTTCTTGCATATTTCTACTGACATTTTTAAAACGTAAAAATGGACATCAAGAAAATATGGGCCCCCTTTTTAAAAAAAAATATAGTAACAAAATAGGTGCCCATTCAGACAAAACAACACCTGGTATCTTTGGCTTAGTTTTGTCTTATAGCAGGGACAAGTAAGAAGGACAGGAGGGAGAGATGGAGAGAATGTTTCTGAGGATATTTCTTGCCTGCTTTCTTTCTTTCTTTCTTTCTTTCTTTCTTTCTTTCTTTTTTTTATTTGTTTGTTTATTTTTGGGGACAGGGTCTTGCTCTGTCACCCAGGCTGGAGTGCAATGGCCCCATCATAGTTCACTGCAGCCTTGAACTCCTGGGCTCAAGTGATCCTCCTGCCTTGGCCTCCCAAACTGCTGGGATTGCAGGCATGAGCCACTGTGCCCAGCCTGATGTTTGCTTCAGATTATTAACTTTCCACTTAAGAAAACAATCTGTATGCCACCTGATAATTCAGGGTTTACATTCGCTGCTAGTTTTCTTGTATCTCCAGAGCACCAGGGACTGAGCAGCATGAAGTCTGGGTGAGGTGGAGGGAATGAAGCTGATGAGAGGGTCCTGTTTGAGGAAACCATTTCCTATCCTTTGCTTTGTTCCTGACCGTTCTGCTTGGCTATTGCAGCCTAATTGGTAACCCTGAAACATACTGGTTTGAAGCAACAACGATGATTTTGCCATTTCTCATAATTTTTGTGGCTTGGGATTTGGGGATGGCCAGGCTGGCTGGCCCTGGTGTGGGTCTCCCTGCAGTTTATGGCGGTGAGGGCTGGAGCAGCTGGGGTCTGGCTGGGCAGTTCTCTCTCGTCATGTGGTCTCCAGTCCTGTCCGTGGGGGCCCCATGCGGGCTAGTTTGGGCTTCCTCAGAACACGGTGGCCTCAAGGCAGGTGGACTACTCATATGGTGGCGGAATGTTTCATCAGTGGGAATTCCACCTATCTAGGTGGAAATGACATCACCTGCTAGCCACAGAGGTCACACAGCTTTACTTGTGCCGCATTCTACCGGTTACAAGTGTGTCACCAACTGCCGGGATGAAGGAGAGGGAGTCAGACTCTACCTTTAGATCTTTCGAGGGGAGATCGGCCACACTTCACAAGCCCGCTTCCTTGGCGTTGCCATCTATTCCGTAAGCCACCCCAAAGTCTTCTTATCTTTATACCTTAAGGGGACCCGAGCCCATCTGTCTGGTATACAATAAGAACCCTGGCTGCCACGCTTTTCATTATCTAACTAGATGTTTACTTACAGGCTCCTGCTTAGAGCCTCACACTGGGGTTAGAGAAAACACAGGGGAGACGTAGCTTTTGGAATCAGGGTTTCCTTCTTTAAGATAATCAGTACAATGTCCTTGAGAGGAAAAGGGAGATGAGCGTAAGCCCTTTCCTCGGCATGTCTTGACCACCGAGGTCCTGTCCTGTGTGACTTAATTAGCCGTCTTTTCAAGAAGTGATAGCACTGGTAAAATATTGATAATTCTTTAATGATAGCATTAGCAGAGATGCTTGATACGAATGCCTGGAGAGGAAGGCAGATGTTTGAGCCTGGCCTATTGCCATCCAGCTGTTTCTCAGCTGAGGCTGGGTGCCAAAACCAGGGTGCGAGGCCCGTTAAAATGTGCTCTCTCGTGTGCTTTCCCCTGCCTGCCGTGGCTGTCAGCCTGACTCCATACTTGGGCCTGGAAACTCCAGGGCCAGGAGAAGAGGCGCCGTGGTGATTGGCGGGGACCTCTATTCCACGACGCCCATCTCGGCCGAGCAGCAAGACCACTGACGATGGCAGGGAGGAGAGTGGGCCTCTGACCTTTAAACTCTCTAAATGCGATTCAGAAAGGGATGGGGAGGACAGAATGCGTCAGGAGGAGAGAAAGAGCAGGTTTGCAAGAAACATTAATCCTAGAGACAAGCATTAGCTCCTGGTATGAAAGGTATTCATTTGTTTATTCATTCATTCGGTTCTTTGTTCATTCATTCATTCATCATATTATTTTATATTTCTATTTCCCATTCTGAGAAATGGGGAAGTGAGTAGCTCAGACTCCACCTGTGGTTGGGGAAATAGGAGAGGAAGAAATGGCTACTGCATCAGGCAACGCAGTTGTATCTCAGTTAACAAAAGGAAGGAAGTCCCTCCACTTCTTGGAAGGAAGTCCCTTTGTGCAAAGTCATATTTGATGGTGGGAGCTTGGGGGGAGTGGGATTGGTAAGCAGATATCTTTTTTTTCCCTCTTTTTATTTCATCATATTATGGGGGTACAAATATTGTTAAGGTTATATATATTGCCCTTGCCATCCCTCCCCCACCCCCACCGTGTCAGAGCTTCAAGCGTGTCCATCCTCCAGGTGGTGCATCACACTCATTATGTAAGTATCACCCATCCCCTCCTCTCTCCCACTTGCCCACCACCCGATAAAAGTTGTTTTGTTGGTTTTTTTTTGACATTTTGGTTACATTTTATATCTTTGCCTCTCGCTTAGAAGGGTTAAAGGTAAGCCCTCCCCCTCCACAGTGCTCACCATATCCCTAAGATGTGGGTCTCCCCCCCCCAACTCCTGAATCCCTGGTGAACACTACCACCATTTGAGCACCATAGTTTTAATCAGTCAGTACCAATTTGATGGCGAGTACATGTGGAGCCCATTTTCCTGATCTTGTGTCGCCTCACTTTGGATAACGGGCTTAAGCTTAATCCAGCATAGCATAAGTGGTACTAGCTTGCTGTTGTTTCTTAGAATTGAGTAATATTCCATTGTAAGTAAATACCAAATTTTGATTATCCACTTATGAAAGTAAGCAGATATCTTGAGAAGCTGTGTTCATACCTTAGAGTCTGAATCACGTGTTAACAGTAAAGGGGGAAATAACTCTAAGTAGAGTTTCCATCCATACAGCATGGGAAGGGTGGGAAGAGGCACTTATGTTTGTCTGCTCATCATAAGTGTCAACATTCTACTTCCTACTTTCCCCCTCATCTCAAACACTCATTTATGTCATACTAACATACTAGACATTCAGATGCCCTAGGAAGAAAACATACCTTACGTTTCTATAACAACATGTCAGAGGGTGGAAGAGGTGATAGAAAACTTATTCCTACTCAACTGCAGGATTGGCCCCGGTTCCCTTATGTGTCATGAGAGTTATGCATAAGTCCTGGGGGGCTCACATCATGCCAAGGCGGGGACAGGATTTAGCTCATGGATCTGCGTCATCATAGTCCAGGATGGCATCGTGGGGACATCTTTGCATCTTCTGGCTGCATGCCTACTGTTTCAACCTGCTCCCTGCAGTGTCATCCCCAAGGTTTCTATGCCAGAGTGGAACGTGCTGCCCTTCCTACAGAGTAAACTACAAGGGCAGGATATTGGCTTATCTTCTAGCAGGGACTTAGGATGTCCATGCATTCCTGCTTGCCCTCAGACTCCTTTCTCCCTCCCTGTAGTCTGAAGGTGTGTTATGCACTCTGAGAGGTTGGGGAGACATTTTTCTGCCTCTTTATTTTTTTTTTCTGAATTTGGAGTTCCCTTGGACATTTAAAATTCAAAAGTCCAAGCTTTTGAGACCTCAAAGACTTTTCTTTGCTTTTCTGCTGAAACACATGCCACATCATTCAGTTGGTTCCCAAATTGAAGAAAAGAGGAAAGATAACAGGAAATATTGGCATTTTAAAGACTATCAATTAATATTTTTAAAAAACTCATTCCTCCATATCAGATATAACACCTATTGTTGGCTTCTGGCTTAGATGAGTGAAATTGAGCAAATCTGGTATTAAAATCAATAGCTGCAATTATATAAGCCTTCTAATTCATTTATTTGTTCAAGCATATTTTGCTCATTCAACAAACATTTAGAGTGCCTGTTATTTGTTGGGTCCTGTTCTAGGTACTAATTATGGAATGAAAAGTTTTGCATATTAAGGAGATTTCAGGTATCAGCCAACATTAAGGAGGAGGCATAAGGCAGCCTGGAGTTAAATTCCACCTATTCTTTATAGCAGACTTGAAGTTATACTGATTCTATCATTTTTAGGTGCTTTGGAAGAGCGAAGAAAGCACAAAATTTAGACTTAGAAAGCTCAAGTTAAATCCCAGTTCACAACTTATTGTGTCACCTTGAGAAATCTCTCAATTTCTGTAGGCCACAGTTGCATTTTCATGTTGAGAACCACTAGTCTGTAAGCTTTCTGAGGGTAGGAACAGGGCCTATACATTCTCTGCTGGATCCCCTGTTCCTACCATAGTGCTGGCACATAGTAGATCCTAAATAAATACACATTAAATGAATGAGTAAATAAGAACTTTTATAGCATTTTTCATCATAGGCTTCTCTAACTAGACACTTTGAGATTTACTAGGATTCCAGGTTAACGTAGGAATGTTCCTCTAACTGGATCCTTCCCTTTGGCCTTCCAGCTCCCAAATACGCTCATGATGCCTTCCAGAACTTTGGATGCATTCTATCTAGTAGGGTGTATCTGTCAGTATAGGCTGGGTTATGCTGTAGTCTCAGTGGCTGAAAAAACAAGCCATTTCTTATCCATGAGACATACAGTGCTGGTCAGATAGAGCGCTTGGCTTCCCATATTCACTTAGGGACCCAGACTGATGAGCAGACGCCACATGGCATATTGCCAGGGGCCTTGCTAGAGGGAAGAGAAAGCCCTGGAGGGTCTTGTCCTAACAATTAATTGCTGAGGAAGTGATACAGACTACTTCTGCTTATTCTTCATTGCCCAGAACTAGTTTTAGCTTCTCCCAAACACCAGGAGCCAGGAAAGGGAGGACCAGAAATATCTGGGGAATGGGACTGATGATCAGCACAGTCCCACCTTGTAAGGGGCATCCTGAACTGGTCCACCAGGTTCTCCTAAGTACAGGTGGGAGCATCGTTTCAAACCCCTGGGTTTTTTCCCTGCTGCTCGGGGGGCCCAGGGCCCTACCCTCCATCTCAAGAGCTTTGGAGCACCTTAGGTTATTAAATGAGGCCTGAACTTGTGGACTAGGAGTTAGTCTTTCTGGATGGTCCACAGGTTGTGCTGTGGCTGCTGTTGGTGGGAGTTCATCCCCCCTTTGCAAGTGGGAAGGATGAACAGCTACTCCTTTCTTCTACTGAAGGTCTATAGTGCTTGTCCTGGACAAATTCCAAGAGCCGAGCAGTTGCCCACGGGGCTCCCCAGTGCTGTGATGGATGATTTCCACTTGCGCCGAGGCCCGTGGGTTTCTGAACCCTGACTCCGGTCAGTCCCTGGGTCCCACCAGGCACTGTCTGTTGAAGTGTCCCCTCTGCCTGTCCTCACTCCCCTTTCTCTAGTTGGCGGCTTTTACCCATCCGTGGAAGAGGTGTGTGTATGGGAGAGCAGGGTGGGGCAACGAAGGAAAAGAGATAAGAGAGGGGACAGTGGTTCTGCTTGATGTCCTATTTCTCCATATCTTTGCATTTTACATTTGGACATTGACTTTTGAAACTCAAAAGCAAGAATTTCTTCTGGTATCGTTATGATAACTCTCCCTGTGACCACTGTGCCTCTTCCAGCTGTCCAAGTTGATGAGAAGAGGGTTGGTACAGCAGAGTCAGAATACAGTGGGGGTGGGGGTGTTGGGAACGGAGAATCAGATCAATGAATATAACCCCACCATTCGTTTAATAATGATTTATTTCTGCAATCTCCTTTTTTGACATCTGTGGAATATATAGGCTTCCTACACACACACACACACACACACACACACACACGTGTACATTTTCTCCCTTCTCTCTGGTAATAATCCTTGCTCACAAATGCAAGTCCACAAACATGTCCCACGAATGCAATGACCAGTAAAGCGGCGTGGGTGTGGATGGCCAGGCTGCAGGAGGGAAACAAACAGCAGTGCGCTGCACACAGTATTCCTGAAATTCAGCCTCTAATGGCTCTTTGCTCCAGAGAGCAAATTCTGTCTCAGCCACAGGAGGGCCCCTGCTCCCCTGAACTGCCTGACTCAGCCTGGGAATTCAGATGTAAAATGAGGAGTGGATTCAGGAGCAGAATAACAATAATTTTTTTTTTCTTTCTGTCTGGGGGTTGAATGAAACATTCGGCTGCCATCCAACACGTCCACAAATTGGTGATGTCTGTGGGTGGCATTTTCAAAGTATTGGTTTGACTACACTTTAGACAAAAGTCCCTGGCCTTGGCTGATCAATGCATATGCAAAAAATACCATAATGAGCTCTCTGCCCCCACCTCCATTCACACTCCCCCATCACTGGGGAGTCAAAGGCATGTTTTGACACTGGCACGAGCGTGTTCTGCTCTAGTGTGACCAGGAGTGCCAAGGTCTTCCCAGGGCTGTGCCTGTGTGGGCTGTGCCTGTCACGATGAACAAAGGCCAGAGGCTCCTCCAAAGCCACTGGCTCTGGGGCACAGAACCCCGGGCCTCTGCAACCACGCCTCCTCATAGGGACGACTGTCACCCTACATGGGGCCAGCTTCCCATCACCATTTAGTGTGGAGCAGCTGGCCACACTGCGATCTCAGGGGGCTGCAAACCTACTTGAAATATTAACTGTAATGATAAAGATGAATGATTCTTACACCTCCGGGGCATAGATGAGTTCAGTTATCTCTCCCACCAGGCCTGAAACGTTGCCGTTCCTCTGGCACGTGTAAGATCTGAGTTTTGTAGTCCTGTAAATAAACAATTAGGACAATAGCGCTTCAGGTTCCAAAGCTTTCGTTGGGTCCATTTTCTGCCATTAAGTTGTTATTACTCTCTATAGAATAAGGGGGGACTGAACTATTTTGAGCTAAGTTAGGAGCAGGGTGGGCCCGAGTGGGGTGAAACTGTAGGGGTACGGTGGTGGGTGTGGGGGGACGGTGGGCAGAATGGAAGCTTAGCTGGGATTCTCCTTCCCTCCAAGCCTCCTAGGTAGGATGCAGCGAAATTTCTCGGGCTGCCAGTACCCATGGCCTTAATCATGTCCAGAGTGGGGTGGTGCTGCTGAGGCCAGGAAAGAATTGCTCCAGCCGGCGCGGGGGTGGGGGTGGGGGGCTCCTCTCACTGAGCTTTTACAAGAATTGTGCAGTCTGGCCACGGCGGGCTTCTTACACTTGCCTGGGCTGGCTTAACTCCTCTCCTTTCCATGCGGGTGTGAGGGGAACCAGCTTCCCCATTAACTTGGGGCCTGCATCTTATCGACAGCGAGCGTGTGGGATCCCACTTCTGGGGCCATCTGTGACCTGTCATGCAGTAATAGCTTGGTTTTCCCCGTGTTCGGCTCCCTCCCCGAGTACTTAGTGTTAAATCATAGGGGGAGGAAGTGTGAGCAGAGGAAAAACAGCACTATTACATGACCCCCGATGAGACCGCTGTGATAGAATTAAAAGCTGCCGCCCTAGGACATTCTAACAGATGACATTGTGAGGTTGCCAAGGTAACCCACTAGGATACAGTTCCAGCATCTTTGGGGTTGACGCTGGGTAGGCGAGGTCAGTTAGAGGTGAGGTCCAGCTGCCCAGGGTCTATCCCCTGGCTGGCCAGTCCACAGCAGCCAAGTGAAAAATCAAGGCAGCTTTCCACGCTGTGCAAACAAAGCCTGCATTTGGCTCCTTGTTATATATTCCAGGTGAAAGAGAATTAGAACACTCTGGATAATTGTTTAAAGTAGGTTACACAGAGCCTTAAAAGATCTGGATGCCACAGGCTCATCCATTCATTCCATAAATGTTTATTGAACACCTACTATGTGCCAGATAGGAAGCATCAGAATATCTGTGAGGAAAGGTCAAAGTCCTAGAAACCCTCAAAAATGCAGAGCCAAGCAGGGAAAAAAATCAGTTAGGACCTTTATACACCATTAATACTCAGGGAAACACAGAGTGAGAGAAAATGGAAACAATCAGAATAACATATTAACTTCAAGGACTTGGTGGTCAGAAAAAAAAAAAGACACTACCAAAATCCAAAACCCAACAGTGCCTAAGTTTTATAGAATGAAAATGATTTGCTTAAATCAACCACCTCCCCCACCACAACCAGGGTATGTTGCATTTCCCCCCTTTTTCTCTTTATGTTCTTTTAAATACCGTGCATTTACTTGTGAGCTACTGGTTAACACCTATAAATGTTCTATTTTTTTTTTAAAAATGTGGTGTTATATATACACGCACCATGGAGTATTATTATTATAAATGTTCTTTTTTTTTTCCAATCTAGTGGCCATCAAAAGATCAGAACAATTTCAGATGGGCCCTGACTTGCAGCAACTCAAGGCTTCAGGCAGGTAAATAACATGAAGACCTTTCCCTTTGGCTTCATAATGGGTGCTCACAACCATCAGTGCCACTGGACACTTGTCCCCAAGCCCTATTGTTTGAACCTGGACTGGGCCATCACCTGGTCTTATTATTTTCTCCCAGAGGGCAAGCTCAGGTGCGTGTGTGGGGGGAACAGGGTACATGGAGTGATGTTGCAGTGAGTGATGTCAGGAAGTGGTGGGGTGGAAAGGGAAAGGAGAAAAAAAAACCCCAAAGCCAAAACTAAAACAGTGGTGGGGGAGGGGAAGGAAAACAGAACTGGGATGGCAATGAAAAAGAAAACAAGGAAGAAAATCTCTGAGAAACTGTGGCAACAAGAAGAGTCCCTGAAAACAAAAGAGCGCTTCCTTACCCCCTGGAGGACTGTTATTAGTAACACCAGGACCTCATTAAAGCCAGCCTGCACTGGGTGGGCTCAGCGCCTAAGGACCCTTCTTTGCCCAACCAGAAAATGGAGATAATTAACTAGATTATTTCAGTCTCCTTGTTCCAGCCGCTTTATAGTAATGATAATAATAATGATAATAGCTAAGTTATAGAGTGCTTCCCTAAACCCTTTACTTATAATGCCAGGAGGAAGAGTATTTGACAAATGAACAGGCCCAGAGCAGTTAAGTCACTTACTCAAAGTCACACAGCCAGTAAGTACAGCAGAGCCAACTCTGATCATTTGGCTTTAGGGTTCCAGATATTAACCCCTACTACTACAATTTTGCTTTGTTTTAATAGGTTCAGGAAGAAAATCTTTTATAATGGGTTCATTGCCTCACATCTTCACTATAACCATGCAGCCCTGTCGCGGCGATTTATTTATATAATTTTCTCCTTGGGCGCCTCAAGTTGCCAGGCAAGATGATTTTCCAGATCTTCTCAAATCTCTGGACATCTGAAGAAGGTGGCACAGGGTGTGGCAAGGGGGACGGCCGCATTATCCTTCTGAAGCACTAACTCCCAAGAATCACTTCCGCAGCACGGGAGACGTCAGGGGACGCTCCCACCTGTGGAATGGGGTCCGAGGAACGGTCTCTCTTAAGTCTCCCCCTAGCCCGCCCCCAGCCATCAGCACCTTGGTGGCGTTGGCTCTCCCAGCATCCCGGCTCAAATTCTAGGGGATCCCAGTCTCCCACGCGCTCTCCTGACAGCACGCAGCCTTAATTCGGAGGGGTCGGGAGGGAGGGAAGGTGAGCCTCGGACCCCTGGGGCGTGAGGCCGCGAGGGTCGCTGGCGGCGTGGAGGGGATCGCGCGGAGCTCGGAGGGGCGCGGGGCGCGGAGGGGGCGCTGGGCGGGCGCACCGCTCCCATGGCGGCTGTCAGGGGCCGCACGGCTTCCCCTGAAGATGCAGCGCAGCATATTTTGCACATGAGTTCAGAGGAAGAGGAAGTGTAGCCGGCGGACGCGCGGCGGCGGCGGGGGCGCGTCGGGGCTGGAGCCGGAGCGCGCCGGGCGCAGGGCGCAGCGAGCGAGAGCGCGGCGGCCGCGGGCTCCGCCGAGGGACAGACGCGCCGATCGCCGGAGGGACAGACACCCGGACACGCCGCGCCGCCCCCCACCCCGCCTCCACCCCCCGGCGCCCACGTCCTCCCCGCGCCGCCTGCTCTGCATGGCACAAACTTTCCTCCCGGGACAGAACACGCTGTCTCAGGGAGCCCGCGCCCGCGCCTTCTCCTCCGCAGGTCCCTAACGGTAGGTAGGGGCGCGACAGAGTTCGTGGTGTCGGCGGGCACAGGCCTCTGCACTTGGCCCTGCAGACCGGGTCCCCCGCGGGCAGGGTGAGCCCCGCGTGGCGCCTCCCTGCAGGTTGCTCTGCGCCGAGGGTCCGGAGCTTCCAGAAGAGCCCACCCCGGCCCGGGCAGGAGGGGACAGGGGCCGGCCGATAGGAAGCCGGGGTCTTGGGCCAACTTTTTTTGCGGGGGAGGTAGGGGGGGGTAGTCATCCCTGGCACGTTGTTGGGAGAGGCACTCCAGAGCAGCCTGTTGGTGATCATGGGCTCTGCAGGCTCCGGGACGCCCGGGAAGGACGCGGAGGGGGATCTCTGAGGCTACAGGTGGGTCCAGGACACACTGCTGCAGGGGGTCATCCGCGAAGGTCCAGCAGGAGCTGGCCGCGGAGTGCAGGTTTCACCGGGGGCGCGCGGCTGGGCTGGGCTGGGTCGGGGTGGAGGTGGCGCCCCGCCGTCCCCAGGCATGTGCCCTCGGAGGTGGCTTTGCTCTGGGGCAGAGGCGCTGGGTGGGCGGGTGGGAGCGAGCCTGCCGCGCGCTCAGGGGAAGCGCCGCAGCCACTGGAGGCACGGGTACTCGGGGCGCGGAGGGTCCCCAGCTCTGAAAAACCGGGATCTCCTCGAGGGATTTTCTTGCCTTGTCCTTACGCACTTTCTGAGGCTCAGGGGACGCCGGAATGGGTATGGGTCTGGGCGCGGAGGAGGTGGCGTGTGTTTCAGGAAGCCGGGTTGTGGCATGCGCACCCGGTACTGGGCCAGGGCTGGTGCCCTTCACCTCGGGTACCGCTGTCTTTGGCAGCGAGAGCCGCGTGGAGGCCAAGGTTCTAGACCCAGGCGCTCTCCCTGCTGCCTGTCTGTTGCTCGCCCTCAGACGCCCTGTGAGGTTGTGGGTAGTCCCCAAGAACGCAGGGTGGTGTCAGCGAGTTTTTTTGGGTGCTTAAAAACAAACAAAGAGTATTTTTTTAAAAAAAGTCTGGCACAGATTTCTATCTGTGAGTGGCCCGCCCCAGTTTCCAGCAACTGCCCCTCTTGCAGTTGGTACAGCTGTTTTCAGATGCTGGACTCGCAGTCACCCTAGGCGTCTTCCAACCCCTGCCATCGTGTGTCATCTCAGGATAAGCAAGGCCTTACCAGGAAGGAAGCAGGGTGTAATGTGAGCGACCTCTGGGCCTGTGGGTAGGGCCACTATGCTCCCACGTGCCCCCGGCTGCGGGGATTCCTAACTTGTACCTCTGAACAGCTGAATTCCCAAGAAGTTCAGGTGATCCTAGATGTCACCAAACCCCACAGAAGGGTTAAGCAACAAGCTGTTTGGGACTCTTTGGTGCGTGTGTGCTAATCTCAGTGAAATCACTTTAACCTCAGACTGAGCTCTGCATCCTCTTTTGCCTTCAGTGGGGTTTCTGGCCGGCCTGAATAAGTCAAGCCCAAGAGCTCAGACGTCATTCTCTGGCTGCATTTGTATAAGTCACTGGATTGGTTTTTCTTTGTTTGCATTTTGGCTGCACGGACATGGGGCAAATGGAAGTGGAGTGCTGTGCAGTCAGCTAATAGATTTGGTGCAGGAATTGAAAGAATAAATTGGGAATACAAGTCTGTGAGTTCTTTTTCTCCCTCTTGAGCAGGAATTTTTGGCTTCCATTCAAATAATTGCTTTGTCTGTAGGGAAACAGGCAGAAAATCTTTGGCATGAGTGATGTGAGTTCCTGTAAAGCTGCTTGTGTTCTTCCAGTCTTCACTTTTCAGCAGAATTGAAATTATGTGATCCCATGGCTTGGTGGTCATGGGTGCCTCGCCAAATTTCTAACTTGGTGGATTAAGGAGAGAGAGGACACTGTGACTCTACCCCCTCCATCTCATTTTTTAAGATATACAAACGTTGCAAGAATAGTGACCACCTAAATACACACACCTGGAGTCTGTAATTAACATTTTGTTTTATTGGCTTTATTACACATCTGTCCATCCATCCATTCATCCCTCTATCCATCCATCCATAAGCCCAGATAATTGTTTTATGCATTTTGAAGTAAATTGCAGACATTGGCACAGGTTGCTCCTAAACATTTCAGCATAGATTTTATTATTTAGAGTTCAATATATGTTCATGGTTTTCTTGAGGTGAAATTTACATACATAGTGAAATGCACAAATCTAGAGATTTGCATAATGTTTTGACAGATGCATGCACCTGTGTAACCCTAGTCCCTATCAAGACAGTGAATATTACTATCACCCCAGAAGATGGCATAGCACCTCCCCATTCTCAGTGAATCCCTGCCCCCACCTCCCAGTGGCAACAACTGCCCTGTTTCTCATCATAGGGTAGTTTAGCCTGTCTGTGAACTTCATGTAAGTGGAACTCAACAGTATTGTGTAAAGCTTTTTTCACTCAGCATGTTTTTGAGGTTCGTCCATGTTTTATTAGTAATGTGGTCTTTTTTATTGCTGAGTCATATTCCCGGATTTGTCTATTCCACAGTTTGTTTAGGACATCTTTTGTTGAAGGGCACATGGGTTATACCCCCCTCCTTTTTTTTTGGTTATAAACAAAGCTGCTGTGAACATTTGTGTATGAGTCTTCCTAGGGTCATATGTTCTCATTTCTCGTGGGTAAATACCTCTCTGTGAGTTGCTGGGTCATAGAGGTGGCTTATGTGAAACTGGTAAGAAAACTGTCAGACCTTTTCCCAACATGGGAAAGTGCCATTTTACACTCCTGCCGGCAAAGAATACAAGTAGGAGATCCCAGATATAACACCCTGTCGTTTCTCTCTCAAAGTCCAGAGTATGGTTTGACTAGTGTTCTTCTGGGGCCAGAGAGACCCAGACACTGGGACCACCTGAAACAGTCTGGAGCATGTTATTTTTGTAGGTGGAGGGGAGGTAGGAAATCCCTGAGCCTGCCAGTAAATGGGTTTAAACTTAAATTATTGTAGGCGATCAGATGAATATTTTCTTTTTAGATATCTCCAGAGAAGGGAATTCCATAGGGGAATGTACCCTCAGTTATGAAAGAAGATTGAGCACTTTCTTTCTTTTTTTTTTTTTTTCACTATTTTTTTATTTCAGCATATTATGGGGGTACAAATTTTAAGGTTTCAAATAATGCCCTTTCCCCTCTGAGCACTTTCTATATAAAGAAAAATAACCCCCCAACCCCACAGAAGTCCACTAAACTTCTGCTTAGAAACTCCTGGGAGATTTCTGGCCTCTTGGTCTGGTTGATGTGAACTTGGTGGGGATAACCCTTGGACTTCACTGGCTTGAGCAGCTGGCTGTTGAAACGGGCTGTGTTTGCTTTGTGAGGCAGGTCAGTCTGGCTTTTTGAAGACTCAAAGAAGGCTCTCCTGCAAAAGTGATTTGGCCTGTTAGTGAGAAACAGGGCCTGCCACTACTACCTCTCTTACTGTCCTGGCTGAGTAGTCCCTCCCTAAGGGGCCAGCAGCAGAACCTTATCTTGGCTGGTCCAGAAAACAGGAAGTGCGCCTTTCTGCCTAAGTGGGACCCCAGGATGACATTTTTGCATCTCATCAATGTGTCCCAGTGCTTATCGTGCTTTGCAGGGGTCAGATGGCAGGTGGTGCAGAGTCCTGAGACATTGATTGCACTGTTTGGGTTTTGTTCCCTCATCCTCCAGAGCCTAGTACAGTGCCAGCCACTAGGTAAGGGCACAGTAAACACTGGCTGAATGACTTTTGTGACTTGTGCTACCCATCTTGGTTATTGCCTCTCTGGAGCTGGACAGAGGGTGACAAGATATTAGGGCTCCAAGATGTATTTTATTGGAGGCCACTTTACCATAGCCTGGGAAAGACATTCAAAGTATTTGTGCCCTACGTGGGCATGGTGACGCATGCCTGAAGTCCCAGCTACTTGGGAGGCTGAGGCAGAAGGATCGCTTGAGTCTGGGAGTTTGAGGTTGCTGTGAGCTAGGCAGACGCCATGGCACTCTAGCCAGGGCAAGAGAGTGAGACTCTGTCTCAAAAAAAAAAAAAAAAAAAAATAGTATTTGGGCCTAGGAAAACTTTGTTGACTGTAAACGTTCATTGTATTAGCACCGTTCTTTTTTATTGCAGATTTTAATATTGTTATTAACAAAAATACTAATAATTATAGCTACCACTTGCTTAGTGCTTACTCTTTGCAAGGCACCATTGGGCACTTTATACTGAGAGTACTAATATTATCTGCGCTTTAGCCTTGAAGAAACTGAAGCTTAGTGAGGTTAACTTACTCCGATTTCACATTTTCATGTTTCCAAGGACCTTAAGGGGAGAGACTGTGACATTCTTGTTCAGCAAATGCAGAATCCACCTACAAGCACAGATTTCCAAATACACAAAGCCATAGTATAGCAGAAATGGGAACTGGATAGTCAGGACAAAGTTATAGGAAATGCCACACTGGAATAATTTTCTTTAGTTTTTAGAGATTTTTTTTGTTTTTGTTTTAAGCTTGCTGAATTTGGTACAGGCAGGGACCTGTACTAATTTTGGTGATAATTTAAAATATTGTTGGTTGATTAGGATTATAATTTTATTGAAGGAACAGAAAGCTGTTGCCAGCTGTTTGGTTTGAGTGTCTGTAGCTGAGCTGTCCAATACAGTAGTTGCTAGCTACATGTGGCTATTAACATTTAAATGTAAATGAAATAAAATTAAAAATTCAGTTCCTCAGTCTTATGGCCACATTTCAAGTGGTCCATGGTTAGTGGCTCCTGAATTGGATAGCACAGATAGAGTATTTCTTTCACTGCTGAGCGTTCTGTTTGATAGTGCTACTCTAAATAAGCATTTCCTTTTTTCCCTTCAGTTTAAGAATTGGTAACAGACTTGGCTAAGGCTTAGGCTATTTTGCACTGACAAAGAGATAAATTTAGCCAGACGTTTCTTTTATGTTTACCTTTTAAAGGTTTGTGTGTGTGTGTGTGTGTGTGTGTGTGTGCGCACGCGTGTGTGTGTGATCCTTCCATCCACATCAATTTTTGACATGAATTGGAGTTTCCCTTTTCTCCTTGGCCCCCAAAGGGGCTTTTGTTATTATCATTGCATATTTTATCAAGATGCTTTCTCATAAAAGGTCTGTGTAGCCGGCAAGCGATAGCCGCTGCTTGAGCCCTGCTAATTCCTTGCTCTCCAAATAAGAATTTGGTTCAGCTTTTAAATATGCATTTGTGTGACTTACTCCCTACCTGGACTGAATTCAGGAAGAAAAATCGCTCTCAGTGGGTCAGAACCAAAGAGCTGGAAAATCAGGTCACATTCTGCAGTGATGGCTACCTGCCAAGACCGAGATGGAGGAGACACCATTTAGGGTACTTGAAGGCTCTCTTTGGGATTTTCCTGGGTTTGACCTGCCTCTGGGGGGGGGGGGAGGCAGTGATGGCAAGGGCTGGCCACTTCTGTGTCCCGGTTACACAGGACAGTGGAGGGATGGTACCTCGGGTCTGCCTCTTCTGTGGTGTACACTGCTGCAGAATCAGGTTCAAAGGAAGGAGGGGAGCCAATCCTCCAGGCTCAGTGGGCAGGGAGGCCGGCCAGAGGTGGAAAATCAACAGAAGCTATGCTTTGTTGTTTGTTTGAGGCCGACCCACTCTTTACGCTACTTTATGATCCTGTATTGGGGGTTTCCACACTCTTTCAGCCAGGAAGCCAGGTGCACCCACTGACAGCTTTCTTTGGCTTTTGCATCTGAAATGTTATTTTGTTGTTCCATAGGCATACCCCCTTGAGGGTCAGAATTTTTTCTTTACAGAGGATTATCAGCTTCTATGCTTGTGTGCGTGTGTTTATGTGTTTTAATACTCTCTACTTTGCATTTCACCCTTCATCCCGAGGAATCCTTCAAGTTGTATGGAGTAGCCCTCTCAACTTCCTCAGATTTGGGGAAACTATTGTAATAGATCTTATTCATAAAGTTGGATAAGAAAAGATTTGGTTGGCTGGGTGCTGTGGCTCACGCCTGTAATCCTAGCACTCTGGGAGGCTGAGGCGGGAGGATCGCTTGAGCTCAAGAGTTTGAGACCAGCCTGAACAACCCTGAGCAAGAGCAAGACATCATCTATACAAAAAATAGAAAAATTATCCTGGCGTGGTGGTTCACACCTGTAGTCCCAGTTACTTGGGAGGCTAAGGCTTGATCGCTTGAGCCCAGGAGTTTGAGGTTGCAGTGAGCTATGATGATGCCACGGCACTCTAGCCTGGGCTATACAGTGAGACTCTGTCTCAAAAAGAAAAAGAAAAAAAAAAGAAAGGAAAAGATTTGGTTAATCACAGACTTTGGTTAATAGAACATGTCCATATCATGTACTACCAAATTTTGGAAACATATATATAAGAAATAAGAGTGTTCATTTAGAGACAGACTGTTCATTTAATTTAGAGAGGTCTTTGGGAATAATCTAGTATCTTGTGACACCCTGTGAGCACCCTTTTCAGTGTGGTGTAATGATGACTCTAGGCCAGAGCAGGTAAAAAGAAATCCTTATAGTGGATAACAAGTAATATTAATAGAGTGCTAAAATAGTTAGCATTTATACTCTTCTTTCTATGTGCCTGAGCTCTTCTAAGCCCTGTTAAATATTAAATTTTTATTTATATTATTTATTAATATTTATTTAATATAAATATTATAAATATAATATAAATATTATAAATATTTTATTTTATATTATAAATATATTGTAAATAATATTTATATATTATTTTTATATATAAATTATATATATTATTTATACATAATATATAAATATCATTTATATATTATATAAATATTATTTATATATATTATTTATAAATAATAATATAAATATTTATATTATTATTTATAAATAATATAAATAATATTTATATTATTATTTATAAATAATATAAATAATATTTATATTATTATTTAACAAATAGTATTATTTATTAAATATTTAATAAATAATATTAAATGTTAAATATTAAATGTTAAATAAGTAAAATATTAAATGTTAAATAAACTCACCCTACCTTATTTAACCCTCACTTATGGGTAGATGCTGTAGCTGTTCCCATTTTACAGATTAGAACACTGAGGTTAAATGGCTTCCTTGAGGTCACATAGCTAGGAGTAGGGGCACCAGAATTTGGACCTAGTTAGTCTTGTCCCAGAGCTTGTGAACTCAACCCGTGTGCTGTACTGTTAAGAAAGTGAACTTGAGAGCCCCAGGGGAATATTCCAAAGGCCGTTTTCCATCCTTTATGGGATAAGTGCCTTCCCTATTCCCAAGGGGTGTTGACTGATGGGTATGTATTGTGCATCTGTTAAGGGCAGGACCTTGGGGCTGTTGGGGATGAAGCAGGTGCACTTGCTGCCTGCGAGAAATTTCTGGAGTGTGGGAGGTGAGGATTTACCAGAATCTCCAGGGCTCTCCCTTGAACTCAGACTGGTCCCTCCTGCTGCCCAGCGCACACCTCCGCTTGGACGGAGTTGACATGGCTACAGCAAACTCCTGGCTTCCGCTCGCTCCCCACCTCAGAAGACGGTGGCCCCAGCCTCCCAGTGGCTCCGGTGACCAACCCTACAGGTGGCTTGGACGCCCTCTTTTTCTCATCCCCTATTTCCAAACCATCAATACATCCCGTTTTCTACCTTCAAAAAATATCAGGGATTTGACTGCTGCGCACACCACTGCCCCCGGCTGTCTAGTCTCCCCGCTCCCACGGTTGGTCACGGCCAGAGTGATTCACGCCTCCACTCTGCCTAAAACCCTCCAGGGCAGGGGTCCCCAACCTATGGCAGTTGTATAATTATTTCATTATATATTAGAATGTAATAATAGTAGAAATAAAGTGCACAGTAAATGTAGTGTGCTTGAATCATCCTGAAACCACCACCCCCTCTTACTGGTCCGTGGAAAAATTGTCTTCCATGCAAACTGTCCCTTGTGCCAAAAAGATTAGGGACTGCTGCCAGGGGCTCCCAGTTCAGGGTAAAGCCAATGTCCTTACCAGGCCCACAGGCTCTGCCTCCCCGACCCTGTCTGACCCCATACTGGGGTCTGGCTGTCCCTCAGGTGTGCCTCCCGCTGGCCCAGCACCGGGGTTGTTTGCCTTGCCTGGCCTTGCCTGGCCCACCCTCCCCCATGCCCTCGGTCCCTCTGCTACCTTCGTCATGAGTTTGCTTATATGTCACCTTTTGGGTGAGGCCTTCCTTGATCATCCTCTCTTTAAAAACACTCCCTCCTTGCTCTGTGATTCATATCGCTCCTCCCTGTGTTATTTTACTCCAAACATTTAATTTCATATAATATTTTTATTTTCCTATTGCCCGTTTCTCTGATCCTGAAGGTAAGGTCCCTGAGGGCAGGGTTGTTCTTTTTTGTGTGTGTCTCATTTGTTTTACTTTGGTATTGCCAGCATTTAAAACAGGGCCTTTGCATAGCTAGTGCTCAACACGTATTTGTTAATGAATAAACAGCTTGGAGTGGCAGTCCCATTAGAGCCCAGCGCTGGGAAAGGGTCTGATGGTTCATTTTCTGCCTCTGCTTGGTTAGGCCATGGTGCTTAGTTTCTGGTCAAACACCAGTCTAGGTGTTGCTGTGGGAGATTGTTTAGATGTGATTAACCATTAAATCAGCAGAATTTGAGTAAAGCAGATTATTCTTCATAATGTGAGTAGGCCTCATCCATTCATTTGGAGGCCTTATGAAGAAATACTGAGGTCTTCCAAGGAAGAAGGGATTCTGACTCCAGAGTACCTTTGGATTCAAGACTGCAACATCAGCTGGGTGCGGTGGCTCATGCTTATACTCCTCGAACCCTGGGAGGCCGAGGTGGGAGGATCGCTTTAGGCTCAGGAGTTTGAGACCAGCCTGAGCAAGAGCTAGTCACCTGTCTCTACTAAAAATAGAAAAATTAGCTGGGCATGGTGGCACATGCCTGTAGTCCCAGCTACTCGGGAGGCTGAGGCAGGAGGATAGCTTGAGCCCTGGAGTTTGAGGTTGCTGTGAGGTATGATGATGCCACTGCACTGCAGACGGGGTGACAGAGTGGTGAGAGTCTGTGTTTAAAAAAAAGACTATAAGACTGTAACATCAACTCTTCCCTAGGTTTCCAGCCTTCTGTCCTGCCCTGAAGAGTTTGGACTTGTCAGCCCCCACAATTGCATGAGTCAATTTTAAGTAATAAATATCTCTGTCTCTCCCTGTCACTTCATCTATCTGTCTGTCCCCATCTGTCTGGATATACACACACATATGTACCCATCTGGTTGGTTCTATTTCTCTGGAGAACCTTGACTAACATAGAGGCTCAAGATGGGAGGGAAAGGAACGCCAGGTGGAAGTCCAGTAAAGGAGCGGTGTCTGGAGAGTTCTGAGCAGCTACAAAAGATCAAGTGGCTTAGCCTTGGCGTGACTCCGGGATCAGCAGGGAAGGGAAACAGCGGGAGCCGGACTGCAAAGAAGGGAGGGCGGGGTGAGGCAGGTGGAGATTGGGGGTGGGGTGAGATCGAGGTTGTCCAAGCTGGACAGCGGTGCGGTTATGCTTTCTGAGCCACCTGTGTAGTGCAGAATCATGAACATGGCAAAAGCTGGTGATAGGAACTTAATAGATGAGTGGAAGCCAGATGCAAGGAAGACATCGGACTGCCCAGAAAAGGCGGGTGTGTAGGAGAGTGAAGCGGAGGGCTGGAAAGCATCCGCCGTGCTGGGCAGGCCAGTGGCAGGGTGAGCGTGGGGGCAGCAGCCGGCTGACACCGGGGTTTTGAGCCTGGCTGTTAGGAGAGCGCGGCACTCCCCACAGAGACGAGACATGCGGGAGGAAGAGCAGGCTTGTTGGGCAGGTGCCACTCTTTCTTTCTCTGGGGCATGTTCTTCTGCAAGTGCTGGGAAGGTTCCAGGTGAGGATGTGGATGCGGATCCTTGGAGATATCTGCCTGGAGCTGGAGAGAAGGCAGGCTGGGGAGAGAGACGGGGAGCTTTTGCCTGGAGTGGGTTACGTTGGGGCGAGAGATGGCATGTGAATGCTAAGGGGGGACAATATCATGTACGGGACGTTTTGAGCACACGCATGGTGGTGGTTTCCAAATTCTGTGCTTAGATACCCCAGGGCGTTGCAGCAGCTTACAGGGGGGCCAAGGGATATTTTACGTGTTTGAGGGAGATGCAGCAGTTCTTGGCGTGTGTCGGATAGCACGCTGACGACTAGCTTGCGCTACTCACGATACCAACGTGAGACAGCACCTCATTCCTTTCCGTGACGTCATAGCCTTATGGAGCTGGATCTTGGCTGGTTGCTAAGAAAATCACTGTGGAACAGGAAGTGAGGGTGGTGGTGTCCAGTGTGGCTCCTAGGTTTCAGAAGGTATGTAACCATCAGATACACATGTCCCCATGAGTAAGTAATCGTGGTTAATTAAGAATAAAGAAGGCCGGGCGAGGTGGCTCTTGCCTGTAATCCTAGCACTCTGGGAGGCCGAGGCGGGCGGATTGCTCAAGGTCAGGAGTTCAAAACCAGCCTGAGCAAGAGCGAGACCCCGTCTCTACCATAAATAGAAAGAAATTAATTGGCCAACTAAAATATATAGAAAAAATTAGCTGGGCATGGTGGCGCATGCCTGTAGTCCCAGCTACTCGGGAGGCTGAGGCAGGAGGATTGCTTGAGCCCAGGAGTTTGAGGTTGCTGTGAGCTAGGCTGACGCCACGGCACTCACTCTAGCCTGGGCAACAAAGCGAGACTCTGTCTCAAAAAAAAAAAAAAAAGAATAAAGAAAAAAAATTGTTTTCAGTTTATGCATACTATTTTTTCCAAAAAGCTAGCAAATTGTTAGGCTATATACAATATTAAGTTGTTTGGACCTAACTACTTAGTAAATAGAACTAACTGTTAGGTATTCTTTTAGCCTAGGGGATAGCATGCAAAACATACCAAGAAACTAAGCACACCATGAACTGAGAGGGTCTCAGGATCTCCACCATATGTTGTTCTGGGTGTTATATGTAGATTGTAAAATAGTAAATGCAGGGATAGATGGATAGGGAGAAAAAGAAGCGTGTGGAGGCTGTGTCCAAGAAGTTTTATTAATGCAAAAATAAAAGATGTGATGCAAATAAGGTAAAATGTGAGCATTTGTTAAATCCAAGAAGTGGGTACATAGATGTCTCATTTTCTGTATGTTTCCATATGTTTGAAGTGGTTTACAATTAAAGTAATTTTAGGAAAGGCAGGCAGGAGGAGGGCTGAGGATGGAAGTTTAGGGGTGTGCCTGTGTTTGGGAGGACAGCAGAGGGGCCTGGGAAGGGGGTGTCTGAAGTAGAAAGAGATTCAAGAGATTGTGGGTGTGGAACCAAGGGAGCCCGTGGGGCTGAGTTCTGGACTGTGATTCTCAGTCCTGGACTTGAAGCTTAGGGAAGGTCCCAGGCCCCGCCGGACCCCGGCTGTTAGGCGATTGGAGAGGGTTGGGAGTGGGAAAAGACTGGGTTCGCCTTACCGAGAGCATTTATTCTCAGCCCTGGTTGCATGTTAAGTCAGCTGTGGGATTTTAAAAAATAGTGGTGCTGTGGCTCCCCGACCAGATGCCTGGGCACCAGGACTTTGCATAGCTTTCCGGATGATTCCGCCATGCAGCTAGGATTGAGAACCACTGCCGTAGCCTAGGGGTGCTCAGACTTTACTCTGAGTCAATGAATCACTTGCTGTTCAAATGTCACTTCTGCTTCAGGAGGTCTGGGGGGGTGGGGCGCCTGGGATTCTGCATTCCTAACAAGCTCCCAGATGCTGCTGACACTCTGGCCTGAGGTCCACACGTTGAGTCGCAGGTTCTGAGAGGGAGCCGTGTCTAGGGAAGGGTGGCTGCGATGGGGACAGCAGCAGAGCAGAAATGTCCCCTGGAGCAGACCCCCACGGAGCCATTGGTGGGCGGGGAAGTGGTGGGAAGCAAGTGTTTTCTTTTCGTAATGTAAACCCCACTTGTATTAGGTATGCTTTGTTGTGTAACAAATTACTCAATACCTAGAGGCTTAAAACAACAAACATGTACTACCGCACGTGGTTTCTGTGCGCCAGGAATCCAGTGGTGGCTTAGTTGGGTGGTTCTGGCTTAGGGTCTCTCATGAGGTTGCAGGCAAGATGTCAGCTGGGCTGAAGGACCCGCTTCCACCGGGTCAGGTTGGTGCTGGCTGCTGGGAGGAGGCCTTGCTTCCTGCACTGGGGACTTTTCCCCCAGGCGGATAGAGTGTCCTCTCTCACAACAGGGCAGGAGGCTGTCCCCAGAGATCTGTGAGAGCAAGGTGGAGCCCTTAATGTCTGCTATGATCTAGCCTTGGAAACCACACTCCGCCATTTCCAAAAAATCCCATTGGCCACAGGGGCCGATCCTTTTCAGCGTGGGAAGGGACCACACAAAGGCGTGAATACCAGTAGGGTCCTGGGGGCCCATCTTGGAGACTGGCTATGACACCTCTTATGAAAATAATGCATGCTCAACACAGAAAACCTGGAAATGTCACTCATAATCTTATGACCCAGAGGAAAGTTCTGTTAACGCATGGTCCCTGTCCTGCCAGTTTTTTAAAAAATGCGGATTTTATATGCAAATAAATACACAGGCACTTTTAAAAAGTGGTACTATACAATAATATTGTTTCATATAGGTAGGTGACTCTTTACTCCTGGCATTGAATCAAGGACACCTTCCACAGGTACATTTTAGTCACCCTTGGGTTTCTTAGCCTGTGTTTGCAGAATATCAAAATTTGACCCCATCTGAATAATAGTTTTCTGAATTTCGAAGTTTCTATTTATATTTCTGGATTGCCAGAGATGTCGTTACCATGTAAAACTTCTTAATTTGGATGATCAGTTTTTCCTTTGGACGACTGAAGTAATAAACATGCTTGAGTCTTCAAATATGGAATTTGAGTGTAGAAATAAAAAACGAGCTTGCCAGCTGATCCGGCATCGTCGCGTATGATTGCCCCGTCTCTGGGTGCTTGTCACGAGCTGTTGGCATTTGTTAAAATTAGCTTTACAGGCTGCCTCCGATTAGCAGCGAGTGTGGTAAATGAGGGCTCACTCTTAATGAAACTAATTTGTATTTGAAAATATAACTACATCGATTGCCCCCATTATTTAAATGTGTGCATGCCAGTTGATAGTAAAAATGAATTTTTTAAACTGAGCCTTTTATAAATTCTGGCTGAAAAATAATCTTTTAAGAAGGTGATCCTTTTGAAGTGGTTTTCCAGTGTTTCATGGGCATTTTTGGAAGCATTTCAGAAAAAAAAATTGGCAATACTTTTAAATAATAACATTTAAATAATAACATTCAACATTTAAAATGACGTAGGACGTTCATTATACCCCATTGCTG
This sequence comes from Microcebus murinus, assembly GCF_040939455.1. Classification (NCBI taxonomy): domain Eukaryota; kingdom Metazoa; phylum Chordata; class Mammalia; order Primates; family Cheirogaleidae; genus Microcebus; species Microcebus murinus. Next base: position 126,249,351 of record NC_134104.1, on the reverse strand, counting down.
GTCAGCTTCCTCTGGAGCCAAGACTATGGTGGTGTGCTCTGTGTTTCATATAACCTCAGTTTTCCCTGAATGCCTTGTACTTTGTCCAGACTTCCAGAATAGCCAGCCCCACCACTGTACCATGTGTCTCTCTGTTCATTGCCTTTCTTCTCCTTTCACCTGTGATCTCCTTGGTGGCAGGGCCCGGCCTTCTTAGTTGTTTGTGTTTCCTAACCGAGTGCCTGACTCCAAGCAGACCTTAAGAAATGCGTGTTGAATGAATGGATGGATGAATGAATTTGGAACATAAGTTCCCTCCTCCTGGAGCTGACAACTCCTGCGTGAAGCAGAACCACCATGTACCAAAGACACATCCTACTCTAGGTTTGATTTAGAAAGAATTGATTTTTCCAAAACGTCACCATTTGAGAGATGATCTTTGCTTCTTGGTCATTTGCAGTGCCTCCTGTCCTCTTCTTGCAGTTTGGGTCTCAGAACCTCCCTCTGATGACCTTACTTTCCTCCCTAGAAAGCATCCAGTTCCTAATTGCTCTTACCAATTTCCGCTAGAGAACTGTATGTATATTTTGGCTATTTTCCCACTGATTCACCATAGGAATGTGGAAAGACTTCCTCTCTTTCCTCTATCTTTGAAGACCTCTTGGAAGGTTTTTCTTGGTGCCGTTATGCTAGTGACACCTATATACATAGTTACAGGGGTGTCTGCTGAGAAGACAAAGATAAAAAAAAAAAAGGGAAAACAAACACCTGTACAGCTGTCAATCATAGCTGATCCAACAATCAACTTACACTAGAAATAATTAACCTAGTTTACGTTACGTGTCAATGTGAGGTGACCATAGGAATTTGGAGGGGCAGAGCTACAGGAATAGGATGTAGCACAGATAGAGTACTGGGGGCGTCTCTTCAGACACAGGTCGTTTGCAGCATGTGCCTTTTACAAAAACAAACGAAAGAGGAAGAAATAGCCAAGGAATAGCACCGCTGCTCATGCTTCCGCCCTGAGCTGGTGCCCCGAGCGAGCAGGTGGAGGAGGGGCTCGTCTGCTGGTCCTTAGGAGTGTCACTGCCCGCACACCTCTCATGGTGGCAGCATCTGGCCACCCCGAGGGTGTAGACAGAAGCCCCCGCACTTACCCAGCAGCCCCACTCTTGGGTGTTTACCCTAGAGAATGAAAACGTATGTCCGCATAAACACCTCTGTGCATTGTTTGTAGCCACTTTATTCATAATCAACCTGACTGGAAACAACCCAAATGTCCCTCGAAGGGTACATGGTTGCAACAAGGCTCCTAAATGCAGGCCGTGGGTGTTTTCGGCATGCTCAGTGTGTGTTATCCATTGTGTAAACAAATCACTCCAAAACTCAGAGGCCTAGAACAACAACAGTAGTTGATTTCGCTCAGGAATCTGCGGTTTGGGCAGGGCTTGGTAGAAGCAGCTTGTCTTGGCTCCATGTGGCGTCATCAGCTTGACGGAGGCAGGGGGTCTCCTTCCAAGATGGCTGCATGGCAAGATGGCCGGCAGGTCGGTCCTGGCTGTCGGCTCCTCACCACGTGGGCCTCTCTTTGGGGCTGCTCGGGCTTCCTCATGGCATGGTGGCTGCATTCCAAGGACAGCCATCCCCAGAGTCAGGGAGTGAACGCTCCCAGTTTCTTCAGGCCTGGTCCCAGTTTCTTCGGGCCTGGGTCCAGAAGCTGGCACTGTGTCATTCCTTCATATTCTATCGATCAAGCAGCCATGGAGCCTGGATTCAGGGGAGGTGACGTGGACCCTACCTCTCATGGGAGAAGTGTCAGTGGATTTTGGAGCCACCTTTAAAAGCCATCCCACTCACCATTTATCTTCTGCCCCATTGGAGACCTTGATCCCTGAGGGAGATGTGCTCCTACGGTGACACTCCGTGAATGTCTAGGTATGGGAATGTGCAGCCACTCTGGGCATCTTCTGCCCGAATCTGGCTATACTGCTCCTAGACTCCTCCCTCTGCCTCCCCTCCACTGTCCTCAAAGGCCACCCCTCTCTTGCCTCCAGCCTCTTGCAGGATTCTAATGTGAGCATGGTTTGGGAATCTCACAGTCAAGTTTACAAAACTCTACAATAATGTGAGGTACTGTTTATTCTTCCTCCTTTTTTGTAAGCTAGATTTTTCTAATTTGTTTTGAACATAGTAGGGACTGTGATAGACAATTTTGGAATGACATTTCTCCTATCTTAATGGGTGGAGGTTGGGGGGAGAATGCAGGGAGAAATAAAAGGAATGCAGGTGCACCAGCAGGGAGCAAGGTAGGGCCCCTACACCAGAGTGAGAGGAACAGGTTCACGCTAAAGTTTTGGTGGCCAGCAACTGCTTGCTTCCTGCATCTCCTTTCCCAGAGAGAACTGTGCTTTAAAAGCAGTTGCTTAGTGAGGGTTGCAGGCACTCCAAGTAATGAGTCTCTGAAGTTGGAGACCCCCAAGGATCCACTGATACTACAGTTTAGCTGCTGGCTGGTATTGAGAAGAACTTTAAACAAATTAAATTTAACAGAGCTTAACTGAGTAAAGAATGACTTGCAAGTTGGGCAGCTCTGAGAACTGCAGCCTGCAACATGGTCAGGCAGCATTTGGGTACAGAAAATGGAAGTGAGGTACAGAGACAGCTCAATTGGCTACTCTCCACTTTTGCCTTATTTGCACATGTTCTGGGCTGCCTATAATTGCCTGAAGCTCGGGTGCTGTGATTGGCTGAGACTCAGCTATTTGATACAAAAGTTTACTCCTAAGTTAGGCTTTCAGTTAGTTTACATACTAAGTTGTGTTGCAGGACTCAAGTATGGAGGCATCCTCAGGCCAAATTTAGTTTAACATATTGTTTATCTTTTCTGTGTCTGATCACATGGATGATTTGCCCAGAGTGCCCTTATGTCTTTTGATATCAAGCACAGTGCCCTTTGGGGTGAACTTGGGCAGAGACCTCAAGTTTGGGATAGTTTATTAAAATCTTAAATTCAAAGTTGTGAATCAGAAGTTTTTCTAATACTTCTTGATATCACCCCTCCCCCCAACTTTCTCTGAGTCTTTGTTACTCATCTTGGTAACCCTCTCCTTTCTTCTGCTATCAGGAAATCTGTCCTTTATAGAAGAAATTAATTAAATTTTAATTAAAATTAAAAAGTTATAGATAAAAATTAAATCATACTAAAGTGATAGTGGCTACCAGGAGCTTGGTTCATTTTCCTTACTTGGAGATATTTGTGGTTTCAAAGGAGATTCTTAAGAAGAATAATTTTGATTTCAAAGGAATGAATTTCTAATGCTAGAATTTATATAATAGGGTAACAAAAATGAGAGGATTTTTGAGGAAGAGAATCCTTCTTGGAGGTCCCCCAAAACTCAGCCTTTCCGAGTGAGGCACATCTGCCTGAACATGTGGCACGGCATGGCATGACTACCTTCCCTTGCTTGCCAACCTGTCCACTCCTCTTCCTCGTGTTTGTTAAATCCTAGGCAGGGCCCAATAAGGAGAACATGCCCCCATCCCAACATAGAGAACAGTCCTTCCTCCTTCTCAGAGCTCTGTAGTGTACACATAAGTGACTTTATTGGAAAAGCTAACCTTAGATGAACTGCCTACTCTGAGTGTTGCTTTCAGTTTTTATTGGGAAGAATTTACACCCCCATGGGTGAATGATTTCGTGTTTTACCTTTATTCCAACTTAGCGTTATTGTTGAAGATGTTTCTGCACATCTACAGGCCACATATTTGTTTAGGTATTTTTGAACTTTTCAGTATAATGTAAATGGGAAAGCACACAAACTAATCGGCAGACAGCTCAGCGGCTCAGTGAATTGTCACAGACTGAGCACACCTGTGTAACCAGCACCCTGATCAACAAACAGCATGACTCGTACCCCGGAAGGCCCTCACACTCTCATGCAGTCACTGTTCCCCCCAGGGTAGCCAGAACTCCAGCATCTAACACCAGAGATTGGTTTTGCCTGTTTTGGAACTCTAAACTTAAGGGAATGAGAAATTAGGTACTCTTTTGTGTCTGGCTCCCCCCTTCCCCTCCCCCACTCCTTTTTTGTTTTGTTTTTTTTTTTTTTTTTGAGACAGAGTCTCACTTTGTTGCCCAGGCTAGAGTGAGTGCCATGGTGTCAGCCTAGCTCACAGCAACCTCAAACTCCTGGGCTCAAGCAATCCTCCTGCCTCAGCCTCCCGAGTAGCTGGGACTACAGGCATGTGCCACCATGCCCGGCTGACTTTTTCTATATATATTAGTTGGCCAATTAATTTCTTTCTATTTATAGTAGAGACGGGGTCTCACTCTTGTTCAGGCTGATTTTGAACTCCTGACCTTGAGCAATCCGCCCGCCTCGGCCTCCCAGAGTGCTAGGATTACAGGCGTGAGCCACTGCGCCCAGCCCCTTTTTTGGTTTTGACATTCATCCATGTTGTTATGTGTAATCCTAGTTTCTTTATTCTCATTGCTTTATAATATTTCATTGTATGAATATACCACAGTTTATTTATCTATTCTACCATAAGGCATTTGGGCAGTTTCCAAACTGCAGCTATTATGCATGGTGGGCCCATTTCTGTTGGTGTATACCCAGGGGAGGGATTTCTGGGTCAAAGGATAGGCATATATTTAGCTTTCCTACATATTGCCAATTTTCCAAAGTGGTTGTACCAGTTTACACACTCACCATCAGTGTAGGGAGGTTCATTTTTCTTCATATGCTTGCCAACACTTGGTATTATCCATTTTTAAAATGTTTTTAGCTATTCCGGCAGATGCATGGTATTATTTATCTCATTGTGGTCTTCCTTTCATTTGCCTGATGAGTAACGAAGTTGAGCTTCTTTTCAGACGTTCCTTGGCCATTTGCACATCCTCCCTTGTAAGTGCTTGTTTAGGCATTTTGCCCATTGCTATCAGGTAGTGTATCTTTTCCTTATTGATTTGCAGGAGTTCTTTGATTGTGGGCAGCAGCCCTTTGTTGAATTAATGCAGTGGCGTGCGGGAGCCAGCACACACGGGCTCTCCGGAGCTGGCTGTGGCATCCTGTCCCAGCTCTGCCTTCAGACCTCACGTTGGTAGCTTGAAACCTGTCATGGTGGGCAAGTTTACACCAAAGAAATTGGCAAACACTACAAATCAGGGCCTTTTCCCCTTTGCGGACAGCTGTTTTACCGCTCTCCTAGTACACTGCTAGGTAAATGTATTGCAAACAGCTTCTTTTAGTCCCTGGACTACCTTTTCACTTTTTAAGGTGTATTTTGACGAACAGAAGTTTTTAATATAGTCGACTCTATCAAGATTTTCTTTTGTGGTAAGAGGTTTTTGTGTTCTGTGTAAGAAATCTTTGCCTCCACCTTCATGTTTGTCCATATGGCTACATCACTTCTGAAATATTCTACTTTGCTTAGCTTTTCCCCTGCTGATGGAGCACAGCCAGGTACAGTTCTAAAGGTTGTTCACAAGGGGGAAGTAGGGGCTTGGATCCAGCTCTTGCTCCACTCAGGAAGCCATGGCTGGGACAGGACCCAGTTCCTCAGAGGAGGTGGCCTCTTTTCTGCTTCTCACAGAGGCACCCTATGGGCTAGTGGTGGCCCCGGCTCTCTGACACCTGTAACCTCACGCTACCTTACAAACCTGTACTTTCCCTTCACACGCTGTTTCCTGCCTCCCTGCCTTTGCTCTTGCTGAGCTGTCCCTCCATCTCTGCATGGTCACACGTCACATACATCTCTGGGCCCCTGCCATTTTCCCATCTTGTGTTATAACTGGAATGTCCCTCCTCTCTTACCAGGCTGAACTCCTTGAGGGCAGAGACCGAATTGCCGATGGTGCTTTGCCCACGGTGGGCGTGCGGTCAATCGCACGAACGAGTGACCTGGTGAGCCCATGAGCTCTGTAGTTCTGGTGGCAATAGCGCTCCTCTGGCCAGGGTCACTGTTCCCAGCACTTGGAATCCTCCTTGTCCATTTCTCTCCTGCTTTGCCCCAGTGGATGCCAGTCGGCTTGCTTTTTAGCAGCTAAATATGCAGCCTCTGTACCTATCAGCTGCTCTATCTGCAGAACTACAGAGTATTTTACAAGTAATCAGTTCATGCAGATTGCACATAAATCATGTCTGCTCTGGCCATTTGGACACTAATGTTCCCTTATTAAGGCATAAGTAAGCCTTCCTGTTCTCATCCATTCTTTCAGACTTTTTTTTTTTAATTACTGAAAAGTAGAGTCTGGTTGTCACTACACCACCTCCTTCCACTCCCTCGTCCCACCCCCGCATTGCCTTTTTGAGGCTCAGTTTGTTTTTCTGGAGCTTGCCAAATTGCCTTAGGAAGCTGGGTACCTTGTGAATGTATTAAGCGAAAGGAAATTCTTATCTCTGAGAGGAAGCAGTCACCGCGTTTCTGTGTGTGATATTCTTGGCTGGTTAATATTTTCGTGAAATATGTTCTGATGGCGGCACTGGTGCCCCGGGGAGGGGGGGAAGTATTGGTGGGGCTCAAAACGCAAAAGAAAAATATCTTCTGCTGAAGTTTAGGGAGTGGATAAAAAGCCATTTCATGAATGTCATTCTGTCTAAAACAGAGAACTTTCATTGTTTTTAATCCCCTGAAAGACTGGAAGCTCTGCCCACCCTAATATGCACATTATTGTAACATTTCTCCATTTTCTTTTCAAACTGTAGCTACAGCTCTTTGCTCTAATACACGTGGATTTCTGCTTCCAGTTTCTCTAGCCCTGCTATTAGCGTTCAGTCAGTTTTCATTTTGGTCTAAAATGACTCTAAGAGCATGGAAGCATACTATTATGTCCTGCTGTTTGGTCTAAAAAAGAAGAAAAGGGGGACTTTTAGACAAGGCCCATAAAAATACCACATCTACTTTTAGAGATGTTTTGTGAATATAAATTTCCTGTCTAAATAATTACTGTTGAGGGTGGAAGGGACTCTGGAGTTTAGAAATTGTAACAACAACTTATTCCATCTTAGCAACCACGGTGGAGGTGACACATCTCTTGGATTTTTACAGACAGGCTGACACCATAATGCCCCGTATTGCTTTTTAGATCCCATTTTTTAATCACGTATACCAGATTATAGTGGAACTGAGGCACTCTGAGGTATTATTTTCTTCAGATGGGGGAGGGGGGGAAGAGATATAAAACAGGTATGCTTTGGGTGTCATTTGAAAATCACAGGATGGCTGGTGATGGTGTCTTTAACAGAAAGAGAAGCCAGCCTGGGTACTGCACAGAGTCCTCTGTGTTCGGGTCATATATTAAATTATGCTCTCGATTTCATGAAGGCTGAAGTCCTTTATGTATTCTTCAGGAAAATTAAGGTGTCTTTTATATGAGGGTGTTAAAAAAGAAATCTCAGGAAAAAAAATCACACCCCCCTTTTTTCCCTTTTGCCGGCAGCTGCTGAAATGGGTTGCGGACTGAACAAGTTAGAGAAACGCGATGACAAACGGCCTGGGAATATTTATTCGACTTTGAAGAGGCCACAGGTGGAAACCAAGATGGATGTGTCCTATGAATACCGCTTCCTGGAGTTCACGACCCTGAGCGCTGGTGAGTGCCGGGGCGGGGCAGGGACTGCCGGGGCCATGGCGGAGAGCGGGGTGGGTAGGGCCTGTGGGAACCTCAAGCGGACGGCTTCCAGAAACCCAGATTTTTACGTGAAACCTCTAACTTTTTAAAAGATAGCGACCGATTAAAATTATAACAAATGGAAACCATGTATGAGCCAAGCAGTACACAGGGATAGGCTGCATTTGGCCCATGGGCCGACCAGTTTGCAGGCTGCGTTTCGTGACAAGCCCCATGGAAATGGAAGATTTGCCTTCTCTGCTCCTGGGAACCGGCCCGGCCACCCGGATTCCCCTGCCTGTCACCCGCTCTCTTGCAAGGGGGCTTGTCCCCCTGGGCTTGGCCTCACTTCTTCTGAGCCAGAGGGAGTCGGGTCACCTAGCACTACCGCCGTCCAAGGTCCGGCCCAGGGTCGACTGGCAGGGGATGGTCAACATCTAACGCAGTTGCTGAGCACCTACTGTGTGCTGAGTGTTGGGCCATTGTGGTGGAGGGTGGGGCAGGGTGGGAGGGATGTCCTGGTGGGGGAGAGAAGACTCATACACATGAAAAGGAAAAGATTTCGACAGGTTAAAATTGCCATTCGGAAGACAAGTAAAATGTATTTTTTGGAAGAGGAAGAGGGTGCTCTTCCTTTTGGGTCCCAGGAAGTTGAGAGCAAAGCTTGGGCACTGCATAACTAAGGCTCTTCAGACACTTTCTCCTTGGCCTCTGGGTATAGTTTAAGCTTCTGTGAGGAAAGAGGGGAATGAGTGGGAAAAGCCTTCGCATTGGTGGTTTGGAGTCCTGGGTCAGCTTTGGAGTAACTGGGTAAGTTAGCAAGCCTCTCAGGCCTGCAGCGTCCTCATCTGTAACAGGAACACGTGAGTGTCCACCTCATGGGGCGGTGGTGAAGGGTAGAAGATGGAACACAAGTGAAGCTCTTAGCACAGTCTCTAGCATGTGTTGGGGGCTGCTGGTGCTCTTCCTCCTCCTCCTCCTCCTCTTCCTGTTGCCGCCATCCCTGTGCTGAGGCTCCGACTGTTGCTTGAGCCCTGAGGCAGAAGGACAGCTGGGCACCTCTGCAGGGACATTCTGTGTACCCCTGCGGGTCACCAAAACCACACCTCCACCTCCTCCACATCTTCCTCCTCAGATTCCTTCTGCTACCCTGGAGTCGTGTCACTGCCGTCCTCTTAAGTGGCCGGACATCTCTGACCACGCCTTCTCCCCACCCACAGTTGCTGTTCCACCACCCACGCCTGTTAAAACCACGTCTGAAGACACTTCTAATATAGCTAGTGTAACACAAAATTATTTGGAGCATTTGGTCACCCGTTTATTTGTTCAGTGATACTTGAATGCCTGCATTGTAGGGTGATTAAGGAAAAACCAAAAGCATGTCTAGGAAAAAGGCGGGAGGGAGGGAAGTAGAACACGGCGTTAAATATTGATTGTTGGGATGCTGAGATTATGGGGGAGTTCTTTGATTTTTTTTTTTTTTTTGCATCGTGGTTATTTTCTTTTACTAGCACAAAGAGTAGTTTTGCTCATAAAAAACCTCCATGGACAGGTGCCGTCCCTGGCTCCCCTGGTGCAGTGCCGTCCCCGACCTTCGTGTTTGTGTCCCTGTTTCCCTGCGCTCCAGTCGCATCATCCGCACTGCTGTCCCGCATTGTGCTGTGCTTGCTGGAACACGTACCCATGTAAAGAGCCAGGACAGGACTGGGGAGACCCCACCCAGCCCCCCTGCCCCACCTGTGTCCTCCCACAGGTGCCACCACTCTGCTCAGAGCCCTCTGAGGCTCCCCCCACACCGTGAGTGGCACCAACTTCCTCTGCCTCATTCTCTCTCCGTTTGTCTTTGGTGTTCTGCCGCTTGCGCCTTGCTGTTTCTCAAGCCCGCAGGCCTCAGGACCTTTGCACGGAGTTCCTCTGCCTGGGAGTCCTCCCTGGCGACCCCTTGGCCTGTCTTCTTACCTCCTTCTCCTGAAACTTTCCCTGGCCACCTACTTAGCATTTCTACCTTCCCCCAGCTCCCTGATCTTTCCCTTAGTTTTCTCCAGAGCACTTCTTCCTGTGTAACATGCCATTTGTTTTGCTTCTTGCTATTTGTTTCCTTGTTCGTCTGCCTTCCTTCACTGGCAGTTAGACTCCCTGCCTACAAGTGCAGGGGTTTTCTCTGTTTCATTCTCTGCTGAACCCTCTGTGCTTAGAACAGTGCCCAACACTGTGTGCATAATCAGTACACATTCGTTGAGTGAATATGCAACATATCTTTTTGTATCGTGCTTTTTTGCGACTTAGTGAGGCATGCACCCTGCCATCCATTTGCTCTGAAAGTATGCCTTAATGACTACATATGATTTAATCACTCAGCATACCATAATTTATTTAACAGTTCCCTTTTATTGGACATTTAAGTTATTTCGGGCTTTGGGCTATTATAAATAATGTTATGATAAGCGATGGTGTGCATTAATCTTTGTGCACAATTCTGACTATTTCCTCAGGAATTATTGAGTTGAAGGATGTGAATGTCAAGGCTCTTGCTTGATGAGTTGCCAGATTGCTCTCTAGATAGGATCTGTTTGTGTAAAACACACATCTGATTATGCACAACTCTATGGCGGGTTCCCCTGGATAAATGAAGTTGAAATCCAAGCCAGTATTTTGTGGCCTCTTTCCCACTTGTCCCCTGGAGGGGGGGGGGACCCCTTCTTGCTTGTCAGGATCCCACCCACCTGGAACTGTTCCTCCTTGACAACCATCTTGTCAAAATTACTCTCTTCCGCATGCCTATAGTTTGTCAATACTGTACTTTTGACACTTTTATTGCATCATGTATTAAAACTATTTGTGTTTCCTTCAGGGCAAAACCCAAGCCTTGTTCATCTTTCTGTTTGTCTTCCCTGCCGATGCTTTCTCGCCAAGAAGAGCCTGTCTAAATAGTTGGTCCTCGTAAACCCAGAAGTAAATGTTACACACGCTGACTCCTTTCTCTGGCAGCTTTAAGTGTGTCCCAGCGGTTCTAATGAGATCATCTGTTCTTCCTCAGAAAGGAGCTAACATTTATTTGAGTGCCCACTGTGTGCCAAGTCCTGTGACAGGACATTATGTTCCCGATCTCAGGTTTTTCCTAATTTTTTTCAAGTTTATCGAAGTATAATTGAAGCACACTGCACTGTACATATTTAAAGTGTTCAAACCCACAAAACCATGGCCACATCAAGATGCAGAACATTTCCATCGCCCCAGTGTTTCTTCATGCCCCTTCTTCATTCCTGCTTTTTCCAGCCCTCCAGCCCCAGACCAACCACTGATCTGCTTTCTGTCACTGATTTTATTTCCTAGAATTTTATGTAAGTGCAGTTGTATAGTATGGACTTTTTTTAGTCTGACTTTTTTCACTCACCCAGCTTACTTATTTTGAGATTCATGTATGTTTTTTGGCTTGTTCATCCCTGTTTTAGTGCTGAGTAGTAATCCATTGTGTGAATATACCACAGTTTGTTTTTCCATTCACCTGTCAATGAATAATTTAGCTTATTTCCAGGTTTGTCTGTGACAGATTAAGTGGCTGTGTACATTTGTCTTTGGCTTCTTATGTCATTTTATCCTCACAGTGACCCATTGAGGCATATGGGTACAATTTTGCAGTGTACCCATATTTATTTCTTTTTGCAGATGAGGAAATGGATACTCAGAAAGGTTAAGTAACTTGCCCAAAGATGCAGTGCCAGGAGCAACAGGGGCAGAATGGAAACATAGGATTCTAGAATCTGGGGCCCCACAGCTCTAGTGATGCTAGACTGCAAGATGCTGGGCAAATGGACATTAATACAAATTGTGTCATCATTGTTAAGAAACTTGTGTTATCATGTAGAAGGGCATACAGATACTCCTCTTCCATAAAGTTTTAGCCATAGAAGATTTTCAAGTAGAATTTGATGTGCCTATTTTTCATAGAGAAGATGCTCATTTGGCTCCTAAGCAAATATAAGTGGGGGGAAGGGTGTTGACCCACATCTACCTGGTGGCTTAGGCAGGAAAAGCATGATGTGCACTTTTTAAAAAATAAAAGCAGGATCCTAGTTAAACACTGTTGCATATGTCCCTTGCTTAAAAGCTTGTGTCATTGTGGACAGTATTGGAACACGCAGCCTTACTTGTCGGGTTGGCAGAGGCAAAAGCAGCAGGAATCTTACAGTGAAGCACATAAGCTGCCAAAAACCTCAATTCTGGGTGATTTGATTGGGTCTTAAATTTTCAATTAACTCTGGTCACCGAGGGATGAACCTGCCCGGTGATGGGTTTTGTCGCAGACGGAGGCCCATAAAGCATCACAGTTTCTGCAGACGGTGCCTCATTATGCCTTTTATGTGTATGTTTTGCCAGCTTCTCTGTGCCGGGCCACTCCAACACCACTTGACAGCTACCTGTGTCAGCTCCGTGGAAATTGACTGTGTTTTATGCGTGTTTGGTGCCGGGGACGTTGGCACAGTGAGCAGTTGTGTAATGAGGCCAGTGCGTGGGCCTTGCTGGAACTCTCCAGTCCCGCACTGTCCAGTGCAGGAGCCACCAACCAGGTGGCTGTGTAAGTGTAATCATTAATTAGAATTTAAAAAAATTAAAAATTCAGTTCCTCTGTCACACTAGCCACATTGCAAATGCTCAGTAGCCGTTTGTGGCTGGCGGCTGTCATAGTGGACAGCGCGGATGGAGAACATTTCCATCATTGCAGAAAGTTCCGCGGGACAGTGCCGTTTTCAAGCGAGGAAAACTCGGTTCCAGGCCAGAATCTGTGTCTCTAGTTTAGAATTACATATAATTTAATACCGTGAACATTTGCCCTTGGGTTCATAGTGACCATAGGATGATGATTCATTGATTTCTTTTTTTTTTCTTATTTCAGCATATTATGGGGGTACAAATGTCAAGGTTACATATATTGCCCATGTCCTCCCTTCCCCCATTGAGTCAGAGCTTCAAGCGTGACCATCCCCCATGATTCATTGATTTCCACAAATATTTACTGAAGGTCAACCTTGGGCTAGATTCTGTGTCCTGAGGACATGTGGGTAAACCAGACAGATTTCCTAGTGGCCTTAGTCACCTCAGGCTGCCATAACAAAGGACTACGGGCTTGGTGGTTTAAACCACAGACGTTTATTTTCTCACAGTTCTGGAGGTTGGAAGTTTCTACCATGGAGATCAGGGTGCCAGCATGGCCAGCTTCTGGTGAGGGCCCTCTTCTGGGCTTGCAGACGGCAGCCTTCTCACTGCGCCCTCTCTTGGAGGGAGGGAGGGAGGGAGGAAGGGAGGGAGGGAGGGAGGGAGGGAGGGAGAGAGAGCTACAGCTCTCTGGTGTCTCATCTTAAAAGGACACTGATCCTATCAGATTAGTGCCCTACCCTTGTGACCCGATTTGACTGTATTACGTACTTACTCCTAATACAGTCATGTTGGGAGTGAGGGCTTCAACATGTGAATTTTGGGGGACACAATTCAATCCATAGCACTGGTCTAGTCCACTCCTCTAGATTGGTTCAAACTCTCTTACAGACGAAGAACCAGTGCTTGATGTACCAGTACGGTGATGGTGACAGACGGGATGGTGGTGGCCCCCAGGCTTGACGGAGAAGTGTATGTGTCAAGAAAGGGTTGAGATCCTCATCTGGATTTTGGAGTTAGGCAAAAGATAGGAGGAAGAAGAGGGTGGAAGGAGATAATTTCTCCATGCAAACGGGGCAACCTGCAGGCATATATGGGGAGCTGCAGGCAGTTCGGTTTGGTTGGAGTGTGACTTTGGGAAGAAGTAATGAGGGTCAGATGACGGAAGGTCTTACATGTTGGGCTGAGGAGTCTGGGCCCTCTCAAGAGCACTGAGAGGTCTCAGCTCTCTTCACACAGGGCATGTCCACTACACATGAAAGAGAGCTCAGTGCTGTCTGTCCTACTCAATGGTGCCTCGGTGGTATTTGTTTGGGTGACTTTATTGAAGTATAATTTACATACAATGAAGTACATGCATATTATTAAATAAGAATACGGGTTGATGAGTTTTTTTGTTTTGTTTTGTTTTGTTTTTGAGACAGAGTCTCGCTTTGTTGCCCAGGCTAGAGTGAGTGCCGTGGCGTCAGCCTAGCTCACAGCAACCTCCAACTCCTGGGCTCAAGCAATCCTCCTGCCTCAGCCTCCCAAGTAGCTGGGACTACAGGCATGCGCCACCATGCCTGGCTAATTTTTTCTATATATAGTAGTTGGCCAATTAATTTCTTTCTATTTATAGTAGAGACAGGGTCTCGCTCTTGCTCAGGCTGGTTTCAAACTCCTGACCTCAATCTATCCGCCCGCCTCGGCCTCCCAGAGTGCTAGGATTACAGGTGTGAGCCACCACGCCCGGCTGGGTTGATGAGTTTTAATAAATGTAAACGTCTGTAGAACTACTACCACACCACACTCAAGAGAATTTTCCGTTACCCCAGAAAGTTCCTTCATGTTCCTCCCCTAACCCCAGACAACTGCTAATCTGCCATCACTGTAGATGAGTTTTGCTTCTTTTTGAATACCACATAAATGGAATCATGCAGTACATATGGTTTTGTGTCTGGTTTCTTTAACTCAGGATAATTCCTTTGTGATTCACCCATGCTGTTGTATGCACCAAGAATTCATTCCTTTTTGTTTCTAAGTAATATTCCCTTGTTTGGAGGTGCAGCAATTTGTTTAACTGCTCTCTTGCTGAACATCTGGGCTATTTGGAGTTTGGGGCTGTTAGGTGAAAAGTTGCTGTAAATACTTGTGAACACAGGCCGGGTGCTGTGGCTCAGGCTTGTAATCCTAGCACTCTGGGAGGCCGAGGCGGGCGGATTGCTCGAGGTCAGGAGTTTGAAACCAGCCTGAGCAAGAGCGAGACCTCATCTCTACTATAAATAGAAAGAAATTAATTGGCCAACTAATATATATAGAAAAAATTAGCCGGGCATGGTGGTGCATGCCTGTAGTTCCAGCTACTCGGGAGGCTGAGGCAGCAGGATTGCTTGAGCCCAGGAGTTTGAGGTTGCTGTGAGCTAGGCTGATGCCACGGCACTCACTCTAGCCTGGGCAACAAAGCGAGACTCTGTCTCAAAAAAAAAAAAAAAAAAAATACTTGTGAACAAGTCTTCTGCACGGACACATATTTTCATTTCTGTTAGGTGTTAATAAATGCGTAGGCGAATTGTTGGGCTGTTTGATAAATGTGCGTTTACCTTTATAAGACACCGCCCAGCTGTTTCCAAAGTGGTTGTGCTGTTTTACATTTCCAGTGACAGTGTTATGGGAGTCAGTGGCTTTATTGGTCCCTAAATCCTCTGCATACTACGGGTAAGTTTAAATGAAATTGAAAGGCTCCCACACGAAAAAGTTCAAAAGTAACTTCTGCTCCATTGCTTTTCTCAAGCTTGTGTCCCATTTTTCCTCTTAAATTCTTTCTTATGAAACATTCCCATGACGCACATTACAGTTTCTAGGATCAATCCACATTGCCACATTTTTAAAATTCCCATCTCTGTGGTTTTCCTGCATAAGAGGTCTTTAAGAGCTGACCCTTGGGATTCTTTTTCCCACATTGTGCTGACCAGGCTCATACTTGGATTTTGGCTGCCGGCATTTCAGCCTTCAACTCTGTATATAAATTTTGGGTGGTCATGATAATAACACAGGATGACATTCCTTACTGCAAACACGCACATTGTGCAATGAATCATTTACGGGTCCAGTTTTTCTTTAACCTCCAGTCTAGGTGACGTTAGCCCCAAACACGACCCCGCAGAAGCAGCTGATGATCATTGTCTATATAAGATGTCCTTTTAGTTTCCCTTCACAGCTGGGAAAGAGATTCATCCAAAAAGATGGATCATGATTTACATGATGTTCTGAAAATTGGGAAATTAAAGTTTCGAGGGGCTAAGAGCTTGGGTGCCTGCTGGCTAGTTAGAAATCCTGGCACCGTTAGCCTTTCTCATTTCATGAAGGGAGGCGATAGGCAAGTTCTAAGATGTCCAAAAGACTATATGCCTTTAAAACGAATCATTACCTTAAAATAGTAGTTCTCAAACTTGCAGGTGAATGAGAATCACCTGGAAAGCTTGTTACAATGCAGATTCCCAGGCCCTGGCTTCAGGATCTCTGAGTCGAGGGTCTGGGGTGTGTGGCCTGGTAATCTGCACAGGGAACAAATTCCCCGGTGATGCTGGTGCTGCTGGGCTGGGGACCACACTTTGAGAACCATAAAAGACCACGTGGAGTACAATTATTTTTTACTTGCTTGGAGATGGCAGAAAAAAAAATGATACTGGTGTGGTTTTTTTTTTTTTAGTATAAAATAAATTCAATAAATACGTACATACTTACCTATATATTATGACCAACTCATAACTTATGTCCTTAAAATGGCTTCTGATATATTTAGGAGGACAGGCCAGAGTTCTAAAAATAATAATAGTAATACAGATGACACCATGATCCTCAAACTTTGGTTAAAAAATCCCCTTGCCCAGGCTGCACGACAGACCAATTAAATTAATCCTGGGGAAGGGACCAAATGCCCAGACATGAGCATTTGGTCTGAAACACAGGCGATGCCAGTGTGCAGCTGAGGTCGGGAACCATGAGTGGGCACGTGTGAAGTGCCAGGTGGTTTGTGTGAATGTGGGTACCCCAACGGATGACGCTCAGGTGGGTCACAGTGTGTGGAGGTTTTGTTTCCGTCTGGCCCTTGGGGCTGTTCGAACATCCTGCAGGTTGCCTCCAGTTCCCAGAAACCTGGTCTCTTTTGCTAGAACGTCTCGCTGATGTGTGACCTGGCGTAAGCTGGGAAGCCTGGGCGCAGTCAGTGGTCTGAAAACTTGGCCAGCCACGAAGACAAGCCACCTCAGGGCTGGGCTCTCAGGAACAGCCCCCAGAGGAAGCAAAGCTTTTCTTGGACCTTGAAAGACAAGAAGGACCCAGATTAGCCCGGTGGGTGGCAGAGGAGAGGCAGCGCTCAGCGAGAAGGGTGCAAGGAAAGACAGGAGTGGGATGTGTGGTTCTGTGTCAGGAATAGCGAGGAGGGAAGGGTGGCTAAGAAAGAGGCAGTATGAGAATGCTAGCTTTGCTCATGGGTGACCATGTAGGGTTTGAAGGTGTCCTGGGTAAGTGGCATGTGTCCTGGGGATAGCTGGGTTTCAGTGGCACCTGAGATGCAGGGACCCAAGGGAAGAGGACATGTTTATCTGCTAGAGAATTTACTCCCTATGGTCTAGCCCAGTGGTTCTCAAAGTGTGGTCCCCATAGTCTCAGCTGCAGTACCTGGGAACTTGTTGGAAATGCAAAATCCTGGACCCTACTCCAGACCTGCGGAATCACAAGCTCTAGGGGTAGGGGCTCAGTGGTCTGTTTGCACACGCCCACCAGGTGTTTCTGGCGTTGCCAAAGTTCGAGAACAACTGGGCTGGGGGCTCTGCCAACCACAGCGGAGGACGACAGTGGAGAAACACACAGGGAAGGGTGGATTTGGGACTGGAGCGCCTGAGTGGATGGGAATGAGTGTTTGCAAGGTCGCTGGGGCCCATCTGAAGGGAGAGTGAGAGGTGGGTTTAGGGGACAGTTTCTTGCTGGCTAGTAGATTTGCAGCCAATGGTTTGGGTCTGTAGACAGCCTCTTTTTGGCTCAGGGGCCTTGGCTAGTGAATATCTCTGTGCTCTTCACTCTTGTCAAGGGCCAGAGGGCATAGCCCAGCTCCAGGGGCAGTCAGACCTGTGGCAGAGTGGGGGTCCAGTTACACCCCAACATCTAGGTAGGCCTTTATTTTCAACTCCATGGCTCATCACATTTTGCTCTCACTGCCTCACGTTGGAAGCACACCTGTACCCTGTGGTTGGGCCCCAGCAGTCTCGTGGTCCAGCCTCCTCCTTGGCTCTTTTCTGGAAGCCTTTGCCCTAATTAGGTCTCCTACCCCCTGTGTTCCTTCGACTCCAGCTGCCCTTCTCACCTCCTTTGCTTGCTCTTGCCACTCTGACCAAGCCCCACAGAAATGACCTAGAGTGGCCAATATAGAACAAGTGTTGATGGACTCATCTTACGTCTGTGCTGTAGCAGGGACTTGGCCAGGATGCACACCTGGCTGCAGGTGCCTGCCAGTGCTGCCCCCTTTCCAGGGAAGACCCACACAGGAAGCTCTGCAAAGCCCGGGAAAGAATTATGGGGGGATGGGTAGTTGTTTGCGTTACAGGAGGATTCTTGGTTTAAAGTGGGTTTCACCATGGGGTTCCTTTAGATAGAGCCTCAAGTGCCCTGAAGTGTTTGTTTTGCCATCCCTTAATGAGGTATTTATTACCTCTCTGTAAATATGATGCCTGCAGTTTTAGAACATAACAAATTCATCTATGACATTTGCAGCTCTTCAGCAGAACTGAGCATAAAGTCACTGATGTTGATGGCATTTTATGTAGGTGAAAACAAACAAACCAACCTTGAAGCCAGATGTCAGAAGCCCTGGAGGAGGGAAGGTTGGTGGCTAGAAGGAAGGCCCAAAGCATCCCTTGATATTATAGCATAAGGCAGGAGGCCCCTGTCTGAGCCAGGTGAGGGGTGACTTTTTATATCCCTCACACCTTAAGCTCACCCTGGAGGGAGGGTCCTCCTGGTCCAGCCCTTCATCTCAGTGGCAGACAGGCCGTTCTGCCCAGTGGCCTCTCTGGCCGTGCCAGGGGTCCTTGCAGACGCTGTTGTTATCATCATTAGCAGTCGCAACGGTAATAACTGCTGACGTGCCATGCACCTGTGCACGTTAATGAACCCTCGCAAGGATCCTGATTTTACAAATGAGACAAGGCTCAGTGAGGTTGCCCAACACCCCTGTGGACCTGCAGCGAGTACACGGCCGGCTAGAATCAGAACTCGGACTTGCCGTCTTCAAATCCTTCGCTCTTTAGCAATGTGGACTGTACCAGATGTCCTCCAGGAATGGCTCTGAGATTTGGTAGACTCTGATCTGTCATTTAAAGGTGCCAGCTGTAATAGCCCTCCCTTCCGTTGAGCCCTGCTCTAGGGAGAATTTGCCCGTATGTTTTGGAGGATATAGGCTTTAGGGATGATTGTCGCAGCTCTGTGGTGTCTCGTGCTGTGTATGGTTTGCAGTGCAGCGTCACATACTTTAGCTCAATTAATCCTTGCAACTCTAGAGATGATGTTTTTAATTCTGTTTGCCAGACAGGGAGGCCCTATTGCGGGGTGGTTCTGCCCTGCATAGCCACAGTCTGGACTGAGGTCTTCCCACGCCATGTGGCCCGTGCCTCTCGCTGCCTGGGACCTGCAGGGTCCCTGAGGGTCACAAGCCACATTAAAGGTCACACTGCCCATCATCTGTTGGGGACCACTTTACTTATGTACCAAGAACTTGAGTGTGGGTTAATGACCCACTGGAGGATAGTGATGGCTTGTTGCTGGTTTTAAAATAGGGCTAAATTTGACCTCTAGCTCAGATTTAGAAGGCCAAGTCTGAACTTGGTTATATGTGGATGGCTGCCACTTAGTCCCAGTTTTGTAAACATGCCAAAAATCAGGACTAATCCTGTGCTGAATATAGACTCCTCCTTTGCTGAAAATAGTATGCACAGTAGGGTAGGAAAACATTTTTCTTTCCTAGAAAATCGCTCCTTTGCTCCTCTAGGTATCATTGATGTCTGTGAAACCATCTGTTCCTTCTGATATAATTTCCAGACTATTAGATTAAACAGTTCCTCCTGACCCACTTTCAGCTTCTGTTTCCTATCACTGTTCATTAATAAATTGTGTAGCAGTTTTCAAGGAGAGAGTGTGTATGTATTTATTTAATTTCGGTTTAGGTAAAAGCAATTGTTGGACCCGGTGAAGTTAGTTAATTTCCTACCTGTTTCATTTTTTGTTTCCGGTTTCTATAATTGCTAAGAATTGGTTTTTGTTTTTAAGATTCATGCAAGGAAGTCAATGGCATGAGTTATGAGTTGAGGTCCTGGCTGGGAGGTGTGCTAAAAACAGACCCTGTTTTTAAACACAAGATGCAAAGAGTGGTGAGGAAATCGGTTCCCATAAAACATGTCTCAAGGCAGATAAATACGCTTTTACGGTTTGCAGGAATATTTTTTTTTTAAGATAAATGAGATAATATGTGTGACATGGCTTTAAGCTTTTCTGAGCAAAGCTACCACATACATCTTCCATATTGTTGCTTTTGATGTTGCAACCAAGTCTATTAGCATTAATGTTATTGTTAAATATTCACTAATGGGGATAATAAGATTAGTTTTAAGAGGGAGGAAGGCATTCTTTGCATTCCTTTCTTAATGTAAAAACTCTTCCTGCTCTTTTCCCAGCTACTTTAAATCCAGACCAGGAAACTACACTCAGTCTTGTGTGAGAATGGGCTCAGGGGTGTGTGTGTGTGTGTGTGTGTGTGTGTGTGCGCGTGTGCGCGTGCGTGACCCAAGCAGTAAATTTCAACGACTTAAGGCTGCCTTCAGTAAAATGAAATTCCTTGGTGATGACTGTTATCTGTCAAAGCAAAACCAAATTATTTTTCTGCAGGGATTCATAAAAGCAGCCCTGTGGTAGTGGTAATAATTTTTATCTAATTTGGTTAAAGCAGAACAGAAAACAAGTTAATGTGCTATGCACCCTACTAATTGTTATTAGTGATATTGCTTCAAAGGATTTTTATAAAATGGCTTTCTCCAGTTTCACTGGGGTCCAGCACATTTTCTAGTTTGCTTTAGAAGAAAAGAGGCCTGTTGAATTTTATCTGTGAAATATTTTCTAAAGCAATTCTGGTGTGAGAAGGTAGGTGATTCTGGCTTTAAGTTGCATGTCACTATCGAGTCTAGAAAGTCACTTCCTCAGTTCTGTGTTTCAGACATGCTGCTCTTTGTTTATAGGTCAGATCTCCTGATAAGTAAAAATTACGTAGGCAAGGAGTATCTGCTATGCTTAGCAGCAGCTGAGAATTTTTCCATTCTTATGCATAAACATGCTTTTCAGGTGCATGCGTAGGATTGACTGGGAGGAGCATACATTAGCTGACAGCCTCACTGGGCCCTCTTAAAAGAGGAAGGGGATTATTTCAGTCGGGAACCCCTGATAAAAATTCAGAATTAGTTTGTAAGCGTGAACACAACATGGCACCATGAGGAATGAATGTTGTTTTTGACACAAGATTGGTAATATATCCCTAAGGGAGCTGGAATGCTTATTGGGTGGACTTCCCTTAATGGAAAAAGCAGTCTTATTGGGCAAGGCTGTTCAGCAAAATAATTCATTGAGTATTTACCTATCACCTACTGTTTTTCAGGCTCTGTGTTGAGCATGCAGTGATCAACAAGATGGTGAAGTCTCTCAGTATAGGAAACAGTGTCTAAAACACAGCACCAAATTCCAGAGTTACTAATGTCCTATTCCAGAGTCTATTCTCCCCCATTTGGAAGCCAGTCATTTGGGCACAGCCCCAATAGAGTCTGTGTGTCATCTTGGAGAAGTATCTGCCTTGACTTGCCATGATTTCTCCTTTTCATGGTGGCCCATGCGTGGCTGGGGATTTGTATGCCATTTGGCAGGTGCAGAAAAGCCCTGGAAATCCTAAACTAAGTCTAATCCTTGGGCTCACCAAACTGAAGCTTGGAAAACCCCTGAGTTAGTGCCTCAGCCAAGCCAGCTTCCTGGAGGTTGGGTAGACTCATCTGAGCTGCTAATGCCAACAGGCTGAGCTTTGGGGGGTTTAATAGGTGCATGGGAGATGCCCTGGGTGTGTGCTTGTGGTCCATTTTGGCTTTGTTGGTGAGAAATAGCTCGTTTGGCTAGAGTGAGGCGAGATGAAGCTTGTAAAAGAAAGGTTACTGCTGCTGTTTCTTACAGCCTGGGCCGAGATCATGCCAGAAGGATGGACAAGGTGTGGGGAGAAGGGTGTTTTGTCTTTATGAACTATTTCACTTTATCCCCCAACCTTGTGGCCCAACTGCTCCTTTACTTTCCACTGTTTCTTGCCAATCTAGAAACTGTAAATAAAAACAACATTTACTCCCATTCTACACAGTGGCTTTTTTTTTTTTTTACTGTGGATGTCATATAAATGGACTAGACCAAAACAGCTAAAATTCAAGAAAACTTAACCTTTTCTCCCAATACCCTTCACCTTCATGACTGTAAAGTGTGAAGTCCAAGGTGGCTTAAAGCAAGTGGTGGGCACCAGGATCCCAGAGAGGTGAACCAACCAACGTTTTGTTCTCTGAACTGGGAGGAATGGTAGAGTACTGCATAGAGCTTGGATTTGGGAGCCGAGTTAACGGAGGAAAAAACAACTTTAAACGCAACTTTTCTGCTTGTTATTAATATTGATAGTACTGTGATATTGAGCAGTGTGGTGGCCCCCTGCCAGGATGGCCCTCAGTGGTCCCCACCTGCTGGCATCCACGGCGGTGTGTAACCCCTTCTCCTGGAGTGTGGACTGGGGCTGCTGGTGTGCTTCTGGTGAACATGTGGGTACAGCCAACGTGGTGGATTGTCACTTCTGAGATTAGGCCACAAAACGATCATGGCTTCCGTCTTGGGCCCTCTCGCTGTCTCTTGCCTGCTCCCTCTGAGGGAAGCCGGCTGCCAGGGTGTGCACTGCCCTGTGGGCAGACCCACTTGGCAAGGAACTGAGGAAGGCCTCCCGCTAACAGCCGGTGGGCAGCGGAGGCCTCAGTCCTCCGCTGGAGGAAGTGAATCCCGCCGGCAACCATGCGCTTAAGCTTGGGAGCGGATCCTCCCCCAGTGGAGCCTTGAGATGACTTCAGCCCTGGCCTATGAGCCCCCCTCGTGAGAGACCTTGAGCCAGAGGCACCCAGATAAGCTTCAGCTGGACTCCTGACTCACACAAACCGAGGTAATGTTTGTTGTTGTAAGCCACTAGGTTCTGTGGTCGTTTGTTATACATCAGTAGATAATCAGTGCAGGCAGTTTATGTTAAAAGTCTGCTCCTGTGTGAGAGGCAGCGTTGTGGAGTTGTCACAGGCACAGACTCCTTGAGCCAGACTGCCAGGCTTTAAATTCTGGCTCTGCCGCTTATGAGCTGTGTGACCTTGGGAAAATCACTTAACCTCTCTGTGCCTCAGTTTTCTCACTGGAAGGTGGGAAATGTAGCATGTGACCTCGAGACTTTATATTCCAGGAAGATTAGCCAGAACGGGGTGGAAATGGGTTTTCGTCGAGACAGCCCGCAGTCTGTGCTGCAGTGAGCATAAAGAAGGGGTCACATTAGAAGTTTTCTGTGACTGTCTCGAGCCTCCTCAACTCCCAGACCAGGAAGCTCCCGTTTGGCTGAGGGAAATTGTCCACAGGAAAGGGCAGCTGTGGGCCCTTGGCAGCCAGAACGCAGCACCCGGGAAATGGGTGGACTGGCCACCCACGAGGGTGGCCCCTGCCGTGTTCTGCTAAGCTGGAAGCAGATGGCCACTGCGTTCATTTTTCTATCCTTGTCATTTCTTTGAGGCCATGGAGACACATCCATAGCATCTTTTTTCTCATTCCATGCCACGGCCCTGTTGAGCAGAGCTCATCTCTTCTCAAGACTAAATTATATGCTTAAGAAATGCCTTCTGCCTCGACCACAGTTATTCATCAGCTGGTTGTAAGTTGCTAAGCCTGGCTTCCAGCTGCGAACGTCAGAATCTGTGACATTTAAACAGACTGATGAAATGCAAATGCCCTGTGGTTAGCCTTCCACAGGCCCTGGCACTCGTTTAAATAAACGAGGAGGAGTTGGAAGGGGCGGGCAGCAGAGCCCTCCCTTGAATCGGAGAACTGTTCTTCACTGGGTGCTGGCATCTGGTCACCGCCCTCAGGAGTAATGAGGTTTGGCTCTTCCCATATGTCCCCAGTTCATTGTGGGTTGTTTACTTGCAGCTACAACTTTTTTTGTTTCTTCCTTTCTTTTTTCTAAATCTAGGTTCCTCTAATTCAGTCCCTCCCCTCTAAAAATAAGCATCACATTTTTTGTCTAGGGAAATATATAAATGATACTAGCACTCCTCAATTCGTGAGAGTTTCTGGTGTCTTCTTGCTGTTTTCACGTTATTTTCTCGCTAGCAGGGAAATAAAATCGCCTTTGATTGACATGCTCTCCTGCTGGGAACCCAAGACATATTATGCCCTTTCTGTGTGTTCCTACTTGTGATGAAGCGGCGGAAAATCCCCAGCAACCTTAAATGAGATAGGTGCTGGCCATTAATCCAGTATCATGAAGAAATCTAATAATTTGCTCATTTTTCCCCATGAAGGAAACATCCCAGGAGTTGAGGCAGCTGATGCCATGCGAACAGGGAGCCGCCATTAATAATTTACTTTAATAGTCTAATAGTTGCTGTTTTTTGTGGCCAAAAAATTTGTTTCAGCTCTCGCTTTATGGATGAAATGTAGGATCAATTAATATTGAGTGATGACAGCTTCCCTGCGGAGAGAAAATGGGAAATCTTGGTGTCGTCATCCGCCTTATGACAAAGAAATAGCTTTTCTTAATTGTATGGAACAGAGAAACCCAGGGGGATGTAATTCATTTCTCTCCAGCTTGCGATGTAAATTGAAAGTAAAGAAAAATAACCGCATGCCGGAGTAGGGACGCGAACTCAGCCACTGAGCTGTGTCTGGCTTGCGGGCTTCGCTGGGTACGGCAGACAGCTCCCCCCACGGGTGGAGTGTCCCCTTCGTCCTGGCCTTGCTCCTAGTGCCTCTCACATCACGTGGCCCGGGGCGTTTCTCTCCGAGGGGCGACAGGGCCCCTCTGCCTGCGAGCCCTGGCCCCAGCTCTTCTCCCAGCTCATTCCCTCCTGTCCTCCGAATCTCGGCCCAAACGCCACCACCCCAGAGAGGCCTTGCCCCAAACAGCCCTTCCCTCTGGCCCACTCACTTTCAGCCCCCACTCCCTGCCTCACTTTCTTCTTGGAACTCGTCAGCGTCTGAAATCACTGTGTGTTATTGTTTAGCTGTTATGTACGGTGCCCCCCAGCCATGCGTGCTGCGTGCTCCACGAGGGCAGGGCTCTGCCTTGCTCGCCGCTGAGGCCTCAGGGCCGCGGTGCCCAGGGCACTTGGTGAGTGACTGAATGAACGAGTGATTACTACAAAAACTCCATCATGCAGAATAACTTAAAAAAAAAAAAATCTTGCACGTGCACAACAGCCTTCTTTAAAGGTGTACTTGACTCCAGGCAGACGGCACAGTCTGAGTTGCCCCTCTGAATGTGGCTTCGTGCCATTGTCCTTATATATTTGTGCCAATGGCCAGAAGTCCTAGAAGGCAACTATCCCATTGATGTCATTTGGAGGCAGTGGGCTTTGGGGTAGACCTTCTGCAATACGCTCTCAGAGAGCCTGTACATCTCATGGTGCCGGTCACAATTCCTTGTTGGTTCGGTCTTTTCCCTTGCTGGGTGTGCAGTCCCTTGAGGATGGAGGCCATTTCTGTTTCACTAAGTGCTCTGTCCTCAGCCTCTGCCTCTGCTCTAGAGGAGCCTGGTTCTGAGAGTATCAGGAGATGCTGGAGGTTGGCGCCAGCTGCGGCCACCAGGATGCAGTGCTGCAGGCAGAAGAAGAAGGTCGCTTCTCCCCTCTCCTGCCATCCCTCTCCACCTGGAGGCCCTACCCACTGGCAGAACCCAACGGCACTTCAGCTGGCGAAGGAGGAAGGCAGTGTGCACAGCCCCAGCCCCGCCACACAGGTCAGGGGCTAGAGGAGCGGACTCGGATCTGAGGGACAGCAACTAAATGAGCAGCACAGTCCGGCCCTTCAGATTCGCAGCGTCCGTACGTCCTTCTGCACATATTTAACTTGAGACAAATAGCAAGGCGATGTCGTCTCTGCCTACACTGCACCCACGCTTCACACGATGCGCTCACTCTTTAAGAGGAGACATTAAGTCATAAAGTCCCAGTTGGCCTGGTGGGTCAGTCTCTGGGTGATGAGAGCTGTTTTCTTGGTTTGGTCTTTACGATACATGATATTCATGGTGGGGGGATGAGAAGAGGCGTCAGTGTCGCTCAGATGTGGACACCGTGGCTGCTGGGATTTGGCCTGTGCCTCAGCCAGCACTGGGGTTTGTTTATTACTTGGTAAAAGGATCTGGGGCTCTAAATCCTCAGTGGTGGTTCTGTCTCTTAGCTGCTTTGGCTTTCCACTGATACTCGCTTGTGGACTTGGAGGTACCAAGCGGCACCCCAGAGGCTCCCCTGGGTGCCAGGCAGACTGTGCCCTGCCCCCACTGTGTGGCAGCGGTTTGGCTTCCCTGCGGAAATTGGGATCATTCAGCCCAGCCAGTACGTAGTTGCCTTCTGTGCCTTTGTGGCATTCGTAACCTAAATGGCCAAGGGGCAGTCTCAACTTCCAGTTCCTGGAAACCGTTGCTGTGTTCCTGGAGGAAGCATTCCTCTCTTGGGAACCAACACCTCCAAACCTGCAGATCCTAAAATCGGGGGTCCAGTAAGCACAATTCTGAGTCTCCAAGGTTTCCAGCCCTCAGTGGCCAGACCTGCGTATTCTGGCTGGGGAAGAAATAGAACTCATTCAGCTCGTACTCCTTGTCCTGAAAGAGTGAACTCCAACCTGCCAGGCTGTTGTCTCCCAACTGGCTCCACAGGGAATTTTGGACTAATACGTGGTGCTTTTTAAGACAATGTATGCAGTCCTGCAAACGCAGTGGTGGCTAGGGCTGGTGAAGTGGCCATCGTTTGAAAGCCCATAGACATCCAGGCCACTGTTCCCAGCATCACTCATCACCCGAGGGTTGTCGGGCTTCCTGGGGGTGTGCTGGCATCTTTCTGATGGGCCCAGGCCCAGCCTGTGTTTGTCTTGCGGGGAGGAGGGCAGATAGCAGCAGCGTTGCTCACAAATTAATCAGCGGCTCTTCATCAGTCCCTCGCTCCGCACGTCAGGGAACAGCGCTGGTGGGGTGATGAAAAGCGTTGGGCTTTGGTGTAGCACAGATCTGGTGGGACACCCACCTCCCATTTGTGCTCTGTGACCTCAGGTGAGTTACTTATCTGCTCTCTGTCTCCGTTTCTTATCTGTAAGATGCGACGAGGCCCACAGACAATTCTCAGTAAATGGCAGCTATTTTTATTATACCAAATGCAAAGAAGAGTCGGATATGAGTACAGGAGTTCCTACCCAAGACAGGAATGATTGAAGCAAGTCTTTGGACCTTCATTTCCTCGTCTGCAAAATGGAAGTGTTTGCCCTAATTTATGCCTCTCTGCGGGATGTCGTTCATCCCATTGGGTGGGTACCTGCACGGTAGAACAGTGCGGGATGTGGCACAAACCAGGTCCCCAGGGCCACAGGCATCGGTCAGAGGGGAAGTCAGTGTTCCCAAGGGTGAGGGCAGCCCAAAGGGGTAGACTTTGGTGTCCCCAAGGACAGGGCAGGACAGAGAAATGTTGGGGGGCTTTGGAGAGAAGCTCCCTCTCTGAGGTTAGAAGCCTCAGAGTAGTAGTGATACTTTGTCTTAATAGAGTGCTTTCTAGAATACAGTGTGTTTTTATGGGCCTTATTTAATCATCTTTGAATAAGGAACTTCGATTCTTACTGGGTTTATCAGTGAGTGTGATAAGATGATCAATATGTAGAAATTTGGCACCGTAGTGACCTGGCATTATGGCATGTGGCCCAGTTTTGAGGATGGAGGTGGTGTCCGCTGGCCAGCAGTGCTGGGCTAATTGTGCTGAAGGCACAGACGTGATTGCAGAAATGATCTGCGTGTGTGTACGTGTATGTGTGCCACGTTTGCTCAAAGTCACTTCCTCGGAAAATCTAAATGGGAAACAGGCGTTATCGATGAGTTCATTTATGGCCGACAGTGATTTCCTAGTAATGTTTAGAAGGGAGAGGGGCCTCTGAGGGCACCCTGCCCGTCTGAACCTGTGCAGATGAGGAAACTGAGGCCATTGGTGGAGAAAGAACTCCCCAGGGCCAGTTATTCTTCCTGGTGGCTCCAGCCTCTGGAATAATCCAGATTTCTTGGCGGCTCCTGGTCTCACCAAGGTTCCACACTGGCCACTTTCCTCAGATTGTGATTCTTTAACATTGTATTGATCACTTCAGCTTTAGACGTTGTCACTCCTGTGTAATTAGGAGACTGGAATGTAGGCCTGTGAAGATCATTATGTGTTGGGCCAAAGCCCTCCTCTGTTCAAGCAGAAAGTCACGTTCCCCTGGGGTTGGAAACATAACTGAGACTTGTCCCTGCCTTGCCGGGGTTCCACACCTTCCTCAGGCCGGTTGTTCCTTGTAATTCCAGAATGTTCCAGCTGAGTTCTCCTCAGTATCTCCTGGCCTAGTCCTTCCACCACCCACCTGTCAGACATTCCTGCAACCTTTGGGCTTCTCCAAGTTCTCTGTCCTCTTCCTGGCCTCAGTTGTTTACGGTCTTGTTCTGAGAACCATTTTCAGGCTCTAATTTCTTCTCTCTCAAAATGAGAACCAGGCCAGAGGCTCCTGGCTTGGGTTTGTATCTATGTATTTGGATAATCTCAGTTTCTTCCTTTTATTCAGTGTTTAATTAATTCCTGTATGTCATTGCTCGAGCCCTTGACTCAGTCACAGGGAGGAAGAGGGCCATGTGGGGAAGGACACGTTGCCTTTCTCAGTGGCTTCCTGTCCTAGCACCTGTTGTTTTTTTTTTTTTTTTTAAAGGCAAAGTCCCAAATTTCATAAACCGTTATAACACTCCTCACATGAATAAGGCAAACAAATAAGACTTTTCCTCCTAAGCTCCTCAAGCAGTTTACTTTTCCCCTCTTTTTTCTTTTCTTTATTTTTCTTTTCTTTTTTCAGCCTAAAGTTCTTTAATGCTGTGTCAGCTGTTAGGGAAGAAATGGGAAGAAAGAAAGGAAAAATGGTGACTATGAGAACCATATTCAGAAGGGACCTGGTCTCTGCAGACAGAGGCTGCCGTGAGCCCTCATATTTGAAGACGCCACTGGGGGGGTTGTGTGTGTGAAGAATTCTGAGGCACAGTGTGGGTGCCGGTGAAAGTGATGAGGGAAAAAAGGCGCGCGGTGTAAATTTCTCAGGCTCACCTTTAAAAAAGGATAGTGTGCTTCTAAGCCACATCTAAGAGCTTTCAAATTCAAAGGAATAAAAGAGTTTAAAAATAATTCAGATTTCTATGCATAATTTTTTGATCAACTTTGTGCCATAAACTGTAATTTTTATGTTTTTTCGCATGTTTTAGAATGCTTAAGGAACTTGGGATAACCAATTCATAGTGCGTGTGTACCTATTTAAAAAACTTTCATGAAGTGTTTTAGCAATGGAAGAGTGGATCCAGGTTCTACTCCCAGTTCTGTCATTGGCTAGCTGGGCCCTGCTGGACAAGTCACTTCCTCTGCCTGACCTCTGTTTCAGTGGCTACTGTTCATTTAGTACTGGACTATGCACCAAGTTGCTACGCAGGCCTGTATGTGAATTATTGCTACAGTCCTGAGAGGCAGGTACTATTATTATTGACATTTTCCAGTAGGAAACTGAAGTGCAGAGAGGGTAAGTAACACATTTAGGGAGACAGTTTTTATGTCATGAGACTGGGATTTGAGCCCAGCCTTTAAAGCCTGTGACAATACTGTGCCTCCTGCTGCATAAAATAGACTATGACATGTGGCCCATTTTGCTTTTAAAAATGTGTGGTATATGGGCATTATAGACCTTGATTTTATAACACGTTTTTGTTTATCTTTGTGATTTATTTAAAAATAGAGTTTTGATCAGCCTCAAAGATGGTGCATATTAAAATGGTTTGCTTAATTGTGTGGTTTCTGGGGACAGATGTGAAAAAGTAGGGACCCCTTTCTATTTTTATTTTTTAGGTATAGTGCATATGAAACTTTTCAAAGCACTTTTTGCTTGCCTAACCATATTGTAGCTTTGAACAACTCTATGAGATAGGTTAGACAGATATTGAGTTTAGTTATAATAGTTGCTTTAAAATTCCTGTTAATTCTAACATCTGAGGTAACTTGGGATTGGTCTTCATTGATTCCCGTTTTTCTTGAGAGTGGGTAACGTTTTCAACAACATTTTGTAATAATTTTGGATTGTACTCTGGACATTATGACTGTTATATTGCTGAGACTCTAGGTTCTGTTATATTCCAATGATGAGTGATTTTTTTGTTTGTTTGAGGGAACATGGAGTTGGACTCTAATTTCAAACTCTGTCTTTTGGGTGATAGCTGAAATCTCCATTTGTTCTTTTAGCTTAGCTGGGCTGCTTGGACAGTACCTTGTGCATGCTTGGTTGAGGGGTCAGACAGAGATTGGGGTAGAGTTTACACACAGAATTTGGGGTTCCATTTCTCTGGCTGTCTCCATTCTGGGGTTCCCCCTTCATGTTCCAGCAGCCGAAGTAGTCCTGTATTCTGTCTTCTATTTCTTCAGCCAGTAAGACTAAGGGCTTCTGTTTGAGTTTTAGCTGCCTCGTTGGTACAAATTGGGTCCTGCCCTTGGGCTAAAAGCCATCAGTAACAAACCCCTACCTAGCCCAGTCCTCTTCTTGCAAGCGTTAACCCCTCCACCATCTGCCTGCCTTGGATTACTCTCTGGTGCCTCAAACAGTTGCTTTGTTTGGGGTTTTGTCCAGAGTTTATAGTTGTTATCTGCAAGAGAGTCAATCTGATAGGCTTCATCAGTCATACCAGAAATGGAGCTGGATGGACAAATATTACCATGCCCATTTTAAAGATGGCCAAATGAAGGTGCTGAGGAATCCCATCTCTGGGATGGGATGGAACACAAGTTTCTGGGTCTGCAGACTGGTTCCCTCTCTTCTTCTCTGTCACTGCCCATCTACTTCTCCACTCATGTGGTTGGCTTAGCAGTTGTCCAAGGGAAATTTCTTTTCAACTTCAAGGCCTCTGAGAATATACCAGAGGCCTTCCTGCAAATTCTGATGAGCTCCTTGAAAAACCCTTCCTCAGCGTGGGGCGGGCACTGCTGCATGTGGTGGAGAGGGCATGTTTTAGAGTCTCTGACAGATCCAGGTTCAGGGTTCACGTCTGCTCCTTGCTAACTCCATGATCTTGAGCAAGTTGTTAAAACTTAACCTTTCTGAGCCCCCAGCTCCACGGGGTTGTTGTCAGGGTGAAATGAGATAACATATCTGGAGTGGCTGGGGCAGAGTTAATCTTCAGGAAATGTCTCTGTCCACAGAAAGGGTCCTTGGGGACGTATTTGTTGTGATTATTTGTCCCATCTTCCCATGGGGTCGGCCTTGGCTCTGTGTCCAATCAGTGTTGTTGTTCAAGTGGGGAAAAGAAGCAGCTTCAAGTTCAAGGTGAGCAAGTGTCTGCCAGGCCCAAGGCTGTCCTTCCTGGAAGTCTTGGAGGGGCCTCAGACGTGGTGCGTGTCCCCAAGCTGTGGGTCTTCTCTTCTCCCTTCCCTCTGTGGAGCTCATCCTCCCACTCTCTTGGTGTGGCACCTTGGGGTCCTGCTTCACATCTCCAGTTCCTCACCTGGGCTTTTTGGAAGGCTGTGGCCCTGCCTTTGCTGTGTCTCTCAGCGTTGGCTTTTCTCCATTCCTGTAACCAGCGCCCCAGATCTGTCCTGCTTGGATGAGGGTGACAGCCTCACCACTCGCTGCTGATGAACTGCTTAGTATTAGTAAACGTACTGTTGTGGAATACGTAATAATAACAACAAGAAGCTTGGCAACTGGCTGCTGGTGGCAGCTCTTACTGTTGTGAAGTGCATCATAATAACGATGACGATTGTGCTACTGGGTAGTACCTAATAATAATAACAGCAGCAACACCACCAGCCAACTCAAACGGCACTTAACATATGCCAGGCACTGTTCACCCCTTCATGTATATATAATCACTCTCTCCATCCTTGTAACATTCAGTGAAATATATACTATGATTGTGCCCATTGCACAGATGAGAAAACTGCTAGCGAGTAGCACAGCCAGGATCTGAACCTCAGTGCTAGCTCCAAGAAGCTGTGCCTTTAACACTCCAACCAGTAGCCAGATAATTTTTAACATGTACCCTGTGGGGTTGGGACGCTGTTATTCTTGTACTTATTTGGACGTGGGGGAGGCAAGGAACTCAAGGATCGTGAGTGGCCTGTTGCCAGAGGAAACTCCACCTCCGTGGCCTGGTGTCGGATGGGGCTCAGGAGGCTGTGTGATGGGCACAGGCCGGCCTTGTGCCCGCGGAGAGATGGCTGCACGCCTGCCCTCACGGGTCAGCCACAGGAAGGGGAAGCGTATGCACCCTGTTCTGACTGTGTCTAATTATGTGGCATTTTTTTGGTTTCGGTTATAAAGATTTAATTGCTCCATTGTACTGGGGGATAAGTCATCTTTTATGATTGGTGATAATTGGCTCAGCTTGAACTGGCTTCAGCTAGTCGCAATTTCCTTGCCATTTTAATCTAAGATCTGATTTTAGCCTTATCTTTTCCTTTTTTTTTTTTTTTTTTAGCTCAAATGCTGGGTTGTATGTGAGGAAATGCTTCAGCCTTTCCCCTACTCCATCACTCTGCTTGGGCTGATTTATGCATTAAGCATCTAATCTCAAGATAGCAAAGATATGAAAAACATCTTAAAGTGTGTTAGTGGCTCGGACGAGGAAAAACCCCACCAAGGGGAAGGGTGCCTCTTTCACGCTGCTGGTGCTGTTAGGGTCCGATGCCCGATTGTGGGGAGGGGGCGTATCTGGCAGTCGCGCGTGGAGGCGGGCGGCATCTAGGGGAGCCCTGCTCGTCTGTGAGCAACTCCAGACAGAACGCGGCGCATCAACATTTAACGACAGTGAGGATTTGCAAAATCCTAAAGATAAGTTTCCAAATGAAAAAGATAAAAAGCCCATCGCCTGAAAGGGAATGAGGTACGAGCCACATAAATTAAGTGGACAGATTTCTAGAAAGTGAAAAGCGCACGGAGGCATCGGCAACTGGGGAATAGAAATACATCTCCCCCGTTATCATCCTGGGGTTGGCAGTCTCCCCATCGATGTTTCTGTGCTATGAGTAAGCACTTCCTGAATGCCCCAGTCTCTGAGTCTGGCAGACTTGATTGATGAAGAGAAGATGACAGTAGTGAATGGGAAAGGTTTTGCGGAGGGATTAGTCTGGGGCGGGCAGGAAGGGCAAGCCTGCTTCCTCCTAGCCTGCTCTGCAGGTGGGCGCTGCTCAAGTGCCGCTGAGAGGGGGCGAGGACAGTGGCTTTCCCAGCGTCCTTCCTCCAGGGGTCTCCTCCCCGCTGTCTGCCAGAGCTGTTGGTTGTGAACAACTGTCACCCATTTCTTTCTTCTTTTCTTCCTTTGTTGAACTGAACTTTGTCTCCACTCACTGTTACAGTGCCCGAAGCTTTTGCTGTTTGTGGACTGCCATTAGCTTTGTGACTGTCGTACCTCCCCTCTGCGGTGCTGTACCATTCGTCTCTTTCAGCCACTCCTGTTCAGGTGGTTTGCTCTGCTCCCCGCTTAACTCCGGCCATTCCCCAGGCTCAGGCCTTGC
Organism: Microcebus murinus; assembly: GCF_040939455.1. Classification (NCBI taxonomy): domain Eukaryota; kingdom Metazoa; phylum Chordata; class Mammalia; order Primates; family Cheirogaleidae; genus Microcebus; species Microcebus murinus. The sequence goes on along the minus strand of NC_134104.1, from coordinate 126,216,240 downwards.
CCAGCTTCTTTCCAGAAGGCTCTTCCTGGGTGGGAATGTGTGTGGCCTGGCGTGGCGTGTTTGAGGATCAGCAGGAGGCCCAGCGTCTGGGTCAAGCAGACATAGGAAGAGTGGTTGGCAGCAATGCCCCACATCCTGCATGCCCTCCAGGAAAGTTAAATGTGCTGGAGATTAGTCTACCTCCAGTGAGCCCCAACCCCGTTTTCCTGTGCCCTTTATCCCCCAGGGAGGCATTTCTCTGCTGACTACCAGGATTGAACTTTACTTTTTACCTGGTTAGTAGTCACTTGTATTTTTAGAAATAAATGGCTGTTTTTTATCTTTAACATTTTCTATCAGGATGCATGTATTTTGCTTACTGATTTTTAAAGTTTTTTGTATATTGAGGATTTCTAATTCCTCGCTCTCATCTAATATAACCTTTGTTCAATAGTTAAGATGCTCTTTAAGATATTAAATGTTATAATGGTTAGATTTCATATATTTCTTTTGTCTTAATTCCTCAACTACATCATTAGTTCCTTGGGCTCAGAGACCTATTTTTATGTTTTGTAGTAAATTATGTTTTATAGGTGCTCAAATTAACCCCTAAACTGTCTTCCATGTTTTCGTCTTTGAGAAGTGTGTATGTGTGTGTGTCCTTGTATGTCTGTGTGTGTCTGTGTATGTGTCCCTGTGTGTGTGTGTGTGCCTGTACATGCACACACATGTACCTACCTCAGTACAGTCCTTGCTATGTGGAGCTGGCACTCTTGTTTGGCAGACAACAGGTATGTTTTGGAAATTCTCCGGTAATGGTTTGGAAGAAACTCCTGCCTATACAAAGGAGTGGTTTCTGAGGGTGGTTGGTGTTTTTTTTTTTGTATTTTTTTTTCTTTGAAAATCAGGAGTTATAGGCCCAGAAGGAGAGCGGGGGAATGGCTGGTTATTCGAGAGCAGAAGGAATCGTCTGCATTCTTTCGTGGCTTCATGAACCACCAGTTGGGGAATTTGGAGTAGATGATGTTTTAGAGGTCTCTTTGAGCTTTAAAATTCAGGAATTTTCAATATTTTTACTATTATAAATAAACAACTATAGAGATGTGATAGCTATTAAATCTTTAAAAGTAAAATACTATAACTTTTTAAAATGCAAAATTCTGGAGTGGGAATGTGGTCTTCCAGTGTAACTTTAGTCCTTTGTGAGCTGGGATCACGGGGCGGATGCATTTTAAAAGTGTCCTGCATTGCAAGAGCAATTTGCAGCCACCCTTCAGTGGCTGGAAACTGTGATGCGAGATACAGGACGGTGGAGCGTTTGAATCCTGCTTTGAGGGGCTTGGACTCCAACACTGGGCACTGGGGAGCCATTGAAGAATTCAGAGCATGGCGGTGACACGGAGGGAGGGGCGTTTACACGGTTCATTCCTGGGAAGGTAGCTAAGTTCTGCTTTTGTCTTTCTCTGAAGAAATCTAGGCGCTGTGAGAAAAAACTGTGGAATTTGTCAGGGAGGCCTTGAGAGCCTTTCCTTATTTCCTTCTTACAGGAGTTCATGCTTCTGTAAGGGCGCGATTCACTTGCCTTTACAAATTATTCTTTCTCTCTCCTACACCGTGCTGCGCCCTCCCAGGCCATCCCTGGGAAAATAGGACTCCGTAGTTGGCAAGATGCAGACATGCGCTGTTCTGCCTTCTGCTTAAGGGGCAGTGAAAAGAAAAAGACCAGCTGCCCCCAGCAGGCCTTTCTGTGTGTGTGTGATAATTTTGCTGTCTTATGATTCCAAAATTTTTAGCAGCCATAATTGACGTGGGGGGCTAAATTGCACCACTCATCAGATTGTACAATTTTATTAAAATGAAGCAAATTACTATGTGGTTGTATTGAACAGAAGAGGGGAAAAAGGAAAATGAAATAAGTGGCCTTTCTTTTAAGTCATATTAAGTTTGGAACTGTATCAGATTTTTTTTTATTGTTCAATCAGGCGTTGTGTGTGTGCGTGTGTGTGTGTATGTCTGTGTGTGTCCCTCTGAGCTGCCACCCTCTGTTGGGGGTGTCTTTCCCCAGGTCAGAGAATTGCCTTAACAGAAACTTTCAGCAGTCAAATGGGTAAAAACTGAACACATTCTTCAGGACATATTTCATTGTTCTTCCTAATATGTTCATATTCTGAACAACACCAAAAACCCCTAAGAAATATTAAGACTTTCTTAACCTCATAGTGGCATCCTCGAATAGTTGCCTTCTTTTATTTGTTTTAGCAGATTTCCAAGGTGACCGTCAAAATTCCCCGAATAGTCCAAAGATAGAAAGACCCTTAATTGTGTTCACCGGGACTCTTCCCTTTTCCTTACTGGTACTGTCTGCTTCAAACTCATCCCTCTCTCCCTCTTTCCTTTCTATAACCTTAAAAAATGATTATAGTAAATCATTGTGATGGGAAGCAAATTAGAAGAGAAGGGAGGTGGCTGGAGTAAGAATCAGGGGGACCTTACATGCAGTCCTCTCTCCAAAGTTAACAAACTTGCAAGTCACTGACTGTGTCTGGCTCCAGTTTCTTCCATATAAAACAGGGGCTGGCACACTTCTTCTGCAAAGAAAAAGATAGCAAATATTTTGGGCTTTGCAGGCAATACGGTCTTCATCACAACTACTTAATTTTGCAAAAGCTTCTGTCGTGCCAAAGCAGCCATAGACAATGTGTAAATGAATGGCTGTGGCTGTGTTCCAACACAGAAACAGACAGTGGGCTGCACTTGGTCTGCGAGTTGTAGTTTGCCCACCCCTGGTCCAGAGCATCAGAGTAAAAAATACTGCCCTCTTTTTCCTATCTTTTTGCTCTAGGTTTATAAGGGGAGAATTAAATGTTGTAGTGAAAGTGCTTTGAAAGATATAAAGGAGGGATTTCTGTTTCCGGCTAAGATTGGGTAATCTGAAGCAAACTCATGATCCTTGGGAGAACAAGCAAAGCCATATAAACTATATAAAAAAAATGTGTGTAAAGGCATCTGAGAAGTGTTGAAACAATGAGGAATAGGGAGGCTGAGATTCCAGGAAGGGGAGAACTGTGGAGAGGTGACCTGATGACCTGCAGCTACTTTGTCCCTGGGGGATTTCTGCTTGTGAGCGCTAGCAAGAGACTAGGGGCCCGCGCTTTGCTCGGATGGAGTGCCGCTGCTCTGGGGAAGCTGGCCAGCAGAGCTGCTGGTGGGCTCATGGGACTGGACTGGAAAGACAAAACTGGAGACTTGAGGAGCCACAAATGCACAACTGATTTTACCTTCAAGACGGTTGCTAAATTCTGAAGCTGTGTGGGATGGGAAGTTCAAAAGAAAAGCAGAATGCCTCTGGAAAGCGGGAGTGTTCATCAGTCTATGGTGTTGAGACAGTAAGGATTAGAGGTCAGGACCTGCCTTGGGAGGGTGGAAGGGCGTGGGGCATGGTGAACACACCAGGCCCTCAGTTGAAAGTCCTAGGAGGCCAAGTCCTAGTAGCAGAGGTAAACGAGGAGTAGCCTGAGTTTTGTAATAGTCCCTGATGGGTTTAGGTGATCTATCCCCAACTCTGTCTGCCTGGCAGAGAAAGGAAGAGCCATCTCTTAAGGAAGATAACTTCATCAGAAATCCCTTTTTTTATATATGATGCCTCATTGTCGTATCAAACATTATTAGACATGCCAATGTGACCCCCCCACACACAATGAGAGAAAAAATGAACAATAGAAGCAGATTCACAGGTGATCCAGAATTAACAGAATTGGATTTACCAAAAAAAGAATTTTCAAAGAACTATGATTAATACATTCAAGAAATTTTTTAAATGGAGAAAATAGATGAAACTGTGCGAAATTTCAACAGAGAATTGGAATCTATAAAGAAAAATCAAGTGGGCATTCGATTACTGGGAAGAGATATCTGAAATTAAGAACTCAGTAGATGGGAAAGTTTAACAGAAGATCATACAGCAGAAGACACGACTAGTGATCGGGGAGAAAAGTTCATGGAAACTGTTCAAACTCAAGCGCAGAGAAGAAAAAACGAAACATATAGAAAAGAGCCTCAGAGACAAGTGTGACACAATGAAAACTTTAAGATACGTGGAATTGGATTCTCAGAAGAGGAGGAGAGGGAGGGAGAGAATGAGCAGAAGCCGTGTTTGAATAATGGCTAAGAATTTCCCCAAATTTATAAGAGCCTATTTTTAGTTTCCAAAAGTTGTGCAAACTCCAAGCATAAAAAATACAAAGAAAAAGCTTAGAGCGCTGAATGGATAAACGTGTTATTTAAAAACAAACGGTACACTGGCATGTTAGGTTTCTGTCCCTGGCGGAAGCGACCCGTTGCAGGGTGAGCCTCCATCCTCATGCTTGGCGTCCCCGCTTCCCTGAACCCCTTCCTCTAAACAGACCTCTTTGCTCTTTGTCTCTCGCATTTTCCTGCTTCTCTACCTTTGTCAAGCTCACTTTATAACACCAGCCCTTGGTGTTTCCTGTTTCCAGGCACCTTTACCTTTGGCCTTGCCATTGTCTTTGCTAACATCATCAGGCACAGTTGAAAGGTCAAACAAGAGCTGTACCCATTAGGGTGATGTATGAGTTTCCTGGGGCTGCTGTTACCAATGACCACAAACACGGTGCATTAAAACAACAGATAAGTATTCTCTCACTGTTCTGGAAGCCAGCAGCTTGAAATCAAGGTGTCATCAGGGCCACGCTTCCTCTGGAGGCTCTAAAGAGGGAATCCATTCTTGGCTTCTTCCACCTTCTGGCAGCTGCCAGCATTCCTTGGCGTGTAGCCACATCCCTCTGTGCTCTGCCTTCATGTTGTCTTCTGCTCTGTGCGTGCGTGTCCTCTTGTGTGTGTCTGTCTCATAACCCTGCCTGTTCTAAGCATGCATGTGATTCCATTTAGTTACCTCTGGTATAATCCAGGATAAGCCCCTCTTCCCAAGATCCTTAACTTAATCTCATCTTTTTCCATATAAGAAAACATTCATAGGTTCTAGGGACTGGGCCATAGACATATCCTTTAGGGGAGTATATTAAGGGTGGTGATGTTATAATACTAATGGTAGTGCCTGGAAACAGTAGTTATGTGCCAAGAACTGTGCCAAGTTCATTACATGCATTATCTCATTTGATCCTTGTACTGACTCCGTGTTAGGTTCCATTATTAGTACCGTTGCACAGATGAGGACTGTGAGGCTCAGAGAGGGTAAGTAACTTGCCAAGGTCACACAGCTAGTAAGCAGTAGAGCTAGGATTTGAACCCAAGTCCTCGGGCTTTGAACCTCCTTTCCTTAACTGCCATGAGTCAGTAGACTGGATTTCTGGTTGGACTGCTACCAGTAGCTGGCTTTTAGACTTTGGGCCGTGGACAGTACTTTCTTGTTCTAAAATTCTACGGTCCAATGAGTTTTCTCAGGAAAAAAGAAAAACCTGGATTATTAAGAGTATAACAAATTGTAATCTGCCAGATAATGGAGAGAATTTGCTTACACTGCTTACAGACGAAGCTGATGTGAGTTTGCCATTGTGCATTTTGATATTTGCTGATGGTAGAGGCGTTCTGGAAGGAAAAATTACTTGTGGATGCACAGGCCAAATCTATACTGTCTGAATGCATTGAGGTAATTACTCAGATTATTTAGACCCTGCCTGCCAGATAATTGAGGTAAATGGGGTTATTAATTTGAAGTAGCTAGGTAATTTGGTCCGCCTCCCTTTGATAATGTAAACATGGTCATATTATGTAATTGTATAATTGGCTGAAAGGGCTCTATTCTTTCTCTGGAAGCATCTGCTATTGTCTGTGGCCTGGCCATTAGGTTATAGTGTGACAGTGTGTTTGATTATCACAGACAAATCCCAGGTACTTAGCTTGGGTTTCCTAGTGGAAAATTCATACATAATATTTGTACGTACTTATGTATGTGTGTGCGTAAATATTTTTAATTAAAAATGGAAATATAGGAAATATTTTTAAAGTTTGATTTTTGCTGATAATTCATGTAAGGGTTTCAAAGAAACCTGTACCTCCAAGTTAAACCACCTTAGAGTGTATTCCAGGAGATTGGCTCCTTTGTAAGAGGAAGTTTTCATTGAGCCCTGCTATAGTGTCTACATTCGAATCGCCTAGGCAACTCATGATAGCACAGCTAATTCCTCATCAGAGATGGTCAAAGCAAAATTAGATTCAGTTCATTAGCTTCTACCCAAACCTTGTCTGATGGGGCCCATGTTGTGGTTTTGCTGTTGGACCACAAACACTTGGTCCTTCGTGTTCCTGGCACTGCCCATGCTGTGCTGCCCCGAGGGTCTCCGTGACGTGGCCTCTGCATGTCACTGTCCATCTCAGGGAGTGGTGTATTTTGAGACTCTTTCCGTTTACATGGGGGCCAAACCTGCTATGCCTGCCATTTGTGGAGGAAGTCTGGCTGGTCTAGAGTAGGGGCTGCCTTGTGAAGGGTAAGACATTCTGGGGTGAGTAGGTGGGAGAAGAGTGGGCCTTGTCACAGCTGTGGTGGCCACATGTCTTAGATTTTCTGGAACCATCTGGCTCTAAAATATGCTTTACGGTTTTAGACCTTAAATCCGGAATTTTGGCATGGGAAGTGAGGCTCAAGTGACGTCTGCTCACATGTCTCTCACTTTAGTTATCTGTGTAGCAGGCCTCTTACATGACATTTCTACCCTAGCCAAAAAAAGGATAAAACTGGGAAGAAAATTTAGGTTAAAATATATATATTCCCCACCCAACCTTTGATTGAAATGTGAGGTTTTGATCTTGGGCATTGGTGTTGGTTGTTGACATCCTTGATCGGATTTTTATTTCCTGCTTTGCTTTGCCTGCCCAGATGTGGTCCAGAGAGTACGGGGGTTGTTAAGATAAAACCAGGCTCAGGAAATTCAAATGGCATATCTACCTGAACCTCCTCAAGTCTTCCCTCTGGGCTATGTATTTATTTATAAGCCTATTGGGCTTTAGGGGAAGAAAAAAAGAAGAGAGGAGGATTTTGTTCCTAAAATGAAAACCAAATTTAGTTCATATGAAAGCTTCCATCCTGCCAGCCCCAGTAAGTACCCAAATATCAGAATAATACAATAGATAAAAATCACCCTGGGAAAAAAGAAATGGAGATAATTCTGGTGTTTTACAGGGAAAGAATTATCCACACAGTTTACTCTTTTCCACCATGTATATTTTACAAACTGCATTATCTGGTTTTATGTAATGTTTGCATGTAATTACTGGACCGATTCTAAAACTCATAAAAATTTAGAACAAAGCTGTGCACACTCCAAGTGTTGAAATAAGTCAATCATTTGGAAAATTCATGTCCTTAAAAACATCTTGGCTTCAGTTATCTGAGAAGAAAAAAAATCACATTGAATTTTCTTAGTTTTCCATTTTAGTTGGCAAATGTCAAATAGCTAAAAGTTATAGGGACAGAAAATGATAAACTCTCTTAACACTTACTGTATATAAATTTTAGAGTTTACTTTTTTCCTAGCATTTAAATAAGTAATAATGGCGAATAATTATATAATATATTCATCTTTTCATCTTTTTCTCTATCGTGATGATATTGACTAGGTCATTACAGATATAAGTGACAGCTACTTAAGCAAATGAATTCAGAACATGGACTAGAATTTTTACGAAAAATTTTAGGCCAGGCACGGTGGCTCACACCTGTACTCCTACGACTCTGCGAGGCCGAGGTGGGCAGATTGCTCGAGGTCAGGGGTTCGAAACCAGCCTGAGCAAGAGCAAGACCCTGTCTCTACTATAAATAGAAAGAAATTAATTGGCCAACTAATATATATACAAAAAATTAGCCGGGCATGGTGGCGAATGCCTGTAGTCCCAGCTACTTGGGAGGCTGAGGCAGGAGGATCGCTTGAGCCCAGGAGTTTGATGTTGCTGTGAGCTAGGCTGATGCCACGGCACTCACTCTAGCCTGGGCAACAAAGCGAGACTCTGTCTCAAAAAAATAAGAAAAATTTTAAGAAAATTTTAAGTGTACAATTGAGTTTGGTTTTTAATTTTCAATCTTTTGAGATGAGAAAATGCAAAATGGTCTTTCACTAAGACAAAAATGTCTTCATGTAAGAGTTTAGATGTCTGAACTGTTTGTGGGTGCTACTTAGTCTTGTCTGGTTCTATTAAGACTAATTTCATTCAGAAAGCCCAGTAGCACTGGTTTGTAACTTTAAGGGACTTCATGAAGCTGAGCATCATATTTTCAAATTATTCCCCCGATTTTTGTACTTCTAATCTGCTAGGAAAAGAGATGAAAAAATTTATTACATATATGTATAAAATAAAAATGGCTATGGCCTGAGGGACTGTCCAAAGGGGACTGAAGTTTATGGAAAGTATTATGGTTTCTGAGAATTATTTGGCTTCTTGTTTTTGTTAATCTCAGTTTTTAGTTACTGGAATTTGACATCTAAATAAGAGGCTGTTACTATGATATGTAAATAGAGTGTGTGGGTCGAAATGCTTGTCATTATGGATGTCGAAAGGACAATTTACGATTTACAAAGACGGAAAAGCTCAATAAGGTTCCGCTATTGAAGAGCTGGTGCAAAGGCAAGCTGTAGATAGATGGGCTTCTTGTGGATGAACAGAATTAATGACAAGCGAAAGGAAAAATTCACCTCGCTGGCAGGAAAATGGTTTTCAGATGTCAGCAAGGACAGTACATTTCCATTTCCTTTCTGCCTTAGCCTGGGCAAAGGACTCTGCTACCTGAGGCCCCAGCACCCTGAGCATACCTGGACCTTCATGATATACCAAGACACGTGCTCTATCCATCTATTAACACGCCTGCCCCTACTGGACTTTGTAAACTCCTATTGACTAGACAGCTCATCTGATTTCTTTTTCTCTTCCTAGTACCTAGTGCACCTTGCCACATAGTAGGTGCTCAGTCAATGTCTGTCTTAGTCTACTTTGTGCTGCTATAACAAAGTACTTGAGAGACAGGGTGGTTTAGAAAGAACAGAGATTTATTTCTCACAGTTCTGGAGACAGGAAGTCCAAGATCAAGGTGCTGGCAGGTTTGGTGTCTGGTAAGAGCCTTGTCTCCACTTCCAAGATGGTGCCTTGTTGCTCTGTCACCCGGAGGGAAGGAAATGCTGTTTCCTCACACAGTAGAAGGCAGAAGGGCAAAAAGGGCCAAAGGTCCTTCGTCAAGCCCATTTATAATAGCACCAGTCCATTCATGATGGCTGAGCCCTCGTGACCTAAACACCTCCTAACGCTGTTGCATTGAGGATTAAGTTTCCGATACGTAAATGCTGGGGGACACATTCAGACCATGGCAGTGTCTACTGGATTAAGTCTTAATGGTAAAAAGTATTCTTTGTGTAAGAATTATTTGTATGCTCATTCCCCACCCTACAGTATGAGATTAGCAATTTAATTTTTGTTTCAGGCAGCATTTCTCATTTTTAATCAGAGGGACTGAAAAAAAAATTAAAATGTTATTGCTTAAAATTTACAGAGACAAGTAGATGGTTTTAGGGGTAGGTTTATGGTGCTTATACTTCTGAAGTTTGAGCATGAAACTGTATTGAGACTTTTGGGATACCTGGTATATAGTAAAAGAAAGTATAATGGCATTTATTGAGTACTTACTATGTCCTAGGCATCTAGCTCTTTTAAATTCCTCAGTGAGGCACTGAGGGACTATATAATTCACCCAAGATTCTTAGCAAGGGGCCAAGCCATATGTGAACCCAGGAAGTCTGATTCCAGAGCCTGTGCTCTTACCCACTAAGCTAAACCACCTCTTGAGAGTGACCCACCTGCATGCAGGGTTTGTTGAAGGAATGAATTTACCCAGGTAGGCCTGGCCCTTGGTGGAAACACTGCATAGCTCTGTGTAGACGCGGTTAGTCATCTGTGCTTGCAGAGGCCATAAAACAGATGTGGTGAACGATTAAAGAGCCAGTTTTCCTGTCAGTTACCAGAGAATTTCACATATACTTGAAGTTCTTATAGAGCTGGCATCTGTCATTTCTAAAAAGTTTTGTTGGCACACCATACACAGTGTCTGTTTATGCGACAGAGGTGTTTCTTGAAAGAGTTCAAATCTCTGTAACTCTGACACTGTGGTCCCCAACTCCTGGTGGTGAGCCAGTACTGGTTGGTGGCCTGTTGGGGACCGGGCTGCAAAGTTCCACTGCCCCCATGGCCCCGACCATCCATAGGAAAATCGTCTTCCGTGAAACTTGGGTGTGGGAGTCGGCACAGCAGGAGGCCAGCGGTGGGACTCACAGCGGCTCCCCGTCACTCGCATCACTGCCTGAGGTCTGCCTACCCCCCCAACCCACCCCCTTATCTTTGGAAAAATTGTCTTCCATGGAACCAGTCATGGTTCCTAATAAATTTATTCCAAACATCCCAGAGTTTACAATGGCCTTGCAATGTGTAAGAAGTTGAGTGAGATGAAATTAGAAAGGTAAACCAATCTCCTTTTTGAGCCACTTCACATCTTTTAGGGTACTCTCAAGTTCCCGAGCCATGCATTTTCTAGAGGGAAGGCTACTCATTTTACCTCAGTTCTCTGAAGATTGGGTCTTCATTCTAACTTGCAGGGCATTATTTTGAAAAGAGCAGCCCGAGTTACTGTATTGTTAATAAGGCCACCTGCCGAGTGCCAGATCCATTTTTCTGTGTGATCAGAACCAAGCTGCTTTCCTCCTTCCTCGCATTCCATCCACTCTGCATCGAGATTTTTAAGAATTAGCTGTTCGTAGATTAAGTGCCCTTAATCAATTTGTCTTACATTACAATGTAAAGTTTCTCTCATGTTCCGCAGAGAACTTGATTTTCATTTGCTATCCGTGATCACAGAATAGTAAGTGGGTTCCCAGGAAATTTCATAAAGAGGAATAATAATGCAGAGATTGGGGGAGGCGGAGGGGGATGTTGAGCTAATTGATTAGTTTAGAATCTTCTAATTTCCATGAGGGATGGAGGAGCTCAATTTGTATTTCTTCTTGGCACCGTGTTCTCACAGATTGTCTGCTATTTCATTATCATCTTGACAGAACAGCCGATGTATAATTCTGTCGAATAGGATATCCGTTGTGTTTTTGCCATGTGTGTTAATAGTTCGTGATTAGATTATTTTGACTGTATTGGCTGATGCTCTGAGAGCTGGAGGAGTGAGTTGAGAGGGCAGTGTCTCTGGGTCCCGAATTTGCAGTGCCACTGTCCTTTAGACACAGTGGACACCTCCTCCCCCAACACTAATGTACTGGGCTCTGAGGCCTGTACGCGGCTGGTGTTTTGTGCTCGCCTCATAAAACTTCCAGACAGATTGCTCCCTTAGTCAGAATTTCCCTAATCTTTGCCTGTGGCCAGCTTCATTGCTTTCTGTCAGCACTAGTTCTTTGCCTAGTTCCAGGGCTACTTTGAGGCCTCTCAGCCTGGGGTTTCTGATTTCCCGCCCCCAACCTGTTTATGGAGCCTCTTCCCAGTGGATTTGAAAACTCCCAGCTACTGGCGTGAGGATTTTCACACACGCGTGCGGAGCGGAGGTGAACGGATTGTACGCGTCTGCCAAACAAGCCTCCTTGGTGTCCTCCCACGCCCTAAAAATAACATCACTCCTCCAAGTGATAGTTAAAGGAAAACCCCACAGAGCAAGTTTTCCTCACAAACACACACCGCCTAGACAGACCAGGACGGTCATGTTACTACAGCTGTTCCCTAATCCCAGCAGGGGCCGGCTCCTGAGCAAGGAAGGAAGGAGGCGTTTATAGAGTGGAGACGAGCCTGGCCGCAGCGGGAAGGCTTCTGGTCAACCATCTCCATTATCAGCCTGTCTTTCCCTCCCCTCGGAAGACTTGGGGGTCTTCATGGGAGACAGCGTGGTGGAGAGGACGAGGCTGGGTTTTGCTGTCTTGTCCTTCCCAGTAACTAGTTCTGTATTTGCTCTTTTTTTTTTTTTTAAATCATGTATTGATTTGCTAAATATTCTTGAATTCTACTCATGCTCTGGAATCATCTTTAACTATAGAGGGAGTTTTAAATGTAAAGACATTGGCCCAGGCCTTTCCAAATATGCAGAAGCCTTAAAGTTTTGGAAGGCTTGACCACATTCAATTTTAAAAGTTTTATGCGGTGAAAAGACAAACAGAATCACGGTATGCGTAACAGATAAAGGGCTGATATCCATAAAATGTTGCTACAAATCAATTAAAACAAGATAATTTGGGCTATGGAAAAATGGGCAGAAGGACTCTCAGCTGAAGAGTAAAATATATGTAATTATATATATACACATACATAAAGAAGTATCTTTAAGAAATATACAATATATGTAGCCTAAGAAATGTATAAAAAGATTCTTACCTAATTACTAATGATAGAAATTCAGATTAAAGCAATGAGATCATTTTTCATCTATTAGATTGGCAATGTTGTGGGGAGGTAGACATGGCCTCACTGCGTAGATGGGACTGTGAATTGATAAGACCAATGTAGGGCAATTGGGAACTCCTATCATATCTTGAGTCTGTAAACATATATCAACATGGGTTTTGTTTTGCTTTGTTGAGACAGAGTCTCACTCTGTTGCCTGGGCTAGAGTGCCATGGCATCAGCCTAGCTCACAGCAACCTCAAAGTCCTGAGCTCAAACGATCCTCCTGCCTTAGCCTCCTGAGTAGCTGGGACTACAGGCATGTGCCACCATGCCTGGCTAATTTTTTCTATATATTTTTAGTTGTCCAGTTAATTTCTTTCTATTTTTAGTAGAGACGGGGTCTCACTCTTGCTCAGGCTGGTCTTGAACTCCTGAGCTTAAACAATCCACCTGCCTCGGCCTCCCAGAGTGCTAGGAGTACAGGTGTGAGCTACCACGCCCGGCCAGCATGGTTTTTTTAGGAAAGCATCACTATGATAGAAAACACTGGAAACTACGGGACTGAATACCATTGGGACCGCAGAGGTGACAAGGGGGAGACCTGATTACAGCGGCAGCCCTCTTATCTAGGGAAGCTCAGACCAGCAGTACTTATACTCTGTGTAGAGGTCTTGTACGACTCCCTGTTCACTTCTGGCTTTGACTTTTGTCCTCTACCTCCCATCTCTGCACTGTGGGCAGGGAGTCCAGGGACGTGGAGAAAGCCAATAACATGTTATTTGCATTTACTTGCCTGAATTACATTGCCCTGTCTTTGAATAGCACTATTAAAATTTAAACTTGAAAATCAAATTTGCTTTTAAACACTTACTTTGTTTATTTTCTGGGTTATACCCTGAAATTAGTGTGTCTGGTTTATGGTGGTTATTTATCATCGCTATATAGCTATTCTTATTTTACTGGTTCTCTCTTTGTAGACTTCCATGTCAGTAAACACGTTGTACACATTCTTGCTTTATTTTTTTTCCCATCACAATTATACCACCAAATTCATTGCAGAAAACTAAACATGGCATTTTAAGGAAAGGTTGTTTTCTTAGCTGTGATCGACCTATCAAGGAAACCTGGGCCCAAGCAGTTGACTACTGATGGAACCTAAACAGATGCAGAGCTTAGGAAGGAACACCTTGAGGCACAGACTCGTGCAGAAGCAAGGAGATGGCGCTCATTGGGTTTTAGGAGTCATTTTGTTCTGATCCTGCTGCACTCATTACCCCTGTGGTATAGCGGAAAGAGTACAGGATTGGGAGCCCGAGGTTCTTCTGTAGTTCTGATTCTGCAGTGTCTTTGCAGCCAATTGTGTAATTTCTCTGGACATCACTTTAGAATCTGTAGAATGAGAAGATTGGCTTGGTTAATTGGGGAGCCTTCATAGTGTAGAGGGTAAGAGCATAGGCTCTGAACGCCTGAGTTTGACTGTAAGGTCTACCACTTACTGCCTGTGCAACCTTAGGAAAGTTACTCAGCTTCTCTGATCCAGAGTTTCCTCATCTTTAAAATGGAGATAGCAATAGTACCTAGCCAAGAGACTGAGAATTAAACAAAGATGCCTGTAAAGCACATAAAACAGTGTCTGGTGGACAACATATGTTCAACGGAAGCTGGCTATCTTGTTATCATTGTTGATATTATTTTTTGTAATACTTCTGTCATTATCATAGTTGTCATCATCATCTTTGAGGGCTTTCTCAGCTGTAAAATCCTTTGAAACCATCTGTTCAAAAATCAAAAGCAGTATTTAAATTCTAAAGCACTAAGTGGAAAAGAATATGATAGTTGGAAAAGAACAGGTAATGAAGTCAGATAACAGTTGACTCATCTCCATCCAGACTTCATGGTGTTTTTCCACTCACAGCTTTCTCGAAATCCAGGGGGATATCTTCCATTCCCTGTCTTACTAAAGACAGTGCTGGGCAGCACTGACCACTACTTCATTGTCACATTTGAGACCATACTTGGTCAGTAAATCAAAAAAGTTGGTTGGAATAGGGAATTATTAAAAAATAATAATACAAAAAAAAAACCCGAATGTGTCTGTGTGTGTATACAGGTATATGTAAACATTTTGTTTTAGCATACATTCAAAACATACATACAAAACATACATTCATTCACCAGTCTTTAGGTGTAGAGCTGGTGTTTTTGATAGTGTTTCTGCTGGCTAGAGATCTGTGCATCTAAACATTTCAATTAAAAGTTTTTAAGATAGAGGGAGACTTTAGATGGTCACAAAGAGATCAGTGTATACTTTGCACATTTTAAAATTACTTTTTGCTTTGCCTTTTATTATTTCCTTGCTTTCATCTACCTTGGCAGCCACTTTTGTTTAGTAGTATTCTCTTATGGAATCTTTGGTTTCTTAGGAATAACTCTCGTTCACTACTTATACAGTAACACCCCTCCCCCCATCCTTGATTTTGCTTTCTGATGTTTCCATTACTCATGGTCATTCGTGGTCTGAAAGTATTAAATGGAAAATTACAGAATAAACAATTCATAAGTTTTAAATTGCATGCCATTCTGAGTAGCACGATGAAATCTCGAGCCATCATGCTCTGTCCCACCTGGGATGTGGATCATCCCTTTGTCCCGGTCTCCATGCCATCCATGCTACCATCTCGGTGATCAGATCCACTGTCTGAGGATCACAGTGCTTGTGTTCAAGTACCCTTACTTTACCTAATAATGGCCCCAAAGCACAAGGGTAGGGATGTGGCAACTCTGATATGTCAAAGAGAAGCGGTCAAGTGCTTTCTTTAAGTGAAAAGGTGAAAGTTCTCAACCTAATAAGAACTGGAAAGAAAGTCATATGCTGAGATTGCTAACATCTATGGTAAGAGCAAATCTATCCGTAAAATTATAAAGAAGGAAAAAGAAACTCATGCTAGTAGTTTTGCTGTCATACCTCAAACTGCAAGAGTTATATCCATGGTGCCTGACAAGTGCTTAGTTGATGGAAAATGCATTAAATTTGTGGAGGGAAGACATGAACAGAAACGTGTTTCGATTGACAGCAGTCAGGCTCTGTACTATCTGCAGTTTCAGGTAGGGGGTCTGCTGGGGGTCTTGGAACATATTCCCTGCAGATGAGGGGGGACTACTCTATTTTAGTTTGTGTAGTATTAATCTTCCTCATCGTAACCAGTGCAGTTGGCACAACTAGATTTGAGACCATATGCAACTAGCTTTTGGTAAGCCTACAGGCCAGGTGGTGAAGCAGAAAGTCGTGGGTGTGCTAGAGAGGACCCCACTAGCCTGAGTGTCCAGCATGCAGGAAACCTCTGCCACGTGTCCTAGAAGGCATGAAGGGCTTTGGTTAATCTGGCACACCGGGTAAGAGGAGGTCACCGAGAGACTTTCTGGTGTTCCTCTTCCCTTGGCTTCTATCATAACACTGTCCTGCTTTGCTTCCAACCCCTCTGGCTGCTTCTCTGTTTCCTTCGCAGACCTGCCCGTCTCTGCCTGGCCACTGAATATTTAGAGTTTGGTAATGCTTGGGTGCAGGCCTGCTGTTCTCTGCATGTTCTCTGATAACGAGAGTTTATCCAGGCCCAAGCCCTCGATGAGCATTTATGCTCAGGTAGTTGATTCTCAGGTTTATATCTCTGACACAGAGTTCTCCTGAGCTGCAGACCTTCTGTCAGTGACCTTCCTGATGTTTCCCCGAGGATGGCATAGAAGCCCTTTGCAGTCAGCATGACCCAAACCAGGCAGTGAAAGTCACCACCATCCATTCAGGTCCATCCAAACCAGAGCCCTAGGAGCTGCCTTTGCCGTCCTTCAGTCCATCATTTCCCCGGGCATCTCTCTGGCTTTGTTTTCTTACAGAGGGCAGGGTTCGGGGGGAGGAAAGAGACTTAAAAATAGGATCTACTGAAAGGGTAAGAGAAGGCAAAATAACACGTTCTCTTACTGATGTGGAACAGATACTCGGTTAGTTTTGTAGCAGTTGTTAAACTTATTGCTTTGATTCTGGGTTAGCAGTTAGAGATAGGTCAATGCCTACCTAGTGTTGATGAGGCCACTTTGCCATGCCAGCCACCTGAGGCAGCACACATAGGGGAGACATGTTAACCTGAACAGGACACTGGTGGGTTTCAGGTCATGCAGCATCATGGTGCAGTGGTAGAGCCCTGGGGGAGTGGAGTGGAAGCCTCAGGTCCCCAGCTGCCTGCCCTCCCTCTTTGAGGCTGCCACAGCTATGTGCCTGGACGTGGCCACACACGCTTTCTTCAGCCTCCCCTTTCTTTACTGTTGCCAAGGACAGACATTTAGGGTTTATTTTTTCACTTTACATGTTTTGCCTGAAATGCTTCCACTTAGAGCTGCAGGCGAGGTAGGCCTAAGGTGGGAGGAGAATTTAGGGTATGAACCCTTGTTCTAGCAGTTAGAAGAGGAATTCAAAAAATGTGAGTTAGTAAGGAAAGTGGAGAGGCTGAAATTATATGACTCCTTCATAGACATCTTTTGCTTGCACATTTAATTTTACAAATTTGGGATGGATTCTAGACAGGCATGGAGAGTGGTCA
Source organism: Microcebus murinus (assembly GCF_040939455.1). NCBI lineage: Eukaryota > Metazoa > Chordata > Mammalia > Primates > Cheirogaleidae > Microcebus > Microcebus murinus. Next base: position 126,199,288 of record NC_134104.1, on the reverse strand, counting down.
GGGTGGGAGTGGCACATCTTTTGCCTTTGCCTTGTGTGCTGTGCCCTAAATGTGTTCCTCTTTCCTCTGTCGCACTTCACTGGGGTCTTCTGCTGTCCATCTCCTGCTGGTTCTTGGTCACTCTTAGTGATGGTACCATTTTCTAGAACCAGCTCTCTAGACTTCCGCAGTGCCATTGCAGATGTGCCCGTCCCCTTCCTCCTAGCACCCCATTCCTTAAACATCACAGACCTCTATAGCAGAGCCTGGCACAAGTCACAGAGGCAGCAACCCTTCAACGTGACTTTTGCCTTATTTATTTTTCTGAGTCTTGATGTTCTAGGCCCATTTTGGCTCATATTCAGAAATGAATAGATGTTAGGCTCACATTTAGAAGAAAATTGCAAAAAAAAAATATGCAGGTCTGTGGCTTAGGCTAAAAAATTAAAGTCAGATATGAAACTGAAGAATATTGATGCAGATCTGAAGTGATTTCAGACATAAGGATCAATCTGTGGACCTGATGATCTGTCATGCTTGGTAACAATTTGTGAGGGGATTAGGGTTATTAATAATAGTGATGACAATAATGATTTTAGCAGCTCCCATAGGTAGAGGAGCTGTGGGTTCTAGGCTCAGGTCTAGTGCTATATATGCATTACTCAAGCCATGTATTAGCTTAGGAGATAGGTGGTATTTTTATCCTATATACTGCAGTCCCCAACTCCTGGGCCGAGGACCGGTACCACTCCCTGGCCTGTTAGGAACTGGGCTGCACAGCAGGAGGTGAGTGGCAGGCAAGCAAGGGAAACTTCATCTGTATTTGCAGCCACTCCCCGTCGCAGGCATCACTGGATAACCTCTGCCTCCTGCCAGAACAGCAGTGGGATTAGATTCTCATAGGAGCACAAACCCCGCTGTAAACCGTGCATGTGAGGGATCTAGGTTGCATGCCCCTTATGAGAATCTAATGCCTGATGATCTGGAGTGGAGCTGAGGCAGTGATGTCAGCCCTGGGGAGCAGCTGCAAATGCAGATCATCATTAGCAGAGAGGTTTGACCGCATAATAAATGTACCTCGCTTGAATCATCCCAAAACCATGCCCTCCACCCCTGGTCCACGGAAAAATTGTCTTTCATGAAGCTGGTCCCTGGTGCCAAAAAGGTTGGGTACTGCTGCTATATAGACAAAATTGAGGCCCATAAGGGCTCCTAACTCATCCAAAAGCATACAGTTAGTAAGGTGTGGCCCTGGGATTTGAACCCAGGTAGTCTGCCTCCAGAGCAGGACCTTTAGCCAGCACACCACCCATCTCTCTGCCTTAGCCAGATTTGATAAATAACCAGCTTTCTACCCTATAATTCAATTCCAGACTTCTGTTCTTTATTTGCCTAATAGTATCTGCGTAATTTAGAATGAAGACAAACTGCACTCCGGTTAAAACAAAATAATATTAATACTACTACTCACTTCTTACTAATTTGTGGGAATTCCAGATATTATGAAGCCTCCCCACCCGCTCCCCAAGGAACCAGACAAGGAAGCAGGAGAAGGGAGAAAGCTATGTTAAGTTGAAACATTAAAACCACAGGCACTTATTAAGCGTGTGAGGGAGCAGTTGCATTTCTGGAGGGTAACATAAATCATCTGGAAAAATCTAGTACAAAGCACTTCCAGGGACTCGCCACGACCGACTGGAAGGTCTGCTGTCTATTGATATTTCTGCTATAAATGATCTCGATGGGGTACCGGCTGGCCGGTTGCCGCCAGCAGTTATTTCTGGTTTTGCTGGAGCAGTAATTCGAAGCCTGTGATCCCCGCGTGGGGCGAGAGGTGTGAGTCAGGAGGATGTTATGGACCTGCCAACAGGGTAGGGGCAGAAAAGGGTCAAGAACCCAGCGGCTCCAGAGAGGTAAACACTTTAGGAGCTGTGTGATTATGTTACGAGAGATTCTTGACGAGCAAGTATTTAAGGGGCACAGGGAGCAAACCTTCAAACGCAAAGGCAGGAAGAGGTTTTGCCTTTTTACTCCAATTTGGAATAGTGACAGCTAGTAAAAAACAAAGATTTAATATGCTTGACGGAAGGTTAGTCATCTGATCCCTCACCGTAAGGGTTTTGGCAGCGCTTTCCCCTTCCTCGGTGATACGGGTTTATTTTTAGGAAAAAGAAGTGACCTGACTCGTAGCTATAACTCAAGGATGCTTAATAAGGAATTAAATTGGCACCTTCATAAAAGTAGACAAAATACCACGTTTTTATGGACTGTGATAAAATACATTTAAAAACAAAAGGCTCTAGTGCAGACCTGTCCAATAGAAATGTAATATAATGTGACCCATGGATGCCATTTTTATTTTTATTTTTTTGCCATTTTTAAATTTGCTAGTAACCACATTAAAAAATAGGTAAATTAACTTTACTGATTTATATTATTTAACCCAATATGTTACAAAATTCATCATTACAACTTGTAATCAATATAAAATTATTATTGAATGATTACAGTCTTTGTTTTTACTAAGTCTTTGAAATCGTGTGCAACTTTTTAATACTTTGGGCACCTCTCAGTTCTTATAGGCCACGTGTCAAGTGCTCAGTAGCCACATGTGGCTGGTGGTTACTGGAGTGGAAGAGAGGAAAGAAGAAAAAAAGAATGGAAGGAAAGAGGAAAGGAGGGAATAAAGGAAATGTTAGAGAAAATTGTAAGGATTCCTTGTAAGCACATAATACCTATCAGATCCTCATGGGCAGTCTCGAAGACCGGACTTCCCGGTGGTCCATTTCAATAAACGATCACCGGCAGGTCAGGAAGGTCCATTCTCTGCCTGGCTAAACATTCCTCTTACTCTTCTTGTGCCAGTGGTAGACAGATTGCATTTTTCTGGCTGTAAATAGAAATGATTTTCACCAAATTTCTTCTCCATTTTATTATTCTGAAGAACACTCCCTGGCCATTTGCTCTCACCTCATTGTTCTACTTGATCTCTTTCTCCAACTTTTCTCCTTGTCCACTAGAATACATGAGAAGGCAGCAGGGAGGGACATGTGTGGGTGCATAGACCCCCAAACACCAATTGGGAACCCTTTTTTATAGTGTGGAATCAAAATACCTCTTAAGAGCGGCCTCCCAAGGCAGCATAGACACCATCTCTCACATGAGCAGAAAATAAACCGAAGAGCGCTGATGACAATTTTGCATGCAAATTGGTTAGTGGAGCTGGAGCCGTTCAACTCATGTGCACCATTTTCTATTTCCATGCACCAATTTGGGAGTTTGCGCATGAATGCGGTAATTGTTCATGCAAAGCTGAAAATGCAGGTGTGGAAGCCTTTTTTAGAGTACTAGAACTGTCTGGTTCTGTTCTCATTTGGCTGAGTTTTGTTCATTCTTTTGTGATGTCATACATGGAAGAATATTATTCATTAAAATGCATTTTCAATATGTGGAACTTTTTGTAAGCTTCGGAAATGGTTTATGTAACTGTAGCACTGAGTATGTGGAATGTCTCCACTACAGCGAGAAAAAGGAAAAGCCACTGATGGAAATTTGCTGTTGTGTCTCGTGGGTAGTGCCTTTGAACAAACGAATGGGCTTCTCCTGTGGGTAGAGGTTGTGCTAAGCCCCCACAGTGTGGAATTTATACTGTCATAAACCTCTTGAAACTAGTCTTGCACATGGTGAGTTTTTATGCTTTCCAACAGTGTCCACAGTGAATTATTTCATACTATTCAGAAAATTTAAAAAATTCTCCCAAGTAAAGACTTTATTGATAAGCCAATGTAACATTTGGTTATAGAGTTGAGACCCTGATTAATTACTCAGGAGAAAAAAAAAACCTGATAATATTATTTCATGTCTTGTATAGATGCCAAACTGAAGTGCGCACCCACCCTTGCATACCATGCTTCTTGGGAAATTTCTCATTTCCATTTTCTGCTGTTTGAGGTTAAGATTCCCAGTCATTTCTTGTATACAAGCATGTTCTTTGTCCTGTCATTATTTGGTTATCTCTACAAACTGAAATTGTTAAGTTCTTCCTTTGCTTTCCTTGTCATATCAACCTTTGATTTTTTCTAGTGGCATGTTTGTGAAATATTCTGACTCTTAGAAGTTCCTTTTTCCTTTTTGCTGCTCTCATATATTGTGCTCACACCAGCGGGGACAGAGAAAGGACAGATGGTGAAATGGAGGTGAGGTGTTCTTTCTCTGTGTTGGAGCTGAAGTGTAGGTTGAGTGGGAGATGCAACTGACGCTGTTGTTTAAAAAAGGCTTTCTGGAGATGAGAGAAGCTGATGGTTGCATGACAACGTGAATGTACCTAATGCTACTTATAAAGGGTTAAAACAGTAAAATTTTGTGTTACGTATTATATATTTTACCACAATTTACAAAAAAGGTTTTTCCACGTTTCCTCTGAATTTTATACTGGCTGACAGTTTTTTTTCCATCTTGGTCTTGTGGCTAACCTACTTGGGGTCCCAGAGAGTGTGGAGACCTCAGGGCTCATCATCCTCCAGAGTGACTGTAGGTAGCCGTTTGCAATGGACTTTCTTTGATGGAAAAGGCGCTGATGCAGTCATGATGTGGGCTGTGGCCTCATGGGAGAATCTCTTCATTTAACGATGGCTGTTAATGAGCCTTCCCCAGGCACTCTCAGGTTGGCCAGCTTGTTGGTGAAGAAACCCAGCGTGGGGTCTGGCCTGGTGGAACTTATTTAGTGGGGAAGACAAGGGAAAAAAAAGTCAATGAATAATTTGTATAATTAAGAGATGTGATAGATGCTGTGAAACAAATGATTGGTAAGTAATGATCTAGAACAGCACTGTCCAATGCAAATATGCTTTGGGCCACATATGTAACTACATTTTCTAGTAGTCACATTTTAAAAAGATAAAAAGAAACAAGTAAAAGTAATAATTTATTTAATCCTAATATATCCAAAATGTTGTCATTTTCAATGTTATTAATATAAAAAATTCTCAGCATGAAAAAATAGAAAATATGGAAGTCTTTGAAATTGAATGTATATTTTACACTTACAGCATATGTGGTTCAGACTAGCCAGATTTTGAGTGCTCAGTAGCCACATGTGGCTACTATCTTGTACAGCACAAGTAGAGAGCTATGAGAGAGAGAGAGAGAGAGAGAGCGAGCGTGAGGGCACGCATACGAGAGACAGGTAAACGAAGACAGAGAGAGCGAGCTGTGTGGTGTTAGCAGGGTCTCATGATTAGGTGATGTGGATAAAGAAAGCCTCCCTTTATCTCCTTTTTGTCTTTCTCTCTTCCTTAAATTTATTAGGCCCATGAAATTTAGAGGATGATCCTTGTCCTGACTTTGGCTGCTGAAAAGCTTAATAGTCTATTCCACTGTAATTATCCTCTTTTTTTTTTTTAATTTCAGCATATTATGGGGGTACAAATGTTTAGGTTACATATATTGCCTTTGCCCCACCTGAATCAGAGCTCCAGGTGTGTCCATCCCCCAGATGGATCACATTGCACCCATTAGGTGTGTATGTAATTATCCTCTTATACAGTTCTGTCTGTATTATTTGTTATTCTTAAATGAAATTATGAAAATAAGTAATAAAAAGAAGAGTTGATCTCTACTTGCCCCAGCCCCAGTTTCTACCCTCCAATTTCATGACGTTCACCTGCTAGTAGGTTTCCTTCCACACCTCCCTCGTTCCCCTACAGACCTAGACACATTTACAGGGGTTTGGTTTGGGTTTTACAAAAATGAGCACATGTAATGTGTTTCTGGCTCTACATCATGTTTTTTTCATCCTATAGTGAATATCCTTCCAGGTCAGAGCTATGACTCCAACTTGTTGAACTCAAATAAAATATAGAGAGAAAACCTCTAAATTTAAAACATTTTGTTTGGGAAACAAAAATTGCAATTTGGGACATGCACACAGACTGGGGTCATCTTTGGTATGTCTGAAAAACAACAAAAAAAGAAGTTTGGAGATTTTATAAAAAGGAGAAATGTTCTATTTTGTCTTGAATGAAAGTTCATTGGTACAGTAGAGTTTTGGAGAGCCGGCAAGCAGTGATTGGTGACTGCCAGTGGTGGATAGAACTAGTCTTAGAGACCCAGCAGGTTGTGTATTAGATAAAACTGGTTTCAGATTACAACAGGCAGTTTCCACAGCCAGGCCTGCAGGGAATTACATTCCTGGAGCAATGTCACATGCCCAGAGTGCTTTTTTTTTTTTTATATTTTTTTTTTATTTTGGCATATTATGGGGGTACAGATTTTAAGGTTTCAATAAATGCCCCCCCTCGCACCTCAACTCTGATTTGGTTGAGTATGACAAGAATGAGCCACTTTGCGTGATGAACTTTCACAAGCTCATTTCAACATTTTCTACTTAATAGTCTATGATGTGGAAGAACTGTGTAGTGTCTTCATCCATTCTACTGCCAACAGACTGTGTCGCATGGATGTAGGGAATTAAAATGGCACTTGGTTGTTTCAGGCTTGAAAAATGCACCTTGTCCCTTCTTGTTCTGAAAGAGCTGGTGGCCTGCCTGGCTCTTAGTGGGACTTTGCAGATGGCGGGTGGGTAAGAACACGTGTGGGCTGTGAGGGCCATGTGGAGCGCCAGGTCAGAGAGTGTTTGTGGGCTTGGTACCTGCCGCACACTGGAGGCCTCCTTTACTGGGATCTTCTGCTTTCAACACACCTGTCGGAGGAGTTAGCAGAGCCATCACTCTTGTAGTTGAAACTGAGACCCCTCAAAAGCACCTTGTAACAAGGCATTACTTTTATGATGCCTTCTTTAAGAACTAGGCCACAACAGCGCTATATTTTCAGTACTGATTATTTCCATACAGTGAGGACTCAATGCCATCAATAGGTTCTTGGAAACTACCACCTCCGTCGAAATATAACGAAACCAGTTTTACCACTGGCTACTTGATACAAGAGTTCAGTTCCTACAGCGTATTTCTGGTCGCAAAAACATCAGCAAACTTTTAAAGAAAGACCAAGACACTTTTGATATTAAACATTGAAATAAATGTAAGCTATATGTATATTTAGGGAAGATTAATAAAAACGAGTAAGATCGTTATTTACCCAGTTATGACAGTTCAGGGTTGCAGGTGGCCGAAGCCTATCCCGGCAGCTCAGGACGCAGGCGGGAACCCACCCTGGACTGGACGCTACCCCATTGCAGGGCGCACTCACACTCACCCCCACGTCACTAGTGCTGGGACAGTGTAGACACGGCAGTTAACCTAATGTGCACATCTTTGGGATGTGGGAGGAGACCTGAGCACCTGGAGAAAACCCACACAGACACGGGGAGAATGTGTAAACTCCATGCAGACAGCGGCCCCTGCCTGGAAGCTAGTTTTTTTCTCATCAATGTTATGACTCAGTGATATAGAACAAAATGGCCTTGGACCTAGTGTACAAAGTCTTGAGACTTTGTCGTAGAAATCCATATACCACGAGGGTCAGCTCTCATGCTGTCATACTCAAGTAGGAAAACAACTTAAAATCCTGGTAACTAGCTGCCTCTGACTCATGATAAACTCCTTCTGGATTTGGTGTGTATGAGTTTCGTTAGCACTTTTGAATTCTTGGAGATCCTTTGTTGTCTTCCTTTATCAAAAATACTTCTAAATATATGAAATATTTTATTAATGCTCTGGGTTCAGTTTCTAGCTGGTTGCTTTTAATATTTGAGTACCCACTACTAAATCTGAGCAGCAGGGGACCTGATGTTTCTTACAAAGCCCTCTTGATGAATCTTAGCCTGCGTCTTGTCTTCTCTGACAAAATGGAGTGGCGAGATGAGCAATAATGCCATCTTCTGGGTTTGATCAATGGGTGCCGTCAGTGGGAATTATCCAGGCAATCTCTTTCCAAACACCTAGACACTGAATTTTTTTACTGTACAATGTTGTGTTTGTGTATAGGTCACTGACTACGTGTGACCCTTTGAAATGACAAGCAAACCAATAACAACTCACTGCTTTCTCTGTCCCCGTTGTCATGGCAGTCTGCGACTTTACCATCATTTGTGGTCTGGTGGCCTACATCGTAAGAATGCATTTGATGAGGCACCTGTTGCTTTGCCAATTACTCCCTGATGGACCTGCAGAATGCTTGCTTTTATATAAGCTTGAAGAAGTTCTTTTAGTCTGAGATTCCCCTGTGTGTTCATCCATGATTCAATTAAAGTATTAAGAATAGTGTTTTAGAACTCTCACAACTCAATAGCAAAAACCCAAAATAACCTGAATTTTTACATGGGCAAAGGACATGAATAGACATTTCTCCAAAGAAGGTATAAAGATGGCCCACAGGTATATGAAAGGGTAACTTGTTGACATCGCTAATCATCAGGGAGTTGCAAATCAAAACCGCAATGAGCTATCACCTCACACCTGTTAGGATGGCTACTATCAAAAAGATAAGAGAGAAATGCTGGTGAGGATGTGGAGAGAAGGCGACCCTTGCACAGTGTTGATGGGAATGTAAAGTAGTACAGCCATTATGGAAAACAGTACGGAGTTTCCTCAAAAATTAACAATAGAACTACAATATAATTCATCAATCCCACTAGTGGGTATATAGCCAAAGGAAATGAAATCAGTATGTTGAAGAAATACTGTCACTTCCATGTTCTTTGCAGCATTTTTCACAATAGCTACATGTGGAAAGAACCTAAGTTTCCATCAACAGATGAACAGATAGAGAAAAAAAAAGTGGTGTATATTCACAATGGAATATTATTCAGTCTTGAAAAGAAGGTGATCCTCCATTTGTGACAACATGGCTGAGCCCAGAGGACATTATGCTAAGTGAAGTAAGCCAGACACAGAAAGAAAAATATTGCATGATCTCACTTCTATGTGAAATAAAAAAAAAAAAATCCACAGAAACAGAGAGTAGAACAGTGGCTTGGGGGCCAGAGAGATGGGAAGATGTAGGACAAAGGGTACAAAGTTGCAGTTGTGTAGGATGAGTAAATGTAGAGATTTAATGTACAACATGAGGACTATAGTTAATAATACTGCATACTGGAAATTTGCTAAGACAGTACTCCTTTTAGGTACTCCTACCACACAAAAAAAGAAAGGTAACTGTGAGATGGTATGTCAATTTGCTTGATTGTAGCAATCACTTCGCTAAGCATGTGTATATCAAAGCAACATGTTGTATACCTTAAATACCCACAATAAAAAGTTAAAATTTAAAAAAGTATAGTGTTTTATGAAAGCATACTGGTGGTTGCTGGGGAGAGGGAAATGGGGAGTAACTGTTTAGTGGATATGGAGCTTCCTTTTGGGGTGAAGATGTTTGAATACTAGATGGAATTGATGGTTACACAACATTATGAATGTACAAAATGCCACTGACTTGTCCACTTTAAAATGGTTAGTTTTGTGTTATGGGAATTTCACTTTAAATTAAAAAAAAAATACTTTAATGAGTGTGGTCTCCTGAGCCTGGAAATGTTTCTGGTTGTTTTTGTTTGTTTGTTTGTTTGTTTTTAATTTTCAGAAACATGAATTGGTTTAATCAGAAAGTGACAGAAATCTAAATTTTAAAAGCCCTAAAATAAAAGTTTTAACTCGTCCCACAGATTTAGAAATGATACATACAGAAGACATGGGCCGAAAATATTATTTAAAAGGTTGAATTCCTATTTCTTACCTGTATAAATGAAAAGCCCCACATTGAAAAGTGATTGATTTTAGTGTTTTGCTAAATTGGATCTACTGCAAAGCCCAGGCAGATTGATGTTATAGCAATAGCAGTCTTGAAGGAACTTAAAAAAAGAAAAAAAGAAAAGAAAAAAGAGACAAGCTTTGGTTGAGGGGTGTTACTGTGAGCTTCACCTGTGAGGAGATTACCCGAGGGAGCTGGTGTCTCTCTGTCGCACTCCTTCGTATTGACAGATCCATTAGCGGATGTAATTAGAAAAGCAAAGTCGGACTCTGAATAATTAGGTTAAAGTCACAAATGATTGCTGGTCAAAATAATGGAAGCTGTTGCAGTTCAGCCTGCTATTTCCTGCTTTATGGAGCCGAGTGTAGCGCGCAGTTGCTGTATGCAATGGCTTCTTTCTTGTGTTGGATGCTGGTGCTTTCCCAGTAATAAAGTTTGAAATGGCGAAGGCATGGCTTTGGCTCTCCTGCAGCCGAATTAAGGGCTTCGTTTCCAGGGAATGGATAGGGCTGCAGAATGTTTTTGCTAAACAGAACATAGTCATAGCAAAAACCAAATTTACTTTATCCCAGGAGTGTTCAGAAATGTGTGGTTTTGTGGATTATGTTTCTCTCCTGTGCTTTCATAACTTTCATTTTTTTTTTTTTTACTCTTGGAATAATGGTTTGTTTATTTATATGGAGTTATTTTCTGAGAGAAAAACAAAGCATTTCTTTCAAAAAACCTTGGGACTCCAGTGCCACTCAAAATACCTTTTCATAATAGTCTCTATATTTTGATTTTAGAAAAAAGCCTGTTATGAGTCAGGAGAAAAAAATTAGATTTCCAAAAGATTTAAAATATAATCATGTGGTTCTAAACTCTTTGTTCATCTTAATGCCAATATAGAAGAGGGGGGAATTTAGGAAATAGTGTCCCTGAAGCCATTGATGGAAATCAGGGGAGTGTGGGAATGGGCGGAGCTGCAGGCGGGTCAGTGCTAACGACTGTGGCCCAGTGTGCCCAGGCCGGGGCGGGAAGGAGCATGGGGTGTACATGCCCCACATTTGTCAAAGGCCCCACCTAGGCTCCACAGCCTGACAGGTCTTGGCTTTGGCCTCACAGGGTTGAAAATAAAACTGCAAGAACTTGCCAGTTTAAAATATTAGGAGAATTAACATTTCTGACTTCTTGCAAGTAAGAATTAGAAGTTCTGGCACCACTGGGCCCACAGGCCCCTCGGCAGTCACGAGGCTAGGAGGTCAAAGCACTGTCCCCGTGGATGGGGTGGGGCTTCAGTGTTCATGGCTCTTTCCCTGGCTGTGTTTACTCTATCTACCTGGCCACCTGGGGCCCCGGTTCCTGGCCTTGGGATTAGCACCGGGCCTTCCAACACGCCAAGAGATGAGACGCAGCCCCTGCCAGGTGGGGAGGAGCCCCAGAGAACTGTCCTGTGTACTTTGTCCTGTGACCAAGCCCCATCGTGGGGTGAAGGGGCAGCCTCGTGGGAGCATAGCGGGCATCCAGGCTGACCGAGGTTTGCAGTCTGACCTCTGTAGATGAAGACTAGGTAATGTGACAGATTAGAAAGTGGAGAGAAAAGTGTGATGGGCCCTAGCTCTGAGCAGGCTGGGTGTTTCCTCCCGCAGAAGGGTAGCCATGGCTAAGACAGCCGCATCAACGTCTCTCATCTCCAGAATATGACGTTGTAATTAGAAATTTTAACCCATGATGAGGTGTGGCTCATGTGGTTCAGTCCTAAAGTGGAGTCCTGGTCAAAGGCCAGAAAGCCAGAGTAACTTCAGAATAACTCACACCGTGTCCTTGTGGCTGTCCTCTGGGATGAAGGGGACCCATTGTCCCCAGCGATCCTCCTTAAAGCATCCCTTTTTTCCCACCATCGTGCAGGCAGCTCTTCCCCTGAACTCCCCTGGGAGGCTCTCCATGTTTCTGGGAGTGATTAGAACAGCGAAATCCCCCCACTTAGTGCCTGGGCTGGCGGAACGCTGGGACCTTGGGCAGCAGTGTCTTCTTGCTTCTCTTTCATCCCCCCCCACCCCCATGTGTGGTGAGTCCTTATTCCCACGTGGGCTCTGCTCTTGGGTAACTTTCAGTTCACATTGAAAACACTTATTGTATTATCTGGTGTCACTTTTTAGTTAGAAACTGGTACCTTAGCCTCCAAATTGAAAGAATAAAATTACTGCCTTCTAAAGTTTGAAGCTCCTTTTGCAATTGCCTGTCCAGAGTCCTCATTTTGTAAATCAGGGACCCAAGAGATGGGGAGGAACTTATATGGCTCGCCCAAGGTTATGTAATTTGTAAACGAAATCAGGCAACTATTACAAAACAAAATAGTAGAGAGGTTACACTGGTGGGCAGGGTGAGAAACAGGCTACAACTGGTATGTCCCTCCAAACAGATAAATCATCGCTTTGTTTATTTTTCTAGTAATAACATTAGGCGATTGGTCACTTCATAAGAACTAGATTTTTTTTTGTTTTTGTATTTTTAAGGTTAAGGTTCAAATAGAATCATGAAATTAAGGCCTTTAATCATATTTACAATAGGAGCCTGTTTTGTTTTTTATTGCTTTGAGAGTGTTGAGATTCATTTTTATTTGTTTTTTTAACCACGAAGCTAAACTTATTTTGACAGCATGCATGCCAAAAATTAAAGCCATAAAATTGCTTAGTTTTGACAGGAGATACAAGCTTTAGATTTTAAGATAAAAATTTTAAAGGTAATATGTTTTATTCAGGAAGCATTCAACTGTGAAGCAGTTGATTTGTATTTCTCGTGTACTGATTTGGAGTGTGGAGGTTAAGGGGTGTGGGTGGTGATGGAGAACAGTCTAGTGGCCCTAGCACTATATTGTCGTCACCATCCCAAGATGACCAGCCCCCTGGCCAGGCACCTGTCCACCACTGCCAGGGCCGCTGACCGTACTTGCTTTGGGCTCTGTGGGTTACACACATCAGCCCATCTGATCCTCATGAGCACTCTGTGAAGGAAGACAGGCTGCTGTGTTATCTCCGCTTTATACCAGGAAACTGCATGCTCACATGCCTGAGGGTAACAGCCAGTGAGGAGCGCAGCTGATATTAGAATCCTGTCTTCTAAACACATTGACTGCTTTTATTTTTTTTTTATTCTAGTACGACGATGCATAAGAGGAAACCTATCTTATATAAATTATCCAAATTGTAGTAAAGGCTTATTTTATTATAGCAGGAAGAGTTTGAAAAACTTAATATTGAACTGTAGAGGCTGGCTGAGTGTGAGGTCTCATATTTGATGACTCGCAGATGATCTTTGGATACAGTTTGATCAAAGAAGAAGGGATCTCGGTGCCGCATAGGATTTTTAGGTTTGATCGATAATGTGCAATTGCCCTCCTACCAAAAGTCCATTCAGTTTTTCAACTAAAACATGCATTGTCTCTGCCACATGTGGTTTCACCCTTTTGGTTCAGTAGCTCCGTTGTCTCTTGACAGCTAAGGAAGCCTGCGCCTGCTTCTGGTTTCCATAAAGCCCACGCCTAGCAACTGCAGGGCCTGGGACTAGAGCACAAAGGGAGACCTTGGGCCCGAATTAAGGTGAGGGGAATGAGGCAACATTTTAAATAAAGACAAGCTCAGTAACAGTGCTGAGTGAGCCATATTAGAGCTTGAAGCGAAAGGAAAAATCAATAATACTGATCTTGGTTTCATTGAAAAAATTTGATGCTATGTTCATCATGAGTATTTTTGCTTTATTTTTTATTTTTTAACATTGCATTAAATATTTATCTTGATCTCTGAATTTTTGGTGCTCCCTTAAATTTTGCAGCAGTGGTGAGTGTCTCCTTACTCCCCTCACCCTCGTCTCACCCCTGCCTTGGGCCCAGGGTGAAGGCACCGCCCACCCTCCCTGCAGACCGGGGAGAAGCCTGAGCAGCTTCGAGAGCCAGCCCGGGATTGGCAGGGCAGGGAGCTCCAGGGCCTGGGCTGTGTGAGGTTGGGTGCGGGTCCCTGGTGGGCACATGTGCTTGGCTCAGATCCCTTGCACGTGGAGAGGGGAGTGATTGGAGGAGGCCGAAGCAGAGCTCTGCAGAGCTGGTGAATCTCCAAGAGGGGTTGTGGAGACACAGATGGCTCAGATTCTGACTTGGTGAGTCTGGGGTAGGGCCCAAGATTCTCCATTTCTGACGAGTTCCCAGGTGCTGCTGCTGCTGGCCCATGGTGCTGGATCAGAACCCTTGCTCTGAAGCTCAGGGTGCAGAGTCCGAGTTCTTCTTGCCTGGGTCTTAGGAGCTGCTGTGAGACCCCTTGACAGGTTTCCGTACCGGGGGAACTCAGAGGGGCTCAGCATTCTTTACTAGACTTGACTTTGGATTTGTCTATCTAGCAGCATATCCAGAATGAACCTTTCAAAGGAAAGAGTGCATATTTTCTGCTCTCCTGGCCAGTCTTTTATTTGTCACCATTATTAATGGCGCTTTAGGATTCCAGGATGCTGAATGCTTGCTTTAGAGTGAATCATTGCTATAGATTTGTTTTTTTCCTGTAAATTTCTTGTGTGATGTATGGAATTGAGAGCTACAGTTCTGATGTTATGTGGTATTTATCGTTAAGTACCCCTAGATTTTGTTTATAAATTTGTTTTAAAAAATAACAAATTATTTTTTAAAAAATACATTAATAACTTTTAAATATATATACAGAAGAAAATAAAAATGTCTCATAAATCCTCCATCCAAACAATCCCTGTTGAAGGCAATAGTATTGAAAGTATAAAATAAGGATGACCTTTCCACCCTTTCCTCCCTTCTCTAGTCCCTCTCTTCAGTTTTGATGTTTTTGTGATTTCTTCCAGAAAAAATATTTTTATTTATGTCTATGTCTGTCCATCCTTCCAACTTTTTTTAAATGCAAGAGTGACCATACCATTAACACTGTTAGGCATTTTTTCTTTTTTTAACTTAGCAATGTGTCTTGGGCAGATTTCTTTATCAGGACTTAACAGATTTACTTTAATCTTCTTAATGGTTCATAGGATTCATCATAGGGATGTCCGAGTATTTAGTCTTCCAGTGAAGAAGTCTTTGGTTCCAAGAACAACCTTTTAGTAAATATCTTTCTCCATATATCTTGAAAGACAGTTATGAGTCCAGCCACCAGAATAATACCAGTAGCAAGGTTGCTGGACAAAGGGTGTGTGTGTTTTTATAATTGAAGGCAAACACTCCCTGCCCTCCAGAAAGGTTTCTCCTAACAACTGTGATGGGAGTGCCTGTTTACCCAACACCCTGGCCCACAAATGGATATTATAGAAGTTAAAAAAAGAAAATCTATTATTCTTGTAGCAATAAAATATAAAATAACTAGGAATAAGCTTAATAAATTTGTAATATCTATGTGAAGCAAACTTTAATATGCTCCCAAGGGACCCAAAAGAAGAATAAATCAAAGTTATGCCATGTTCTTCTTGGTGATGAACTTGCAGCATGGTGAAAATATTCTCCCTTAGTTAAGCCATACTTTGAACATGAGCCAATAAAAATATTAAGACAATTTTTGGGAGAAAGGGAAATTTGATGAGCTGCTTTTTGAAGATCATTTAGAAAAACAAATTAGGCAGGAAGATTCAAAAAATAGACAGGAATATTGGAAGATTCAGGAAATAGCCTAACCCAATATTAAAGCATAATATGACTAAAATTGTTCAAAGAGGTATGTAAGATCAATGGATCACAGTCATAAACTTAAATATATTCAGAAGTGGAATATATGATAAAGGTGACATCTCAAATGAATGAGGAAAAATGGATAAACCTCGGGGGAAATGTTGAATTCACCCTGCATACTTTACATGGGGATAAATTCCAAATATATGAAAGATTTACATGCAAAAATGAAATAAGTATGACAAGAAGTCACAGGAGAATTGTTTTTTATAATCCCAGGTCTTGCTGCCATGACATATAACTTAGAAGCCATTGAAAGTAAGATTGATAAATTCAACTTCATATCAAAAATTCTTCATGGTAAAACCACCTTATGCAAAGTCCAAAGGCACACAAATTGAGGGAAGATATTTGCAACCGGTATCACAAATAAGAACTGAATTTCCTAATATATAAAGAGTTTTTACAAACCAATAGAAAAAAGGAGTAGAAACCCAATAGAAAACTATACAAAGATTATGCACAATTCACAGAAAAGGAAACACAGCGTTAAATATTGTAATGTTTAATTATAAAAATACAAATTACATAATAAGAGAAATAGAAATTACCACCTCACAGGGATCACTTTTTTTAACCATGAAAATAGCCAAGGCATGGGAAGAGAAACACCTTTATGTATCACTAATGGTAGGTAAGTTAGTTATGTTTATTTGAAAAATTACAATGCATATATCTTTAATCCCATAATTCCACATGTAAGAATTTATCTTTTATATGTATTATATGTGCACATGTGAAATACATGTAGGAATGACATTTTTCCTTAAAGCATTATAACAGCAAAAGTTTTCATAATCTATGGTGTGTCACAAAATGGATCTGTAAAAAAGAACAAGGAAGAGCTCTGTGTACTGCTATGGAATGGTCTCTGAGAAAGAGTAAAAGTGTTAATTGATAAAAATTGATAAAAATTGATAAAAAGCCAGGTATATAATCTTACACTGCCATTTGTGTAAAAGGGGAGGGAGAGGTATAGGCCTA
This sequence comes from Microcebus murinus, assembly GCF_040939455.1. Classification (NCBI taxonomy): domain Eukaryota; kingdom Metazoa; phylum Chordata; class Mammalia; order Primates; family Cheirogaleidae; genus Microcebus; species Microcebus murinus. The sequence continues at coordinate 126,182,916 of NC_134104.1, read as the reverse complement.
TTTATGTGAGTATGAATTCACTGATTGTTAACGCATACACAAAAAAATAAATAAAGTTGATTGCCTCTAGAGGAAAAAACCTAGGAGCCTGAGGGGCTAGGGCTGGGATGTAGATTTTTCTCTGAATATACATTTCTCCCTTTTTTCTTTTTAACCTTTTTTGCCCTTCTTAAAAATAAGTAAATTTAAAATCCAAATTTAAAAATAATTCAATAGGTAAAAAATTACCTTTCTTGATTTGTGTAGTTCTAGTGTTAAGTTAATGTGAGTGTCTTTTCAAATATTGATTAACCTTTTACATTTTTAAGGCAATTTTCTGTTCATACATTTTGTCTGATTTTCTGTTTTTTGAGGGGGGAGGGAGTAGCTTCTTTGCAAATTGAGGAAATTAGCTCTTTGTCTTAAGTGTCACAGAAATTTTGTTCCAGTTTGTCTTTTGACTTTGTTTACGCTGCTTTTTGCCACCTGGCATTTTTATATCTTATTTACATGTGGTCCTTTTCTTCTTCTTTCCCTCTTCTCTCCTCCCCTTTCTTTTTCTCTTTCTTTCTTTCTTTCTTTCTTTCTTTCTTTCTTTCTTTCTTTCTTTCTTTCTTTCTTTCTTTCTTTCCTTCCTTCCTTCCTTCCTTCCTTCCTTCCTTCCTTCCTTCCTTCCTTCCTTCCTTCTTTCTTTCTTTGTTTCTTTCTTTCTTTCGAGGGGGTAGAAATGACTTTTTGATTGTGATCACTGAGAAGACTGACTCTAGATTGAAGACATTCAATTATTTATGCCCTTGGATGAGTTGGAAAATGACCGTCCGCTTATAAAGTCTCTTTGTAGACAGTAAAGATGGGAACACATACATATTTAGCAAGAGATGACCTAGAGGCCCCTCCCCTAGCGCAAAGAAGAGGGACCTGGGTGGGGTTCGAGGGTGGTTTTGATGGGTCTCTGATGAGCCTCTCCTCTCTCCTCTGCAGCCGAGCTCCCGCGGTCCTCAGCGGTGCGGCTGGCCTCCCTGCGCGACCTGCCCGCCCAGCTCCTGGAGCTGTACCAGCAGGGCTTTTCGCTGGCGGCCCTGCACCCCTTCGTGCAGCCCACTTACCAGCAGGAGAAGACGCCCCTCCAGCACATCTTTAGAGCCATCCTGATCAAGAAAACCGACAGGTAAGGCCTCCGTGGATGAATGGTCAGCATCACGCAGTGGCTAAGGTGTGTCGGATGGAGGATGGGGTGGGGGGAGGATGGGGGGGAGGGTGGAGGTTAAAATTTGCATGCTGTTCTCAGGGCCTCTGTCCTCTGACAGCTACAGCAAAATATTAGACAACCAGAGAGAAGCTTCCTAATGTCTCTCGATGAAAAGCAAATGCCATGTCCAACTACAAGTAGAGAGTTCTATTTTACATCCTTTCTCTTCTTTAGTTTATTGGATTAAACTCAGCTGGAAAAACACCTCCTTGGAAAAAAAATGTGCTCCCAGAATAATGCAGCTAGTAAAAGTAACTTTTTGACTTTGGCCAGAAAGCTCAGCAATTTTCTTAAAGGTTGTATGCAAACTTAATGTCTTTTCCCAAATTCTAGAAGCACTTTAAAATTTTGAACCCACCATAAATTCTGTCAATCAGAAAACCCCATCCAAATCAAATGCTATAATTGGTTTGGTCATGATAAAGATTTTTGAGGCTTTCCTAGTTGAATGCTTACTACTACTATATTTCGATTGGGCCTACTTAGGAAAAGAGAGGTGGGGTTGGTCTTTCAAAAGAAGCAATATTATTATTATTAAGACAGGTTTCACTCTGTTGCCCAGGCTAGCGTGCAATGGTATTATCATAGCTCATTGCAACCTCCATCTCCTGGGCTCAAGTGATCCTCCTGCCTCAGCCTCCCCAGCTCTCCCATAGCTGGGACTACAGGTGTGTGCAACCACACCTGACTGATCTTTCTATTTTTTTTTTTTTTTGTAGAGATGGGGTCTTCCTCTTGCTCAGGCTGGTCTCGAACTCCTGATGTCCCCCAAAGTGCTAGGATTATAGGTGTGAGCCACCATGCCCAGCCTGAAGCAATATAGTTAAAATAATTTTTTAAAACAATGAGAATGGGATGGAGAAGTGCAATATGTTTTTGCTGCTTTCATAAAAATAAACATTAAAATGAAGTCTGGGAAAGGAAATCCGATTTGTCTTTTGGCCAACTATCATAGAAGGAATAACAACATGTGCCACATTTGAAAGAGAGGAAAAGAGCGCAGGGCGACTGCTCCTCTTTCTCTTTTTAGAAGTCACTTTGCAGGAAGACAAAGTGTTAGGCTGGTGTGCTCACAAGGGACAGCTGTGGGGCATGAGGTTGCGTGACTGAGACTGACTTTTCTTTCCTTTATTTCTTCATGGTTGGTCAAACGCTGGGGCTCTTAGTCTGCGTTGACATGCATTAGAATTTGAAGTGAAAGGTGGCGCGTGTCTTTGCTCAAGTCCAGAATTAACATGGTTTTGGTAGGGTGAAACTTTTCTCAGTGTCTGCCTTTTATGCATATTGTTTCTCTGTGTTGATTGGCTGTGGGTCAGTATCTGGGCCAGTCCCAAGAGGAAACTGTTGCTGTGGTGCTTTTAAGTTACAACCGGCACGTAGGATATACGTTACGATGGTAGCTCACATTTATTGAGCACTCACTGCATACCAGGCTTTGTACACAGTGCCAATGATAAGTATCATTTTATCCTTAGCATCAGCCTGTGAAATAAGTGTTATGTTTATTTCCATGTTAAAGGTGAGGAAACTGAGGCACAGACGTTGGGTTGTCAAGGTCACACAGATGGCAGCGAGCAGAGCTTTGACTTGGTCTCAGGAAGGCTGACTCCATTGCTTGTATTTTTAACCCTGGCATGAAGCACTTGCTGTGTTCTGTAGCCACAGTTCTTTGGAGAGCCCTTTTATGAAAAAAAGTGGAGGAGAGGGTATCTTTGATCTTAGTTGAGGTAGTACTTTCACTGCTCAACCTTTCCACATTTTACCTCTCAACAGTCTTCCAATAAGTCAGAATTTCAAAAAGAAAAAAAAATAAAACTGACTTACCATGTGCTGTCTAAATGGCATAAGGCATCCACCGGGCTCCCGTGCTTCTATTCTGCAGATTGTTCTTTTGGTCTTTGTGTTTAGAGGAGGCCAGGCCACTTGGGTCAGATCACAAAACATCTGAGCACAGGGCTTGACATGAACTTGACTCAAAAAGTGAAGATATGCCTTTTTTCTCCCCCTGCTATGGAACAACTCTTCTCAAACTTAAATGTGTCTATGAATCCTGCAGGGATGTTGTTAAAGAGCGGAGTCTGATTGGGCAGGTGTCGGGGAAGGCCTGGGACTCTGCATTTTTAACATTTTCCTGCCTGAGGCAGACACTGCTATTTCGTGGACCACACTTTGAGTAACAAGGGTGTAGAGGACCTAATTCTTGTCTGGCTCCGTGCCTGGCACTCAGCATGTTGGAGATTGCTATTTTACTCCCAGGGAGAGCTTTAAGTACCAGGAATGGTGAGAAAGAACACAGGACTCCTGGTTGGAAGGCCTGTTTCTAGGCTCACTTGGCTACTAGGAAGTGCAGTTGGGCCTGGGGGGAAACATCATTGGATTTTTCTGTGTTGGTACAGGGAGGGTTTGGGACAGTGAGGGGTTGGGACTCCATGGACTACTTGATTTGCAAGGCCCCTACCAACTCTGTAAGCTACTGATGGGACGAGATGGGCGAGGAAGCTCCTCTTCAGGAATAAGAACCTCCACTTTGGGGACTAGACCATTCCAAGCCAGCAGTGGAGTTGGGACGTTAAATCGGAGTTCTTTACTTGTTCTTTGGACAGGGAGTGAGTGAATGGACCTACTTTCCAGAAGAGAGAAAATGAGTAAAGCTATTGAGAACCATGAGACAGTGACGTGCAGGAGAGTTTTCAAGAAAGGGAAGATGGCAGTCCCTTTGGGATTGAGTTCACCCTGGTCCAGACAGCATGAGCTCCCTGCCTCATGTCTTTAATGAACATTCTGACTCTTTGATAAGCAGACACAGAGAAACTCCTCAACTTAACTTTGTGTTGGGTCTTTCAAACTGCTTTTTTTTTTTTTTTTGGTAAAGAAAGCTGCAAAAGCTTGGTAATTTATCATGTAAAATGAGGCAAAAATGACCAAGAGACTCTCTCCCCACTTCCCTCCCCAGTAGATTGGGTGTGGGGGATGGTAGCTGGAAGCAAGGTCATGATAAAATATAATTTTAAAGTACAGGTATTTTCTCTCCTAGCAAATTCAATAACCATATCTTGTTGTATCATGAGGAAAAAATCCCCATGCTCTTGAAACTAAACAAACAAAAAACCCCGCAACTTTTTCTTTATCATTAGGGAGTTCCAGTAGTAAAAATAAAACAAAGGAAACCTTATGTAATTAATTTTTAATAGGACAGTTAAAGTGGTGTTTTTTCATAAAGTCTGCCAAAGTTCTGACAGCTATAGATGCTATTAAGAGAAATGACTTAGCTTTTATAAAGGAAGTAAGTGCCTGGTTAATATTTTTCATGTAAAGCACATTGGGAGAGCTGTAGATACACTTTCTAGATTACTGTCTGTACAAATGAAGTTCATTAGCAAGACTCACCATGGGACAACTGCTTGAAACTTGAATATCAACTTAATGTGTTGCAAAGGTGAACATAAAGTTTTTAGCCAATAACTGGACTTTGGGGTATGCAGAAAAACCAGGAAAAAGAACAGAACCATTCAATCCTGTATTTATTTACTCATTCATTCGTTTATTCACGAACATTTGCTGAGCTTGTACTTTTTTAAAGGTATTGTGCTAGGAGCTCTGCTTGTAGGCCGGTAGGGAGCACAGGTACAGGGTTCCATGGGACATGGAGCCTGCCCTTCAGGTATTGACAGTCCAACAGAAAATAGCATATGTACCTTACGCTATGGGAGCTTGAAAAAGGAGATGTCACTTCCCACTAGAAAATAAACCAGGGAAATGTTTCAGGAGGAAGTAGCATTTTAGCTGGGGCCTGATTTCTTTTGGGAAAACATAGGCGTACTGAGCATGAGGTGGGAAGAGTTTATTTAAGTCTTATAACGAAATGTTTTCTAGTGGTGTTTGAGTAATTTGCGAGCATCGTTGACAGCCTGAATTATTAATGAGTCTTTCCAAAAGCAGTACTCACTACAGTAACATTCCTCTGAGCTCTCTACCATTTTGACAAATTTAACTTAAATCCATGAAAAATTACCTGATCTTTTTCTTTTGAAAATTCTAATAACTGCCATTTCATTTTAAGATGGCAGGGAAAACCACACATCTAACTGTAAACTCTTCTTGATTCTAAGTACATTGAATTTAGTCAAAGTCAGTTAGGATGAATAGCTGAATATGAAATACTTAGCGAATAAGAGAGAGTTTGTACTTCCCCTTTCTCAACTCTTTCTTTGGAGCACTCAGTGATTGTGAATAGGCAGTATAGTTGCATTCACTCTGAATTCTAAGTACAGTTAAGTGATCCTTCATTCATGGAGGGTAGTTTTCCTTAGAATGAATTGCCAAAGATCTCAAAACTTGATAGCTGAGAGAAGTCAGTCATTAAAATGTCACTTCTGATGTTTCGGCAGTGTGGGTTTAATCTCGGTCATTTTATGGTTGTACATGTAAGTACAGAACAACAATACATGGTGCTGGCCATTTTTCAGCTGTTGAATTGTTGTTCACACATGGAGCTAGGGTGTTATTAATGTGTTTTTCATCACTAATGGGTTGAAACCGTTTGGGTACAGCTCCCCTGGAGTAACACCTTATTGGCACAGGAACCAGGACACTGGGCAGCTCTGTGGACGTTTATCAGGCATGTTTTGGCCTAGGATTGAGGGGGCCCTTGGAGGAGCTACAGTTAATGCAGGGGATGCAATTATAACACTCTTGTGCCCGAAGATAGAAAATGTATATAATCAAAATTGCTCTTGAAAATCTTAAGTACCCATGAAATGTATTTGTAATGTATTAATAGTACCACAGTTTCTCTCTACCCAACCAATGTGTGTCTTCTTTCAAGGCTGGATCAGCTTGCTGTTTCCAACAGTGAACTCCATGGGGTGCTCAGTTGGTTCCAGTCTATAGTAAATGCTCATTAGAATCTCGCCTAGGGTGGTGAGGTGCTTGCATCTTGCGGGGCATTTGTGGAGACTGAGATTGAGTGAACAAGAACCCACATCTCCTTCTCAAGTCCGTCCTGGGACACATCTGCCTATTGGGTAGAATAAGTGGCATAAACGTGCCTCCCTTTTAGTTGGATTTTTCTAAGATAAATATGTATGTAATTTTACTATGCAAAGATGACTTTAAGGAACTCCTAAATCTCAGGAAACTTATCTGTCTACTGCAGGGCTATAAAATATATATGCAAATTATGTAGCTAAGTCTTTAGGTCTTGGTTTGCATCTGTAACCCAGAATTTGTTGACAGGGGTGCTTTAGAAAAAAGAGGATCCTTGGCTCTCATGTGCTCTGGGTTTGGGATGATGGGTAGATTTGAACAGGGAGAGGAGTGAGAGGGGCCTTCTAGGCAAGGAGACTGGCTGTGGAGAGTCTGAGCCTGGAAGAGCAGACCACGGGCAATGAGGAGTAGCTGGAGCACAAGACCCAGAGGGGAACGGTGGGAGGACAGACGTAAGAAACCTGGGGCTGGGTACGAGGTCGTGGGAGACTGTGTATGAAGTCGTGATAAGCCCATGAGGACTGGGTCCACTTCTCCATCTGCTGATTTAGCCAAAGGTGCTGAGGTTCTCGTTCTAGATCAGATTCCTCCAGTGATTCTTAGAAGAGATGCAATGGGTTGCTGAGAGCTACAGTGAGTTGCTTTGTTCCAAATTGACCATATGCTTGGTGTCTGAGAAATTGTTTCTCTTAGACCCTATCAGCAAGCTACACTCCCAAGTACTTACGGGCAGCAGAATGAGTCAGCTCTGGCCACCCAGGGTCAAGTGATACAGAGAGAGACAATTCTTTTGGCTTTTGGCTGTTTTATTTCCAGGAAAGAAAATCTCAGAGAGTGCTCGGTCATTACCCTTTGTTTCCTCTCTTGGGGCCCAGAATCTAAAATCCTGAAGACTCTGCTTTTATTCTAAGACAGGGCTTACAACAAATTCAAGATGCCTACTGGGGATTCCTGGGAATTGGAGAGCCAGGGGCTTAGCTCTGCCCTGTGGTTGCTAAATCTTGTACTTTTTTCAAGAAAAGCCAGAAATCTGGATTTTTATGTGGAAACTTCTCTTTCTAAAATGTTGCCTCACTTTTTCAAGATAGCATTGTATATCCCTAACCACGCCACTGGCTGCCATCTTGCAGCCTCTAAGACCCTGTGACGCTCACGTTGGTGGAGTTCATCACGTGTCCTTTGAGCTGCCAACTCTGCTGTTGACGCACGGGAATCGCTGCCCTTCTCAGCCTCTCCTGTTACTGTTTTTTTTTATATGTCTGCCCACCTCCCCTCCCCTTGCTAAATCTTCTTTCATCTTTGGATTCCCATTTGTTTGAGTGCCAGGTCTGATTAGGTATTGCTCAGTAGAATTTTCCTGAATCAAGTAGAGTAAAACCATGCCCTTGGAATGTCGCTTCGATTATTCACTAAAGGACCGTAAATTCATTAGGAGTTGGATCTGTCTTTGGTTTACATATTTACCGTACCAAAAGTGCTTCTGGATAATGCAGCCACACAGCACGGAACCCTAGTAATGGAACACACACACACACTCTCTCTATTCTTTCCTTGCCAAAATCACAGTGACTTGCCACAAGAATATATATCCATTATTTTTCACTCTTCTTTTTCTTTTTAAAAAACATCCAAAGGACGGCCTTCAAAGAAAAGGAAATCTTTGTAGACCTTAAGTGAAGTACAAATGCATTACATTGCCTTTTTTTTTTCTTTCTAGCCTATAAGATAACATGAACATTTTCTTTGGCATTTGAAAAGGGCAAAATTGGGAAAGTACAAAATTATATTGGAACCAAAAAGAAAATTCTTTTAAAAATTATAGTCGAAAGTGTCCTCTTCAAGTGGCCTCGTATCTCTTCATGTCTAATTTTTACCAATTACTTTGACACTTGGGAGAATTATAGGGCTTCTAGAAAGAGGTTTCATAATTAAGCGAAATGCACAGGGGGTGGCGGCGCCTCCCGGGGTGCGCCCTAGAAAATGCTCACACGCGAGGCCGGGGAGCAGCCCCGGAGCTCGCTGATTGCTGGGATCACACGTGGGGAAGAAAAGCAACGGTGGGCTCGGGCGATGATTGACACGTGCTACTGCCACGGGGAAGCCGCAGCCGCCGGTTTCGTCCCCAGAGCGGAAATCAAGGAAGGTGAATTCAAAGCTCTTTTCTTAAATCAGAGCGGGGAATAAGAAGCTGTTTGCTCAGCCCAGGAGTCGCTATTTTGGATCCAGATACGGGAAGGGCGCCCACTCTGCTGGCGACTGCCCCTCACCTTGTTTTCTGGCGTGGTATCATCCTCCGTCAGTTTTCTCGAGCTTCCTGAGGTGTGTAGAGGACTTGATTAGCTCTCGGGCTGCCACCGCGCCCCCCAAGGCACTGTCCAGCAGCGCCGAGACTGCCTTAATTTAGTCCTCCTATTTTCCCATCTCCCTCTGGAGTGACACCCTTTTCTGGTGTGTTGAAGCTTCAGGATTCACTGTTAATTATTGTGTTTGCACTTCCCAATCTAATATGCCGGCGTAAAGCCACATTCTCTTGGGGAAAGGGTTTTTTTTTTTTCCTCCTCCACAATCCTAAATGGCTTGCCTTGTTGCTCCTGTTCTCTTCTTCCAACCCTCGGCCCTCATCCCAGTGGAGAGAACCACAGAGACGTGCAGGAGTCCTGCGTTGTCCCTGCCCCCGTTTCCTAGCTGGCCTTGATTGCCCGTGTCTTTCCCCACATTTTATTATTTTTATTTCTGTCGTCTCTCTGAGACAGAGCATTAGCATACTAGTGATTTCCAATCTTTCCCCAGAAGTATTTGGAATGGCAGAGAATAGTGAGCAGGCACTCAAAACGCAGAAGCACAAGCACTACATTTCTTTGAAATTTCCCATTGATCTTAAAACTTATGCAAATACCACAGTGCCATGAAATGTCTGTATTTATTTTTAAATAAAACAAAGGCCTCCTCCTCCCATGTGTACATCCAATCTTTAAATAAAAATGGATTCCAGGAAGATTTATTCTGTGGCATTACAAGGTAGACTGCAGGGACGCTTGGACATGAATTTTGAGGGCTATATGCATACAGTGTAGGTAATTTCATTGCAAATACTTTTACTAAAGTGTTAAGGTTTTGTATTTATATGTCTATCTCATATTAAATTTAGGAGCTCAGACTGTCTATCTTTAAATTTTCCTGGCAAAGTCCTTTTTATCTTTGTCAATCAGAGGTAACTTAGATTTTGGGTGTTTTTCAGGCAGAAAAGATACAATGGTCATTACCAGGGATGGGTTGTGGGAAAGACTAGTACTAATTGAATTGCACATTTTTAGGTACGAATGTAGATAAATAACTGTCAGGTGTATATAAATACATTATTAGTGATTTAAATGTTCTTGGGAGTTTGATATGATTATCTCTATAATCTATCCAACTGATTTTTATCATAATTTTAATGTTTGAAAGATGGAACCATTCAACAAAGAAGCAAAAGCCATAAATATGATTTAGTGGAGTACATCGTTTCATCTGCCTCCTATTCATCCGCCACAAGTTGGAACTTAAATTGGCTACGGAGACTTTAAAAACAAAATTAATAACACATATTCATACAACACCTGTTTCTGAGGGTCTGAGAACACTTTGCTTCGTTCCTGTATGTGTTAAGTACTATAATTAATTCTTACTATGTCCTCATGATTGTTGGTTTTGTTGTTAGTATTTGCTGAAAACATTATGTGTTCAGCAGAGGTTTTACACACAACACTATTTTGTAGCTGAAAGCTGCCATTATCTCCACTTATCTCCTCTTTCTCATTTTATACCCTAGAAAATAACACTGAAGAAGTCACTAATGACTTCTCAGTACTGAAGTTTGGGGTGGGTGCATGGGAGTGTGTGGTGGGTACAGAGTTTAAGTTCCACCTGGAGACCCATGGTGCAGAAATGCCATCTTTTGGCTCACAGGCCCTGGCGCTTATAGAAGTGTCCTCACAGAAGTCTGAGAATCTTCTGGGCTTTGCAGCATCCCTAGTTCCCATGGCTACACTGTGGGACCAAAGGCCTGGCTCATCACCACACTGCTTTCAGGACATAGAGTTGCCACTGCAATGTGGAGCTTCCTGCGTGGCTCTGTTCAGCAGGCTGGCTGGGCCTTGTCAGTTTCTGCACTAACTGGTTGTGCGCAAATCATGGTTCTAGGGCCATTAGTGCATTTTCTTCTCTTTCCTAAAACCAAAATCAAAATGTATTTATTAGGTATCTGTTGTGTCTTCTAAGGTTGTAGTGGTCTTTGTTAGCAAGAATAAGGTGAACATGATCCCTTGTTCTAGGGGGGGTAATATAATGTTCTTCTATATTTAAGTCCCCAAAATTGCTACGTCAAGCAACCTGGTTCTTATTAGGTACAAAAAGCCCCCTTTTCTTGTGAAGAACATTTATATGTTTGCAGGCACTTCTTAGTATGATTTACTGGTTTTGGTAATGGCCATAATAGCTACTATTTATTTATGCTGTGGCTGGACAGAGTCCTTGTTCATTGCTTCATGTGATATATGTTATCCTTAATCCAGAAAGCCAAGATGAAGAAAATGAGCCTCAGAGTAGTGGGTTGTCCAGGTCAATCTTCGCACATTTCCTGAGTGGAGGAATCAGGATTTACGTTGACTGCTTCTAATACCACTCCTCTCTAATTTTTTAGCCATTAGGGTTAGGGTAGGGGTAGAATTTCTCAACCTTGGCACTGTTGACAGTTTGGGCCAGATAATTGTGTGTGGGGCTATCCCTGCATTATAGGATATTTTCTAGCATCCCCGATGTCCACCCACTAGATGTTGGTAGCAAGCCCCCACCCCACAGTTGTGACACAGTCTCTGTGCACACATGTACACACACACGCACACAAATGGCCAGACTGACACATCTCTCACTGTTGGTAATGGCTTTATTGGGCATAGTGTGAGATGATTAAAACATCAGTGCCCACCTATTTGGATCTGATTTGAAGAAGTTTCCAATTATCAAGAAGAATTTTTTCAAATGTGGATATATATCCATTATTGTCAACAATGAATCTCATTTCAAGTGTATATTATGCTTTAAGGTATTAGCTTATTAATAATATCAACTTATTGTGATCATTTAAAAATATTGCCTATTTCCTCCATTTCTCATCTTTTTAACTTTTGTATGTTATGTTTTGTAACATATGTAAGATGTTAGTGTAGTGGTACTCAGTTTTTTTCTGACGGTGTGTGTGATTAAAAAAATTTGCTTCTAAATCACGTTGGTGGTTCCTGAAGCAGTTAGATTCTTGCTGCTCAAAGTGTGATCGAGGGACAGCAGCACTGGCGTCACTGAAGAGCTCCCTGAACACGCACACTCTCCGGCTCTGCCCAGACCTGCCATTCCGAATCTGTATCCTAAAAAGATTCCAGATGATTTGTGTGCACATTAAAGTTTGAGAACAGAGTTAAACTGTGCTTTCCTATAACATAGCCATTAGCCATGTGGAGCCATTTAAATGTAAATGAATTAAAATGAAGTAAAATTAAAAACACAGTCCCTCAATTGCACTGGCCACATTTCATGTGTCAGTAGCAAAATGTGGGTAGTGGCTACTTTATTGGACAGTGCAGATGTAGAACATTTCCATCACCTAACTCAGAAGATGTAGGTAGGATGATCTAGAAAAGAAGGAAATAATAAGCAAATCTTAATTTGGAACATATGAATTAAATGCCGGTAAAGAAGAGACTTTCTGTCACTCAACGGGACATGGCACATGAGTGAGTCTTGTGAAGACCATTCCTGTGTAGCTATTATTGTTATTTTTGTTTGCAGATATGTAACTTTTCTGAACCAATAAATGTCAGACAGAACTACTTTTATTCAGTGTTCCCTTTGCAATAAAATATATTAATTGTGCATCACTACTACCGTGTTTTCCCAAGAATAAGACAGAGTCTTATATTTATTTTTCCTCAAGAAGACACCTAGGGCTTATTTTCAGGGGATGTGTTATTTTTTTTTAAGTATGGTACAACAATCTACATTTATTCAAATATAGTTAAGTCATCTTCTTCTGGAACATCATCATAACTCTCCAAACCCCGAATTCCATCCTGAATTTCTTGCCACTCTATTTCCTTTAGAACTATTGGCCCCAATCTCTCATGTGGAGCAATAGAGCTCTCATGGGGCAGATGAGAAGGGCTGCTCGTCTTCTTTACCACTCCATGAGGAAATGCATGGGTTGTGCAGATATGCTGCATAGCCACGCCCATCACTAGGTCTTATTTTCGGGGTAGGGCTTATATTGTGCAAATGCTTAGAAATCCTGCTAGGGCTTATTTTATGGGTAGGTCTTATTTTCGGGGAAACACAGTAATACTAGTTCTTTCTATATCTTTCAAGGTAAAGGAGTACAACCTTACAGGATTCCAGGGAAAGTGGGACCGTCCCCGTAATTCCATTCCTTGTGGCTGCTTTCCTCTTTTCTGTAGCCCAGCTTACTGGGGATTGAAATTCTTTCACAACTACATTATACAGGGAACACTGAGGTCATTATACAGGGAACACTACATTATACAGGTCAAGTTTGTGTGTTTGTTTCCCTCTTGGCCTTTTAAGGTTAAGGGTGGACTCCTCGTAATGCACGGCTACTCATTGTTTATCTACCAGGGAGCCAGTCCTGCCTGTAAGCTTCGAGATAGGATGTGGCAAGATTTCTCTAGAATAAGTAGCAGGATCAGATAGTTAGATGCCCTAGTGACATGCGCCCACTTGGCCGTGCCCAGCTCCTGAGACAGTGTGTGGTGATAGCACTATGTGCTCACCTCCCCCCATCATTTTCAGAATGTTCCCGGAGATACCAAACCCTTTTCAACAAAAGTGGTGAGTGTCTTTTGGTGAAACAGGAAGGGAAAATCAGAAGGAAGGGCAGTGTCCCATTTATGGGTTAATTCTTCTGCATCTTTCTGCTTCCTACTTCAGAACTCCCCTGACGTACTCTGTAGTTAGATGTTTTGTTTAAAGATCCATTAGGATTTGTTTATTTGACCCGCCCCCCGCGCCCCCCACCAAGTATAATATTTCTTAAGCTTTATTATTAGGGAAAACTTTTAACTCTAGCAGCCGCATTTTATTTTTGTAAATTTGGCCTCATTTTGCAAAGAGGGGTCATGAAAATTATAGGAAATATTTCCCCTGTTGTTCTGAGAGCATCTTTGGGAAGCAGCAGCTCATTCCTCTTCTTCCCATGCACCACCACTTGCAGGGACAAGAAATATCTAAAATCTCTCACCCTCCCACCCGTCCACTTCCTCTACAAATATCTTAGCTCAGCTCTCATTTCTGCTCTCCTAAAATATTCTTCCCCTCTTCCTAAGTCATACACGGTGCCACCTGCTTAATCTTCCCAAAATCTGAATTGTGGTTATCTTCTGTCTAAAGACCATTGTGAATCCCCTTAATGTCAGAATTAAGGCGAGTCCCATCCTGCTTCCCAGCCTTGTTCCCCACTGTTCTGCTTGGCCTCGGCAGATCCCTCTGTGGCAGATCCATTCTGACAGTGAGCTCTTCCGTACATCCCTCAGGCTGTGATTACTGACCCAGGGGAGTCACAGGCCCCATCACCTTCATGCACTCTTTGCCTATCTGACCTATTTTTTATTTCCATCATGTAATGCGTGTTTTTTTTCAGTTGAGATCTTTGCTAATTTTTGTTCTCAGTGCCTAGAATGTCCTTTTGTCCATTATCTCATGACTAATGTCCACAGAGCCTCAAAGACTCAGCTCACATGCTTCTTGCTTTTAAAAATTCCCCCTGATCCCTGACACTGGAAATACCTGAAGTCTCTTAGCACTTGTTTACATGAGCTTCATCTCTTCTCGTAGATTTTCAGTTTCCAGAGGCAGTATCTAACCCCATGCCTTTAATTTCTTATATGTGATCTGTAGTCAAGCTGGTGATGGATAGATGAGTGAATAAATATTAACAGATTTTTTTATTGTCGTTAGTTACACATGAGTTAATAAAACTAGGAAAAGTCTTCTTTTTCTTTCGTTGACAGATCTTTTTCCGTTCTCTTGCTCATTTCTCTCCCTATTACTTTAAAAAAACAGCCATTCTGATTATTCTCTTTGAAACTGGTGTTCTTTTTTGGGGAAGAAAATCTTAAAATTCCTTCCTGTTTCCCAGGAACAGAGAATTTGTTTCTGTCAACTGACATTTAGTCATTTTTTTTCCTGATTGGAGAAGTGCCTAGTAATCTAAGCTTGTGTTTCTCACTATTCCTTTTGATTATTTCTAAATGAAGCAAAAATAACCCTATTGATAAACTACACATTCTCTCTTCTTTTCATAACTGAAGTTTAAACTGCGCCTACTATCCTGGGAAAAAGAAGACATTGTTTAAACTCATGGTCTTTGAAGAGATCTAAGGGATTTATGAACTGAAATGAGATCTATTACATGTTTATTATTTAAAAGTAATGTGTGTGATAGTTTTAGTCACATGCTTATGTTACTTAAAAGTACAGTTTATAATAGTTTCCTGACAGGCATTTGTTTTTTAGTAGCCTCATTTCAAGTCTTCCATGAAACCAAAATGAGTATTCAACTTACTAGTTGGCTCTTTGTCAGGATTAATTTAAGGATTAACCCTTTTGCCTGTGGCGATTACCAATATTTAAAGCACTCTTAAGTGTTAGCAGTACTTGCTGCAAAAATGTCCTGTTGATGGCTTAGAAAAGTGTCATGTCCCAGCCAGGAGAGCAGAGTGAGGACCGTCTAACCTCGGTGGCCTTGGTCTTCCTGGCCAGGGAGGAGCTCTGAGGGGAGGAATCTGCCGAGTCATTGCAATGCTTTAGGGGTTAGCTATTTTGCTTATGATACAGTTAGATAATCTTTCACTCTTATCTACACCCTGGCATTCAGCCCTCTGTGACTCACATAGGAACTTTGTGTATGTAACCACAGACTAGTGGCTGAGAAGTCACAGTCCCAAAGCTTTTGGCCTATATGACATTAAAAAACATTGTTTAGAGCCAAAATTTGACAGTTATGGCCTACATAAGAACACAATTCCGTGCCTTCTTTAAAAAAAAATTATAAGATTTGGCAACCCTGTCCTGTAATTCCTAGTAATAGTTAGGATATAAACTGTCTGGTTTCTACTGATCTCGTTGTCCCCCAACACCGGAGAGACGTGGCACTTGCCATTTATCGTCATTTTTGCACTGTGACTTTGCTCACGGTGGATGGTGGACGTGAGTTTCTCTGCAACCACAGAGCTTTCAGAAATGAGAATGTGAGAGGGAGTCTGACAGCCCTCCGTGTTTGGAAAAAATATAGGAGAGTGCGTATTTCTTGGTGGACGTTCCTATGTAATTTATATGAGAACAAAGTGTCTAGATCATGTATTTTGGTTTAAAAAAAAATCCTATCCCAAGAATGGAAAAACAAGCACCAGATATATTCTCCAGCAAACTGGTATTAACTGAGTAGCAGCACCTAAGTGGACACATAGGTGCTACAGTAATAGGGTATTGGGCAGGTGGGAGGGGGGAGGGGGCGGGTATATACATACATAGTGAGTGAGATGTGCACCATCTGGGGGATGGTCATGATGGAGACTCAGACTTTTGGGGGGAGGGGGGGAAATGGGCATTTATTGAAACCTTAAAATTTGTACCCCCATAATATACCAAAATAAAAAAAAATAATTTAAAAAAAAAAAAATCCTTTACTCATTACTTGTGGGCCTTGAGTTTGCAACCTTGTTTGACCCTCTGGCCCTCCGCTGCCAGAGGAGTGACCACACCAGCCTCGGCAGACGTGACAGTTGTGACGAGTGAGCATCTCCAGGTATGTCTCTGCGTGTTGCACACAGTTTTTATTACGGTGGATGTTTGTGTAGGAGTAATGAGGTCAATGTGACACGGAGTAGGTGGTCTTTTATTAGGTTTTTAAACAACTCTGACATCTGTGGCCAGTCGTGTTGACATTAGAATTTCTTTAGCACGGGGACACAAGGGCTCTTTGCTCTCCCACCTTGCGGTTAGGAAAGGTTTGTGTACAGATGCTCAGTGTCCAAATTTACCTTTGTGTGTGTGTTTGACAAATATTTATTTATTTGTTGAACTTGTTCACATTGATTTTTGGCCCAAGTTTTAGTTAAAAGCTGTTAAAGAAATGAGGACTGTTTTGGATGACAAAAAAGTTGTGGACATGGGTAGTGATGATGATTGTGCAACATTGTGAATGTACTTAATGACACTAAAGTGTACACTTTAAAATGATTTAAAATGGCAAATATTATGTGATGTATATTTTACCATAATAAAAAATGAAAAGGAGGGAGGAAAACAAGAAGTTGGAAAGTACTTTTGAGTTTTTCTGACCAAAAGACACGTAGACCCCATCCTTAATATTTCATTTATCTCTGATCTTTTTTCTTGAAGGTTTGTTTTCTTCTTAAGAATATAGGAGTCTAAATTGCTGATCTCTATAAGTCATTCTTTCCATGTTTTCCCTTTTCTGTGGATTTGCTCAGCTATCTCCCAAGGAAAATCTCTAGGAGAGTGGCAGATAAAATGTACCCAGCCTAGGAATAATTTTCTTCTTATTATTATTTTTTGCAAGCATGAAATGAAGTTTATTGAGGAAGGACAAGATAGGTTTACAGAGCAAGAGCAAGATACAGGTTCACAGAGCAAGAGCAAGACATGACCAACGGCCCTCTCTGTAGAATGGACCCCTCGGTTGTAACAAAAGTACCGATAATTTAGTTTTAACAGAAAAGTTGCAAAGGTATTACACACACTCTTCACCATGTTTCCTTCCATCATTAATACCTTACATTACCATAGTACATTTGTCAAACTAAGAAATCAACATCACTATTTTGCTATTAATTAAACTGCAGATTTTATTTGTATTTCAGAGTTTTTCTATTAATGACCTTTTCCAGTTCCAAGATCCAGTCCAGGGTGCCACAGTGTATTCAGTTGTGATGTCATGGTGGCTTTTTAAAACTTAACCAAGCTCTGATGTCTTAGCTGCTTCTCCACTGTCTGCAGCAATCAGAACCACTCTGTTTATGTGCCTTGATAATACTATGTTGCCACACTCTAAGAATTAGAATTCATTTTGTCTTATTCATGCTTGATTTTCAGGGAATCACATCTGTGCTCAGTAATATCCTTTTATTCCTGCTTCCTTTCAGAAAATCCCTTTGGAATGATTAGAAGTAGATCTCCCTCAACTCTCCAGTGCCGTGGATAAGTGGGGGCCCCAAAATGCGAGATGGGTCAGAGTTCTGTGTAGTTAATTTTCCCCCAGGCTGTTTCTAAGAAATGACTCTGAAGTAGGATAATGATTGTTTTTTCAAGGAGCCAAGCTATTCTGCACTCAAACCAACATATTAATTTGATAATCTGCCAATTTAACAGGATAATCGTATATCAAAAGTAAACAGATTTCTTCACATCTATTTCCATAGGGTGGATTAAATGCAATTTCCCTCTTGGGATTTCAAGAGGATACGTAAACTGGAGAGAAAATTCTAAGTTAGTTAATTGAAGCAATCGCTAGGACAACATGTGCTCTTGGTTTTCTTCCTCTTCCCTGCTTACTCCTTCTTTGTCTCCTTTACTGCTTTCTTCTCTTTTCTCCCCAACCACTTCCTGGTAAAGGGTCCCAAAATTCAGCCCTTGACCCCTTCTCTATATTAATGGAGATCTCATCCAGTCTCTTTAAATACCACCTGGAAGCTGATGACCCCTAAATTTACATCTCTAGACACCATTCCTGAAGCCCACACTTGAATATACATTTGACCGTCTACCAGACATCTCCACCTGGATGTCTTCTGGATATGTCAAATCCAACATATCTGGAACTGAATTATCAGTCTTCCCACCCAGCCTGTGCCACCCAAGCCTTCCCCATCATTGTTGGGGCAGCTTCATCCATTCTCCCAGTTGCTAGGGCAAAAATCCTTGGAGTCATCCTTGTCTGCTTTCTTCCTTTCACACCCCACGATTTGTCCATGTGGAAATCTTGAAGGTTCTACCTTGAAAACGTAGCCAGAAGCTAGAACTTCTCATCACTGCTGGTATACTGTTGCCAACCCACTTTGAACCATCATCATCTTCCACCTGGACCACTGAGGTGGTCTCTTAGCTGCCCCCTACAGCCAAAGGGATCCTATTAAAATAAATCAGATCATGTCACTTCTCTGTTCAATACCCTGCAAGGACTTCTGTAATTCTGAGTAAAAGCCTCTGTCTTTACTGTGGCCTGGAAGGTCTGCATTATCTAGTCTTCTGTAGGCATCTAACTTTGTCTCCTGCACTTTGTCCTTCCTCCCGGAGCTCCGGCTGCAGAGCTTCTGTGTGTGGCCCTAGCTTGGGGCCCTCACACAGGCCGTTCCCTCGGCCTGGAGAGCTTGTGTCCTGGATATTACCGTGTCTGACCCCTCACCTCCTGTAAGTCTTTGGAACACCACATCTCACCTTCTAAATGAGGCCGTCCTGACCGCCCTCATTAAAACTGCAACTGTCCCCTCCCTGTTCTCCTTACCCTGCTCTGTTTCTTCTTCCTTTAACACTTCTCACCATTGAACATGCTCTGTTAGGTGTTCATGCATGTCTGTTGTTTATTGTCTTTCTCCTATTAGATTGTTAGCTCCACTAGGGCAGAGATGTTGTCACTTGTGTCTCTCAATGAATGCTAAAGAATAGTGCCAGACACATAGAGGTAGTGTGATCCATATTCATTGAATGAATAGTTATGAACTGTGAAAAGTGCTGGGAAGGAAAAGTAAACAGCACAGTTACAGATGATCATAGCAGGTCACTAGCAGGTAATATCTGTTGATCCTGGATCTTGTGCCACTCCCTCTGCTAAGGGCTTTACACATTTCTTTCCTATTTAATCCTTACAATGATGTTAAGAAATAGCTACTTATAATATTCCCACTTAATAGTGAAAGAAACTAAGGCACAGAAAGTTTAAATACATTGTCTAGAGTCTCAGAGCTCGTAAATGACCCACCTCTAGTTAGCTCTAGAACCTGTGGCTTCTAACTAACAATTCTAGTGGAATGTACCAGCTTGACAATGGTGATGGGGAAGCATATTTCATCGTTAGCCATGCCTGCTCTTCTCGGAGTGCCTCTATTTAAGTGGACAGTGTTTGGTGTTAATTTTCAGATAAGGTACGCTGAGAAACTTTTGCTGGTAGTTAACCCTGTATCTCCAGAAATGCATTCTGTGTCCTTCTTTCTTAGTGTGTAAACCCAGATCTCTCTGTCCTTTCCATAAATGGAAGCCATCTGAGGAAGTTTGGTGGTTTCCCATGTTCTTTTCCAGGATGATTCGATGACATGGCCTTTTGGGAACTATAACTGGTATTTCCCCCTCCCCACAGGAGGGTGGCAAGTGCCTGCTCAGCCGAGAGTTTCAGGCTGATGCTTGTTCCTTAAAAACTTGATTGTAGGATATTTAGTCCCTTGTCCTGTGGTTCCTTAGATGGCCAAGTCACGGCCCGTAGAGGTCACTTCTCAAAGTCCACTTCTATCTCCCAGAGTTGTCTCTGCCCTCAAGGACACAGAAAACTCCTCACCCAACAGAGGAGCTCTCAGGTGTCTGACTGGAGCCTATGGGCCTTGGCCTATGCCTGGCCAACAGTGAATAGCTTGTTCTGAGCATGAAGCTGCCGTCTTCCTTCTCAGGAACTGTATTAGTTTTCTTTCTTTTTTTTTTAATATTAGTTTTCTATGCTCTGTAATAAATTATGACAAACTTAGTGGCTCAAAATCTATTATCTCATGGTTTTTATAGCTTATCTGGGTTCTCTGCTTCCAGATCCCAGCAGGCTGCAATGCAGGTGTTGGCTGGGGCTGTGGTGTCATCAGAGGCTCAACTGAGGCAAGATCCCCTTCTAGGCTCCTTCAGGTTGTTGGCAGTCCCAGGACTTCTATCCCCCTTTTCTTGCAGCTGTTGGCCAGGGGCTGTCTACACTTCCTTGCTCTCTAACATAACAGCTTTCTTCTTCACGGCCAGTAGGAGGGTCTCTTGCTCCCCTCTGCTCAGATGGAGTCTTAGAACATAATACAACATAATGCAATCATAGGAGTGACACCCATCACCATTGCCATATTCTGTTGAGTAGAAGCAAGTCACAGGTCTGGATTGTACAAAGATGTGAACACCAGGAGGTAGGGGTCATTGGGGGGTCACTTTAGGTGTGTTCATCACAGCAACTATGGTCTCCTACCTCCAGGGCTGAGAAACCCAGAAACTCCCTCTGGCAGCCCTGCGAGCAAGCTTTGCTAGTGGATTCCATAGTGTTTGTCATAGGATTAGTGGCAGGGAGAGAGTTTCTGTGTGACTGTGCCCTCCACCCGGCTCTTGTTGCTATCAGGCTGCAGCAGCACCCTCACAGAGTGCTGACTTCCAGGCTCAGCAGCAATCTGTCCTCGGAGGGTTCAGGGATCCTTACCACCCTCTCTCCCCTTTAGCCATTCTTCAGCCAATCCTTTTGTTAGGTAGATAGTGAGAGGCCTCCAGCTCCCCCAGGAACAAGAGACAAGCACCCCCTTGAGATAACCACCACATGAGCAGGGAGGAGGAGTGCACTGCTAATCATAACCCAGCACGATAACCCCAAAGTGGCCGGTATTCCTGGAAGAAGAAATTCCTAGAAAGCCAAGCAGTGCAGGTGCACCAGGGTCTGGAAGATGACCAAAAGTAACCTTGGGTCAATTATCATGTCATTAGCATAAATCTGCATTGCAGCCCCACCCCCCCACCTCTCCTGCTTTCAGAGAGGCTCATGGGAAATCCTCATGCATAGTAAGACTCAGGTTATATAACTAACAGCTGTCCATCAAGGTGAAGCATTAGTCATGTCTGCCAGGGAGGGTCCAACCCATACAATATAAAATGAAAATTTTAGTTAACAGTCAGGTCTTCTGTAGCAACAGGGGCCCGTTTGCTATCTATGGTGAAGGTATCTTGCTTTTGCTCAATAAACTTCGCTTCTGGCTTGCTTGGCCATGAGTGTGTGTTGTCATTCTTTGACAAGAGTGTACCAAGAACCAAGGGCAGATTGCTGACCTGCTGTGATCTGGCCATTAGGATTCCCAGTTTTTACCCAGGTGGCCTGGGTTCGACTCCCAGTAAGGGAACCAGATCATGACCTGACACTTTCATTTTAGATTGCAGAGCTAATTCCTAAAGGCAAGGGGAAAGCCTATTAGTTGCTCATCTCACCTATTCCCCTAATTTGCATTGAATTTGCTTTTCCTGGAAACAGGAGGCTGAGATGTAATTTTTCATGGTTCATCTAGAAAATTCGTAATGCCTATTTTTCTTGATCTTTTGCACTCCTTTCAGTTCAGTTGTAACTGAGTTGATTATGTGATGAAATGAACCAGAGCCTCCCTTCTTGTTATAGAACTTCTTGTTCCAGAACCAAAGATGGTTCTTGTTAGGTCCTGTACTAAAGATTATTCCTTACGAATTGATCTGGGCTGTGAGTTGCTTACGGTCTTATCAAATTACAGCCTTATAGTCATCTTCCTTTTCATTCATTCTGTGAATGTTGTACTGAGTAGATATGGCGTTGACTTACTTAAAATGACTATAATTTTTCAATCTAATCATTTAAAAGCTCAATGAGTATTTATAAATAACCTCATACAGTCTGACGTTAATTTCCATGTGACAGAGCAGCTGGGATTTTACATTTTAGAACTTCCTCCCCCCTTTGATGTTTGTTGTTTGCGACCTCACGTAATACATATGGCAGTGTGTCTTGACCAAGTCTTCTCTTTCAAAAGCCTGGAATCTTCTGCCTTAGTTCCTCTTGATATGTCTTTTGTTTGGGGTGGGGGGAGGGGATGAAAACATGAGTCTCTAAGTTTTAAGGCAAGAAGCCTAGGGTTCAGAATTGGTTTATTATTTGAAATTAATTTATTCCAGGCTTACCAATTTGGAATCAGTTTATTCTTTTACATTTCAAATGTATGCACCTCAGTACCCTACACCTGAAAGGGCATGTTAGAGGGAAATAAAAATAAAAGTAAGCCATTAAAGTTTGCTTACCAAATCACAGCTGCACACCTGGGGAAAACCAAATCCTCTTTTTATTTTTTCTTCACTTTTAATTTTCATATAAATCATACCCAGATGGTTCATGGTAGCATAAATTATTTTTAATGCTATGTAAGAATCTTATAAATTCATTACAAAATATTGTAGCAAATGAGCACTTAGAAACTGTTCGGTGAGATATATGTGTCTCAGGAGTTCAGTGTGACAGTGTCCACTTTAAGGATTTTGTGGCCAGACCTTCTGTCACTGGGGCTGGCAGGGGGGCCCCTCTTTGGTAGAGCAGCCTGGAAAGTGGGCCTCGAGGGCCCTGCTCACTCCACTCCCCAGCTAGTGCAGAGTGACTGTGTGTGTGGTGTGAGCCTGGGACAAAGAGCCCAGAGCCTGGTCACTAATTTCCGCTCCCCACCACCAGCCTCCCACAAGAGCGAGCACATTCTGCCAGCCCTTAGCTGCAAGTACCCCTTCTTGTTGCCATACACCTGGCTGGACCAAGGAATCCTCTTTAATTTCTGGCCACCACATGGCTTCCAGGAGTTGCCTAGACCCACATTAGTGTCACACAGGAGCCCTACCAAGGAACGGCTGTGAGCTGGTAGAATTTCCTTTTGGTGACTGCTTGCTGCTAGTCCTCCCAAGTGAGCACAGCTTGGCTCTGTGTCATACCACGGGCATGTCTCTGTGGCGGCAACATGGAAAGCAGCCCCCGTCCCCGTGTGGAGAGGGCGGGGCATGCTGGGAAGACTCCACGTTGACCGCAAGACTGGAGGCCTTTACCTCAGACAGCCCTTCATATCCACTCTGTTTTCCCAGAAAGTCTAACGTTTCGTTGCCTGGTAGTCTTTCTTGAATGCATCTTTCATTTTGATAGATTTTGCTAGATTGCCCTCTGTTGGGGTTGAACCCTAATTTTCAATTTTCTAAGTGATATGTTCTCTTTATTTAAAAATGAAAAAAATTAGAGATTATAGCTAAAGTCCCTTTTGATTGCCACTACTCCCACCCCCACTGTCACCCCCACCCAGTTCCCACGCAGGCTCTCCCCTTCTCCCACAGGTAACTGCTGTTGTTGGTTTAGTGCATGTTTTACTAGTTCTTTCTCTATGCCCTGGCAGACATACACCAATGGGAAATAGAGATTACTGGAGTTTCTATGTGTGTGCGTGTTTAACTATAGTATAAGCCCTATTTTACTAAACCATCATTCTGTAATTATTTTATATGACACTATGTCTTAGAGGTCTTTCTATGACATAAATCTATATCTATATCTATATCTTACTTGAGGTTACCATAAATTACTTTTTAGCAATGCTTTTTTGGCAGTTACTGTCAGGAAAGAATTTGGGGCTTCATTAAATACTTAGTGGTTCTTTTTTAAAAAAAAATATTGTGCAAAATCTTAATCTTTGCATGCGTGTGCTTTTCTTTCTCTTCAGATCTCAGAAAAATGATCTTCACAATGATGGCTACATCTTGGAATTAGATTGCTGTTCCTCCTTAGACCACCTGACGGACCAAAAAATCATCCCAGAGTTCATTAAGAAGGTGAGCACCACAGTCAGGGTGTGATTGGACAGGGTCACAGGGTGTAGACCTGAGTGAGTGGGCAGGGGAGCTGGCTGAGGGCGGAGCAGCCGCGAGCGGGAGGCTGTGGCAAGAACCATGACCTAAACTTCTGGGCAGCCCCCCGGGGGAGCAGCCCTTCCATAGATGACTCTAGAACAAGATGGCTTCACCCACACCCCCAGGCTGGTGGGACCCTGGATCCTGTCATTTAGGACTGGAGTGGCATTAACAGCTGACAGGCCAGCAGGCCTACTGCCAGGCCTCCTCTGGCACCCTCCAGATGAGGTGAACCCTCAGATGCCGCCTTCCTTTGTCTGTGGGTCTTCATTGCTAGGGCCCCCTCCTCTCCCGGCAGGGGAGCATGCCAGAGTCCTGCGGCCACTGCGTGCAGCTGTTCCAGAGGAAAATTGCCTAGTTGCAGAGAATTCATATCTGCCCAGAAATGTATCTGGTTCTGAACTTTTTTTCATGCCATTTGAGGTTTTGTGCCTAATTGTAGGGTCCACTTGAATTTCAATGTGACGTTTACTACAGAGGGAATGTTCTTGCCCCAAACTGGAGCTGACTTCATCTCCTGATGTTTTTCTTGTTCTCCCTTACCCAGTCTTCCAACGTAATTGGCAATTCCCCACCCTGAACAGGTGATTGTGATTTGTTTGAGGTTCAGTCAGGGAATTCATTAATAAATGTCGTCAGTGGTCAGCTTGGGCCAGGAATAGTACTAGGTGCTGAAATACAAGAACAAAATAGCCGCGGCCCCTCCCTTGGGCAGGCAGACTTTGCTGGGCGGGGTAAGCTTAACCAGGCAGGGAGCGGCTGGGGCTGAGGAGCAAGAGGACTCTGGGGGTGCAGCTGCACCTACACTGGGCAGGTTGGGGAGCCCTCCCAACAGGGAACAGCATATGTGAGGGCCTGAGGCAGGAGGGAGCAGACGGAATCCAAAGAATGTCAGAGGGGAGTGAGGGGTGGGAGAAGGGGCCAGCGAGAACCAGACTGGGCTGTAAAAGCAACAGGAAGCCGCCAAGAGGACTTTTGTAGAAGAGTGAAATGTTTAGATTGTCCCTTTAAAGGACATTGTGTCCTTCTTGCCTCCCTCCAACATTTACTGAGTGTTCAGACCCCCCCCCCCCCCGAGGCCCTGGGAATAGGTGCATGGTGAGTCAAGAGCCATAGACCAGGAGTCAGATGATCTCTTGGGTCAAAATGTCTGGTAATTTTCCTAGGATGATGGAGGCTCTTTCTACTCTGTTAGAATTCAGATCATTATTTAAGAATTGGGAAGAAAGTAGTTTTTGTTCACACATGCATGAGCCTGAGAACATATGTGTTTTTATAACTCATGCAGATATCTATAGTAATAGGGATGTCTTCTTTGGATTGCAACAAATAAAATACTCTAATTAGTTTGGGTAGGGATATCCTAGAACTGGAATTTACCCCCTGATCTGAATATTGGAGAAAAAATAATTTTAGAAACGGTTTTGTAATTAGCACTCAGATGCTTGGAATATTTGAGGGGTAA
Source organism: Microcebus murinus (assembly GCF_040939455.1). Lineage (NCBI taxonomy): Eukaryota > Metazoa > Chordata > Mammalia > Primates > Cheirogaleidae > Microcebus > Microcebus murinus. The sequence goes on along the minus strand of NC_134104.1, from coordinate 126,157,507 downwards.
GTAAGAAAATGAAGGGATGAGGCTCTGTCCTTTCCCTCATATGTGCTCTTTTAAAAACACATGATTTGGTGCATTTGTCCCAACCAAACTAGATCTTTGTGTGACTGACCCATCGCACTGGGCCCGTCTCGGGTGTTCAGGAAACACAGTCTGATTTGTGGGCTATTCAGCTGCTGTGTTTTTGTAGTACCCAAGTGGATGTGGACATCCGTCCAACAGAAGATAACCTCAAACTTAGGGTTTTATACCCTAAGAGACATTAGCCAGTCTGTATTTAAATTTTTTTACTTGTATCCCAGCATTCTTTTTTCCCCACTGATTATGAATGCGTGTGCACATCAGTATCTGATGATTTGTTTGATAATATGTTAAATAAATGGTTGATGTATGCTCATTTTATATTTGTATAGCAAGTCTTCACTTAACGTTGTAGTTAATATGTGGAATGATGTGCGGCAGGTCCTCAGTGTGGTTCCATTCAATGTTGTGTTGTTATAACTTTGTTTTTGTTTTGATTTTTGAGACAGGGTCTTGCTCTGTCATCCCAGATAGAGTGCAGTGTCGTCATAATAGCTCACTGCAACCTCCATCTCCTGGGCTTGAGCGATCCTCCTGCTTTAGCCTCCCGAGTACTGGGACTACAGGCATGTGCCATTACGCCCCTTTGTAATGATGAGAAAAAAAATTGGTTTAGTTATTTGTTGTTTCATAGTTGTGGTTTCCAAGAACCTATGGACAACATTAAGTGAGGGCTCACGGTATAGGAATTCTGTGTTTAACATTTTGAAAGTGATAGACTTTAAAGCCTACCATATCATCCTGCTCTTGCCAAAGCCTCGGTTCTTCAAATAAAAATTACTAGACCCAGACAGACTAGAATCAACTTGCATACTATGGCAGCACTGAGATTTCTGACTTTGATTTTGTCTCCGGATGTGAGTCCCACAGTCTCTCATCTCTGTTCCTGTAAACAGAAAGGTGGCTTATGGTCATCGCCACCTTGGAGGAGCCAGGTGTGTTGAAGTTGTCCCACCACCACCTCCCTGCCATCAGCGGATGAGGGCTGGACTTGGAAGGACCCAGCACATCTGGCTGTTGGGGGGCAGCTGCCATGAACGACCAGGAGAGGAGGGGCAAAACAATGGGACTAGGCCCCCTTCCCTCTGCTCCTCTGTTCTGTTGCTGGACATGATTTCTGGAGAAAACCCCACCTCTATGTGCAACGAGCAGAGGGTCCTTGAATGGCCCTCTCTGGGGTCCATGGCTATTCCAACTGATGCCAGAATTTTACATGTGTGTAACTTTTTCTTTCATCATATAGGCAGAAGACCACAGGTGCTTCCCGGGAAGAAGTATACTAAAAACCATTTGCGTCTTTTTCATTGTAAATATGTAATGAATAGCTTGGGCCCTATTTTTATACATGTAATAGTGACACTTGTTAATTGCCATTCAGTTAGGCCAAGATGAATCTGTGTCACTGGATTGCTACAGCTTGCAGTCATTACTTTTTATCTAGGTCATTATTTTGTGTGAAATAATGGCTCCTGTTCCTATGACAAGTAGATTCGTCTTAGGACGAGATGGTAATTAACTCATTTTGTCATTGTACCATCACACAGGGTAAGCTCATATTCTTCTGTGCATATTAGAATTGAACTCAAACCGATTAGAATTTTTTTTCACAAGAACAATGCCCTAGTATTATTTTTCCACCAAATGTTTTAAATCAGCAGAACCTCTGGATAGAGGACATAGATAGGAGGAGAGAGAAGAGATTTTATTATTTCCCCCAATTAGGAAAAATAGAGTCATTTGTGGCTGTGTCATGTGAAATTACCTGAAAAGGCGTAATTTACGGCCCTTCCCCGTGGTGGTCGTGACTTTTCAGAGGCTGAAGGAGCAGTGTAAAGACAACTCCGTCATTCGTTCAGCATGGTCTTTAGATTTCTCTGAGTGCTTTGGCCGGTCCAGTGAAATCCGGGTTAATGCATTTTGTTTTTTCCTGCTGTGCCCCGTCCTACTGGCCCTTATGTTAATTACTAACCAAGGGCCACAGAGCATTTAAAATGCAGAGTTAGGGGCAGACTTGGAGAGACTTGTTTGCCAAATCCTAGGGCCCAGTGCTCAAGAGATGGAGAGTTTTGAGGCTGTGGGAGGGGCCAGGTGCTGCCAGAATTCCTTTGGGATGAGGGCTCAGTGCATCAGGTACATTGGGACCCTGCCCGTGTGGCTGGCAGGTCCGTGGGGCCCTCTGGGGTTTCCCATCATTCAGAGTTCCTGGAGGATTGTAGAAAAGGCAGAGTGGGACAAGGCAAAGAGTCTACGTGCTTATTTTCAAATTGCTGTACATTCTTTGGAGTTTTTTGGGAAAGCACTTACAGGTGTGGAAACCACTTTTAAGTTTTTTAGAGTGCTTGACAATCATTCCATTCAAGGGGCCAGACTGGCGGTGCTATCTCTGTTCTAGACACAAAGAAACTGAGCTTGGAGGTGGCTGAGGGCTTTGCCCGAGGGATGGGACTGCTAAATGAGGGAGCCTGGGTTGGACCCCCTGTAGGAGGGGCACACGAGTAAGGGACTTTGGAACAGCGAGAAGATTCTTGGGCCGGGTGGGCTGGGGAGGGCTGTGGGGAGGTGTGGTAGGAATGAGGGCTCTGCAAAGTGAGGGCCTGACCCCTGAGGAGGCTGAGGGTGACTCGGGCAGTGAGTGCCATTGCCGGTGTGGACAGGAGCATGGAATGAAGGCCAAGGCTGAGGAAGAGCCAAGTCCTTTTGGCTCAAGTGTGGGATGGACAAAGGCAGGAAGCCTGTTCACAGCAGGGTTCTTTCAATTACATGGAGCAGAGCCCTACTCAAGCCGAGCTCAAGTGTGTCAGACAGGCGTACTATAAGGGTGCAGAGAATAGCAGAGAATAGCATGGAGCCCCAGGGCAGAAATACAAAAAAAGCAAAAAAAAAAAAAAGATTGGTATCTTTCTCTGGCTGTCTCTGTGATATGCTGCTGGCCCATATTTATGTATCTATATGTTTATTTAAATTCAAAATGAGGTTTTCTACTGCACAGAGGGAATCTCCGTCACATGCCAGACAGTGGCTGTGCTGAAGCGCTTTATGTGCACTGTACCCTGAACCCTCCTCACGCCCCTGTGGAGCCTTCTCCCCATCTGACAGCTCAGCACAGAGAAACCGCGCACTTTTCCTGAAGTTAGCAGTGAGCGGCAGAACTGGAATCTGGACCCAGTGACTGCGTCCATGGTCATTCAGCCGTGCTGCCTCTTCTACATAGCCTGTCTCTGCGGGCACTGACGCCGAGGGTGGACACGGGAGGCAGTAGGCGAGACCTGTGTCTGGTAGGGAGCTGGGTTTTGCAGTGCCTTGAGGGCCTCCTCTCAGTGGAGGCTGAGGCTCCAGGCCTCCAGGCCCACCCAGGTTCTTTTGATGGAAGGTGCCTTATCCTGCTGGGGGTTGGGGCTGGACGGGGGAAAGCCACATTCCCTGGTCCAGGCAAGTCTTGGGGGCCTTTGCCCTGGGCCCTCAGCTCTGGGCTCTAGTCCTGAGATTCATGCCTTTTATGATGGAGCTATGAGCACTGGCATAATCCACGTTTGCCTTACGCTGGGCCACTGAGCCTTTAGAATGAAGGCAGTTGAGGGAGGCCAGGGCGGACCCCTGCCTGGCCCTGGGTGGCAGGACAGGAGACCTGGCCAGACACTCAGCGGCCTGGATTAAACTAGATGCACTGCCCTTCAGAAAACCAAATGGTGCTGCTTATGCTTTAACCTAAAGAAAGGAACCCGACAGATTATTAAAACCCCAATGGCTCCTTTTAATGAAACAAAATAGCCTAGATTTCCAGGATGATGAGAAACTTTGCCTGTGGTATATAAATGACTCATCGTTCACTTTCTGGCTGATTGTTGAGTATTCAGAGCCTCATTTCTACAAGTGCAGTGCAGAGAGTCTAATTTTAATTAGCGCAAGATGCCGATGCAGAATGAAACGGAAATTATGTTAAGAAGGCTTCCCTGTCCTCACTGCACCCTCACCCACTCCCAAACTAAGAGATGGTGACATTTAAAAGAGGCAAATCTGGTGAGGGTTTGGGGCATGGGGGAGCAGTGTAGCAAAATGTGGGGTGTCATCCAGCAGAGTGTGTGGAAGACCAGGAGCTGGGGGCCGGGGTGTCCTGCTGACTGCTGTGTCTTTAGGACTTAATAAATACTTCTTGAGTTAGTGAATGAATTAAAAGAGAAATTCAGAGGAAGGATCATTAAGACTTTGTGTCATTGAGGGGGAGAGGGGAGCCCAAGATGACATTTGGGTACCTCTGGTGTGAGGTGGGGTCATTTGTGAGGACAGGGGACACACAGCATGGGGAACCATGGGGGGGGGCAGAAGTAATGAGAGTAGATCGTGATGGTCCTGTAGAGATGGAGGGGTTGGGGACACTCAGGGAACATTCTAGAAGGCAGCTGTGGTTGCTGGACTGGAACTCATGAGGAGGCTGGTGTGGAGATGCGTTGTCTGAGGGGGACACTCAGAGGCCCTCAGGGGCCAGGCAGGTAAGGGCAGTGTCACGTGAATGGGCAGTGCCACTTGGCATCAGCTCCTTGCAGCCTGGTGGAAAATATAGTGCCAGTATCACACGATCTTCTGTTTGGTTGAACAGTTGATTCGCTTTGTTTTAGAGAAGTTAAAATGTTTCTGTTTTCTTGTGAAGTTTCTTGGTTTTTTAGTGTGAGCAGATATATCAGTTTGGAAGACTGCAGGATCTAGACCAATGTGTCTCAAACTCTCTGTGGTGAAGGGCCGGTTTTCTCCCAATTCATTGTGGAGGGATACTTCTGTAAAATCCAGAGAAGAGGAGAAAGGAAGAACTTTCACAAAGTAGGGGGAGAAATGGAAAAGTGTGACATTACACATGCTTCAAGAAGAGATTGGAGAATAGTATCAAAAGCAGGGAGGAGGTCAGGTCCGAAGGGCACACTGGGTTTGGCCACCAGAGTCCCCTAAAAAATCTTCAGGAGCCATTGTTGTGGTGCGGACAGGCAGCAGCCTTCCTGCTGTGGGTTTAAGAGTCAATGTGTTTAGAAAGAGAGAGAGGGAGTGGTTTGTTTTATTAATAAACAGGAGATTTGAGCACGTGTGAGAGCTGCAAGTGGCCAGTGCAGTGGGGAAAGTCAATGGACCTGAGAGAGATAAAAGATGGAGGCAGGTCCGGTGGGGCAGGCCTCAGAGGGCCATCAGCCTTCCTCTGGGGCTGGGGGAGGAGGGAGAGGACGGTTACAGGCTTAGATGTTCCCAGTGGAGGAAAAATGCAGAGCTGCTGCCTGGAGGCCACTGTTTTCTTAAGAAGTTCCTCTCCCACCCAGGCCTCCCTTGATTCTGTGTCCTCCTGCTATTTTTATTGGCCTGTGATCTTCCTGATCTGTCCAGTGAGGTTAGCTGAAGTTCATTTAAGCCTGAGGGAAGGGAGGGGGTCATCTGCTTGTCTTGATTGCTCCCCAAAAAAGGAGATACATTCCTGTGCTTCATTTTTTCCCTCTGCAGGAATCCACAGCCCGGTACTGGTGGGTTAGGCTTCGTTCATGTCTCTTCAAACAGGTCTTTGAGGGCCTGCCACGTGGTGGTGTCTGGGAATACCGTATGAGCAGGTCCAGGCAATGCCCCCGGTCCCATGGAACCTAGAGTCCAGCTGAGGACACAGACACGGGGCAGATAGGCACACGATGGATGGGTGACCACAAACAGGTGTGCGCTCTCAGGTGGAACGCAGCAAGAATCCTGCCCCAGGCTGGCAGTGGCCGGGGAATGCTCCAGGAAGAAGTGTTTGCCGTGAGATCTGGGGCCAGCCAGGGAGGGACATGGAGATAGTGGGCACTGAAGCGGCTTGGACAAGGGCTGTGGGGTGGGAGGGAGCCTGTTTGAGGGACAGAAAGAGGACACTGTGTAGCTTCCCCGCAGAGGACAGAAGGGTGAGTGAAAGGGGATGGCCTCTGGGGTGAGCCAGGGTCACAGAGCAGAGCCTACAGGCCTTTATCCTAAGTGCAGTGGAAAGCCAATGGCGGGTTTTAGGGAGCAGCTGGAGAATGATTCCAAATTTACATTTTGGAAAAATCCCAAGTGGCTGCAGGGGAGTGTCTGGATTGGGGGCAGGAGTGGATGTACGTAGGACCCTGTTGGATAGCTGTTTGTGGATGCCTAGAGATTGTAGCTCAGCTTAGGAGGAGAGATGGTGGGTTTAAGGAATATGGAGCCAGGCAGACCACCAGAGTTGTGTCTGGATGGGGTGACGAGGCGTGGTGGAGAAGGAGGAGACCGGGCTGGTTTGGATTGTGCAGCTGGATGGATGGGGTTCTCTGCTCGGATAAGGACGACTGCGGGACAGGTGTGGTTTCTGCGGTTCGGGAGCTCAGGCAGAGGTCTGGGCTGGAGATGCTGGCTGGCGGATGGTAGCTGAACCCGGCGTCATGGAAGAAATCACCCAGAAAGAAACGGATGGTGTGAAGGAAGAAGGCCTAGGGCTGAGCCCTGGGGAATTCCAGAGTTTACTGCTGAGCAGAGAAAAGAGACAGAAAGTCAGTGGTGAGAGAGGTTGGAGGGAAACTAGGAAAGTGTAGGTGACGGAGGCCATGGGTAGAGGGTTTTCAGCAGGGAGGAGTTGTCTCGCCTGTCGGTGCCCCTAAGTCACTGGCAACCTTTGTGGAAACTGTTCTGGTGGCCCCTCCCCTCCCAGCAGATATTTTTGCAAGGCCCCATCCAACGTGTCTTTGGGTTACAATGAAAAACTACTGCCCTTCACCCTGTAGAACTCGAGTGTGTTCCTATGGATGGTTCTGGGGTTGGTTTTATTAATTTATTTTTTTCATTTTAAAATTTAAGATGCTCTTTTGTCCATAGGTTTGCTAAATTATCTTCTTTGTTCTTAATGTCACTTTTTATTAGACAACTGAATTTTAATATCTGACCAGGAGATTAGAACTTGCACATGTAAAACATAGCAATGTTATGTAATTTTTAGCATTTGGAGCACACATCATGTGAAATAATAATAAAAGAACTTGTAGTTGAATTAAAAAAGTAACTCAGTATCCCTAAATATGTCATTGAGATGTGCACAGACCAGAGGAGTGGCCTGTTATTGGCCCTGTGGACAGCCCGCAGCGGGAGGCTGCGCTGCTTTGTGGTCTCTGCAGAGAAATTGCCCCAAAATCGAGGAAACAGAAACTATTTTAGAGGCCGGTGGAGCAGGCAGGTGACTAGAGGAGAAACAGAAGGTAAACCGAGGGAGATGGCAGCTCTATGCCCAGGAATGCTTTGTTCCAGGGAGACATTAGGCCTGGGTAGAGCACGGTCAGCTCAGGGTTGACTTCCCAGCCTCCCGGGATATCCCCTCTGATCCACTTATTGGTAGGTAGTTGATGGTGCAAAGTTCATGTAACTTTGCCTGAGGCCTGGTGCTCGGCTTGTGGCCAACCTGGGAGCTCCTGAAGGTGAGGGGCGAGTGGCTGCTTCTCCAGGACACAGCTGTGGCCATGGGGCACCTTGGATGCTACCTTGTTCGTACGCCATTGAGATGGGTCCCAGAGGAGTCTGGCAGTGGATAGGCTGGGGTCACCGCCAGGCTCTGGCTCCCGTTGTCTCTGAACCGAGCTCACTTACAGCAGACAGCAATGTTCCTCTGTGGCAGAGGGTGAAGCCAGAGGGCTGAAGGTTTGCAGTTTCTTCCTTCTAAGCCGATGGATTTTGGTATGTGCCCTCCCTGGGATGTTCCTGGGTAAAAGAGCTTCTGTAGTCCAGTAGGTTTGGAAAACAGCACCTCGCAAGCCCTCTTGGAGAGTCACGGTGTTCCGTAGAAGAAAGAGTCAAGGCTCTAGAAAGGTCCACAACAAGAAACCTGCTTACTTAGTTTACCTTGGCATTTCTGAAATACAGTTTGAGAACTTTCCTCTTGCTTCTCTGCCTCCCCGCCAAAACCTACCTATGCTATGGACCATACTTTGGAAAATGTACTAAACGAATGAGGAATCCATTGACCACTTGCCAACCATGGAAAATCACAGGTAGTCAATGGAGGGTGGGGGGTCAGTTTCTTCTCTTTTTATTTTTCATTTATTTTTAAAATTTTACTTATTTACTTTTGGTTGTACAGTATGTTTTTAAAGTGTGCAACATGATGTTTTGGTATACATAGTGAAATGGTTACTATAGGTGGGCAAATTAATATGTCCATCATCTCACATAGTTACCTTTTTTTTGTAGTAAGACCACCTGAAATCTACTCTGTTAGCAAATTTCCAGTACACAGTATACTATTATTTTTTTTTTATTTTGGCATATTATGGGGGTATAAATTTTAAGGTTTCAATAAATGCCCTTTCCCCCTCCCTCCCCACAAGTCTGAGTTTCCAACATGACCATCCCCGAGATGGTGCACATCTCACTCATTATGTATGTACAGTATACTATTATTAACTATAGTCCTCATGCTGTACGTTAGATCTCTAGCCTTACTCATCCTATGTATCTACAGCTTTGTGCACTTTGACCTACATCTCTCCATTTCCCCTCCTGCCCCTGGTAACTGCTGTTTTATGCTGTTTCTTAATCTTTGACTTTTTTTTTTAATTCCGCATATAAGTGACATCATGCAGCATTTTTCTTTCTGTGTCCGGCTTATTTCACTTAGCACAATGGCTTATTTCACCAGGTTCATGCATGTTGTAATTGGCAGGATCTCCTTTTTTAAGGCTGAATGATATTCCTATGTGTGTATGTGTGTGTGTGTGTGTGTGTGTGTGTGTGTATACCACAATTTTTTTATCATGCATCTGTTGGCAGGTTTTCTTCTCTTTTTAAAATGGGTTACTAGTACTGACTGTCTCCAGCTATACAGATTTGCCACAGGCTGAAGTGTCTAGTACTTTATTGCGTTTTCTTGGTTCCTCTAACAAGTCTCTCTGGCCCAGATGCTTGGTGTAACTGTGTTTTCTAATCCTCACCCACACCTCTAACAGAAGGAAGATTTGGAGCAGAGCAATTAAAAACTCCCTCCTCTCTTTTGTCCCTTTAGAAAGACATGTGCTCGGCACCTCTGCCATTCTTCCTGCTGCTTTAATAACAGACATAGCAACTCATAGTCAGCAAAAACTAGGTCAATTGCATTTGTTGACAGCTGTGGAATCGCAGATAGCGTTTGCTCTGCTGTCTGGGTCAGTCTCAGCTAATCTGACCACGGTCTCTTAAAAGATGCACTGGCTTCTCCCCACCCCCACCCCCTGCCCTCTCTGCTTTCTCATCTTTGTCCCCATTCCTGGACTTTTCCACCATAGCTGTTAATCACATTTTCAAATATATCGATTTTTCCAGCTTTGATTTCACTTTCATCTCCTCCCTAAGGTCTCTGATCAAAAGTGACATTTTATTCCTTAGCAGGTCTGTCCAATAGAAATATAATATGGGTCACCTATGTATAGTTTAAATTTTTGAATAGCCACATTCAAAAAGTGAAGAATGAAATTAATTTTAGTAGTATATTTTATTTAACCCAATGTATCAAAAATATTATATTTTCAATATGTGGTGAGATATTTTACATTCTTTTAGCCAACTAAATCTTCAAAATCTGGTGTGTCTTGAATCACATCTCAGTTCAGATGCTAAATTTTTAATAGTTAACGTGAAATATCCTACAAAATGAAGTTATGCTTAGCAGAAAAATATCTCATGCCGCTTTGGTTTTTAAACTTAAATTAAAATTAAATAGTATTAAAACTTCAACTTCTTGGCCTCACAAGCCACATTTTAAGTGCTTGATAGCCACATGTGGCTTATAGCTACTGTCTTGGACAGGATAGTTCTGTAGAATTTGTTTATTTAGACAATTTTTAGTTTTCCACATTTCCTAAGTTGACATAAAACATTTGTGATTATGAGTCTTGTCAGCCACAAGGGAAAGTGGAACACAGAGTCATGTATAGCATATACACCCAAATATTAATATAAAATAAACGAAGAAAATCTCCTATTTTCCCCATGAAAAACATTTTAAAAACTGTTTGGTGCCAACTTTAGCATACAACTTTTTAGGAATATATTTGAAATAATTAAATTTCCTCTTCTAATATTATTAGTATTAATTTAGTCTTATGTGTATATTTTAAATAATATAAAATGTATGAATTTGGAAATAGTGCTTTCCCTCGTGTTTACATCTCATGAAACAATGTTATTTCTATGCTGCTTTTGTTCATGCATCATTGCATTCAGTGTCTTTATCGCCAGCATGATTTTTTTGGCCATCTCGCACAGGTTTCTAGCTCATCCTATTTGCTTTCATCCAAATTGTTTGGGATTCAGCACTTTTAAAATTCATGAATGATGCTATCTCTGGAAACTATCCTAAGTCATAAGTGCTCATTCATTTAACATTAGAATAGTTGTTTTTTTCTCCGCCAGCTCATACGTGAATAAGAAATCTCCATAATGGAACCACTTACTCTGCATTGCTCTTAAAAAAAAAGAAGAAGAAAGAAAGAAAGAAATCTTTTTTTATTGAAGATAACATAAATTCGGGAGCATGCATAAATCACAAGTGCACAGCTGAATGAGTTAGCACAAAATGAACACACCTGGGTAACCAACACCTGACTCAAGAAATAGAACAAGAGCAACAGCCCAAACCCTTCATGTGGCTACTGGCACCATCCCCGTCCCCCTCCCGAAAGGAAACCTCTCATTTCTAACACCAAAGGGTGGCTTTGCCTGTTGGTATAAATGGCATCTTGTGCTCACCACTATCTCTGTGAGATTCATTCATGTGGTCACCATGGTTTGTTAGTGTTCCTCTGTGTATAGAATTCCCGAATTGCTTCTTACAAGCCATCTTTAAAGAGATTGCCTATTACAGCACTTCCAAGTTCTTTTTCATGCTGTAGGAATGATTTTACATTTTTGTTAAATGTATTTCCTTCCTTTAAAAAAAAAAATCAAGTCCCTCAGATTACTTAGGGAAATGTCCCAAACTAGCTTTGATTAATGTGTTTTCCCCAATAAGCATTTTTCTGTTTTCAAAATAAAGTGACTGAGGCCGGGCGCGGTGGCTCACGCCTGTAATCCTAGCTCTCTGGGAGGCCGAGGTGGGCGGATTGCTCAAGGTCAGGAGTTCAAAACCAGCCTGAGCAAGAGCGAGACCCCGTCTCTACTATAAATAGAAAGAAATTAATTGGCCAACTGATATGTATATAAAAAATTAGCCGGGCATGGTGGCGCATGCCTGTAGTCCCAGCTACTCGGGAGGCTGAGGCAGAAGGATCGCTGGAGCCCAGGAGTGTGAGGTTGCTGTGAGCCAGGCTGACGCCACGGCACTCACTCTAGCCTGGGCAACAAAGCGAGACTCTGTCTCAAAATAAATAAATAAATAAAAATAAAGTGACTGAGAGAGTCCTTGTATTGTGAGAGATTTTGTAGAAGTATATCAATGTAAAAAGCAATTCCCTCTTTTCTGAGAAATAACACTTTGGGGAGTAAAATCCAGGAGATACGTAGGTTAGATCCAGGCTGTCTAGCGTACGAGCATCTATGGACTATGGATTGTGCGTTGGATCATCACGTCGTGGTTACTGAATAAGGGTCTAACTCTGGACAGTGGACATAATTTCTACGGCGCTTCTTTCCCCAGATGTCTACTCTGCTAACTCCTTCACTTCTTCAAATGTCCGCTCAAGTTCACCTTCTCAGTGCATCTGCCTTGCTCACCCACTTTTGACAGAGCAGCTTACGCCCTGCCAACCTCGTATTTCTGATTCCTTTTAATCTGCTCTACTTGTCTTTTAACTGTAGTTCTTTTCACCTCTTAAGATACTTTACTATTTGTACTTATTGTGTTTATTGTTTCTTATCTCTTTTTTATCATGCTGATAACAGCGTAGGTCATACAGTAGGTGCTCAGTGAATGTCTGGAACGTAAGAGCAAGAGCCTGTGTGTTTCCAACATTTGCGGGTCGGGCATCAGAACCGTGTAGGAACAGATGCTTCGAAAGGGGTTGCAGGGCAGATAAAGTGGACAGAGGGTTAAGACTGTTATGCATTTTCTTTTTTTCTGTAACTCACAGAAGCTTTTTTTAGTGTTTGGGGTGGTTGAAACTTGTTGAGCAAACCCTCCCTGGAAGTGACTTGTGAGGATTCGATGTCACCTGTTTCTACTTCATACTTCCCAGCAGACACGTTTACAAATATGGAATTTGCTGTTATCTCCAGGAAAGTTTCCAAAGTGAGTATATATATATATATATATACTTTTTATGAGCTGGAACATGTTTTGAGTGCTAATTATGCACTGTCAGCGAACACATGTGGCAGCTGACAGGTTTACAGCGCAGGTCGAACTTTCCCGTCTGCGCGTTCAGAGGTGCTGAACATCCCCCTCCGCGCAGCCTCCTGTCTGCCGGATTTGTCTGGGATCCAGCACAGATAATGAGCGTGGGAATTTGGACTGTGCTCGCGGCGTGCAGAGGGTGGGTGTCTCAGCTGAGAAGGGGAGTTTATCCTGGCAGGCGGTCAGGCTGCCTGCTGTATCTTCCCCTGACACTGGAAGGTTTCATTTTTATTGCTTGCGATTATGTGGAATCTTTTCTGGGGGTTTTGAGAATTAGTGTGACAGGATTACAGCCTATGTAAGGTTTTCCCCTTTTTTGCCTTTGGGAGAATTCCCACTAGGAGGGCCAGATCCCATTAGGATCCAAGTGGTGTTGAAGGTGGTTGGAGAAAGCACTTGGACACCACGAGGTGCCTCGTTACTGAAACTGACTTGCCTCCTGGAGGAGAAATCTGGAACTTTAAAAGCCCCGTTTCAGAATTTCCTCCTGATTCCAGTGAAGGAAGCCCGCTGCCTAATAACTTAGGTAGCCATTTGGGCAGCCTTTGTCCAATTCTTGATTTTCTTCTCTGTAAAGCATGGCTTTGCACTAGAATGATACTCTCTAAAATTGCCTATAACTCCAACATTCCATGATTCTATGACCAATTCTAGCTTTTAAATGACTTCCCCCTTATTATTGAAGAGCCTTCTCTGATTAGTTCAGGTGTATGATGGTGGCATGCTGAGTTTGGTGTCAAAGTCCCTCACTTTGTGAATTTTGCTGGGCACAACTTGGTATTCCCTCTGCTCTTCATCCCATACAGTGATGTTCGCTGATTTATTGGCAACAGTTTTGTCCTCTCCCTTAACTAACAATTGTAACTGGAGCTAAATATAAGGGCTATTATTTTTACAAAGTTTTTTTTCTTTTGTCTTTTAAGATTAAAAATAAGCATTGCCTTCTGATGTTCCAGTGGAAAAAATCGGTTGTCAGGAAAATCTCTAAACTTTATGTGATTCATTTGTTGGATCACTTTTGACTTCTTAAGTGTTGAAGAGAATGAAAAATAGGATAGATTGCCATTATGGAGGTGGTGCTATTTATTATCTGCAGAAATTAACCCAAGATATGTATGTTGGACAGAAGGCCTACATATTAATGTTTGAATAACACATTATTATAAATTTAGCCTAAGCAATGGTGAAAATAGAATTAAACCAGTGTTTACCATCTAATGAATTACTTCCCAGTCTACATCTTCATTCTGTTAGCCTGATAGCAGCATTCCTAGGTTTGAAAAGGTAGCTGGGGGAGGGGTAGTAGGGATGCTATTGGTGAGAGAGCTAGGGGTGTTATTAATGGGGGAGATAGGGCTATTATTGGTGGGGCAACAGGGATGTTATTGATGGGGGTGATGGGGTAGTAGAAATATTATTGGTGGGGGTGATAAGGGGTGTAATTGCTACAGTAGTAGGGATGTTATTGGTAGGATGGTAGGAATATTATTGGTGTGTGTAGTAGGGATGTTATTGGTAGGGTAGTAGGGGTGTTATTGGTGTGGATAGTAGGGATGTTATGGGTGTAGGTAGTAGGGTTGTTTTAGTGGGGTAGTAGGGATGTTATTGGTGTGGGTAGTAGGTGTGTTATTGGTGTTGGGTAGTAGGGATGTTATTGGTATGGGGTAGAAGGGATGTTATTGGTGTAGGTAATAGGGATGTTATTGGTGTGAGTAATAGGGATGTTATCAGTGTAGGTAGCAGGGATGTTATCGGTGTGGGTAGTAGGTGTGTTATTGGTGTGATAATAGGGATATTATTGGTTTGGATAGTAGGGATGTTATCAGTGTAGGTAGTAGGGGTGTTATTGGTGTTATAATAGGGATGTTATCGGTGTGGGTAGTAGGGGTGTTATTGGTGTGGATAGTAGGGATGTTATTGGTGTGGATAGTAGGGGTGTTATTGGTGTGGATAGTAGGGATGTTATTGGTGTGGATAGTAGGGATGTTATTGGTGTGGGGTAGTAGGGATGTTATTGGTATGGGGTAGAAGGGATGTTATTGGTGTAGGTAATAGGGATGTTTTAGTGGGGTAGTAGGGATGTTATTGGTGTGAGTAATAGGGATGTTATCAGTGTAGGTAGCAGGGATGTTATCGGTGTGGGTAGTAGGTGTGTTATTGGTGTGATAATAGGGATATTGTTGGTTTGGATAGTAGGGATGTTATCAGTGTAGGTAGTAGGGATGTTATTGGTGTGGGTAGTAGGGGTGTTATTGGTGTGGGATAGTAGGGATATTATCAGTATAGGTAGTAGGGATGTTATCAGTGTGGGTAGTAGGGATGTTATTGGTGTGGATAGTAGGGGTGTTATTGGTGTGATAATAGGGATGTTATCGGTGTGGGTAGTAGGGATGTTATTGGTGTGGATAGTAGGGATGTTATTGGTGTGGATAGTAGGGATGTTATTGGTGTGGGGTAGTAGGGATGTTACTGGGCAGAAGCTCTTAGAAATAAAACTTCAGAAAGAAAAAGGTTGTGATATGGAGGATACAGGGAGGAGAAGTTAGAAAGAAAATACCAGAAGAGCTGGAAAAACTTTAAAAGAAAATCTTTACATATATTCCTGGTAGAAATAAAGTTAGTTTGTTGATGGAGCTATTCCTTGTTCTGTTGGTGTAGAAATTTTGTTTTCAGTGACTTCCTACTTTGAATGAGATGCTGTGTCTACTCTGACTTCTGAGACGCTCCTCAGAGGGCAATGGAGGCTTCTCGTTATGATGCCTTAAGAATAACACACATGGATCTTTTTCCCTAAGCCTCGAGCGCAGGAGGGTCTGTGACCCTTTCCGACTCTGACGGTGCCTGGGAATGTGGGCATCATTCAGTGTCGATTTTGAATAGTAACACATCATCATTAATTCATGCTCTGCACATTTGTAACTTGCGATAAACAAGAGCTGAGCCTAAGTTTGCCTACACGTTTGCTAAGCTGATTAATAATGTAGGCCACGCTGCAGGGGCAGTGTTTATTCACCTCAAGGGTACCTGCTCGTTCCAGCAGTGTGGCTGCACCATCACAAACCGAGAGGCTAATTACAAATTGCTCTTACCTCTTTATTAAAGCAGGTCCCTAAAGGCCCACTCCTTGGGAGCTTCTGTGTTCTCTGTTTACATTTCTGCATGTTTGAGAGTGCTGCTGACTGCATCTTTTATAAAGCATTGTGGATTTTACACTTTAGGAAAATCACTACGGTCTGGTATCTCCTTTGGGTATGAATTAGTGAGGATCACTGTATTTTAAGAAGTGCCTATTGCTGTGTCACACACCAACCCAAAACATACTGGCTTAAAACAATAACAGTTGTTTATTTTGGTCTTAAAGATGCAAAGTGGACAGGACTTGGCAGAGGCCGTTAAGCTCTGCTCCACATAGTGTCCATGGGATGGCTGGATGGTGGCCGGGGGTCTACTTTCCAGATGGCATGCTCACATGCTGGGCAAGTTGGTGCTGGCTCTACGCCTCTCCACAGATGACTTGGGCTTTTGCAAAACATGCTGGCTGGGTTTTAAGAGCAGGCGTCCCAAGAGAGCAAGGCGGAAGGGCACAGAATTTTTATGACTAGACCTCAAGCGTCACATAGCGTCTTTATCACCTTACTCCTTGTTGGAGGCCATCGCAAAGACCCATAGTGGTTCACGTAGAGGGGACAGAGGCTCGCCTCCTTGACACGGGCATGACAAGGTTCCAGAAGACCAGGTAGGACGAGAGATACCATTGTGGCCACCTTTGGAAAATACACTCTGCACTATTTGTGAATTCAGACATGTTCGTTTTCAGTTTATTCTTCTAGGACAGAACTTTGAGAATACGTAAACAATAAAAATGAAGGCAAGAAATGGAGATAAGTTGGTTATTGAATATAAGGGTTACTGGGCACTGAACATAATCTTTAAATCTGTAATTCTCCATAGTTGTAAATGCAAGTCCCCCTCACCAGAAAAAAAAAAAATAGCCTCCTATTTGTTATTCAGGGGGATCACATATCTCCATGAGATCTGAAACTCTCTCAAATGATTTCCATCTTCCAGCAAAACCATCCCAGGGTTCTCCAGGGTATTTACAAAAGAACAATAAAACATTCATTTCTTTAGCACATTGTAATGAAAACCATCCCCAAGTACTTAGTTTAACTGCTTTGTTTACCATGGGAGTCTCAAATGCCACGAGGACCCTGTTATATTTTTGTTGGTCAGGAGTCCTGGGAATAGACAAGGATTTATTTAACCAAGGGTTAAAACTAGGATAGCAGTGCCCAACTGCACCAGCTTGACATTTTGTCAAAGTGCCTTTCGTTAGTGCTTTGGAAGCCTATGTAAATCAGGGAGGGGTGGGAAAAAAAAGTCACGAATACTGGATGTTAAAGCAGCCTGGTGTGAAGGGAAACATCTGCTCCTGGTTAAATTCTTTAAACTTATGTTCTTTTGCCTCACTCACTTAATGGTGGTGCTGAGATTTGAGTTCCATGAAGACTCTAAAGCTGGTTTTCCACAACATTCCCAGGAGTTTTAATGAGCCCTTGAGGTTCTCAGCCCCAAGCTTGTAATTCCAGGGTCACTGGTATTACCAAAGTATAAAATTGGGGTTGTCAACCTCAGCAACTCCAGGATTCCAGCTGGGTGTTTTACGTTTGTTTTTATTTTTTTGAAGAAAAGCATTGTGCTATTGTAGGTAGTGCCTTTATGAAAGAAGGCCCACAGGAATGCCTGAGTATGAGACGTTTTTTACCTTGATAGGAAGTACTGATGTCAACAAATTGTTTATTGCTGCCTCTTTTCTTTTTCCTGAGGGGAAGATGGACTTGGTTTATTAAGAGATGGATGAGAAACCCAAGGGCTGCAAATAATTTTATTTTAACAGGGATTCTTTCTTGAGACTGCGAACTGCAAATAAAATCCCAAGCCCTCTTGCTAACTGAATGGACCCCTCTTGGCCAAGGGGACCCCAGAAACACTTTAAAACTGAGTTCCCAGCTATGATAGGATAGGAGAGATAAAGCACAATTACCTTCCTATGACTTCCCTTCATAAATATTCATGACTCCTCCTATGTTTTTTGAATATGTATATTTGATCCCTCCCACCCCCATCCAGATATAAAATCGTGTTCCCTTTTGTCTCTTCTCTGAAGCACACATGCCTGGCTTCTGGCTGGGGCTTGGCTTCCCAACCTGTTGGAATGGCTGCCCAACAGGTCACTACCCTTTACGAGAAATAAAGCTCTCCTTTCTGCAAAGTATAAACCTTGTTCATTTTTTTTTTAATTAACGAGATGTACCTTAACAAGATGTACCCCTAATTTCTCTAGGCCTCCGTTTTCTCTGCTGTTAATGCGATAGGAGTAGCGAAATGATGTGCAAGTTTTCAGAGTCTCAAATGAGTATATTTTCAAAATGTTATTGACCCCAGATGGATAGTTCCTGAATTGTAGACTCATAGAAGTTTCCACCTAGGAGTAACCTCAAATTCTGCAAATCTAAGCTTGTAACTATTTATTCCTTTAATAAAGTGTTTGTTTATGTGCCAGGAACAGTCCCAGGTGCTGGGGACATAGCAGGGCACAAAATAGACAAAGTCCCTGTGTTCATGGAGCTCTCATTCAACTGGGGAAACCAATCATGGGGAGATTGAAGGGGACAGCATCCCAAACAGAGAGATCTGTAAGCACTAAGGCCCCCTGATGGGAACAGACTTTGAATGGTGAAAAAGCAAAGGCTTGTTGAAAGTGTCCACAGTGAACAAGGTGTCCTGAGAGGTGGGCAAGGCCCAGTTCAGGGAGCAGAGGATGTTGGACTCCATAGGCCAGGTTTGGGTTGGGCTCTTACTACTCCAAGTGGGACACTGTTGGAGAGTTTAACACGGGCAGCATTAACTGATTCTCATCTTTCAGATCTTCTGGAGCCCCACCTGGCTGCTGTGGGCTGTAAGCAGGCCAGCAGGCAGGAGGAAAGCCAGCAGGGGGCTGGTGGCCAGGCAGGGGAAGGGCATATCCAGGAGAGGGGACTGCTTGACTGCAGGCCACGCCAGAGAGGATGGGGCTGTGAGGACTGAAAGGGCCTGTGGGATGTGGCACGTGGGGGTCACAGGGGATGGCTGTGGGGAGCTGCCGGCGGGGCGGGTGGACACACAAGATGGACAGTGAGTGGAGGGGAGTCAGTCAGGTAGGGGTGGGCGGAGGGGGCTTACTTTCTGCTGTTGCTGGTTGGTTTCTTCACATATTTTTTAAAGATAGCTTGAATTTAATTGTATGCTGGGTGGAAAGAGCCAGTAGAGAGGGAGAGATCAAGGATATAAAAAAGAAGTGGTCTTTAGTGGAGCTGGGTCCTCTAGGAGGCTCCATGGCCCCAGTTTAGCCTTGGCCGGGCCCCACTGATGCGGGGGACGAAGAGGGGAGGGTGTGTTTCGAGGTGGCTGGAAGAGGACATAGGGTGGGGCTTCTCAGCTGTTGTCTGGTTTCATCGTTAATTCATCTCTGGAGGACGGTGGGGACGTGGGAAGGTTGGGAGGGGGCCCAGGAGAGGGGAGAAAGCCCCTGCGCGGGGGACACAGGGCAGGTGGGCAGGGATGACGGCAGGGTGAAGGCCAGCTGCGTGGCCACAGCCTAGATGCAGGCCTTGAGCCTTCCCTGTCGTGGCCCTGGTGGATGGATGAATGTGACACTCGTGGGAGGGGCCAGGCAGGGAAAGCCAAGGACCTCATAGCAGGAGTGTGGCGGAAGAAGTGGATTGCACGCTGGGCAGGGAAGGCTGAGGAGACCCAGTCGTCTGCCCTTCTTTTCAAGCAGCTTTCTGGGCCTTCACTGCTGTCACCTTGAACTAGGTGACCCTAAGTCTCGGTTTGCTCGGACAGTCCCAGCTCATGCCTGTCAACCCAGCATAATTAGCTACTCATTGTATCAA
The DNA here is from genome assembly GCF_040939455.1 of Microcebus murinus. Taxonomy (NCBI): domain Eukaryota; kingdom Metazoa; phylum Chordata; class Mammalia; order Primates; family Cheirogaleidae; genus Microcebus; species Microcebus murinus. Next base: position 126,138,193 of record NC_134104.1, on the reverse strand, counting down.
CTTTTGCTTTAAAACAAGTCCATCTCTGGATGATTATGTGACCTGTCACCTCAGTCGGCAGACTGCTGTATCTACTTTTGGTCTCCCATGGACGCCTCACATCCTTTCCCATGGCGAGCGCAGCTCTGTGACCTCTCCCACGAGCTCTGCAGCGGCTCTCGGGCCCCCAGCCACTCTCCTGGCCTCCTGCCTGCTCACCGCTGTCACCAGCCCCCACCTCGGTCCATACCACATCCTGTGGGCAGATCCGCTGTCCTTTGCGTGGGCCCGATGGTGCCACGATGCTCAGATGCCATGATGGCAGCTCAGTGCCCGCAGAACAAAAAGGTGAGAGTCTAAAGATTCAAGACTCTTTGTCATCTAGCCCTGGTATTTCACAGCGTGGCTCAGAGCACAGGATATAGTCTAGTGAATACAGTGCTGAGAGGTCTGGCAGGTAGGAATTTGGTCTCTGGAGCCAGCTGCGTAGGTTTGAATCCTGCGTGCCCTTTTACTAGCTGTGTGACCTTGGGCAAGTTGCCCGACCTCTCTGTGCCTCAATTTTCTAATCTGTACCATAGGGATAAAAAAAAATACTTATCGTTATTATAAGGATCAAATGAGTTCATCGACGTACAGCCTATAAAATGGTGTTGGGTGCATAGTAAGCTTCCAGTAAACACTAGCGGTCGAGATTATGGATTTTCCACACAGGCACACTGAACATATGCTCTTCCCTGCATAACTTCTGGCACTTTCTTGCCTCTTCACTTTTGCTAGTCTTTCCTTACTTCCTGCAAGCCATTTCCGTATGCACAGTTTCCACCTGTGCCGAAGGTTATTTTACCAACCACGGGTTTAGGCCGGCACAAAACCAACAGACTGTGAAGTCTGGCACACATCCTTTGACTCCCACGGGACCATGACGAGAGTGTCTTTAAATACTTTGCTAACATAATGTTTTGAGGTTCGGTTTTTGCATTTCCCTTGTGGGCGTGCAGGAGTATTAATGGAAGCCCAGGGGGTCTCGCAGCCGCAGTGGGAGGTGGCAGATTCTCCTGCCAGTTCTTTTCCTCAGTGCTCATCACCTGGGTGATGGCAGTTTGCTTGGGCCGAGGTCCTTGCCTTGCTCCAGGATTCAGGTCTGAGCGCAGGCAACCATGCACATGCCGAATTCAGCGACAGGCATACCTCAAGGGAGACCAGGGATTCCCTGGGCCAGTAAAAGTCTGCTGGAGGTGCCTACTGTCTGCTCCGACGTGTTGAATCTTTGCGTTGTGCCCCTCCTGGAGCGGGAGGCCTGGGAGTTGGACAGTGATTCCAGAAAGTGTTCTTAATAAACAATCTTGAGCAGACGTGATAACCTCTAAGAAGTGAAAGAATGCTGTGTCTATGCAGACAAAGAATCTAGAGCACAGATGCCAAAACGGTTTTGACCAAAATATATCAGCTTTATTGTGACAGATAAGGGCTTATTTCCTTAATTTTATTTGGCTTAAATATCAGTTGCCTTATCTAAACTGAGGTGGGAGGATTGCTTGGGGCTAGGAGTTCAAGACCAGCTGGACAACATATTGAAACTTTGTCTCTACAAAAAATAAAAAAAATTAGCCAGGTGTAGTGCACACTCCTATAGTCCCAGCTACTTAGGAGGTGGGATCTTTTGACCCCAGGATTTTGAGGCTGCTGTGAGCTATGATCATGCCACTGCAGTCCAGCCTGGACAACAGAGTGAGACCTGTCTCAAAACAAAATTTGGCTTATATTTTTCTTCCTTGTTTTAGTATATGTGGGTCATGAGTAAATTTCAGATTTTATTCACATTAAATGATGTGTATACACACGATAGACATTTACATATTTATTTTGTCTGCCCTGACATTCTTCTTCTGAGAGCTTCTTTATTTCCACAGTCCAGCTATATGATTTCCATGGGAGCCACCTTGCACCCTGGCCCAGGCTGATTGGCCCAGAAGTGGACATCTGACCTAAGCTGGGCCAATCAGAGCCCTTTCCTGGGATCTTTTGCTTTGAGTAACCAGGAAGTTTAGAGATTCTAACTCCAGTAACTAAGCTGTTAGTAGAAAAACTCAGGAGTTGGCAATGGCCATATTTTCTGCTACATGGGAAAAAATGATCCTAGGTAGGAAAAAAGAATGATGCCAACAAATAAAGATAATAAACAAACTTGGAGAAAGTTTCCAAACAGTGTTGGAGACACTGGTTCCAGGTTTTCCTAAGTTTAGCTCCGGCCCTCCCCTGCTGGCCACTTGGCTGGTCTTGGAGAGAGCAATGAGTTGCTCCTCACAGGCAGGCCTTTCCTTGTTTATTTCTCTTTTGTGTATCTTTGATTTAGACTTTTGATGTTGAGTTGGGATTTTCTGGTGGGTTGGTTTTTAGGGGGTACTAACAGTTAGTTGAAGACTGTAAGGGATGGTAATTTACTAGTACCCTCTCAGTCCTACTGACTCCTAACTCCCAGGTACTCTATTTTCAATGAATTGTGAAATTATAGGCACAGTCTAAGGGAAAGAACTGAGTCAACACAAATAATGCAGCCAAAAGAACCCTTTCATCAGTAATTCCTGTCCTGAACAGAGCTATCAAAGGATGGGTCCTTTCTCTACTTCTAGTAGAGCTCTGGGCCCCACCTCTTTTACTTTTATTCTTTTTCTTTTACTTTTACAGTTTGCTAAGTTCTTACAGTATTTATTAAGCTTCCCACCAAATCACCCCCAATAACAGAGAAGAATAAAGGGATACCTCTTCCCCTCAACACCAGCTCTGCCAAACTGAGTGTAGACAGTTTGAGAAGGCTGGAACAACTCAACTTTCAGTCTCTCCGTTACCCCTTGGATCGGACCAACACATATTAAATCCAAGAAGGCAGGAATAGTGCCTGTTTGGCTCACTGTTGTATCCCTAAAACCTAGCTCCCAGCACGTTATGGGTATTCAGTAAGTATTTATAGAATGAATAACAAATGAATGAATGAATATTATTATCCCCATTTTGTAAATGAGGAGACTGAGGCTCAGATAAATCAAATGATTTGACCAGTAATATAACTAGTGATTAGTAGAGCCAAGTCCAAAGCTTTAGGTTTTCAGACTCCTTGTCTGAGGCTCACTGTAAGACCTCTCAGTCACTATAAGAGAAAACCACAACACCAGAAGCTCCCTGTGATTCTTCCTCGTGGCCCCATAATGAAGCCAAACACCCAGCAGCACCTGGCAAAACTTTCAATTCCTGAAGCTAAGCGTTAACACGTCAGAACTAAAGGCAGCTTCAGATGTGAGCTAAAACCCATGTTATTTTTGAACCTCTCTTTTCAGAAAGCTGTACGAGAGTTTAGGTGACAAAAGATGGGAAGGGTTGTGTGTGTATGATAAAATATTCACCGCAAAGATGCATGTGTAACCGTGCAACCCACAACAGTGTTTTTGTGCCTGTTCTTGACATATAGTACATGCATCTGTTTGTGGGCTCCCTGTGCATGTCACAGATCCCCAAAGTCTTCAAATTGTCAGCTGTCATGGAATGGTAGCCTGTGAATTACGAGGGCAAAGGGGTCAGAGTGGACAGTGGTCTGGTCTAGGGTGTATTTGGGGTATATGTATGTGTGGGTCTTGGTCTTCACCCCATGTTATATGCCTCTGAAATCATTGTTGAAAACTCTATTTCCATTATTCAGTATTTCTGTGATTTATTATGCTCTATAGTAGTGCTATCCAGTAGAACTTTCTGTGAGGATGGAAATGTTCTACATCCCAACTGTCCAATAGAGTAGTCACAAGCCACCAGTGGCTGAGCACTTGAAAGGTGACTAATGCAACTGAGCAATGGAATGTTTTGTTTTATTCTATTTTACTTAAGTTAATTTAAATTTAAATAGCCACACAAGGCTAGTAGCTACCATTTGGGACAGCACAGCTCTGTATTTTTATTAAAAAATAATAAGTTTCTGATTCCCAACATTAATGAGCTCATTAGTAATAGGCATTCCATTAAGTTCATCATATAACTTGTGGAAAATAAATCAGTTATGGATGTAACTTCCCTTCCCTTGTCCTCAAAACATGGTGGGGGAATTTCCTTGACCTGGGAATGGTGGTAGCCGAAAACCTTCTTGCCTCAAGTCTGTCTCTCCCGTAGGACCTGGAAGCGATGTGAGATGAAGTCCTCGTTGTCTTGTTTCTGTTTGGGGCATGTGCTCTCGCACTGTCTTTTGGGATCCGTTACACATCTCTTCATTTCACGCTGAATCAGGTTTAGATTTAGAGACCTCAGTCAGCCTGCCTCGTGCCAGCTTATCTCCCCCGCCACTGCTCCTGAAGGAGGGATGTGGGTGAGGGAGAGAACTGACTTATTCTAAGAAATTGGCTAAGAAATGATTACGGGGGCTGGCAAGTCTGCCATCTGCGGGACAGTCCTGCAGACTGGAGATACAGGTAAGAGTTGATGTTGCAGTTTTGAGTCTGAGGCTTGAAAGCTCGGACAGGATTTCTGTGCTGCAGTCTAGAGGCAGAATCCTTTCTTCTTTGGGAAATGTAGGTCTTGGTTCTTATAGCCTTCAACTGACTGCATGCGGCCCACCCACATTAATCACACCTTTAAGAAATACCTTTACAGCAACATCTGGACTAGTGTTTTACTAAAAAACAAAACAAAACAAAAAAAAAAAACTGGTTACCATAGTTTTCTCAAGTTGATTCATGAATTTTTTTTTTTTTTTTTTGAGACAGAGTCTTGTTCTGTTACTTGGGCTAGAGTGCTGTGGCATCAACCGTAGCTCACAGCAGCCTCAAACTCTGGGCTTAAGCGATCCTCCTGCTTTAGCCTCCCGAGTAGTTGGGACTACAGGCACATGCCACCATGCTTGGCTAATTTTTCTATTTTTAGTAGAGATGGGTCTCGCTCTTGCTCAGGATGGTCTCAAACTCCTGTGCTCAAGTGATCCTCCCGACTCGGTCTCCCAGAGTGCCAGGATTGCAGGCGTGAGCCACCATGCCCATCCAATGCATAAAATGAACCATGGCACCTCATTAGATTCAGCCAAAGCAATGTTGAAACTGTCTCTGACCCTTCATCCATGCCATCTAGTATTACCTGTGAGCACTCCAATTCCTGCTGACTTGTCAGCAGGAGGCTTTTTTGCTCCTTTCCCCATGTTGCTCATAGTTTCTGTTTCATGAAATCCAACCTGTGTCTCACTACTTTTTAACTGGTTTCACCATGACTGATACAGCACAAATATGTGTATTAGCACATACATAGAGTACACATTTACACTCATCCTTAGCAGCATTATATTCATTTTGAAAGTAGAGTAATGAGTAATCCCTCCTAGATTATCTGGAACTATCCCAATGTCATGTTGTTATTTTTAAGAAAAGTGATTCCTCAAATGTATAACCAAAGGCGTTTTTTTTTTACAATGAGTTGAAACTTTTTATATAACAAAATTAAAAACAAAAAAAAGGCAGGCATGGTGGCTCATGCCTATAATACTAGCACTTTGGGAGGCTGAGGCAGGAGGATCGCTTGAGCCCAGGAGTTTGAGATTCCTGTGAGCTATGATGACACCACTGCACTGTAGCCTGGGCAACAGAGAGAGACTCTGTCTGAAAAAAAAAAAAAACTTTTTTACCTCATGATTCTTGATTACAGTTACCATGAAATTTGTTCTTACTTATTATAGAGCAATTGAATGAAGTCTTGGATCAGTAGAAACCAGCAATCGTTACTCCTTTAATTATTAGGGGTAGGATAGTTCTTAAAGGCAGCAGAAATGAGAAGAAGGTGGGTGAGGGTGTATTTCAGTTTAAACTGGTATCCAGCTGGGCATCTTGGTGTAGATTGGATTATTTAATGAAGTGGAAAGAGTGATATTGTTGAAGGGCATCAGGCTGGCTTAGAATACCCAGAGTCAAATCCAGGCATTACCTTTGATTAGCTCTGTGAAGTGTTTGACCAGGCACATAATCTCTTAACCAGTTTCCCCTTCTGTAAGGTATTATTTTGAGGCCTAAATCAATGCATGTGAAAATTCTTTGTAGAAGAGTTGTACAATGTTGATAGTTGTTTTTACTACTTGCAATTGTTAGAGAAATGTTGTAGGCATGTGTGTGACAGTCCACGGGGAACTCCATGGGTAAGGTGACCTGGCTACTCATGGTTTGTTCTTCCATATTGGTTCGGTCCCATGCTGATGAGGACCGTGGTGTAACTTGATGTTATGATGCTATCCAGCAGCACATGCTGAGGGCCTAAAGTAAAGTAACCTTGTGGTTGTATGGAGAATGGGAAAGAGATTCCAGAAACATTGAAGGGTAAGTCTGGCAGGAGGTGGTGAATGGACACATAGGACTAGAAAAAGGGAAGAGCTGAAGAAGAAAATGCCTGTGTCTCCAGTTTGAGAGACCAGGTTGAAGGAGACCCATCAGCTGTGATCATCGACCATGTGGGTCTGAAATTCCAAGGAACGCCAGGGATAGGAATTCAAACTGGGGAATAATTAATGTATGATCAGTGTCTAAAGCCGTGTTTTAGGAAATCACCAAGGGAGAGTGTAGAGTTGAGGGTTCATGGCCAAGGATGAGCCCTGTTGAGTAGGAACTAGTGCCTGCTGTTACCATGCATGTGACTTGCTCAATGCAAGTTATGAATACATGAATGAGAAACAAGGAAAAGTCAGAGTCAGTTTAGCTATATGTACACAGTCAAATGACTTTATGAAAAAGAGAAAAGAAAGTGTCTATACTAGGATAAGGCAGAAAACTTGAAGTGTCAAGGCCCCTAGGGGCTAGCCAAATATTGATCTTTATAAAATCTAAATGTGGTCCTCTAGTTAAAAAGGACTACTCACCCTTTCTGGTAAACAATTTGGCAGCCTGTATCAAGCCTTTGAAAAGTTAATATCCCTTGACTCATTAATTCTGCTTCCAGGAATCCACCCGAAGGGTGTAAGTAGAGCTGCAGATAAAGATTTATGCACAACGATTCATCTTCTTCCTGGGGTCATGAATTTCCCTGGATGGCTTGGATGAGAGGAGCATTTAACTTAGGCGTCTTTTTAAAGGTTTTGGTACTATGCAGTACTATGATGCAGGATACAAAATTTGCACTGCTGTTGAAGGTAAAAGATTAATATTCAAAGAAATCTTGAGCTTTGGCCTGGGACTCCCGCCCTCTTCTACTCTTGAAGTTATAATGCTATGGTGGGAGAGTTGGGGAATATGCTGGCCTGCAGGGTGAAGGCAGAGCCTTTGTTGGCATGGTATCCATGGACGTATGTGATCTAGTCTTTTGTGCATTCTAGTCCAGCCTCATTTCTGGGCACTCCTGGCTTTTCCTGTCATGTTCCAGAAATAATTCTAGAAATTTCCTTCCTACACCAGGCTGTTGCACACCATTAAGCTTTTGCCATGATGATGCTTCCTTGCCTTTACATAGATTGCCCGTCTCCCTTTCCTTCACATATCTGGTGAACTCCTATTCATCCTTCAAAGCCTCCTGCAGAGTTGGTTCCCAAACAGGTTTTGTTTAGTACAGTATTTTAGAAAACAAAAAAAGGATATGAATACTTTAAAGTGAGGCACGCACACTCCAGTTCTGTCACGCTGCTCACCTCTTCCTGTTGTATTACGCCTCTCGTTTGTTACACCTCTGACCTACTATGAGAAACTTTTCTCAGCCTCCCCTCAGGCAGAAACAATCACTTTTGTCACTGTCTTTCTATACCTTTACATCCATTACTGCATTTATTACCCTCTATGATAAATTTTTAAAATATTTACTTTCTTCAATTCTAAAAGTAACATGCATCAGGTATGGTGGTTCATGCCTATAATCCCAGTACTGTGGGAGGCCATGGTGGGAGGATTGGTTGAGGCCAGGAGGTCAAGACCAGCCTGAGCAACATAGCAAAACCCCCTTCTCTACTCACCAAAAATAAATAAATAAAGTAACATGTGTGCTCATTAAATAAATTTTGAAAAATTACACAGAAATAAAAAAAAAATTGGGCTGGGCATGGTGGCTCATGCTTACAGTCTCCAGCACTTTGAGAGGCTGAGGCAAGAGTATCACTTGAGGCCAGGAGTTCGAGACCAGCTTGAGCAACATAAGGAGACCCCATCTCTACAAAAAATTAATATAAAAAAATCACTCACAGCTCCACTCCCCAAATACAGTGCTGTTTTCATGTATACTTTATGTATGTATATTACAAAGTTGTTATAATTCTATTCCATAAAGTTAAGAATCTTGATTTTTTACATAATATTATAAATATTAATTGTTCCATGTTAGTGTAATTATTTTTAAAGTTTGTTTATAATAATTGGATGAATTTTCTTGAGGGTTGGAACCTCCGATTTTGTATCTCAGCACCTAAGCACAGTGTTGGTCTGGGCCAGTGTAGGGACTTAATAAATGTTTCTTGAATTCTAGAGCTGAAAAATTAATCAGTTTCCATCCCTACCTTCAAGGAGCTCAGTCTGGGAGAAGGAACATAACATACTCATCCATTATTTAGTGTATTTATTCATTCATTCAACAGATACTTATTGAGAACCTGCTGTATGCTGGTATCTCTGGGGACACAGCAATGCCAAAAGCCCCGGCCCTCATCAAATGTGTATTCTCTAACAGTGATTCTCAAATCTTGGGCTGCATTGGAATTACCTGGAGAGCTTGTTAGAACACTCATTGCTGGACCCCAGCCCCAGAGTTTCTGATGCTGTAGGTTTGGGTGGGGCCTGAGAATTTGTATTTCCAACAAGTTCCCAAGTGGTTGCTGATGCTGCTGTTCTGGGGACCACACTGAGAACCCCTGGCCTGGAGAATAAATTTACAGCACAATATGGCAAAGGAATATGGTTGTCCAGTTTGTCATGGGAGAAGAGCAGAAGTCTGTGTCTAAGCCTCTCCAATTCTTCAAGTCCCAGTGGAAACGGGAGGGCTAAGATAGCCTTGTGTCCAGAGTCCTTGCCTCTTCCTCTGCATGACTTTTAGCAGTCTCAGCAGGGCCACGGAAGCCCAGGCCTGGTAAGGAGAAAGGTTAGAGTATCCTTCCTGTGCCCTGTCCTTTGGTGCACTTGCCATACGTAGTATCTGATCTTTAGAGCAAATGGGGGAATTACGATTCCTCCCATTTTATAGATGAGAAAACTTATGCAACCCACCCTGCTTCCCCAAGCCAGTTAGTCACACATCTGGGGCTCCAAGCCAGGCCTTTCTGAAAGCCTTCAAACCTTGTGCAATTTCTAAGACTCCAGTTGAGACTAGCCTGTGGTTGAGCCCTCAGTTTTTAAAAATGCTTCAGACTGTGTGTGGTGGTTCATGCCTATAATGCTAGCACTCTGGGAGGCCGAGGCAGGAGGATTGCTTGAGCTCAGGAGTTCGAGACTAGCCTAAGCAAGAGCAAGACCCTGTCTCTACCAAAAAGAAAGAAAGAAAGGAAGGGAGGGAGGGAGGGAGGGAGGAAAAACTCCACTCCAGCCAGGTGTTGCGGTGTGCGCCTGTAGTCCGAGCTACCTAGTAGGCTGAGGCAGAAGAATCACTTGAGCCTAGGAGTTTGAGGTTGCAGTGAGCTACAGTGACCCCACTGCACTCTACCCAGGGTGACAGAGGGAAACTCTGTCTGAACACCCCTCCTTACAACCCCCTACCCATTTATATTAAAAAAATTTAAAAAAAAATTAAAAATGCTTCAGTAGTAATATCAGTTTTCTCTGTGGTAAGACAGTAGCAGCAGGAGCTAGTACAAAGCTGTCTCCTCATTTCATTTGAGGACTATAAAATCTATTGCCTTTCTCTTTTTGCATATGTTGCCAGGAAGCTCAAAGCTAACCTCCGTATGTAAAATCTTTCCTTAACCTAAGTTTCTGGGGTGTAATTATGTCCCCACTCTTTTCTTTTAAAACTTTTGTTACCTGTGTCATCTTTTAGAAGCTTTTCATAATAATTTCTAGTTTGGTGGATATCACAGATTAATGAATGGAAAATGATTTTTCAGAATGAAAAGAATGATTTTAAACATTTTTTTAACTTTAAATAAGAGTGAATTGAGCCAACCATGGACATATGAATGGAAACGTACATGCCCCGGGACTTGTAGGTATTTGATGCCTTGAGATGCATCTACTTGGTCTTGTGGTTAGAATAGACTTCGGCCCAAGCCAGACCTGACTCTGCACTCTGGCTACTCACTGCTTGCTTTATGATTTTAATGCCTCTGGGCCGTGGTGTCCTTGTCTGAAATGGGGATAATGATACCATGCAGGGTCATTGAAGGGTTCAACTAAACAACTTAAGTAAAATGCTTACTCCAGTGCCTGGCACATAGGTCTAGACTAGATGGCAATTGCTACCATTGTTATTGTTGTCTGACACAGGCTAGACTTTATATAAAGACCACACTGCACACTTGCAATTGCTCTGGACTTTCTTCTGGAATGTGCAGTGTGGAACTAAAATTCCGTTAGGTTGGTTCACAGTAGGAGAGCTGCCAAGGACTGCCTTTCCTTTAGAGAGAGTAGCTCTGTGTTAACGAAACTAATTCTCAAATGGGAATAGATGATGGGTGCAGAGGCCTCAGTATTTTCTGAGGTTATCTGCTTAGGGGTTGGTGACTAAGACTTAGACAGCTCTGAGGTCTCTGACTGCCTTACATATTTGTAAAGCGCCTTGAGCATCCTTGCCTGGAAAGTCCCCTAAAGCCCATCTTCTATTTTGGCTGGCTCTTGCTTGATTTTATTAGGCTATTACCTTGAATTTTTCTTTCAGACTTGTGGCTGTTAAATTCAATTGCTTGGGGCTGTTTTCTAGGGAGAGTGCCACAGTACTCCACATGGAGGGTCACCCCCTCCTACAGGTGCAAGGAGTGAGAAGGAACAGTTACCTTGTTACTGCGGTGCACAGTGTGTACCAGGACATGTACAGCCAAGGTCCTGCCTATCGCTGTGGGCTGGGCATGGTCTGTGGGCTCCTTTGCTGCCATACCCTGGGCCTGAGAGACACGGAGCAGAGCTGGGTGTCCATCGGATGTCCCCTTAGCCTTCGCCCGGGAGTGATTTCCCCCACCTCTGCTCTTCTCTGCCAGAACTATTGTCTAAAAAAGGAAGCTCTTTGGGTCATAAAATGCCACCTGGTGTTAGTGTGTGGTTCTATAGACATACTGTATTTATATAGTAGCCCAGTGGGCAGGAAGTAGGTGATTCATCAGAAAGAAAGATAACAGAAAAATAAACTCTTACCGAAGTGAACTTCCTCTTTCAAACTCTATTTGTTCTAGCTTATCCTTTTATAACCTTTTTTTCACACTCTTAAAAAAAAAAAAAAGCTAATAGGGACTAATGGACTAATGCAGTGTTTCACAGAGAGGTGATGCCGACCCTTCGTAGCGACATGCTTTACTTTTCCCTCAGACAACAGAGTTAAAGAGACCAAGCCCGCGCGTCTGCCTCCGTCAGGCGGGGGTGAGGACGCGGAGCTCCGCCATGTTGGGGTTCTTCCCGCCCACGCCGAGGTAGCCTCGCGGGCCTCAGGGGCGCCTGTGACAGGCCATCCCGTTCACTTAGTTCCCTTCATGTCGTTTGCCCTGCAGATCCAGGAGGCCGCAAGCCGGGGCCTGAAATTTGTCGGCGTTATACCTCAGTCGCGGCCCCCTGTGAACTCGGCAGGCAGCAGCCCTCGCGCGCACGCCGCCAACAGCGCCGAGGACGCCAGAGATGCCAGAAACGCACGTGGGGACCGCGTGTCGTGGTTGGAGAAGGAGAACCCAGGGGCCGCAGACGCGTGCAGTGCTCCCGTCGGGGGGGACCAGAGCCCAGAGCCTGGCACAGGCGTGAGAGAGGAGGTGCCCGCCGCCGAGCAGCCCAGCTCACCCTCTGGAGAGGGAGATGGCGGAGAATTTTCGCCACGCAGGCTGAGCAAGACCCTGGATGGACCGGACTGCGATCCCTTTGGCGTGTGTGAAGAGCCACTCTCTGGGAGTAAGTATGTCAGCGCCGGGGTTTGACCCATGGTAAAGAGAGAGGCTAACAGCTTTTCGGTAATCTGCATGGCATCTTAGGGAAAACTAAATGGAATTAGAGTGTAGAGACAGCAGTCCATCAGACAGGAAAAACTGCATCAAGCAGTTATCCGGGCTGCCTGTTTACTTAACTGAAGTTGTGACTTCTGGGGAGAGCAGAACCACATGAAATGGACTGGCAGTTGCTTCAGAATGTCACGTTTCAAGTGGATTCTGAACTGTGAGTTATTTTATCCCCTGTGCTCTCGAATTGCCCTTGAATTACCTTGCCTTCACACAGGAAGTGTCAACGTGCCAGACACCAGTGAGAACGTGCATTCCACTTCTTAAAATATTTCCTGAAAGCAAGACAACAAGAAAGCCAGTTGAGGGCAAATTGTGCAGGAAACTGGTGTTTCAACTCATTAGGATGTGAACACCCAGGTTTCAGGGAGTTATAGAGCTGAGAAATCAGCACAGTGGAGAGAACACCCTGCCAAGGATAGGCCACCAGTATGTGAATCCTCCTAATCACGTTGCAAGAGGCCATTAGAGCATGCACTTTAGGTTGGGGATGTCAGATAACAACACGATAACAGTAGTAATGCCAACATTTAGTTGTGCTTCCTGCAGACCAAGCCCTGTGCCAGTAAGCATTTTAAATGCCTCATCTCTTCATTCTCCTGATAGCCTGGTGATGTGGGTGAGCTCTGTTCTCATTGCCCAATTTACAGCTGAGTGGACTGGGATTTAGGGAGCAGATTTGTTGCCTGGGCTGGAAATTGACAGATGTGGTGAGTGAACCCAGGTGGGCTTCACCACCATCCTATTACGTCTCTCTGCATGGTCTTTCCTGCGTGATAGGCTAATGTCATTTACTGAGGCCCTTAACTTCTCTCACTAATTCTAGGAAATCTAGCGTCTAGTCATTTCCCTAAGGCAAGGCACTTACATTGGCCATATGCCTCTCTGGCCTTGGGAAGGCAGACAAGTATCAAGACCCTCCAGCCTTAGTGGGCTTTCTGTTTAGGCCTTTCTGGATCATCTCCCTGGTTAATGTTGTTATTATTTTTTTACTAATTCTTGAAATTAGCCTCTTCCAAGTGATAAGGAATAGTTGATGCTTCGAGAAGTGAAAACAAGCAGAAATAGTTTCTTTTGTTACATTAGAACTTCTTGAGAAGAAAGTTATGAGTTGGTTAATTCTGGGGGCTTATTTGCAAAGTTGATTTAGAGGGAGAGAATGGAGCTGCCTCACTTCTGGGATATATGAAGATTATTGTTTAATCAAGGCCTTGATCTTTCTTTACTGTGCACTGAAGCAGAGCCCTTCATTTCTGTGATTTTTCACTCGGTTTCGGGCACACTTCTGCTCCCTTCACGGAGTAACTGAGGGCACATTTAGACCCAGCCTGTATCTCCATGATCAATGCCCAAGGCTTAACCCAGAAAGCTCCATCTTCTCATTGAGGATGGGCTGGATGTGTGCACTCTGAATCCTGAGAAGGAAGACAGGCCTCAGTGGACCCTTTCCCTACCATCCAGGACTGCAGGAGGGTGAGGGCCTGGCCAGGCATGGGTCCCCCAGGAGACCGGGGCAGGACTCACAGAGAGGCAGGTAGCACTGTGGTTGGGAACCCAGCGTGTTCACATTCCAGCCTGCTGCCTCCCATGTGTGCCATAATCACATACTTACCCTCTGTGCCTCAATTTCTCACCCTGTAAAATAAGGATGGAACAATCGCTTGTCGAAATGTTAGAGGAGATGTACGTTTAAAGAACTCAGCACAGCTTGACCTGTACGTGTGAGCTGCTGTTGTTGGGGTGCAGGCTCAGTAGCCCTGACCCTCGACCTCCACCTCTCCTGGAAACCTAGCTTAGAGGAAGGAGGCTGTGGCTCCTCCCTGCACTCCAGAAACCACCTTCCTGCAAGACTCCTTTCAGACTTCCTTCCTTTTGTGGTTGGCCCAGGAGAGAGTCATTGGGGAGACTTGTCCTAACAACCTCCCCAGGTGCCAAGACCCTACTGCTGCCCTGTGGCAACTCACCTCCCTCACCCAGAGATGCCCATATGACTGAACACACGGAAAACCCACAACACACAGAGCGCCTTGGCCTCTATCCCATCTCATCAAGTGCCTGTTCCTTCCTAGAAAAGCAGGTCCTCCTGGAGCACAATGGATAATGTGTGTGTGTTTCTGGAAGCGTCAGCCCACCAGTGGGTGGGACCTTCAGCTATGGGAGGTGACAGGCATCGGGGTATGAAAGCCTCCTCTGACCCCAGTCTCCCAAGGCAGGTAGGCAGCTGCTGGCCTCACACCTGAGGCTGCGCCTTCGCTGTCTGCTGGGGCTACAGGTCTCTGAAATTTAGGCAGCTCACTGTTACCCTTTTTTCCTCTTTTGGTGGCATAAAGGCGCCTTTGGAGTTTTCATCAGCTATTGATCACACGGAGGTACTAGCAGGCATACAGGTCTCTGGGGGATGGGCAGGAAGCAGTCACAATGGGGGTGGTCACCCCGAGTGCGCCATTCTGGGTCCTTCCTATGTATCGTGTCAATTGCTCCTCACAACAGCTTTGTGGCAGAAGATGCTGTCATTATGCCCATTTCACAGATAAGGCAGGTCGCCATCCCTGCCCTCACACAGTTAGCTTTCTCCCTCACAGCTTCAGCATCTGGCCTCCCTGAAGGCTAGAGGTCCAGGACTTTACACCCATTGGTCATGACCTCGCCTGACCCCCAGCTTCTGTCCTAATCTTTTTGCTGGGCAGTCTCCTGGTTTCCTTCCCGGGACGTCCGCTCAGCATTGCCCTGCAGTGCACAGGCCCCACCCGCCTGCTAGCTCAGCTCAGCTCAGCTCAGCTCGCCTCTCTCAGGGCCCCCTAAGGAGGGTGAAGTGTTTTTACTCCCCTTTCTGCCAGGTGGGCTTAAATAGGCAATCACAGCAAGACAATTAAAAAAAATCCAGAGGGAGTCTCCCTCCTCTCCCCTCCTCCTCAGTTAATTTATTTCCTTCGTAGGAGGCCTTGGGGAGAGGAGAATCTAGGCAGTGGCTGCTCATACAGGACTTTCCAGCGGAATCTCCATCCGGGCAGGTTCCCCCATCCCTGCGGGTCGGCCCAGCAGTGATTCCCCCCTCACCCCCCTCAGGTCTTGCGTTCCGCCCCCTGCTCACTGCCTCTGGGTCCTGGTCTGGGAAACTCCTTTTGGTTTGAGGCCTGTGCTCAGCAGTGATCACCTGAGCCCGTGCAGGGACAGCCCCAGCGTCTCTGTCGCTACAGCTACAGTCAGAAAAATACACAGAAGCCAGGCAGGTTCACGACAATTCCAGTTCTCACTGCACCAAAATAATAAGCCTTCCAAGCGCTGCCCTTCCTAGCCTGCACCCCCTCACTTAAATGTCAGCCAGAAACCTAAGCTGGGATCTCTGTTGCATTTCGGGCTGTAGACCTCCTCCGCTGCCAGCTCATTGTGGGTGTGTAAAGCTCAGGGCTCGTGCTTTTCCGACATGCGAGCTCCTTCCTCACTGGGCCAGTGCCCTCCTCTCCCCACACCCTCGAGATAGCCGGCTCCTCAGTGCCCCCTCCCAGATCTGCCACCTGCCGCTGCCTTTCTGGCCTTTCGCTGAGTCCATTAACGAACAGCTATTGAGCTCCCACCCGTGGGCATCAGTGCCTGCTCCCTGCGTCCCCACGAAATTAGCCTTTTGTTAGATTTGGGAAAGAGCCCAGGGTTTGGGGTTTGAAAGACTCTTGGCTCTGCCACTTACTGGCTTGTGATTTCTGGGGGATCCACTTAGCGCTTCTGGGCATAGGACCAATGCCATCCCCTCCCATGGAGGTTGGGAGAGTCACATGAGATGATGAAGGAGAAAGGCCCTTGTAAATATGGGCCACATGGCCTTGGCTGCTGTCATGTTCACAAGTGGTTTCCTGTGGATTGCCACGCATGTGGGGGTTCCTGCACTTTGCCTTTCCCTGCTGCCTTGTCAGGCAGGCCTCACGCTGGCCCAGAGGTGCCCTGCTATTATTAGTACCCAACCCTGATCGAAGTCTGAGCAGCTTGCCCGGATCTAGCAATCTGCACGGAGCATCCTGCAGCCCTCCTGCCTTCCCACCCTGCCTCCCCTCTGCAGCACCTACAGCTCTGCCTTCCCAGCACAGACCCTTGCTCCTCCCGCCATACCTACAACCTCAGCAGCCTGCATCCCCACTCAGCCCCAGCTGCCCAGCCAAGTCTCACAACACTTGTTCCTTCCAGCACAGCTACCTCGCTCGCCGCCTTTTCCTTTTCCTACATCTAAGCCTTTGCAGCCCCACACGTTAAGCCACAACTCTCTTCTCTCCAGGCCAGAGTTCTCATTGGGGACCAAGACCCAACCAGTCCCCTGCTCACCGCAAATCCCAGGTCTCTGGGGCCATACCTGCAGACAGACTGCAGGTGCCCGTCCCATGCTTGAGTCCCTACACCAGGCGCGGGCCTCAGAGCTGGACGCCTGCCTCTTTCCTCCCTGAGTAGCAAGGCCTGGTGGACCCAGCTGGTGCCCCTGCCCACCCTGGCTTCTCCCTCCTGTCTGGCTTAGCTCACTCCAGCAACCATGTGTGCAGCACCTCGTGTACCACAGGGACTTGCTGGGCATGAGGAGTCTGAACCAGACAGGCCTGGCCCCTGTGTCCGGGGAAGGGAAAGACCAGGAGACAGTCTTGACCCTGCCTGGGTGCTTTGCCAGCGTAGGCCTTCAGCCGTTCCCAGAACGCTCAGAAACAATGCCTTCCCCCACCCCTTGGGGACTTTCTGTCCCACGTCTGGAAAAATCTTCCAGCTGGGGTCATGGCACAGTCACAGAGAAAATTTAAACAAAATGTGGGACTTCTTTTTGGAGTCTTTGGTGCCTGCTCATGTGAGGATGTGTGTTGCAGAATCAGAATATGAAAACATCAAAGAGTATCATCTCTGGACAGTTTCTCTTGGCTGGTTTCCATGTGAGTAGAAAGAGGACCATGCCAAGGAGACAGTGGGACAGGGTTTACTATCGGGTTACACATCTGCAGTCAGGTTTCTCCCAATATTTCATTGCTACGAATGCCTTGGAGGCTCTTCATTCTAACAGCATTTCCTTTTCCTTCCTGAAAAATTTATTTCTGTCTCTGGCTTCGGTCCTCCCCCCTGGGGAAGATCGCTGGAAAAGCGGGATGCTGTCAGCACCAGCCACCTCATCTGACCAGCTCCTCTTCCTCCGCCCACCCCTGCATTCTCACTTCTCCTTTGGCCTTCCCCTTTTTCTGTTTCCTTATGCATTTGAGAAAGTCACGTTTCTGTCTTGCCACGTGAGTGGGGATCCTTCTGTGTGATCAAGTGTTACCATGTATTTTTGGACTTTGGCCATTTCCAAATTCCCCAGTCACTTCTCCTGTGCAGAGGCTGTGGGATTTTTTTTTCTTTTTAATTATTTTGCATTTGGGCTTGCCTGGGGCAGATTGTAGCAAGTGGTGCTCCAGTCCCACCTGGGGTCACCTGCAGACAGTTCTGGCCAAGCCCACCGCTCCCTTAGCCTCTGCATAAGGTAGGCTGTTCTCAGGAATGGGAACAGCCCGGCAGACCATTGGCCCTGGGGAATTAACGCCTCAGGAGTGACCTTCGGTCCATGTGGGTACATGCCCCAGCCTCCTTGCTCTTGGTGGGCCAACCTGAAGTGTGTTGTGTAGTGCCCCTGGCAGGACTGAGCCCCAGGTGCCCCAGCCGCAACCTGCTCTTTAATGCACCCGTCATTGGCTTCATCTCCTCCAGGTTCCCATCCCTACCCCTTCCCTCTGTTTCCTGGGGTCACTTCCTAAATAAACTACATGCACAGGAAAGCTTATACAGTCTGCTTTTGAAGAAATCCAAAGAAAGCCAAGAACTCACTCAGCCCTGCTTATCCTTTTAGTAACTGCAGCTTTTATCTGAACCACTGGCACCTGGGACTGGAAAACTCGCATCATCTAGTTCACTCCCTGCTCCCCCCAGGTTCAGTCCGTGGCTCAGGTCCCTCCATCACAAACCTCCTCTGCATCACTCCATTTCTGAAGTTTATCTTTTGAAGTCTTGAAGTAGTCCAGTGATTGCCAGTTCTGTGCCCCAGGACCTAATTTCTTGTGTGGAACTATTTCCTGGCTGCAGATGACTTCCTGTGAGTCAGGCAGGTGGACCAAGAAAGGCAGTGTGGAGTGGGCATGATGGACAGGCTCGAGTTGGTGTCTAGCATGCAGGTGGGCACTTCTGAAGATGGCACCTTCCTTTTCTAATTGCTTCTACAGGATGGACTTGAAGTGGCTCCCCTATTAGTTTAACTGTTGCTGATGACAAAGTCTTACGGCCCAGCGTTGATCCCTAGAAATCAGATGAGGCTATGAGAAGACTTCCTTTGTCCCCAAATGCAGTACCTATATGAGCCAATTTTAGGTGTTACGTGGGTGAACATCTTTGGTGTCAATGTGCCTCATTGTTACCCCTTGTTTATGGCAAATGGCAGTGGTTTGCCTTTAAAATGAAGCAAAGTTCCATTCTTAAATGCATTTATTTAAACAAAGGAAAGTGACTCAATTTAAAACAAAGATGATTAGCTACGACCTTGGATACCACACATACAAAAAAAATGGTGAAATATTGAAATTTGGGAAACTGCATCCCAGAATGTGGGTCCAGGTGTCTCTCGCTTAAATGTGCTTTGTTCTTATTGCTAATGTCAACCATTGTTTATGATCTTTAAATTTTTCTTTGAAAGAGGGTGGGGATTTTTTTTATGATTGGAGAAGATATTTTTGGAAACCAAAGCATATTCCTGACTAGCCTGTGTAAGTAAAGCTTTTGAAGCTGGGTCAACTCTGATTGCTTGACTAAATGAGTAACACAAAAATAGACCTTCAGACTTAGATTGAAATTCCAGGTATTTGCTCCTGGAGGCTGCCGCTGCTAACTCATGCCCGGCAGCACGTATGGCTCAGCTGCTGGGTGGTTGTGAGTATTGATTTCTGAAGCACCGAGCTATAAATGAAGGGCCCGAAAGCTTGGCGCCTCACGTCCAGTGCCTGCTTGGCTGCGGGGCCGACCTGCCCCTCCAGGCAGGAACCCTCATTTACGGGAACATATTTATTTTTACATATCAGTGATGTATTTTTGATGTACTTGATTAAGTATTATGGGTCAGGGCCCAGGAAACACCACTGCGGTTTATAAATAGTGAGTTCAGGGATGTACACAATTCCTGGAATTAGAGCAGTATTTTTGTCTCTGTGTGTCTCTATACTTTTTTAAAGACCAACTCTCACCCAAATATGTCTCTTTTACTTCCAAAACACATGTTTGTATAAATTTGTGGAAGTGTCTACTATGTTCTCTCTCAAACACCTAACTGTGCAAAGAAATCCATTATATTCCAGATTCAAAGCCTGTCCCCCATCTGAAGCCCAACATTTGAGGTCCATGTTTCTTTAAGGCAGCCTCAACTTACCACTTGGAATCAGGCTTTATTATTTGGCAACAATACAACCTCGCAGAGACTTTATTCTTAAAGTCATATCATTTCTTGAGGTCCCTGAGAGATTGCACTAAATCCAAGGAGGCAGATTTTTATCACCAGTTGACCTTTTCTCTTTCTCCTCTCCTTTTACAAATCCCAACAGAATTGGAGATCTTCGCTTTTTTCAACAAACCGAAGGGCCATCAGAAGTGCCGGCAGTACTACCCTGTCACCATTCCTCTCCGAGTCTCCAGAAACGGCCAGGCAGTGAGCGGATTGGACGCCAACTGGCTGGAGCACATGAGCGACCACTTCCGGAAAGGAGGCGTGCTGGTGAACGCGGTCTTTTACCTCGGAATGGTGAATGGTAAGGAATGCACAGCTGTTGTAATCTCTGCTTCTTACTCTTGTAATCTCAGCCCTTCTTCAGAGCCTGTTCCCTTCCGGAAGCTCTACAGCCAGTAGACACGCTGCACTGGATTTCTAATTAACACATCTTGAGTAACTTTCCATAAAGCCCAGGACCTGTGCCCTCTACACCTCTCTAGGAGTCCACCAGGTATCTTCTGAAATGACAGAAAAAGGGGAGTGGTTCCATTTCATTGGAGGTGGCCTCAGTCTCTGTTGTTTTTAAAAGCTTTTAAAAAGATTATTCCTTGGGTTTGTTAATTACCCCCTGGGAGCGTGCCATTCCAAAAGTGCAAATTGTTTGTAGACACTATTACAGATTGAAGTAGCAGTAGCAGCACCTTGGAATTAACAGCAGAGAAATAAATTGAACAGCCTGGTTGCTGTAAGCTCCATGGAGACTCACACTATTCCCGGGTTTCATGGCACCCTGCACCCCCTCCCCAGTAATGGGTTATCTCCAGGGGTTTGCAGCACAGGGTAGCGCTATAGATGTCAGCTTTCCTAAGGCAGAAAGAAAGTCTGCCCACAGTGGGGAAACATGTCACGCAAAGAAAGTGTTTTGGGTTAACAAGAAGGCAAGTTGAGTCACCAGGGTGTGTCAAGGCTGGGAGGCAGTTCAGGGAGTGGGGCTGACACGCCAGCGCGTGCAGGTCCTGAGGGCTGCCAGTCAGCAGGCTTCCTCGGTGAAACATCACACCAGATTTGTGTATCCCAGCAAAGCCTGGCAGGGGGCATCGACAGCGCCGAGTCTTGTCGTTGAGCCGTTTTCTCTCTCAAGAATTAGCAGTGTCAGGAATGGAGTCTGGATTCTACATCGTTTGCAATCTTTGAAATGTAAGCAAGCATCCTTAAGATAGAGACGTCCTTCTTAATTCTGAATGTACATGCTTTAAATCATCCCTGATACCGTACAGACAGGTCTTAATTTTGGATGCAAGTTACTAAATATCTAAATATCAATGGCTAATATTGACATGCTATTATAGTAGCGGGAGGCATTGTATAGCGTAGTGGTTCACAACCATTTGTTGAATGGATGAATGACATAAGAGAAGTGATTGGCTTGTTAAGAATACATCCGGAGCTGGGCTGTCCTACGGAAGTTTCTGGGACGGTAGAAGTACTCTATATCTGGGTTGTCCAGTGTGGTAGGCACTAGGCATTCTGTGGCTACTGAGCACTTGAGACATGGCTGGTGTGACTGAGGAACTGAATTTGAAGATTGATTTAATTTTCATCAATTTAAATTTAAATAGTTAGATGTGGTTAGTGGCTGGCATTTACATTTCTTCAATACAACTAATGAAGAGTCTCTTGCATGCCCTGGCAGCAAGGTCAATACACAGGGAAGCCCTCCACGGGTGCCCGCAAACTTCCCCAAACCCAGGGAGTGCCATAGTCTGTCCTGAGACACATCATGGGACACCAGTGACAGCACATGCTCGGGGCAGATTTTTACAGCCCTGCTCATCAGCATTAGGGGAGGCCGGGGAGGGCCCTTTGGCTCCCCACTTCCTGCAGGGACACCTCATCGCTGCCTCTTGTGCTGTGGCAACGGCAGCTCCCCTTGTCCCCATTTGGTGTGCATAGAGGCTCTCCGTGGCTGTGCATGACATTTCTCCCCAGGCAACTGATGGGTCAGCTGTTAAAGCTGTGCAGGGAGGTGCTGGAGCTCGCAGATACACAGGTGGCCCCTGAGAATTTTTCCCCTCTTAGGAGAATTAAGGCAGCAAAAGAGAGGTTTTCTCTCTGGCCCCACTGCCTGAGCATGTTGGGTACAAGCTGAGCCTCAAAGGAGAACACCTTGAAAGTTCACAAAGCTCTTTGCTGTCTCTCTAATGATTGTGGCTGTGGCAATCAAGGCTGAGTTCACTTCCTCTCCTCCCCCTTCACCCCAGTCTCCAACCTGGAGTCCAGACACACAGATATAATTTATACAGTTTTTTTCTTCAGATGTGACTTGAGCGTTTGAAATGCTGTTATATCCTCCCTTGGCTTTAGCTGCACTAAATCCAGCCTTCTGCCTTGAAGATAGAACATGAAATTCCCCCTGGCAAGTGTAGCTGTGAAGTCCTCCCTGGAGCCTCTGACATATCCCTCTGTGCAGCCATGTCTAGAGCTCCACCAAAGCTGCAAGTGCCCGTCTCAGGGAGGGCTGCAGAATGTCCAGAACAAAACTAATTGAAACCCACTGTGATTTTAAATGCGATTTTACCCTATATGTTTCTGTTGGGAGGGAGAGTGCAGCTTGGGAGCAGTGCTTGCTGGGTTAGGGAGTTTCTGCTCTGGAAAAGCCCAATGTTTCCATTGGCCAGGGATGTAATATGCGTATGTGCTTTTCCCAGAATTAAAAAAAAAAAAAACAGGCTAATCATAATCATAAAAGGAACCTATTTCTAATGAGATAATTAGTGTCCTTACAAATAAACCTGGCAGAGCTAGAAGAACATCTTTAAGCTGTTTGCCATCTGGAAAAGCACCAGTTACGACTCTTAAATAGATATTTGGGCTGCAAAATATTTTCCACAGAGTCATAAAACTCCTGAGAACTTTGTCCCATAAATAAGGTGATGTTTCAGCTCGAATTATCCAGTGAAAACTCCAGCTTCTGTTTTTGAGGTTTTACCCACCGGGACATGGAAGGACTCACACAGTCCTCACATTTGGGCTCCTGCTTGTCGTATCCAGGGCTCCTCTCCTTGGGGTCGTTCACTGGGCCTCGAAGGACTGGGCACCTTGGGCAGAGAGGCACGGTGAGGACCGTGGACACCTTGCAGTTATTTAGTCTTGGTGCTGATCTCAGCAGTTCAGACAAAGCAACTCATCTCATCCTCACAACAACCCAGTGAAGCAGGTACTGTTATTATCCCTGTGTGATAGCTGCAGAAACTGAGGCACAGAGACATCATGTCATTGTCAAAGTTACCAGCTGGTGAGTGGCAAGAGAGTGGCAGGAAGAAAGAAAGGCATGAGTAGAGAAAAGGAATGTGAGGAGGGCAGGAGAGGAGAAGAAAGAAGTGACTGTATTGGTGAGAGTAGTGGCCCCCACCAGGGCCTTGGTGGCTCTCTGGATGGGGAGAGGAGGGCTCCAAGGTCACCCTGGGGAGGTGACAGGACCCAGTTACAAGCACGAATGACTCCAGGGACCACACGGCAGAGCAGGCAGGCACTCAGGAACACATTAGCCAGGGCCTGCATTTCTAGAGGGCGGGAAAGGAAGACCAGGAGGAGAGGCTCCCCGGAGCTGGCTGTGGAGAAGCAGTCAGGTGGGGACCAGGAGGCAGGGGTAAGGTCTGTGGGCTGGCTGCCCACCAGTGAAGACCCAGCGAAGTGGCCGGTTTCTCTACAAGGCCTTCTGGGCCTGAGAAGCCCTGCTGCCCTCATCAGCCACGATGCTGAGGCTGCCTCCATCTCGCCCTGCTCTGACCTCCCCCGACCCCTGTCTTTTCCTGCCCTCCCCAGCCCTCCTCCTGCCCTCGGCCTGTCCTTGCCCTCTTCTACCCTGGCAGTCCTCCCACTCTTTGTTTCAAAAATGTCCTTTGCAGCTGATTGTCCAAACCAGAATCCACTAGAGCAACCCACACTGCTCATGGTGACCATGTCCTCACTTCTCTTTTTGCCTGCAAGAGTCCTTTTTTCTGCCCCTGATGGCTTGGAAGGAACCTAGCGTCTCACCCTGCAGTGTCTTGTGTTATAGATTATCTGGTCAGTGACTCATGGTGCCATTGATCTTAGTATCTAGCCTCTGTTTCCTATGAGCTGGAAGTTAGTTCTTTTTTTTTTTTTTTTATTTCACCATATTATGGGAGTACAGATTTTAAGGTTTCAATAAATGCCCATTTCCCCCCCTCCCCCCAAAAGTCTCCATCATGACCATCCCCCAGATGGTGCACATTAAGGCCTTTATAAACTAAGAATTACGAATAGAATACATTCCAGGTGATGTTGTATTCTACATCTTGCATCATATAGAGGTCATGCTGTACCCAGATGTGTGTCCATTCGTACTCTCTTAAAAGATTGTCTTCCTTGGGACTTTGCCTGATGCCCCAGCTGCATCTAAATCCAAATAACACTTGGCATTTGCATCACACTTAGCATATCCTTCATTACCTTATGTTTACAAAATACATTTGTAAAAAGCATGTACATAGTTCAAATAGAATATATCTGTAGGGATAGATATTTTATACACATATTTTTGTAACCCCCCTGGCAGGTTGTACATTCTGTACTTTTGCATCCCTGGGCCTGTATACAGAAGGTGACCTGGAAAGGTTCCTGGATGATGCTCAGTAATGCCGGTGGTGTTGGGGGGAGGGGCTGATTGGGGTGTGTACCACGAGGAACCTGCAGATTTGTTGGGGGTGGGGAGACTGGAAAAGCAACCAGAATGAAGTAGTCCCCGGGGTGTCTAACAGCCACTCCCTTGGAACACCACCCGTCTCCAGGAATGTCTGGCTTGGCGGTGACAGGCAGGAGTTCTCTTTCAAAAAGCCACTTAATAATGTAGGGGGTAGATCTCACATATGCCATTAAATGCACTTTCTCATGTATCCATAGCACATCTTTAAATAAACTTTTTATTGCAGTTGAGCACACACACAGCGAATTGTACAGATCATGAGGGTATAGCTCGGTGGATTTTTATATAGCGAGCACAGCCATGTAATAACACCCAGATCAAGAAATAGAACATACCAGTCCTCTAGAAGCCCCCTCCTGCCCCTCTCTGTCTCTCTCCCCCAGGGGTAACCACAGTCCCAACTTGACACACCACGGATAAGTTTTGAACATCACATAAATTGAGTATATGCTTGTGTATATTTGGCTTCTTTCACTCAGTGTGTTTGTGAGATACATCCATATTTTTACTTACAAGTGCAGATAGGTTCCTTCCATTGCTCTATACTATTTCACTGTGTCAATATATAGACTTAGCTATTTAGAAGCATATTTTTTCATTTTTCCCTGTATAGGAAGGCATGGCATCTGCACACATTTATCTCTAAACAGAAGCCATAAGGCCATCTCATTAAGACCCCACTGAAGTCTCAGCCTGAACATCAAGGCAGAGAGAGGGTGGTGCAGTGGTCAGAGAGGATAGAAACCTGGCTTGTTTATCACCCACCCCTGCTGCTCAGACAGTGTCTGGCCCATCGTAGTAGTAGCTCAATAAATGTTTGTTATTGAAACAGTGTAGGCTTTGGAACCAAACAAACCACATTTCAGATCTAGTTTGGCCCTTGCATTTGAATGTGGACATGAACATGGACAGTTTATTTAACTTTTGCAGCCTTCATTTTCTTATCCGCTAAAAGGGAATCATGACTCTTGCAGAATTTGGGGGAAGATTCGATGAGAAACCATGAACTGTGCCTGGCAGAGTGCCTCATGTCTAGCAAACACCGAATCATAATGTTTCTTCCCCTCTGGTCAGTTAAATGAAACTGAAACTTGCAGGCTAACCCTTCTCTAACTGAAGAGGACCAGTATCTTCTCTAGATCATTTAGCACTTCAAATTGAGTATGTAGGAAGGTAGGCCGGCCCAGAGCAGCAGCAAGGGTGCAGGAAGAAAGAGAAGGCAGTGGGCTTGCTCATTCTTTGGTTAATAAAGCAAGTTTGCTGCAGTGTGGTCGAGAAGCAGCATGGCACTGTTCTCTGGCATTGGTTGAACAGTGACTACATTTGCAGTGGGCTCACATGTTGGTATGCAGTTGGCCATAGCCATTCCTGGAATCAAGGTGGCGATGACAGCACAGTGCAACCTTTGATGGAGAGAAGGGGCCCTCAGAGAGCCAAGGGAGTCTGTTACGCCAGCTACTCCAGGGTGGACCAGTTAGTCCAATCTAGCTTGTTAAGAGAACAATAACATTTGTTTTAATCCTGCAGAAATAGTCCAAATACATTGACCACTTGTCATGGCATGCACATTCAGGCTAGACTTTGGAGGAGAATGGTAACACAGGGCTTAGCCTGAAGTTTAGCTGGATAGACAGAGTCTTTTTTTTTTCAGCATATTACAGGGGTACAAAAGTTTAGGTTACATATATTGCTTTCACACTGCCCAAGTCAGAGTTTCAAGCATCTCCATCCCCCAGATGGTGCACACCTCACCCATTAGGTGTGAATATACCCATCCCCTCCTCCTCCCTCCCACCTGCCTGACACCTGATGAATGTTACTACTATATGTGTGCTTAAGTGTTGATCAGTTAATACCAATTTGATGGTGAGTACACGTGGTGCTTGTTTTCCATTCTGGTGATATTTCACTTAGTACAATGGGCTCCAGCTCTATCCAGGATAATATAGGAGGTGCTAGATCACCGTTGTTTTTTGTGGCTGAGTAGACCTCCATGGTATACATATACCACATTTTATTAATCCACTCATATATTGATGGGCACTTGGGTTGTTTCCACATCTTTGCAATTGTGAATTGTGCTGCTATAAACATTCTAGTGCAGATGTCTTTTTTATAGAATGTCTTTTTTTCCTTTGGGTAGGTACCCAGTAATGGGATTGCTGGATCAAATGGCAGTTCTACCTTTACTTTTAGCTCTTTGAGGTATCTCCATATTACTTTCCACAGAGGTTGTGATAGACAGGGTCTTGTTCTGTTTACCAGGCTAGAGTACCATGGCATCAGCTGAGCAGCCTAGCTCACAGCAACCTCAAACTCGTGAGCTCAAGTGATCCTCCTGCCTCAGCCTCCTAAGTAGCTGAGACTACAGGTGTGCACCACCATGCCCAGCTAATTTTTTGTATGTTTTGTAGAGACAAGGTCTCATTCTTGCTCAGACTAGTGTGGAACTCCTGACCTCAAGCGATTCTCCCACCTCGGCCTCCAAGAGTGCCAGGATCATAGGTGTGAGCTACTGTGCCTGACCCATTAGACAGAGTCTCAGAGGCTGCTGGAGAAGAGTAGTTACTTCGTACAATCTACCGCTTGAGATAATATGACACATTTCCTTTTCCCACATCCTTCTTGTAAATCATAAGCTTGGAATATTAAGATGGCCTTTTGCCAGATGACGGGCATCAAATATTTATACAACACCAGGGCAAATGGCTTTTTGTGCACAGTAGGGAAGCATCTTTACTTTAATAAAAAATGCAGTGATAATGGAATGTTTTCCATAGATGGAGGGCAGTTTAACCTTTTTACATGGGGAGTCTCCACTCTAAGATAGACCTATTTATACCCAGCTCGGTGCACATTATAGTGATGCTGAGCCATGAAGGTAATGAGGAGACAGAGAGTGGATGAGACCGTCAAAACAAGAGGCTCTCTAAAAACCCAGCTGTCTGCTCTCTGTGGTTCATTGACTTTTTGCTATTACAGATGACCAGATTTTGACAGCCATTCTGAACTTGCTTTGTGGTTAAGGGAGTGAATCAGCACTCTGGATCCAGAATAGCAGAGCAGCGGCCTGAGAGGCAGGAGGCAAGCAGTGGGTGAGGTGGGTGGTGAGTAAGCCTGGGTGTGTTCCTACTTCGTGCCCCTCACGGCAGCCTAGCTCTCCCCCTGATCAGATAGCCCTCCTCCCTGGCCTGTGACTCAGGAGGAAGAAGGGGAGCCAGGAAGCAGTGGAGAGAAGGTCTGGGTGGGCTGCAAGGGTCTCCTTCCCCCTTCTGGACCCCAGCTCTGCTGTACGGTGCTGTTGGCAGGCCAGTACCATCATAGTATGCATGTCAAGTTAGACACCTTAGTATTTAGAGCACATGGTAGGCATATTTAAGGGGCTTAGATGTTTTCTATTGAGGAGA
Source organism: Microcebus murinus (assembly GCF_040939455.1). Lineage (NCBI taxonomy): Eukaryota > Metazoa > Chordata > Mammalia > Primates > Cheirogaleidae > Microcebus > Microcebus murinus. Next base: position 126,110,513 of record NC_134104.1, on the reverse strand, counting down.
TCTGTAGGTAGATGCATTGGAAATTGGAGGTAACATATTTTTGGAGAAACCTTGAGGAAGTGTGTGCTGTGTTGACATATCCTGAAGGAATCATTGAGTGTCTTCTGGTCTTGATAATCTTGAGCAGGACTTGGGAAAGCCCCTATGGTGACTGGGGCTCCACACAGAGCCCTGGACTGTTAGCCAGAACTTCAAAAGTGAGCTGGGCTCCAGCCCATGCTTGTCCTAAACCCCAGAGTACCTGAGGTGTGGTTCAGCTGAAGAGCAGCGGCTTTTCCCTGGTCACTTGTGTAGCATGTGTCTTAGGAGGCCATTGAGCAAGCACATGGGGGAAACTTCTCAGCAGAGCAGATGAGAGAGGCAGGCTTAGCACCCTCGGGAGGCCGTTTGCTTACAGACTCTCAGGGTAGGAAGCAGGTAAGAACTGGAGCGTGTTACTGGTTCACCCACAGGGATCTCACTTGAAATGGAATATTATTGTCACTGGGTAATATCAGGACAAGGCTGCTGTGCTTACTACCTTCACAGCTGTGCTTTGTCGAACTGTTCAGGCTCCTCAGTCATTTCGGAATAATCAGGAATATCCCAAGGCTAAGCAAAGTACTCTGCTCTCATGTTTCCTACATCTGGGTTGGGCATTGTATCAGTTAGCTATTGTCACAGTAATGCTGTGTAACAAACCACTCCAGAATTAATTGGCTTAAAACTGTAATAATTTATTCTGACAGATTTTGGGGTTGACTGGAGCAGCTCTATTGAGGCAGCCCTGCTGGTCTCAGCTGGGCTCCCTCAGAGATCTGATGGTCAGCGAGTCTCAGCGGGGCTCCACTGGGACACCCAAGTGTCTTCCATCTTCCCAGAACCAACTGGCCAGCTGGGGCATGTCCTGTCACAGTGGTGGCAGAGACAGATGAGATCAAGCTCTTTTTGACAAGGTCAAGCTCCACCTTACAGGTGCTTGTCCAGCCTCTGCTTACACCACAGCTGCTAATATCCCATTGGCCTAGCAAGTCACATGCATCAATCGGCCCCTAAGCAGCTGGTCTCCCCATAGGTCAGGTCAGTCTTGACTTCTTCCATCACGACTCTGCTGCTTATCTGGTCCTTGGCTGCTTCTCACTCACTCTGCATGTCTAAGCACCTGTGCCCTCTGCCTGGAATTCTGAGACCTGCAAATCCATGTCCCTTGCTTGCTTAGTTCATTCATGTCTCTACTCAAGGTGTGGGGACCTCTATTCTGAACGTGCCTTTCAAAAGTAGCCACCGCCTCCACCTTCACTCTCTCCCTGGGCCCCTTTGTATTTTGCAGGGCTTATCACCTCTGACATTGTGTTATTACTTCCCCCACTGCTGTCCTGTGAGCTCCATGGTGGCAGCAACTTTGTCTTGCTGCTTGCGGGACTTCCAGTGACTGTGAGCGTACTTGGCACGTGATAGGCGCCCAGTAGTCGCAAGTGGCTGAGCGGTGTTCAGTGTGAGCTTGAGCGTGTCCAGTAGCAGGTCACTCCCCCTTCTGACACCCCGCCTTGCATTTTTAGACTGCACTAAGGAAGGTTCTATTTAGATTGTACTCAGATTGTCTCCCCATGGTTTCTAAAATTCATTGATTCCACTTCTGCCTTCAAGAGTCTTGTAGAAGAGAGAAAAGGAAAATTCTTTTTTGTCTGTTATGCCTGCATTAACTCTTGCAGAAAAGAATAAAAAAGAAAATTCAAAGTATACTTAATTCCACCACTTACAACTCTTTCTAGCATTTTGTGTGTTTCCTTAAAGTTTGTCTAAACCTTTTTAATATTTTTTAATTAAAAAAAGTAATGAATTTTGTAATTCATATGGCAGTTTTGTATCCTGATTTTCCCCCATACTATTATACCTAAAGCATTTTGCTGAATTATTAAATACCCAATGGTATTTTTGGGAGGACAGTATAGTATTTAATAGTACAGAAGCCCCTGCATTTATTTAACTATTTTTCTATGTTTGAGTATTTGGATTGCTGACCGTTTAGATTGTTTAGGTTTTTAAGTAATTTTATGAGTAATGCTTGTAAATGGCATTGGTGGTTATTACCTCAGGATAGACCAAAAGAGGTAGGATTTCTGGGTCAAAGAGGATGAACTTTTTGTGGCAAACTCGTGAGACGTTAAGTTGCTCTTTAGAAAGACAGTACAATTAAAATTCCCTTAAGCACTGTGAACTTTGCCATACAACCATACCTTTACCAACAGCCAGAATTTGCTTTTCAAATTTGCCAGCTTGCTAAGCAAAAGAGAGGTTGAATTTTTTTTTTCAATATTTACTGGCCATGAAGAAAGAAAGAGTGAAAGAATTAATTAATTGCTAGTTCATGTCCTCTGTTTCTAATAGTGTTTTAGTATTTTCAACTATTGATTTGAAAAAGCTTTTTATATATAAAGAATGTTAAGCTTAGCCTTTTATTTTTGTTGCTACAAATAATTTTCTCATGTTGATGACCTTTTAATTTTGTTTCTTTTTTTGTGTGTGTGACTTCTGGAAATTACTGGCAGTTCCAGGAACTCCAACATGATTCAGAGGACTTTCTGAATGTGTCCCCTTTCCCTCCCTTTGGGAAAAAAGGTCACATTATTATGGATTTGTCCTATTAAAAATTGTCCTTTTAAAAGAACATATGATTGAAATGGGCTTTGTATGGGTGTTAGTTTGGTAGGACTGCCCTAATGACATACCGTAAATATCTATTAAACAATAGACATTTATTTTCCTTCACTTCTGGAAGCTAGAAGTCCATGATCAAGGTGCCAGCAATTTGGTTTCTGGTGAGGGCTCTCTTCCTGGCTTGCAGATAGCTACCTTCTCACCATGTCCTCACATGGCTTTTCCTTTTTGCACACACAGGAAGAGATACTGAGAACACTCTGGTTTCTCTTCCTCTTCTTGTAAGGACGCCGGTCTATTGCATTTAGGGCCCCACCCCATCCTAGTTAAAGACCTCATTTACCTTAGTACCTCCCAAAAGGCTCTGTCTCTAAATGCAGTCACCTGGGGGGGTCAGAGATTCAACATATGAATTTTGGGAGGACATAATTTGATTCCTAACAGTATGATTGAGTGGTGTTTATAGAATAGAATCCAGGGACCAGGAGGGATTGTCCATCCATAACCCCATTTCACAGATGAGTGACCAGGGCTCTGAAAGGGTCATTTCACTTTTTGTGATAGAGCCTGGACCCACCTTCTGAGCCCGTCCTCACTCCTGCAATTTCTTATGGAGATGAATCCAGGGCATTGAGAAGCCATGCACCAAAAAAGGGCAAAAGGTACCTCCCTTAGTGATTTCTGCATGGACAAGGACCCTGTTGTATTTTTCTTTATACCCTCACTGCCTAAGACAGTTCTTGATCACGCTGTACATTTCATGTACACTTGTTGAATTGTACAGAGCTCAGACTGGAGCAGTGCCAAAGGAAACACTGCCAGTGGTCAACCATTTGGGGAAATTCCCCCTCGCCCAATTCCACCTTTTGAAAAGAGCTGCCTAAAATGTCTGGACAGCAGCCCACATCATGCGACCTTCCAAGAATCATGTACGTAGCATGCATCTGACAAGCTCAGATCTGGTGTGTTACATCTGTCCCCCCTTAAATAAAAAATATCTCTCACCTAAATATAGTTTCCTTCTAAAACCTGTCTCTAAATGACTGTGCTTCACCCTGGATAAGTTCTCCCCAGTGCATCCTGATGCTGGAGCATGAAAAGGAAGGTAAACGCGTGAAATCAAATGGTGATTGCTAACAATGAAATTTGGGCTCATAAAATCAAGGATATTATTCAAAACCGCGAGGTAAATTAGTCTCATTCATTCTGATGGGGCTAGACTCTATGGCTGTGTGTGCCTTCTTTAATTAACATGCTGAAAAGATGTTCTGATTGGGATTATTAATGAATGCAGTGAAAATGTTTGCTGCTTATAAAAGGCTTCTGCCACAGACGGTTTACACACCCCCCCCCCCATCCTTTTCTTTTTCTGCAGATTCCTTACATGGCTTGACAGATGGAGTATTCATCTTTGAAGCCGTTTCCACAGAAGATAGCAAAACCATACAGGGCTATGATGCTATTGTTGTCGAACAATGGACGGTCCTGGAAGTAAGTATGGGGTTGGCAGCTCTTCTTCTTTTGTTTGGACAGCGATTGTTTTATCCGCTTGCTCCATCCAGCCGTGGGGCTGTTGCTCAGCTGAGGCTTTCTTTGGAAGGGGAGTTGTCCTGGTAGCCCCTACAAGGACCCCCTTAGTCCCTTCATGCCCATCTTTTCCACCCCCAGGTAGGGGTGGGTCCTTTTCCCTTTCTGCAGGAAGAACACATTGTATGTATGCAGCCGTTCAGTGGAAAGAGAGTTGTCTTTCATCAATTTGCATATAACCGAAAACTCTAAGTGACATAAATGAGGCCGCATAGTTTGTGGCCTCTGTAGTAATCAAAGCAACTTCATTATTGGAGCCAGACCCCATGGCTCCCTCCGCCAGCAATCCTTCAAAGAGATTTATGCACATGAGCTCGCTTAATCTTCACAATGATCATGTGAGGTAAGTACTGTTATCGTCTCTGTTATACACCTGAGGAAACTGAGGCACAGAGAGGTTAGATTCCTGGTCCAAGGTTACACATTAAGTGCTGAAGGATGTATTGGAGAAATGTTTAACCCATGAGGCTACCAAATTGGTGTAGGCAGGGGAATTCCTCAAGCCACGTTCTGCTGGGACTCTGAAGGAGCTGATTTATTGCTAAGATTCACTGGTGTGTACCTTGAAGACAGTTCTCTAACTATGGAGGCATGGACTTTTAGACTAGTGTCTGGTACACACAGTGTCTGGGATGAAACGGAGGAGCTGTTTGGATATAGAGGACTGATTTCTGAACGCCCTGGAAGAACACAAGATTGGTGTTGCTGTGAGGCCCGAACCCATCTGGGCTCTCTAGGCTGGAGCAAGACAGGGGGCTGCAGCTCTTCCTTAGGCATGTGGGGACCCCTCACACCAGACAGCTAGTGCTTGCTACAGCCTTGTGCCTGCCAGAACCACAGCCTTGAGGCAGTCCCTGGCCTGGTTGCAGTGTGTGTGTGTTGGGGGGGGGATGTCAGACACCCCAAGGACACTGTTACTCTGCTTGGAAGCTGCAGCCGTTGGGAGCAAGCATGAATCGTGGAGAGGCATGCCTGTATCTGAGCAGTGGTAGGAAATAGCTGCTTGCAAGTCTACGGCAGCAGAGTGCTCAGAGAAGCTAGAGTAATCAGAAGAAAGGCAAAGCATCCAGGCCCAGTTAGTATGGGGCCAGAAGTCCTGAGGGTGTATGTAGTAAGGGAAGTGAGGAACAGGTGGTAGCTGGTTTGCAGTGAGGCTCCACAAGTTACTGCCGAGCGACCCTGGTGCTCAAGGGCCTCTCCAGCCTCCATGCCCCTCACTGGAAAGCAGAGCCCGAAGTGAGCAGGTCACGTCACCTTTCAAGGCCCTAAACTTCCTCCAGTGTCCCATGAGCAGTTCATCCAGCCTACCATGTGTGGTGGTGACATACAAAATACCAGGAGTAGCAGGTTTAAGATGGTAAGGACCGAGCAGCCCGTGTGCTTCGGCTTTCAGTTTACGCTGTGACATTTGGCTATTAACAGTAGCGATGCATGGCTGGCTGCACCCCAAAACATGTGCCTGTGCGGCGTGATTGGCAGGCCCTGGAGACTGTGTAAAATTCCTGCTGTCTGCACGTTATAATGGTTGTTAAGGGAGGGCTTTGTGGTTTCCTCAAAAAAGATGACTTGATGGCAGGGGTCCAAAAACAGTCTTTAAAAAGTGGTTCTCAGAGTGTGGTTCCAGGACCGGCAGCATCAGGATCACTGGGAAATTTTTGGGAATGCAGATTCTCGGGATCTGCTGAATCGGAAGCTCTGGGGTGAGGCCCAGCAAGCTGTGTTTTAGCAAGCCCTGCAGGAATTCCGACACTCACTCCCTCTAAGAACCAGTGTACTGATGTGCCAGTCTCACCACGTATCTGTGACCAGACGTTATTTGGAGAGACAGGTGAGGGGAGAAGTACCCCAGTGCTTTGTCTTTCTTCAGCCTTTTAAACTACTGTGTTCTTGATGGGCAGCTGAAGTGAATGCATCCTTTTAAAAGTGTTTGTGGGAGGCAGACAAAGTTACAAACTAAAATAAGGACACAGTCCTCTTTTAAATTCATGAAGAGGTCAATGTTATGGGTTAAGAAGTTAGATTGGGATTATCTGTATTCCAAAACTTTTCTTGGATATGCAGATTGGCTTCCAGTAGGTTTATTTGTCAATTTTATTTCCTTCTCAGATGTTTGACCTTTTTTCCTCTTGACTTCTTATTTGTCTACACTAAATTATTTGATGATATTAGTTTGGGGAGCCCCCCCCTTTAGGAATGCTGCTTTCACTATTCCCCAGCAATCCTTGGAAATAGGGTTTTAAAGACCTGTGATGGGCCCAGCAGCGTGTGGCACTTACACAGCTGGTTCTGTGCGTCTCTCCCCAACTCCATGTTCAGCAACAGCAGGTTGATAGTTTGAAACTGACCATGATGGAAGAATTTACGCCATGGAAATTGGCAAGCAGGAGAAATTGAGTTTTCTTTTGCCTGGAGAGCCAGTTGTAAGCATTTACCATCATACCCTGGATGGGCCTTTGTTTCATCACATTTCAACATTATAATATAAAGGTGTGGCTGATATCCAGTTAGGCGGAAACAGATTTTCTTAACTCCCATGACTGTGATGACAAGAGGATTGATGGTTTTGATGTTGTTCACCAGGTTTCCCTGCACAGGTCTTCTGACTTGCTCTCCTGTCTGATGTTTCTGGCACATCCCCAAATTTCCCACAGTAGTAGACTTCTACCTTCAGCAGCACCAGCCTCTACTATGGTTTGAATGTTTGTGTCCTTCCAACATGTTGGAACTGTACCCCAAGGTGATGATCTTAAAGAGTGGGGCCCTTGGGTGGTGATGAGACTGTGAAGGCTCTGCCTGCACACATGGGATTAATGCCCTTCTGAACAAGGCTTCAGAGAGCTGCCTCCCCCTTTTGCCTTCCTGCCTTTTGCCATGTGAGGACATAGCATTTGTCCCCTTCCATCCCTCCCTCCATGTGAGGACACCTAGATGGCACCATCTATGAGGACGCCTCACCAGACACCAGATCTGTTGGTGCCTTGATCTTGAACTTCCCAGCCTCCAGAACTATGAGAAATAAATTTCTATTATTTATTAATTGCCCAGTATATAGTATTTTGTTATAGCAGCAGGAACAGACTGAGACAGAAATGGGTACAGAGAAGTGGGCTGTTGCTCTAACAAATACCTGGAAATGTGGAAGCAGCTGTGGAACTGGGTCATGGCAGAGGCTGGTAGAGTTTGGGGGATGCATGCTAGGAAAAGCCTAGATTGCTGTGATGAAGTGTTAAGGCGATTCTGGTGAGGGCGCTGAAGAGGGAGCTTCAGCCTTCTCAGAGATTATCTAAGTGGTCACGTTTTAATGTGGGTAGAATTAGGGAAGTAAAGGCCATTCTGATGAGGTTTCAGATGGAAATGAGGAACAAGCTATGGGAAACTGGAGGAAAGGCCATCCTTGTTAAACAAAGTGGAAAAGAACTTGGCTGTATTGTGTCCTAAGGCTTTGTGGAGGGCAGAACGTAAGAGGGATGGAACAGGATATTTGCTGGATGAAATCTCTAAGAAAGTGTCCAGGGTGCAGCATGGTTTCTCTTGACTGTTTATAATAAAACATGAGAAGAGAGAAACATATTGAAGATGAAGTTTGTAATCAAAGGGAAGCAGAACTTAACAATTTGGAAAATTCTCAGCCTGGCTGTGTTGTCAAAAAAGAAGAGGCATAGTCAAGAGAAAACCAATTGTGGTCAAGCTACTATTTGAGAAGATTAGTCTGGGTAGAAGGAAGCCAGATGCTATTCACCAATACAATGGAATAATGACCCTGAGGGCATTTCCTTTCTGAGGTTGTTGAGGCTGCCACTCCCATCATAGGTCCAGACAAGGCCTGGGTGACAGAATTATGTCAAAAGAGGGAACCTAGGCATCCTGAGGACCTCAGGGCTCACTGCCCAGTGCTGTCTTAAATTTCTGCTCCATGTATTCAGGCTAAGACAGCTTCTGAGATTGTCATCTCCCAAGGGTAAAAGGAGGGGAGATTTCTTCTGAGCAAACTGTACCCCTTGGTTTGTGGGTTTCTCTTCCTCCTTACAGCTGTGAAGGCAGCCTTTAGGGGTCAGCTCATAGATCACCTCCTACAGGGTCAAAGACCCCTCTTTTGTGTTCCTATATCTGTCTATGCAAAAGCTGTCATGGCTCCTTCTGTACTCTATCATTGCTATTTATTTGTTGTATTTATTTATTAATTTTTTTTGAGACAGACCCTCACTCTGTTGCCCTGGGTAGAATGCAGTGACATCATTGTAGCTCACCACAATCTCAAACTCCTGAGCTCAAGGGATCGTCTTGCCTCAGCCTCCTGAGTAGCTGGGCCTACAGACACATGCCACAATGCTTGGCTAATTTTTCTATTTTTAGTAAAGATGGTGTCATGCTTTTGCTCGGGTAGGTCTGGAACTCCTGAGCTCAAGTGATTCTCCCACTTGGGCCTCCCAGAGTGCTAGGATTATGGGCATGAGACACTGCGCCTAGCAGTATCATTGTTATTTATTTGTCTACCTCTCTCCCACCGTTGTGAGTTTGACCTAGGAATATTCATCTTTGTCCTCCATGGCACTCTAGTAAATGCTTTCTGAATTGTGTTAAAGGCCTGTTGGTCCAGCTCAAGGTAGATCATTTCTAAAACTGAGCCTGTATCAGAATCATCTGAAGAGCTGGAAACACAGATAAACTATACCTCCAAAGTTTCCCATTCGTTAGGTGTCTTAGTCTGCCATAACAAAATACCACCACCTGGGTGGCTTAAACAACAAACATTGATTTCCTCACAGTTTTGGAGGCTGAAAAGTCCTAGGTCAACGGACTGGCAAGGAGTGGTTTCTGGTGAGGGCTCTCTTCCTGGCTTGCAGATGGCTTCCTTCAGACTACGTCCTTGCATGGCCTTTCCTCCGAGCATGTGTGCACTTAGTGCTTGGGGGTGGGGGCGGGAAGCAGAGAGAGAGTGCGCAGCAATCTGGTGCCTCTTCTTATAAGGACACTAATCCTATCAGATCAGGGCCCCACCCTCACACCTCCATTTACCCTTAATTACTTTTTCAGAGACCCTATCTCCAAATATAGCCACACTAGGGCTTAGAACTTCAGTATATTTATTTGGAGAGGATATAAAACATTTAATCTATAACAGTGGGTCTGAGATGGGCCCAATAATTTGTATTTCTAATGCATTTTTGAGTGAGCTGGTGCTGCTGGTGTGGAGGCCACACTTTGAGAATCCCTGCCTTAGAGTCACCTGCATAGCCCAGCAGTGTCCAGACCAGGACAAGTTTGCCCACGACTCAGCGTTTTGCAGAGGCTCTGTCAGACCCTGGCTCTGACCCACAGACAGGCCTCTTTAGCACATCCTGCCCCTGGGCATGTGGGTGTTTGTCCAGCTCTCACACCGTCCTCCACCCCCTTGCCCCACCCTTTTGGCCTCTGGGAGAGGTCTTTCCTTTTTAAGCCCTGGGCAGGTTCCTTTTGACCCTGCTTTTCTGGGAACCACTGTCCTTGTAGGGCCTTGTAGAGCCCATAACCTCTTAGGCTCTGAGCAGTTCTGTCTCCTTTCTCCCAGTAGGGACTACACTGCCCCTTTGCTGCCTCCCATGCCCGTTGCTCAGCTCTGTGTGTGAATGTGCCATTCCAGTTCCAGCCCTGCTCACCAGCCGTGCTGTGCACAGCCACACTCACAAGCACATGTGCGCACATGCACGCTTTCACCAGAAACCCGACCCAGCTCTCCACAGCCCGGCACACAGTGCTGCAGCAGGCTGCCGAGAGAGCGTAGATTCCGGAGCCTGGCCTGGGTGTGTGTCCTGTATGAAAAGTAAACCACCCGCTCTTTGTTTTTCTACTTTTCATTGTACAAATGGAGCTACCAGTAAAGTAGCTCAAAGTTGGTGAGAATTGAAAGAGAAAATAAGTTTAAAAGTGTGAATGCAGTGCCTGGCACATAGTAAGCCCCCATACCTACAGCTTTCTCTGTCTCTACCGGTGGGTAGGGAACGTGTGGAGTCAAATGCAAAGATTGCATCTTCTCAGTTGGAAACCCATGCCTAAATTTAGCAGAAGTGGTGAGTAGGATAAAAGTCCATCATTAGTGCATTTATAATAGGAATCATGTTTCCTTTCATTAAGTTTGCAATGTAGAGTATGAGCAGAGAGGGCGATTCTTTGAAAGGACAGAGTGAAAGCTATGTAACCAAGCAGGTAAAGAGCGAGACAGAAACAGAGACCCTCTTCCTCTCTCTGAGCCTGACAGCCCATCAGAGTTCGTGGACACCACTAGGTGCCCCTGAGCCATCAGCTTTCTCCATCTTCATCCCTTTCTTGGAGGATGTTCTAATTCGTCAGTGCTGCTTTTGAAATGTAGTGCCAGAATTGAACATAAGGCAGTAGAAAAAGCACTTACAGCTGATGTAGTTGATATGGTGACTAGTGGGTTAATTTAAAAAATCAAAGGAGCACCAAAGAAAATCATATTCATATCTTATACATTTTATTTTAACATAAAGAGGTAAATACATGTCCATTTGCCAATCTTTTTGAGTTTGGGGTCTGCTGATTGGAATTCCACTTCATCCTTCTTGTATAAACCGCACCTAAGATGTGCTATCTGCGATGCCCAGTGTCAGTTTCTCTGAAGTGTCAAAGTAATATGATTGCACAATCCTTCTGTGTCTTCACAATTTCTTTCTAGTCTTTTCTAGCTTCCCTCCTCCCACATCTAATTCAGCCACAGTTGTTATTTTTAAATGACTATCCTTTGTTGAGTCTCTTCAAAGCATTCAACTTTAGTTTTCTGAGGAAAAAAAAATTTTACACTTACAGTTTACCAGTGTAAATCATTTAAATTAACACTGATATAAACAGGTCTGGGAATACATAAGCGTCACCCTTGATGTGCTCAGTTAGTGAGTTCAGAAGGGCATGAGCATCCGTGAAATCAGCTACTACCTGTGAGGACTTGACCTTCCTAAAGCTGGACTTGGGCTTCTGCTGGGACAGCTGAAGATGGAATGGCTTTGGGGGGCGCCCTTTACAGCTCTACAACCCCACAGATTTTGTCACGTGTGGCTCAGTGGAGTCAGCTCCTCTCCATCTGTATCTGCATACTCAATCTCTTGTTGAATTGACCCCCATTTTATCTCACCCTATTAGCTTCTGCCCATTTGCCCAGCTTATTAAGACATTTCTGACCGGGTGTTGTGGCTCACACCTGTAATCCTAGCACCCTGGGAGGCCAAGGCGAGGGGTGGTGTACACCTGAGTCTCAGCTATCTGGGAGGCTGAGGCAGGAGGATTGCTTGAGCCCAGGAGTTTGAGATTTCAGTGAGCTGTGATGATACTGCTGCACTTTATCGAGGACAACAGAGCAAAACTCTGTCTCAACAACAACAAAAAATTTCTGATCAGGATTATATCATCTTACATCTGGGGATCATCTCAACTTTGCCTCCCTGAAGGTTTTGTATGTAAGGTGGCTCCTAACTGGTCCCAGTGCTGAACAGACTGCAGGAAGGACACAGTCCCGTGGCATGCTGCGGGGATTTCTCCTCCAATCCCTAACGCTAACTCACACCCTTCTGTAGTGGCGTCAGATGGCTCTGTTGTGCCACCTTACATTTCCCCATCTTATTTATCCCTAAGGCAGTCATGAGAGGCTTGGCTAGACACAGTTCTGTAACTGAAATCTACTCTGTCCTGTAACTTGTGACCCTGTCCTGTAATCCTGTGCTATATAACACATTGGCTCTCATTTATTCTTCATGAACCTCTGCAGGTTTCTGGGGGTCAATCTTTTGTTTCCAAATGCTCCCAAACCATCTTTTTAAGAATCTGCTCTAGGATCTGCCAGGGAGTAACATCAATTTCTATGGTATCTAGAATTCACCACCTTCTGCTCTGGCAAGGAAGCCAGTATTTGTTCTTTTTAAACCATCTGGCATTTTTTTCATTGCCATGGTTTCTTCTCTGAGATAATTATATTGGTTCTGAGATCATAGCCTTTAGTCGCCAAAGACAGTAGTTCTCTGCCTTTTTTTCTTCTGTGATATGGATGATTTTCCTATGAATAATCATTCCCATGAAAGGACAAGGAATTAGGACACAAACCCCGTTCAGGCTCTAACTCCATCCTTTCCCATCCCAGAGCAAATCACAGCACGAGTGAGCCCTGCGAGTTGGTGGGGATAACTGTAGATGTATTCTAGCAGCTCTGTCAGTACTTTTATCAAATTCTTGTGTCCCACCTCACCTTGATAGTGACACATCTGTGTGCTGAATAGCATGGCTAAGCGCTTTTTCCTTAAAATGTGATTCATCTAGGCTTGAGCTCATTTAAAATTTTTAGGTTTGCTTTGGAGGGCAGATTTCCAACATTATTAAAATTTTAAAGTGCCCACCCCATCCATAACTCAGCAGTTCCGTACCTCATGTCTATCTCTTCTAGAGACACAAGTGCCTTTGTTCAGGAGAAGGCACATGCGAGGATACCATCTCAGCATTGCTAGTAATAGACAAAAAGGAAATAGCATACCTATCCATCATTAGGGGAAGGGTTAAACAAAGGATGGCATATTCTTGTTATGGATGAGGTCATTCTGTATAAAGTCATATGGAAGGAATTACAGGAAATTTTAAGAGAAAAATCCAAGTTACAGAATGATACTGTGATGATAATTTTATGTGTCAATTTCACTAGGCCATGGTACCTGGTGGTTTGGTCAAACACCAATCTAGATGTTTCTATGAAGGTATTGTTAGATATGATTAACATTCAGATCAGTAGAGAGGGTAAAGCAGATTACTCTTCATAGTGTGGACAGGCCTCATCTAATCAGTTGAAGGGATTAAGAGAAAACACCAAGGTCTCTAGAAGAGGAAGGAATTGTGCCTTTAGAGGACTGTAACATCAACTCCTGCTAGAATTTCCAGGCTGCTGCACTTCTCTGCCCTGTAAACTTTGGGCTTGCCAGCTCCCATAATCTCTAAAGCCAAAAATATATAGATATCCTATTAATTCTCTTTCTTGGGAAAGAGATTAATATAGATGCAAATAGTGTGATTCCATTAATGGGGAAAAAACAAAAATCTCTCAGACTTTAGTTCTATTTGTCTCCTTGTAGAAAAGAAAGTAAAATAAGAGCTGAATAATTCCACTTTTTATTGTCTTCAACATATTCTTTCCTTATATAACTTCTTGCTTTGAACATAATTTTGAATGGAGTGAGCGTGTATGTGTGTGTCTGTGTGTGTGTGTGCATAGGCCCATATGCCTCATCTCATTCTAGACTTAACCTTTCTCTTTTGGGTTTGGCTCACTCTTGTCACCATCCCTAGAGGATCAGGTACCCTTCGGTCCTTGTCAATCATACTCATCATTTCTGCAGCCACATTGGTTTCGTTTGCTAACTCCAACGTTTATTTTAGGGCAACACTTCCGCCTGGAGCCAGCTTCCCTATGAGCACTTCTTGCCCCAGGGCCATATTGAACTTTCCCCTGAACTTTTGAAATCCTTTTTCTTCTTGTCTCTGGAGAGGGCCTCGAGTGCTCTTCCGCTGTTAGGAACTTGACAGAGAAAAGCATACTTTGTACAATTTGCTATCCCCAAGTAAGTAATTTCCCTTCCCAGAATGATAGAGAAGAGACTGTATTTAAAAATAGTGACCCAAAAAAGCTGCTATCAGATTATCGAGTCCTGACTTCTTTTTTTTTTTTTTTTTTTTTTTTTTTGAGACAGAGTCTCACTCTATTGCCCTGGCTAGAGTGTCATGGCCGTGGCTTCAGCCTAGCTCGCAGTAACCTCAAACTCCTGGGCTCAAGCAATCTTCCTGCCTCAGCCTCCCTAGTAGCTGGGACTACAGACATGTGCCACCATGCCTGGCTAATTTTTTCTCTATAGATTTTTAGTTGTCTAGCTAATTTTTTTCTATTTTTTTTAGTAGAAACGGGGTCTAGCTCTTGCTCAGGCTAGTCTCGAACTCCTGAGCTCAAGCAATCCCTATGATCTGAAACTTGTACGCTGTTCTGGGGCAGTAGAGCCCTGGGTGGCTGGCTGTCCCTCTTTTATTTTTTGCAGCCAGAATTTTCCCTCTGCTTCCTCCTTAGCAACAGCCGCTTGACTGGAGGGTCCTGAAGCGTCCTGTGGACTGTAGCAGGGGCAGGATGCAGAGAGGATGGGCGTTGGGCCACAGCCAACCCTTCGATTCCTGGTGGGGGAGGTGAGGTGGGCTGGCACCCCTCCGTGGAAGACTGTGTTTGTGGGAATGAGAATAATTTAGGATGATAGAGATTAGTGGTTACATAAAAGCAAACCCTCGGGGAATTGGGAAACTCTGTAGGGTCAGAGAGAGTGACCTGATCCTCGATGCCCAAGAACAAGAACAAAAAGGGGTGTTTGCTGAGGCCCTGCCCCATGAGGAGCATCCAGATGGAAAGAAGACTTGCTACAAAAGCAGCAGCAAGGCATTTGGTGCTAACGGTGTCCTGCTGCCCAGAAGTGCCCTGGGAGAAAGCAGAGACTGGCCAAGGCCTCTAGACACAGTGAGCTCCAGCTGGGTGTTGACAGTTGAGTCAGGATTTGGATGAGTTAAGGGAATTGGGGTGGGGGTGGGAGGCTTCCTGCTGGCGGGAAATGGCAGGGACAGGAGGCTAGAAGAAGAGGCACATCTATTAATTTTTTTTCGTAATTAGAACGCTTAATGGATAATGTCCGTGTTCTCCTAGATGCCCGGATCCCTTTTTACCATTGTGCTTTGTCCCCTAGGAGCCAGCGCCTGGGCCTCCTTGAGGAAGCCTGTTCCTGGCTACTGCAGCCACAGTACCCTGGGTTAGTCCTTGTCAACGATGGGAAGTGTGGGTGTGTGAAAAGCCAGCTCCCTGGCCTTAGCTGGGGACAGCTCTGAGCATAAAACTGTTCTTGCTGGGCTTCTGCTTTTTTGTCCAGCTTCCCCCACTCCTTTACTGGTCGAATTTTCTTAATAAGTGACTCGCATATAAATCCTTGTCTTAGGGTCTCCTTCTGGTGAACCTGGCCTAAAACAGAGTGTGTTGTTTTATAAAAATTCCATGCAGTAGTATGAATTATGTTGCAAACTGGGATAAAAATTACTGGGAGTTTTATAATAATTTTAAACAAAATTCTTGTAGTACAGAAGTATATAAAGTAAAAAATGAATTCTCCTCTAGCTTCTGTCCAGTCACTCAGTTCTCTGGTTCCCCTTTCCCAGAGGCGGCTCCTTCCAGAGGTGACAGAGATGGGAGTGTACACAGATGTGTGTGTGGTAGGCTGAATAACACCCCCAAAATATCAAGTCCTAACCCCTGGAAGCTGTGTTACATTATTTGGAGAAAAAGATCTTTGTGGATGTAATTAATGTTAAGGATCTTGAGATGGAAGATTGTCCTGGTTTACCTGGTTGGGCTGTAAATGCAGCCACATGTGTCTGTATAAGAGGGAGGCAGAGGGAGATTTTACACACATAGAGGAGAAGGCACTGTGATGACCTAGTGGAGACATGAGAACACTGGCCTTGGAGATTGGGGTGATGTGGCCACAAACCAAGGAATGCCGGCAGCCACCAGCGCTAGAAGGTGAAAGGAATGGGTTCCAGTCCCCAGACTGGACTGTACGTCTGCATGTGAAGAGTCTGTGGTTGAGGCAGGAGCCTGGGCTTCTTGCAGTGGGTGGAAGGGCACCGTGGTGGGGGTTTCATCTGAGGGCCGTGCAGCAGGGCAGTGGGCCCTGGAGTGACGTGGCTTGGAGGGGTGGACCAGAACAGGGGAAAGGAAGAAAGAAGCCCAGGGGGAGAGAGTAAGGGTGGTGGTCGTGCATATGGGTGAGGATGCTTTCCACTGTCCACGGCAGAATATCCGACTATAAAAGTGGCTTAAGTGATGGAGATTTTCCATCTCATCCCACTGAGCAGGAAGTCTGGAGGAAGGCAGAAGAGGTCGCAGAGTCGGTTTTTTCAGTGGCTTAAGAATGTGATCAGGGGCCCAGGTGCTGCCACCTTTCTGCGCTCTGGTCCTCAGCTTGTCTGCAGGTCTGTCCTCCTGATCCTCATCACAAGGTGGCCGCAGAGTTCCAGGTATCTCCTGCAGACATGATGATAGCTGTGGTGAACAGGGGCATTTTTCCCCTGCCATGTGTCCCTTTTAGGTAGCAAGTAAAACCTTTCCCAGAAACACTCAAGCAGAGTTTCCCCCAGGTCTCATTGGCCAGGGCTGAGTCACGGACCCAGGTCACTGTCAAGAGTCATGGTTATTGGGGTCTGGAGGGAGTGTCAGCTAGGAAGTGGGGACTGGGCCATCGAGTGGCTGTCATCGGCATTTGCAACTGAGTGGAACTGGAAAGGAGCAGACGCTCCTAGAAGCTCCTGCTTTCAAGAAGACTGGACGTGTTGACAGTTTGGATAGTGGGATAACGAAAGAAAGAATTTGACTTTTAATCTCTGTCTGCACTTTTTTCTTCCATAAATTCAATTGTCCTATTCTCTTAGACATCCATATTTCACGTCATGTACAAAATTTAGTTATATAAGTCAGACCTTTTAAAAATTTATTCAAGAAATAAATATTGAGTTCCTACTGTGTGTCAGCCCCTGTGAGAACATGACGGATGGAGGAGATTCAGGCAGGAAGGATTGATTCCCTTTAACTCAAGGGAAGGAGTGCAGTCATTAAAGACGAATGCCCATCCCCTGGCCTGTCCACGGTCATCAGTGTTTCTCCTCACTGTCAGGCTTCCTGAGGGGTGCTGAGGACCCTAAATCACAGGAGCCTTTTAAAGCTGGTGAGAGAGGAGAAGCGAGCGTACCGTTCTGGTGAAGATCGTGCGGCAAAGTGAACTTAGAGTCTTGCTGCAGAGGAAGAGAGGGTGACAGAAATGACCATGTTTTCTAAATCCTGTGACAAGTGCAATTTTTAAAAACAGTATGCTTTATAACATTCACTGCATGCCACAGAATGATAAGGAGGTGGTGTATTAGGGTCTTCCAGTAAAACAGAACAATAGGAGAGATTTTATACATCTACTAATAGTATACATAAGCAAAGAGATTTATTATAAGGTGTTGGCCACGTGGTTGTGGAGGCGAAGAAGTCCCACAGTCTGCCATCTGCAAGCTGGAGACACACGAAAACTGATGGAGTAGTTCAAAGGCCTGAGAGCTGGAGGGTTGATGGTGGAGATTCCAGTCTGGGTCCCATGCACTGAACACCATGAGCACCAATGTTCCTGTATCGTCTTCCTCTGCCTTCTGTTCAGGTCCTCAGTGATTAGGTGAGGGCAGAGGGGGAGGCCCACTGGGGGAGGCCACCTGCTTTACCCAGTACACCCAGTCACATGCTAATATCTTCCAGAAACATCCACATAGACTCACCCAGAAGTAATGTTTAATGAGACAGCTAGGCATCCCATGGCCCCACCAAGTTGAAGGGCTTTATCTTTAGGTGTTTTCCAATGTGTTTCATATTAGAAAGATGGGAGATAATTCTGTAAGAGCTTTAAACACAAACACACACACACACACACACACACACACACACACACACACACACATTCTCTTTCTTGCTCTCTCTCACTATCTCAGTTTCCATAGATCAGAAGTCCAGCTGAGCTCAGCTGGGTCCTCTGCATAGGGTCTCAGAAGACTGAAAGCAGGTGTCAGCAGGACTGTGTTGCTTATTTGAGTCTTTAAAGGGAGAATCCATTTCCAAGCTCACCCAGGTTGTTGGCCAAATTCAGTCCCTTGCAATTGTAGGACTGAAGTCTTTGTTCTCTTGCTGGCTGTCAGCCAGGAGCTGGCCTTTCCTCCTGGGGGTTGCCCCCATTTCTTCTCGTGCTTTCCATGTGGCCCCTATAGGAACTTTTCAAATGCATAGATAGTTTGAGAGCCATGCACATGAAGACAGGGCAAATGGCTCTCCAAACAGAAATGAAGTATATTAAATCAGTGAGTGCAGTCATTGCTACTCCTTGGAATATGTTCTTTTTGAAATTCATGAGGCCCAGAATTTTAATAAAACTAAAAAGAAAGGACCTGTGGGTGGAGCATAACTGGTTGAGAAGCTACTTAGCAAGAACGTGCTTTCATTGAGGGAAGTCTTTGTACATGGGCCCCCTGATGCCTTCCTGTGCCTCGTCCTGTTTCATACCTTTTTCAGGGTCTTGTGTAGAGATCTAGAAGGTGCTGGATTTGTGGAGATCCAATGCTGGGAGGCCACAGAATCTCCTGGGTGGCCATCAGTATCTGAAGAACACGAATGCTCTTGGGCTCACAGAAGCATCCAGCTGGGCGCGGGGTAGTGGGGAGGCATGTTTAGGTGTGGGGAGTGTGTAAGGCTCTGGATAACCCACCCATGCCACTGAATCAGACCTGCTTCTTCTGAATTGACCTGTTTTTATGTGTTAGGTTTCTAAATTAGATTATAGTTGGTATTTGTGGAAAGCATCTCACTACTGTTAAAAAAGAGAGAAAAAGAAACAAAACAAGAAACCTTGAAAATTACTGATCTAATTCACTTTCTTTTTTGGGTAGGTTTCCCTGACTTCTTAAACACCTTCCAATCTCATTATCTCTTAGTTTATGAATGTTGGACCAAAACCAGCCCAATAAAATGTAACAGAGATATGTTTAAATATAAAATAATTGCATTTAAGTTAAAAAAAAATCAGTAATACAGAGTGAGAATACCTGATTTGATAGCAGTTCTCATGAAAATGGGTTGAATACAGGTCAAGAGTGTCCCTGCAACTCCCCTCCAAGTGGAGATTTGCAGCTCACACCCCGAGTTTCTTTGTTCTTGTCCCTCCCCCTGCCCACCGCCAAGACCCTCCTCCCCCTCAGGTCTTCACTGTGGGGACCCTTACTCACTCTTCCCAGCCCAACTCTAATGCCACCAGCTTTACAGGACCATCTGTGAAACCACCCGCTAGATTTGCTCTCTCTTTTTTTTGAAATTACCACATTTCGCCTTACCTTGAAATTATTTACATTTTGAAATTGCTATGTCAACCCCTTGAATCAGGGCCCAGCCATTCCTGCTATTTCCTATTCCCTGGATCCAAATTAGTTCCCTGTATAAGTGTTATAGGTTTTTAACAAACATTGGCTGAATGAATAATATGAAGTTACTACTGCTTAGAAAAGATGTCTTTGGCCATATTTTATGAAAATGCACATAGGAGGTACTTATCCCTCTGTTCTTCCATCTGGAGCTGGCTGACTTGGAGCTTTGTGATCTACCATGACTGCCATGTTGGATGAGAAATACAGGAGGACCGGTGGGTACAGAAGAGGTGATGGCTGTGGGGACACACCTGGAAACAACTTGCATATTCATGTTGCAGGAGAAGAAGACAAGGGCAGTCAGGTTCATGTCTTTGAAGGGCTGACTGATGATGAAGGAAATAGACTCTATCTTTGTTGATTGTAAAGGGAAAACAATAGTAGGTCCAGCTGGAGAGTTTATGTGAGCTCTTCAGCAGTGAAAGTGGCTGGGCCTAGATTGTCAACTCGCAGTTACTGGTCTGATTCAGATGTCCCGTCACCATCTCTCAGGAGTGATCCTTTGGAAAGGATGGACTAGAGCAGTGGTTCCCAGACCTTTTGGATACCTGAGGGTTACCTGGTCACCTAGGGAATGTTAAAAATATGCATTCCCAAATCACCCCACCTTCCTGGAGATTCAGTCAGTACATCTGGGGGTGGAGATTAGGGATTTGCATGCAAAATATTTAGCCAGGCCCAAGAGCAACTGGACGGGAGGATCACCCTGACCACCCTTCCAACTTTAAGAACTGGGGTGTGTGGTTGACCCACTGCTTTTTAATCAGTGGCCTCCGGGGATAGAATCCTTAAGTATCCTATTTGGCTGAGGTAGAAGAGGGTCATCTCTTTGCTTTATATCACTTGGCAAATCAGAACTTAAGAAGGCCCAAGAACTAGTCTAAAGCCAAAAGGCCTCTGTTTTCATTTTTATAACTTTTTCTTTTTACAAAAGTGGTATGTGGATAATTCCTCAGAATGCTAAACCATCTGACCCAGCAATTGCATTCCTAGGCATGTATCGAAGAGAAATGGAAGCATATGTGCACATAAAGACCTGCACATTGGTGTTCATAACAGCTTTTTCATAATATCCAAAAATTAGAAACAACATAAATGTCTATCAGTGATGAATAATTAAAATATGGTATATCCACATAATAGAATATTATTTGGCAATAAATAGTAATAAAATGCCAGTACATGCTATAACACAGATGAACTTTGAACATATTATGCTAAAGTGAAAGAAGCTAGTCACAAAAGATCACATACTGTGTGAATCCATGTATATGACATGTCCAGATTAGGCAAATCTGTAGACACAGAAAGTGGATTAGGGGTTGCCTAGGTGGGGAGTGGGGAGGGGGAGTGGCTGCTAATAGGTACAGGACTTGGGGTGGGTGATGAAAATGTTCTAAACTTAGTGGTGATTGTTGCACAACTCTGTGAATATATTTTAAACCATTGAATTGTAGACTTTAAATAGGTGAATTTTAAGATATTTTAATTATACATCAATAAAGATGTTGAATAAAAGTGGCACATGCTCATCAAAGATAATTTAGAAAATACAAGTCAAGAAAAGAAAAAAGCAAAAATAACCCTACTTTCGTTGTTACTGAGAAGATAGTCACATAACATCTTAGTATAATTCTTCCATTGTGTTTTCTGTCTACATTTGCATATTTTTTACAAAAATGGTATCATATAAATTTTCATATGTAACAGTATTCTGAAAAATGTTTATGTGTTACCAGGGCTTTTACTTCATCATTTTTAATGGCCATAGAGTACTCTAATATATGAACAATTGTATTTTTAATTTATTGAGTTTTTCCGTGGGCAAATTTTTGCTGACTTCAATTTTCTTGCTCTTGTAAACCACAGATATTATTTAGCTTCATTGTTGTACTTCATAGCAGCTTTGATGCAAAAGCCCTTGGTTTTTTTAAAAAATAAACTTTATATTTTAGAGCAGTTTTAGGTTCACAGCAAAATTGAATTGAAACTACAGAGAGCTCCCCTATACCCCGACCATCACTGCCCCTGCTCCACCACACACGGCCTCCCCCATGATCAACACGTTGCACCACATTAGTTACCATTGATGAACCTATACTGACATGTCATTATCACCCAGCGTTCATAGTTTACATTAAAGTTCACTCTTGGTGTTGAACAGTCTATGGGTTTTGACAAATGTATAATCACGTGTCTACCCTTACAGTACCACACAGAGTAGTTCCGCTGCCCTAAACATCCTCTTTGCTCTGCCTGTTCATCCCTCCCCACCCAAACCCCTGGATACTACTGACTTTTCACTGTCTCTGTAGTTTTGCCTTTTCCAGAATGTTGTATAGGTGGAATCAAACAGATTGGCTTCTTTTCACTTATTGAAAGTTCCTGCATGTCTTTTCATGGCTTGACAGATCATTTCTTTTTACTGCTGAAATGTATTCCACAGTCTGGATGCACCACAGTTTATCTATCCATTTATCTACTGAAGGACATCTTGGCTGCTTCCAAGTTTGGGCAATTATGAGTCAAACTTATATAAACATCTATGTGCAGGTTTTTGTGTAGACAAAAATTTTCAACTTCTTTGGGTAAATACCAAAGGATATGATTGCTAGGTCATATGGTGACAGTATGTTTAGTTTTCTAAGACACTGCCAAACTGTTTTCCAAATTGGCTGTGCCATTTTGCTTTCCCACCAGCAATAAATAAGTTCCTGTTGCTCCACATCCTCGCCAGCATTTGGTGTTGTCAGTGTTTTGGATTTTGGCCATTCTGGTAGGTGTATAGCAGTGGTATCTCATTGCTGTTTGATTTGCATTTCCCTAATGACAGATGATGTTGAGCATTTTTTCATATCCTTATTATTTTCCATCTGCATATTTTGTTTAGTGAGGTGTTCAGATCTTTTGCCCACTTTTTAATTGGGTTGTGTATTTTCTTATTGTTGAGTCTTATGAGTTCTTTGTATATTTTGGATAGATGTCCTTTATCAGATAGGTAAATATCTGATATTGACCTAGGCAAATAGGTAAATACTTGCAAATATTTTTTCTCAGTCTGTGACTTGTTTTCTCATTCTCTTGAGGTCCTTGCTTTTTTAAACTAGTGAAATTTTATCCCATGGAAATAAATTGTGCCTTGATTTCACCTTGGAAATCCTTTATGTTGTTCAGAAGGGGATTTGGGCAAGAAGGTGAGGGGTGGGGATTAGCACAAAAGCATCATCATCCCCTTTAAAATCTATCCGGGCCACAGGATTCTGCAGAATTACCTTCCTATATGAAGACAAAGGCACTTTGAAATAAATAGGTAGACTTGTCTATTAAATGTCTGTTAAATGTTGTGTTTCTCAGTCTCTATCAGTTGGTTTTTGCTATGTAACAAACCATTCCAAACGTAGTGGCTTCAAGCAATCATTTAACTTATGATTCTTTAGGTCAGCTGAGCAGTTCTATTCTAAGGTGGCTCGGCTGATTTCTGCTGGGCTTTCTCATGTGTCAGCTGATGATCTAGGTGACCTAAAGTGGCCTCATAGTCTGGCAGTTGGCTGGGGCAACAGAGCTTTGTGTGTTTTAACATCCAGTAGGCTAGCTTGGGCTCCTTCACAGGCTGGCAGGCACGGGGTTCCCAGGAGCAGCAAGCAGGCAAGCCCTAGTGTGCTAGCTTATTTCATGCCTTGGTTTGCATCAGGTTTGTTAATGACTTGTTGGCCCAAGAGAGTCACAAAACCAGCCCAGAGTCAAGAGATGGAGAAATAGACACTACCTCCTGATAGGACCATCTGCAACACACTGCAAGGGCACAGAAGCAAGAAAGGGACAAATTTACGTGTGGCCAGTTTATTAATGTACCAGTCTTTACTAAAATACCCAATGGCCTTGGTGCCAATATATGAGACTCTGTGTTTAATTTTCATACATGAATATACTTCCAACTTACACATGCAAAATTCCCAGGAAAATGGGAGTGCAGCACCCTTGCAGATTAACTCACATTTTTTGTGGCAAACTCAACGTCTCAATTATTTTGATTTACAGCAATTTTGGGAAGACTTTGAGAACACGAAGACAGTGGTGGGAAAACCTACCTCAAAAATGCTAGGACAGGTGCATTCATTCACTCAACAACTAATTATTGAGCAGAAACTCCCCTAAGTGCTTGGGATTCACAGGAACAAGATAAACTCCTGGCCTTTGTGGGATTGTGTTCTAATGCAAGATATGACAATAAATAGAAAAACGAGTGTCAAGTGGTGATCAATGTGCTGAAATGACAGCGCAGGGGACAGAGGCAATGGAAAGATTTTCTAGAGGACCACAAAGAGAGTTGGCCAGTCTCTCTGAGACCATTTTAATTTTCTTAACTTTGGTTTTTTTGTTCATCAGCTCTTCTTGATGGGTCACGGTCCAGATGCTGACGGGAACCCAGCAGCACACCTGCTACAGGCTCTGGTGTGCTTACCCCAGGGAGGGCAGAGAGCCAGAAGGAGTGGGAGGTGGATTGCAGGACTCAGTGGCAAGGGGAGGAATGAGCAGCCTGGGGCCTGGCGTGTCCCGAAGGCAGGATATTGTAGCTGGAGCTTTCTGCCTCTTAGGGAGCCCTGCTAGAAGTTTGCTTCCGAGGAGCAGGGTCCTAGGAGGACATGCTGTGGGATTAGGGCAATGTAATTTGGTCTGAAGCAAGGGGAACATAGGAGAGAGGGTTGAGTTAGAATTGTGGTAGCTATAGCAACATCATGCTGACAGTTGAGTCTCCACAAAGAGAATATTGACCAGCCGTGATTGCCCCAGCACTGATGGGAACGTGACACCTGGAATTTGCCAGGTGGAGAGAGTCGGGCCGAGGGAAATCTGTCAGGCCAAGCCTTGCCCAGCGTCACGTCTTACACGCTTTCCTTCCGTAGTGAATCAAGGCTGCGACCACCCAGTGCAAGGGCACTTTGTGTGGCTCCGCTCGATGTTAGCCCGGACAGTAGAATAACCCTTTAAATTCCATTTCCTCCTCTCTGAGATTTTGAACCAGCCTTTATTCAGAGAAATCTTCTTCTGGGTTAGCATTTCATGGTTATTGAAAAGCTGTCAGGAGTCTACTGCCGATAGATGATGATAACTTTGACATAGTCTTATGTTCTAGAATTTCTGCAAACTGGCTCCCTCCCCCTGGTCCCCCTACTCCAAAATAAATATCTTTTAATTATATATTTCAGTAAAGCTTTTTTTTCCGAATCCCCTTTCTCTTTTCTACATAACAGATAAGGTGAAAAACAAGAAAGAAAGCTTAACAATATGATCCCTCATCCACCCTGAATTGCCCGAAGAGAGATAAGGTGGCAGATCCCACTGACTCCCAGAAAGTCTCATCTCCTCTCACTTATCAGAGCGAGTGGGAGGGACTTGGCAAGCGCCTGGATGGAGAAAACGTTTCTTGTTTAATTGTTATCAAACAAAGCTGTTTCCAGGTCTGCCGGGGAGGACGCGCTCACGCCGGTGCTGTGTGCAGTGCACAAGATGTTGGCGTCGCTGGCGCGGCGTGCCTCCCGGGGAGCAGCTGGCCGCACGTTTCCGCTTTGTGTTGCTTAACTCTTGCGCTCGGGACTGCAGCGTCCGTCCTGCTGATGGTGAGGGGCTGCCCCAGCCGTCACCCCCTTAACCTCCAGATGTCCGGCTTCGTTACCTTCCCTGTGATCTGGGAGCCCTACGCTGTCACACACCTCTCCTGGCTCTCTTTCTGCCCCTGCAGGTGCATGTGAGCATGTATCTCTGAGAACGGGGACAGCATGCCACCTCCTGCCGTAACCCCTTCTTCTTTCCACCTCCCAAGTATAGGACTTCAGAGAAGCCACGTGTGCCAGGGCCAAATCACCCAGCCGGCCCGGAATCCAGGAGAGTGTTACCTTGCACATGCAGGGTTGGGTTCCCTGCCAGTTTGGCGTGGTACCTTAGCACAAGCCAGGGCCACGTCTCGAGCTAGGATGTTCTTCCCCAGTGTGGGTTTTTATCTCTCCCTCCCAGGGTGTTCTGGTGGCACTACTGGGCCTCACATTAGGTTATCCTAACTTAGACTTCAGGGCTTCAGGGGTAATTCAAGGTTATAGTGTGCCTGGAAACGAGGGCGAGGTGTGGAGGAAACGAGCCCAAGTGTGGTGAGAAATTAGCAGCACTGAGCCTCTTCAGTAGTAGCTATTAATGTTTTATCTCTCTCAAATCAAACAAGGAGACTTCCACTACGATTTTCCTCCTAAAGGTTTGCCTGGGTGTTTGGCTCTTCCTAGGAAATAATAATGTACTAGTTACCTTCTGCTGTGTGGTAAGGCACCGCAAAGCTTAGTGAATTAAAATAACCCTCACAGGGCAGCTGGGTGAATTTGCTGATCTGGGCTAGGCTTGTCTAATCTCAGCTGGGCTCACGCAGGTGTCTGCAGTCGCCGATGGGGCGATTGGTGGCTGGCAGCTCCAAGATGGCTTCCCTCACATGGCTGCTGCTTGGCTGGGCCACCTGTCTCTCCTCAGCCACCAGGCTAGCCTGGGCTTGTCCTCAGGCATAGGCAGGGTTCCTCAGGGTGAGCGGAAGCAGCAAGGGCCCTTGAGGCTTAGGTTCAGAACTACTGCGGTGACACTCCTGCCATATTCTGTTTGTCATAGCAAGTTCCAAACCAGCCTGGATGAAGCAATGGAGAAATGGACTCTTCCTAGTTATAGGAAGAGCTTTAGGGCTGTGTTGGAAAGGGGTCTGGATACAGGAAGGTCATAATTGAGACCATTTTTTGCAAACAATCTACTTCATATAATAACAATTCTTATTGTTTTCTTGAGCTCCTAAAAGGCTACAGAGTTTGCTGCCTTTCTGGCATGATGGAGAAAATCAGCGGGGGTAGGGAAGGGGCCTCGGAACGGAAGCTTTCAGTGCACTCCATGTGTTTTCATCTGCCCCTTTTCTTCATCTGAAAACTAAGCTTTTGTCATTTTAAACTTATTCTCTTTGAACGTTATGAAAGCAAAGTTGTCTAAAATGAGATGACTGCTCTCTTAGACTCTATTATGTTGGCCTAATTACATATCTGGAAAATGTTTTTCTGGGGCATTGTGCGTAAAACAAAGAGGAAAACAACATCTCCAGCGGCCAGCTTGCCCGTCCCTCCCTTCTGGGGAGGCCTGGGAAGGGCTGCAGGGACTTCAGAGCGTTTTGCTCTTTCTCCAGAGGAAATGAAGGGGCGTGTCCCTTCCTCACTCCCTCCCTCCACCGCTTCCATCCCATACCCGCCCCACCCCACCCCACCCCACCCCGGACTGGGACCTCTCTGGGCAGAAGAAGAGGCTTGCATGCGTTTGCTTCCCACGTGCCAGCAGAGAGCTGGGTTGACTGGGTGCGGAGACCTCACGAAGGAATAGTGGTGAAAGCGGGCACAGTCTTGCCCGATAGCATGCTGGGGACATGCCAAGTTTTCTGCAAGACTGCCCCCGCGTTACCCCTTCCACTTCCCATTTGAAAAATGGGGGTGAAGCTTTCCTTCTTTCCAGGGGGCATTCCCCTCCCGTCCCACTTTTGGCCCTCCACTTCCCACTGCTGAGCGCGAGCGTGCCCCTCATCTGCCCGGGCGCCTCTGTGGCCAGCGTCGGTGGTGAGCAGAGTCTGGGCACCCTGAAGCACACTTGCACGCTCTGCCTCGGCTTTGGTGACGCTCGCCCTCGTTCCCTCCCTCCCACGGTGCAGTGTCCCGCCTGTGGCCTCCCGAGACCTCCCTGCCCATCCAGAGATGGCCTTTCAGGCTCCTTGCTGCCTGCCCTCCTGAGAGACATTCGGTGGTGTGAACCAAACTCCCTTCATAAGCCTGTTTCCCATGCCAGACTGTTCAAGGGCTGATCCCTTCCCGCCCAGCTGCATTTTCATTCATCTCCTGCTCACCCCTCACCAGGAAACCCCGTCCCCAGCCTCATGCCTTCAGGAGTTGTCATGCACCCTGCGTCAGCCAGCACTTCCAAGCTCTTGCCTCCATCCCAACCTTTTCCTGGCTGTGGAGTAGCTTCCTGTTGCTGCCATAACAAATCATCATGTATTTAGTGGCTTAAAACCATACAAGTTTATTATCTTACAGTTTTGGAGGTCAGACGTCTGAAATGGGTATGAAGGGCCTAAAAACAAGTTGTCGGCGGGACTATGTTCTTTCTGGAGACGTTAGAAGAAGACTTTTTTGGCTTTTAGAAGAAGCCTTTTCTGGTTTCCAGAGGCTGCCCATGTTCCTTGGCCCATGGCCCCTTCTGGGCAGCTCTCCTACCTCTGCGCCCACTGTCACACCTCCTGCTCTGGCTGCCACTCTCCTGCCTCTCTCTTACAGAGCCTTGTTTTCACAGTGGACCCACTGGGATACTCCAGGCTCTCAAGGTCCTTAGCTTAATCACATCTGCCAAGTCCCTCCTTGCCATGTAAGGGAACATTTTCACAGGCCCCATGGGGGCAGGATGGAGACGTCTTTGGGGGCTACTATTTTGTCTACCATGGGCTGTTTCATTTAGTTGCTTCCTGGACATTTCCACAGCTTCCTCAAACTCAGTGTGTCTGGAATGGAATCCATTCCCTCTCATCGTCCCTGCGTGCCTTGTGTGCCCTGGCTCAACACACCAGCGGCCGTCACCCAGTTCCCCAAGCCCTTGTGTGGGTGAAACATAGAGTTAAATACAAGTCCAGCATTGATGGGCACTTGGGTTGTTCCCAGGATCTTGCTGTTGCAGACAGTTTTCCAGTGACTAACTTTGTACAGTTTTCATTTCTTATATATAGGAGAAATTCCTAGAAGTGAGATTGTTGGGTCAAAGAGTAAATGTATTTGTAATTTTGAGAGATACTGTCAAATTGTTCTCCGTGAGGGTTGAATCAGTTTGCCCTTCCACCAGCAAAGTGGAAACTGCTGGCTTCCCGACAGCTTTGTCAACAAAGTGGGTTGTCAGACTTGGGTTTTTTTTTTTTTTTTTCCAATTCCATAGGTGAAAAAATAGTATCTCAGGGTAGTTTTACTTTGCATTTCTCTTATGAGATTCTGCATTTTTTCGTGTGCTTAAAGGCCATTTGAGTTTTCTTTTCCGTGATCTCTCTTCATATCTTTGTCCCTTTTAAAATATGGATTCTTAGTTTTTAAAATCAATTTTTAGAAGCTCTTTATTTGTTTTTTGACTTTGCATATGTTGTCCTATGTCATGCACGTGGGTTTTTTTGTAATCAAATTTATTATTTTTAGTTTTTGGCTTCTGGATTCTAAGTTATTTATAAAGGGCCTCCAGTGGGCTCTTTAAACATTAAAATAATAAAATAGTATTAAACAAGAGTGATTGGACACAAGCATCTGTTTCTTTTCTGAAAAATCCCAGTGAAACGAAACCAAAGGAGTAATATAGTTAGATAGATATATTGAACTTTGTATTTGCTTGCAGGTGCCATGTTTACATATTCACTTGCTCACTAAAATTTATTTGTAACCCCAAGATCAATGCACATGGCATTTTTGTGGTCATTTTCAGACATATGCAGAACAGCAAAAAATTTGAGTCACCTATGTGTACGTTTCCAGCTGAAGTCCAACAAGGTGATGCTGTGCCTCCTGGTTTCAGCACCCGTACTGAAAACAAGTGTCCTTTTGGTGGTCCACTTCGTGCCATATTTTTCGCATTTCTGTCTTTTTGCTGGTGATTTTACTGTTAGAAATAGTTCCCAAGCATAGTGCTGAAGTGCTATCTAGTGTTCCTAAGTGCAAGAATGCCACAATGTGCTTTACAGAGAGCAGTAGGAGTGTTAGATGAGTTTCATTCAGGCTTGAGTTGTCGTGCTGTTAGCTGTGGGTTCAGTGTTAATGAATCAACAGTATATACTAAGCAAGGTGTCTTTAAACAGAAACAAACACAAAACAAATCAGTTGGCAAAATTGTTGTGATCAGAGGCTTGCACGTACCTAACCCTGTGTTTCTTTTAGGGGAAATGGCCTAGTATGCACTCGTTCCAGTGTTCACAGTGACTTTATAGAGCTTAACTACCAAGAATAATGGGGATCATTTGTAGATAGATAGATAGATATCCACAAAAACAAAGAGAAAGTAGAAAATGAGCAATTTCAATAAATTTTTAGAAGATAGAAAGTGGATGGAGGAATCTAACTGATTTAGCAAAATGGAGAAAGCTGCAACTTGGATGAGAAGGGTGCCGCTTGTTTGTTGCAGAGCCCAAGACAAGCTCTGGTTTTCAGAGCATAAATTGCCATGGGAGAGGGGGAGGCGAACTGCAGAGCTGAAAACCAGGGCGTTGGTTGAAAGTTCTAACTTGGTGTTGTAAAGTCCCTAGTTCCCTATCTGTTTACGTGCAACCTGGGAACTGTAGAAATAATGTAGGAATCAGAAGAAACCACTTAAAATAAAGAGATAAAATATATGTATCCATGACACAAAAACAGGATGCTATAAAAAAGAAACAAAACAAAGAAAGAGCTTTAGGGTCTTAAAAGTAGGGCAGCAGAAAATTCAAAAACATAATAAAAAACCTAGAAGATAAAGTGAAGGAAATCTCTTAGGAGATAAAAATAAAACAAAAACAAACAACAACAACAAAAAAAAACAGAGTAAGAAAATGAGGTGCAGAGGGAAGGCAGTAAAATTAAAACATCAATCCCCTATTTTGACTAAGAGGAACTTTAGAAAGAAAAAAGACAGAAAATGGAAGGAAAAAATTATCAAAGGAAAAAAACACCCTTTTTAGAACTGAAGGACAAAAATTCTCAGATTGCGAGGCCATCAGTTGTACAGTCCTTTGAGTAAAAAAGACCTACACCAAAACACATGGTTGTGAAATTCTGGAACTTTAAAAAAAAAAAAATCCTAAAAATTTTCAAAGCAACACAATGGTTACAATGGAAGTATTGGTAATCAGAATAGATATATCAATAGCACTGCTGACCTCTAGGAGCTAGTGGAATAATCCTTTCAAAATTTTGAAGGAGAAATAGATTTCAGCCCAGACTTCTGTACCCAAACTATCAGTTAGGGTCTCACTATCAGTGAGACAACGCCATTTTTAGGAATATAGGGATTCAGATGACTTCCAAGGCAGTTTCCTAGGGAGCCATGAGAAGTGTGCTCCAGCAAAATGAGAAGGAAACCAAAAAAAAGAGAACACACCAGCCACAGACACCAGTGTAGGGAGAACCCAGGTGTGGAAGGCGGCCAGACCAGGTTGGAGCAAGGTTCAGACAGTTCCAGAAATGATGCTTCCAGTGGGGAGGAAAAAAAATGGAACTTATGTATTTAGGCACACGATATATTTATTTATTTTCTTTTTCTTTTTTTTTACTTTATTTTTTTTTATTTTAGCATATTATGGGGGTACAAGTGTTGAGGTTACTTATCTTGCCCATGCCTCCCTCCCCCCTACGGTATATTTATTGATGGGCATAAACTAGAGGTACTGTAATGTGTGGAATACTTTAGTGATGGGTTCATGTATAGCCAGGCAAATGGGAAAAAAATGGAAGGAACAACTCCAGGAAACATGAAGGGTTATATAGAAAAGACAGCATGGTCACAGAGCATTGCTTGACCCAGCATTGAGCAATTTTATAAAGCTGTAGTAACACAAACACTGACTTTTGGTTTAAATTAAAATTACAAAATAATCATTTGGGGCACGAAGAAATAGGAAGAATATATAGGAGTGCTACATCTTTATTTCCCATGGTAGAAAATCAAAAGATACCTAAAATAGATAAGTAAAATGATAGTAGTATAAATATACCCTGCCAAAAAGTGTTGGGCATTAGTGATTTGGCAGCAGTTTTACAAAAGGTACAGACGTGGGTTCTGTAGGGTTCTTTCTTTACGTGTCCTCTTGGTGAAAGATAAGGTCTCAGCCCTGTGGATGTCAGGAACAGGGAGGCAAACTGTCCCCAGTCACTGTTTCCGGGTACAGAGACAGTCTGCGTCCTGGGCACCTTTCAGACAATGGAGTTGAATTCCTCTCTTCATTTACAGTCATGTATACAGAGCAAGTGTTTTCTTTCAAACTGCATTTCTCCCAGATTTTCCACAGATTGAAACACAGGAAAAGAAGAGCAAAGGGACACTCAGGATACAAACTTTCTCACTGGAGCAATATGTGAGCTCCTAATTATTTCCTTGTATAGAGGATCTTTTTAAATGATCAGAAGACAAATGCATTTCTTAGTAAAACTCTAGATTCTCTTGTCCTAATTTTTGGAGGGTAAGAGAAGGTTGTGTGGGATGCCTGTTTCTTTAGTTGATTTGCAGCCACTGGAGAAATTACAGGGAACAAAAGAAAAAAGAGCCATAAATACAAATGAATTCCTTTTATACAAGTTGAAAAAACCACAGGACGTGCTCCTTTTTTTTTTTTTTTACCACTCCAGGTGTGATCGCAGATTATGTATCCACCACAAGAGAGTGGAGAGTTAATTAAAATTTTTGCTCCTACTCACAGAAAGAAATGTCTTTCCGTTTGATAGTCAGGCTGGCTTTTGAGTGCTGTTGGTGCTTTCTTCTCTTCTCACTGGAGTGTCACAAAAAAGCAGATCAAAGAGAGCCTTCTATCCGGATATGTTTCCTACCGTCTTTCTTAGCTAATAGACTTAAAAGCGTCTCCCACTGACTGGCTTGTCTCGTGTTTTAGAAATGCCATCTTATTATATTGATAATATGCAAACCGGCTTTGATAGATGCTTATGGAAAACCACGTTTACGTTAATTAAGTCAAGACCATCCCACCTAGTTGGAGTGGGACAGTCCGGCATAGTGCGACCTCTCTCCACTAGCATTTGCGTTTTACTTGGCAACTTTCTATGGGATGGCCAGAAATTAACACTCGAGATTGAAACCTCAGCTCTCTCAAGCAGACTTACATTTGGTTGTGTTTTCCCTTTTCCTTTTGGTTTCTATGCTTCTGCACCCTCTGGCTGACACCGCCTACCCTAAAGGGAAAAACTGGGAGAAATCCTGCTGTTTTTCTGTTCAAGACAGTGACAAAGTGAAATAAAATGGAGCAAAATAGAAGCAGCCGGTTCGAGGTCTGTCTAAGCAGGCGGTCAGGCTGGCAGGGATCGTTCATTGTCTTGCAGCTCTGGGTGCCTGGGCGGAGAAAACCCGGCCAGGATACAGCCACCAATAAAAGGACTCCATTCTGCCACTCAGGGCTTTGTGAGGCGCCAAAGCTTGTCCTGGTTGCCATGGCTACTGTCTGATTGTGGCGGGTTTGTCACAGTGCTTGATAAAGTGGGGAGGTTATTCTTGATAGGCCCAACTAATCATAACCTCGCAAAGCTTGAGAGTGTGGATTTAAAATTGTTTTTTCCTTCTCTCTTTAACTGGGAATGCAGGGATGGGGGCAGGGGTTCCCAGGATAAAGCAACCACTGGGCTCTTCCCTCAGCAGGTGGTGAGGGCCGTGCAGCAGGGGGGATGCTGGCTGTGTTCTGGAAGGGAGGTGTCCATGTACCCAGAGGGCCAGGCAGAGGGAGGGCTGCAGGGTCAACTGTTGTGCCATTTCTGGCCTGAATGGGGCTTCAGGGAAGGGGCTAGAATGGTGTTCTCTCCTGAACAGTGTTCTCCCCTGACCCTGCCTGCAAATTGATTACCTGTGCCTCTCTCTCCTTTTCCTCCCTTTCTCTGGCTTCCCCCTTCCTTTGCTAATTTTCCTTCCTTTCCTCTTCCCTTCTCCCCTTTTCTTCCTTCCTTTAGTCCATTTTGTGCTGCTATAACAAAATTCCTGAGACTGGGTAATTTATCGTGAACAGAAACGTATTGGCTCACGGTTCTAGAGCCTGGGAAGTCCGAGGCCAAGGGGCTGGCATCGGGGGAGGGCCTTCTTACTGCATCATCCCATGTGGAAGGCATGAAGGGGAGGGGAGAGGGGGCATGAGATTGAACTTGTGGGTCAAGACCTTTTATAATCGGTATTAGTCCATTCATGAGGGTGAGGGGGGAGTCTCCCTGACCTGACACCTCCCTTTAGGCCACCCCTCCCAACACCACTGCATTGGGGATTAAGCTTCCAACACATGGAAGCTTTTGGGGGGCACATTCAGACCATAGTAGTGTCCTTCTTTTCTCCCATTCCCCCCTCAATTCTCTTCTGCTGCAGCAGTATTTCTGACGGCTGTCCTTTAAAAGTCCATCTGGGTTATTTCTCACACAGAGAGTGATAGGAAAGGTTAGATTTGAGGTAACACCTGAGAGATTCTGGCCACTGAATTGTAGACTCTTCCCTACTGCCAGAAGGGACCTAAGACATTACCTAAGCAGTGGTTCTCAGACTGAGCTGACTCAGGACTACTGGGAAGGGCTTTTAAAAACATAGATTCTGGGACCCCATTCCCAGAGTTCCTGATTCAGTGGGTCTGAGGTGGAAGGAATCTGGGTACATGTTTGAGATTTTCTGGAGCCAACTATAAGAAGCCAGACTAAGAGAGACGGGGAGTCCAGTGTATACACAGGGCAGGTGTGGGCTACGCCTGCAGGGTGAGTGAGGAGCCCAGAGTAGGACGTGAGGCCCTTTCAGCAAGAATGCCCCCAACAGTGACACCCAGGGCAGAGGCCTCATGTTAGGGTTCTCTCCCTGTTCTAGCAGGGCTGAGTTTTTAAATTGAAAGACAAATGTTACCACCCACCTATTCCTAATTTGAATAAAACAGGTAAGATCCATTTATGCTGCAGGGCAGGATGCATCGCACAGGTGAAGCTGCCTGTGTGTGTGTGTGTGCACACATGCAGACATGCATGTGTGTGTACATGCATGTGCAAGACTTGCGTGTGTGCGTGCACGTGTGCAGGCACGCGTGTGTGCATTGCTGTTGTGGCTGGATGCAAATGACTCGATCATTCGCCAAACGTAATTGAACTCCCCACAACACGCTCTGAAGTTGTCCAGAGCAGTGTGTTGTCACATCCCGGAATACGTCTTTGAGGCAAGGTAATTGTGCTTCTTCAGTGAAACTCACAGGAGGCTATTTGTCCAGACAAGAATGAAACAGAATGAATGGATTAATATTTTGGCTCTAATTCTTTGCCAACTACACAGACTGAGTCGGGGCCTGGAAGGAAACCCCATGTTGCCAGTCTGGGCACAAACTTCCTAACTCTTCACCAGGGCCCTCAAGCTGTGGGCACTCCCGCCTCTCCTCTGCTTTGCTGGGTTGGCCGGTGCAATGGTCCCCTCCCAGTCCCCTCTCTTTGCTTGGGAGTTGGCTTGAAGTGGCAGCAGCCCTGACAACAGCCTTTCTCCCCAGGGTGTGGAGGTGCAGACGGACTACGTGCCCCTGCTGAACTCGCTGGCCGCCTATGGCTGGCAGCTCACCTGTGTGCTGCCGACTCCCGTGGTCAAGACTACCAGGTAACGATAACAGTAATTATTATTAGTATACTGAACATTTTACTCTGTGCTAGGCACTGTTCCTAATAAGCACTTCATGTGTATGATTTGTGCAATTCCGTGACAAACCTATGAGGCTTGGTGTGGCTATGTGAACTCCCCAGCTGGGAAGGGGCAGAGCCAGAACGGCACGTTCTTCACCCCTAACCTCCCCACCCCCAAGTTCTCCCCCATCTTCCCACGTGGGGAGCCTTGGCCAGTGAACAATTACTCCTCAGCAGCTCACAGATTAGCCACCTGAGCCAAGGGGGCCCAGGGCCCTCCGATGCAAAGGAAATTCAGCACCTACTGTATGCCCTGTGCTAGGCTATATAGGCACTTTGTATATAAAATCTCACTTAGTCTTCAAAAAAAAAAAAGAAAAAAGCCTATGAGGTGGACTTTTTAAAAATTAAAACCATTTTATACCCAAAGAAATAGTGGCCAGGCAGGTTGAGAGACTTGCCCAAGATCACAGCACTGGTCAGTGGCCCCACAAATGGTTGTGCAGACTGCAGTTTGGGCCTTGCTATGACATTCCCTACAACTCCGTGTCCATGGTCATCCGTCCACCCTCAGCTCTGCCCACCATCCCTGGAGCCCAGTCATCCCAACCGTAAAAGGCCCTCCATCTGGATTTTGCACTTGCTATCTCAGTTACAACCCCTGTGGGGCTGTAACATGGCTGTGATTCCCAGTTTTCCTCCGATGAGGAAACAGGCTAGGGAGGCTCAGTGACATACTTGAGGCTGTGAAGCCAGTACGTGGCACAGCTTGGGCCTCTCCTGCACCAGGTCGCCCCTCCACTGACCTGCAGGAATGTCCCATCCCAGGTCCCGCTGGATGCCCCCTCCATCTTCCTCGCGCCCTGCTGCACATTCCCCGCGGCGGGGTGATGGGCAGCACAAGGTAAGGCTGGTGAGAGGGCTGATTGAGAGTGGAGAATAACCAGGATGATCGGTGCCTTTCCTGGGTCCCTCCTCTAGCTCATCTGGGCCCTCAGCACGACTCTCTCCTGACCCCGGGTCACAGTGGGTCTGCGCACCTGCAGGAGCCGGTCTGTGGCCACCTTTCACCTGTGCGCCCCTGTCCACGGGGAGCGCCATGGTGTTTCCCAGCAGAGACTTTCCCAGGCAGTGCAGGGGAGTGGATTTGGGGCCTGAAGACTTGAACCCAAGCCCAGAGTCTGCCGCTTGCTAACTGTGTCATCTTGGGCAAGTCTCGTAGCTTCTCTGAGTCAGGGTCCTAGGCCATTTCCAGAGGACAAGCTGGGATGAGAATGTATTTGAATGTGAAGCTCCAGCTGGCTCTGAACCATCTACACCCTGGGGCGCAGACAGGTCTCTCTCTCATGCACACCTGCTGAATAATCCTCCCTAATCCTCCACTTCCTGCTCCTTAAATCACCCCTCATGGTAGAAAGGGGAGTGAGTGGAACCTGGCAGACCTGTGTGTGAATCCTTGAGCCTGTTCCTGGACCTGAAGTGAGTTTTTGTTTCCTTATGTAAAAGCACTAGTTAATTCGTTGGAGCGTTGGAGCACGTGGTGAGGCTTAAATGAGCCATTATGTGTGAAATCCCCCAGCCCAGCCCCCAACACAAAATAGGTGCCAAGCAAATGTTAATTCTTTCCCTCCTTTCCTACTGGGACTTCAAACACAGGAAGATATTTGAAAAATAGAGGTCTAAGAAATGCAAATTCAAACCATAATGAGCTATCACTTCACACCTGTTATAGTAGCTATTATCAAAAAAGACAAAAAAATAAGTGTTGGTGAGGCTGCAGAGAAAAGGGAACCCTTGTACACTGTTTGGATTATAAATTAATACAGCCAGCCTGGAAAACAGGATGGAGCTTGCTCAGAAAACTAAAACTGGAATTACATATGATCCAGCAATCCCACTTCTGGGTATACATCCAAACAAACTGAAATGAGTATATTGAAGAGATGGCTGCACTGCTGTGTTCACTGCAGCACTATTCACAGTAGCGAAGATATAGCAGCAACCTAGGTGTCCATCATCAGATGAATGTATAATACAGTGAAAATGAAAATGTGGTATGTATACGTAATGGAATACTATTCAGCCTTAAAAAGGGGGAAATTCTGTCATTTGTGACAACAAAGATGAACCTAGAGGACATTATGCTAAGTGAAGTAAGCCAAACACAGAAAGACAGACACCACATAATCTCACTTATATGTGGAGCCTAAAAAAGTTGAGCCGATAGAAGTTACCAGAGGCTGAGGGAGGCGGGTGGATGCAGAAAGGAGAGAGGCAGATCAGAGGGTACAAAGTTTAATCAGGACAGCAGGAATGAGCTTTGGTGATCTGTTGCACAGAATGGTGTCTATTATAAATCATAATATACTATATATTTCACAGTTGCTAAAAGAGTTACTTTTAAATGTTTTCACCGCATAAAAAAGTATGTGAGGTGATGGATTTGCTAATTAACCTGATTTAATCATTCCACATTGTAAACAGATATCAAAATATCACATTGTGCCCCATAAATATATACAATTATTATTTGTCAATTAAAAATAAAATAATAAAGTCATCAGAAGGGTGACTTCATCAGCAGGGGAAACAACCAAGGTCTCCTTTACAATATTTCTTTCATCTTGAAAGGCAGCTCCGTGAGTCCCGCCTCCTGGGAAGGAAGGGCCCTCACTGTGTCTTAACAAGTGGGCAGCCCCGGCCCTTTGGTTGATGTGAGTTAGAGCTGAGGAGCAGACCCTGCCTGGCGGCATGCCCTGCCCTGCCCCCTGCCTGCTGTCCTGTAGCTGCTGGCGGGCCGAGGCCATTACCCAGGTCCTTGTCTACTTGCCCACCCGCCCTCCTTCCCAAAGACAGACTTAGAAGAGGCCCCTGCCCCTTTGAGATTTACCAAAGCAGCCAGTCACTGTGTCCTCATTTGGCCAAGATGCTGCTGTTACCACACGTCAAGGGAACAGGTGTTCCCAGCTGGGAAGCTGACTCTGCAGGGACACCCTTTCAGAAAGCTTGTGGGAATCTGGGATAGCCCCCCGGAAGCAAAGGTGATGGCTTGCGAGTGGGAGAGAGGAGGGGACTGCTTCTTGACTTCGGGCCTCTCCCAGCGCTGTGGGCAGCCTGCTTCAATGAAGTCAGGGATGGCAACATCTGCACTAGGTTCTGGGTTCTTCCAGGTACGACATGACTCATCTCAGCTCCATGTGTTGCAGGGAAGGGAGTGTGTCCACCAAGCAGATTGTCTTTCTTCAGAGACCATGCCTACCTCAGAAAATCAAGAAGAAGGAATCAAAGGTAAGAGACTTCCCTTGCCTGCCTCGGTTGTTGTCCTAAGCAGGGCTTCATCTGCCAGTGGATTCCTGACAGCAATGGAGTGGGCAGCCTCTTCCAGTTTCCAGGGGCTCTCAGGGCCCCAGGAACACCTGAGCCCCTTGGCAACTGAATCACAGCTGCGGCTGCTAAACTGGGGCGGCCGAGGGCCTGTCTGCCAGTCTCCTGCTGAGCAAGCCAGAGGGTGGAGGAGAGTGGCTCTTCTGTGCCAGCCCGTACCGCCAGGCTGAAGAGGGGCAGGAAGTCAGCGGCACTCTGACCAGGGGTGGGGATGGTGTGAGCTCATGGCCAGATTTTCTATGTCTTCCTCTCATCACAAGCTGGCTGGAGCCCTGGCCTGCCCTGTTTGATCCCTCAGGACATCAGAAGTTTGCTGATATTGGCAGACAGACGCTGCCAGAGGCCCATCCTGACAGGACCTGACCCAAAGGCCTCCAAGTGACAGCTGGTGATGCAGATGGGGGCCAACCTTAGCCCGGAGCAGCAAGTCCTCAGGCCAGGCTGTGCTGGGCATCCCCAAAATCCTGTTCCCCCCTCTGGATTTCACATGAACTATCCCAGAGACACAACTGCACAGAGAGACTGTGGCCATTCTCAGAGGCTCTTCTCTGAGGTTCCTGAAGTTCAGTGCAAGTCCTCCCCTTGTGCCAGAAGATTCTGATACTTCACACCCCCATGCTCTGCAGCCTGTGGGTGCTTCTCCTGTGGGTGTTTCACCCGTTGCTCAGGAAGAGGCTGGTGAGTCGAGTGAACCTACCACAGCCCGAGTCGGGTGTGGACCCAGCTTGCTCCACCTTTGGTGGCTGTGGCTACGCTCCAGGCAGAGCCTGTCTCACTCCACGTTCCCCACTCTTGGTTCCTCGCGCTCATTGGACACAGAGCCCCAGACAGCAGCGTCAAGCAAGTGAACAGATTGGAGTAGCCCCTCGCCAGCCAACAAATCCAGGGGGAGCCCACTTGTGGAAGCAATGCCAAGGCAATGGTGACTTGAAGCCAGATGGACCGGAGTGCAGAGGAAGGTCTCTCTCTAGGCTCTGAGATCGTAATGTGACAGGTGACAGCAGCAGAGGACCAGAAGGCAGCCTCCTCGGATCCATCATTAACCACCAGGAGCATCAGCCGCGGGCTGGAAGATGGATTGGCCGTGAGCTGTCAGTTGCAGCTCAGCTCAGCGCAGCTGCAGGCTCTGGGGCGTCACGCATTCAGAGAGAGACGGCAACAAGCACCGCACAGGGGGCTCCTTCAGACACTGAAAGGCACCGGGCCGTGGCCTTACGAGAGGGAGATGGCGCTGCCTTTCCTTGCCAGGTTCCTGGCTGTAGGGCAGGCAGATTCCAAAGGAGAGACACGTGGTTTGACGTCAGTAGGAAGGTCATGGCATCTCACAGAGGGGACTGGTCTGTAGAGACTTGAGCTGGCAGGGAAGTAGATTTTTAAAAGCTGCTGTACGAAGGTAGAACTGACTTTCCTCAGGGAAAATCCAGAGAGGATAGGATGGTTTTCTAGTCAGCAAGACCTCCTGATCCCAGCCAGCCATACAGGTGTGGGTGGACTGCGTTCTCTTTCCATGTACCTGTTTATTATTTCCTGCCTGGAGGTGGCGGGTGTTGAGCACTTGCTCCGTGCAGACCTGGCGGGTCGCCTCGCTGGTGGAGTCCCAGAGAGAGGGGACTGGACAACCACACTTGTTGGAAAAATCCTCTGGACAGTGTCCTGCCCCACCAGGTCCATGCATTCTGGCGACCATGACAATCACTCCATGTGGTGCTCATCACACCTGAACTCCTTTAGCCCTGGCCACCCTCCACCTCTTGAAACACCTTTTCTCTTGGTTCCATCCCACCATATTCTCTTGGTTTTCCCTACGTTCCTTGGGATTTTGACCCAGCCCCATTTCACCTCTCATTCTTGCCTCTTCCCTAGAAAATCTTTATCCCTGGGGCTTCACTCTTGACCTCTGTGCCTGTTCCCTCTGCATCTTCAGCCCTCGCTCTGCCCCTGAGACTCAGCTCCACCTAGCCTGTGGCTCACGCCACCTAAGAGCGAGCTCTGCACCGCCCTCCTTGTGCCTAGCCCCGCACCCCCATGTCGAGAGGAATGGCACCACCTCCCTGTGTTCAGTCTGTCCTGAAGATCCCAAAGATGCTAGAATCCTTCCACTTCTCTCCAGCATCCCTTGCCATGACTCCTCCAATCTCCTAATAACCGGTCTCCCCTTCAAACATGTTCTTATTCAAAGCCAAAGTGATCTTTTGAAAAAGTAAATTGAATCATGTCATTCCACTGCTTAAAATGGTTCTAAAGTTTTGTATGACTCTGACGATAAAGACAGAAGTTGGTATTGTGGCCCACAGGGCCCTGTGGGATCTAATCCGTCTTATGTCCTCTGCAAACACCCCCCCATCCTCTGGGGTCCGGCTCCACCAGGCTCTTC
The DNA here is from genome assembly GCF_040939455.1 of Microcebus murinus. Classification (NCBI taxonomy): domain Eukaryota; kingdom Metazoa; phylum Chordata; class Mammalia; order Primates; family Cheirogaleidae; genus Microcebus; species Microcebus murinus. Next base: position 126,070,088 of record NC_134104.1, on the reverse strand, counting down.
CAAGGCCCCTCTGGTGCGGACACTCTCCTCCTTTATCTCTCCACTCAAGCATCATTTTCTCACGACAGCGTTCTTTCCTTTTAGACCAGATCAGGCCCCTTTGTAATACACTGGAAGGGAACCTTCTCATTCCGAGCTCTCCTCTGGGTCTCTGATTATTTGTGATCATTAGTTTATCCTCTCTTGATGGAGTCAGGCATTAACTCCATGAGAGCAAAGATTTTTTCCCTCCTGACTGTTGTACACCCCGTACCTGGATTTTAGTAGGTGCTCAACAAATATTTTTTGATTCAATGAATGTGTAATCAAACTTCCAAGCCTGGGACATATGTATTATGTCTAGCATTGAAACTGAAGAAAAGAAATTGCAAGATTGGCACACCAAGGACATGGCATATTTAGTCCTCTTTTAATCAGCAACCTGGACGAAATCCTCCAATCAAGACTCTTCAGCATTTGAAAGAAACCTCTGTGTATGTGAGTGTGATTTTCAAAGCAAATATTCAACCCCTTCAAAGGGAATTGTTGATTTCTACACCACCAGAGAAGTCGTCTTCCGGCTATAGCTACTTGAAGTGGACACATCACGGATGTTTTTTAAAAACGTGCAAATTAAATCCATTAGCCCCCGCTGACACGGAGCTCTGGACCCCACTGCTCTAAAGTGAAGGATTTTTTTTTTTCTTTTGCACAGTTATTTCTGAATTGGGTGGCTCTCGTTTGATTTGGTGGCGCACCCAACTGCCACAGAAACTGGCTTGGGAAGGCCCCTACTTGGTGCAGCCTGTTTTACTTGTGGCTTGTTGGATGAGCTCGGGCTGTCCCTGGTACCGCCGGCTGCATGGACTGTGTTCTCCAGGCTGGACGCCTGCCTTGGAGTGGTGTGGGTGTCAGCCCTCCCTCACAGGCTGCCACATCCCAGGTGTCGCCCCTTCCCTGGCCTCGCCTCTTCGTGCTTTCTGAGACGTCTCCTTTTGGAGCCTTGGGATCTGGAACAGTTTTGGTTGTGTGTTAAAGGCTGTGACTGTGCCCAGCTTAAAGGAGACAGGGAGGCCTGGGTGCCGAAGGGGGAGGCAGGTGAGGGAGTCGAGGAAGTCCCCCCTCCCCCTGTGGGTGGCAGAGCTGGGGTGGCGGGGGTGCTGGGGGAGACCTTGCTTTTCCCCAGCTGTTTCTTAAACAGCTAAACCTTGCCCAGGTGTTTTTTTGTTTTTAGTTAAGTTTTCAAAATGGGGTGCATGGACCAGCAGCAGCAGTATCCCCTGGGAGCTTGTGGCAACTTTAGAGTCTCCTACTGAGTCAGCAGCTCTGGGCTGGGCGGGGCGGGCTGTGTGCTAACGAGCCGTCCCGGTGGTCCTGGTGCCCACTCAAGTCTGGGAGCCCTTTCCAGGGTCACCTGTGGACCTCCATTCAAATTTTATCATAATTGATTTTTTAAAAATGAGCTTGTCTGGGAGGCTTCAGTATAGGTACTTGTTTTTAATAAGTCAAACCAAAGTATCTTTAATGGCAGTTAAATATGGACCTCCATTAGCTGACCACTCAGCCTAATGAGTCAAGCACCTGACCTAGTAGATGCGTCTCGTCATCATAAAGCCGGAAAGCTGAGGCAGTTAAGCGTAGGACTAAGCCATTACAAAGGTGGAGTCTCTCCTGTCACTTTCTCTCCTCACTTCTCTCTGGAGCAAGAGACCAAAGCCTTTTGCCAAGAACTAGAGGCTGCACAGGTAATTTGGAGATGGAGAAATCCAAGTTGGAATTTCAGCTCTGTTATTTCCTAGCTGTGTGACTGTAGGCACGTTACTTAACCTCTCTGAACCGCTATGTGTTGATCTTTAAGATAGCACTAATAGTGCCTGTTGAGAGTTTTGCTTTGGTAATTCAGAGAAATGTGAAGCGCTGTCACATTGTGAGACCCACAGTAGGTGCCTCCGTACGCGCTTGCTCCTTCCTAGCCAGGCATCCGAAGGCTGAATGCCTTCACAACTCTGAACAAACGTTCAGCTTCTACATTACCCAGTCACTGAGTTTGGCCACTGCTACTTGGCTGCTTCATGGGAAGCTCCCCTTGCAAAGGAAAGGAGGAGAAGGGAGGGTTCAGGTGAGATCCTCCCCAGTGTCTGGCTGACAGCTGTGGCGGGATGGGCCCAGGCAGCACCTGAGTCAGTGAGGCCCCCCAGGGCCCATCTGAGGACACAGCAGTGTAGTCCTGGAAGGCGGTTGTCATGGCAGATTTTTCTGTGACGACTATGAAGGACAGAAAATGGCTGAAACGATTCCCACCCAGCTCAGCCCTGACGGTCCCAAATCCTTCTCTGCCCAGCAGTCGGGGCAGGTTCCTGGAGAAAGTGGCTGGGGTGCCTGCCCCAGCCCCTTGCCAGTGTGTGTTCTCCTGTTGTCGTGTATCAGGGGGCCAACAAAATGTGACCTTCTACAGGAAATTGGACGTGGCCGGGCATCCAGAGGAAACTATGGAAGCTCTTTTGTTTGTTTAGCAAGGGCAGCCCCTGCAAGGCTGTGTGGGCTCATGTTAGAAATGAACAGATCTGAAGGATAGAAGATCCGGAACATGGTGGAACTGTCCTCCGTAGTACACTGCACAACGACAGAGGGCGCTACTCGCATCAGATACAATGTGAAGGGGCCTGGAAGTGTGCACCACTGCTCTGGAGCCAGTGACAACCGTTCTAGAGATGAGGGACTTGAGCCGCTGAGAGATCAATAGCACACCCAAAGACTGACAGCTAACTAGTGCCAGCACTGGGATTTGACCCTGAGACTTAGCTGCCATAGTGTAACGCTTTGACATTTGAGCATTTAAGGCCTCTTAGGCAAAAACAATCTCACCAGTTTTTTGGCAAGAGTAAAACTTCCTCTGACTTCCTCAATAGCTGACAGCCTCTTGGAGTACTATATTTGGGCAGGCTTAACTGGTCTTTTTCTAAAAACATGTAAAATGTGAAGAGGTTCTGATTATTTTTGGACATCCAAAAAAAAAAAAAAGCTCTTCCATTTGGGCTGGAATTAAAATGCAATGGCAACTGCGTATCGCAAGGCAGCAGTTACAAACCCTAGCACAGTGTGTGAGACCTATGGAAGGTTGGCAGGGTCTGAAATCTGTGTCCTCCTCTGGGGGTTAGGGATCCTTAGGTGCCTGCTTGGCAGTCTCGGCCTGTAGCGTGGGCCCATTAATTGGACACTTACAGCTTGGGTGGAAGAGGCTCCAGCCATCCCCAAAGGGAAGTCTGTCAGCTGTAGCATGAGAGTATACAAAAAATAGGCATGTCAAAGGGGAAAGCCCATCCGGCATTATAAATGAACCCATTGGAGATGTGGGTGTGAGGGAGCATGGTGGGGGAGGACAGGATAAATGTTCAGTCCTAACCTCAACATGTCTTTCCATCTTTCTCTACTTTCATGGAATTCAAATTCACCAGTCTTGGCCAAAAGATTAAATCTAAGAATCCCATTCTGGTTACATCTCAGATCTCCGAGTGTTCAGGCAAATGTTTTATTTGAGGAAATAGATCTCTACCATGGCAAACTCTGCAAAGGTGGCAGATTTTTAAAAAATTTACATAGCACATTTTTGTTTTTTCCTACCAGTGCACTCAGAATTATTTACAACATGGTAAAGCCTTAAGAAATCGTTTCTGCTGATGGTGCAACTGCAATCCTGGGCTCCCCTCTGCAGCCCAGTGAGGAACTGTAGGAACTGGAGGCTTTTACTTTTCTTTCAATCACAGACTGTCTAAGATTTAAGCACATATTTGGGGAAACCAGTGTGATGCAACTGAAGTGGAAGGAAGTGACCGTGGTGGTAACTTGAAACTGAAACCCCTGTGTGTGCGTCAGGTCCCTGGGAGATGAGAAAACAGGCTGAGAAATGGAGCCACAAGTGGTGGAGCTGAGACTCTCTCAGGTGGTCTTGATCCAGAGCTTTGATAGGACCCTGGTTCCTCCCAATTCTGGTATTGGCTGTGTCACCTTGGCACTCCCTGAGCCTCTGGTGACTCCCCTGTTATGTGGGGAAATGCTTGGTTGCAGGGAAGCAGCCTGTGTGATGGATTTGGGTGGGATTAGTTTTTAGAGGGAATGAGCACCCTTAGGAACGACAGCTGTGGGTGCTGGAGCAGGCAGAGGAGTTGGGCTGTGATGCAGTCGCCGCCCCCACGTAGGTCTGGAGCTGGGATGGCCTTTCACAGTTGTCCCAAGTTGGGACAAGGAGGTGGGCCCTTGAACCCCTCCCGGACCAGCCATTGGTTGTAGGTTGCCTCGAGAATGGAGTATGACCTTGGGTGAGCTGGAGCTGGCAGCTGTGGCCGCAGCTGGGGGAGCCAGGCTGCCAGCCCTGCAGGGGGATCTGCGGAGGCGCAGGACAGCGTTCGCTGCAGGTCCTGGGTTCCGCCTGACTCGGGACCTAGTGAGAGAATGCCGGCCTGCTGGTTGGTAATCCACAGCCTGCCCAGGATGGAAACGAGTGGCTGCACTTAGGAGAGACACACCTCACAGCTCTCCGCCCTGACCCTCCATGTGGTAGGACTTCAGGATCCCCTTTCCCACGTGGGCCTTTGGTACGGGCCAGTCAAAAGAAACACCCCTTTCCTTCACAGAACCTCAAAATCCACACCTAGAACAGCCGCCGTGGAAGGCAGGGAGCAGACTCGGGTGGGTGGGACTCAAGTCTGCCTCAGCTCTAGGAGCGCTGAGCATTGTCCCAGCAATGCTGAGACAGGATGTGGGCGGGAATGCAAACGAGCCTTCAGGTGGAGCTCTGGGTTCACAGAGGCTGCGTTACTTACCCTCATCCTCTCCGATTTCTAGTTTCAGTGGCGATTCTCCCGAGAAGACATGCACAACAGGCAGATGAGGAAATCCAAAGGTAAAAGTGCCAGAGACAAGCGACAAGCAGAAGAAAATGAGAAGAATTTAGAAGACCAGTTTTCCAAAGCTGGAGACATGGGAAATTGCCTGCCCCTGGGTGGGCAGCAGGAGGGTGGAGCTTCTGAGATGAGGGTCCCTGTCCAAGAGGTCAAGGAAGAACAACTGTCCCCAGTCGGCCAGCTGTGCGTGGGGGGTGTGGAGGGCCGGGCCGTGCAGAATGGCCCTGCTGGCCATGGCAGGGCCCCGGCAGGGGACTGCACTGGGCACTCTGACCCTGGAGAGGAGGCCAGGGACGGGGGTGCCGAGGAAGTCGCCGGGGAGCCAGCTACAGCAGAAGAACACTGAGTCTCGGGCTGTTGGCGCTGAAGCTAGATGAGCTGGCGAACCCGAGGCACCTTGCTGACAGCGGGTTCGGGGCTGGTTTGCCCTAGTGTTGTGTTGCTAACTTCTGGCTTGGCTTGACCTCTCCTTGTGAGCTCTCCCGGCCCTCTGAGGGCCAGGGCCCTGACAGTGTTGGGTTTTGCACATCCATTCAAAAGGTGTCATTAATGACCCTGTGTGAGAACACAAGAGGCCAGGTTATTTCTTCTAGAGCTCACAGCTGGAGGCCCAGCCCTGGCTCCACCATTCCTCCCACGGAGGGTCTGGACCATCCAGTGCCTGTGTCCACCCTGCAGGGCCTCCACGGAGCATTCAGGGCAAATCCATGGACGTCCTTGGCTATAAACCAAGGCTGTTGTTCCCTCCCACACGCTGTCGGGGCAGTGTCCATCCCTTGCAGCTTCTTGGTGACTTTTAACCCCCAGAGCTCTGTCAGCTGCCCTTCTCCTCCTAAACCCCTCAGACTCTGCTGCTTTGGCAAAGAAAATGACATCCGGGAGAGGTGGTTCTCAAAGTAGTCCTTTAGATACTGGTAATCTGGAAATAGGTAATTCTGTGTCTGCACCTGCTCTTGCAGAATGTTCAAGAAAGTATTCTGTGTTAGTATTAATACCAAAAAAATTTTTTAAAGGTTTTGTATTCAGCACATCATATGAACACATATATGTCATTTTTGTCATTTCAGGGTATCCAGACTGGTGGGTGCCCTTCTTATGTGCTATTTTAATCAGTGTATCATTGGCCAAGTTGTTACCTATGTATGCTGTGTCTATCATGTGTTTATATTGTCCAGAAAATATTGTTAAGGCTTTAAGTAGATGGAACTGGCAAAGCTTGGAGAGAGAATGCTGATTGTCTTGACCAAAACAACAGCTGTCTATTCTCTTTCTTGTTTAGTTACTTAAAGCAATAAATCATCTATGAGTTTAGTGCACTGTGAGTAGTATCTATCATGTCACACACAAAGTCCTGCCCTAATGTCAAAAGGACTCCACCCTACAGCCCCCAATGGCTTTTTATGTTTCTAACTCCTGTAACATGATTTTGGGGACGAAAATGAAGCTCCTATGAAAACTGTAGAGCAGGTAAGTATGCTGTGCTTTTTCATCATTTGTAGAAAGACGATGGAAAGTGGAATTCAGATGCACCAGGTAAGGGGCTCAGTCACCTCCCATGTCTTGGGGTGGAAGGAGGGTGGAGACAAACACCTTTTTAAAACAAACCAAAAGACTCACATCAACAAATTATTGGAGGCAAGTCTCTTTTGGTTGCAAGTTTATTAAAATAAACCACATTTGTAATATATTTTTATAGAGCAGAACTGAAAACCCTTGTACAGCCACATCACAGTTGTTTCCTCTTGACAAATTCCCCACCAACACTCAGAGCTTAGAAAGGTTAAAGGCTCTGCCCAGAGGACAACTATTTTAAAATGACATTTTCCACAATTACACTCAGTTAATATCTGTACAGCATTTTTATTTAATAAAAATATCTCTTGGCACATATTTTAAAGGATCATGCCTTTAAAAAATATGCTAGTCAGCAACAGGCGAGAACAAAAAACTGCTCACAACTTTGAAAAGGCTAGGGGGGCCTTGTATCACTCAGCTTTGGGTACGCTTTTCAATAATGAAATGACATTTATGTCAGCTGTATTTGCTGTGGGGAAAAAAAATTAAAGGTGACTATAACTAATTTGAATTCCTCAGGGAGTTTGGCCCTAGTGCCAGGTTAACAATTCCTGAAGGTCTTGTTTTTCTTCCTTGCTTCTCTCCATCCCTGCTGATTCTGGCAAAGCATCAGTCTTCCGTGGTGGTTCTCAAATTGGCAGCACCTTGGAATCACTGGGGGAGCTTTAAAAAACACTGCTGCCCACAGCCTACCCGCAGAGGCTCGGATGGGTGGGCACTGGGATTTTTTAAAAGCTCCCTCAGGGGTTCTAAGGTGCAGCCAAGGTTGAGTACCACTGGCCACAGGATCTCTGTGAATTATCACAGCTTGTCCCTTGTGAAATAAAATGCTTTTTACAAATGGTAAATAACCAAGGTCCTAAAACCCAATCCAAACATCCTGCATGGAATTTTAAATACGGTTATTCCTGAAAGAAACTTTATTTTCCTGTGATTGCCAACGGGGTAAAAGGCCATGGTTTGACAGACTGACAAGGTCTGTCGCAGGAACAGTCAAAGCTGCAAAGACTTGTGTTTGGCACAAGGAGGCTCATGCAGGTAGCAGTCAGTCTTTGGGGCCGCAGCTATCACAGTGGGGATGCGGGCAATGTGGAGTTCTAGGGGGTGATCAAGTGATTGAAGTGGGACGTTCATATTAAGCTGTGGCTGAATTCCAATTCGATTCTTTCACGGGGAAAGTGTTTTCATCCTCTTCAACTCCAGAGGTTCAGGAGAGGGTAGTGGATGGAGTTTAGTATCACTCACAGGGCAGTGAGCGGGGAAGGAGAGGGATTCTTACCAGATCTGTTTGAAGAAATGCGGGTATATTGCTCTCAAGCGCAGACGGCCACAAGGTCAAAGTATTGACATATGGAAAGCCTAAGGCAACCTATGTTATCGGAGCAGTAAGACTTTTATATTGGGCTTGGTGTAGTGGAAAAGCCCAGTTGGGCTTTGGGATTGGACAGAGCTGGCTAGGAAGCTAACTGGACACAATGTACACATGTAATCTCAAGTTAATTTCTTCACACCTCCGAGCATCATCTCTGCAAGTGTGAAATGTGGCTAACGGCACCCACACCATTGGACTTTTATGAGGATTAATAAGATGTGTGTAAAGTGCTTAGTCCATGGTAACCACCCCGTGGGTAGCAGTTAATCATAATGTTGACAGGTGATCAATGTGGCAGAGACTGTTAGTGCTCACCCAATATCCATGGACATGTGTCATATACCTCTCCCAGCCCCTCCTGCAGTGTGGGGCCACAGACTGGCAGAGGGACATGAGCAGATGGGATGTAAGCTACTCCTGGGCCTGACTTTTAAAAACACCCCAAGGACCCCTAGCCCTTCTCCTCCAACACCCTTGGCATAGTTCAAGATGGACCATGACATGGGCATTAAATAAACCTTTGCTATGCTAAGCCACTGAGATTTTGAGGTTTATCTGTTATTAAAACATAGTTACATGCCATCTTAACTAATGGAAATACTATAGTAATCTTTACAGAGTTATCAATTTGTTAGTGGTTTATAAGTAACAAAAAAGATAAACGTGAGTCAAATCCTTGTCTGAGTTTTTTCAAATCTCCAAATTGATGATACTTGAGTTGTTGATGCTTCGTGGGAACAGCTTCCAAAAAACATTAGCAGGAGGCACTCTAATTTATTTCTTATGAAGCACGTTTTATCAGAACGCTAATCTAAACATATTAATCATGGCCCCATCTAAACCACAAAATGCCTTTCAGGATTGGCTCTCAGACGTAGCAGTGCTTATTAGTAGGAACATGTTGACCCAAAACTCATCACTCGTGCAACACATTCTGGCACAGCTCTTTCCACCTGGGCTCTGTCCTGCTGGGGCTCACAGCAGCCTGGGAGTAAAGATGAAGTCCTGAAAGGGCTGGCAACGGGAAGAGGCAAGGATGACTGGGGTGTGTGTAGCCAGCGGCTCAGCACTGACTCCCTGCCGGAAGTGCTGGGAGCTGACTGCGTGAGTAGGGCAGGGTGGGCCCCTAGTGATTAGCTCTCTGCCCGCTCAGTGACCTGCCGAAACGACTGGTGCAGCTTCCCAGGACAGTCTGGGTTTCCTGTACCTGGCTCCTAGAGTTTGGAATAGGGAAGCGTGTGCACGTCAGATCTAAGGACAAGACCCAGCGAGCCTTTGGCTGGTATTTCTGTGGTGGCTGTTGCCAGGCAAGGAAGCAAAATGATGTTCACTACAGGTTCCTGTTGATAACAATCAATTCTGTGGCCAGACTAAGAACTTAAACGAACCCTGGCTGGCGAGTGCTTGCTTCCCCAGCCCCTGCAAAACAGTGCGGTGTGGCGCTTCCCTCCAGCAGAGGCAGCCAGACTGCGAGAGTATTATTCACTATAGAGATAGGTACTTTTTAATTCCTGCGTCACTGTACTAGATGCTGGGAAGACGGCAATGCAGAAGGGCTTTGTGAACCACGATAAAGATTCTGGTCCTTGTGGTAAGAATAACGGAGGCCACTGATCAGTTTTAAGCAGGAAAATGACATCAGATTTGAATTTTGAAAACATTTTTCTGGCTACTAAATGAGAATAGTGTGCAGGGGGCCCAGAGGCAGTGCAGAGATGCAAGTTAAGAGGCCAGTGTTTTAGTCCAGGTGGGGTGTGCTGGTGGTTTGTACCTTAGTAGAGAAGGGGACAGACTTTAGAGTTATTTAGGAGCAAAAACTGACCAGATTTTGCAGTTGATTGGGGAGCGAGGGAGGTACTGGAGCTACCAACCTATTAGAACCAGCTGAGCACTGTCCTTATTTCCTCAGAGTAATAAATACTCCAGTGGCATTGCTGTTGTTCAGAACTTTTCTAGAACCTCTCACCTGGCTTAGTTTTCAAAGCTTGAGTGAATTCAACATTAGTCAACAAAGTCACTAAACCTGAAGTCTTGATACCTTTCTTAAGACCCAGGGAACTCTGTAATTTTTGGAAGGAGGAGAGTTGCTGGGAGACAGCAGCAGCTGGTGGGGGAGGTGCCACAGCTACGCATGTGGTAGTACAAAGGGAGTTATCCGTTTTGGGTCTGAGGGGCAGAGCCTGAGTTCCGCCCCAAAAGGATTTTTAATAGTACTATTTTTAATAGTAATGCTGGCAATTACAGCCTTGTCTTCAGCCAGGCACAGGTGGAAAACCACCCCCAGACTGGGGACTGTCTTGGAAAGAAGGTAAAGTGATTCATTTACCCAGAGACAGTTTCAAAACATGATCCCATGTTGGTTCACTAATGAAAGAAGAAGAAAAGTTTTTCACCCTGTAACTAATGCAGTAAAACTTAACACTTCTGTATTTAAATGTGTTGCTCCCTAGTCATAAAGTTCATCGTGGATTTGGATTTTTCTGCTGCCTTTAAATAATATAAAGGTATTTGATAATGATAAGAAACATATAATGATGGTGTGGTGGCTCACACCTATGATCCCAGTACTTTGGGACGCTGAGGCGGGAGGTTCACTTGAGGCCAGGAATTCGAGATCAAGACTGGACAATATAGCGAGACCCTGTTTCTATAAAAAAATTTTTTAAAAAAATTAGCTGGGCATAGTGGCACATGTCTGTAGTCCTAGCTACTCCAGAAGTTGAGGCATAAGGATTGCTTGAGCCCAGGAATTAGAGGTTATAGTGCTATGATGATACCACTGCACTCCAGCCTGGGGGGATACAGTGAGATCCTGTCTCTAAAAAAAAAACAAAACAAAAAACAAAAAAACAAAAAAACTGTATTTCACTTATCAGGGTAAGCATTTGAATGCTTCCTGTAATGGGCCTCTGTGTTCATGAACCTCCATCCTGGGTACTTCCTATCTTGTTGATTTTTCAACAAAAGGAACAAGAAAATCATTTTAGAAGGAAGAACCACCTGCAAACTCAGCAGTTTCTGGATCCACAAAATGCCTAAGAACAGTCTAAAATTCCTTTTCCTGAAGCTGGGGAACTATCAATCTAGCCTTGTCTCAGTCAAGTCCACCTTAAACCCCAATGGGCAAATGTCAGTTTTATTTTTCATTAATGGTGATTCCACCATTTCTCTTGGGCCCTGGCTCCAGAATTTAATCAGCAGTACAGTCCAAAAGTCCTCTACATCACACTAAACTCTTCTCTTGCTTTAGTCCAAGACCATTTTCTGCTTATTCTGTCAACACTGGAAATACAAACAATAGTCACTGCAAAAATTCAACAAATATTTGAAGACAGTTAAGATAATCCTTCATCATCTCTCATTGCAATGGTCAACCTTGATCTCTCTCCACTGTGAAACTGTAAAGGGATTTTAAAGTCACATCGTCTTACCTACGTGACAGAGGAAAGCAGGTTACAGCGACAGGCGCGATGAGTCACACGGGCAGCAAGCTGTAGAATGGGGACGATTTAGGGCTCTTGCAGTCTGGCACCACGTTCCTTCCACCACAACACACACTCAGCCAATCTGCCGCTTCCTGTTCTGTTTCTTCTCTCTAGGCTCCTACAGTCTCTAAGAACAGATAAGCCTAGCTGGATTTTTACTCTATTTGCAATATATCTAACAGACAAAGGATTAGCACTCATTTTATTTTTATAAAGAGTTACAAATCAGTAAGACATCAAAATGGACATATAACAGGAATATGCCATTCTCAAAAGAAGAAATAGGAATGGCTAAAAAGTTCAGGAAAAAAAAATGCTATGGAACAATCTGAAAATTGTTAATTAAAAAAAATCATCTTCAACTGTTCTAGGAAAAAAATATTTAAAGACTAAGAATATCTAGTGTTGGCCAGAAATGGGCACTTTCATATCCTGTTAGAATATAAATTGATTAGGCATTTTGTAGGATAATCTGGTGCTACCAGTCAATTTTTGATCCAGAAATGACACTTCTAGTAATTTTACAGGAATATGTACAGAAAAATTATAAGAACAAGTTTGCTAACTGCAATTTTGTTTGTAATAGCCAAAAACTGAGGACATAATTTAGAGTGTGTTAAAAGATGAGATGCACAACATAAGCACACATAGTTGTGAATGTATACAGGGTTAATACACTATCAGATGTCTAAAAGATACCCAGCAAGCTCTTTATACAGAGGTTCCTTCTAGGTGAGGGAATGGATAGAAGAGAAGACTTCAGCATTTTAGTGTATATACTTTCATATTTAATTTTTGTGGTCATATGTATTAGGTAATCAAAAAAGAAAAAAGGAATAGATGAAACTTTGTTATGCTCAAGTATAGCAAAATGGTACATGGGCATGAGATGGAGGGGGCTAGGTTAGGCTTATGGGCTCCTGCAGGGTTTTAAGAACTCAAAACAGACCAGATCAAGATGGGTGTTCAATAACTAGAAAGGTTTGGATTCTTGAGCACAAAACATTTAAAAATGCATGCCTTGATTTGATGGCGGGTTAGTAGGTATCTTTACATGTCATCATCACACTGATAGCTTATGTGCATATTAGGAAAGAGTAATATTAAAGACAAGACATCTCACTATATTCTCTAAGATGAGAACAGTACACTTCTTTGAGTTTTATTTAAAATAAATGAAATAACAGCTCTCAGGCTAAATTATCAGCATATGATCATCTGCAATACCCAGGAATGAAGGAAATTGCTGTTTTCCATTCAGAAAGAAAAAAAATTCTTAGTAGCAGACACATGACCTTGGATTGTTTGATATTCACTGCACACACTCGTGTACTTGTGCTGTGCATCCAGTAATAACAAAGCTCCTGAGCATGACCTCCAGAGCATGGGTGCAGCACTCCCCACTGCCCCCCCACCCACAGGATCCATCGCTCTAGTGACTCGCTTAAGTCACCCATCCTCTACAGCTTCTCCTTCAACCAGTGACGCTTGCAAAAACACAGTTTTCTCCAGAACATTTCCACTTTTAATCTTGTTGAAATGATCTCAGTGTGTAATACAGTTCTTTCTAGAAGATATTTATCACTCTTCAACTTCATAAAAAATACTGTTTCCCAAAGTATTTATAACTTGCTCCTCAAGATAACCTTTAGTCTTATACTTTCCTATGTCTAGCTCAGTAACTGCACGTAGCAGATGCTCAATAAATGACAGTTAATCAATTTGTCGTCCCCTAGAAAAAGTTGTAATTTCCCCAACTGTAGTCCCACTGAATGACTCTTCCATAGCTTTTCATATAATCAGGTTGTCATTTCTCTCACCTTAGAAAAACTGTGGTCTAGTTAATAGTACTGTTCCAATTTAACTATACTGCTCATTTCTGTTTTGATAAATATAGTTATGTTAAACATTCAAGGAAGCTAAGTGAAGGGTATATTGGAACCCTGCACTAACTTTACAACTCTTCTTTAAATCTAAAATTATTTCAAAATAAAGTTTAAAAAACAAACCAAAAAAACCCAATGAGTAAAACAAATGGTGTTCTCTTGACCCCACTTCCCTTCCCAGTTACCACCCTATCTTTTTCCTTCTCTTTATAGTAAAGTTCTTTGAAGCTATTACCTATACTTTTTCTAATTTCTTTCCTCCCAGTTGTTCCTAAACACCCACTCTAGCGTTTTCACTCCCGCTATCCATCTTATCAAGATCTCCAATGACCTTGCAGTGGCCAAATCAACACTGAGTGGTCACTCACCCGAACCATCTTTCCTCCTGTCAGCAGCATCACACAGCTCACGGGTCCGTCCTCTATGAAACGCTTTCTTCATGCGGCTTTCTAACATTATACTCATCTCCTTTTCCTCCTACCTGTTTTTTAGGGCACTTTTTATACTTCTTAAGAGCCAAAAACTTCATCAGCCCCCATGACTTAGTATGGGCCACTGATATAGCACAGGCAACCTGAGACAAGTGAGCATCAAACAATTAACCACGATAGATAAAAACAACCAAATTTATAAAAGCCTTGAGTTCACAATGATACTTTAAATAATACCAACTCGTAATATGCTAAAATTCAGCAGTCCCAACCTTTGTGGCACCAGGGACTGATTTCATGGAAGACAATTTTTCAACAGATGAGGTGGAGCTCAGGCCACCGGTGACATCAGCGATGGGGAAGCTTTACTTGCCTGCCGGCCACGCCGGCTACATGACCTGGTTCCTAAATTTCATAGAAGGCAATTTTTCCATGGACATGGCGGGGAGGTGGGGGCAGACAGTGGTCACGGAGCTGGGTGGTGGGTGATCCACAGCCCAGAGACCACAGTGCTAATTATTGAATAAAAGGAAAGAAATCAAGCATTGATCCTACCTTTCCTTTACAGACTCATTTCAGGTAATCCAAGCTGATGAGGGACAGTTCTTTATAGAAGAATCACAGACAATAAATGCAGGAAGAATAGAAATGGATAATTAATCCTTAATAAGAAAACAGATACAGGCAATGATCAATGGCTAATTAAACAATTAGGTGGAAGTTTGATGGCAACCTTTAATATTAGATGAATCAGGCTGACAAAAGCTGAAACCACTGATCCATCTTAACAACATTAAAAGTGGGGCACACGTTATATATCTCATATGATGTAACAGGAAGTACACCACTTTATAATGTGGTTTTGCAAAAAAAAATAAATAAAAATCTTAAAGCTGAATATAAATAAGCTCTAGGTCTAATTACCAATTTACCTGAAATACAGAAGAGTGGAAAGGAGGATGGAATGATTTTAAAAACCTTAAAAAACCTACAAACCTAATGCAATGTGTGGACTTTTGATGCCACAGGGGAGGAACACAGCACTGAAGGGACTTAGATGATATTAAGGAATCATTGCTCCTTGTGTTGAGTGTGACGGTGACACTGTGGTCATGTTGAAGTGTGTACCTGTTAGAGATATATACTGAAGAATTTACAGGTGACATGATATAATTTCTAGGATTTGCTTTAAAATACACCAGCAAAAACAACAGCAACAACACAAAGAAGTTGAGGGTAAACAAAAACAAACAGCAGACTGTTGATAGTCATTGAAGCCAGGTGATGGATGCATGTGAAGTCACTTTACTATCTCCTCTACTTCGGTGTGTCTGACATTTTTCACAGGACTTTTTTTTTTTTTTAAAGTAGAGGTCACTGACCAGAACCAGAGTCCTAGAGAACATCCTTATCTTAGGGCTCCACAGCCACCTACCCACCTGGAGACAACCTGTTGGTGATAAAATGCTCCCTGCCTCATGGAAAGCCCCTTTGATGGCAAACTTATGGGGAAGAATAGGTGTTTGCTCCATTTTTTGGTGAGCAACGGTGCTCATACTAACATTGAAAATTTGAGAAAGACACATTTATCAGACTAACCTAATTGAGTATACTGTGGGAGGGTCTCATGTCATAAGAATAAATAATTTCTCAAATTCACAGGGACAGAAGATACTTAAGAGATCTGTTAATCCAGCTCATCAGCTCTGGGTAGGCCTTTTACCCACATATTTATGAAGTACTTCTTATGTGCCAAGCACAGTGCTAAACAGGACAGGACCCTACCCACATGAAGGTTACAAGTTAATAGACCAAATCTAAGATATCCAGCCTCTTGAAATCCTTTCAGAACAGGACAAGGAATAGCATATTAATAATAACACGCTCATGCAGTACTCTAAGCACTGTACATGTATGATCACATTGAATCCCCTATAACAGCCCAATGAGGTAGGTAGTAGGATTATCCCCTTTACAATTAGCTGCAAGTATGTAATTTTATTAATAAATGAGGCATAAAGCAGTTAAGTGATTTGCTCAAGGTCATCTAGTAATTGGCATAGGTGAGATTTGAACCCAGGCAGTCTGGCTCAAGGGCTTTCTCTAGTCTATACTCTCAGCCACCACATTATAAATACCAAGCCACCCTAGTTGGAGTTACTCAACTTGAGTATGGTAGAGATATGGATGGGCCTGGAAGACAAGGGCAACAGGACATTACTGGCCTGCAGACCAGAAAATTATGTTAACCACTTAGTACCAGAATGACAGAGCTGAAAGGAACACCCTTAGTAGTTCATAAATGGTGACAGTGGGCTGGCAGCAGGGTGGCAGGTAGAGCTGGATTCTCCAGGACAGGTGGCCCTTGCTCTCTGACAAGAGTAGGCACACAGCCATGGTGGTGATTGAACAGAGGCAGTGGGTGGCACCTCACTATGCTGTAAGAATTACAGCCTGCTTTCTAGCACTTTCATCAGAGCAGCATTGGGATGAGGCTCCACCATTCTATCTACCTTGGGGGATTGCCTCCCAAACCCAGACTTAGCAAGAGTTGAAACATTAGTTGCTTTCTTTCAGTCATTCAACAAGTATGTGTTAAGTAGCCGCTGGTGCCAAGAAAAACCCTGGTGAAAGAATGAAATAAAAAGTAGAGAAGCAGGATTTGGAAATGGCTCTTACGTCCTAATCAATCCTAAGCACATTTCCACAACCAGCCTGCCCAGTCACTGAATGGAACACAACAGTAACCAATGCCTTTGTCCCAAACAAGAATCCACCTCTAACAGAGTGTTAAGGCAGGGAGTGGAGACATAGAAAGGATTTCATTTGGGAAGAAGCTAACAATTAGGATACATACTTAGGATATTCATTAACGAAAAAGCAAATATGCTAGATATTCAACACCCTAAAGCAGTTTTCCAAATTATTTTCCATTTCCAAACTCAACTTAGATGGTCCAAATAAGGCTGTAGGCCATGGTAAAGTAAATAAAGGCATTAAATACAAAGAATTTTCAAAGTAAAATTATTAAGAATGTATTTAAATTATAAGTTTAGCAAACATAAGATACATAGATGGCTGTCAAATAATTTAAAACTAGCCCACAGTTCACACACAAAATCACATTTTCCTGTGATTTAATGTTAAGTATATATTGTTCTATTGCCTAAGGGCAAAACAAATCTATATTAACCAACTCATGGTACATGATTAGATAATTAAATAGTTATTAATAAAGAAAATCAATATAGTAAAATATAGTTTGATCAATGAGGTTCGTGCAAAAAGTTTACCATTTAGTCTGTCGGCTGGCTTTTCTTTGATTCTCCAGCTGGTCGCTTAGTTCACAGCCTTAAAAAATATGACAACTAAGTAGAGATCAATTCATCTTGCCACAATGACATCTCTCTCTTACGGTCCTGAGCAGATCTCACCACCTCCTTCTCTTTTCTGCCTTTTCCTGCTTCTACCACCACTTCTCAAAGCAAATATGTTCTTTGGGAACATGGCTATCTTCCAGTTGCTTGGAGAAAAAGTCCGTCATTGGAGGTGGGCCACAAATATAGAACAAAGTCTCTTTTGAAATATGATCTCTTATCTCCTTCTCTGTTATTCTTCCTTCTACCAAAAAGAATAAACACCAAATTAAGCCAGATGTGTTTGTATTCTTAAATGAGGAAGCACTAACCACAACTCAGCCACAGTATTTATTTGCAGTAACCGAAGCTGAGTGAGCCTAGTCTTGAGCCATTCACACAATGGCTTCCGTTGGCATCCAGGGCCAGACCTGAGCAGAGGGCATCTCCAGGCTGCCTAAACCATGGTAAGTAAAGTGGGAAGCTAATCACAATGCACTCTTCAGAAAGGGCCAGCTAGCTTACTGGTCTTTGGTGGAGACGCAAAACTGCCTTTACCAAAGTAAATAAACGTCTGTAAAAATCCTTCCAAACAGGAGAAATCATGAGTAATTTAAATGACCGTTAATGGCAAATATAATCAATTCAGTCAAGGCTGAAATATAAATTCTTTATATGTACACTACAATGATAACACAAAGGCCCCTAAAATCTGTAGGAAATAAATTTTTAATATGGGCAGTAGAAACCTGTATATAATAAGTAAATCCAACTAAATATCTCCTTATTTTTCCATGATGGATCATCTCAATTCCCCAGGTAGTGACATTCCCAACCAGCAACTCTCAACAGTAAAGCATCTAAATCCAACCAACTGGCACGTCCATTAAATAACTGCATTGGAGATAGTCAAAATATCTTTAGGAGACTCACCTGTGATATATGGCTTGAGTTCTGCACTGATTTGTGTAGTCTGTTTTGTAACATGCAAACTGCATGCAATCTTCTCAGGAAATTCATTTACTAGATCGAGGATATTTTTCTGGAATGTCAAACATACTTGGTCACACTACAATTTTAAAAAATAAAAACAGATGTGCACAACCATTGACGCTGAACCTCGACTCCCATTCCGCACACGTCTGCCGCTCTTGCTCTCTACTTAGAGTGATATTGTTTGCAGCCTAGCAGGCCAGAGCATTCAAAGTACAGAGGGGCTATTTGGCTTTAATTGAAATCTGAATATGCTAACAAGCATATTACCAACTCTCCGGGAGTTTTTTCTTTTTCCTTTTTCTCAAGCATTAGCAATTAAGCAGCAGTTCCACTGACCACAGTTGTGTCTTTTAACTGTTTCTGTTCTTTTGTTCATTCCTGCAGCTGCAAAAGCAATCCCCAGTGAAAGCCTTCCCCATCAAATGTAGTTTCAACAGATGCAACTCATGGGGGTTTCATTTACCCAGCTGGGTCGGAACTGTCTTAAGTCTTCGAGAAAACTCCAGGCCATGGTGATGTCTCTGTCCAACCTCCAGCTTCCATCCCACCAAAACCTACCCTTTCCTGTCACTGAATTGGAAGCCTCCTCACTATTATTAGCAGTTTTAACTGTCCTGGGTAAGATATGTTGGTTAATTCTCATCTGAACATGATTAAACCTTGCCAAGCCTTTTGTTTGAACCTTTGCAGAGAAAATAGAACCTAGAGAAGAAATTTTCATGAACAATTAATTAATCCACTATACAAATTTGCTTACAGCAAGCTATGAAACACACACTTCTCCCCTTACCTTAAACAGGAGTTCACTGGTATCTTTTGCACTGTAGAATAGTTTTATTGTTCCTATCTTATATCCACTTCCTTTGTTTGCCAGCTGTCTGTGCAGATCTGCTGAGTGCCGCAGGATGGAAAGCAGGGGGTTAATTCCAACTCCTCCTGCAATCAACACGAGGTTTCTAGAGGCATCTGCAGGCTGAGGGTCAAAGAAGAATTCTCCACCCACTCTCACAGCCACTTCAGAGTCAAGTGTACACTAAGGCAGAAAAGAAAAGATCCTTTAGTCCTTTATAGCACAGGTCTTAAGCCAAAAGTTCTACTTTAATAAAACTAACTGGGTCTACTGCATGCATTTTTATCAGTATTTAGGACTGTTTTTACAGCTTGCTTCCAATTTTCCTGGGGTCCTGTGAATTGATTCCACTTGTACATTATAGAGGCATTTGCTACTCTGCTTTCATAATCCATACCGCACAGCCACTCCAACATTGAGAAAAAGAGACATGCTTCAGTTATTCTTCCATTTGTTAACTTCTTAAGTGATGAACTGCATTGAGGAAAGAGGCAACGGACTTACAGGCAGGCAACAACTCTGAAGTATGGATCTGCCTTATCTGAGTGGTGCTCCTGTGTCTGATCCAAGCAGAGAGGCAGGATGGCGTGAGTGTCACTACACTGGCTGCCCTGGGCTAATCGGGTGTGAGAAGTTTGAGTGCAGGGGACTCCCTCCTGATCCCCCGTGAGGCACAGCCAGACCATCTCTATATAGGCTTAGCTCAGCACTGCAGTGCTAATCAGTGCTGTTCCCTTCTCCTGAGAGCAGCAAGAATAGGCAGCCAGAGACTTCCCATTAGGGGGTGAGTATCACAAAGACCTACCTAGATAAAGCACCTATTGTTTGGTCAGTCACTTATATCAGAAATATTATCAGAGTTCAGTGTACTGGTTCTCAATGGGTTGATACTGCCCCTGACGGGTGTTTTGGAAACTTGTGGTGACTTTTCTTTATTGTCGCAGTGATTTGGGAACCCAAATAGCATTTAGAGGGCAGGGCCAGAGATGCTAGAAATCCTGCAAAATTAGTGGTGTCCTGGGGCTGGCTCATACTAAGCTGATGGTTAAATGTGCAGGAATTTTGTGAGCCAGTTTCTACTGGCAGTTTGAAATCAGCCATTGTGGGAGTATTTACAGCACAGAAATCAGCAAATGATACAAGTCAGGGCTTTCTAAAAAAATTCAGATAGCTGGTTTACCAGCACACCATTATCTGTACTGCACAGCACTGTCCTGCACAACTTCTGAATAGCCCACAAGACATTCACATAGGTGAAAACTGGTTTGTAATGATCTGACACCAGACCCTGACTAATTTTACAAATAAACTTGAAGTATTTTTTGCACAGATCTAATTTGGTCCTAATTTTCCAGGATGTAAGTACCATGTACACTGTACTTTGTTGTGTTCAGAACTTTACCAAGCACATTCAGTGTTCCAGAAAACCACATCATAGATGGTGTCACGTGTGGTCCTCCTGTTACCCACACAACACACATGCAGACATATCATCTGCATCTGTAGACAATGTATTCACGGTGATTCTATGATTAGGAACAACCATCTGACCGTTCATTCTATATTCTAGTTTAGATATGTCCAATCACTTATATACTGAATTACATATCCTTTGATTATAGATCACTTTTCTTTACTTCTCCTTTGTATTACAGTTAGATAATTATGCTATTATTTTTTAATTTCATGTGTTCGTAACACTGTGAAATTCCAGGATAGTTCTAGAAAGGGGGCATTGGCGCTAACAGGGTTGGTAACCTCTCATTTGGATAAAAACATACTGACCTACAAGTCAGAAGACTGAAATTTAATCACAAGTCCGTATGAAATCCAGCAAGTCCCTACCTTCTTCAAGCCTCTGCTGCCACACCTGGAAAAATGGGTAACAGTGTCTGTCTGCCCTGCCCACCTCACAGCGTTGTTGTGGACATCAAATGATTCCCAGTGGGGGAAAGCGTCCTGCTGGTGTCAGGCTCTATGCAAGAGGGTATTTTAGTCACTGAGGTTGTCATAGAAGAAGTGCTGGGGGTGCCTGCTTCCTTCTTCCCTGTCACTAAAAAACAGAATCCAGGGCCTGTGGGACAAGATGGAGTTACTGCAGGTCGTGAAGTGAGGGCTACGGCAGGTCTGAGGCCATGGTGGCTTCCTCGGCTATCCACAAATCTTATTCAGGGCAAATGACGTGACGGTCGGTACATTAGCGGGGAAGACAAATATGGAAACAAATACTATGAAAACAGCAAGCAATTTTTTGGCCATCCCTGACGGGTTATATATACCACTGAAATGAATGGCAAAACACATTGTGGGATGTGGATGGAAGCATGGTGCCTCTTGAACAGCATTGCTGGCTTCACTTTGTGACTGATGATCCTCCAACAGCAAAGCCACACACTGCTTGTACATTCATTTGGATAAACCATAAAGTCAAGGTGAGTGGCACCCCAGAACAATATGTACCTTATTTCACTATTACAAAGATTTAGAGTAGGGTCCCACCTTTATAACCCCTTGTAAGTAGAGACAATGAAAAATAGTTTAAACGTGAGGCTTTTCATGTAAATTGCACTCTTACTGCTTACCATTACTTTGATTAAAAAAAAAAAAAAAAAACAGAACCCAAGATAAAGAAATTTTAAGAGCATGGATTTCTCCTTACATGTTCCTGGCATAAATCAACTGATTAACTCCCTCCTAAGAAGTAATAACATATCACATGCTTTGAGAACCAAATCTTTAGCGTTCACATCTTGGCATCTCATATGGTAGGTGAGCAGTAAATAGTTTTGGACATGAATTTAATTTAGGCTCTACAACTTAAAGATGAGTTAAACTTAGAGAAAATCTAAAAAAAAATGAAAATTATATGAATTCATAAAACATGTCCTTTTTGGTAAAGAACTGTTGAGTGAATGGAAACTCTTTCTCTGAGGGGAAAAAATGTTTGAACTTAACTATTTTAAATATGTAGGAGATTTTTATGTGAATTATGATAAGTGGGTTTTCATTTTTGACAAAAGAAATTAGCAGCAAGGGAGCATTCGGTTAGGAATAACTAAAATCTGGGAATTGCTACACTGGCTACCACAGTGCTTTAAAATGCTCCCTCCTCTCAAGTCTCAAAAATAGAATCTAAGACACAAGAGGCTCTGCCTAATGATAACAATGGATTTCATCTTCCTACGAACTCCTACCCTCCCTCTCTCTTGCTTGCCTGTACACTTCTTTCTTTATAAGTATCTGGGAGTGAAAGATACTGAGAAATGAGAAATAATTTTCTCCAGTGGCCATCTCTGGCATGCTTAGTAATGACAACAAAGAAAGCCTTTAGGTTACTGCTTTTAGACACTAGAGTATTTTCAACCCTGAAGTTGGCAAGAATATGTGCCCCAGGGAAAGATAATACTCAAGAAGCCCGTCTTCTCCCTAATGACAAAATAATCTCCGGTAGGTCTATCTTCTAATTTGCTAGCATCTGGAAAGAATCAAAAGGCACCTTTGTCTTTTGTAGATCAATAAAAACTGCGAGGGTAGCATGAACACAGGACTCAAAGTACTGAACAGTATAATATATAAGTGAGTAAAAGGGCATTACCTTCAATTACATAGCAATGTATCTAATTTGGGTATAGATTTTCTACTTGTGAAATAAACAACCTTTCCCCAGCAACTGGAGCCAAGCACACAATAGCTGTCTAGAACCCTTTACCCTGCCAGGAGTTTGAGCCAAAGCAGATAAAATAAAGGAAACATTTATGGCACTTTATTCCATGTCCCAGCAGTGAGGCTGCTGCCACCCAGACCCTCACGTGCCTCCATTGTCCACTCTAATAGCTTAATAAGACAAATCCTCAGGAGAAAAATAGCTACCTGGAAATGGTTCCAAGAAAAATCTGCCCTCATAAAGCTGTTTGCAACTCCCACTGGGCAGAGTAGAGCCGGCACTACAATCAGGATGTGCATTCAGGCAATGCCACTTTGAGATTTTCTACAGCCTCTGAAAATAAGTTCCTTCATTGAATGCCAATGAGGCATGAAACCTAGCGGGAGCTGGGGACCAGGACTGGGCCAGGTCATGTGAGGACCTCTGGGGATGGGTGTAGGGAGGTTGCTCATGGCACTAGGAGCTGGGGTGGCCATGCTCATTTCAACTCTGAGTAAGGGGCATGTGGACACCTTGTTGGTCCCACACCAGCAGCATATTTTAGAGCCTCAAGAGCAGCCTAGAGACAGTAATGGGTGGAAAATCCATAGAGAATCTAAAAATGAATGAGGCAGCTGAGGCAGTATTGGAGGAGAGACTCAGATGTTGGAGGGTAAAAATGTGACAGGATACATTTACAATGGAAATGCCAACACAAGTATCTGGGGATTATCCTGAACAGACACAATTTGACATGTAAACCACAAGATTGTATTTTTATGTCCTTATGAAATTTTTAAAAAGTATTTTTTTAAATCCTCTTATAGTAACACTTTTTTTTTCTTTTGGTGTGAATTTTAACACACATATAGATCTGTGTAACTACTTTTTTTTTCTTTTGGTGTACAATTCTATGAATTTTAACACACATATAGATCTGTGTAACTACCATCAAAAGCTAGAACAGTTCCATTGCCCCTAGAAACCCTCTTGTTCTATCCCTTATGTTCACAGCCTTCCTTACCCCAAGCCTGCTCAACCACTCATCTGTTTCCCATCACTACATTTTTGTCTCCCAGAATATGACAGAAATGGATTATACAGTATGTAAACTTTTGGGACAGGCTTCTTTCACTCAACATGATGCCACTGAGATTCACCTGTTGTGCATCAACATTTTTATTGCTGAATAGTAGCCCATTTTATGAACATGTCACAGTTTGTTTATCCATTCACCTGCTGAGGGACATTTGGGTTATTTCTAATTGTTTATAATTATGAATAAAATTGCTATAAATATCCATGTTTGGGTTTTATATGAACATAGCTTTCATTTCTCTGGGATAAACACTCCAGAGTGGTATTGCTGGGTCATTTGGTAAGTGTATATTAAACTTTATATATATATATATGAAACTGCCAAAATATTTTCCAGAATAGCTGTACTATTTTATATTTCCATTAGCAATATAAGAAATATACGAGAGTTCCAGTTGCTCCATATCCTTACCATCACTTGGTATTGTCAATGTTTTTAATTTTAGTCATTCTAATAGGTCTGTAGAGCCCTTCCCCAATGGTTAATAATGTTGAACATCTTTTCATTGTTTATTTGCCATCCTTAAATTTTAGCCAAGTATCTATTCTTTACCCATTTTTTACCCAATCCTTTACCCATTTTTTAAACTTATGTTGTTTTCTTTTTGTTGACTTTGAGAGTTCTTTATACATTCTGGATACAAGTCCTTTGTTGGATATCTGATCTGCAAATATTTTCTCCCAGTCTGTAGCTTTTTAATTCTTCTAAGTGTCTCTTGCAGAAAAAATTTTAAGTCTTATATATCAGTTTTTTCTTTTATGGATCTTGCTTTTGATGTTATGTCTAAGAACTCTTCATCCACCTGCCAGTTCCAACTATTTCCTATGTTTTCTTTTAGAACTTTTATATTTCCATGTTTTTACATTTATATCTATAACTCATTTAATTTTGAATAAAGGATGAGGTTTAGGTTCTTTTTTGCATATAGATGTATAGTTATTCCAGCACTATTTATTGAAAAGGCTATCCTTTCTCCATTGAATTTCTTTAGTGCCTTTGTTAAAATGAAATGGACATATGTATGTCAGTTTATTTCTGAACTCTTTATTCTGTTCCATTGATTAATATGTCTGTGCTTTCAACAATACCACACTGTTTTGTTTACTGTAGCTTTATCTTAGTTTTATTTATTTTATTCATTCAAATTTTATTTGCCTGGCTAATTTTTTTTCTATTTCTAGTAGAGACAGAGTCTCACTCTTGTTCAGGCTGGTCTCGAACTCCTGAGCTCAAGCAATCCACCCACCTCAGTCTCCCAGAGTGCTAGGATTGCAGGCGTGAGCCATCGTGCCCCACCTGTAGCTTTATTTTAATCTTAAATTTGAGTAATATTATTCCTTCCATTTTATTCTTTCCTTTCAAAATTGTTTCAGTTATCCCAGGGCCTTTTTATTTCCATATAAATTTTATAATCATCTTGTCTGTATCTATAAAAAAATTCTGTTGAGATTTGAATTAGTGTTACATTAAATCTATAAATCAATTTAGGGAGAACTGATTTCTTTACTATGTTGTCTTCTAATTCATGAATATAGTATGTCTCTCCATTTACTCATGTCTTCTTTGATTTCTTTCATGAAATTGACATGAACTGTGATTTTATTTGGACCAACTGTTTGCAAGAAGGTTCTATATTAGGAGATGGGCCAAGAAAGTGTCCTAAGCTAGCTGGTTTTCACAACACAAAAGCTCTCTTCAGCCACTACAAGGATATGTTATTAAATATGTCCTACAGATATGGCTTGTTTATGGGGTTTTTGGTGTGCCTTCTCTCTTAACTGGGCCTCACTATGTCTAGGTGGAACTTCTGCAGCCACAAAACTCAACCTTGTTTCCACACCCTCTTTGGAAGACCAGGACACCAAGTCCCACCCCCTCTCTCATGTATATACTCTCATGTATATTTTTGTTAGTGCTTTCTGAGATCTGCAACTGTTGGCCTTTCTCCTCTACTTATTCCCAGGTGGCTCCTGCATAAACACAACAATTATCTACAACCTTTAAAAATATACTGAAGTGTGTTTTTCAAGTGCTGCTGAAAACAAAGTTAAGAGTTTTTATTTTCTGTTTTCCTTTGTTGATTCTCAATGACTTCCAGGAAAGAAGGGAAGAATGCTGAGTTTTTGAGGCCATACTTTAGGGTACATTTCTTTTTGGTAAAGGAGGTAAGAAAATGCCTGGGATGGGATGGAGGCTGTTGGTAACTACAGACAGAAGACATGCTCTAGTAATGAAGAAGATGGCAGTGAAAAGGAGACAAGGGTCAAAAACTAAGACAAGTAACTAACTGATCTGTTCTGAGTTCATTCTCTGTTATCAGGGTTCTAGTAGGTAATGATAGGCAGCTTATGTAGGACTGTGTTGAATGAGCCCTGTGGTGAAGCATGAGTTATTAGCAGCCGTCATCAAATGTGGCTTCCCTGTCAGAATCCTGTGTGAAGAGCTCTCTGGGGACTGAAATGGAGAGGTAATGGCACCACTGATTTAGCTGTTCTCATCACTGGGCAGCAGCAGTACTATGTAATCAGATAGTTTCCCCTCCAAATAATGATGGAATGATAATTTAATTCCCTTTATTTAGGGTAGTTAGGAAAAAATAACTTGATTTATAAATTTATCATCATACATGACATAGAGACCCAATTTTCAAAAGCTTACATAAAATATACAATATTTTAATTCTATTAGTATTCAGTTGAATACTGTTTGGTGACCTGGAAAATATTTCCAGATGCCAAAGTCTCTTTGAGTCATACTTAATATGCACAAAAACAATTCTGTTTCTTTGACCTTTCTGGAAAGCTCTTTGTGAACATGTACCCTTTTTACTCAAGCCCAGGTTTCTTAGGTGGATCAAGCTAAACACAAATTTTGTGGGAGGCAGAGATCCCCAGATCACCAAGCTTAAAACAGGCAGTTTGCTCACCTTATTGTGAATCCAGAGAGCAGGAGGGTGATTCGTATATTTCACTGCCAATTCTATCATTCTCTCTTGTTCTAGCAGTCTTGGGCTGGAGTATATTGAAAATCCACCAACCACAGAGACTCCTGGGATAAAGAAATCAACCCTAAAAGGAAAGACAAATAAATGATTATTGTTGAAACTATTTTAAAAATAGGCAGCAAAATAAACTAAACTAACAAATCTTTAGCTAGACTAAAAGACAAGATAAATTAATAAAATCAAGAATAAAAAAGGGACATCATCACCAACCTTATAAAAATAAAAAAGCATATAAAGGAATTTTATAAACAGTTGTATGCCAAAAAATCAGTTAGCTTACATGCAACATACATTCCTAGAATGACATAAACTACCAAATCTGACTCAAGAAGAAACAAAATCTGAACAGACACATAACAAGTCAATGGACTGAATTAGTAATTTTAAACTTCCCACAGAGAACTCAGGTCCAGATGCCAGCACTGGTAAATTCTACCAAATATTTAAAGATGCATTAATACTAATCCTTCATAACTTCTTCCAAAAATAGAAGATAAGACTTCCCAACTCATTCTATGAGAACAGTATTACTTTCATACCAAAATCAGACAAAGACACGGCAAGAAAAACTACAGAGCAACATCCCTTCTGAATACAGACACAAAAATTCCAGGAATACAAGACTGGTTTAACATCTGAAAATCAATGTAATAGACCACTTAGTAAAATAAAAGACAAAAACTCACATGAGTATATCAACAGATACAGAAAAGGCATTTGAAAAAATCCAATGCCTTTGTATAATAAAAGCACTCAACAAACTAGGAATAAATAGGAACTTCCTCAGCCTGATAAAGGGCATCTACAAAAGACCCACAGCTAACATCATACTTAATGATAACAGGATGAAAGTTTCCCCCCCAAGATCAGTAACAAGACAAGGATGCCCACTCCCATCACCTTTACTCAACAAAATACTAGTACTAGTTGGCTAGTATTCAACTTACTAGCCAAGGCAAGTAAGCAAGAAAACGAAATAAAAGGCATCCAGACTGGAGAGGTGGAAGTTGCAGATGGCATGCTCTCATATATAGAAAATCGCAAGGAATTCACTAAA
Organism: Microcebus murinus; assembly: GCF_040939455.1. NCBI lineage: Eukaryota > Metazoa > Chordata > Mammalia > Primates > Cheirogaleidae > Microcebus > Microcebus murinus. The sequence goes on along the minus strand of NC_134104.1, from coordinate 126,042,454 downwards.
AAGATATTAGAACTAATAAACAAATTCAGATACAGTTCCAGGATACAAGATCAATATACGAAAATCAACTATTTCTATATACTAGCAATGAACAATCCAAATGTGAAATTTAGAAAAACAATTCCATTTATAATACCATATAAAAGGATAAAATAATCGGGAATAAATTTAACAAAAGAAGTATAAGCCTTGTACACTGAAAACTATAAACACTGTTAAAAAGAGTAAAGATCTAAATAAATGGAAAGATGTCCTATGTTCATTGAGTGGAAGACTTAATATTGTTAAGATGGCAATACTTCCCAATTGATCTAAAGATTCAAAATAATACCTACTAAAATCCCAGGTAGTTTCTTTGCAGAAACTGACAGGTTGACCATAAAATTCATAAGGAAATTCAAGGAACCCCAAATCATCAAAACAATCTTGAAAAAGAAGAATACATTTGGAGAACTCACACCTCCTGATTTCAAAAGGTACTTCAAAGCTAAGTAATAAAGATACTGTGGCACTGACATAAGGACAGACATGTATATCATTGGAAAAGAATTGAAAGTCCCAAAACAAATTCTTAAATTTATAGTCAATTGATTTTTTTTTGTCTTTTTGTTTTGTTTTGTTTTTTTTTTTTTAGACAGAGTCTCACTTTGTTGTCCAGGCTAGAGTGAGTGCCGTGGTGTCAGCCTAGCTCACAGCAACCTCAAACTCCTGGGCTTGAGTGATCCTTCTGCCTCAGCCTCCCGAGTAGCTGGGACTACAGGCATGCGCCACCATGCCCGGCTAATTTTTCATATATATATCAGTTGGCCAACTAATTTCTTTCTATTTATAGTTGAGACGGGGTCTCGCTCTTGCTCAGGCTGGTTTTGAACTCCTGACCTTGAGCAATCCGCCCGCCTCGGCCTCCCAAGAGCTAGGATTACAGGCGTGAGCCACAGCGCCCGGCCTGTCAATTGATTTTTGACAAGGGTGCCAAGACAATTCAATGGCAAAAGAATAGTCTATTCAACAATGGTCCTGGGAGAACTGAATTTCTACATGCAAAAGAATGAAGTTGGACCCCTACCTCAGGCTACATGCAAAAATTAAGCCAAAATGGAGCATAGGCTTAAATGTAAGAGATAAAATTATAAACTCTTAGAATAAAACACAGGAGTAAATCTTCATGGTAGTAGTTTCTTAGATACCATTCCAAACTAAAACAGTCAAAGAAAAAATAGAGAAACCAGACTTCACCAAAATTAAAAACTTTGTGCTATAAATGATATCAGTAAGAAAGTTAGAAGACAACACACAGAATGGGAAAAAATATTTTCAAATAATATATCTGCTAAGGGACTTGTACTCACATTATATAAAGAACTTTTACAATTCAATAATAAAAAGACAACCCAAATAAAAAATAGGCAAAATATTTTAATTAATATTTCTTCAAAGAAGATATATAAATAGCTAATACGCACATGAAAGGATGCTCAACATCACAGAGCATCATGGAAAGATGCCCCATGTTCATAGGTCATCAGGAAACTCAGACAATGAGCTACCACTTCATACTCACTAGGATGTCTGTAGTCAAAAAGACTAACAATAGCAAGTGTTAGTGAGGATCTGGAGAAACTGGAACCTTCATACATTGCAGGTGGGAATGCAAAATGGTACAGTCACTACTGAAAACAGGTTTGTGGTACCAGAAAATGTTAAACAGAGTTACCATATGAACAATTTCCACACCTAGGTTTATACCCAAGAGAAATAAAAATATATGTCCACTCAAAAACTTGAACACAAATGTTCAGAGGAGCATTAGTCATAATAGCCCCAAAGTGGAAACAATCTGAATGTCCATTAATATATGAACAAAATATGGTATATCCATACAATGGAATGAAGTACTGATACATACTACAATATGGATGAACCTTGAAAAATCATGTTAAGTGAAAGAAGCCTGTCACAAAAAGATTACATACTATATGATATGATTCCATCTATATGAAATGTCCAGAATAGACCAATCCATAGAGATGGAATGTGGTTGCCTAAGGGGACCGGAGGAGGATAGGGTGTACAGTACAGGGTTTCTTTTGGGGATGATGAAAATGTTCTAAAATTTGATTTTGCTGATGGCTACACAACTCTGTGAATATACTAAAAACCACTGAATTGTACATTTTAAATGTATAAATTTTATATGTGAATTATATCCCAATATACTTTTTTAAAGTGCAAAAAAAAAGGGCAACAGAAAAACCAACAAAAACATTCTCACTGTCATTTGCCAGAATTAAATGAGCTGATGTAGCCTTCAAGTTCCAAAAGTTTTCTGTTTTCTTCTTTTCTTCTAACAAAACTCCTATAGTCTAGAACTCTTATGAGTTTCAAGCCTTCAATAATACCATGCTACAGAAACCCTTTTGTAGTGGAGATTCTAGAAATTGCAACAAACCTAGTCACATAACAATAATAAAATTTATTAGAACATGGGACCAGAAAAATTATCCCCATGCCTAAGAAATGTAAACATCCAATCCAGGTGTTAGCCATCAAAGAGCAAAAAGTATCATCTTTTCCAAGCCTAAGATGTTCTCTGATTTTATCCATGATCTTAAAAGATATTCTCCTCTAATCTATGGCCTTAAATATCCAGCCACTTATAATAGTCTTAAAAAATCAGTTCTGGATTAGAAGTACTCCAGAAAAGGTCACTAGTCTACTTTCACTTGACTCTTTTCCATGAATACTTTAAATTTCCTTTCATTTAAGACAAAATAAAATTGAAATGCCTATCATTAGCATTTATTACAACAGTTTCTATATGCTGTCAGAGAGGAGGTATACAAAATCTCTACTATTTCCATGTTTAAAAATATAAATGAGCTACTTCTGCTGCTTCATCTCCTGAATTACATCGCCCTCTGCTGCTCGATGCTGATAAAGACCTTTCTTTAGGGTGAGCAAAAGGGAACCCTCTTTTCTAGTAATTCTGGCAAGCTATCTTTGGAAAAAAAGAACTCTTTCATTAAATAATACAGAAGAATTCAAACTATATAAAAACCCTGTCGGAATAGGTTTAAGGAATATGCACAAAACATATTTTACAATACATCTGTCCAAGAACAAATTAAGCTTTAAACATATACCTTTAAAAATGCCCTGTGCAGGACTGGTACTCTTGGAGCCACAAGTTGAGGCACTCACTGCACCCAGATAAGTGAGCATATGCAAAACTGAGAGGAGGGGCCCACATGTGCCTCAACATACCAGGCAGCCATGTCTGCCCACAGAGGCAGCTTTAGTGCCCAGCGCATGGTGGCCATGCAAACCATGGCCGAATAACAATGTTATATTATGAGATCCCAAAATTCTTCAGTCCTTGGCCACAGTATTCAAAGTTCCTCTCTCATTCACTTGTGCAAACACTACAGAGAGCACCTGTCTACCATGTATAGGCACTGTGGTATTTGCTGGAGGTACAAAGCTACACATACGTTCCTGCCCTCAATAAACCCACTCTACAAGGAGGAAAATTAACAAACAAATACAATTAAATGGGCTACGATAAAATCTGCTTAGAGTGGGGGGAGGCAGGGCAGAGAAGAGAAGAGTCAATTCTACCAAGAGTGGAGAAATTAAGAAAGACTTCACAGAGGAGATGCCTCTTAAACTGAGTCTTAAGAGACAGTGCTTACCAGACAAGCAATGGAGGAGGATACACCCTGAAAAACGCCAAGGATTGCAACACTTTTTATGTGTGGTCCTATGAGAGTCAGGGCTGCTGCGCACAGTTGTATAGGCCGTGTAATGTCTACAATGCAGCAGCACTGCTCAAGGGTAAGGGTAAAGTCTTATTTCTCTAATCTTGCTCTTCCAGATGTACACCTTTTCCCAATAGGGCCCAAAGTTCTTTCTAGCATAAAAACTTATGTTATCCTATAGAAAGTCAGAAACACACAAGGACCAAGAAGTCATTTTTTCTCTGCAAAAATGCTCTGGACTTGCTTCTCCTCAGTGGGTACCCTAAACACAGCTAAATGTGGACTGAGAACTGACGGAGGCATGAGCAGTGCCGTGGTGGCAACATGCACTCATCTACTCCTACCGGGACTGCCGGCTCCTCTAACCAACAGCCTCGCTGCAGGGAAACTGACCAAGAAGCTAACAATTGGAATCTATCCCTTGGACCTCTCCAGCACAGATGATCTAAATGACTGAGTGAAATACTTACTGGCAATACCAAAAAGTAAAACCAAATGAATAAAGTTAACATTAGACATTGTGTTAAACACATTAAATATCCCAAAACATAGGAATACTACTGCTCCCTCTTTAGAGCTATAAAAACTGAAGCCCAAGAGTAATAAAGAAACAGTCCACATCACAGAGCTAGCAGGTAGAAAGGAAGCACATGAGCTGGGCAGTCTCCAGAGCACCAGGGGGACATGGCCTCCCTCTGGGGAGGAGTCCCGCCCACAGCAGTGCAGCCATTGCTGGAAGCAGGCAGCAAGTGCCACAGCGGAGTGTGAATTTGGAAACTGAGGGCAGCAGCACACTGCATGCGAAATGTTGGTGGCATGCTCCAGCCCCAAGAGGGAATGCTAATCTTTCTACCCCTGGGAGGAGTAATTCTGGTCAAAGGCAGGACTCACCAAAGAGTTGCTAAGCAAGCAGCAGGCCTACTGAGAGGCCTCAGAGCACAAGGATTTTAGCACTGCTCATGTGAGAAATGTTTTGAGATGGTTTCCTCTTTTGGCCTTTCTCTCTGGATTGGACTGCTAGGGTTCTTAGAGCTGGTTTCCCAGTACAGGAACCAGTTCCCTCTGGAGGGCCCAATAATTACACAGCAACAGCATAAGAAGAGCCCCCTTTGGCCTATATCTGATCTATGCTCAAAGTGTCTATCTACGTGGGGACCTATGGCCAAAGCTGCAGCTAGTCAGAGAGCATTTGTTCATTATTTATTTATTATTCACTTATTTAGAGCTGGGCCTGGAACCCCATCCTCAGAGTTTGGCAGGCGTCAGAGGAGGCCACCAGTCAAGAATGCAGAGACGTGGGAGCGTGGCCCAATCTCTTACCCCAAAGATGAGCCCAGCAGTGATCCTCTATCTCCAGCAGCTCTCCACTCTAATAATCCTAACTACACAAAATGCACGGCAGCCATATCCCAACTCCCTCTCCCTAATCTTTGTCCTCTTCTCCAAAGTACCACATGGAGATGCTACTGAGCTGATGATCGGAGAGAGCCTGGAGCACAAAGCCATCTTAGCGATAGCACAAAGGCGATGGACACTGCCAATCTAAGCAAAATGGCCATTCTGTAATCATATGGTCAAATAACAAAAGGAACTCACAAACCCTAGAGTCATACCCAGCCAGTGACAACCACCCTGCAAATCTGTTCTCTAAAGCAAGAGTGTGTCAGCCACATATTAAAACCAGGTCTAAAGTTAGGGAAATGACCAAATCCACTCAATGGGGTAAGATAACAAACATAAGCCTCGAATAATCTTGAGAATCACAATGGGACTCCATTTCTACCCCTGTATCACTAGGGAATAATGACATTTTTCTTCTCAGGTAACTGCAATTTACAAGTGCTAATACACTTGCAGGCACACCATGGTGGCAGCACTGTAACAGGCTTTTTCTAACCAGGAGACTAGGGTCTGAGTCTTGGCAAAATTCAGAGTTGAAGGCACAAAGACAATGCTGTGCACAGGACTGAAACACTTCCACAGAAGGGAAATATGGAAAAACAGATCATTATAATTAAAGTTTCCACTTCCAATGTAATAAATGCTAAACCACTTCTGAAGGGTAAATATGTTGCCCACCCCCTAAAACAGCCAAAATGCATTTAATATGTATCATCGAACATGTGCAAAGATTGCAGTAAATTGCTTCACGAACGCAAATTATTGCAATCAGCATCTTGTTTTCTAGTTCTAAATTCAAAGGCAAACTATTAACACAAGACTGCTAACTCTTGCTATTATCACACTTGCTATTATCACACATCCTCCTTCTAACAAAACCACATTTCCAGATGGACTGCCAAAATTAGTCAAGTGACTCCTAAGACATACTATCAAGACTGACATACCAGAAATTCATTTAGAAATGAATGCTTTATTTAAATAAAGGACACACACACCCAAACACACCTTTCCTAGGGAAATTCAAGTTGCTTTCTTTACAATTCAACTTGAATTGCAGCTCAGCAAGGCCATCTGAGGAACAGAGGGACAGCTGGGCTGTTATCCTATCAGCATACTGATTAGTCCTCAGAGTCAAATGGGACACACTTACGATTTCTGTGTGTGTGGGCTGGGCCTGACTGGGAAATCCTCATAATAAATTAAGCAAAATATTTAAACTCAACCCAGACAAGGTATGAGTGACACAACGATCCAGTCAAGAGTGGTCAGCTCTGTGATGACATCACTGGTTACTCTCCTTTTCAGGCTGCTTTGTGTTTACTCTGCACTGGACATAAGACTAATTTTTAAAAACATATGAATACCCAGCAACACATAACTCAAGCGGATTAAATTACTGCAGTGCATTCTGTAAGCAGCCATTCCTGCAGAATGTAATTATCAGAGCTGTTGGTTCCATGGACTAGAACTAGCTGCTTTGTTTGAATCTGGAAAATGCAAGACAGCAATTTTCATATATAACTGAGGAAGCTGTGGGCTCAAAAACCAAAGCAGGCTCTGAGGCCAGGAAAGGAATCAGATTCTCCATACCAAAAAAGGCTCATCCTGAATGGAAATGATGTACAATTCCCTTGGGGAATGTTCCCTTGGGGGAACGGCTAGCCACAGAAGTCCTTTCTAGAAGAAAAGATAATCCCTTCTATCTAATGGTACCTTCTTGAATGTACACACTTGGAAAAAAGAAAACCAACTTACCACTGGCCAGCTTTAAAAGAAAAGTCTTGATCGGCAACAAGCAAGCGGAGGCTCTTCACTGATGGTGACTCATTGGCAGCTGCGCACACCTTAGCTGCTGACACAATCTAAAACCAAACAACGAACAGTGGCTGATGTTAGTACATACACAACAAGGGACAAACGGTGGCTTTCCAGGAACTAAGGTTTTTTGAAACCTACTGAGATGTGGTTTTTGAAAATTGCCAAACAAGGTAAAGTATAACTTTGCTTTAGTTCTGCCTACCACCAGGTGAACAAATTTTAATTAACATCATTTTGGGAGACTTCCTATCATACTCATTTAATTTATTCTGCACATAAAAACTTTCTCTTAAAGGGACCACTTAACCAGCATTTATTTGATGAGTATCCATCATGTGCCATGCACTGGGCTAGGCACTCTGGGAAGAGCTCAGGGAATGGGAACCTTGTAAATAACCCTGTGTGGCATCTACAGTCCCCATCATTGAGGGTCCCTGTTGCTTCTGAGTGTGTACGGAGTGCATCACAAGCTAATTGCAGAAATTAAAAGTAAGCACTTAGAAACATTTTTAGCAATTTTACAGAGTAATTCTGTGTGTTTTGAATCTAGTAATAGAAATCAACTGGGTTTGTGCTCTTTATGTCTTTGGTTTTTTAATTCATTTTTTTCTAATTCATTTTGTATCATACAGTATTTTATATTTTATAAAATACAGTTTACAACTTTAAAACAACAACAAGAGCCCTTCCCTATAGATTGTTTGAGAAGAACTATTCTAAATGACATATCTGATTTTTGGAAAGCCCTGAACAGGTCACAGGTCTGATGCAGGGGCTATTCAGGTAAGTGCCATCCATGCCTCAGCACCCCTCAAATTCAACAAGTAGGGAAAAAAGACAACATGACTCTTTCCTCAATCTCCTACTGTTCAACTTCACTTGTGGCAGCAAATCAACTCAGTAGCAGTTGACCAAAATACAGCCCTCTCCTGGAGGGTGTTACCTTCAAGGCTCCACCAAACAGTGCCTTGGAAATCTGTCAAGGTCGATGAATGGCCCAGCCTAATGCTAGCTCATTCAGGTCCTTTTCTCCAATAGGACTACTGGGTCTAATTAAACTATCAATGGGAGACCATTTTTAAAAATCCGCTGGAAAATTCTCCTGATGGACAGTGGCCTCCCTCACCACCTCAAAGTATCTCCTAAAACTGTCTACCTTTTCATTTCTCCTGCAAAATCTCTTGGCTTTTTCTCTGTATTTTTGCCAAGCCTCTCTTCTTCCTCTCCCAAAGAGCAAGTGGTGTGATTTTTCCATTACTAGCCCTCTCTCCCTGTGCTCTTGATCCTCTGAAACACTGCTCTGTCAGCAGCCACCAGCCCTTTCCTTCATGTTCAATTTTCCTCTCTTTAGTATCTTCCTGTTTCATTAGACATGACATCTAATGGCATCTGCTCAGCCTGACCAATTCAGAAACAAAATAAAGGAAGTAGCAGAATTTGGCTGTTAACAGCATGGGCTCTGCAGCTGAACCGGCTGGTTTAACCCTGGCTCCACCATTACCAGCCATGTGACTCTGGCAAATTACCTAGGCACCCCCCACCTATAAAATGAGAACACCTATAGCTCATAGGGTTCCTGGGATCATTAAATGAGATAATATATGCAAAAGCACCTATAATACTGCTGGTCCACAGAACTCATTAAGTGTTGGTTACAATGTACAGGCATGTGCCACACAACTTTTCAGTGAATAATGGGCTGCATACACAACGGTGGTCTCATAAGATTATAATACTGTATTTTTACTGTACCTTTTCTATGTTTAGGTACACAAATGCTTATCATTGTGTTACAATTCCCTATGGTATTCAGACAGTAACATGCTGTGCAGGTTTGTAGCCTAGGAGCAATAGGCTATACCATATAGCCTAGGTGTGTAGTAGGTTATACCATCTAGGTTTATGTAAGTATACTCTATGGTGTTCACACAACATTACTCAGGAACACATTTCTCAAAACATATACCTGTCATGAAGCAACACATAACTGTATTTTATTGCATTAATGAGAATTAATTGATTAGTATTTGTTTTACATTATATATTATACTTTATTCATTTTGTTTTTATATATATGCCATATATATTTCTGCCAATCACAGTGCTGCTACACAGAACCTTACAGGCTTAAGTGCACCCCAGGAGAACTGCTCACATGGACAACAACAAAGAGCTGTGCAGAGTGGTGGGCTGATACCACAGGTACACCCTAGCCTATCAATTACTTTGCCAGTGCAAATTCCAAAGCTATACTGTCTTTAAGATATTTTATTTCCATGCAAGAGATGGAGATGGAAAACAAAAGAAGAAAAGAAGGTTATTTTAGAAATCTTGCCTTTCATCCCTTCCTCCACTGAGATGATCAGCTCTTCCTTAGCCTGTAGAATCTTCCCTTTTTCCTAGATGCTCTCCTTAACCACAGGGAATCTGGCTTCTTCTGCTCTCCTGTAACTTCTTTTCCAAGGTTGGTCAATGTCTTCCTGAGCAACCAAATTCAATGTCTAGTCTCAGTTCTCATACTCCCTGATCTCTCTCAATTTGGTACTTTCCACACTAAAGCAGTCTCCTTGCCTGGGATAGCCAAAATTGAACTCTTAAGGTCCTCTCCTGCGTCTCCAACCTGGTTTTTCTTTTCTCCTTTACCACTCCTTCTGCCACTTCCTCAGTGGAAGCTTTCCTTAAACTGCCTCACTCCTACTCGAGTACCACTCCCTCCTCTAAGTTCAGGACCTCGAGGACTCACAGGCTACTGTTCCCAATCCCAGAGACTATTCATTACTTTTCTGCCAATCACAGGCTCACATCTACTCTCACCATAAGTAAAAACAGTTAATGCCTGAAGAGTGCTTACCTCATGTATATACCAGATGTTAGGTTAAACGTTTTATGTGTATTATTAATTCATTCAGTTGATATAAGTAATCATACTATATCCCAAAAGATAGTTTTGTTATCCTCCATCTTGCAGAACTTGCTCAAGATCTCCTAGCTAGGAATTGCCAAGTCAGGATTCAAATCCAGGTCAGGCAGGCCCTTAATCACCTGACAGTTCTGTCCCAGTGGTAAAGTCACTTATGCATACAACTCAGTCCACCACATTCCTTCCTTCCACAATTTTTTTTTTTTTTTTTGAGACAGAGTCTCATTCTGTTGCCCAGGATAGAGTGCTGTGGCATCAGCCTAGCTCACAGCAACCTCAAACTCCTGGGCTCAAGCAATCCTTCTGCCTCAGCCTCTCAAGTAGCTGGGACTACAGGCACAAGCCACCATGCCTGGTTAATTTATATATATATTTTTTTTTAGTTGGCCAATTAATTTCTTTCTATTTTTAGTAGAGGCGGGGATCTCGCTCTTGCTCAGGCTGGTTTCCAACTCCTGACCTTGAGAGATGTGCCAGCTTCAGCCTCCCAGAGTGCTAGGATTACAGGTGTGAACCACTGTGCCTGGCCCCTTCCACATTTCTTAAGCATGGTGCCCAAAACTGTGGGAATCAGGATGCAGATGTGGAGAAGGCTGCCTGCCCTCACAGGGCCCTGCAAAACTAGCTTCTTTCTAGCACCAGGATTTCAATTCTTGAACTCAATACAGTCAAATATATTTCTGTTGATATACAAACACACACTTTACTTTTTTGGCATTTCGTCCCTAACATAGCCACATTCCATGAATTCAGTTAATGTCTTTTCATTTCCTTGCCCACCTGCCACCATCCTAAGTTGAGAATTTCTCTCTTCTCACTTGAACTATTACCTTGGCCTCCTTCTTGAGTCTTGTAAAGCAGCCAAGAGGCAAATATTCTCAATGTTCTAATTTCACTGAGTTATTCCCAGCTCAAAAGCCCTCAAGGGCTCTCTACCACTCAACTATAAAAAAATTGCTAAAAGGCCTATTTAACTCATACCAGCTCAAACTCCTGCTTGTGAGGTGGTGGTTTACCAGCCAAACTGGACAACCTATTGGTCCTCAAAGGTACTTAATCCCTGTCTACCACCCAAAACTCTGCCTAAGTCCTTCAGCAAACACCACGCTCTCTCAGTTCTGTCTTCCGACCTCCTGCTCATCCTTAGGCCCTGCTCAAATACTCCCTATGCCTGCGGTCTTCCCTCTTCTCTCTATCCTCTCAACTGAACTAATACATAATGCTTGCCTTTCTTATCATATTTAGCCATACTAATGTAAATTACAGACACTCACAAACATGCCTTTCCACCACATGGATCATAGCCATAGATCTGAATCATAGCCATAGATCTAGATCGAGCACAGGGCCCAACATACACTAAAGCTCAGTAAGGATTTGCAGAATGAATAAAAACTATAACTTAAAGTCACTTAAAATTGGTTTCCAGAACAATGATAGGTAAATGTTCAGCTTTTTGTTGTTTAAAAAAAGTTTGTGTGTGTGTGAATACACAGAAAATCCAGGATCACGTTCAATAATGTGGAAGAGGTCAGAGAGGGAAGAGATTTCTTCAGCAGAACTGGTATCTTCCTTTGCCTACCACACATTCTATTTTAAGTATCTCATCACAAAGCCAAGTAAAAGAATCAGCAGAGGTCTCACCATTAATTTATTATCCCCATTTTTTATGTTTACAAAAAGGAAATGTTATTTTATATAAAATAAGCATTATTTTCTTTCAATATTATAATCTGTTAAAACATAGCCAGGAGCTAGATTATTTTATTTCTAACAGCTTAACTGGCATCTGTTGGATTCCTTAACAAAACTAGGTATATATAAGCTTTAAACAAATCCAGAAGAGTAACCTGGTAACAGGGAAATCAACATTCATAATCACTGCAAAGGGAGCAGAATTTCAGCTGAACTATGTGAGAATGCTTCATAATCAAATGCTAGACTATGTGAAATGGAATCATTTCCCAATGTCCAAATATAAAATTCAATGAAGAGAATGAAAGCTAAAATTTCTATTAAGCCATATTTTCATTTGGATACAATTTATAATGAAAAATCTTCCCATTATGTCTATTGGTATTATGCATTATGTCTATTGGTATTACAGGTTAAGTTTCCCTTATCTGAAACATTTGGGACAAGAAGTATTTTGGATCTTAGATTTTTTTTTGGATACCAGAATATCTGAATTATACTTAACCAGTTAAGTATCTCTAATCCAAAAATCTGAAATCTGAAATGCTATAATGAGCTTTTCCTTTCAGCATCATGTCAGTACTCTAAAAGTTTTAGATTTTGAAGTGTTTGGATTTCAAATTTTTGGATTAGAGATATTCAACCTGTAATATAAACAGTAATATACCCATTGCTATTTGTCCTAATAATCTGCACAAAACTATTACAATTAGAACACAAAATGCCTTGCACAATTCATGATTTTAAAGACATGTCTCCCTCTTACTATTAAGACTTTATTTTGCTTAATACAAATACTGTATCTTAAATATTTCTAGCAATATGGATTAAAAAATTAACAAAATTTTTTGAAGACTAAATATTTATTTTATTCCAAAGCTAGTTCATATAATTAGGATCTATAATCATGGCCCTTGTTACATGCCAATCTTTCATTACTTTTATTGAATAAGCAAAACGTAATGGAGAAACTAGATATTTTAACATTTGTATTTGCTCTTATACTTAATGGATCAAAAGATTTCGCAACCGAAACCTCAACTAGCCACGTCCTAAGTTAAAACACATGGCAGGAAATGAAGTTTCCCATAAAATAACATTTAGACTCTTCTACTGTTCAATAAAATAACAACATATTTGCCAATTTTTATTAGTACACATTTTTAATGCTTAGACAGAATCAGCATCTGAAAGGAAATTCCATCACACTTATTTTAAAAACTGGTTTTATGTAAGATATTTTGATATTACTGCTGATGCAAAAGTCTCAAAAGTACAGGAAATAGGTTTTTCTTTGGAAACCTGGCTAACTTTCCCTGTTCACTCCCATTCATTCATTTTTGGCTTAAAAATTGAAGCAAAGGCAGGATTACAGATAACCTAAGACAAAAATGTAGTTTTGGCTCAGAGAATTTCAGAATTGAAAGAAACTTTAGTCACTATTAAGAATAATATGTCATTTTACACATAAGGACACCAAGACCCAGAGACATTACTTAAATGGCAGCCAAATACCAATCTGATGTGCAGGAATCTGATTTTAAAAAGCTGATTTTACTCAAGTGATTTACTGACAAAAAAAAGACCACAAAATTCTCTATCAACCAAACAATTTTACTTCTTCAGGGGCTTATGCTGATCAACACTACACCCTGGAATGATGAGTGAACTACTCCTACCAAAGGCTAGACTGTCCACCTGGGCCAGTCTCCTCTCTGCTTTCTCAAACCTTCACTCTAGCAACTATTCTCTCTCCTGCATCACTCCCTCCCCTCCCGTCTCCATCACACATGTGAGCTCTAGGATCTCCCACTTCAGATAACAGCAACACCAGCAGCAAACACCTATAGACAGCCTCACCATGTGCCAGGCACTTGACAAATGCTCATTCATTCAATCTTCACAACAACCCTAGAAGACAGGTATTACTACCATCCCCATTTTACATATGAGAAAACTATGTAGCCCAGAGCTAGCAAGTGGCAAAGCAGAGATTTGAATCCAGGCACTTGAGTGCTTTGCTGCTTTCAAAACACAACAAACAAAATAAGTATCTCCCTTAATCCAATTATCACCCCACTTCTCTGCTCCCATTCACATCAAAACATTTCTAGAGTTATATGTGGTCCTGTCTCCATTTTCTTATTCTCACTCTCTCTCCAACACAATCCAGCTGGGCTGTCATTCTCAGCAATGTACTAAAGCCAGTCATTCTGGTTACCCATTTTGGTAAATCCAATGATGACCTCTCAGCCAAATACAGAATGGTTGGCCACGCTCTCCTTTTTGAAACACTTTTTCTCCTGGCTTCAAGAGCACTCTGCTGATTTCCTTCCTGCCTGGCTGGATATTCCTTCTCCATCTCCTTTGCTGGCCCTTGCTCTTCTGCTTGGCCTCTCAGTGTCAACACATCCCTGGGCTAAGTCCTGAGTCCTCTTCCCCTACTCTCTACATGGCTTAAACTTTGTATTCCCAACAGTGAACTGCAAACACATATTTCCAACTGCCTATTTGAGTTTCCATTTCAAACTTCACGCAACCAACACAGAACTTTTTTCTTCCCAATTTTTTTCCTTTTTATTATGAAAATTTTCAAACAATACAAAAGTAGTAAAAATAGTACAATGAACCCTCATGACCCAGATTTAACAGTCGATATGAGTTGATATGAGTTGATAAAACTCATGGCTAATCTTGGTGCATCTGTAACTCTGTCCACTGCCACCCACCCCCGTCCAGATTATTCCAAAACCCAAACTCTTTATTCCCCTTCCTACAAATTGTTCTTTTCCATCTTAGCAAATAGATGCCACCATCATCACATTACCTACCATATTATTCAAATCCCAAACCCTGGAAATCCATCTTGGTTTCCTCTCCTCTCACAAATCATCCATCCCCCTGTGCCCCAACATCCTCTGTGAAACCCACCAGCTCTACCTCTGTCCCAGATCCATCCCCACTGCTACCACCCTACTGGAAACTACCATCACCTCTCCTGAGACTAGTCAATAGCTTCCAGCCTGGTGTCAAGCAAGAAAAGATCCATTTAAAATGTAAATTACTCATTTCCCAGCTTAAAACCTTCCATTACCCTTAGAATAAAATTTCAACTCCTTATCCCAGGCTATAGCAATTTATACCACCTGGCCTACCTCTCATCCTCTCTCATACCTACTCTCCTCTGAACATGCCAAGCTCATTCCTGCTTCAAAACCTTGGTTCTCACCAGTCCCTCTGCCACAAATGCTGTGTACATGACTGGTTCTTTTCCTTATTCAATTCTCAACTCAAATGCTATACACAGATTTAAAGTTGCCTGTCCCAGACACTCTAGCTTCCCATAACCCTGTTTTATTTCCTTCACAGTGTATATCACACCTGACACTCTCAGGATTATCTGCACCAGCTCCACATACAGCAGGGGCCTTTGCCTGCCTCATGCACTGTTGTATCCCCAGTGCCCAGAACAAGGCTGGGCACACAGCAGGTACTCAGTACATGTCTGTTGAATTTAAAACAAAATTCACTGCATTTGACTGGGTCCCTTAGGGAAAAATGGAAAGATCCTCACCTCTTAAATTGCTTAATTTATTGAACAAGTGTGTCAGTGAAACACACTGCCACTATATTTTAGATACTACCCAGTTAAATTCTGAGCACAGCTAAGTAGTAGTACGACAGGCAATTAGGTACATAAACTTAGTCCCACAGAAATCTGAGGTCAGGGGCTTGTCTATCATTTTCAATGCTGCAACCCCAGGACCTACCCCAGTGTCAGCCATATTTTGAAATGAATAAATGGATATGTAAGAATTAGTAATTGAAAAATTCTTTCATTGCCAAACTTTCTCATCAAATGGATGAATAGAGTATATCTTGCTCAGTGGGCTAACCATCTATTGCAGCCAAGCATGGAGTGACTCCTCCAGTAAAATTTTAGTCTTGCCTGAACAAAATTTACAGCATGAAATATTTCCACTCTTATCTCCTTGACATTTCTAGGGTTACTGAGACTGCTTATTCTTTGATTCTTAGGGGGAAAAAATGTGGACTTAAACACAAACAGTCAAATGTCATTCAATTCAGAGTTCAGTTTCCTGCATCAGCATGACCTCAGACTGGTTACATTTATAGTCCCATTTTATGATGTTAATAAGTTTTCCAGAGGGACTACAAAGACCAATACTGGAAGGACATTTCTAGGTGAGTGCTCTACTCTCTACCCACTCCAGGAGTGGCGGCAGGGTCCTCTGGCCTAGGAATTCTGAGCTGAAGCTTCCCTTTATCCCTGGAGACAGCTCCTAGGCTCTGCTTCCTCTTTGTAAAATCAGATGAGGCTACCTTATGAACTTAAACTGAAGAGCAAATGACACAGGGAGTTTTGTAAAACAAATTTGCTATACAAACTACAGGGAAGAGAGGAAGACAAGACTATGAGCAGATGATCTAGTTCTGTTACAGCCTAACTTCTGTTCATTTCACCAAGTCCAAGGTTGAGCCCCTACTCTATGGCTAGGAGCACCCTCTAGAGGGATTGGGGCGAGCTTCTGACGACCATACACTGCTGATGTGGGAGCCCCAGACATCATCTAGCTTTCTCCAGTTTCTCCCATCTCTTTCCAGTTTTCATTCTGTTTGGGAGAGGAATGGAAATTAGAAATAGAAGAGAAGAGTGGCAACTTAAAAATTCTTCCTCCAAGGTACTACTATGAATTGAATTTTCTGACTTGTGGGCACTAAAATTCACAACTTTTCAATCACGCTATTAGAGTTTACATTAACTTTCTTTGTAGTTTACCTAAACTGGGCTCAAAATAATCCCCCAAAAGTCCCAATGATTTTGTCCTATAAAGTTCTGAAATGACTACTCTAATTCAGGGACTGGCAAACTATTACCTGTAGGCCAAATCTGGGTATTTGGTAAATAAAGTTTTATTGGAACACAGCCACACCAATTTGTTTACAAATTGTCTATGGCTGTTTTCACACTACAAAAGCAGAGTTTAGTAGTTTTAACTAAAACAGCATGGCCCACAAAGCCTAAAACATTTACTATCTGGACCTCTATAGAAAGTTTTTCAACCCCTGCTCTAATTCTGCCTGCCTCAAAATACAACAGGAAATAGTATAGTGCAAGCCAATTAAATAAACAGCTTTTTCTTCACAACCAACAAGGACTTCACTTTTTAAAAGTGAAGAAATTGCTTTTAAAAAGAAATCCCAACAAGTCTCACATTTATAGAATCAGCATTTTTGTGTATTGAACAAACTAAAAACAAATATTTTCAGATTTATCATCATTGGGGAAAGTGTATTTTCCCACATGCTCATAAATCAACTCTTCTGAACTAATTTTACAGACTTTTAAAAAAACAAACAAACATCAACTTAAAGCTGAATCAACATCACCCTCAGTCCCAAAGCAATTTTTTGAAAGTAGAGTTGGCTTTAAGAGTAGAGCCGAACACTATGCCTTTACGTTAGTGTATCCTTCTATTAATACATAAAATGAAGCTACCACAATACAATTTCTGAGTATGTTTGTTGAAGTGTATAATCCTTTCTAAAATCAAATAGATTTTTTTTACTGTTATTTTACATAGCCCTGCAACACTAAGCTAAATATATGTGAATATGTGAGAAACTCAAAGAAAGCAAATTGATATCCAATTTATGTTTTTAAATAAAAATGGGGTTACTCACTGAGGTAAAGGGTGAGGATCCTTTATTTATCAGCCCTTGGCACCCCTTCAGGTGGTAGATTAATTTTCTATAGTCTGAATATAGTAGTAAAAATCTGTACATTAGAAGGGTAACAAGAGTTGGTCCACCTTCCTTTCTCAGATGTTAGTGCTTTCTCCCTTGATGAAATAAGATGTTGTTCTAAAGCAAAGGCTTTGGGACATGGTGCCAAAAAAAGAAAAGAAAGAAAGAAAAAGAAAAGGTAAGCCATTCATAAAATGTAGGCTCTAAAAGTAATTCTATCCCTAAAATAGAATCTTAAACATCATATCTGTGAGGATGGTTCCCTCAATTGCTGCTATATTCCCTTCCTTAAAAGTTAGTCTGTTCATTCCAAGTTTAAAAAGAAAAATGTAAGTACTTCTCTGTCATCTTTTCCAATTAGTTACCATATGTCTTGCTCAGAAAATTTCTGAACAGAACAATAACAAGCTGCTTCTGACTGTCCTTTAAAGAGACCAAACTCATCTAATGACTTACTTGTAAACCAGTCATAACTGTGCACAAACTGTCCAGCCAGAAAAACCTCCCATACCCCAAAGATACAAACCTCCCGGCGAAGGACACTTGCAGTTCTCTCCAAGTGATCAGTTTTCCTTATGGATTTCATTACACTTTAAAAGAAAGTAAAATTAGGTTATTAAGTATTATCCTCATAAAAATAATAAAATTAGTTTTTCCTTTTTCATGGCTATCCAAAATACAATATAACATTATGGATCCCACAAAATGGCCCGTGAATATTTCCACTGAACTAAAGTTTAATGGTCTGATGGCATGCCCATTTAAGCCAAGGTGTTACCTCTTTCAGGAGTTTCACATGCCTCCCACAATCATCAGCAAGTCAAGTCTCTTTGAAAATCAACCTCAAATGACACCAAAGGCTTAATGACTTACCTGGTTAGAGTAAGGCGGCGCAAAGTGCTGGGTGTCAATCTCAATAAAGGGGCCTGAGCACAGATGGCTCCAACAGAACCTCGCAACAACCCAGGAATCAAGACAGCAGGACAGGCCATGGTACTTCCTGGGCAAACATAAAACTGAAATTTAAAATTATATTTTAAGAAAAAGTGGAGAAATATCAGATTACCTTAGGAGCCAATGAAGAAGAGTTTGGATTTCTGTTGGTGATGTTATGAGTTGATCCACTAGCAAAGCAACCAAGAGCCTAACCTCACCTTGACAAGGTTTCTGCCACTATTTAGAGTTGATTCAAGGTATTGCACTGGTACATAAGTATGTAATTTTTGGTGTTATCAAACATTCATTTTCTCTACTAGTTTCCAAAATCTCTGACCAAGTTCGTATGACTAATCTTATGCTATTATAGAAGAGGAGAGATTTTTATAACTGCCTGATAATTGTATTCCATCTAAAGAGCACTATGTAACTCTTTAATATTTCTTATTATATAAAACACAAATGAGAGGCAAATTTACTGAGGTTCCCAAATATAAAATGCTTAACGTTCCCAGATATTAAAAACCAACAAAGATAACAGTAACACTACTCATAATGGCTAGAACTGGAAACTATCCAAATGGCGGCCATTACTAAAGTAGATAAACTAGTTGTGATATATCCACACAATAAGATATACTATACAGTAACGAAAATGAATACACTGAAATTACATGCAGTAACATAGATGAATACCACAAATATTCTAAATGAAAGAAGCCAGACTAAAATAACACATAAAAGAACAGGATTGATTCCAATCATATTAAGTACAAAAATAGGCAAAATGAACCTACAGTGTTAGAAATCAAGTTAGCAGCTTTCCTTGGGAGGTGGTAGTGATAATGTTGTTTCTTAATCTGCATGCTGATACATATAAAAAGTGATCTTAGAATGTGTGTACTTTTCTGCTTGTATATTGTACTTCAGTAGAAAGTTGCACACACACACACACACGCACACACACACAGATTCCTCAACATTTCAAATTGTAAAAACTACTGGCCTATCAGAAAATGCACTGATTACGAACCAGATGATATATATTTTTTGTTTCTTTCCTATGTCAATTTTTAAACATTTCTTTGCCTAAAATGGCCACATTTAACATGTTATATTGCCATATCTGTCCCCTCCTATCTTAGTTGAAGAATAAATGAAAATGTATGTGAACACTTTTTTTTCTAAGCTCTTTGGAAGGCATTATGTAAATTAATTGTAATAAATTTAGTGTTAGGAAAATATTCAAGCTAAGTGTGTTTACATTCCTATTCCATATTCATTAATTTAGTCCTTCATTCAACAAATATTTACTAAGAGCCCAGTATGTGGCAGGCACTGGCCTAAGTACTGATGACACAGGCATCGAAAAAACAAAGACCATCTTAGACAGTTTGCATTCTAATAGGTGGTGACAGACAATAAATAAAAGTAAATAAATCAGGTGGTGATATAAGTAATATATAATTTACTCAGCTATAACCAAATCATATCAAAAAGACCACTGTTTCATAACTTGTCTTTAGATAAAAGATCTATATCTTCTTGTCACAGTATAATACAGCATCCTTACAAACACATTACTTGCTGTTTTTCCCTCTAGTAAATGATAAAAGTATAATGCCTCTTTCACCTCACACAAGACCACTAACTGTAGTTTTTCTCTGTTAAATTAATGCACTCAATCAAAGATGGTATGTTAATCACTGAAAGAAAGAATCTGAAACTTACTTTAGAATTTAGAAGTCCATGAGATTTTAGGAGTCATTAAGTGTTCAGCTGGCTGACTGACACAGAATGTTTTGGTCCTGGTATTACACTGAGACCTTTGGATATACACCACTTGGAACATGGACAATTTTTCCATACATTGAAATTCTCACAAAGTTCCTGCAATGGCATAGACAATACAGAACGTTTTGGGAAACTGATGAAAAGCACCGCTACCTCTTAGTTGCAAAAGGAAAGGCTCATTATCATCAGTAGGCATCACCTCACAGCAAGCCCACTCTCAAATACCCCCTTTCCATCCTTTCTCCCCTCTTACATTTTTACTTTTCTTTTTTGATTACTTCTCTTGTTTTTCTTCCCCAGCCTATCTTTAACTCCTGCTACTTAGGATATCCACCCTAGGAAACAGTGGACCAAAGGCTAGAATGATACAGTTCCATGTCACTTGAGGCCAAGTTCCCTGATAAAATTTAACTGGTATATAGTTATACATGGAAATACTGTTCTGCTCAAGGTTTTAGAGAACAATTGGTAAAATAAATCGCCCTCACAATAGGATAGATCATTTTGTGATTATACTGTTTGAACAGTCTGCTCAACTAAACTGAAAAACAAAGAAATGTTAATTTTTAAAACCTGTTCCCTTTAAAATTCTAAAAACTTGTTTCTAACAGTAATCGTGACCAAGAGTGCCACCTACTGGTAAATACAGGACATTTTTATAAATGTCTGTTCAAAGTGCATTCCAAAGTTTTATGCCAGTCCTTTGAATAGGTATTAACAAAATTACTCATTTTTTGAAATATGTCCAGTGGTTTCATATGTTCCATATGAGTATTTAATCAACCACAGTATATCAATAAATATTAAGCAATTCCTAACACCATATAAAGACTATTCCATCAATGTTTGTACCCTCACAGGCCTTACCTTGCCAAAAATCTTAATTAGCTTTATTTCAGAAACACAGAAAGTTATCATAAATGCTAAATAAAACTGAAATCCATTAAATAAGTAGTAAAACAAATCACTGAAAGCACCATATTAAATTTAGGATTTAAGATTAATTACACTTGTTTTGGTTCAACAGGTACCCTCAGCTCATTCAACAATTACAGAGGTAAGACACACAATTTTAGGCCTTGGAGATACAGTAAAGAACCAGATACAAGGGCGTTGCCATCATGAAGCTTTTATTACAACCCGAGAGACAGATAATAGTAAACAGATAATTAACGAGATAATTATAGATTATGAATGTGATACAGTAAGAGTGATGGAATGGGAGGGGTAAAATCAGGAAAAGCCTCTCTCAGGTGATGACACCTCAGCTGAGACCTGAATGATGAGGAAGAGGCAGCCAAGCAGATGTTAAGGATAGAGCATTCCAGCAGAGGGATTAGCAAGAACAAAGGCTCTACACAGAAACAAGCCTGGTGTGTTTGAGGAACCATGGCCATCATGACTGAAGAACAGGAAGCTGGGTGAGAGTGAAATGAGATAAAGTCCAGCAGGCCATGGTAAGGGTATGAACTTTACCCTAAGGGGAATGGGAAGCAACTGAAGGGTTTGAATAAACCAGAAGGACATGACCTAATTTATAAAGGATTGCTCAGGCTGCTGTGTGAAGAATTCTGGATCATAGAAAGGAAAGAGTGGAAGCAGGAAGTTTAGTTAGAAGGCTCTGGTCTAAGATTATAGTAGAAAAACAACTACAGAGATGACAGAAATAGATGAACACGGAATATATTTTCAAATTAGAGCCCTGCAACTTGCTGATAGATTAGACAGGATGTGAGAGGGCAGTGAGGCACAGAAAAACCAAGAATGCCTCAATGAGCATGAATGCACTGAAATAAAGTAAATTCAAAGATCATGGCATCTGTCATTCATTCAAAGATGGGGTCTCCTTATGTTGCCCAGGCTGAGTTTAAGTGATCCTCGTGCCTCAGCCTCCTGGGAATACAGGTGTGCTTAACATGGTGGCATCTGTCAATTTAGAATTCTAGGTGTCACTGAGGAAGCAAAGGGGCTTCCAGCATTTGGTTAACAAATGATGTACAGAGTGTATGACCTGAATCAGTAGAACTAGGCTCAGGTGTGACTCCTTCCTGCTTTTTGATCTTGAGCAAATTACCTCTTACCATTTTAACAATACTCACACCACCTCATTGGATTGCTAAAAGATATGAATAAATAATGTCTATGGAAGTACCTGGCAAGCAAGAATGTTACTAAAAATCAATCCTAATATATAAACATCTTCTCTTCCTTGACAAACAATCTAGAGAGGTAGAGGTTTGATATTGCCAATAAATAACTCCCCCTGGCCTGATGTACAATGGCACTTATTAAACAGTTTCCATTATACATTTATGACCCAGCTCTAAATCTGATCTTATGCTAAAAATTCTGGACATTGTTATTTTTTGGATAAGCAATGTTAACATTTATGATAAAAAATTTAAAAGAATGTGATTTCTACTGACTATAGCAACTAGTAAATATGCTTTTGTCACTCTGTCAGGGTCCAAAAGTGTGTCATTACAAAATGTTTCTATTCCCTTTCAGGAACAAATAACTACCTTTACTAGACATTGTAATGTTTTATTTAAAAGTGCTAGGTACAGTGAAAAACAAAAACTACATTAAATGTTTAGCTATGGTTTTATTTTCTTTAGCACAGTATAAGCTCAAATGGCACAGAACCATTAGAGCAGCCACCTCTGGCTAGACAAGAGGGAATGAGATACCACCTAAGCCCAGTGAGAATGGCCTGTATCAAGAAATCCCAAAACAACAAATGCTGGCGATGCGGAGAGACAGGAACACTCTTACACTGCTGGTGGGACTGCAAATTAGTGCAACCTTTGTGGAAAAGAATTTGGAGATATCTCAAACAACTAGAAAAAGAAATACCATTTGACCCAGCAATAGCATTGTTGGGCATCTATCCAAAAGAACATAAGACACTCTATTATAAAGACATCTGCATCCGAATGTTTTTAGCAGCACAATTCACTATTGCATGGTCATGGAAACTACCCAAGTGCCCATCAATTCATGAATGGATAACTAAAATGTGGTATATACTCACAATGGAATATTACTCAATCCTAAGAAACGATAGTGAACCAGCACCGTTTATGCTACCTTGGATTAAGCTTAAGCCTGTAATACAAAGCGAGATGACACAAGACCTAGAAAATGGGCTACACATCTACTCGCCATCAAATTGGTACTGACAGCCTAAAACTATGGTGTTCAAATAATTGTAGTGTTCAACAGGGATCTGGGGGCAGAGACCCACATCTTAAGGATGTGATGAGCATTGTAGGGGGGAAAGGATTACCTCTATCCCTTTTTAGGGAGAGGCAAAGAAACACACTGTAACCAAAATGTCTAAAAAAAAAAAATTTGTTAATGGGAGGTGAACAGGTGGAAAGGGGGAGAAGGGGAAGGGTACGCACTTTCATGGTGGGTGCAGGGCACACCACTTAAAGACTGGACACACTTGAAGCTCTGGCAGAGCAGGGTGGGGGTGGGGGGCAGGGGCAAGATACATAACCCTAATAATATTTGTACCCAGAGAATTTGAGGAAAAAAATCAAATCAAATTATATATATATAAAAAAAGAAAGCTTATGGAAAGCCAAGAAGATCCCTCACCCTCAATCTAGTTCTCAAGGGAACCAGCACTGCAGCACTGCTCATTAGAAGACCTCAGCAGTCTGCAGAGCTACAGTGCTGTTTGTTTAATCTAGCTCTGCCTTAAGTGCATTCCCATCACAAATGGCATCACAGATTCTATGGCTGACAGATGTGAGTTCTCACCATTGCTTACTGCCACTTATCAGCCTTGCCTTAGGCAAGTTCCTTAACCCCTAAACTTCATGTTTCCCAGTGTTAAAGATGGAGTTTAGGGCAGATGTGGTGGCTAACTCCTATAATCCTAGCACTTTGGGAGGTCAATGTGGGGGGATCACTTGAGGCCAGGAGTTTCAGACCAGCCTGAGCAACACAGGGAACGCCATCACTACCAAAAAAAAAAATTAGTGGGGTGTGGTGTATGTCTATAGTCCCAGCTACTCAGGAGGTTGAGGCAGGAGGATCACTTGAGCCTAGGAGTTTGAGGTTGCAGTGAGCTATGATGATGCCACCACACTCTACCCTGGACAACAGAATGAGACCCTGTCTCAAAAAAAAAAGAAAAAAGGAGCTGTTTTAATTACATAATGCACACAAAGGATTCGGCATGGTATATAATGTCAGCTATTATTAAGAGGTTCATTAGTTTTTCTTTTTCCATTTTAGGTAATACATATTCAAAGAAAGTTCGAAAATTACAAAGAAAAACTCCCCAACTACCCCTGTAACTTTTAGGACTACTAATTTCAGATCTTAAGACTCCCCAGCAAATTGTTTTTGATAGATCCAAATTGCTTTCTAAAAGATCTACCAATTTATACTTCCCTTGAGCCAAATATGACTGCACCCATTTCTTTAATTTGTAGGTACTTACACTGAAGACGAAGAACTAAAGCCAGCTCTCAACCTCACAATGATCACTGGGACTACATAATAGGTACTGGAGAATCTCCCTTTTCCTTCTGTCTCCAAGAGTCTACCTGGAAAGTATTTGTGTATACCGAAGTACAGGGAGCAGCCACTGCTCTGTATGGGCTTGCTGGGATTTCTCCTTTGCCCAGACAGAGCAGAGTCATCACAGTTAATCTTTGACAAGTTTAACAAATGTTTCCTAACTGCTGGGTAGATCTCCAATTATGCAAAATGAAGTGTTTGTGAGGCCTCTGAAATAATTTTCCATAAAGTCTTTTAATATACTTTCTGGATTTTCTCCCAAAAACTTCTCTGCCTTAGGTTTCAAGCTTTAAAAAAGGACTAAACTGGGTGGAGCTTCATCTCAATGCACACAAAACTGGCAACTTCACACAAACATTTGAGTGCATGTACATAAGTACAGGGATGTACTTTGTTTATGTATTATGTAAATGCAAACTAAATATGGTATATATAATTGCTAAACCAAGTAAAACTCATAATTTCCATTCAAAGGTAGAATGTGAGATCTAAAAGAGATAAGCATCTCTAGTACAACCCTTTCTTACATAGAAGATAAATAAAGGCCCAAAGAATATAAATATCCAGTTGCCATAGCTAATTAGCAACTCGGAGTCTGAGCACTGATCTTCTGCAACAGTGTTTTCCTGCTACAATACCTTCCTTCTCTACCAAGATATTAATATGCCTATTAAAAGAGCAATACCTGACGGAATCTGGTTTTTCCAAGACAAGCACTAGCACTGCTTTCAGGACAAACCACCTTTTATATGCATTTCAAGATTTCATGCTGATAACCCTGCCCAGTGACATTACTATTACAAAGAAGAAACTGGGGTTCACATAAGTAATTTGTTCCTGGGCTTTGGAGACAGACAAGCTCTTCACTGATTTCCCTAGTGGGTGATCTTGGTGAAGATGTGCAACTCTCTATACCTCAGTTTGAAGAATAATAAAATGGAATAACATCTAAGCCCCCAGGGTTGATGAAAGAATTATATTTAGCCCAATACCTGGCGCATAACAAACCCCAATTTAACAAACGTAATGTTATTACTGTTACTACAAATCATTGAAGTTACTAATGTTATATGCCTTCCAGGGTTTAGTCCTTTCAGCAACACAATTTAAGGTATTTGAAGATGTCTGGGGTGAGGAAAAAGCGGGAATGTACCTGCAACCTGAACTCAAGGTCACTCCGTGAAACTAAATTCCACAGGAACTGTTTGGCCGTCACAGGAGAGGGAAGTCGAGGAGGCCAAACTGCTCCCGCCGCCGCCGCCGCCCGAGACCAAGGAAAGCGGCGCCCCACTTTTCCCGAGCACCGGGTGGATGCTACCTGACGCCTGCCACAGCCTTCACCGGACGACTCAAGGCTTCTCTAGGCCCGAAAGGTGAAGCAGGGACACCGCTGCCGCAGATACCTAGCCTGCAGACCCTGGACAGCTTCCACCGCCGGCACGTGGGAGCCTCAGCGGGCCCGACGTGACGTAGCAGCTGCGCGGGCGAGCCCCACATTCTATTGGCCGTTGATGTCCAATGGGAGGAGCGGTGCGCGACGCTGCTGAGAAGCAAGCGCAGTCTCTCCAGTGTCTCCGCCCCTAGCTCAGCGATCTCCATGGTGACCACTACCGTTCACCCATTTGGCCGCCTAGGCCGGGGTTGCGTCATTGCCTATGCGCCGGAAGCGATAGTTCCTGAACTGGCGTGTCTTAACGACGCAAGGCCGGGCCGGCACCTCCCAAGTTAAACCATCTGTGGAGGTGTGTTGAGCGGCAGGGGCTTTAGCCCCTTGCCGGCTTCTGGTGACTATGGCAGTGTTTCACGACGAGGTGGAGATCGAGGACTTCCAATATGACGAGGACTCGGAGACGTATTTCTACCCCTGCCCGTGTGGGGATAACTTCTCCATCACCAAGGTAACTTTAAGGCCCCTCCTCGCGACTGACCCAAGCCGGCGCGTTTTCAATCCGCCGGATGTTCCTTCCGCGGTTTGGTCGCCCTTGCGGCGCTGAGTCATCCACGGCCTCGTTCCCCTGTTTCTGAATCCGCCTCCCCTTCCCCCTCCCCTCATTAATATCCTGAGCTCTCAGTGGACACGTAGTTTTGGACTTTAGTTAGGCCGGGGAGGGCGTGGCGGGGATCGTCGGTCTTCCTGCCGAATACTCACTCGCTTTAGGGCCCCTTGCTAGGATAGTTTGGTGAATGGAACGTGTTTTTGTTTCCCAGGGGTTTGAGGGGAATGAACCTCGCCTAACCTTCCTGGGTATTTCCCTAAGTGACGCTTGTAGGGATGAAAAGGGCTTGGCGTTTCTCTTGGAAGGCCCTTTTGGCTCGGCTCTGTCACCCGCTCTGAGGGGAGGCAAGCCACCAGGAGATTTGGACTTAGGAGTGGGAGAGGTTTGGGGTGAGGAAAGGCGAAAGGAAGACTATGCTAACCACACGGTGTTTGATTTCGTTATAGGAAGATTTGGAGAACGGAGAAGACGTAGCGACGTGTCCTAGCTGCTCTCTCATTATAAAAGTGATTTATGACAAAGTAAGAGATGTAATTTAAAAAGAGGTAAAGGGGGTTGTGAGGCAATAGCAAGGACCTAGAGCAGCCTGTCAGTGATAAGTGCAGGAAAATGTTTCATAACAGTGTGCTAGGTAATGTGCTATATTTTTATAAAAATATATTTATATAAAAATACATTTTGAAAACTATTGAACAGCTGAATAGTAAGTCGAAATTTTAAAAGCTTAAATTACATAACTTAATTTAGCTTTGGAGAAGGTAATAAAACTACTCTTTAATGAAAAGTATTGATTACTTATTAAATAGAGGTAAAGTAATTATAAATGTTATTTTAATTGACAGTCTTTATTCTTCCACTGTTTAATGTGTAACTAAAATTGTTCAGAGCTCCAAGATTTATTTTGAAGGGAATAATTGTATAGTACTTCTTGCCTGACTTAATACATAGAATTCTGCATTATCCTGTTTGAAATACCTACTTGCAATTTTACAGTTTCATTTTAGTCTTTAGTTGTCTATTTATTGTCTTTCACACAAGAATATCAATAATAGAAAAACAATAAATGTTGTTACTGCCTACCCCTGCCCAAAGTTTTGTTAAATACCTTGAATGGAGTCTTAATTAAGGAGCTTAACACCCTTAAACATGAACTTTAAAATGAGAATGGGGAAAGCAGGGATGAGGCACAGGGCCTCATGAGAGAAGCAGGCTAAAATTTAGACTGTAATTTAGAAATGTAATGATTCATTCTTTTATTAAAATGTGCTCTGGAGCAAAAAGCAAACAGGGTAAGGAGGATCAGGAGGGCTGGTTTGGGAGGAAGTTGAGATTTTAAATAGGGTGATCATGGCAGGTCTTATTGAGAAAGGCCTTTACTAAGTAAAGATTTGAAGGAGGTGAGGGAGTCAGCCAGATACAAATGAGGGGTAAGAGAGTCCAGCAAAAGGAACATTTAGTGAAGGAGCCCTGAGGCAGGAACATGTCTGATTTTATTAAGGAAAAATGAAGGCCAGTGTGACTAGAGCAGAGTAAAGGAGGGTGAGAGTAATCCAAGATGAAATTAATGGAGTGGGGCAGATCACAAAGATGTTTGTGGGACACCTTAAGGACTTTGGCTTTTGTTGTGAATGGTATAGGGAACCGCTGGAGGATTTTTGAAGAGAGGAGTGCCATGATCCAACTTAAATTTTAAAAGCATGATTCTGCTTGCTGTGTTGAGAGTAAATAGTGAGAAAGCAAAGATACAAACAGGAAAACCAGTTAGGAGGCTGTTACACTAATCAAAGCAGGAGATGGGTGGCTTGGACCGAGCTACAGCAATGGAGGTGGTGAGAAGTGATTGGATTCTGGATACACTGAATAATAAGGATTTTCTTAGGGTTTGGATATAGAGGCTGAGACGAATCAAGGATGATTTCAACATGTGTGAGCTTAATAACTGGAAGGATGGAATTACCATCAACTGCGGGGGAGATAACTGTAGGTATAGGGGTAGGAATTGGACATAATACCTTTGAGAGGTCTCTTTGTCATCCAGGTGGAGCTGTTGAGACGGCAATTGGTTATGCATGTCTGGAGTTCAGGAGAGAGATTGGCTGGCAATGTAAATTTGGGAGTTATCAGGAATAGATAGCATATAGAGCCATGAGATTGGATGAGGTCACCAGGACTGTGAATGTAGATAGAGATGGACAAAAGGAAGGACGGAGCCTTGGGGCACTCCAACATTAAAAGGTCTTGGAGGGAAATAAAGAATCAACAAAGCCGGCCGGGCGCGGTGGCTCACGCCTGTAATCCTAGCTCTTGGGAGGCCGAGGCGGGCGGATTGCTCAAGGTCAGGAGTTCAAAACCAGCCTGAGCAAGAGCGAGACCCCATCTCTACTATAAATAGAAAGAAATTAATTGGCCAACTGATATATATATATATATAAAAAATTAGCCGGGCATGGTGGCGCATGCCTGTAGTCCCAGCTACTCGGGAGGCTGAGGCAGAAGGATCGCTCGAGCCCAGGAGTTTGAGGTTGCTGTGAGCTAGGCTGATGCCACGGCACTCACTCTAGCCTGGACAACAAAGCGAGACTCTGTCTCAAAAAAAAAAAAAAGAATCAACAAAGCTGACTGAAAAGGCACAACCCCTGAGGAAGGAGGAAAATCACAGTGTCATATCCTAGAAGCCAGATGAGAAAAAGTCAAGGAAGTGATGATCCTTTTCAGGTGACACTGATAGATAGAAATCAAGACTTCCACGGGTTTTGGCAACACAGAGTTCATTTGTGATGGTGATGAGAGCAGTTTCTATGGTGTAATAGGGACAAATCTTGATGGAAGAAACCGAATGGGTGGAAAACTGGTTGGAGAGAATGGGAGAAGAATAGGAGGCAGCAAGTGTAGGCATTTCTTTCAAAGAGTTAGCTGCAAAGGGAGCAGAAATACAGGGCAGTAACTGGTGGTGATAGAGGATTAAGAGAGTTTGAGGTGGTAGACATTCAGCTCCATGGGTGAATGTAGACACTGGAAGTTAGATTTAACCAGGGTTGTGGTTTTGCCAAGTGAATAGGAAGGAGTGAGAGAAGAGAAATTATGATAATTGACCACAGAATTTGAACTAGGTAAAGAGAACATCAAGGGAGCGAGGGGCAGTGAAAGGTGGTTTCAGAAATAGAGGGAAATTCCAGAGGGGTTGGAATATAGGATCTAGGTGGGTAGATGACAGAAACAGGAAGGAATAGTAATGCTATCATCTCGTGACATAACGTTCAAAGTTGGTGAGTTTTAAAGAGGGAAGAAGAAGAATGGCAAAAAGGAGCAACCAGCCCCACTTCTAAGGCCTGTGGTACTAGGGCTCTGGAAACACAGAGCCACCACTAGAGGGAGATGTAGGGAAAACAGTGTCCTTAGATGGCTTTGTGTCAACCTCAGCACTATTGACATTTTAGGCTTGATAATTCTTTGTTGTGTGGGGTTATCCTGTGTATTGTAGGGTGTTTAGCAGCATCCCTGACCTTTAGATGTCAGTAGCACCCCCTAGTCGTGTCAACCCAAAATATTTCCAGACATTGCCAAATGTTCCTAGGGGGCAAAGAAACATTTTAAAGAAGAAGTTAAGAATATGGAGCATTGTTCTGACAATGGGCCATGGATTCCAAAGAGCACAGTGGAAAGGTTCCAGATGTTGGGCAACAGTGAGTGATAGGGACAGAATAGGGCTTGTTCCTTCAGGGATCAGATTCAGGAGATGACAGGTAACTTGAGAGGCAGAGGTTTCTTGTGGTAGCTGACATAAACCAGGATAAATGATCAGAGATTGAACTTCATTTACAAAGGAGCTAACATTGCAGATTATCTGTATTGGGAAACAAATAAAGAACTATCCCTTTTAGTTGGAGGAAGTAATTATTTTGAAGAGGACAGGTATTTGAATGACCAAATATTGAAAGTGGAGAAGTTTTAATGTAAATGGTAATTAATACAGAAACTTAAAAGATGATTTCTGAGAAGTGGTTGCTCTATAGTAAAGATGGGCATATTTGTTGATAAGATTAGGTACTTTATATTAAGTAATGAATTCAGGACTAAAAACCAATATACTTTTAAGATTGTAATTCTGATGCTGACATTGGCTCTTTGAACAAGATGAAGTGATAATAGCAAGGGAAAAACTAAATTAACAGCTGGATTGAATCTGTAACAAAATGAAAGTTTAATATTGATGCATTTGTGACACAGAAACTCAGTGGTTAATGTCATTTCTCACTCTTAGGATCAGTTTATCTGTGGAGAAACGATCCCAGCCCCTTCAGCCAACAAAGAATTAGTTAAATGCTGAAGAAGGCTTCATAAGTCCAAATCATGAACAGTTGGGAATGAACCAAGATGGAAACATCAAATACAAAGTTTCTGGCTTCTTCACTAAGATAACCATTTTGTGGTTTGCTGTTCTGTTAAGAGCATGGATTCTTCCCATCAGCTGCTAAGTTCACCTTCAAGAAGTGTGTCCACAACATGACATACGTGGATTTCGTGCTTAGAACTTTGAATTGGAAGTGTTCTCAATTATCCCATCTGGATTTAAAGAAAGATAATTTCAGATCAGTGCTTTCTTTCCCTCAGTTTTATCATTTTTATATCTTGAACCTAATTAGTTTAACATCTGATAACAGCATCATCTACCTCAGTCATTAGGATTCCTTAATAAAAAAAAGATTGGTGGGTTTTTTTACTTATTTATTAAGATGATTAAAATTAGCCCTTCCTTTGAAATTTGACATCAGTTTTGCTGTTCTAGATTTAAAATTGTTTGTTTTTTCAGTACCACACTTCTAGCTTCTATACCAAGGAGATCTGCTCAATCATGCCATTATTAGAATGTTCATGTTCTGTTTAGTGTGCCATTTCTGTTACACTTAATGCACAGAGTTTGGTCATGATATTAAAGAGAAAACATAGTGAGGTCACAATTTCTTCAGAGCTAAAAGCTAGTGAATAAGAAAACTTCAAAGTGAAATGATCGAGGAATATAGAGTTTCCTTATATTCTGCAACTTACTTGAAAGTCAAGATAAGATAAAAAGTAAAACTGCCAAATGAAGTGAAATCGGTAACAGAATGAGAGAAGCAAAACATGCCAACTTAGTAAGTAAAATACTGATTTTGCCAGATCAGAGCAAATAATATTTCTGTGTCTGGGTTCTTGTTTGTTTAAGGCTAATGAAATTGCATTCCAAGTGTCAAGTCCTCATGGCTGGCTGGTACTAGTGCTTTCAGCATATCCTGTCACTACTCCTAAAAAGTAAAGCATCTCCAACAGAGAATGAGCTTGAAAATAGGAGATTTATTCTGAATTATTATGCCCATGAGGACACATGGGCATAACAAGTCTCTATAATGCACAGCCAAACCAGGCATGCATTCCTGCAGAGAAATGTTGCCTTGGAGAAAAAGAAACATAAACTGTCAGTCTTCCTTTGCTGCAATATTAAGAGTAGCAAGAAATTAGAATCATTTACATGGAAATTTGAAAATTCCATTTATACACAACTAGGCTGCATATGTATAAAATTTTTAAAATGTACTGATGTCTGGCAAGTTGTTTTGGGAATGGCTCCTGCAATTAGAGAAAAATAGCTTGCTAGAATGTGAATGTTATGTTACTGATTGATAAATGTGCTGCGCGCACTTATTGAATCTTTAAATTGAAACAAGTGGCCTTTTTTACCTGCCAGCAGCATGGCTATGTGCAGCCATGAGGCTGAGATATAATAAGTCACCAAAAATTGGATACTGAAAGTGCTTGGTACATTGTATGGCATATTGTTGATGCCATGAGAAATCTTACTGCTGTTTGAGACACTGATACCCCAGAAGTCATCCACAGCTGCTTTGCAAAAACAAAGTGACTGCTGGGAAGAACAGAGCAGGATACTTGCTGACTATGGTGGGAATGAGCTACAAAGAGAAATGAACTCTCCCATGCTCATGTTGATAGTTTTCTAAATATTGTGTTAGCTCTCTCTACTGCTGATGAATTTCATATAAACAGAATCCCTGATGTAGGTCTGCTATGAGCATAGAAAAACAGGAACAAAAGTTTCCAAGTTCAAACATCCTAGGAAAAAAGAAGCATAAACAGTATTGGCAATAAGAGATTGGTCATAATGCTGCAATAATGGCAATGATTTTGTTTCTAAAGCAATTGAGTCACTAAGTTTGTGAACTATAAAAGAACACATCAGGATTTAATCCTGTGTTACGCAGAAAGTAAAACAGTCTTTCAGATATGACTAAAGCTCTGTGTGGCATGTATGCTTTATTTATCCCAGGATATTTCTGGAGCACCTCTAAGAACTGATTTGTAATCTAAATGGCCTCTTACTAGCTTTGTAATCTTTGGCAAAGCCAGTAGATTCCTCACTTCTACAATTAGGAGATTGGACCAGGTGATTTCTCAGCTGTCAGTTCTCTAATTTCAGGCTTGGTAACTTAGAGGAACAGAAATGGCAATTGAAACCTTTATAAACTCAAAACTATCTAAATCATGAATTACAGAGAAAGAAACTTCATTCTTCAATAACTTGATGTTGTCACACTTCTGAGTTTGAAAATTATGAAGTCAGCTATTTAAAGGATTTTACATACACTTTAATGTACACATTCAGAAACATTTTTTTTAGAAAAAGCACCCAACATGTTTGATAACTATATTTATTTATTACCAGAATAAATTGTATTGGCATGCTAAATAAAGTACGATAATTAAAATCTATTTGTTTTCATGTAGTTTTTTCCTAAATATCAACATTTTGAATTACAGGGTTTTGTTGTAAGGATTTTATATGAGGTAGAAATATTTTTTAACCTGTTTTGGGGCATTGTAAGTGGGTTTCTTGTGTGGGCAGTAGAATTTTTAAATAAGAAGGAAATTTCCAGTGTTTCTATCATTTGGGCTCTGGGTTTTTATTGTTTGGGGGGAAAAAAAGCTGAATCAGTCTATAGTATGGCAAAGAAAGTTGACAGATGAATAATTCAGTTTATTGCTAGGAAGGAAGGCTAATATTTAAGGCTAATAATCAATTCTTGGGTTGGTTTGAGAGCCCAGCTCTGGTCAGGACACAATTTTAATCTTAGTGTCTCCACTATGATCTTAAGTTAGTTTTTATGTCCTGGTATGTGAATGTAGACCATAATAGTACCTCTTTCATAGAGTTGCTGGATGAGTGCCTGTGTTAGACACTAGGTGAAGAAGACTGGGTTTCTGCCATCTTGGAGCTTACATGCAACTGGAAGAAACAGGAAATACGATTAGACTGTGGTTAGAGCCCTCAAGGAAACACACCAGGAAATGTAAGAGAGTAACTTAGGTGACTTTTCTAAAGAGGAAATAGGAATCTGAGGTCTGGCACTTTTCCTGAGACCTGAAGGATAAAAATGAAATGACCTTGTGAAAATGATTAAATGAGCTAATGCCTAGAAAACATTTAGCACAATGTCTGTCATATGTGCAAAAAACGAATGTGTTGTTAAGTCTTAATCCATGTTCTGTTGCTATAATAATACTTGAGACTGGATAATTTGTAAAAACTAAAGGTTTATTTTGCTCATGATTCTGCAGCCCAGGAAGTTCAAGATTAGGCAGCAGCATCTAGTGGGCTTCTGGTGATGGCCTTGTGCTGTGTCAGCATTGGTGGATAAGTGGAAGGGGATGCAGATATGTGCAAAGATACTAAACAAGAGAGGCTGTCTCATTTTATAACAGTCCACTCTCGAGGTGACTAATCCAGTCTGGGGAGTGGGAGAACTCCCTGGCATTAATCCCTTCATGAAGGCAGATCCCTCATGACTCAAATGCCTCTCAAAGGTTTCACCACCTCTCAACACCATCACATTGGGGAACAAGCCATATTCAAACCATAGCAAGCATTTATAGTATTCTTAGAATAAATGTGAGAAGTGCAAAGTTTTAGACATCCCCAACTGCCACCTCACTGAAGCTAGGGGTGTTTTAACAAGTCCTCTAGCTCATTCTGATGAAGCTAAAGTTTGAGAACCACTGATTTTCAAATTTGGCCCCAGAGTCTGATTTAATTGGGTGCAGCTTGTGCATCACCCTTTAAAAAGGGCCCCTAGTGATTCTAAAGTGCATCCAAGGCTGAGAACCACTGGGCTAGAAAAGCAGAAAGTTCATAGTCAACAAAGTGAAAAGCCAGTTGTAAGAAATGGTCACACACACACCTGCTTTGTACATGGAACAATGAGCTTGGGCTCAATTGGACACACACTGCATTCAGGCACGCAGTCAGCCTTAACAAATGACCTGGAGAGCCCAGGCTGGGCTAATGGACACAGTGGGAGAGCTCTAATCTGGGTAGCATTTGGGCTGTTTCCCCTATTTAAACAGACAATCAAATTTTCCAGCACACACTCTGGCTGCTAATTACATACCTTACAAAAGCAATGGCTTCTGCAGGTGTAAGTAATTAGTATTTCTTTAACTTCATTTGAGGATGCCTGCCATTCCCTGCTTCCTACCAAGCAAATTGCTTGTGATTACATATTTGACTGGGAAACCATTTTACAAATTGTTCCTCGTTCAGTGTTTAAAACAAAAGACATATATAAAAAAGAAACCACAGTTAAAAATGCTATCCCCTAGCTCTACAAAATGCTTAAAATGGGGGTGAGCAGTGGGGCAGGAGGATCTTCACCTTTCTCTACAAACTTGCAGAGATGCACTTGCAGAAGATCCCTAGAACTCAGAAGAAAACAATTCTTAAATCTCTGAATGAATATTGGTTAAATTCTAGGAAAGTATCTTTACAAAGAAAATTGATTTTTTGGTATTCAGACTTCATCACTAAAAGAAAAGTCATTAGGCAGTCTTCCTCAAGCCCTGGTGCAGGTGAACAAATTTGAAACTTACAGGGAAACCCAAAGTTAAGCACAACCAGCTACTGGAGCGGGAACCATGGAGGGGGCGGGTCTAGAAGTCTAGAAAGGTCATCGCTTCAGTGTTGCTATAACCTCTGTAGGTTTGCAGCCAAGCATTGATAGTGAGCTTGAGGTTGCCATTACTCAGTAGGGCAGTCAGGAAAAAGCTGGATCTGCTGCAGGAAAGAGGGAGGACAAACTAACCCAGTGTCTCTGCATCTGTCTCTCACTTCCTTGAGCCGCAGCACTCTTCAGAGTCATGGGTGCTGCCTCCTTTCCGCCTTCCAAACCTTGCACAAATTTCTCTTTTTTAGTCAACTGTAACTGAGAACCATATAGGGAAGAGAAGTCTAGGGAAAAAGTTCCAGCTTGGCCAAGTTAATAGAGTATAGAATTACCATACTTATTGAATCTGAAAAACCCCTCAAATCTACTTGAATATTTTAATTAGAAGTCCCAATAACTAATCTTTATACAATCCAGAAGACCTTGTCACAATCCCTGCTTCCTGAGATAGGACAAATACTGGGAAACTAACCTAGCTACCAACGTATATTGCAGAGGCACAGA
This sequence comes from Microcebus murinus, assembly GCF_040939455.1. NCBI lineage: Eukaryota > Metazoa > Chordata > Mammalia > Primates > Cheirogaleidae > Microcebus > Microcebus murinus. The sequence goes on along the minus strand of NC_134104.1, from coordinate 126,006,330 downwards.
TGGGCCGAGCACACTGTTTCCAAGGAAGGCAGCCACCTCAGTCCTGGACTGGCAAGTGAGGGGTATTTGATCTGGTATAAGAAGTGGCTCCCAAATAGGGTCAAAGGCCAAGTAACCAGTGGGAGGTACCAATAAATGCATAGAGCTACCAGCAATGCTTCAGTGTAGGAGGGCCAGCACTTGGGATTGAGGCAGTTTCCATCTGAGACCTGGTCACAGTTACAGCACCCGGTCACTAGGCAAAGATTTGGGGCCAAACTTCACACTTAGTTGGGAACTAAGTGCTTAGATAGAGTCAAAGCTTATACCTTTGGACAAAAGTTAATGCCAAAGTTGAGGATAAAGAAGAGGGGGAAACAAGCCCTTAATGGGCATCACCTGTGTGCTAGGCTTTTTGCATGAGGACAGTACAGACCACCTGGGTCACTCCGGAGGCATTGGGCCCCAGTGTACAATCCCAAATGGCAGTGAGGACTTGGAGCATTACTATAGCTAGCAAGTATCTCTGGAATAATGTATGTAAAGCACAGTTTCTCACACAGTAAGGGCTCCGTAAATGATAGTTTAATCTTACACATTTCTTGCTCTGTAAGAAATGACTCAAGATGATGTTCTGGGGAACTTGCCTGAATTTACAGGTTAAGACAATAGTGGACTCAGTCATAATGTGTCAGGGTTTGATCCAAAGAAGCCGAAGACGCATAAGCAATAAAGAATGAAAGATTTGTTATGAGGATTAGACTTTATATGCTGTGGGAGCTAGTGGAGGCATCAAGGGGAGGCAGTTATCTCTGCATCTGATGTTGGACTTAAAGTAGCTATCAGTCAGCCAAACTGGTAGTTGGGAAAGAACACTTGGGGTAAACAATAGAAAATACAAACCAGAACCTATATCTGTCTCACCACCTCTGACCTTGATGCTGGGGGTGACTTCCAGGGGAAGCTGGCATCCCTCCCCAGGGAGTTGTCATAAGTTTTGGCCCAGAACAAGGCAAGCCAGCATATTACAACAACATGCATGAGCACCCACTGTTTCTGGTGTCCTGCTCCAACCTTCAGAGCATTAAAAATACATGTCTGCTGCTTTACTTCTGGCTTCCAGAGCTTGCACAAAATTTCTCTTGTGATCAATGCTAACCCAGGGCCACCAGGGAGGGGAATTCTGGGAAATGTAGTCCCAGTTTAGCTAAATTGTCACCAGATACAATGTTGAGGAAGCCAAGGCAGGGATGGGGCACTCTTGGTCTTAAATAGGTAAAGTGATAATAGCATCACATCATTTAAATCACACTATGAAGTTGATATCATAATCCCCATGTTAACTAAAACTAAGTATCAGCCAATGTATCAATCAGGAATTGTTGCGTTGTGCACCACCCCAGAAGATAAAGCAAAAGTCATTTATTCTCCCTTAAATGTCTATTGGTCAGCTGGTCCTGGTTGGGTTTGGCTGGGTGGCTCTAACCTGCAGGTTAGGTCTTAGTCTGGTCCCATGTTTCTCTTCCTCCTCGGACAAGTGGACCAGCTGGGACACAGGTTTGAGAGCTAAGTCCCACTGCACATGCACATTTCAGGTCTTGGCTGGCATCACATCTGCCAAGATTCCATTGGCGAAAACAAGTCACACAGCCAAGCCAAAGTCAAGGGCAGGGAAATACAGTTTTCCCTTTGAGGTGGTGGAGGGAAGGAGTGAATATTTTTGAAAAGTAACTTTACCCCAGTCATTAAGTGGCAAGTTTGGTATTTCAATATAATACTTTTGACTCCAACTGCCATTTTCTTTCTTTTTGGGTAGTAATTTAATAATTGAAAACCTTTCCAAGGGATAAAATGGAAGCCATTGAAACATTAAAACAAGTTAGTCACTCTCGTCATGCTGGCCAGATAGCAGACAACAGTCCCACTGGGATTAATTTCTGCTACATTTGCATTTTGAAATGAGTGAGGCTTTGGCTGTGTTTTCCATATTGAAATTCAGGCTTTACCTCCAGCAATATAACTCTGATAATAGCAGGTTAGTATTCCAAACTCTACCATAAATACTCACTTGAAGATATTTATTAGCTCTACTTATAGAGAGAAATTGGGTCATATACTCACGAGGTATCATTAAAAGTGAGGTAGAATACCCATGGGAACCTAGACTACTCACCTTACTATGTCTGTTTCCTGCTTGCTGGAACTTTGCGATGATTCATTTTGAGTGCTTTTATTGCAACTAGTTCCCTGATACATTTCAGTGGTACCCAACACTTTGTTGTGCAGACTGTTTCAAAGCAGGAGAGCAGCCCTCACGTCAAGTCTGATATGATCCACATGGTCATAGCTGAAACCTTGACTGTGGACCTTGAACAAAGTCTACCGGATATAGCTTGCATATTCCTAGCAGAATGTGGCCTACTAATGACTTGTCCATCTGGCTTGGCTAAGCTCTCTCCATTCCATGCTGAGTCAAAGGGGAAAAAAGTCAGTGAAGTTCGACATGAAGGAAAACTTTTTGCTTGGAAAACTGTTAAGATTGTTTGTACTACTTACAGTAGTACTAACTTACAGTGTCATGCAGTCAATAAATATGCTTTAAGCATTTTTTCATTTATGACAGCCTCATCTCTGTGCAAAGGAGGGTTTAAAAAATAGACTTATATTACAGAGAATCTGTATGAAGAGGCACAGAAATGTTTTTCAGCAATAAATAACCCTACTGTATGTGTTGGCAGTTAAATGGTTGGAAGCTTTGTCCTCTTTACCAAACACAAACCTTACTCATCATCAATTTTAAAAAATTACCATGTGGACATAAGGAGGCAGAAGGAATGCCTGACCTCGACCAGATGGTTCCTGTTTTTCTTGCCTGCACACGTGTTCCTGCCCCATCTGTGGACTCAGTGGGTCAGTGCCCTGGGCAAAGAGGCCAAAGACAATACCAGTCACCTCTCTAGGTTTTGGTTTTTCAACTATAAAATGGGGTGGGGACAGGTGTCCAAGAAATGACCTCTAAGGTCCCTCACAGCTCTGTTCTGAGGTGACTTTGAGCAGGCAAATGACTATTTCTACTCCTGGATGAAGTTATCCTGGCTTGTCCTGAAGGGGCAACCTTGAGAGGACTGCTGTGCTTTGGGGCTGGGGGAGGGAGGGAAGAAGAGAAGGAGTGGGGTGGACAGGAACACTCTCCAGAACGATTGTGAATGGGCAGCGCCAGGGCCTGTGAGGGAAGCCCAATCCCATGGAACCCCAGGCCCAGGCCAGCTTGCCGGGGGCACGTGCCGCCAAAATCTCTCTGGGCCTATGTGTCCTCCTTCCCAAGGGGCAGCCTATTAACCACTTCGGTACGGCGCTCACCGGCCGCGAAACCTCGCCCACAGCCGGCACTCATGGTCCGCAGGAGTTTGTGCTGTGCATTAACAACGAATCCGTTTTGCTCTTGTGTGATGAGGAAAGCTTTAAAGCACTGAAAGCTTGTTTTACTTTACAGGCAGCTTTACTTGCAATGTAAATCAGAATAGGTAACATATACATATATGTTTTCATTACGCTATTTTTAAATGTTCACAATTTTATTTTGATAAATGAAAAATTAGAAAAGTCATATCACGGCTGTCGGCTAAAGTTGACATGCACGTCATCTGTGGCTATCGACTATAGTCGACGCTTGTACCGAAGTGGTTAATGTGAATGTCTGGGGCAGCTGACAGTTGCAAGACCTTCGCCCCAAGGTGAAGGCAAACACAGCCTGCTGGTTACTGGCCTCAGTAACATCTCAAGATGTACCTGGCAGGGCTTTTGCATTCCTGAGCTGCACCGTCAAACATAGTAGCCACTAGCGACGTGTGACTTTCTAAATTTAAATTTTTAATTAACTAAAATTAAATAAAATTAAGAAGTCAGTTCTTCAGTAGTCACACCACATTTCAAGTACATATGTACACAGGTGGCCATAGCTTGTGGACAGCTCAAGTAGAGACCATTTCCATCATCACAGAAAGTTCTATTAGACAGCCCTTTTTTAGAATGTGGCATGATGCTCACATACTGAGCAATTATTAAATGACTGTCCTCATTTCCTCTTTTTCTTATATTACCTTTCTTTCTTTGATTCAAATGTCCATACACATTCTTAGAGGGTAGAAAGGATGAGACATCTGATGTCAAAGATCTGGATTCAAGCCTCAGCTCCCCCATATCAGGTTTGGGGTACTACTTAGCATCTGTTTCTGCATCAGTAAAAGGACGATAATAAGGTCAGCACCCAAGGTTGTGGAAATCAACATGAAGTTTTGGTAAGCCCTATTCACGGTACAGATTCCCACCAAATGACACACAGAGAGAAATGGGAGGGGAAATGCTATTAAATTTCTGTTAAAAAAAGAGGTGGTTTGGGGGGAATAACATTGGTGGTTTTCCAGACGGTAAGGATAAAATGAGGCTACTTCCTTTGAGGGGGAGGCACCCTTTAGGGAGTCTTCTTGACTTTTTGATTTTTATCATGCAAAGTCTAGGGCCTTCTGCCCCTTGGAACTATAAACACATACCTTGAAATTAACTCAGGAGTCTCTGGAGGTACACAGGAAACAATCAAAAGGTCCATCTATTTTCACTCGAGGAGATAAAAAGAGAAGTTTTCATTGTTCTTTCTTCTACTTTGCTGTATAAATTTGTATGAAATTCTGTCCAGACGCCACCATCACTTTTATGCTGTCCTACGTGCTAGTCTGTTAATGCTACACAATAACAAATTGTGCCCTCTTGCTTCTGTGTGGGACGAAGGGGTCTTTTTGTTGGCAAGACTGTTTATTTCCTCAACAGAACCAAAGAATACTTGAATTTCCCGTGTGGCATAGAAGTGCCAAGGGGAAAGCAGCCCTCGGGAGGAGTGACAAGGGCTGGATTTCCAACTGACTTTCACTCCCCAGAGGCCAGCATTTGACACACAGGCCAGAAAAGAGCAGCTGCTCTAGTTTCCAGGGGCCCATCAATGCCACCCCCTGACCCACTTGGAGGAAGTGAGCACCCTGCCCTTGCCCATGCAAGGATGCCCCAGGTGACTTGGAGAGGGGTGGGGCCTTTGCACCCTCCCCATCCTACCCCTGAACTTCCAAACGATCCCAGGATGCTGGTTGTCAGGGCCCAGCTGGCATATAGGACAATGCTGGACACTGCCAGGCTGCTTCCTGACAGCCTGACAACTCTCGTGAGTGGGCAGTTTTGCAGGGGACTAAGCCTCTATCCCTATATCTGGCAACACATTGTTCTTTATTTAAATCCTAGATGTGCCACTTATTAGCTGTGTGTCTGTAGGAAATGGTTTAACCTCTCTGAGCATCAGTTTCTCCTCCTGGAAAATGAGGACAATGATATTCATTCACAGGGTTGCTAGGAGGCTCAAATAAAATAACAAATGTAAACACTTAGCACAGCCCCTGTTTCATAGTCACACACATCTTTGCTGTGTCTTTCTAGCTTGCTTTTGAGCACTCTAGCCTCTCTCTGCCTAGTTTTCCCATCCATAAAATGGGAAGAATAACAGCACCTGCCTCATGAGATGTTAAAAGGATAAAATGAGTTAATATAAGCAAAGCCTTTAGAACAGTGCTTGGCATGTGGAAAATGCTAAATAAGTGTTTGCTACTATTCATTTAAATATTTGTTGAGCACCTACTATGTGCCAAGCACAATGATTGGAGCTGGGGAAATGGTGCCTGTTATCAACCAGTCTACCTTCCACGCACTCCCAGGTGGTGAGGAAGTTCTGCCGGGCCCAGCCACGGCCCCTCAACAACGCACTGAAGAGGAGCCATCCCCAGCCAAGTTTCTGTTTTGGGCCCATCTGGGGCCCCCTTGCCTCCATCACCTCATTCCCAAATGGAGGAAACTCATTCCAAGGATGGTACCCGTACACATTGGAGACATCTTGGAGGAGATAAATCCAGCTGTCAAAGAGCGGCAGGGATGCCTCCTACAGGTGTGCAGAGGTCACTGGCATTGAGGTGAATTAGAATTCATCACACTGGAGGTGAGCAAATGCACTTAAAAATGCAGCCCTATTTCAAGTGAAAACAGAATGAGGACTCATTTTCATTTCTGTTACTCTTGAAGTGATTTGGTGTTCCCTGTCTTGTTTTCTCTAAGGAGCTGAAGACCCCTTTTACCTGGGATTGTCAGTGTTCTGTGCTGTGCCCAAGCTGGATGCAGTTCAGGGAAGGGCTCATCACCTGGGCCCAGGAGGCCTCTCCCAGACAACTCAGGCTGTTCTGCACTGCCCATTCTCGGCACACTTTTCTTCTCACCTTGAGTTGTATTCCAGTATCCTTAGATGTGATTTTTATCCATGTTCTTATATCACAGTGTGTATGTGTTTTTCTGTGTATAAAAGAGAGGAATGCAGATACAGAGACTGAGGGAAGGAGGGGAGGGAGAGAGAATGAGAGAGAGACAGAAGAGAATGAGAGAACGAGACCCTAAATGCAGGAGATAGACTATGGGGATGTTTACCTGCCTGCTGGCTGAGGCACCTATGATATTTTCTAGGGCAGGATAAGTTTTCACAGGTTTTGAGGGGGAGAAGGAGACAGTGAACAGTAACTTGAACAATAACTTTTCAGTAAATATTGTCAGTAGACTTCATGAAACAGAACACTGCCCCTCCTCAAAACTATTATAGTGAAAACAGAGCAGGTGGGACTGCAGCCAGGAGGGATTGGTGGGCAGGTAGATTGTTAATGACAGCGCTAGAGAGTTATTTATTTGTTTGTTTGTTTTATTTTTTGAGACAGGATCTCGCTCCATTGCCTGGGCTGGAGTGCAGTGGCATCATCACAGCTCACTGCAACCTCCAACTCCTGGGCTCAAGTGATCCTCCTGCTTCAGCCTCCTGAATAGCTGGGGCTACAGGCATGCGCCACCACTCCTGGTTAAATTTTTCTATTTTTAGTAGAGATGGGGTCTCACTCTTGTTCGGGCTAGGGCTGGAGAGTTATAATCACCAAGGTAACCCAGCTGGTCACAGGTGAGCTGGAGGCCTCGAGCGCTGCCTGTGCACACCTCTTCATTCTTGGGAAAGCCCTGTGCGCGCTGCGTGAAGTGTCACCAAGCCAGGCCTCGTGAGCACAAGGTTAGTTCCTCAGTGTTAAAATAGCGCTGGATCAGGGTGGGGAACAGCAGACTGAGGTCCAGGGAAGCCCTGAAATATTTGAGGGGACAGGAGGATGGTGAAGGGCTTCTATGTTCCTCATGTAAGGGAAAAATATATATTTCAATAGGAAACCATGCATCATCTAGGGTACACCCTTTCAGGTTATCTGATTCTAGCCACGTGTTGCCTCTTGTCGGTCGTGGGCTGGGGTGAGGGTGGGCCGCAGACATGCCGGTTTGTCTCTCCAGGTTTCACAAACCCCTCTGGGGCGGCTGCTTGCTGCTTTAGAATTTGTTGTACGCCGACCTGGTGCCTGCCTGAGTTCGGCCACTAGATGGCGCAGGTGGATTTTCAAGGCTGCAGCAGCCCAACGTAGAAGGCAAGGGCGTTAAGATCGCATGTTCCTGGATTGGGATCCTTTGTTAGTTTTGTGACCTTGAGCAAGCCACAGTTTCTCCTCCTGTAAATTAGGAACGATGAAAATCACCTTGCAGGGTGCTTGTGAGGATGAAGTGAGATGACATGTGCTAAGCACCTTGCTTAATAATTGATGCTCAATAAGTGCTGCCCTTCTCTTTCCTCATCTGTTCGTTCAGTACATATTTATTGATCCATATGTCTGGGCCGTGGCTAATAAGAACTTTGTCCTCAAGCATCCTACAATATAATATAGCAAAGTGTCTTACACACACACACACACACACACACTACTCTATTTGCTGGAATATAAGACATATCTTCCATCCTCCATTTCAAACCATCCAAAATTTACTCTTGTTCAATTGCATTTGCATATGAAAAGCCACATTCTGAAGAGGCAAATAATGGTAGAGTATGTGGCAACAACAAAACACTGTGAAGGTACTCATTTCACACTTCTCTAGATTTTTTAGAGAAATTATTTTACAAACCGTGGGCCACACAACTTATCATCTACAATTCCAATTTTCTCTCCCAATTTTTATTTAAAATATTTTACTCCTATAGCCTTTCATTTCTATTATTCACTGACATTTTTAGCTGTATAATATGCTTTTGCCTCCAGAGTTAGAAGAGCATCACTGCATACTGCAGCCTCTATTACTCCCTGCTAGTTCTGCTATAGAGTGTTGCATGGACAAGATAATACGTTTCCATAAATCCAATGGAAAATCTCTTCCAAAACACATGATGTTTGTCCCAGAGGAGGGCATAGCAATACCATCTCAGGACGGCCCAGGGCTTGTGGGTCAGTGTGCCCCAAGTGGAGGGTGTGTGAAGGAGTGGTGATGAGAGCTGGCTTGTGGAGGGATTGCATGTAACACTAAGGAGGTCAGTTTTTGTCCACAGGAAATGGGCAGCCACAGCAACCTTCTTAGCTGAGAAATGATGGGACAATATCACCAGCCATGATCCCTGGAAAGAGCAGGAGCCATCCAAAGCTAGAGGCTACATAACTTCGTCCTCAATGCCACCCCAAACCTTCTTCCCCATCCCATTTCCTTTCTTTCCCTTCTTCTCCCTCCACTACTAATTCATTTGTTCAACAAATATCTATTAGCCTTATATCATAATGCAGATAATACTTTAGGCACTGGGGTTAATCCCTGAAGAAATAGTGGCAAAGCTTCTTCCTTCCTGGAGCTTACAGAGACTCTTTCTCATTATAATGTTTGCATATGTATTTGTCTTCTTTCATGGGAGAGGGGGCTCCTGAGCTGTTTGGGGGCCAGATTTCTTTCCATGTGGAAGAAGACAGTGGCATGGCTTGTCTCCTGGGGCCCACCTGCTTCTCTGCCCTTCCCATGGTTTGGTTGTCCAGCCCTTGCATCAATTCCATGAGATGCTTCAGTGATCTGCAAATCTCCCCTGCCTCTGCAGGGCCAGACTTGTGCCAGAACTGCTCTACAGGCTCTGAGTCCCATTTAAAGCTCTGTGTGGCTACAGCCAGCGGCACAGTCTACAACACATGGAATACCTGTCACTCTCCTCCCTGGCAGCCAGGCTCCATTTAGTTTAACGATTTTGTGGCCAGGAATGTTATCTGAGCTGTCACCATTATGCTTTGTCACCCTCAAATGAATGACAGGAAATGGATCAGTGAGCCCTGTCAGTTTCCTTGTTGCTGGCACCACTCCCAGTTTCAACCATGGGCATGTTGCTGTGAGTCACTGAAGAGGGAGAGAGAAGCCACTCAGACGTCTCAGCCAGGCTTCGAAAGAGCTCCTTGGGAGACAGAAGAGCCCTGCAGTCTGTGCCTCCTCTTCTCCCCATGTACTCCTCGAGTTGATTGTTGCTTAGAGCCGTGCAGCTGGGCTAACATGGGTGCCTGCCACTCACATGAGGGCACAGAGCCTGTGCTGTATGAGAAAGCAAAAGGCACCTCGCACTACGCCTGGCACTTATACTGAGGCTCTGGAGTCCTCTCCCTACTTAACACTCGCAATTCCACAGAACGCCAACATCAGACAAGGTGGCTCTGTGGCTGCGATGGAGAGGGACAAGGCCACACTGTCATCGTGTCTGAGTAGAGACGAAAACAAGGACACTGGGCAAACTACAAAATGACCAAATGGCCCCCTCTCCTGGCAAACAGGAGTGGTGTTTATCACAGCTCCAGCCCCACTCTGTTCTTCCCACAAGCTCCCAGATAAAAATTATTAAGACGTCCAATCACAAAACTGTTCCACTTTCTGACAGCATTCAATTCAGAGCTAGACTATGCTTCCTGACCCTTCCCTAAATCACATAACCTGAGCACTGAGCTCCTGAGAAGCCCCTCTTGGCACCATTCTACTGAGACATTGATGGTTCCCCATGGTGGGTGGTCTCCCATGTTGCAACAAGTATCAAGAAACCCAACTTTGATCACCCACAGGTGTTTTCTCGGTGGTATTGGCTCTGACCCTGAGGGCTGTCTCCCATTGCAGATGTTTTTGGTGCCCAATGTTGCATCCTTGGGCTTCCGTGGATTTCAGCCTCAACTCTGGCAGACACTTCCATGGAGGCTCAGGTTCATCTTGCCCAATGTCCAGATGAAGCCCCAGCTCTCCACACTTCTGCTGCGGGGCTTTCTCTAAAGCCCTGGAGCCTGCTCTGCTCTTGTAAGTATAGCCTGCGAAGTGTATTGTGGGGAGTTCATGGCCCCGGGCATAACTTTTAACCAATATGGGATGCGAGCTGGTGGAAAAATGTCCCAGCATGCTGTCTTTTGGGTGGGGAGTTCTGGAACATATTCTGTGAGCATCTCTGAGTAGAAAGAATCAAACCCCATTGCTCACAACACCCTTACCTTAGCTTTCCTTCCTTCCCTATCTCTCTCCCCTCCCCTCACTCCTGCTGCCTGGGATCACGTCCCAAATAAATCACCTGTATCCAGGGCCTTATTCAGGCTCTGCACTTAGATTTCCCTAAACAAGGCACCTCCCAGCAATCCCCATCACCATCTCCTTCCTACAGAACTTCTTAACCATACTGTTAGCTGGGATTGTTTCCACTCTGGCTCCAATCAGTATTTCCCAAGCTGCTAGTCACAGATTGGCTCAGAGGCAGGCATATTTCCAAGTCAGTCCAGTGAGAGTGAACCTCAGAGCCTTTGCTGGGGATTCTGGAACACAGACTCAGCTCAGCCACAGTGGCATAGAGATGGCTACACATTTTTGCTGCTCCTCCCTTTGAGAGTTGGGGTCTGTTTCCCCTCCCCCTTGAATCTGGGCTGGCCTGTGATTACTTTGAGCAATGGAATATGGTGGAAAAGACACTGTATTGGTTCCACGTCTGGCCTTTAAGAGGACTGGAGGCTTCCGCACTAGTTTCTGGGGACACCGAGCCTGCCACCATATAAGAAAGCTGGCTACCCTGCTACGAGACCGCAGAGAGGAAGTCCTGAGATTATGCGGAGAAGGGGAGCCCAGCTGAGCCCAGCCTGCCAGGCACCCCTTCCGTGTGAGAAGCTCTTTTGGAACCTCTTGACTAGCCCAGCCATGGGCTGACACCACCAAGTGACACCAGTTGAAGCCTCGTGAAGCAAAGGAATTGTGTAGTTGAGCCATGCCCAAACTCCTGACCTGCGAAATTGTGAGCTATAATAAAATAGTTGCTATTTTAAGCCACTAAGTTTAGGGGTAGTTTGCTATGCAGCAATTGATAACTGGAACGGTGCAGAGGGAGGGTGTGCGATATGGGACTGTTGCAGCCACACGGGTGGAGTCTAAAGCCATCTAGGAAGCGATCAGGGCAAAGTTATTTTCAATTTGACCTCAAATAAGAGCTCTTAGGTAAACATTTAGTTCTAAATTTAAGTTCTGTAATTTTTCTTTTCTACTTTCCTTCTACTTGACTGTAGGCACAAAAGAAAGATGTTGTTATCACTTCAGTTGAAGTTTAACAATCATGTTTCATGTGCCTATCAAGAGTCTGATATCTGATACTGTGCTAGGACTCAGGGCACAAAAAGATAAGCAAAATTTGTTTAGAGTCCGGTGGAGGAACCATCTGTGTGATAATTTTAACACACAGTGGCTCATATTAGCGCAGAGCTACATATACATACAGTGCTCCAGAAAGGGGGCAACTAACTCAGCCTGGAAGTTTGGGGAAGACCCTCTGGAGAGATGATGAGTAAACTGAGTCTTGCGTAATAGATAAGAATGAGCTGGTAGAAGGCTGGAAGGGCACTCTGGGCAGAGGGAACAGCATGGCAAAAGCAGAGACAAGAAAAAGAGTATTGTATTGGGAACTATTAAATGCAGATAGTTTGGTGTTCCGAGATGGTGAAACGAGTGGCAGGAGGTGAGTCCCAAGGGATGAGGTGATGTTAGGGAGGAACTTGTGGGCAGGCTGAGTTGGGGACCCAGGGTATCACTCTGAAGGTGATGGGGGCTGTGGAAGGCTGTCAGAAGGGGAGCGCTTTAGAGAGATCACTTGGACTGTACTGTACATTGAAGGTGCTCGAGTGGGTGAATCTGAGGTTCCAGGGAGGAATCAAGGCTGGAGAAACACCTGGGAATTATCAAAAGATAGGTGGATTATTACTGCACAGATAAGTATTTTAAGGGTCACTCTATGCTGGGCACGCCCCCATGGCAAAGTTGGAAAAAGATTGTTATTTACAAATCTAGGTCTATTTTGTGTCCCACTTGGCAAATGCATCAAAGGACTCATTCATTTGCTTTCCTAGAATTGTTTTTGAAATATCTCTGGCTTCCCAGAAACCAGAGAGTACATGTTCATCTCTGTCTGAGTCTGTGCCGACATAAAATGCAGTGAAGACGATATTTTGCAATTTTCTGATTCATGGGTGATTCATCACATTGTCCAAACCAATGGTTCAGAAAACATATGAGACAAGGACTTAAAATTGTCCTCGGGGCCGGGCGCTGTGGCTCACGCCTGTAATCCTAGCTCTTGGGAGGCCGAGGCGGGCGGATTGCTCAAGGTCAGGAGTTCAAAACCAGCCTGAGCAAGAGCGAGACCCCGTCTCTACTATAAATAGAAAGAAATTAATTGGCCAACTGATATATATATGTAAAAAATTAGCCGGGCATGGTGGCGCATGCCTGTAGTCCCAGCTGCTCGGGAGGCTGAGGCAGAAGGATCACTCAAGCCCAGGAGTTTGAGGTTGCTGTGAGCTAGGCTGACGCCACGGCACTCACTCTAGCCTGGACAACAAAGTGAGACTCTGTCTCAAAAAAAAAAAAAAAAAGAAAAAAGAAAAAAAAAATTGTCCTCGGTACATGATAGATATTCTATAAATGTTTATTGTTTTTAAATCTGGAAAGAGAGCCTAAGAGCTAGAATCCACTCTGGAGAGTATTACAATCTGAGTTGCTACTAGTAAACACATCATGCAGAAACTTGACTTTGTGCCTTGCAGGCCACCTAAAGCACGGCATCGAAACCTGTTGCAGCACAGAAAGGTTTTCACTTTCCCAAACTGGCCCTCATGGGTATTGGCCAGATGCACCTTTTGTGATTACTGAATGGACTAAGCGGGGAAGATTAGAACTAAAGGGTTGGAGGATTTTGTCTTAAGCACCTGCCTTGTGAAAGCCTCGAGAAAATCCAGAGGCCCATTTACACTATCCTGTAACAGCCTTCCCCACTAATGGGAAGCAGATGGGGTTGACAGGCTGTCACCGTTATTTTAAGCAAGATTCTCACACAACTTCTTGTATCATATGCTTCCATATGATATGCAGCAAACAAAGAAAATCACCATAAATCCCATGGAAAGTCTGCCCCTCCCCCACCTCACTTTTATACGTCATACTTACTTGCTTTTTATGTTTCTTTTGGAAAACAAGTAGAAACGTGACTCTCAGAGACAGGAATAAAGTAAGAGAGTTCTATTGGCTGTGATGCCTGGGCTACAATTTTTCCTGGAAGATATGTAATCAAAGAGATCCTTTGCTTCTCAGAATGTTCGACCAACTATGGTGGCAGAGGCTGAGATCCAGTTGACAGGCAACCTTCCGCCCTCCCCAGACCCCAAACTGAGTACACTGAGCTGGTTCTGAGGCATTGAAGATTCCTGCCTTGGGCAGAGGGCAGGAGCTGAGTGGATAATATCCAGGAATTGTGAGCACAGGATTTTATAGGTCTCTGTCTCAGTGTCCCGCAATTTTCATCTCATAATGATAAAAACAGAAGCAGAGCCCAATCTTGCCTGAGAGAGGAGGCATCCCCCAATGTCTACACTGTTACTGGCCATCCATCAGTCAACCTCCCAGCTTCTTGGCTTGCCAAACCCCTATGTTCCGGTGGCAATGTACCTGGCCCTTTCTTCCTCTTTTTTCTTAAGATAAAGTCTCACTGTATCACCCAGGCTAGAGTGCAGTGGCATCATCATAGCTCACTGCAACCTCAAACTCCTGCCAGGGCTCAAGTGATCTTCCTATCTCAGTCTCTCAAGTAACTGGGACTACAGGTAAGTACCATGACATCTGGCTAATTTTTCTATTTTTTGTAGAGATAGGGTCTCACTCTTGCTCAGGCTGGTCTTGAACTCCTGGCCTCAAGCAATCCTCCCACGTTGCCCTCCCAAAGTTCTAGGATTACAAACATGAGCCACCACACCTGGCTGTGCCCAGCCCTTTCTTCCTTTTCTGGGGTATTTTCCTAGTCACTTTCCCAGCCTCCCTTGCTGCTAGGGGTGACAATGTGACACACTTCTTACCAATAAGACAGAAGTCTTCTTGGGGGGCTTCTGGGAAAGATCTTGTTTTCTCAGGAGAGAGAAAGATGTTAGAGGAGAGCTTGCTTCTGCTGCCTATCTCCTTCCTATTTGGGATACTGGAGTCAGCACACAAAATGTTTGGCATTGTGGTGGCCATCTTGTGCCCATGAAGATGTAGATACCAAGGTCAAAAGCCAGCAGGGATGGTGAATGGAAGGTTAAAAAGAGCTGGATCACAGATGTCTGTGAGCTGTTGCACTATGGAATTACCTACCTTTGGACTGGGCATGTGAGATGACTAAAGATCTATATTTTTTAAGCCCCTGGGAGTTGGTTATTCTGTTCCTTGCACTGAACTCATCCAAACTGATGCACTTAATTTCGTCAGATCCTAAAACAACTTGTTTTTACCCATTCCTTTTTCAACAGTAACCGTTTTCCTTTACTTTCTTTACTCACAAATACTAGGAGACAATCAAATGTGGGCGTTAAAAGTGAAGCCCTTGGAACCAAAGCAGCCTGGGTTGGTTATCCAGCTCCATCACTTTCTGGTTGTATGGCCTTGGGAAGATCATCTATGGAAGCCTCACTCCTCACTATAGAATGAGATCACATAAAATGGCGATAATAGTAGTACCTACTTCATTGGCCTATTGTGATTATAAGAAGAAATAATGTGGGTAAAGGACTTATCACAGGCTTAGCCCTTATAGTTGTTGTTACTATTATTTCTGATGATGGGTATATATGTTTGGTCACAGAGATATTACTATCTATTGCCCAATTGGCATCCACATTTTTTTCTACTTGGTTTTCCCCCAACTGTTGAAATGTTATTGTTCTGTATCCTAAATCTCTGCTTTTTCTGCTCCATGGTGGAATCCATGAAGTCAAGCATCCATGATAAGTGCTAAGCATATCCATGATAAGCATATCCAAGCTAAGCTTATCCATGATAGCCCCATTATAAGTGCTAAGGGGGACATAAGGAAGTATTGACCATGGCTCTTTGCCAAATGAAGCCTATTTCTTGGTCTGGAATAAAACTCTACCATGAGCCATATTGAAAACCAGTGTAGGACAAGAGCCACCTTAAGGTAACATGCATTATGTTTCCATCTGGGTCCCATCTCAAGGCTAGAGCCATCCTGGTAGGCCATGGGAGGAGGTGGCAGATAGATTGGAGGAAGGTGCTGCAGACCAGCCTAGTTGGGAGGGCCTTTGCCTAAACTGGTCTGCGAGGGGATGTTATTTTCAGGGGCACAGAGCTGGAACCTCAACGAGACAGTGGTGGCTCCACCATCAGGAAAATCAACCTGCTACCTAGAGCTACATGCAAGGACCTCATTGAGAGTGGTCAGGGATATTCTCAAAGAGTTAGCTGGAGAAGGAAATCATCTTCCCAATGCATAGTAAGAATAGGGGTTTCTCATTCTTCCTTTACATTAAGCATCTGACCAACATGGGAGAAAAATATCTGAATAACTCTCTAAGATGAAACTTAATAGGCTCAACTATGGCTTCCCCTGAGAACTCAGATCTCTGAAGCTGCCGTCCATAGTGCATGGTGCAGGCTCACTGGACAGTAGCTACTGGGCTCAGCAGCGTGGAAAGTAGAGTAATAGAACACAGAGTAAAAATGGGGCCGGAGAGCGTGGGACTGTCCTTGAATGTGAGAAGAGCAGGTGCCTCGGGCCATTTGTTTTATCCAGAGACAGCCTTGGATATGCCGGCACTTGCACTTGATAGGGCATGGTGGGCTGGAGTGTAATAGGCAGGAGTTACCCTGGACGTAGGTGTGAAACATGTTTTGGGAGCCTGTGCTGGCTTTGGAACACAAGGAGTGAGGGTTTGGGGGCTAGGATAGCCCTGGCCTCAAGCCCTGCTGTTGGAAGTCCCTTTCCTTGGCTTGACTCCTACTGTTTGTGTTTCGAAGTCTGGCTAAATTGGATGCTAGGGATCAGAGTTTATATAAATACACAGAGGTTATTGCTCTTGCCTCACGCAAGAGCTGGTATCTGATTGTCCTTACATCCCAAATGAGAGAGATTTTGGTGGGCTGAGGAGTGTGTGCATTGCCCTTTGTGAGTGTCTTCACCACAATAAGATAAATAACTAGAGTGTCAAATTTTATCTGTTAGTGCAATGTAATCCCTTTGGCTTGGCTAAAGTGTTGAGAGTTATTCTTTGCTTCTGAGCAGCCCTCCCTCCCATGCTGATGTTCTCATTGCAGCTTGCAATTGCGTTAAGAAAGCTTGTTCTGCTCAACCTCTGTCAACAGTGAAGGCCTGGGGCATCTGTGCATCCCCCAAAGAAAGAAGGCCACGGGTTACAGTGTCAACATTTCATTATTTTGATTTTAAAAAATGATTTATTTCTGTGCTCATGCCTACTTCTTTCTAAAAAGGACTGCATTCTGCCTACAATGAGAACATATGCTACATGCTGTTTCCCTCTTTTTAATTTTTTTTGTTATTTATAACAGAGAAACACTTTATTTTTATAGTTTCCAAGCTCATTCATTACTTTTTGATAATATTTCTCTGTTTATTTTTAAAGAATCTGCAATTCATCTCCTTCTCCAGCTGAGTCAAATACTGTAATCCAGAAGGTGGCAAACTATGGCTGTCTGGCCAGCTACCGGTTTTTGTAAATAAAGTTTTATTGGAACACAGCCATGCTCATATGTTGAGTATCAGCCATGGTTCCTTTTATGCTATAATGTCAGCATTGAATAGTTGAGACTATAACATCCTCAAAGCCAAAAATATTTACTTTACAGAAAAAGTTTGTGGACCCCACTCTAATTCATATCTAACATAATTTTGAAATGTTACCTTACCCAAGTGAATTTATCCTGATTGGCACTATTTGGTGGTATGTGACAAGAATCTGTATTAATTCTTCTCCATTCCACTGTCACTGTGGCCTTTGAGCTCCTGCTTCCATTACATGCCCAGTCGTAGTGGTGTCTGTCCGGCTTGCAAAGGCTGTTCTTCTCCTCTCTGTCGCATGCAAGAAGCTCAGCCCTGCTCCTTGATTCCCATCTGACAACATACTACACAAGTCAGCATGGAAGTCTTAACTAAAAGTTTAGGGCAATGGAAATAAGGCCCCAAATACATTATACTGAGGACTAGACACCTAACTCTGAAAATTCCTCTGGCAACCCCCTCCTGCCCTCACTAGAGATACCTTCCTGATCATCTCGCTTTTTATATCTTTGCCATGTTGTTTAACCTGATCTTTTCCTCAATACCAACCTCATACCTGAATCTTCCTCACTCTATCATGGAAAGCAATCATGTACTTCACTGCTAACTTCCATGGTATGTCTGTACATCCTCTAACACTGGTGTATACCAGTTATTGGAACATAACAGATATATGAGAGGGAAATTTTTTTTGTGATGGAGGCTTCAGATTTCTTCAAGAAGGGACATCCATTAGTGGAACATTCATGGCCTCTCTCCACCCCTCATTCACTTTTCCCCGCTGAAGAAGGATGTTGAACAATGCATTGTCTTACAAAATATAGGATCAAATCATCCTACCAAGTGGATTCAAAAAGAGATTGGTGAATAGCAAAAGAGAAGAGTCCAAGAACTTGTCCAAGAGGACTCTCTGAGCTCCAAGAATCAATACAGAAACTACTGGAATAGGTTAAACATCTGCTGTTCAGACAGTGATGTGCAGACCAGCAGCATCAGCCTTACCTAGGAGCTTATAGAAATGTAGAATCTCGAGCACAACACAGACCTACCAAATCAGAATATGCATTTTAATACAGTCCCCAGGTGATCTGGGAGCACAGTAAAATTTGAGGAACACTGGGTTGAACAAAAACAGCATGGGGTATCTCATGGACTCTGAGGACAGGGATCTAGCAAGGCCTGGGGAACAAACTGGAACCAGCAGCTTGAATACTGTGAAGATGCTCTGCCTCTTACCTCTGCTATTGTTTGTATATTTGCTTCCCACCCCTCCCCTCCACTCGCAATTATCTCTCCAGACTGGATTTATCTGCCTCATAGAGCCACATACAGAAAACAAGGCTGTTGAGAGCTCATAAATTTTCACATTATCTAAGTTACTAGTAGAGAAACTAATTTCTTAGTTTCAGAAGCAAAATTACTCGGGAATGTGCTGATTGGCCCAACTTGGGTCAGGTGTTCTCCCTGAAACCAATCAGCTGGCAGAAGGGGGCAGAATCCTGCTGTGGGAACAAAGCAGCTCCCACTGTACCATGTGACTAGAGTTTGAGAATTGTGCTGGCTGAGACTACAATTAGCTGCCCACCTCCCACACCCTCTAAGCAGGGTCAGCATCAGAGCATCTGGGCAGATTATGACTTTAAAGGCGGTGGTTCTGGCTCTCCGGGATCTTATTTAAATAAGACATTAGGCAATGCCACCCTTAACTCATGCCTAAAAGAGAGTGGTCAGAAGTACCTTCCTGAGGTCCTCTGAATGAAGGAGAGGGTGTCCTACCCTCTGGCCACACTTTACAGAAAAATTAAAAGCCTTTTATAAGCTTCAGCTGCAGCAGCAGAGTTAGCCCTGTCCTCTGAGAGACGGAGAGACAGAGAGAAAGGGGCATTTGTCATAGGTTCTGGAATGTCAGTTGACTAAGAGTTGGCTGAACAGTTTGGGAATTGCTGGGGAACTTTAATTTTCAAACATGAATCCAGTCTGTTTAGGCTGTGGTTGCAAACTATCACCCTAGAGGTGAAGTGACCATGATGATTCTGTTTTTAAGCCAAATAGACAAAGTTTGTGATAACTTAGTGTATTGGTTCTATGGAGACCCTTCAGTGATGAGAAGATATAAACACCCACACCTGTGGAAAGGACTACCATTCTAGCAAAAAGCCTCATAATATTAGTATTAAAATATTGCTTAGGACACACCTCCAAATCCAAAGAGCACATTTCATGGAAGAAGGAGTTGAAACTGGAAAGAATATTGGAGATTGGAAGGACTATTATTAATACAGAAATAGAAGAAGGCTCTAGAATCCTGGATATATCACCTATTTGGTTGTTGTATTTGACATAGCATTTGAAATATTCCCAAATTGAGGTGTTTGAATAATCAGGGCAGGATTTGTAGGTGCTTTGGCCAAAAGTGGTCACAAACAAGTAGCACTTTTAAAGAACTTTTAAAGAACAAACATTAATAATGTACATAGTAAGCAGCATTGTGCTCAGCAAGGTAGCCCATATCAATGTTTTGCACAATGTTTGCACAACTCTACATACCATGTACATTATTTATCCTTGTTTTTTAAAAGCTTTTTTAAAAATGCAACTTGTTTGCATTTTGTTTGTCCAGATTTGGTGACTGCAGATCACTTGGTGTCCAACTGACTTTTTAATGGCCTTTTAGTAGAAAATAGAACTCTGTCAAGATAAGCACAATAATATGACCTCTAAAATGTCAAGTTCTGATGCAGTGACATCATCAACATCATGACCCGGAGGACCATTCAGTGCCTATAAGGGTTGGAATCCAAACTGGCCAGTGGGATCTATGGCATTGAGACCAGAGAGGAAACAGGTCAGGGCCCCTCCAGGGAGGACATCTGCATTTACTGTTGCGAAACAGCATAAAGAGTGTGGGGCTTTAGACCATTGGCTGGAGCTTCTCTCCATTCTCCCCAGTGGAATACTTAAAAATGATGGTGAACTTGGTGGGGGTGACGACAAAGTTCAACCTCAAAAAACAAACAATAATGTCCAATCATAAAATTCAGGTGGACAAGTGAAATTGAACTCTTGGGAATCAGATCTCTCAATTGCCAAGATTCTCCTCTTTTAAATTCATCCTTATGGGTAAAATAAATGCTGAATCCATAGAAAAGAAAAAAATTTGAACACTTGGTTACACTAAAAGGAAAAGGTTCTTTTAGAACTAAACAGAGGCATCTGTTTTGTTTAAATTAAGGGTCTGTAAGTACCAGCCAGGGACTGAGTTGACAGCCATTTCTGTAATAAAGTAATAAATCATGGGGATGGTTAAGGAAGCAAGAAATACCACATTCTTGCTTTGTTCAACCAATTAAGCAATAAGCCATCTGGGTCCTTTTGTTAATTACCACCAAATACAACTTACACAATTACAGCCTTTTATTTAATTATATTAATTTATCCCAGCAACTTCAAACACCCACAATGCCAATAATAAAGTTCATTAAAAAAATAGAGGTCTTGTTTAATTTTTTTCTTCAACCATTAATACCCTTCACAAGGTTGCCACCTGAGAAATTTTAGCTCCATCTCAACCTTGGGATGTTAGGAAATTTGTTTTAAATATAGATAGGTATGAAGCAAGAAGATGGTAGCTACAATCTCTTCTCTAGATGGGATGATGACTATCTAGATCAGTCCGATAGAACTGTTTGTGATGATGGAATGCTCTATATTTGTGCTCTCCAATGCAGTAGACCCCAGCCACATGTGGCCATTGAGTAAATGAAATGTGGCCAATACAATTGAGGAACTGAGTTTTAAATTTTCTTTACTTTTAACAAATTTACATTAAAATGGCCACATTCAGTTAGTGGCTACCGTATGAGCACACGTCAAGAGTGTATTCTGAGGAAGCAGAAATGCAGTGGGCCCTTGACTTAGCAGGTAGAGAATAAATGGATAGTTATGAGAGGTATTGTTTGGGAAAATCACATTCCCACCTAGTTTTTCTTATTTGAAACATGCTATATTCTGAGACAATCCAAAAGATATCAGTATCTTTTCTTTTTTTTTTTTGAGACAGAGTCTCACTTGGTCACCCAGGCTAGAGTGCCATGGCATCATCATAGCTCACTGCAACCTCAAACTCCTGGGCTCAAGGGATCCTCCTGCCTCAGCTTCCCAAGTACCTAGGATTACAGCTACACACCACCATACCCAGCTAATTTTTCTATTTTTTTTATAGAGATGGGATCTCTCCTCTTGCTCAAGCTGGTCTTGAACTCCTGGCCTCAAGCAATCCTCCGGCCTCAGCCTCCCAGAGTGCTAGGATTATAGGTGTGAGCCATCACTGCTGGCCAAGACCAGCATCTTTAAAGGGAAGTTTCTGACCATGTGAAAAACTAACTCCATCTGGGATAGAAATGGGCATAAGTGGTAGGTTTTTTTGTGGTTTTTTTTGTTTATTATTTTTGTTTTTTGAGACAGAGTGTCACTCTGTTGCCCGGGCTAGAGTGCTGTGGCATCAGCCTAGCTCACAGCAATCTCAAACTCCTGGGCTCAAGCCATCCTCCTGCTTCAGCCTCCCAAGTGGCTGGGACTATAGGCATGCACCACCATGCCTGGCTAATTTTTTCTATATATTTTTAGTTGGCCAATTAGCTTCTTTCCATTTTTCAGTAGAGATGGTGTCTCCCTCTTGCTCAGGCTGGTTTCAAACTCCTGACCTTGAGCGATCCTCCCACCTCGGCCTCCCAGAGTGCTAAGATTACAGGTGTGAGCCACCATGCCTGGCCAGTGGTGTTTTTTAATAGCAGAACCAACACCACTCAGCAACTGTATGACCAACCTAGATAGGTCAGGTCACAACAAGGAGAGCCACTGGGCTCTTGTTAGCCTTGGCTACACTCTATTTGAGGTGCGTTCTTCCCACACTTGTGAACATTCAACCCGTGGGAATATTTGGGGGTTCCAGACAATTTCTGTGTCCTCAGAGATGGCTCTGTCAGCCTTCATGGAAATTAACACCCAACTCTGTTACCTCTCATAAGAATTTTGGCTCATACTCTGGCATTCTCTTCTCAGGGAGATTTGCCCCTTTGAAGAGGTTGCTATTTCTGATCCAGCCAGTGCAAAGCCTGTAACAGGGCATAAGTAGAGTTTCTCAACTGTGAACACCTTTGTTAATGGGAATGCTCAGTATGTGCTGATCTTTCCAACACCAACAACTAAAGAGAAATCTATTCCAAGAGAATCTGGTTATGGTTAACCAAATTAGAGAAGGGCTAGGGCAGGGTGAATGGAGGTAGATTCTTATTATGGAAGAAATTCTCTACAATGGGGGAAATTCTCATTAACATGAAAACATCTTATCCCAGGTCTACTGAATCCTTTCAGCTGTTAGGTTGAGCTGGAGAATTGGGCCAAAGATCTCTTCCATCTTCTCTTCGACCCTTCCCTTCTCCTCTCTGTAGCTTCCTTTCCTTCTTCTGAGCTATGGCTCAATCAGTGAACATGAAATTTGTGCTAATAAACTTAATCCAAAGCTTTTGGAATGTCAGGCCATTATACACCCTCTTCGCTCTTTAATTGTCATGGTTGGCCACACAGACAATCCAAGTGAAGCTTGTTTGAAGACAAAGACATTGATCCATTGGATTATGTATCCAGCAAGTGATGCCAGTGAAGATCCAGGCCTCTTACCTTAGTCAGAGAGAAAAGCAATTGTTAAGTGCTCAGTGGAAAAAAATGAAGACTCTTCCGTATTATGTAATAGTCGTCTCCCAGTGATGAAGACAATGATACAATGAATCTTTTTTTTCTTTTTAAAACACAGCCAGCAGTCAACGAAATAAGGTGTGAGAAGGACAAACTTTCTATAGTCTCTTGTGGAGCTTTCCTGTCTCCTATCACCAGGAGCACAAACACAAAAGAGTCTGCTTCATTAAATATGCATGCTCTTTTAGTTCCCCTGGGGCTGAACTGTGATGGTCAAAATTCTCTTTTCCTTCTGACACTGGCATTCATCGTTCATCTACAGTGTTGACTTGGTCAAATCGCCACAGCTGGCTGGCTTTTCCATCACACTGACGCAAATACAAGTCTTTATTGTTTTCCTGCCCCACAGCTTCCATGCATTTCCCAGAAAGAACGTGGACAATCATTCCATTCTGAAAAGAGAAGTGAAAGAAGAAAATAAAGCCAGTTTCCCACAATCAGCCAGCAAAGAAGGATACTTTTAAGATTTGCGCTAATCATTAAGAGAATAATAGAGGTGGTGTGAACTGGCCTGGAAAGAAACTGTAGTATTTTGGTTAATATGAAATGTAATTTAAGTAGCCCTAAAATTTGGATGTTACTCAAAGCCTTGGGGGCTGTAAATCCAATTTTCTTTATTGTGTTTATGCGTGCCATTTCTTAGAAAGTTCTGGTTAGTACAATTCCAGGGAATAGAGCATATTCAGTCTTTTTGCTGTGATATTCATTGTTATCGCTGTACTTATAAATTTCTGCTTTCAAAAGGATTTCATCCCTTCTATCCTTTGTTAATCCTGCAATTTAGCACTGCTGCCAGCAGGTGACAAAAGAGAGCAAAACCTAGTCCTAAAAGATATACTGTAGGCATAAGCAAGCCATGTTCAGAATATTGGCTGCTCCCTGCTTAAAGTTGAATCTAACCATCCCCTTTTTAAGAAAATCTTGATTTATTTATGAAAAATTAAACAACCTTAACCACACTGATAAAAATGCCTACTTATTTATTTATAGATATACCATAATATCTTTTAAAGCACACAAATTGGTGATTTTTAGTATATTCACAAAGTTATGCAACCTTCACTACTATCTAATTTTAGAATATTTCATCACTGTAAAAAGAAACACACTACCCATTAGCAGTCACTCTCCATTCCTCCCTCTTCCAGCTGGAAATCATTAATCTACTTTTTGTGTTTATGGATTTGCCTATTCTGGAAATTTCATATAAATAGAATTATATAATATGTAGTCTTTTGTAACTGGCTTCTTTCACTTTGCATAATATTTTCAAGGTTTATCTATTTTATAACACAAATTAGTACCTCATTCCTTTCTTTTTCTTTCATGTTTCATTTTGCCAAAAACACGTAACAAAACTTACCATCTTAACCATTTTTAAGCGTAAAGTTTAGTAGTGTTAAATATATTCACATTGTTGTGAAACAGATCTCAGTAACTTTTACATTTTGTAAAACTGAAACTCTATATATGTTAAATAACAACTTCCCTTTTCCTCCTTCCCTCAGCCCTTGGTAATCACCATTCTACTTTCTGTTTCTTTTCATTTGACTATTTGAGACACTTCATATAAGTGGAACCACACAGTTTTCGTTTTTTTGTGACTGGCTTATTTCACCTCCCATAATGCCTTCAGGGTTTACCCATGTTGTAGCATGTGACAGGATTTCTTTCCCTTTTAAGACTGAATAATATTCCATTGCGTGTTTATACCACATTTTGTCATCTATTCCATCCTTGGATGGACATCTGGGATGTTTCCACCTCTTGGATATTGTACACTATGCAGCTGTGAGCATTCCCTTTTCTGACTGAATGATAAGACCTCTTATTTCTTAATGCCTGAGAGATAGGCTAGGTGTAATAATCTTTTACTTATTAGTTTTAAATGCTGTTTCTAAAATGCATCTTATTCACAGGATTTGCTTAGAATGATACTTTTTGATTATTCATAAAAGACCTTAACTTGGTTTCTAAGACTTCTTTGAGTATGTGTGGGCCCCTGCGTCCCGGGTTTGCTTGTCACCAAAGCCCCAAGAGCTTTGTTTTCAACTGCTTATTGTGAGTTCAGCTAGGTGTTCCAGTATGATTTTCTTCTTTCCAAGCCTTCTTTCTTTCTTTTCTTTTCTTTTTTTCTTTTTTCTTTCTTTTTTTTTTTTTTTTTTTACAGGGTCTTGCTCTTTTGCCCGGGCTAGAGTGCAGTGGAATCATCATAGCTGACTGCAATCTCCAACTCCTGGGCTCAAGAGATAATACTCTTGCCTCAGCCACTCAAGTAGTTGGGACTACAATAGGTGCATGCCTATTGCTATATTTCTATTTTTTGTAGAGATGGGTCTCACTATGTTGTTCAGGCTAGTCTCAAATTCCTGGCCTGAAGTGATCCTCCTGCCTCAGCCTCCCAAAGTGCTAGGATTACAAGTGTGACCCACTGCGTCTAACCTCAGAGCCTGCTTTAGGAGCACCAATACACAGGGTTCTGCTTAGTTATTTTACCCTCTCTATTTCCAAGCAGAAGTTGAAGAAAATAAATTTTTAAAAAGTGTGTATTTATTAGTTTAGAGTACGTGTTTATATATTTCTTATTTGTTTCTTCACCTTCCAATCCCAATCCTGTACCTGGGACCTGCTCTCTCCTCCTAAGTATTTACATTCCTCTTATTTCCTCTCTAACCTCTGGAAAGGAGCTAAGCTAGGGCTTCTCTCCCCTTTGGGTAATAGGAATCAAAATTTTACTAAAATGATGAAATTCCCACATTAGAAAGAAGAAAGTTATATCTATATATCTACACCTACATCTATATCTATAATTTTTTGGTGGCGGAGGGACTTTGTATTGCTCCTAAAACCACACCACTGAGCCATGGTAACATGCCTCACCATTGTACTTGTGACCTGAACTAATAAACTTCAAAAAGGGGCTCATCTCTCTCTTGCCGTGATCAAGGTCAGAGCCACACAGAGATGTGGCAAATTAGTATATTTCACGGTGCTGGAGGCCCCACTGTGCTGCTAGGTCGCCTTCACCACCCTCAAGGCCTTAGTGCCACAGTGTTACATTCAACAGCAGAAGCACGGTCCCTATGGTGACAGCTGACTTCTTGGCCGAGCTTAGGATGCAGTGCGAACCAGAAGTTCCTTCTGCTCATCAGCACTGCCAAGCTCTTCCTGAACAGATCACCTACCTCTTGGAAGTCCCAGTGCTGCTGGTGGATGGTAGAACCTTCCTCCGTGCAGTTCTGAAGAATCACCTGCTCTCGCCTGACATCCAGACACAGGCGCTGTGGGCCACCCACGTGGATCTCCTTCCTGCTGGTGTGCTCCAGGTGCTGGGACAGAAGCGATGGTTGTTAGCACAGCTAGAAAGACATCCTCTCTAAAACTGGAGATGAGGTAAGAAGAACTCACAGTAGAGCCGAGGTCTAAGGGCAATCTTCAGATTCTGTTGGGGTCAGCAAGACCATATCTGGTGGTCAAGTTCACGAACATGCTGCTAGACTAGCTCTGGCCTCTCAAGACCCCATATTCTGGCTATTCTCGCTTCCATATTTATACGGTCTGGAGTGTTCCTCTCTTATTCTGTATGCTATATCATAGGTTAGGCCTTAGAGAATGCTGTGTGTTCTGCGAGTGCACTGTTGAACATATACTCTGAGGCCCAAGTTGATCTCTTTCTGGAGAGATCTGACCTGCCCCTGCAACTAATCTTCCTGCTGTTTGTGGTATCTGCTAACTCTTGCTCATGGTTATTATTTCCACCACTATGTTGCAGTCCTGGGTTGTGCATACCTTTTAACTGTGAGAAGCCTATAATAAGAAAGCAAGTCCCGACAAAACCATTTTTCTGCCTGTTTGTGTCAGATGCAGCCTGAACTAATTTCTGTGTTAATTTTGTGGCTTAGAGACAGGATGAGCTTCATGGGCATGCAATCTGTGAAGTCACATGAGGCCTCGTGCTTAGAAGGGCTGAAGGCTCTTGGTTTAATAGACTTGATTTAGTGCACTGCTGTCACTGTCTTAAAATTCTTAACAATTATTCAATTAGAGACCTCACATTTTTGTTTTGTACCAGGCCCTGCAAATCAGGTAGCCTGTACTGTTTGAGGATTCCCAGACCACACAATTAGTATAAATTTGAACCCTAAACCCATATTAGATGCAAGCTTGTGGTTATGAATTCTCAGGGGAAAGTAATTTTTTCCTACTCAAAGCTCCCATAGTGACAGACCAGCTTTCTTGATATTTCCCTGTGGCAGTGGGTAAATATTCCTAGTCAAATTTTTCAAGGACAAGTTACGCTTTGAAGGTCAAAGCTGGCTTTCTATGGGAGTCTCATTTCCAACTTCTCATCTCTCCTGGGCTGAAGGTGGGCTCTTGTTGGATATCCCTGCATGGAGCCAACACTCACAGCTTCCTGAGGTTGGCAGTAACCATTCCCTCACACCTGGCAGGCAGCTTGGCCCATGTTCTGTGCCTCTATTTTCAGTTGCCTCTTGATTTTTTGCCCCTAGAGATTTCCTTTTCTTTTCTATAGACTTGGTTATTTATGCATGAAAAAAGTGTTTCATATTTTTTTATCTGGCATATCACATCTAGGTGTTTATATAGAAGAGTTTTCATCTTATCCAGTTTGCAATATTGCTGGATCCTTGCTAATTTCTAAAAAAAAAAAAAAAGATCTAGTATTCTGTTTGCATGAGAGAGATTACATTATCCTCAATTGCAGATGAGGAAACAAGACTCAGAGAGGTTAAGAAGCCTGTCGAGATCACACAGCTAAAAAGTGGGGGAACTCAGATTTGAACCCAGCTATGCCTGACAGCAAAGCTTAGACAATTTTCACCTTCCCACGTGGCTTCCTCACTCAGCACTTTATGTTTATGTTCTCATCCCTTGTGCCAGGTGTGAATGCCCACCAGTGTGTTCCAGAAGATTGGTGGAGGGCAGAGCTGGAAGAGGCCACATGAATCTTGAGCATCTCCTTCCCCAGTGTCTGCTGGGCCCAGAACCTGCCCCCAGGGCCCAGGGCCTGCACTGCAAAGCCCAGCCTTGGCCACCTTTCCTTGCAGGGCTGGCCCCAGGCCTCCCAGAGATGTCTGTCTTTGCCCCCAGGATCTCTGGTCCTCACCATACTCATCTGATGAGTATCTCTAGGAAATTTTACTTTGTTGTTTGTTTTTATCAGGTGCCTTTGGAATATATGATCACATAAAGATTCCTATCACATCCTGAAAGGAAAAATATTTGGGGACAGGATAAACTTTCTAGGTTATCATCCAATTTTTGAAGAGAAGTGGACCCACCAGCCCAAAGCTAGCATCAGTGGAGGCTTTCTACCACCGTGGGTAGTTATTACTATGGTGAAAATTTTAAAGAAAATACCCCAAGATACAAGGAGACCTTCTTAATGACCAAGGAGCCTGCATGGATGTTGCCTCTAGATCTTTAGCCTGACCTGATTACCTTCTTCTTCTCTTCAGACACTTGAAGAGAAGTTTGCAACCTAGGTTTCCTCATCTGTCAAATGAACGAGTTGGCTAAACAGCCTCTCCATTTCCCTCTAGCTAAGATGCTCTTATTGTCTGATGATGGTCCAGGCCTGTGCTTACAGCTGGAGTGGGGCGGCAGAGCTGCAATGGGCTGTTATGGGCAGTAAAGGGGCACAGGACTATAGAAAGGAGATACCTCAAAGGGAAGTATGGAGCACCCCAGAAAAATGTTACCTGCTTGCAAGTCTTCCTTGGGCTGTTATCTGTCCTGAGAAGTCCAACCACCCACCTGTTGCTGCCGGCTGTCACTGCAAGGAGCCAGTATCATGGGGCAGCCCAGGATATCCCCGTCTGCCTGGCAGTCTGCACAGAAGCCAAGTCCAGTGTTGTGGAGCTGAAAGTGGACATCCACACAGAAGTGAATCCCAACCTCTATTGCAAAGATGCCTTGGTCAGGCACCATTCCTCTCCCTTACCCTCTAGAGTGCAGCCCGAGGTACATTGTCAGGCCTCAACAACCAGTGGGGTCAAGCTAAAACCACCAATCCTAAGGGGCAGACCTCCTGAAGGAAGCAGACCACACCTGTCCTGGGAAGGGGCTCTGGGGTGGGTTATGGGGCAACCCAGCTACCTTCCTCTGGCTGACATGGAGGCAAGGGATGCATTCACAGCCTTAGAGGCCCTCCTGAAGTTGTGACTGGTTGGCCAGGATCATGGAGCCTGTGAACATCCAGTTCTTGTCCTGGGAAGCTTCCCTCTCCCCTCATCCCTTCCCTGGGTCATGTCTTGCCTTTCCAGAGAACCTGGGCCTGCGTTCAGATGGGTACAGCTCAGGGTAGATGTTGGCCAGAAACCAGTGGAACATCCGACAACCCAGTCTCCTTTGCAGCTGCAAGCGTTCCAGGCAGTCTGGCTTCTCAGCCTGGGGGAGGAGAAAGACATCAACAGTAAGATGGTGAAATCTTGTTAAGACAGAATGCACATGGTGGGGGAAGACAAGAGTGGCTGGGAAGAAGAAGCTCCCTGAAGGATCATACACGAGGGAAGGAGGAGCCAAGACCACAGTTCCCCAGGGCTGCAGATGGGGGTGGGGAGTGTCATGTGTTGGTAGAAGGTTTGGAAGGGACAGAATAGGATGGGTCTTCCCTAGAGAGAGCTGTGGAACCAGCAAGATTGTCAGTGACATGACTCCCTTCCCACAACCCCTCCGGTCTTTAGTCTGCAAACTATGATATCTGTGCTTTGAGGACTTTTCTGTGGAAGCTGGCACAGTGGTTGGGTTGTATTGTGTGGAATCAAGATGGGCCTCGTGGAGGCAGGAACTGACCTGGAGGCAACTGGGATGAAGTCAGCTGGGAAATTGTGGGCTGGGACTTGGGACAAGAGGCAAGTTTATCTTTCTTCCCCTTTAGGTTCCATTAATGAATCATTCTTTTGGGCTACATTGTCCCTTTTCCTTGAGATCCTCCTTTATAATATAATTGTCCTAGAATGGATATCAAGGTAAATCCTCAACACTAGTATAAATTAATAGTTTTGGCTGAATTGATGTTACAAAGAACCCTACCCAGAATTTTAGTACTAAATATTGAATATTTTTAGGAAGAGAGAGGTTATAAGGTAGGGTTGAAATGACCAAAGACAAAACCCAGAGATAACCCTTTCCTGGCATGGAGAGAGGAAGAGATGGCCACGTCAAAGGTCCAACTTGATAATCTCTGATCTGGCAACAGGGCAGGGTCCAATAGGCTGTGTGAAGCCAGTTTGGTTTGATTCTGCCTTTTCCCTCTTAGTCCTCACATAGAAATGCTGGGAAGAGAAAGACCTAAATCTGATGCGCTGAAATCTTCTCTGCACACTTCTCGAAGTGTAATTCCCTGAGCATCAGCCTCAGGAGTGCCCAGGGAGCTTGTTCAGAGTGTAGATTCCCGGGCTTTGCCCCAGAGATTATGATTCAGTTGGTTGAGTTGGAGACCCTGGAATCTGCATTTTAACCAGCTCTCCTGGTGAGTCTTACATAAGTTATTTTATAGTCTCCTGGCATCCTTAGTGTTTATTCAAGACCTCCCAGGCCCTCCCTAGGGTTGGTCTTTGCTACAAAAGCAGAAATATTCCTTTACTTGAGTTCCATCACCTTCATCTTTCTTGGTGATGAGATAAATTGGCAAACCTACCCAACGCTTGGTTGATCTCAAATGAGGGGGCATGCTGGCAACGAGTTTTCCCCTCTGTACAACTCTGCCTGAGAGAGGAGAAAACAAGGGAATGTCAACTCCCCCAGCAGTGAAACTCTGGCCCTGTCTTTTGGGTGCTCAGGATTTCTGTATCTCAAAATCCATGTGAAGATTTGGAGGTGGGGGAGAAGGGGATGGAGGGATAGAAATCTTTAGAGCAAAATTAGGTTTTAGCTATTTAAACTTTAAAGTAAATGTGTGCTACCAAACACCTTCAGGGAGGCAGAGATGTCACTGAAATCTTGAAATCAAAGCAAGTGATAAGACATTTCCAAAACATGAATTAATGGAAATGTTCAAAAGAGAGAACAAAAAAGGGGAATCCTCTGCCAAAGGTCTTCTCAATGGCCAGTAGAGGTTCCATTCTCCTGGAGAAAGTTACCAAATGAACAAAGAAAGGACGTCTGGGTATCAGAGAATGGACACCCAAGTGGATAAAAGAAGAAAGGGTTCTCATCCATAGACTTTGTGAAAGTAAGCCTTGTATTAATTTAGTAGTTTATATTCTCCAAAGCACCTTTTCACATTTTATTTTATTGTATCCCCATAACAGTCCTTGAGTTCTCAGAAGTTATTTTCCCAGAGTCAATAGCTTCTAAAATATCAGGGCCAAAGCTTGGCCTCAGGTTAACAATCTTTTTACCAACCATCCATTCCATCAACGAATATTCATGGAGTACCTATTACTATGTGCAAAGGGTTTAACTAGGCATTGGAAAATTTGAATGAAAGTAGAATAAATACTGTTCCTGCCCTTTTTGAGCATGTAAGTCTGTGAAACATTTACTGAGCACCTTCTGTATACCAAACACATCCCTGCCTTCCCCCAAATTCAGACAGAATCATAGAGGAGAGCTTCTTTATGGAACTCCAGTTATTTCTGGGAAAGGGTGGGGTCTGTATTTGAGGATTAGTTAATTTCCAGATGTTAGGGAGCTAGGAGGAGGAAATTAAACTATAAGGTTTGACTTCTGGTTCTCTCCCTACTTTTCTTTACTTCTCTCATGGGGCCTCAGTTTTCTATTTTACAGAACGAAGGGCTTGGGTGAACACAACAAGCCCTAGAAATCCCCCAGTCGCCAACTGGAAAAGAAAACTGGATTTTCCTCAGAAGCAGACCAGTTAAGCTCTAAAATAAAACATCAGCATCATGCCACTTCCCAATTCCTGTAATTGCCTGGAGCCAAGTGTGTATTCACAGGCCCTTCTAATTACACCAACAATTGTGGGGAGAAGGTTAAGTTCTGTAAATAATTTACATGCTTTGGCATTAGGCTGGCTACAGCAAGCATACCATATTCTAGTGAGCCTGCCTGGGAGAAGGTTAGTCTGGTGCATCAGCACTTATGCCGTAGTTAACACTTCTTTAACAGTTCTTTACAAATGCAGTCTGTGTCAACATTAAGCAAGTGTCCTCTGAAAGAGCAAATAAATACTGAACTGACATTCCAAGAGAGAAAAATAGATGCTTTGCCCAAAAGAAAGCCAAGAGATTAAAAACCAAAGAAGCTCTGTGGACCCCAGTAGAACTCTGTAGAATACCACTTACCCCCCATTTCCAATGGGATAAAGTCTAAACTCTTTAGCCTGACCCTCAGGGGCTCCAGAATCTTCCCCCAACGCCTGCACTGGATGTCTGAGTTGAACCCATACAGCCACTGTTCAAATGTCACCTCCCCTGAGAATGTGTCCCCTATGAACTCATCTAGAATACATAACTCTCATCTTTGCAAACATTATTCTTTCTAGAGGAGCCCCTGACCCCACCAGGAACCTGATAGCGCTGGGCATGGCTCTGTGTCCTCTGCAGGACACATGCAAGACCTGGCACAGAGCGGGTGCTTGGTTGACTTTTATTGACTATTAGTAGCCATGACAATGAAGGATGATAGTAAACACTCACGCGGGGCTTGAGTCCCAGGCATGCTTCTAAATAATAAATATTCTGGATTTATTAACTTATTTGATCATCTTAAGAACACAAGTAAGGCTTTAAAAATGAGGAAGCAGAAACACTGAGTGGTTACTTTCAGGATCATATGACCAAAAAACTAGTATTCAAACCCAGATAGTCTTGTTCTTGGAGTCCATGAGCTTAGCCATCCGACTATACAGCTTCTAGAATTGTGTCTAGAGTTGGACACACTCTTCCACTTGACAGAGAAGGAGAAGGAGACTACAGAAGAATAAAGATGCTAGCTAAGGACTGGGAGAGTCTTTGTGAGAATTTTCCTTTCAATTCAGATCCCTTCTTGGAGTAACTAAGGAGACTGCATTACCCCTTAATGGGGAAACAAGCCAGTGCCACTCTGTGTAAAAATGTGACTAACACATGGGGACAGAGAGAAGACTCTAGCCAGTCTAGACCTCGGAAATTGCCATTGAGCCCCAGGACTTTGTGTATCACTAACACTTTCCCCAGTGATTTAGGGAAGTCTAGAGTGGAGCTAAGGTGGGCAGGAGGCAAAGCCCTGAGGACAAGGAGGAAGGGGAGGCACTGGGGCTCCTCCACGAGGCTACCCTGTCACTCTTCCCCGAGCTCAAGGAAAGGCCTGCTCAGTGGGCACAGCCATGCCTCCCCATGGAAGGAGCCCAGACTTCCTCTGTGTCATTCCGTCCTCACATTCAACTCACACCCCGGCAGTGTGGGCTGGCGAGAGGCTGGTGGGGGCTGTTCCAGGACCATTGGGGGTCCTGGGAATCTTACCTTGGGAGCCCCCACTCCCAACACAGCCAGAATTAATGTGAACCCACATCCCATATTAAATAGCACCTATGTGTCACTCCGTAAGAGTTGAGCTGTGCAGCAGTTAACCAACTGATAATGCACTGTTTGCAGACATTTATTTAAATGCTTAAACTTTTTATTTTTCTGTGGCTTTTTTGGGACTCTTTATTTTTACACTTAATATTTATTTCATGTCTTAGATAATTTCAGAGCCTTGAGCACTTTGATCAGGATGAAAGGGTCCCTGGAGACCTCTCTCATTGCTTATCAATCCCTCCTCTGGCCCATGGCGAAGGATCACATCCCATACGTGCCATCCCATAGACATCAGGGAGTTTCAGGCCGAGGCCAGCTCCCGTGGAGTTGCTGGGAGAGACAAAGGACAGCTCCCCCCAGGTAGAGGAGCCACTTGACGGGGGCAACTCTAGGGAAGCTCAAGCCAAAATCTTCCATTTTCCCGTCCAGTGGGAGGAGGGGGCCTCCACGGCACAGCCTCCTGCTGGCGCCCCTGTGCTGGGCATGGAATCCCCTACGCAGCGCTGCCCTTACCTTGCTCAAAGAGAAGGCCTCCGGGCTGTGCCTGTAGAAGGTTTCTTTGAACGACCCCAGCCAGGTCTCAGCAATGCGCACTTTGTTCCTCAGGGAGGCCTCCTGGTCAGGGGGGGTGCGGGCCTCCTGGCTGTGGTAGACGTGCCCCACCCGAGAGCAGGGAAGGATTTCAACAGAGCCGCCGCAGAGCCAGGCCTGCCGTGAAGGGAGAGGATGAACATTTCTGAATTCTACCTCCAAAACCCTGTCTACGAAGGGCCGCCAAAATGCACAGGAAATCATCGTTGCAAAATGTCCAGGATAATAATCCTCAGGGTGGCGTAGAGTTCCCAGATCTAGGAGTTCTGGGCAGGGGAGTGACAAGATGGGAAGGATGGGGGTAGCTGCCCCAGGACGAACCTGCTGGGTGAGGGGGCCAAACCCATGAGACTACCTGGATGCCACCCTTGAACCACGGGCACAGATCTAGCACCTAGGGGCACGCCGCCATGGGAATCAGCACGCCCCCTCCCCAAAGGGTACTTCCTCAGGGGAAAAGGCCCTGAGTGGCCAGGGAACTTCCGACAGCTTGTGAGTTCTGCTGCAAAGGCCCCAGAAGCTGTTTGTGAGGGAGATAAAAGCCAGCTTCCCCAAAACATAGTCTTTCCTACGTCGAGATGGTTCCCTCTGCTCTCCACTGACACTCCCTCCTGCTCCCAAATGCCCAGAGTTCATCTGAAGCCTTTCATTCCACGCTTGGGGCTAAAGGGCAAAGTAAAAACAGTCCTAGGGTAAGCAGCATATAAGCTGAGACACACCAGGGCTGGGGTTCCCAAACTGTGTGCCCAGGTGCCCCAGGGTGCCGCAGCAAACATTTAGGGCCAGGTGAGATATGTTCGTTTTTGAGAGAAACACAGAGATATGATTAGACTTTATACAAACTACAAGCTCGAGGTAATTCATGCTTTCAGCTTTAGATGGCTGCACTTTTGACGATGGATGATACCAGATGAGGTTTTCAGAGGTTGTTTTGATGAGAAAGCAAGTATCATGTTAAAACCAACGTGAAATAGGCAATCAGAGTGGTGGTGTCCCATTTGATTCCAAGGTTTGAGAAGTTGTGCAGAGCCCAGCTGATAAGTTGTTAGGACAAATACTTACTAAGTTGTTTGGACCAAGCCACTCAATACACAAAACTGTTTGGTGTTTGTTTTGGCCTGTGGGTGCTGTGAAAAAATTCCTGAGACACTAAGGGTGCTACAAAAGGAGAATATTCAAGAACCTCTGGAATCTCTGTCCTGAGGTATAAGTGACTGACAGCCCGTCCTTTCCTGACGGCAGGTTATGATGGCACTGAGAGTGAGATCAAGCATGGGCATGAGAGATGGAAGGGGGAAGAAATAAACGGTTTGGCACGATACGTGGGAGTGACTTTATGATTTGCCTGCAGCCTCATCCCTTTCCAGTGACATTTTCTTTTTTAATTTCAGAATATTATGGGGGTACAAACGATTTGGTTACATAAATTGCTTTTGTGCCATTTGAGTCAAAGTTATAAGGGTGCCCATCCCCCAGATAGTGTGCATTGTACCCGTTAGGTGTGAATTTACCCATCCCTTTCTCCCCGCTCCCTCCTGCTGGATTTCCGATAAATATTATTTCCACATGTGCACATGTGTTGATCAGTTAGTTCCAATTTAATAGTGAGCACACGCCGTGTTTGTTTTTCCATTCTTGTGACACTTCACTTAGAAGAATGGTCTAATGGCTGCCTCCAAGCTGTGACCACACACACCACACCAGCGACCACCAGTGTCCTCCCTTGGTTCAGGACATACCTTGAAAGACAGTTCGAGGTTTTCTCCTCCCTGCAGTGACATGAGAGGGTCATACGCTCCCGTGTTTTGGAAGTAATGTCTGTCCATGGCCACCACCTCTCCGGGCACCACAGGGCTCCTGGACAGACAAGACGGGCAAGAGGCTGCAGTTCAGAGCCTGGAGCACAGCAGGCAGGGCTGGGGGCTGGGCTGCCCAGGTGGGAGCACCAGTGCTGAGGGAGGACTCTGGCTCAGACAGACGGCAACTTTTTAAATTGCAAGACTGGAGCAAAGTGATGATGTCAGAAATCCCAGTATTTTATGAAAAGAGAGCTATGGTTACCTGGGCCCTTTATACCCTGTCCTCAGGTGCTGCTTATATGGCAGGCCCAGGGATCACACCCAAGACTCCGCTACCCTCTGGCTTGAGTCCCTCTGGAGAGATGTTTTAACTAAGGCCTTGGTTAAAATAAGATACCCCAAGGGAGGTGGCAGTGGGCCTGGACAAAGGGACATGGTCGGGCTATTTCCTCCTCTCTTTTCCCTCACCCTCTTCTGTTTCCTTAATGACAATCCACCCCCTCCCCAATTATGAGATAAATCCACCAGGGACTCTGGAAGTAGCTAGGCCTCCACCTGCCCTGGGGGAAAATGCATGACTTATAAACACAGGAAGCTAGAAACCTCGAATAGGGAAATTAAGAAGACAATAATATCCCTCAGAAGGGTTTTAAACAAGAGAAGGATAGATCCAGAAGACTTCTGAACAAGGGTCCCTTCATTCAAAAACAAATTTTAATGCGGCCAAACTCTGGGTATCTCATGATGTAAATAAGAACTCAGAGTTCAGATTTTTTTTAATTACCAAGGAAATAGTATTATATTAACAAAACTACAGGCCTTTAGGTTATTAAAAATACTACATTATGCTAGAATACTAAAAGCTGGTATTGTAATGATTACTTGATACAATTTGCAACTCTGCCACTACTATTTATAAGATCCTGGGTGAGATATGTAACCTCTCTGAACTCAGTTTCCCCACCTCTAGTTGGGGATAAAATGGTGTCTCATAATTGGATTTTGAAGGGATTAAAAATATATCATGTTAAGTGCATAGCACTGTGCCTGCCACTTCGATTTTTTTTTTTGTTTTGTTTTTTGAGACAGAGTTTCACTCAGTTACCCAGGCTAGAATGCAGTGGTGTCAGCCTAGCTCACAGCAACCTCAAACTCCTGGGCTCAAGAGATCCTCCTGCTTCGGCCTCCTGAGTAGCTGGGACTGCAGGTGTGTGCCACCACACTCCGCTAATTTTTTATTTTTTGTAGCAACAGACCGGCATGCCACATTTTAAATGCTTACTGAATTTTGGTATTACAGGCTCACCATTCCTTTTCTGATACCTGAGGGGTCAGTGTGTTTCATAATACAGAATCTTTTGGATTTTAAAAAGGGGCACACCTTGTATACTACATATCAGCCCTAGGGGGTCTGGGCCAGCACTCTTTAGTCAAACATACTAATATTTCTTCAGTGAAACATGTGAACAATCACAGCAAGGCCTATGATAAACAAGGCCTATGCAGACACCCATGTCGGTTCAGGGCAGTGTTTGATGCCTAATGAACTAATAAAAAATGCTTGTTTTTGAGAGCTCTTTGGATTTTGCAGTTGTGAATAGTGGACTGTGGCCTGTATTTAAAATACAGCCTAGCATAGCAGTGAAGCTGGTGGTGGTGTCAGGGGCCTGGCTGTCCAGGTTTTAATTTTGGCTTTCCCCCTCATTAGCTTTATGATGTTGGACAACTTTAAAAATATGTATGTACTCCAGGAACCATGGAGGCAGATAACTAAGCCCACCGCACCCTTTAAGAATTCATGACTCACAGAATCCATGAACTCAATGATAAAACCGCTGTTGTTTTACACCACAAAGGCTGAGGTGGTTTGTTATGTAAAAAGATGTAATACATCTACTTTAATAGAATACTTGCTCAAAAACCAAACATGGAGAAGCAACGCACAACATTGGACATATTTGAGATCTGTGGTGTCTTAGCATTTGTTGGGTGGAATTCTTACTTCTTGCTGGGAAAGGACCTGAGGCCATGAGATT
Source organism: Microcebus murinus (assembly GCF_040939455.1). NCBI lineage: Eukaryota > Metazoa > Chordata > Mammalia > Primates > Cheirogaleidae > Microcebus > Microcebus murinus. The sequence continues at coordinate 125,968,664 of NC_134104.1, read as the reverse complement.
CCCACTGTGACCCGGTGAGGGAGCTGGTCAAGATCCCAGGCCAGGTCCTTCTACTTTCCCACGCTGGGGCGTCCACAGAGGCCCCATGGGGGGAACCCCCACCACCGATCTCACTCCATTAATACAACACAACAGCGCTAACTCCTACACCGAGTGCCTGGCACGCCCTTAGTGTTTTCCATGTATTGACTCGTTCAATCTTCAAACAACCCTGCTAAGTAAATGCCACTATTGCTCTCAACTTACTCATGAGGAGTCTGAGGCACAGACCGAGTAACTTGCCGGGGAACCGTGGAGCCGGGATCAGACCCCGGGCCGTCTGGCCGCGGCGTCCGTCCTGAGGAGGCAACGACAGGCAGGTGTGTCAAGCGCCTCACCTGATGGGGCTGACGGGGGAGCGGAGGGCCTTCCTTTCCCGCTCCGGCAAAGGCTCCCGGTAGAAATCCAGCTTCCAGTCCAGCACCCCGCGCTGCAGGTCCTTGGAGGGGTAATACTGGAACGTCTTCCAGTCAATCACATCTACGACTGGGGACACCACCCGGCTCCTGGAAAGAACGGTGGAATGAAACAAACCTGTCACTCGCTGGGGGCTGGAAACACAGTCTGCGCATGTGTCCGCCGCCGGCCACCTGGGCCTGCTGGGCGCCTAAAATGTGGCTTGTCCTAATTGGCATGTGGGGTAAGTGGAAAATGCACAGGGGATTTAGAAGACTTAGTGGGAAAAAGGAGGCAAAAGTCTCAACAATTTTATACTGATTACATGTTGAAATGATAATACTTTGGCTATACTGGGTTTACTTAAATATATTATTAAAATTAATCTCATATATTTCTTTTTTATTTTGTAATGCGACTATTAGAAGTTTTAAAATGACACATGTGGCTCATGTTTTATTTCTATTGTACAGCACTGTTCTAGAAAATACGTTTTACCATGAAGAATTGGGGCCCATTTTATTAAAGTTCTTGTCTGTCCCTTTTTTTCTTTCAAAACTTTTTTAAAATTAGCTGGGCATGGTGTGTGCTTTTAGTCCTAACTACTTGGGAAGCTGAGGCAGGAGGATCACATAAGCCCAGGAGTTCCAGGTTCCAGTGAGCTGTGATCGCACCACTGCACTCCAGCTTGGGCGACAGAGCAAGAACCTGTCTCTAAATAATAATAATAATAAAATCTCCTTTGACAGCACTGAGAGAAGAATGGGGCTCTAGGCTCAGCTCTGCCACTAATAAATGAGCTGTGTTAGCTTAAGATAGCTATTATACCTCTCTGGGCCTCAGTTTCCTCATTTGTAAAATAGAAGGTTGAATTACTTCCCATAAAAGTATTTCTCAGTTGTGATGCTCTAGGACTGTGGTTCTGAACTTCTTCTGGGGCCTTTGATCCCTTTGAGAATCAAGGGAAAACTATGGATCCCTCCTGAGAAAAATCTTCATATGCCCATGGAATAATATTTGTGCACAATGTCAGAGGGTTCTTAGACCTCTGCTCTAGGGTCTAGTTCTTGTTCCTACTTGTATTATAAAATTTGATTGGCTTGAGGGACCAGGATTGCCAAGCCCTGGAAATGTCCCTGGTGTTAATGCGTGTATATATGAGCACAGGATGTCTATAAGCAAAACAAAGTCCTAAGTCCAGGTTACTTGCTCATTTCCTGCTATTGTTGGCGATTGTACTTTATCCCAATTTCCTTGCACAGCCTGGAGATATTACCACAGAGAGAGTGATGTGGGAAATTGATATATTTCACCTTTTAACTAAACAGGTGATCACTTAGGTGTACCAGGAGCTGCTATCTACCTAGCTAGTATCTCAATCACATTTTTTTCTGGCCTTTCACGATAATTACTTCTTTTTTTTTTTTTTTTTTTTAACAATAATTACTTCTTAAATCTGTGCAATAGAATGGATCAGGCCTGAACTTAGGGGTGGTTGGCAGGTACTAAGACATGTGAGATTCCCAGGAGAGACACCAGCCATGCTATGGAACAGAGATTCATCTCAGTTCCACCCATTCTGGAGGTGGCCAGGGCTGGAGTGAGCACTGGCCAGGTTGGGGGGCAGGATGGTCCTGGGATTCAGTTATGTGCTTTAATCTGTGGCCCCAAGTGACTGACGTTGGTATGAGTAGTAGGGCCTATATTTATAGCAAGGATCTTAATATGCTTTTCCTGCCCTTTTTGCATTGTTTCCCCTGAAAGGCAAGAGGAAATTAACCCATATGGGTCTCTGCTATTTTGGGGTACCCTGCATTGACCTAAGAAAACTGAGAAGTTAAGACCAGGGAGGAAGGGAGGGCACCCAGACCTCCTCCCAAGTCTCCACTTACTGTGGAATGAATCAGGCAGATGGGATGGATTTGGCTAATGGCAAAGCATTTTGTGGAATTATGGAATCAAGAGCCAAGGAAGCATGTGGCTGAATTGTGAAGAATCACATGAAATTTGTGCCATCTTTGGCAATCACAACAGGACAAGAAAGGAAGTTGCATTCGAGCATCCACACGATCAATTCATCCTAGACCTTTGTGCTGTGTTCTTAACAAAGCTGTGCTTTACCTTTTATTAGAAAATGAGAACTCTAAAAGTCATCATATTTCTCTTTTTGCTCTGTTTTTCTGGAGTTAAATATAAAACTCGCTTCTAGTAACTGTATTACCCCTGATTCCCAAAATCCTCTTTTCCTTTCTGAAATTTCCTTTCTCCTCTATTTAACTGTGTACATAAGTGATTAATCATAAGCCTCCTTGAGTACATTTTGGATAGTGATCAAAACTGAAATGTCAATGAATGAAGTGTGAGATGTTTTCTGTTCTGGTTTTTATTCCCATGGACATACTGGCTGCCTAAGCAGGGCTGAATTAGTGAGTAACTGCAGTCTAGTGACTCTGAGAGAGTGATTAATTAAAACAAAAACCCCACAGTCTTGTATTTGTGTTTTTGCTTTGTGTCATAGCTTTGTGTTTTTGTTACACAACGTTATAGCTTTGTGGTTTTGTACCTACAGATGTGTCTGGTGTTCTTGGAATTCACTTAAAGCAAAACAGCAAAGCTACCCCATTTGCCTTGGAAGGAGCTAGAAGACTCTGCTTACTCCATCCTTCTCTCACTTGTGAGTTGAGTTTTAACTCTCAGGCGGGAACAAGGTTGATCCTCTGTTAAGCCTTTCTCAGTTCCAGGAGATCAAATGTTTGGGTTTCAGAAGACAAACAGAGGGAGTGAAGCTGCCAGCAAAGACTGGTTCACTGAAATATTCGAGATCGACTAACATGCTGCTGTCCAGATACTCAAAAGCCGACTGCAGTTTCAACCTTTCCAACCAAACCTGCCACCACAGTAAAGAAGCAGCCCTAGTTTATTTCATCCCTCTTTATTTTTTCCTGGGCCTAGATATTCCTCCAGGTCCACAATACATGAGCCATTTGGAAAGATCATTGGATATTTGCAGTGTTTATGGAAAATCTCTTGCACTGAGAAGCAGAAGGCTCTGAATTCTCTCTTCCCAGAGCTCTTGCTGCTCAGGTGTGATCCCAGGACTGGTGCTGGCAATTCAGGGACAGATTCAAGGACCCATCGTGCCAAAGGGACAGCGGCTGGAGAGTTTCCTTGGGGTGTCAGACCCCAAGAAGGCTGCTTCTCTGGGAAGCCGGGAAGCATCCTGACCACACACACACACTCACACTTACACCTTTACACATACATACACCACACGCTGACACATACACACATGGGATTCCTCACACTGCCATCCATCATTTAACCCCTTGCAGGACAGAGGGGTTGGAGGTGCTCTGGTCTCTGCTCCCACTTCTCATTGAGCAGGACCAGTCCTGGCTGAGCTCTGGGTGACCTTAAGGACTTGATATCTCTCAGATAGGGGCCAGATCAATTTTCAGATCGGAGACAAGTTGGCCAGCTTCTTGAGACAGTTCATCTTTCAGCCCCTGAGACAGTCCCTGTCCCTTAGAAACCTTCATTTTTCTAGGCGTATGACCTCTACTCTTTGGCTTAGGTACTAGAGCTGGCGGCCAGCACAAGGCAGCCAGGAGCTGGATACAACAGCGACTGTTGATTTTCATCATCGTTACTTTCTGTAGAAACTGGCCACCAATCAACACCTCCCAGGGCTTCCCTAAAACCAGTTTATCATAGAGAGACTTTGTCCAGGCTTGCTATGTACAGTTATGAGGGTTGTGTACTGTTCAACCCTAGAGAACACATCTAATATCATAGATACTATAAATTTGCATATTTATTTTGATAATTTCCTGGCAGTTGGCATTAAAATGTTTTATTCTAACAAATTTAGCATGTTATGACAAATTTCCTGAGGAATGGGAGATCATGAGGAAAGGATTTCTACCAATTAAAGTAGGGTTACCATACGGCTAGAGGTGGTCCTGCTAGGCAGGGCCACGGGCAGGGACAGGGCAGGGACAGGGAGCAAGGAAGGGCTGGTAACCAGGCTCTGAATTCCTTGACCAGGGTATGGAGGACGTTGTGACTCTTTGAGACAGTTGACTTGTGTCTTATCACACTGTTCACTCTCCACGCCCACTCCACCTTTTTAATGAAAGCTCTTAAAGACCTTTTCCTGCTCTGTGGGCCCTGGGTCCTCATCTGGTGACGAGATGTCTCCCAACAGGCGCCTCAGGGGCAGCCGGGTTCCCTTTCCTCGCTCTATGAGGAGCCGCCCCTAATGGTTTCCACAGCTTTGTGTTACACGAGGGAGGCCGTCAGGAAGAAACAGGTGGGCAGAGGCCCTGCGGGAGCAACACACCCTCGAGAGCCTGGCCCCGGGGAGCGGAGAGAGACGAGGACGCAGATGCCAGAGAGGGGGCTTCTCTTTCAGATCACACCTGCCGAGGCCTGCAGGCTGGACGCTGGGGCCCAGAGAAGACAGTGTGGACAAGAAGACATCAATAAAATAGGGGGATGACGGAAAGATGACAGACCACATAGAAGAGAGGGGACGTGGAGAGGAAGCCAAGCCAGGAGCACGGCAGGATCAGAGGCCCAGTGTGTACGTGTGTGTGTGTGTGTGTGTGTGTGTGTGTGTGAGAGAGAGAGAGAGAGAGAGAGAGACAGACAGACAGACAGACAGACAGACAGACAGAGAGACAGAGATGAGGGAGAGTGGAGACAGGGTTGGTATAAAAGAGAGGGGACGAGCTCAGGGAATTAGAATTTCTTCTTAATCGTAGAAGGCTTCCCCAGGGGCCCCATTTTATGTGTAGCGGAGGCCACTGAGGTATTGCCACGCCTTCCTCCCTCAGCCCAGGTCTGTGTGATGGTCCCGCCGTGAGAAGCAGACCCGCGGGACTCACCGCAGCAGCGTGGAGCGTTATAGCACGTCTCACAGCCAGGGCGGGCTGGGCAGGACTGATGTTTCTCCCTGATAAGCTTCTCTGATTCTTAAAAAGGAGTAACACCTGATGAAAAGAGCACTGGACCCAGAGCCAGAAAACCCAGGTTAGCTGCTAATTCTCTCTGTGCCCTCACATGTCATTTCACCTCACCGAGGCTCATTTTCTCCTTCTGTTAAATAGAAGCAAAAGTACCTGCCTGAGGTACCTCAGTGGGGTTAGGGGGGAAGAATGCATATAAGAGAAGTCTGCTCGGGCCACACACGCATAAGGTTTAATGATATTCATTACTGGGCTTCTGAATGTCCACATGAAAGCAGCATGGAAAACAGCCCAGCTGTCCAGTGGCTGTGTGACCCTAAGGCAGGGGATGTCTCTTTGTCCTCCCTGGAACTAGGGGTTTTCAACAGTGAAATCATGAGGTAGAACGAGATGGTCTTCAGGTCCCTCTGAGAGCCATCTGTCTGTGGTCCCGTGGTGGGGATTAGATGGGGAGTAGGTGGAATCAACTTCAGAGTCTGGCTCAGTGATAACTCTGGATTTTGAGCTGGGTTCTTGCATGCAACAGAATCAAAGATGGCAGACTTGTAGGTCTGTGCATTTCCTCATCCTACTTCTGGTCCCGAATGTATGCATGTCTCCTTTCCTTATGAGATGTGAGCCTAGGGTGAGCAGTAATCTGTCTCATGGAACTGGGTAAAAATCCATCTTGGTTTCACTAGAGTTCTGATTGCTCTTCTTTGTTAAAATGGAATTCCTAAACTATTAACAATTTACTTTGTGTTGTTGAAATGTCTTCCGGTTGGCAGGATGCTAACTCCTATATCTTCAGGATCCATGCCAATGTAGTCTAGGATATTTTTCTTACGTGTGATCATCCTGAACTTCAAATGAGACAGCAAGCATCTGCCGTGGGTAGGCGTGCAAGAATAGAAGTCACAAGGCTTGGTTCTAACATCAGCCCTGCCTGGCTGGGCACCATCACACAAACATTTACTGAGGTTCTACTATGTGTCAGGGCTGAGCCCCAAGGGGTGTGCCTGAGGTGGTCCAGGGTGGGCTAGCAGCAGGACATTCAGATCGAGGGTGATGGTTGACCAGACATGCTTAGGAACTGTTTGAGTTGAGCAAGGAAGTGGAAAGAGTGACAGCAAGATCGGGGAAGGACAACAGAGAAATAAACGGTCAAGAAAAATTGTAAGATGTCTGTCTGTGTGGTGTGTAAGGCAGCCCTCTCGAACTTCACACTTTTAATTTAGTTAGAAAATTTGAGACCCCTTATACAAACCAGAGGAACAAAGAAAGCTAGTTCTCAGTGAAGCTTTAGTGATCACAGAATCTAATGCTTTCTTTTTATGCATGGCCTAGTGTAGTTTAGAGGTATTCTCCCCCAGGTTGTGTTATAATCTAGATTAAAATTGCTGGATTTCATCAAAGGTAATGATAGCCACAGTAAGGTGTTACCTGCACCGTGCAACTTAATACAATTTTGAGTATTAACAACTTCACAGAAGCTGTTCTCCAGGCCTGAGTTCCTTTAGTCTATAAAACAAGGCAGATGGACTAGAAGGCGTCTACCCTCCCTTCTAGTCCTAACTCCCCGTGCTTCTTACAAGGTCAAACATCTGAAAAACCCGAAGGAATAGATCACTGTCAATGAGGGAGACCCAGGCACTTTTTCAAGCTGTGGGTAGAGATGTTCTGTGTGTGGCTGAGGCTGGAGACTGTTTCTCCCCGTCCCATTTCTCTCTCTGCAGGCCCAGGGGGGTCAGTTACCTGTCACCGGCTATTCTGCTGAGGAGGGGCTCCAGCCATCCTGGGTGGCACTCGCAGTGGGCATCCATGAAGACCAGCACGTCCCCCGTGGCCCTGGTGGCCCCCAGCATCCGTGCCCCGATGGCACCCAGCCTCTTGTTGCTCCTGAGCAGCTTCACGCCCTCCAGCTTGGCCACGTACTCGCTGAGAGCAGATTTGAGCTGTCCTGGAACCGACAGGGCTGTGGTCAGTGGAGTGACAGGTGCCGTGGCCAATGAGATCGCGAAGACCACCACTCAGACCACTGCCGAGAATCGAATACGCTACCGCAGTGTGGTTGTTGCTAAGGTGTGAGGTGCTTCCTTAGTTTGGGATGGGCCATGATTCTCTCCAGTAAAAATTAGGAGGATGGTGTCAGAGAACCAGGAGAGGGGAGAACTTGCTAACATTCTCTAAGCATAACAGGAGGTTGTAGCAGATACTGTTGGTGCCCTACTCAGACTCCCCAGGATCCTTTAACTGGTTTGGTTGGGTTTGCATGTCCCCAGCTGCTGTGGGTGCCACTTGCAATCTGTACCCTTCCTGAGAGACTCACCTGGAGGGGTTAGAACTGCCTCTCCTGAAGGTGCCAGGGAGTCTTGCAGGACCCTGGCCCTGGCCCCAGGTGCCTGGGGTCCATGACTGACCATTGCAGGACAGACTCTGCAGTGCAGTTGACACCCCACAGCTCCCCACAAGGTCAGGCTGTGGCTGGACTTCACACCTGAAACCGCATCTTTGTTCGGCCCCTCCCTCTGTCTCCCCTGCTTCCCTCGCTCCCCTGCAGGTTTCCTCGGTGAGTACAGCCTCAAAAAAAATCACATGCACATGAATCCCCGCTCAGGCTCTACTTCCAGCGAACCCCATGTAAGACAGCAGTCAAGGCGGGTTAAAGGCAGAAGGATGGGTTAAATTTGGCGGCTGGTAGGTGATTGGTGGTGCTGGTCAAAGAGGCCTCATTGCAGTGGGAGGGAGAGTCCGCAATGCCATGGGTTGGAGAGAGAGAGTGGGAGGTGAACCAAGAGTCCAGACTGTTTTAGGAAGGGTGGCTCTCCAGAGAAATGGGGAGAAAGAGGCCTAAAGAGAAGGCAATGGAAAGGATGAGAGAGGCTTGTTAAGTTTTGTGTTTAAGATAAGAAAAGCTTGACTTTGTGTGTGTAAGAGTGTGCATGTGTATGTGTACACAGTCACGCGCCTGGAGGAACAAACCAGTGGAGATGGATGATGTGTTCACACAGAAGCAGTGGCTCCATGAAGTCTTGGAAGTGGGAGCCCCCAGCCCACTGGACTAAGATGTCCCCAAGCACAGGGATCGCACCTCTTGCATGTCTTCTGCTCCAGTCCCTGGTGCAGGGCCTGGCTCACAGAAGGCGCCCGGTACACATGTGTTGAACAGAACTGAGCCAAAGAGCAAGAATTTCCCCCAGGTCCCCAGGGCAGAGGCTGTCTTGACTATGCACAGAAATGGCCTGGCTGCCTTTGTAGCAGGATCTCTAGGGAGGCCGGATCTCTAGGAAGATTCGTGCAGCCCCAAAGCCCCACCAGACCCCCTGTGCTCCTTCCTGGGAAGCTGCCTTCTGAGTATCTGTCCCCAGCTGTGGACATAAGGATTCCCAGGCACTTGGCTATTGCAATTCCCAGTGATAAACTGTTGTGCAGATTTTTACTTTATAATTATTTTTACTTTATAATTATTTTGGTAAGATTGTTAACCCTGGTCCATTCCCTAGAGAGGGACCTCTGTTAGTTGAACTATTAAAATTTTTGAATTTGCATGTCTGAGAACCAGCCCTCAGAGACTTCATTGTATCGAACTGCTAGTCATCTTCCTCAACACTCACCCTCCCCTTCCACCTTGCTGACAGAACTTTGATTTTGTCCAGGACAGCTAAAAGAACTTATCTCCCAAGACTTCCTTGCTGCAGGTAGCAGCTCTGGTAGAAAAAAACTGGATGAGAGGATTCTGGGAAAACTCTTATTTTGCTAACTTTTATTCTAAAAGGACAAATTTGACTGACCTCTGCCTATCTATCCTTTGCCTTTTCCTACCTGGAATGTGTATGTGATGTCCAGAGGTAGAGCAGCCCTGTTGTAATTATGAGGCCAAAACCACACTCTAAGTATGGCTAAGTGGAAAGCAGAAGAAGCTGGGTCCCTGATGGCATTGTGGAGCTGTCCTACCAGTCCTGCACTGCCAACCTACAGGCTTCCTGTACTGGAAGAAAAATAAATTTCTGCTGGTCAGTTAAGCCACAGTAGCAGGTTTGTGTTCAAAGTAGCCAAGCATAATCTCTCACGAATATTCTCAGCAAACATTACTTCACAAGGCCCTGCATGGGCTGACCACTGAACTCTCTTTAGCTATAATCCTTGTTAGTGTTATTTAGGAGAGAATTCTGGCAAGACAGGTCCAGAATAGATTAAGGAAGAACTTCTGGACTTCAAAGGTGGTTTGACATTCTCAGAGAGTTTTGAAGCAGGTAAGAAGGTCACATGCCTGTCTGGTCCAGTTTTCAGAAGGAGCTGGTGTGTTCTTTGACCCATTCCTCCCAGGAAACGGCGGTAATAATGACTTCCATTTATAAAGGGTCTCCTAAGGGCTGGGCATCCTGTGCATTTTCTGATTTGATGGTTCAGTGTGGGTATCACTTCCCCAGATGTGTAAGCTCAGGCACGCCTAGCTGATTCTACCACGCTGTACTACATCGTCACGACCATCTGCTTGACAACACTTTGGGGTGGCTCTGGGCAACCCACAGCATCTTTTTGTGTCTCAGTTTCCCTCCTATATGAAGTAGGGCTGGCAAGCCCTGCCCCCAGGGTGGCCATGAGGATAAAACAAAAACTATGCATGGTGGCCCTTGTCTGGGCTCTGGGTCTCAGCAGGCACACAGAGGAGCGACCTGGGGACCAATGAGCCAGTGCCACTCCTGGATGTGGGAAGGGCCTTGCGCCCCGCTGTCAGCAGGAGATGGGGGGGTCACTGGATGGTGAGGGCGGCAGCTGGGTTGCTGGATCGCCAGGCAGGGGATGCGGGTCCCTGCTGGCGGGACTGGCCTGAGCTGAGGATGTTGGGGGCAGTCCACCTCCCTGCAGCCCAGCTCCTCCACTTCCCACGGCCCTGCGGGACTCTGATGGGACACAGTTCATCTGCTGATGGGGGCTGGACCACAGGTGTGCTCTCGGGAGCACTCTGCCCTGGCTGAGAGTTTGGAGAGTCTCTGGCCAGCCCCGCCCAGTCCTGCACCTGTTCCTCAGGCCTGCCTGGTACCCAGCCAGCTGTGGCTCAGGAGCCCGGGCACTCCCAGAGCCTCCAGCTAGTCTGGCTCACTGCTGCGGCCACGCTGGGCAAGTTCCTGGCATGAGGACCCCAGAAAGAACTAACAGATTTCCCTTGCTGCTCTCTGTGATCCTCCCCTTGGAACTCAGGCCTGAAGCCAAAGACTAGAGCAGCAGTTCTCCAAGCGTGGTCCATGGACCAGCAGGATCAGCATCACTCAGGAGCTTGTTAGAAATGCAAATTCTTGGGCCCAGAGCCAGATCCAGAAACCTTGGAGGTGGGCCTCGCGGTCAGGGTTTGAACAAGCCCGCCATTCGATTCCGATGCACGCTCAAGTTTGAGAACCACTGACCCAGAAGCCAGGCAGGGGGGCTTCTCTGTCCCCACCCCCAGGAGGCCGGGGGACAGCCACCGCTACCTTGCTGGCTGAGGTCGTCCACCAGGATGATCTCCTTCAGGAAGGCCCTGGGCGCTGTGTCGAGGATGCTGTGCACGGTCCTCAGGAGGGTGGACCAGGCCTCGTCATGGAAACAGAGGATGACGCTGGCCGTGGGCAGGCTGTCCCCGAGGTGCTGCTGCAGACACCTGCAGGGGAGAGAACCAGGGAGCCATGGGGAAGGAAAGGCTGTCAGAAACACTCCACATGCTCTAGCTCACGCCTGGGCCCTGGCTGAGGCTGCCCCTATGATATGGGCCTCCTTCCAGCGCAGCAGCACTCTTTGGGGACTCTTAAAATGTCCAAAAAAAGAGAGCCCATTATACCCTACAGCAGCACTGCCTGCTATCTCCCAGTCCTCAGATCCCAAGAGCTCCTCTGCTATGTTTAATCCACGCTCCTGTCATTGTATAATAGTTGAGTGGTGTTGCCACCATTCTCAGCAGACAGCTGTCCTCATCTGTGAAACGGGAATGCAGGACAATATTGCCAACCTCAGAGTCATGGTCAGGAGGATGCACACGGTCAAGTGTGCTATGAACACTAATTGTCATCTGTTTACAGGGAGGACGCTATTTGCTTTATTTTCGTATTTCTACAACCTACTGCAGCTCCTGGCACACAGTAAGCATTTGCTCTTGTTATTATTATTTAAAAAGGAACAAGGATTGAATGTTTGTGAGGGCCAACAGCATGCCAAACACCCTGTGAGGCCCCTTACAAACGTATTACTGCACATTCATCAGATAAGAAATCTGTGGGCTATCTCACTCCTATTTTACAGATGAGTAAACTGAGGTTCAGAGGGGAGGCAAGGCTCAGCAAAGGTCATGTTACTGGTAAGTGGCAGAGCTGGAAATGATCCATTTGAAGCTCTCATGCTCTTTCCATTTTGCTGGTTTGTGGCCGGATACACAGGTGTGCACGGAGTTACGTCTGCCAAGAGGCTGTTCGTGCTGCCCTGTCTCCTCAGGACACTTGAACAGGACAGGTGAACAGGACACTTGGTATTTGCTTCAATGTGTTGAGAGTCTGCATGGGCCCACGGGGGAATGAGTTATAACAACAACCTGCTGCGTGGAGCAGTGTGAGGCTCACACTTGCTCACAAAAGGCACTTCCCTAAAGTATGTTTCCAAAGCTCTTCTTTTTAGATTGCAACTGCTGCCAAAACCATGTCCCTCCTCAAAGGGACAATTGAATTGGGGTTATTCTCAAGAACCCCAAACTTTCGACATCTAAAGGCCTCCGTGAAGGTGGAGCTGGGAGCATGGTGGCATCTAGACTAAGTGTGGCCACCTGAAGCAGTGTCAACCCATGCTGCTCCTCAGCTGAGCGTCCCTCCGCCGGGTGGTCGTCCTAACCAAGGCTGAAAACTCTCAACGCACAGGAAACCTGAGTGCGAGTTTCAGCGCAGAATCCCATGTAGAGGGGAGAATTAGTGCTGGGTAAGTGCTTTACGGTAGCAGTAAAACAGAATTCCTAGATGATTTTTAAAAACCACATAAACATCTCAAAAACTAGATATGATTTTTTTAGTTTGTGTATTTATACTCTATCTTTTCATGAAGGATTTGAAACCACTCGCAAGAAATATATACAACACAAACACTTAAAATGATGGTAAAATAAAAATAAGGAGGAAAAGTCAGGAACCAGGGAAAATAAGTAAGTGTAGAAAGTCAACATTTGGAGAAAGAACATAAACATCTAAGCTATAAGGGCCTACGTATTTCTAGAATGAATTTTAAATTTGACTCTGAGATTCCTGGTAGCCAAAGTAAAACAGTGAGTTTATTCAGCAACAGAATCGCCACCATCAGAGAAAGTATTTTAGGGAAGGCAACACTCTTTTCCTAGTAATTTTTTTTCTTTCAGTGTATCACTTTTTTTATTTTGAAATAGCTTAACACCAACAAGAAATTGCAAAAATAGTACAGGGAGTTCCTGTGTTCCCTTCACCCAGCTTCCTCCAATAATAATATCTTACATAACCACCCGCAATAAACAAAATCAGGAATCTGACATGGTTCAATACTCTTAACTCAAATACAGATCAGTGTTTACATCTAACACGAATTTTAAAAAGAAACTCCTTTGGACTTTAGAAAGCAGTCCCTAAATGGATGACTGTCCCTAGAACCATCCTTAAGATAAATAAAATAATGAATTTTATACACATATTTACAGTCTGAGGTCGGGGCTGTTGAGATAACACATCCAGAGTGGACCCGGCTTCCCTGTAAGGCTTCAGGAAGATAACTTGGAGTCCCCCAGTATTTGCTGCGTCTTTGCTGAGGTCTTTTGTCCCTTCCACCGCGCCCTCCCCTGGTGGAGCTTTCCTCCTGCAAGCCACCTGGCTGAGGGAATTGCTGCCCTGCCCCTAGAGTTGCTCTGGACTTTCCAGAGACAGGTGCCAAATTTCCTTTGTGTCCTCTCCAGTCCCGCTGTGTCATGGTGGGGGGCAAATCCAGGGGTCCTAGACTAGGGCTGGTGGCTGTGCAAACTAAGTTTGCTTCAGTGAACTCAGTGGATGCAAGCCCCCCCCCCCAACTGTTACCTGGGCATATTGCCGGGAGGCTGGCTGCGATAGGAAAGCAGTCTGGGATGGAGAGGCCTGCAGGGCAGTTGAATAGGGAACCGTGCCTGTCACGTCTGCTCTCAGGGCAGCATGCAGCCGTGCCCGCCGGCTGTGCCCGGCTCCTTTCTCGGTCCCAATCCGCAGAACATGAGCGTTGCAAACAACACAAGTGTGTGGCATGCACACGCATGTGCATGTATGTGTGTGTGTGTGTGTGTCCCCGTAGTAATGTGATCAAAACAACCTAAGACTTTGGAATCAGACATATTTAGCCTTAAATCTTTTACCCTGCTGCTTCCCGAGTCCCCTTGGGTAATACAGTCAATATTTATAAGCATCAGTTTCCTCATTTGAAAAATAAGGGTAATGATATTTACCCTTCAGGCCTGTTGTGAGAATCAAAGAATAATAATAGGGTATGATTAGCATGAATATTATATTTCTGATCATCTTCGTAAACTGCAGCTATATCTAAACAACTGTGCTACAGCATAGCATGACACACCTGCTGAACCACTTTCAAGTGTGGTTTTCCGTCTGCACAACGGCAATGCTAGCGGTGGCCACTTTGGAGCCTTGGTGAGGAATAAGGCTGAAAAAGTTCTTAGCACAGTGCCTGGCGCATAGCAGGGACTCCACCACGGAAAGAAACCCTTATCTAGACTCTAGCTCTTCAAGACCACACCCCGTGCCCACTCCTCCAAGTCAGGAGACACGAGAACTTCCTGCTTTGCTAAGTAGCTGGTGACCAGGGCACCAGACCCCGTCTCGTTGGCCTCACAGAATGTTCTCTACAGGGTGGTGGTCTCGCCCAGTGACTCAGGTCGTGGACCCTGGAGCTCCACCACTTCCTAGCTGTGTAAATGACCCTGGGCCTTACCGTGTTCCTCCAAAAATGACCTTACCGTGTTTCTCCAAAAATAAGATCTACCCATAAAATAAGCCCTACCAGGATTTCTAAGCATTTGTGCAGCAATATAAGCCCTACCCCAAAAATAAGACCTAGTGATGGGCGTGGCTACGCAGCGCATCTGCACAACCCATGCATTTCGTCGCAGAGCGGTAAAGAAGACGAGCAGCCCTTCTCATCTGCCCCATGAGAGCTCTATTGCTCCACACGAGAGATTGGGGCCAATGGTTCTAAAGGAAATAGAGTCGTAAGAATTCAGGATGGAATTCGGGGTTTGGAGAGTTATGATGATGTTCCAGAAGAAGTTGACTTAACTATATTTGAGTAAATGTAGATTGTTATACCGTACTTAAAAAAAAATAACACATGCCCTGAAAATAAGCCATAGGGTGTCTTCTTGAGGAAAAATAAATATAAGGCCCTGTCTTATTTTCGGGGAAACACGGTAGCTTCCAGGTGTCTTGGTATCCTCAGAATGGTAGCAATAGCACCCACGCCATAGGGCCGCGTGGAGATTAAAGGATCTTTATCAAGCACTAGGAACGTGGTTGGCACAGAGTGAGCACTGTGTTTGCTTTATGATCATTGATGCCCCATTACTACAAGATGTTCCTCTGAGGTTCTTCCAGCCTTGAAATTCTGGGTTTTTTGATTCTCTGGGGCGCCCGTCCTGCAGGAGGGGGCAGGAGGAGATGGTATCTCCGGAGAGCAAGCATTTCAAAGAGAATTTCGTAGATCCTCTTGCTCCAGGGATTTCTGGGTTTTATGAACAGACACAACTACTGTTCTCTCTTCACAGAAGAGAGGGAAGATGGGCAAGGGGTGGGAGTGGGGTCCACTCGGGCTGCTCAGGGGTGAAAGGCCACACGGGCTCCTGGAAGCTGTCCCCAGGCTACGGGGTCCCTCCTATCTGTGGGGTGGATCTCCTGGCACTGGCTCCGAAAGAACCTCCCTTCCCTCCCAGGGAGATGCCCACGAGGCCTTCGAGACATGGACACGCAGCTGCGGGCACCTCTCCGGGCAACTGCAGAACTGCCAGGTGGCAAGAGCTGAGAACAACCGTGGACATAATGAGGCATTGCAGGGGAGGACCAGCGCGGGCTCTGAGCAAACCCAGCCTGGGGTTTGTGAGAAGGACCAGCACCCTCAAAAGGGCTCTGGAGCGCAGAACCAAATGTCATGGAAGGCCTTGTGTCTCAGGGCCCGTTAGATGCTTTTAAGAGGAGCCAGGGGTTGGTTGTTTTGTTTCTGGTGGGCGGTGACAGGGGGAGGGGCCCGTGGATGGTGCAAGCTGTGTAGCTCCTGGACACAGAGAAGGGGCTGCCAACTGTGTGTGGGGGCTCGTGGGGGCCCATGGCCATCATCCAGGGACGGGCTTTGTCAGCCCGTGGGCAGCAGACTCCTGTGAGGACGGGCATGGGACAGTAAGTCCAGGTGGCAGCACAGAGTAGAGAAGGAGGTTGTGACATGGGATTCCCTGAGAGCAGCCAACCTGCAGCTCCACCCGCCTTGATAAACTCGCTGGGAAATGTGCTAGGATAGCCAGTGTTATGTCAGGTGGATAGGAGATGAAGCTTTGGCCTTGGGTTCAAATCCTGGATCTGTTCCGATGTGACTTGAGCAAGTGGCATAGCTCTCTGACAACCATCCTTCCTTTCAGCAATTTCCAGAGGGACAGGAAATTCCTGTTCTGTCTTCAGGAATTAATTCTCATTTCTTGCAATGCTTCTGACTCTATTAATTCCTTCTCTGAGCATGTGACTTACTTGACCTCAGTTTGCTCATCTGCAAAATGGGCATGTTGGAAGGATCGAATGACTTAATGCATATGAAATATTTAGCCTGTATGCCTCACTCATAGTAAGAGCTCAAAGATGTTAGTTATTAGTATTTCTTGCAAGCCTCCTCTTGTGCCTGGATACCTCTCCAGGCCTCAATTTCTTCATCTGTAAGATGAGGATAACAAGTAGAGTTACTAGAGGGACATGTAAAGATTATATAAGCAAAGAGATATGTTGTGTGTTTTGCCCACTGCAAGTTTTCAATAACTGCAAGCTGTTGCTACCACTTGGGTACGAAGGTGCTGCTAGCTCGGTGTTGTCTAAGCATGCCTCTGAGGTTGTCCTACAGCACAGCAAAGGAACTGCCAGATGTCTTGGGAATAACCGTCCCTGGTATTTGTAGGATTCTCCCAC
The DNA here is from genome assembly GCF_040939455.1 of Microcebus murinus. Taxonomy (NCBI): domain Eukaryota; kingdom Metazoa; phylum Chordata; class Mammalia; order Primates; family Cheirogaleidae; genus Microcebus; species Microcebus murinus. The sequence continues at coordinate 125,952,106 of NC_134104.1, read as the reverse complement.
GTCATTTACTCCATTTGATCCGCATCCCCACTACTGGGGCTGTTGCACTGCCCAACCCCGGTGGGTGCCACGCTCAGAGAACACCGAGCGCTGCTGCCTCTTGGAGTCGTGCAGCATGGCAGCGCCGTCCACCACAGGGACCACAGGCAAAAGAGGCCAAGTGAGTGACTGCAGTTCAGACAGAGCCCCTGCTGGACCTCATCTCCCCAGGGCCCTGGCCTAACAGCCGACTCTTCTCCATCCTCCAGGCAGCCACTGGGAGCAAAGGCCTCCAATCTCCTTGCTCACCCAGGGGGATTTGGTAGCTTCCATTTCATTGTGTTAAAATGCAGGATGATTTCCCTTCAGGAGAGTAAACCTTGTAACATTAACCCCTCAGCTCAGCTGTCCTCAAACTACAGCCCGAGGGCCACATGCAGGTGTTTTTACCCATTTGGTTTTTTTACTTCAAAATAAGATATGTGCAGTGTGCATAGGAATTTGTTCGTAGTTTATTTTAAACTATAGTCTGGCCCTCCAACGGTCTGAGGGTCAGTGAACTGGCCCCCTGTTTAAAAAGTTTGAGGACCCCTGCTTAGCTGCTGCGAATGCACACGGTTTGGGAGATGCCTAGGGGACTAGCAGCTACCTGAAAAAAGACTAAGGTGCCCCAGGCGAGGACCGGCGCCAGCTGCCAGGCATGAGGGTGACGCGTCTTAAGTTACGCAGTCCCAGCCAGCCTCCAGGTGACGGCAGCACAGGGGCGTGGAGATGAGCAGAACTGCCCAGCTGAGGCCAGTCCAAATTATATAATAGAATCATGGACATATAAAGGGTTATTGCTTGAAGTCATGAATTTTTAATATAATGTTATTGAGATAGAGTTCATACACCATGATATCTACCCTTAGGTGCTTTGGTAGTGCAGTAGGTAGCTCATCGGTATCTACCCTTATAAAATGTACAATTCAGTGGTTTCAAGTCCACTCACATAGTTGTGTGGCCATCACCACTGTCTAATTTGAGAACGTTTTCAACACCCCTAAAAGAAACCAACTACCCACCTACGCTGCAACCACCCCAGCCCCTAGCAACCGCTAATCTGCTCTCTGTCTCTATAGATTTGCCCACATTGGACACTCCATAAAAATGGAATGATGTCATATGTGGCCCTTTGGGACTGGTTTCTTTTACTTAGCATCAGGTTGTAGCATGTGTCAGTACCTCGTTTCTTTTTATTGCCAAATAATATTCCATTGTTTGAATATACCGTGTTTTATTTATGCATTCGTTAGTTGATGAACATTTGGGTTGCTTCCATTTGACTTCTATTAGGACTGATGCTACTGTGAATATTTATGCATGAGTGTTTTGTGTGAACACATGTTTTTAATCATCTTGAGTATATACCTAGGACTGGCATTCCTAGGTCACAGGGTAGCTCCACGTTTAACATTTTGAGGAGCTGCCAGTCTGATTTGCAAATGCTACACCATTTTACAATCCCGCCAGCAGCGTGCCCCCTACCCCCACCCCAGTGAGCTGCCCTTGGCCGATGGCTAAAAGGAGTTGGTGTATTAATTACCCAGCACCCTCACCCCTGAGGATGGAGGGAGGGTGCTACAGTTTGGATATTTGACTCTCTAAACCTCGTGTTGACATTTGATCCCCAATGTTGGAGGTGGGGGGCTATGGGAGGTGTTTGGATCATGGAGGCAGATCCCTCATGAATAAATGAATGCAGGAGGCGAGCGAGTAAGCTCCCACTCTGTTAGTTCCTGTGAGAGCTGGTTACATTAAAACGAGCCTGGCGCCTCTCCCCTCTTGCTTCCTCTCTCACCATGTGCTCTCTGCACGTGCCGGCTCCTCTTAGCCTTCCACCATGAGGGAAAGCAGCCTGAGGACTTCACCAGAAGCCAAGAAGAGGCCAGTGCCCTGCTTTTTGTACAGCCTGTAGAACCATAAGTCAAATAAACCTCTTTTCTTTATAAATTACCCAGCCTCAGGGCTTCCTTTACAGCAACACAGACAGAGTCAGACAGCGGGTAATGCTGAGATGCACGCTCTGCACCCTCTCCCAGAGTGTCCCAGCAGGGCTGAACTCCAGCTGCCCACAGAGGCAGCTGCCCTGAAAACATGCCTTCCACTGGCTGCCTTCTACTCTCTGCTCCACGCCCCTGGGCCCCGACCAGGGCTTCCTGGGATCTCCTGCAAATTAGACCCTTGTCTCAGGATCTGCTTTGAGGGGAACCCAAAGATAGTCCCCGATATCCTGGAGTTTATATACTATCGATCAGATAACCAAATCATTATTCAGCAGCTGTAGTGAGCACCCAAAGGAGGCATTCAGGAGGTGGGGATGTGAAATCAAAGCCAAGACCTGTAGGATGGGTAGGACACAGTCAAGGGAGAGAGTGCAGGTGGAGAATGACATTCCTGGCAGGCGTCACAGCCTCTGCTAAGGCCCAGAGGTGGGAAGGGGCTGGCACGTACCCATGAACTGATGGAAAGGCATTCAAAAATATGTTTTCCCTTACCTTGACTAAAAATTGCAATAATAATGATTTTTCTATTTTATGACATATCTTCTTCTAAGCCACTTCAAATCCTTTGAGGAAATAAGGCAGGTAGAAAAACAAGTGAGCCAAAACCTAGGCGATCCAAGCAAGGGGTCTTGGGCAAGTCATGTCACCTCTCTGTGCCCTAGATTCTTTGTGTTAGCGGGATGAACGTAATCTCTGCTCTCCCAATGCCACAGTGTTGCTCAGTGGATCAGTGGGGCAGTGTGCAGCAGAGGCTCTTGGACATTGTAGAGCGATACCCAAGAGCGACCGGTGACTCGTGCAGAAAATCCAGGAAGAAGTGCATGTTTTTATCATTACATAATGGAGCTACTTTCTTCATGCTTCAGCCAGATATCTGGTGAATATTTTACTGTCTCAGTTTCTATGTGTCACACAAGTGTCCAAAAGCCCACCCCTGACTGCCTTTGTCCTTCCTCTGAGTGGCAGCAGGGGAGAGGAAAGACCAAGGGCTTTGGAATCAAATCAACTGGTTTGACTCCTGGCTCTGCTATTTACACCCCCTCATTAGCCAACGTGGGGATGCTGACACCATTCTCCGGCCCAGGGGTGTGGCCTGGATTGAGAGGGGCAATACTGGCCTAAGACCCGTTCAGTACAGGCCGGCTTTATATCTTCATACTCCAAGATCAGGAGTCCGGGTCTTGTGTTTACACACAGAGGCACGCCTCTTTTCACGCCACTCCACGATCCCCTGTGAGCCTGCAGAATGCATTTGGATGCTGATTCTGAAGAGAATGAGTCACAGCACTGCACCAGATGGCCTGGCTGTACCACTAACCCTCCTCCCACCCTCCCTTGGCCTGGCCAGAGTAGAAAGGTCTCTGCAGGGTTTTCTAAAGCTGTTTGGGGGTTACCGACTCCCAGCTCCTACCAATTCAGCAGAGGATCCCCACTCAGGTGGGCTTGCATAGCTCAGCCCGAACCCCACTGGCGTAGCAGCCTGGTTGCCTGTCTGAACCCCTGAGTACCCCAAGCTTCCTGGGCCAGGGCTGGGTCTTGCTCACCTTCTTACCTCTGACAATTAGTTGTTACATAAATATTTGTCCGATAAATGAAAGAAGACACTGTTCTTGTTCTCCAGGAAGGTATAGGCTGGTTGTCGCTATTAACAGGAGGGTAATACCATAGAGCCGAGTTCCTACATTATAAGAAAATCCCAGTGTTCAGCCTCACTTGTCTGTAATCGGTGGGACTCGCCTTGGGAATACCAACTTTTAGGGCTGGGACAAGCCTGGAGATGAGCCCTTGGAGGACTGGCTAAAGGAGCTCATGGAGGACAGAGAAGGAGGACAGGGCTGGAGTCTGCAGCTGAGGCAGATGCTGCCAGCCTGCCATTCTGTCAGCGGACACAGGTCACAAAAGGCGCATGCCTTTGCAGGGGCTCTCCGAAATCTTGGGCAGGGCCCCAGATTCCGCATTTCCACTGAGCTCCCGGGCAATACTGATGCTGTTGGTTGGTCCCTGGACCACAGCTTGAGTCGAGGGCAGTGGTTGTTAGCGGCCAGATGATAGGAGGCAAGGTGACGCGGGGGCAGAACACTTGAGCAGGTGCTGGGACACCTGCTGCTGAAGGATGTCATGAAGGCCCTGTCCCCAGAGGAACCGTGGTTGGACTTTCCCTCCTGTCCCCTTCCTCCAGTCTTGCCTGGGCAGCTCCCTGCTCCTGGCTTGTTTCCAGGGTAAACCTGCAGTAACCCCATCGCCGTAAGCAACTTGAGCGTCTCTGTTCATTTTCACCTAAAACGGCCTAAATCAGTGGCTCTCGGCTGGCTGTGCATTCGAATCACTTAGAGAGTGAGCCCTAGCGAATTGTACTTAATTGGTCTGGGTTGGAGCCTGGGCATGATGATTCATAAACTCTCTGGCTGATTATAATCGACTGGCCTCTAATCAACTGAACCGCCGGCCTCATCAGCGTTTCTCAAGCTTTAACATGAATGTAAATCACTTGGGGGTCTTGTTAAAAGAGAGAGTTCATGCAGTGGGTCTAAGTGGGGCCTGAGAGACTGCATTTCTGATGCTGCAGGGCTGAGGACCACACTTTAAGTGGCACTGGGATCAATGACACCAATCGTCCCTCCTGGAAATGACAAAAGACAAGGCGCAGGTTGACCCCCCTCTAATCTCATCCCTAAGGCCAGCTGGGTTTGTCCTGAAGTGCAGACGGAGCAAGACCCTATCCTACTGGCTACGGTGAGTGCATTTGACCAAAGGTGTTCTATGTACTCAGCTCGGTCTACACTGCAACCCCATCGAGGGGTGACGGGTCTAGATGGAGATCCAGAAGAGGTACTGCCCCGCTGTGACTATACTGGACTCGAGAGCTGGAAGCTTAGTGCTCTGGGCTGGTTCCTTTTGGGACTTGGCCAGCCAGGCCCCATCAGCACATGGACCACACTGGGTTGTTTTCCCTCTTTTCAGGAGGGCCGAGCTGAGTTCCAGCCGCAGGTCTCGACGCCAGCCTGTTCCTGGTCTTGTCCTTCCCTCACCACCCCTCAGGGGCACGTCTGCGCTTGCAGATCCATGGATCTCCTTTCTCTTCTGCAGGCCAGGCTGTCAGAGCCAACGAGGGGCGCGGGAGTCGTCCTGGGGTGACTCACTGCCTGGCAGGACAGAGGCTTCCCGGGGAACTGAATGGACGCCGCGTGGATTGCGACACTGCCTTCTGCTTGACAACAGAGCTCGTGCCAGAGTGATCCTCCTGCCCCTGCCCCAGCCCTGGCTCCAGGCCTAGCTCAGCCTCTCGGGCAGGAGAGAGGGAACAAAGGAGAAGAAACCCCTTCCCTGCTCTGCCCACTGGCTGTGAAGCCCGCCAACCGTCTGGGGCCTGCAGCCCTTGTTCTCAGCCCTGGCTGCATGTTAGAACCTCCTGGGGGGTTGTAAACTCCCGATGCCCAGGCCCCCTGCAGACCAACTACATAAGAATCCCTGGAAGTGGGCCCTGAGCATGAGTAGCTTTTAAAACTTTCCAGATCATTCTAGTGGGCTGCCAAGTTTGTGATGATTTGGTGGCCCCAGGGGCCAGGAAATAGCTCTGTGGCGAGAGAAAGAACGGTGATGTCATGTGCACAGTTCTATCGTTTCTCCGTCTCTCCAGCTCACTCCCGCCTAGGCTGTTTACTCAAGGATGTGATGAGGGCAACTTGAGTTTGGACTTTACTGCTGGGGGAAAAGTCATCACATATTTTATCTCGTTTTCTCTACAACCCTATGCAAGGGTGTTATTATCACCCCATTTTACAGTTGAGGAAACTGAGGCTCAGAGAGGTTGAGTGACTTGGACAAGGTCACACAGTAAGAGGTGGTGCCAGGATTCAACCCCAGGGCCGCTGCTCCATGAACATATAATTTAGTGACAGTAGTGGATACGTAAACCAGGGAAGCACAGGCCGAACCTCAGGTGGACATTGTTTAAGTGGATGAATGCTGGGAGCACACAGCCAGCTACAGCCGAGCTGACACTTGTGATTAAGTACAAACACAAACCCCTGGGGTCATGCGGGAGACCTCTCTTCTCTATTTTCTGATTCCAATGTTACTTCCTCAATGGAAACTTCCCGAACTCTACTACCTCCCCACTCAATTTCTACACCAGTAGTTCCCTAAACTATCCAGCATCAGCTTTTAAAAATTCAGATTACGAGGCTCCAACTCAGAACTACAGATAGTGTCCAGTGACAGGGCCTGAACATGGGTGTTGTCAAGAGCAGTACAGAGACTCAGACGTGCACCTGCTCTCGGGAACCAGTGGGGCAGCTCCGCGAGGTTCAACAGTGCAGCCGGGGACCGGCAGTGCTGGTTCCGACATTCGATAGAAATGCAGCACCTTGGGCTGCGTCCTTGATCTACTGAATTAGACTGCATTTTTGACAAGATGCCCAGGAGATCTGCATGCACATTTCAGTTTGAGGAGCACCGCTCTGGCCAATCTGTTGGGCATAAAGAGTGTGCACAGAGCAGTGGTCCTCAAGGTGTCCCAGGTCAGCAGCAGGAGCACCCAGGAGCCTGTGGAGATGCAAATATTAAGATCCATCCCAGACCTACTGAGCCAGAAACTGGGGGGGTGGGGTGACCAAGTTGTCTATTTTAACCAGCTCTCTCCGAGTTCTGGTGCACGCTCAAGCTGGAGGGCCGCGGCCCTTAGACGTAGAGAGTACGAAGCACTTGTTTGCACGGGAGGCCCCTTTGATCCTGGGAGCGCCGCGCCCCGCCGCAGGATCAAAGGAGAGCCGCGCAGGAGCTGTGAACGCCCGGGTGCTATAGGAGGCTGAACCGGCAGGGCTTGCTCCTCCCGCCCCTTCTCTCACAGCAGCTTTGAAGGGCTGAGTTAATCCTTTTCAGTCTGTGGCTGCATCACGGCCCCTTCTCTTTATTTCATCTGTGTATTCATTCACTTTCATCCCCAGGCCTGCCCCAGACCCTCCCCATCGAGTTTGATCTGTTCCTGCAAAGAACGGGCTCATTAGCGTGCGTGCATTTACACTTCCCCTAATGACACTGGGCTGTAAGCCTTTCTCTGGGTCTTAGCGCCTCGCTCAGCAGGGCCTCTCTACGGTCTCCCGTCACTGTTGGATGTGCACTGGGTCTGTTGCTTCTAACTCGGGCTGCTGAGTATTTCACAGGGTGCCCCCGTCGCCTCCTGCCCCATGATGAGACACCCAGGCGGCTTCCAATGCCTCATCCTTCCAACCGAGGATGCTGTGGCAAGCATCCTTCAACGTGTCTCCCCATGGGCCTGTGTAAGAGCTCCCCATTTTAAGATGGAAAAACGTGAAATACTTCCAGCCGTGAGACTTGCCCGACCCCTGGTCCAGAAGGTGGCAGAGGTAGAAAGGACAGAGGGTGGTTAAGAGCATGACTCTGGTGTCAGACACACCCGGTCAGATAACCTGGCGCCAGTCCCTCCACCTTTCTGTGCCTCAGTTTCCTCATCCATAAAATGAAGCCCACCTTACAGATTTGTTGTGAAGATTAACCAAGGGAAGAGCCCGCAGCACAGTGTCCAGCACATAGTAAGTGCTCACTAAATATCCAGTATAATTTTGCCTGTCTTTCTGGAGATTGTTTTTTGGCTTCTTTTCAATTAATAGTTTTCTTTTTTGGTCTTGCATTATTGGTAACTTTCCTACATGCCCCTGTTCAAACTGACCTCCAGCAGTGTCCCGAGAGGTACTCAGAAAAAGGCCTGTGGCCTGGGCAAGGGGGAGGAGGCGCAGGCCAGGGCTGGCCTGGGAGCTTGGGTATAGGGATTGGGGCCGGAGAGGCTGGTCTGGGTGAGGAGTAAGGACGGGCTTGCAGGAGCCCTTGGGCAGTGATGGCACAGGGCGCTTTATGGCAGGAGGCAGAGCCGCTGGATGTTCTAGCATCTCCTGGCCTGGTAGGAAAGCAGCAGTGCAGCGTCTGCACACGGCAGCTGCTTAATACATGGCTTTCTCCTATGTGTTGTATTTTGGCCCAGTTTTAAAGGGGTGGGAGAAGGATCCTGTCACCCTGGAGGGAGGGTGGAGGTTGTTGCCTCACTTTGAAGTTTTGCAGGGACTCTAGTGTATCCAGGAGAGGGACCCAGGGAAGGAGAACACGGTGCTTAACTGCCAATGGCGGAGGGGAGCAGGGAGCCGGGAGCCTGGAGCCCGGCCAGGGCAGCACGGGCTGCATGCACCGGTGCGGGCCAGCAGAGGGCGCTGCGCGCCTCCGCGCAGAGCTGGCGCTGTGCTCCGAGAACCCTGGCAAGCTGGGGAGGAGTGTCCGGCTGTCCCCCTTCACCTGGACTGAGGCATTCCCTGACTGACTGTTGGGGACTTTAAGTGCTAAAATTGACAACATCCCAGGCAAACTGAAACGTATTGGTTACCCTGGATGGAAGAAGCAACCACAGAAGTGGCGCACACACGCATAATCACACCTACACGCATGTGCACATCAAACACAAAACACACAAACCATACCCTGGCTTGCACCACATGCCTCATGCATGCCCATCACACTGCACGCATAACACACACTACATGCTGGCACACATACACATATATCACATGACACATGACACACATGTGACACACACAAAACACATGCAACACACAACAAATGCATATGCACACATGTACCACACAAAGATGTAAAACAAACACTACATCACACCACATGCATGAGCACACAGACACAGTACATGTGCACATCACACCACACACACAACATACACAATCCACACATGTATTACACTCATGTGCACTGCACACTCACAGCACACACACAGATGTGCACAGCACACATGCCACAAAATGTACCCACACTTGTGCCACACACACACAATGCATCCATGCTCTTCATACCACATGCATAGCACACAACACACTTGCATGTGCACATATATAACACTCACACAATGCAATTATAACAAATATGTAACACATAAAATATACACATAACAGACAGAAACACATCATAAACATGCAACACAGTCACAACACAATGTTTGCACACATGCACCACACAAACATGCAAAACAAGCACCACACTGCCACACACACATGCACACATATGCACGATGCATGTGCACATGACCCCCAACACACAATGTATACATGCGCCATGCACATGCAGATCAACACATCCACAACACACATACACATATGACAACACAGCACACAACTCATACCTGTGCACATCATATCACATACACAACATATACAATGCACCAGGCACTACATAATGCACTACACACATGTGCTACACATAACACATATGCACAATCTCCATTTAATACATACACAACACAATACACATACAATGCACACATGCACACCTGTAAACAATGCCCCACAAATATGCATATGCATAGCACACCTGCACTATGCAGACACATGTGCATAGTCACACATGCACAACCCTTTGGTAGCCAGAGTCCGTCTTGTTTTAGGCAATATTTCTAACCAAGTATATTTTGAATGAGTATTCTAATGAGGGTACGCATTGTTGCTCTACGGAAATGGAAAAAAGTGTCAAAAATTTTGAAAACTATATATTCATTCCTTCAATGATCATATCTTTGCTGTGTGTTGGGCATTGGGATATGCAATACTGGCTGGGTCCGAACCTTCTAAGGGGCTCACAGCATGGCAGGGGAAGCAGGCATGCAACAAATAAACACTTCAGCGGTCATTAGACTTTGGCTGTGATAAGTGCTACGAGTTAAAACTCCAGGGTACAGATGGAGCATAAAACTGGAATGGGGTGGGAGTTTCCTGAAAAGAGCTTTTGAAGCCAAGGCCTGAAGTCAGAGCAGCAGGGTTGGGGGCAGGGTGGGGTGAGCTATGATCCCAGAGCACGCAATGTAAGGAGGTGTTTGCTCCCAGGTGCTGACCCTGCACTGGCACCACCCTGAGCGTGAGTGGCCAAGCACCCCGGCTGAGGAGCACTAGATCAGGGATCAGAGCTGTACGTGGTCCTGCTCCCAGCGGCTGCCCTACACATGCGCTCTCACCTCCAAGGTTAGAGGATGTGTTTGCTTTCCAGGAAACTCTCTGAGCTCTGGGAAGAGCAATGCTTATAGGGAAGGGAGCTAGATCACCAGCTCCCTGGATGCTGGTGACCAGGCCGCCTCCTCTGGCCAGCCATGGCGATGGGAGGGGAGGGCAGGGGTGCAGGGGATGCACCCAGCATCTCGCTGGGCACAGCTCTGAGTGTCTGCTGCTTCCCAGCTCACCTGCCGGGGCTGGGGCACTGGCTGGGGAGCGGCAGTCAGCACATATTCTAACCCTTGGGCACTGGAACTGTTTCCTTAGTCTATGGACCAAGGAAGGGGGCACAGAGTGGTGGTTCAGGCAGACTGGAGCTCACATGCCTGCATTTAAATTCCTGCTTTGGCCCCAGCTAGCAACGTGACTGTGAGCAAAACTCTTGTCCTTATTTTCACACCCATAAAGTAGGCATGAGGATAATACCAGCACCCGTCCTGCAGAGCTGTAAGGACTTCCCAGGACTCTATGAGTTCATACATGAAAAGCTCTTAGATTAAAGCCAGGCACATGAAGAGCCACATAAATGTTAACCACAATTGCTATTTTGATCCAAAATAAAAGCAAACAGTAACAAAATCCTAACATCAAAATGTATTGGAGTCAGAGTGTTAGCACTAGAAGGTGCCTTGAGAACACCTGCCCCGACCTCCCTTCTGCTTTATAGAGATAAAGCTGTTGGACCTGATCATCCAGAGACAGCAGGACTAGAACCCAGGACAAAGACGAGGAACAAGTGCGAGCGCTCACTTTCCGTTCTCTAGGACAGGGGCTCTCACCTGGAGGGCTGGTCACATACAGATCGCTGGGCCCCACCCAGGGTTTCCGATTCAGCTGGTCTAGCATGGGGCCTGAGAATCTGCATTTCTAATACGTGTCCAGCGGGGTGCTGATGCTGCTGGCCCAGGGACCACACCTCGGGGCACACAGCCCTAGGGACAGGGGAGGCAGGTGCAGAGTTTGCACCTCCGAGTTTGCTGCCCCTCGATCACGCCCCGCTATCAGGGAGGGAAAGCAGGGGCCTTACTCACAGTGGGTGCCGCACCTCGGGCAGGGGCCTCTGGAGGGGGATGCGGGCACTGAGTGCCTCATGGAGGCCACGCGGGTCCAGGCCAAGCGGGGTCTGCTCCTCTTCTTCAGACACCTCCCAGTCCTCCTCCTCAGCCCCCCAGTCCCTCTCTGGGGCTTCCTCATCCTGCCTCCTGCTGGGCTGCTTGATGAGCCGGTAGCTGCTGCCTCTCCTGCCCTGGCTCTGGTTCCTTCTGGCCCTGGGCGAGGCCACGGCCACCAGCAGCTGGTCCTCCCGCAGTGAGATGAAGGGCGGCAGGCCCTCCAGGGGGCTGTACTCCTCGCCCTCGTCTTCAGCCTCCAGTACCCATTCCTGGGACTCCCCGAAGTCCAGGCGGTACCCAGCGTCGGGGCTGCGCTTGCTGGCCTGGGCCTTGACAGGCTGGCGCAGCGTGTGCGGGGGAGGGTGCAGCATGGCCACCAGCATCAGCACGCAGCCCAGCATCAGGAACAGCAGGAGGAACTGAGGTCTGCACGGTCCACGCCTGGTTCGCTTCCTTAGGAGCATGTTGCTGGAACTTGGCAAATGCAACAGGTCATGTTCAAGTTCACTTTCTCTTGCTCCAGGCTCCTTCAAGCTTGCAGCAGAACCCGGGTTGCTCGCTCCACCTGGAAGTTTTTTGTCACTCACTTAACCTGCTCCTTTTTCTCCCCCGTCTGACATTTGCCAGCCGCACGTGCAAGACCTGCTTCCTCTTGTCATCAGAGACCACGGGACTCGAGTCCCACACCCCACGTTTTCTCTGAGTGGATTTTCAGTTGCCTTCTGAAAGCCCATTCGTAGGGACTTCAAACTGAATTGTTTGCCCCCCTTTTACCCTGTTTTACTCCTTGGGAAAAAATAATGATTCCATTCTGCTCAGGTGTTTAGTCCCGAGTGTTTCTTTCCCCCTTTGCATAAACGGTCGGGTTGCTGTGAGATGTCTGGGCTGAGCTGCTGGGTTCCCCGTCAAGCAGAGCTGACAGCGCTCCAGGTCAGATCAACAGATGCAAAGCCGGCAGGCAGCGCCTGGTTTCCCTTCACACGCGGCTCCCTCCGCTCAGGCTCAGCGGAGCCTCTGCCAGACACAGCCGAGCCAGGCGTGCGCCTCGCTCCTGGTCCTAATGCCCTCACTGTTCCCGGGCTTTGCACAACCCGACGGCGTCACGGCTAGAGCCAGATCAAAACAGGAACATTCCCAGGAGTTCAGATTTGAATGTCATTCGTAGGAAGAATTCTTTCCCCACCCGAAGGAGCAGGAAAGAGTATTCCCTCCTGATTCAGAAAGGCTGCACGTGTGACGTAGATGTGAGGACTGGCTGGCTGTTTGCACCCTCTGCCTCCCACGGGGGATCTGCCAAGCTAGGTAGGACTCTCTTCCCTGGGACCACTGCCCCTGTCCTTCTGAAAAGGGGGAGCAACTGGGAGAGATGCTCTGGGAAGCCCCTCCTGCTCCCATGAAAGCAGCTGCAAGGATGCCTGTCTGCACCGGCCACTGAGGGATACACTGGGAGAGGAGAGCATGCTCCTTTGGCCATCAGACTTCCTGCAGTCAGCCAATGCAAGTTTAATGAGCACCTACTAAGTGCCAGAACTGTTCTGAGGACTAGGAGTACAGCAATGAGTAACACAGACAAAACATGTGCCTCATTGGAGCTTACATTCTCATGGGGGAGACAGATAATTAAAATGCCCAGTGAGTCTGATGGTGATGAGGGCCAAGGAGGAAAAACAGAGCACACCTGGGGGCTGGGAGCATGGGCCGGGGCTTGGACACCGCCAGCGAGTGGTGGGGAGGTTTCGCAGAAGAGTTAGCATCTGCAGAGGGGAGAGGGCTGCGCAGCTATCTGGGGCTGAGCGTTTGGGGCAGAGAGAATAACAAATGCAGTTTTGGAAGCAAGACTGTCCCTGGCATGTCTGAGGAACAGCGGGGGGTGGGGGGCACGTGTGGACAGTGCAGCTGGGACAGAGTGGGGGGGTGGAGCACGAGGGGGAAATGGGATGACAGGTGAGCAGGTTGGGAGGACCATGTGGGACATCCTTTAGGGACACTCAGGGAGCCCTTGAAGGAGAGACACAAGCTGACTTGGGTTTTCGAGGGTAGCTGTGGCTGCCAGCTGAGATTGGCAGGGGGCAGGGAGACCAACTGAGAGGTTCTTGGCTTGAACCAAATTGGCATCCATGGAGGTGGTGTGAGGGGTCAGCATCTGGAGCTATGTTGTGGAAGAACCTACAGGATTCGTGATGAATTGACCTCTGGGGTGAGAGAGCGAGGAGTCAAGGCCAAGTTCAAGTTTTGGGTCTGAGCAGTTGGAAGAACAGAGTTGCCATCAACAAAGCTGGGGACGGCAAGGGGCAGGTGGAGGGAGGTGAGTATCAGTGGCTCAGCTTGGGACGTGTGACATTTGAGAGGTCCTATGGGCAGCCAACAGGGGAGGAAGGGCAGGCAGCAGCAGGATGTCTGATAGCTGGAGGTCCGGGGAGCAACCTGGCTGCAGAAATGGAGTTGAATGTCAGCGGCACGTAGATGGTATCTGAAGTCGATAAGACCTGAGCTCTCCCAGGGAGGGAGCTGGATAGGAGAGAGGAGGGACCCCGGCATCCCCCAAGTTCTCGGGCTTCTGGCTCCAACAGGTTGATGGAGGACAACTGACCACTATTGGGGTTTCTTCTGGGGGTGGTAAAGCAGCAGGGCTGTCCCGTAACCAGGGGTGGAGTGGGGGAAACCGCCAAAGGGAATTCCTGCGATAAACTTGCTCATTGTTTTTGTTCTACTCTCAGAATGTGAGCTTAAAATATTCATGGGAAAAAAATGTTCTGCCTCAGTTGCCTCTTCCAGTGTGTGTGTGTGCACGTGTGTACATGAGTACACTCATGTATGCTTGTGTGTTTTCCCTAAAGTCATTCATGAGGTCAGAGGTGAAATAGCGGGTTGATGTGGTTGTTCTCTTGACAGGACATCACTGTGCCCTGGCCGATGACACTAGGGGTCTCTGGAGTGGACCGTGTCTTCCAAATCGCAAACCAGGGTGTATTGTGAGGCGGTGTCCTGTGGTTTCTGAATTCAAGGGCAGACACACTGGGAGATGCAGTTCAGAATTTCTGGGACATTTTCAAGTTAAGGAGGATGAGGAGCTAGGTGGTTTCAAATCCAGGAGGCCTCCAGAAAACACGTGTTCACAGCCTCCATCTGTGCGGGGCTGAGCTCGCCTGCTCACTCCTCTCCAGGGACTCTGGCCTCGAACTCCAGGGTCTCCCAACCCAGGCCCTTCACCCCGACACCTTGCTGTTTGATCACTCCGTCCCCAGAATCCATCCCTATGGCCCACCTCTTCACGTTCGTCTTCACTCCCATGTCACCTATTTAGTGAGACGTCCGCAGACCCACCTTTCTGCATCGAAATCCCCTTGTGGGGTCACTCTCTACTCTGTCCCTCGCTTTCTTTGACTATCTCTGGGGCTCTTGCCTGACAAGTTAAAATACTCAATGCTTTGACAAGTTAAAATACTCAGGCCTTTATTGTCTGCTTCTCAGCCCCCCCTCACAAAACGCATACTCCACGGCAGGGATTCTGTCTGTTCGCTGCGGGTTCCCCAGAGACTGAACCTGCGTCTGGCGTAGAGTAATTGCTCCACAGTGGCTGGATGAACGTGGAGCCACCTATACAGCTTTTTTTGATTCGAATAAAACAAGCTCCAGGTATACCCTGAGACTCTGGGATTTGAATCTCCCCTAAAAGGACTCCATGCAGCCCATAATGACAGGATGACATTTTCAGGCTGCCCTAAAGCAAATAAAATTCCTGGGTACTCCAAAATGGACAGAATTGCCTAAAAATGCTGGAACTGGTCCACACCCGCTGGAGTGGCCCAGGGCTGGAATCGACCAGCTTGGTGTGGCCACCAGGGAGGGGGTCAGCCACACTGTCTTGCTGGGGAAATTTCCTCCTGGGGAAATTCAATCTGTGAGGAATCCAGTAAGGGCTATCCCATAGTGGGGAAGGAGACTCCCCAGTCATGGGCAACGTGACGAGGGCTACACCTGCCCGCAGCATAGGACCCGGACGCCCACAGACGCCCGGGCATTTCCAGCCAGCCGGACTGGAGGGAGCAGGAGGCTTTCCCGATCCCGGGACCGGCTCCCACCACGCAGGCTGCCCTGCCCGCCCCAGCTCCGGGGTCGCAGGGTGCTGCTCACTGCTCATACGTCTTCTCTTGCCCCGACCGTCCCCTTGTCACTATGTGTCAGCAAGCCACCATCAGTCCACAATCCTGTCTCACAGCTTCTGTCCTTGTGTAGCGGAACTTCTCTCTGTCCTCCTCTCAGGAATAAAACTAAGCAAGCCATGGATGCCCTAGACATGACACGGAAGTCCTTCCCATCTCCACCTTATTCCTCTCAGCCTCAGAAATGGGACATCCTTGAGGGAATTCCGTTCTGTCACTCATAGCCACAAGCCTCAGGGGCTTCGTGGTCCTGGGGTGCCATCCTGGGGCCCTGCCCAACCCCTTCCCCACTGTCACCTGGCACATGAAGCTCAGACCCTGCTCTGCCCTGTCCCTTGCTCACCTTTGCTCCTGTTAGGGCTTGAATAGAGTTCTCCAAAAAGATGCGAAAGTCTCCCCCCCATCCAGTACCTGTGAATGGGACAGGAAACAGGGCCTTTGCAGACGATTGAGGTGATCGCAGGTCACTGGGCCAAGCCCTAATCCAATAGGACTGGTGTTCTTACGAAAGGGGAAGTCTGGGCAGAGACACGCAGGCAGGGGGAGTGCCACATGAAGACGACATTCGAGATTGGGGTGATGCGCCTACAAGTCAAGGGGTGCCGAAGATTGCCGGGGCCACCCCCAGAAGCCAGGGGAGACGGGAAAGAGACCCTCCCTCACAGTCCTAAGAAAGAGCCCACCCTGCTGACACCTCGATCTGGGCCTCTCTCTCTCCAGAACGGTGAGAGAGTAAGTCTCTGTTCTTTAAGCCACCTGCTTGTGGCTTGTGGCGCTCTGCTACGGCAGCCACAATGCGACAGATGCGGCACACCTTCCTTCCACCCACCTCCTCCTTCTCTCGACTCTCCCTCTCGCTGCGTCTTTCCCCGTATCACGCTCACCTCCTCGGTCCGCGCCGGAGCCTGGTCTTCCCAGGCAGAGACAGCCCATGGAGAAAGGCTCCCGTAACAGTAGGGGCTGGCTTGGCTCCGGCTGGGAGTCCTGGTCCCAGTTCAAGATAAACCGGACCTGGTGGAGTCTCGGATGCAGCCCGAGATGAGCCTCAGACCTTCTCTTGTCTCAGCTCTGGGCCATGGCAGCGCTCAGACAGGTGGGCTGACCAACACCCCGGCCAGACAGCCGGTGGGATTGCCGCATGCTTCTCCCTTTAGCTTTTCCTCTGTTTTCTCATAAGCCATGGCACCTTGGGTGTTAAAAATTCTGTTATTTGCCTAGAAAAAAAAGTGAGAAGTTTCCTGTTCAGCTGGGTAGCAGGTTAAAGTGCCAGGACAAATGACACACTGAGGGCATTCGTCACAGGAGCAGTGGACACACCATCAGCTAGTAAAGCGAGGAGAGAAAAGCAATCTGCAGTGCAACAGGAGACCTGGCCCCAGCAATTCAAGAAGATGTCAGCAACAGCCTGTCACCGTCCTGGTTGTCATCTCAAATGGAGGTGAAAAGAACAAGAAGCAAGCAATTCCCCAAAGTCCCCAAAGAACTTAACCCCAGGCATTTTGGTTTTGTTTTTTTTGTTTTGGGGCATGGGGTTTGACTTAGTTACAGCACACGGTGGTGGCTGTTTGCTTGTCGGTCTCCCCTAGTCCTGGTAGCTCCATCCTTGTCTCTCCCACTCCCAGCACCCACCCGGCCCAGCAACACATCGTTGCCAAATAAATGACCGTCAGCGATGAGATACGACATACACTATGCGATAAATGAATTGTCGACGACAAGGTAACACTCTAGCAGTGGCATCACTGTTTGTCCTTAGAAAGGAGGAAGGGAAACAGGATGACATGCGACCTCACATCCCAACAGCCAGCCCCACTTCCGCCCTTCCTAGAGCACCCGGTCCCCAGCTCTCTCTCTCCTCCTTGCTCCGGGTGTGGGCCGCACCGGGAAGGACGGAGCTGCGGGTTCAGGTCCGACCGTGTGTCTGAACGGCACAGGGGCCAGCGTGGACAGAGAGCGGCTCTTACCCAGGGCGAACCTGGGGAGGCCTGGTGTCCACGGTGCTTGAAGTGCCCTCTCTGTGCCCAGCCATGACCTGCAGGGTCACCGCTGAATGCAAAGGTGACCAAGAGCGTAGACCCTTCTTAGACCCATCTCGGACTGACTCAGTTGGACTCTACAGGGGTGGCCCAGGCACCGGTGGCTTCACAAGCCCTCCTCGTGCTTCTAGTGCGTGCTAAGGTTTGAGAGTGCTCTTGTAAGGAATGCGTCTCTCCTCACATGACAAAAAAGAGGACCAAGCTCAAGTTACTTCCCTCTAGTCCCAGGATAGTCATGCTCGGATGTGAGGGGAAGCAAAGGAGCTCTGTTCGGTGAGCATAGTGGCCACGGACTCAGATGAGCAAAGCCAGATGAGGGTCTTATTTTTGCCATCAGTGAACTTAGGAAGCCCCTTCTCCTTGCTGGGGGAACCAATCTCAGTGGACTCAAGCTTTCTCCATCCCCTCCCTCTCACCAGGCAGGGTCCAGGTTGTGGTTGTCACACAGGGCTCAGGCAAGGGACGCAGCACACCTGTCCTCACCCTCGTCGTCTATCTACATCGGAGTCCTCTGAGAGGCCCCTGGCCCTGCCTGGCCTCCAGACACTTCTCTGCAGAGGTTCTGCTGTAGCCACCTGCCCTTGACAGGCTTTTTGTGACAAGCGCAAGCCCCTCCCCTTGGGGACTTGGGAGCTCTGTGAGGCCACCACGCACCCACCAGCCGGAACCCCAAAAGACTTTTCTTCTGCCCCCGCACCGTGCTGTTCAGAGAGGACTCTGGGATCTAGTCATCACCCTGGGCTATTCCTAAAGGCGGGGCTCCTGTCCTCCTATATGATTTCTGCCCTGGGACCTGGCTCGGGGGAGGAGTCTGGGTCGCTTTTCAGGGACCCACGAGAGCCTAAGACCTCTTTGCTTTCTTTGCCTTTAACAATCCCTCTCCTGGCATAGGGGATTTAAATGTATAATATGTAGACATTTTTAAATTCCCAAAGAGATTGCAGCAGCCATGGTGGATTCATTGCTCTCTATCCCCTGTCCCAGCTCTGAGTTCACGGGCAGCTGCAGAGGGACAGAAAGAGAGTCGCCACCTCAGGTGCCTGCGTCTCTCTGCCCGAAGCCTCTTCCAGCCCCGGGGAGCTGGCTCACCCTGCACAGCGCAGGCCAGACGGGCCCGGGATTTAATTTCAGGGGCAGCTTCAATCATTAAGAACAGGAAATTGGTGGACACATATGACTGTCTCAGTGGCTGCTACTGAAAAGGCTTGCGGGGGCTGTGCTGAGACACGCTCTACGGAGCGTGAAGCGTCCCTAGCAGGGCTGGGGCACGGTCACCCAAGGTGGTGACCTGCTCATCAGTGCTCCTTCATTCATTCACTTCGTTCATTCACTTCCTGCCTTCTCTGTCCTCTCCCCACCCTCACCTGGCATCTTGGGCTCTCTTCCCAAGTCAGCCATCTGCACCCACATTCTTATCTCAGGGTTTGCTTCCAGGGGAACCCAAACTGAGGCAGAGACGCCAACCGACATCAATGCTTCATCTCTTTCTTTTATTTGTACTTGCGGAGTCAGGTAATTAGTGAAAGAAATAACTTCCTATAGTCTTCAGCAAGACTATTTCTGCTCTTGCTACACAAATCTGACTGTGAAGTTTCCCGATCTGTGTTCTGTGCAGTGGAGTGTGTAACTGGGGGCCAGCCCTCTCCTCGGCATAAAGTCCTACCAGGCGCCACACGTTCTTCAGTGGATTCTGTGCTGTGCCTAGGACGATCCGCTAATGGGTAGCAAAAGCCAGGCTTGACATGTAGAGGCAGCCTGTCCTGAAAAGCCAGTTAATTCCAGTAACTCTGGCAATATTCTGGGATTGATTCTATTTACCCAATTCCACTTTTAAAAAAAAAACAAACAGGAAAGGTTTTTTGGGTTTTTTTCGAGACAGAGTGTCACTTTGTTGCCCAGGCTAGAGTGAGTGCCGTGGTGTCAGCGTAGCTCACAGCAACCTCAAACTACTGGGCTCAAGCAATTCTATTGCCTCAGCCTCCCGAGTAGCTGGGACTACAGGCATGCGCCACCATGCCCAGCTAATTTTTTTATATATATATCAGTTGGCCAATTAATTTCTTTCTATTTATAGTAGAGACGGGGTCTTGCTCTTGGCCAGGCTGGTTTCGAACTCCTGACCTCGAGCAATCCGCCCGCCTCGGCCTCCCAGAGAGCTAGGGATTACAGGCGTGAGCCACCGCACCCGGCCAAAAAGAGGAAAGGTTTTAACAAAATGTTTTAAAAAATCCTGTTATTTTGTTTTCGAGTCATGATTAATCATTTTACAAGGCAGCGTTTTTTTCTCCTAAGGACAAAACTTTTCAAAAATCACTGCTTTTGCTCAGTAGACTTCGCAGCAATGCCAGGCGAGTGTTCGACTGGTAGGGACGTCACAGACACCAAGCCCACCCCAAGTGGATCCATCCTCACAGGGGAGGGAGGACAAGAGCAGCCCTAACACCGCCTGTCTGGCGGGTGCTAGATTTGGGCCATGGCTGTGCCCAAAACTAGCATCTCGCTGAGCCTAGAAACAAAACTCCAGGCGGCTTGCTCTTGCCAGCTCCCAGCGGCGGAGGAACCAGAGCGATGAGTCCAGAAAGATTGAGGTGGTGAGCCTTTCAGTTTCATGCTGGGGACACTCCAGGAAAGACTGTCCTCCCATTTCCATCTTTTCATCCACCAACGATTCTTTTGTTCCTCTGAGTTAGGACCCAAATTCTCATTGTCCCCACCCTGAGACTGGTGACTGACCCCTCTCTGGGTAACATCAGACACTGCTGAGGCCGCAGTCTCACCCTCAGCAGACTTTGCTCAGGGAAACTTCAGCTCCGTTGTTGCTCTTCAGGCATTCTACCAAATTCTTTTGCTTATGTCCTGATCGAGTACGCTGAACCTCGAAAGCCAAGCACTTGATTCCTCTTGCTATTAGCATCCTGCAGCTCCATCCTTTCCCGGAGGCAATGTAGACAGATACCAGCGTCCAAATGAGGAAAGGGCTAGGGTGCAGAAGAAATCATGAGAACAGGACATATCAGTTAGTACCTCGAAAATCTTATTTTACTATTTGAGTTCCAGGTGTCTTTGAAGGTCTGAGGGGTCCAGGAGAATCCTGAGAATAAAGGTCCACTCCTGGTGTAGAAGCCAAGACCAGTGCCCCTGCGTGTGTCACGTGCACATTTGTAGTGCACATTTGAAACAGACCTTGCAGGTAATTACACTGCCTAGAAGTGGGGTTGAAGGGATTGAAGACGCTGCCAAACTTTTGAGACTGTACCTGGAAGAAAAAATAACACAGGATTGGGAGTAGATGTTGGGTTATGTTACCAATATTTAAGGCTTTCAGTACCTATAATATTCTTTTGGAAAAGCACTGTGAAGCCCTAGTGGATCTATTTATTATTATGTTGCCTTCATTCAGTCTGCAAATGTTTATGAACATCCACTATGTGCCAAGCACAGTGCTTGACAAGGGAATAAAATGAATAATTAGGATATGGCCAGTAAGGTCCACCAATAATTACAGCCATATTGTTGCGGCAGTGTATACAGCTAACGTTACAGCCCTTGTTACAGCTCTTATTCATTTGACCAGGGAAAGAACCGAGCGGCACACGAAGAGTCAGAGAACAGCCTTTATTCTTCTACAGCAGGCTCAGCACACCTAGTGCTACAGCTCTCTTCCTGTCCTCCAATATTCCCCCCTCCTTCCTGCCCTTCTGCCCCTGCTTTTATACCCTTGGTAGGGCTCAAGAAGCATCCAATCAACTACAAGCTTTAACATCCAATCAGCAATAGGCTTTAACATCCAATCAGCAACAGGCTTTAACATCCAATCAACAACAATCCTTAACATCCAATCAAAACAGTGGGATTCAAAAATTACCCAATCAGGATCATGCAAGCAGCGTGGCCGGAAACAGGCCATGGCACGTGGGCCTGGGGCATTCCAGCACACAGGGTCCCCACGGCATTGTGCTGTGGGCCCGGCCCCAGCAGCATGCCTCTAACCGGCCACTCGCAGCACTGGCCCCCAGAGATGCGGAACTACGGGGAGGTGGCAATCGGCCGCGTCCAGGCGCCTGACATTTTCCGCATCAATATAGTGTGCTGAGAACAATCACAGAATGTGTACAAACTGTTTGGAGGCCAGGCGCTATGGCTTACACCTGTAATCCCAGCACTTTGGAAGATTGAAGCAGGAGGATTCTTGAGGCTAGGAGTTTGAGGCCAGCCTAGGCAACATAGGGAGACCCCGTCTCTACAAAAAACAAAAAATTATCTGAGTGTGGTAGTGCACATCTGTAGTCCTAGCTACTTGGGAGGCTGAGGTGGGAGGATCGCTTGAGCCCAGGAGTTTGAGGTTGCCGTGAGCTATGATGACACCACTTCACTCTAGCACAAGCAACAGAGTGAAACCCTGTCTCAAGGGGGGGGGGACTAACTAACTAATATTTGGGTAAGTAAGAAGAAAATAAAATGCAAATATCTGACATTTCTCTAAGTCTTTGTTCAACAAAAGTGCAATTACCTCTCCACCCCTCCATAGGCTACAAGATCTTAGACAGCTGTGAAGGGCCTCCTGTTCTTGGCATCTGCTGATGCTGTGACTTCAAAAGGGCTTTTTAGTAGTGTGTTAATAATGAATTAAAGCCAAATTAACTCCAACTTTGGGGCTGCCACTTTCAAAGCTTGCATGTGGTTCATCAGACATAGACAAGGCGGGGACAGATTTGCAGTGGGCGTCTTTCAGGAAGGAGCATGATCCTACTGCCATAGCTGATAAGACTTTGTATATAGGGATCTCCCATTGGGTCTGTGATCCCTGGAAGGTGGGTCTAGAAGGAAATTTTTTTCGCCAGCAGCTCATTTTAACCCTAGTGTTCTGATCATATGGAGTGTTCTCTCCTTGCCAGCCTGGTCCCTGGATGTTTTGCAATGCAGGTTCAGGAAAATGGGTAGAGATCGAACTAAAGGGGAATGGGGAGATGGGGTATGTTCTTTTGTTGGGGTCAGTTCTCAGGTTGTCTTTTGTTCTGGGAGAATCTGAATGCTGGGAAAGTGGAGAATAAAGAGAAGGAGAAAGAGGAGGAAGAGAAAGAGGAAGAGAAGCCACCATGGAAGAGGCTAAGTTGATCTCTATAACAAAGAGGGAGGAGGAAGGAGGGGAAACAAAGAATGCCCTGTTCTGCATGTCACTGTTCTCCACCCATCAATAGCAAAATACACGTTCTTCTCAAGTGCACATGGAATACTCGACAGGAGAGACCACATGCTAAACCATAAGACAATCCTCAATAAATTTAAAAGGATTGCATTTATACAAACTGTGGTTATCTACCAAAAAAGAATGAAATAGAAATCAATGACAGAAAGAAATTTGAGAAATTCACAAATATGTGAAAACTAAACAACATACTCCCAAATAACCAGTGGATCAAAGAAGAAATCATGCAAGAACTTGGAAAATATTTTGAAATAAATGAAAATGCAGACATAACATGCCAAAACTTATGAACTGCAGCTAAAGCAGTACTGGAGGGAAATTTATAGTTATAAATGCTTACATTAAATAAGAGGAAAGATTTCTAATCAATAACCTAACCTACTGCCTTAAGACACTGGAAAAAGAAAAGCAAACTAAACCTAAAGCAAATAGGAAGAAAAAATAACTTGCATATTTCTCCATGTAAGTATTAATAAACTTGCTTCATTCTATTATATTTAATGGCCACATATTTCACTGAATGGATAAACTAATCAATGATTGATTTAACTAGTCTTCTACTGATGCACATTTATGTTGTTGCCAAGTTTATGCTTTATACTAAGACTGACTTAAATATCCTCATACACACATACATTTCATATATGTGTGCATACATTTGTGAATTTCCTGGAAGCAAAATTTCTGGGTCAAATAATAAGTGCATTAAAAAGTTTAGAGCTATTGCAAATTGTACTCCAAAGAGGTTGTATTAATTTATACTTGCACTAATAAAATATTAGAGTGTCTGGTTTCCCATAATCTTACCAGCAGAGAGTTTTATTAACCTCTTTGATCTTTGCCTAACTGCTAAGTAAAAAAATGGCATCTCAGCAACAAAAACTCTAAGGTACTTGGTAATAAATCTCACAAAAATTATGGGGGAAAACTATAAAATTTATTGAAGGAATAAAAGTAAACCTAGAGAGATATAGCATGATCCTGGATGTAAAGACTTGTTATCAAAAAGATATCGATTCTCCTCACGGTCATATAAAAATTCACTGTCCATGTGTTCAAAATCCTAACTGAACTTTCCATAGATCTTGACAAGCTATGCTACAGTTCTTACAGAAGAGTAAAGGACCAAGAATAAATACAATAATTATGAAAAACAAGGAGTTAAATCTCTTTTACCAGATATCTAGATTTATAAAGCTAGAATAACTAAAATAGTGTAGTCTTGGCACATGAGTGAGAAACAAATCAATGGAATGGAATTTCCATTCCAATTTATACAGATTGATAAAAAATGTTAAAACTCTGATTATACCAATTCAGTCATCTGGGAGGAAAGACACTATTCATACACTGTTGGTAGAAGTGTGAATGGGTGTCCTTTGATGAACATTTTGGTAATATCCAGTAACATTGGGGACACACGCTGTCTACGACCCAGCAAGTCTACTTCTGAAAGAAATGTTGCACGTGTTCACAACGAGGCATGTACAAGGGTAGTCACCGAAGCACTGGAATAGCAAAAATGGGAAATAACCTAAATGTTAATATAATGAAGCAGTTAGAATGAATGGACTAATCTTGTTCTTGTAAAATACACTGCACAAGGAGTTTATTCTGGTGCTGGAAAGCACGCTGGCAGAGGGGTGAGGAAGAGAGACAGGGAATGTAAGGCAGCCTTGAAGGGCATGTTATCAAGTCAGCTGCTATGGTGGGTAATTAGAACTTAATATCTGGAGAACTCCGGGAGTCAGGACGCCACATGTGTCCTGGAGGCATTCCAACCAGGAGGTAAGAAGCTGGGGTATTTATACACCAACTCCCATCAGTTGAGGACTGCTAGGAAGGGGCATGTATGGCCTGCTGGGCAGTGGACAGAGAGGGACTGGCTGTTTAAGAAAGTCCTCGGTCAAAGAGGTGCAGATATTGGCACAGTCCAGCCTGGGTTTGCGCTACAACGGGAGAGGGTATGAGCAGGGTGCCAGAAGGCATCTGCTACGGACGGGAAGACCAGGGCTTGTAAACCCAGATGCCTCCAGAAGCCAGGCAGGTAACAGGAGAAGCAGGCCAGGTGGATGGCATGAGCCGGAGAGCTCCTCTCCCTGTTCAACAGAAACAGCTGTTACTCAGCTACAGCCAATCTTTGCCATGCAAGAAAAAAAAGACCTATATTTGCCAAATCTTATTTTTCAAGAAAAGTGGGAAATTTAGATTTTTTTTAAAGTGTGAAATCCCCTATTTGTGAAAGTTGGCAAAAAATTCAAAAAAAATTTTAAAAAAATTCAGAAGATTTAGAAAACATTTTTGAGGCTCAACAAAACATGTCAGCAAGCCAACTTCAGCCCACGGGCTGCCAATCTCCAACCTCTCTGATAGAAGATGTGCAACGCCCCACCTGTTGGGTTGGAGCCCAGAAAAAATGTTTCTTTACCTTATGTGCACACTAAGGGATGCTGTCGCTGTCTAGAAATCCATATGGCAAGGTGCCCCTGTGTCTGTCTAGTGACCTTACCTCGCTCTCCTGCCTCAAGGCTTATTAGAGGTTCAAGGATCACCATTCTTCATGGCCACTAGAGTTCTCCAGTGATTTCTTGTCACTGTTTTGGCATATTCCTTCTTGTGAGAAATTAACCGAGCCTATTGGCTTGCCCATCTGGCATCTGCCAGCCTGCACAGCTGACTAGCCCACTCCACAGCTGAGAATAGGCTGCCTGCCCAGCCTCCCACCTGCGTATAGGAGAGGGATTGTCAGAAGGAGCCTGCAAGTTGAGTGGCAGTGTTTGCAGAAGCAGAGTCTAGGGAACTGGTCACCATCTGGCATTTGCTACAACACAGAGGGAGAAAGATGCCAATGGCTGGACTCCCAGAGAGTGGCAGTGTATCTGTACCAGTCAGGGGTCAGAATTCAACCGGAGAAGCAGAACCACTAGGAGATATCTAGGAGATACATATGCGCGTACACACACACACACACACACACACACACACACACACACACACACACTCGTAAAGTCTTGTTGCAGAGACGCGGCCTTATATGACTGTGAGAACTGGTTAAGCAGTCTCTGTGAGGTTGTTGTCTTCACATGTGATGCTGGAGCTTGAAGCCCACGGGGCAGACAGTATGGAAGGAAAGATGGATGCGGAGTGGGGAGGTCAGGAACAAGCCAGAACCCATCGGTACAAGGTGAAGCCCCCTAAAGATGAATGAAAACCCATGTCAATGCTGGCTGCCTCCCACACAGGTGGTATGGGTGTCTTGGAGAAGCTGGGCCCTCTGTTATGGAGATCAACACAGACACCCAGCCCAGAAATAAGAGCAGAGAAACTGAAGGAAGATCCAGGAGAAGACAGAGCAGTTGCAGGGCCAGTGGCTGCTTCCTGCTGATGAGGGGAGTCAGCAGATCTGCGACAATGTGTGTTAGCTACAGAACGGCAGCTGCTTCCCTCTGCCTTCCAAATCTCCCAGGAATCTCTCTTGTGCCCCAATATGGAGACACTGCCAAAGCTCCATCTTCATCTCTGGGGATGGCTGGATGTCTGGTTTTTGGATCCTGACCAAGATAAGAACAGGTGGGATGCATGATACACTGTTTAAGGTCTGAAACTCTCCTGGTATTCCCAATGTCATCTTCTTCACTGGTGGTTTGCAAGTGGCCTCACCCATTTGAACAACCTTTAAGTAAGCTTGCCTACTTAAAGGGCCACCTAGCTCTTTGTAATGAGTTCTCCTGAAGCCAGATCCTGGCAGTTCAATCGAGAGATTCAACGTGATGTATGTGCACAAAGGTTGGGCCCTTGTGCACAAACCTTGTGCTGCAGAATGTCTCTCCAACCTGTGCTGCTTCCCTTCTCTTTCTCTCCCTGTGCAGTATCCTTTGGTTTGAAGTAGAAGTCTGTATGAGTACACTCTGTGGAGTCTGAGGGACCCTGAGGGAAATGATACACCCACCCTAACTGAGAACATTTAAGAAAGAAAATTCTGGAAAATGTATGTTGGTCTAGCTAATTGAGACATTACAAAGTCACCAGAGCGTCCAGAGATTTTGGTGCTCTGTGGCCACTGTCCTGGTATAGATAGGCCTGCTGCTGGTGTCGGGAGCAAGGATCCCAGACCTAGGGCTTTTCAAAGGAATCATTCCACAGATGATCTGGGAAACTAGAGCACATGGATTCTTAGAGAAATGAAGACTTGTTGACTTCTTGGAGTCTGCCCTTCTTGTGACTCTGCAGCTAAAAAGTATGGTGTTTCTTGCTAGTTTACAATGCTAATGAAGAGAATGAGAATGCATACAAAGTCTGCCTTGCCTTTGGAAGGTCTCTATAGAAAGAGCAGGAAGACATAGAGGGGAAAACTAGGACTGCCAAGGGCAAGGTTCCGCATGGCATATTTTGGCTCTATCAGTGGGATAACTTTGTGACAATTAAACTAAAGATTTAACAACTCAAAGAATGGCCTCGTGAAGAACTGAGTCAAGCTTTTCACTTGCTAGTTTTAAGCAGAGGTTTAACATCATCCATCCATCCACTTATCCTTCCACCCATCTATCCATCCAATTATTAATTTATGAATGCGATCATTCAACCCACATTTATTGACTACCTATTATGTTCCAAGTGCAGTGTTGGGTTATGGAATCACAGCCCAGTGGGGAGGCAGCTGGGGTGTTGACCACCTATTATGTACGAGGCACTACCTTGCATGCTAGAGATTAGAGCCTGGGGCAGAAGACAACCTAAGACCACTGTGAGATTCTTCAATTCCAAGCCACTGCTCTTAACTGGGTCTTCCAATTTGTGAGCCCCAGGCTGGCTGGTCCTATCAGCTGTGATTCCTTGTCTTAGAGCAATCTGAGGGCTTGTGTAGCCATTCAGAATGTTTTTTCTTGGCTGGGGCTAGGAGGGCTGGGCTGTTCTGAGCTGTGACCTCATTGTTTACCATCATTTTTGAAACCTTCTGCCTCCCTTCTGTAGGCTGAATCAGAGCTGGAGACAGCAGGGGGGATGTGTAAAATAAACTCCAGCCAGCATTACTATAATCTTGAACACCCAAACAATGGGTCACACGCCTACAGCTCGTGACATCTTGGCAGCTGGTCGGGGCCTGAGCCTTTTCACTTTTATCTGCCATTTGAGATGGAGAGGCATTGGACATAGCTAATTTGTGAACATTTACAGTGTAAAATACGAGTGATTAGAGAGGATGTGAATTTATGAGCACTCAGATCTTAGCTCTCTGGGAAAGACTAGAAAATACTTTAGCCTGTTATTTAAATATCTGATATGATCCAGATGCTGTCAATTCACAATGCACAACTCTCCCTAAATGCGTGCGGCACCTGGAAGGGGAGGGGTGAGGTAGGAAGTTCCAGGTTTAGAAAAACATGAGGACAGCAAGCCCCAAGACAGGCTTAGGCTGGGCTTTACCCCTCAGATGTTCTCTGCGCTCTGTTCCAATTTGCAAGGGTGGGGTTATCTTTAAAGGAACCTTTTGAAAACCTTGTGTAATCTGCTTGGAAACATGAGATGATCCCTGAAAGAGATTATGTACAAGGCTGGAGATGGTTCTTGACAACAGTGGTTTGCTAATAAGCAAGGAGTCTGCAGGACAGAACGAAGTCCTCCCCTGACTTTAGAGAGGAGGGGACGTTCCCAGACAGAGAACTCCCATTGCCTACTGGAGCCTTGGATTAGGTCTCGTGTTCTATTATGTATCTGGAGGCTTTGAGTCCACACAGTTTGGGGCATAAGAGGCATCATGAGGATCCCTTGAATATATTGAGTAGGTTGGAAGTAGATTGAGATTGGAGGAAATTTTTGAAAGTTATCTTGGGAAGCTAGCATTGAAGTTTATGCACCTGATTCTGGCTTGGTCAGAATTGTAATAGGGATTGGATCCCAGTCCGAACTCTACCAGTCATTCTCTGTGTGATCCTGGACAAGCTTGAATGGGCTGGATATGTTCCAACTAATTCCATGATGGAGAGTGGACATACAGTCCACGAACTGAGTTGTAAATGTTGCTTATAATATGGAGATTTTGCCTGAGCCATTTGGACAGAACCTCTGAATAGTCATGCGGCTAGAAGGAAGAGAAGACTCTTGAACATCCTGCACAGCCTCCTTTCTTTCTGAACAAGACAGTTCTTGGAATAACCAAGTTCCTGGCATCTGCAAGTATAGCCTCATGGAGAACCAAGTCATTAGTCACAAAGAGCCACAACTTCAGGTGTTTAAGACCACCCTGCATTCCAGTGAAAAATGCCCATGCTCTTGGCTCAAAATACTGATTTAGGCTTTAAATTACATTTGCATATTGATTTAAAAGGCCCTCTCATAAACCTGCAAATAAATCAAATAAATGAATTAGAACAACTGACTGTGGCAGTGCTCTAACCCGGCAGTGAAATCATTCTCCTAAGTTCAGAGTTGAGCTTGTCAACTAGCCGAGATAATCATGGCCTTGGGGAGGAGAGTCTGCTGTTGAAGGCAGTTGTCTAACTCTGTGCTGATACTGTGTGGAGAAACCAGAAGACAGTTTCAGAGAGAAGGTGGAAGGGCATTCCCTGGGGTGGGCATTTGAGCATTAGTACTTTTTCTGCATGAGTTTGGGAGACAGGCATTGCATCCCGAGGAGGTAGCTTTGCATCAAAGATCAGAAGCTCCGTCTCTTCCTAATAAATAGCTATTACCATTTGCATTTTATTTGTTTATATTTTATTATCTCGTTCACTTCTGAAAGGATGTATTGGCAGCTTGTGTGTACATTCAATTCAATAACACAGACTAGATAGCTAAGGACACTGGGCTGAAGGGAAAGCAAGCTTGGAAAGTAAGATGAAACCAGAAGTAAAGTTTAGCTCATGAAAGTTATGTCATAAATTCTTCACAATTGCTAGAAGTGAGCTACAAATTGACTCTGATCTTCCTAGCAGCCAATATAAAGAAGGGAACATGATTAGTCATCAGATTCACGGTATCCATAGTACAAGAACATTCCAATTGGACAGTCAATAGATTCTCCTGGCCATTGTCCGTGGAACCTGGAGTTTCCAGAGTTTTAGTCTTAAAATGACAAGTAACTGGAGAGAATATCTCTAAGTTAATTGGCAAGGGCAGTGCCAAATGCTTTGATAATCAGTAAAATGGAATAGGACTGATATTAGTTTTGGTTTTTAAAAAGCTTGCTTCAGCCAGATGTTCCTGTAGTCCCAGACACTCGGGAGGCTGAGGTGAAAGGATCGCTTGAGCCCAGGAGTTTAAGTCCAGCCTGGGCAACATACAGAGACCTGGTCTCTTAAAAAACAAAACAAACAAAAAATTTTGCTTCACTAGGATTTATGCCTGTGTAGAGGCCCACCCTGCACTTGTAGAGAGGTGGGCTGCAGAAGACCCCGGGGAATGCCATGATTTTCCTCAGAATGCTGCTTTGGATAAAGCAGCAATTAAGCGCCCGGTGTTCTATCCAGGCCTAGCGCAGTGGTCATTAGCCCTGGTGTGCATCAGAACGGTCCAGGATCTTTGAACAACACGAAGTCCAGCCTCCCAGCCTGCCAGGAGATTCTAATGTGCAGCCAGAGATGAGGACCACTGCCCAGGGCACCGAGGGGGTTTTCAGGTGGGAAAAACTCAAAGCAGCTGTTACCTATCACCGGCTGCAGCCCTGGTTAGCAAGAAGCCCTCGCTCTACATCACTGTGAGTGCTGCAAGGTCCTGGGGGAGCGGAGAATGGTCCTGCAGGTGGGGAAGGAGTTGACCTGCTGTGGCCCATTAGCCTTGGGGGACACCTGCCTGCAGAAATGGCTTGAGCCCTTTCAGAACAGGGAAACCTGTCCCCCCATTGAACACCTGCCGTGACTGGTCTGTGGGGGGACCAGCTGTCCTGGCTTGCCAGGCTTACCAGGTTACCAGGCTTGCACTGTTAAACTGGGGGAGTCCCAGGCAAAGTGGGATGAGTTGGTCACCCTACCAGTCGGCTTCTTCTCAGAGCAGGATCAGAGAGTGGAAAGAGGTGACTTGGCCAGCAAGAGTCAGGCCTGAGACATTTGGGGCTGGTTCTGGGCAGGGCAAGCTGGGGCCCTCTGTGGATGTTGACCTGGTCAGCTTGTGGTCACTCATACAGCTGGGCTGCCAAATTTGAGGTCCTCTTCCCCCACTCCTGTTCCTATCTCGCTGGGACTTTTCTGCATCAATTTTAGGTGCAAGCAGGGCTCCAGCTGAGGCTCTGAAGCCTCAGGGGCTTGAAATAAAGTGGTACTTCCCTAATCCCTAAAGATCTGCTGTGTTGGACCCTCTAGGACCGTGGCTTCTCTTCAGAGTCAGGATGGGGGCCTGCAAGACTCACGGCCTTTTACCTGGAGCCTTTGACCTTGAAAATCAGGTGGGCAGCCCTTGGATTATAAATACTCAGATAACACCAGATCGCCACAGGCAATGGTGACCTGCTACCAGGGCCAGCTCCCCGGGGCATACGACCTATGTAGTCACACGGGCCTCCTGCTCAGAAGGGCCCACGCCTGGCTTAATGCTCTGCTGTCACTGGCTTGAAATCCTCGGTACTTTTTGAACAAAGGTCCCACGTTTTCACTTCACATTGGGCCTCACACATTGTGCAGCCAGTCCTGCCTGCCACCCCACCCCAAGGCCACCCCTCCACCTTCATTCTGTCCCAACGAGTGCCTTCCAAGCTGCCTTTTTGAGGAGTGCCATTATGCGAAAAACTGACAATAAAATGGAGAAATTTTACCTCAGGGACTCACAAGCCTGGCCAACGTCCAGGCCTAGTTCCAGAACCTCTTGGTCAAATTTCCAAGGGGGTGTTGCTCCAAACCTGCATTTTAGGAGACGTTCCTAGGGAATTCTAATGCACAGTAAGGATTAGGCTCCAGTATTTTAGAGCAGAAGAGGATTTTAAGTCAAAAAAGAAAAGAGAGAGAGAAAGAAAAAGGAAGAAACTAAGAGGAAGGAATAGCTTGGATTTACTGACCCTGAAGGTGGAACTTCAGGCCACTCTGACTACAATTCCCCCATTTGGCTCAGATTGTGAGTACTTTTCTTCTTCATGTGCTTCGCTGCCTGAAATTGAGGGAACAGTGTCTCCATTGTGCTTCTGGGAGCCCCGCCTGCTCTCTGCCTGTCTTTTAGGCTCTACCCCTGCCCTGACCCCCGGCAGCCAGGCCAGGCCATCTGGGGAGAACTCGCAGCTCAGCTCAGGGTCTCCCGGCTGCCCGCACCCCTCTCAGGTCTGACGGTCTCCCTAGTGCCCACCTGTTGTCTGGCCTCCCCTCCAGCTGCATCACGCCATGTTTGCTTCAACTGACCTTGGCCCATTGTTCTTGGTTGTTTTCTTCAGGTACCTTTCTACCTTTCCAGAAGACTCCAGAAAAGACAATTACCTGTACACCCGGGGGCCAAGCCACTGGTCCATGTGGTATCTTTGTGAGAGTTAGAAAATGATGCCCCTAAGCAAGTCTTGCATTGGTACCGAGTTCAGCAGGATGGCTTCAGGCATAGCTGGATCTAGTGCTCAGAGTTGCATCTTTCCATGCCAAGTTTTGTGTGGGAAGGCATGGTGACCAGCCCCCGCTGCCCCACCACAGGTGGCAGGAATGAGCTGTTGCACTTTGCTCCTCTGGGCCACTGTCATCTGAAGCAGTGGTGTGCTGGTAAACGTTAAACAACTGGCTCTCAGTGGGGGATGGGAGCATGCCCCGACTTGTAGCATTTTCCAATTTCTGTGATGTAAATACCATCCTTGTGACCTATTTCAAGCTACCAGTATGTATCACTGAACACATAGTTGTGTGTTTAGAAAAGATGTAGAGTAGTATACCATAATATAGTATTTTCAGATACCATAGACGTAAATAACCTCAGAGCCACAGATAATAGTATTAGGGCAGCCTTGAGTCTCCCCATTTTCTAATAACAGCTGAGGATTAAATCTGAGCTCTCCCTCCTCTGGCTGTTTCTCTCCCAAGCTAGCAGGTAACCTGCTGGGATTCTGTTTTCACAAACACCTGAAAAAAGACAGGAAATGCAAATCTTTCTCTTTACCTTTCACTAACTCACTGGCTTTAGAATTTGTTTTGATAGCCTAAAGGTGCTTCTGAGAAGCTTCCCCTCTGTACAGCAGGGGGGTAAACTCCAGGCCTTTGCTTCCTGCCCCAAACCATATCCCTGGGACAAAAAATCACATCCCAGGAACAGAAGAAACAAGAAAGATGGACAACTTGACATCTCACGACTACCTGTTAATTACTTCACAGCAATTACTATTTTTCTCTTTGTCCCCATAAAAGCAGCAAGCCACTTGGCCTTGCTACTGGCCTCTCCCTGCTCTCTCTTTCTTTGGATTGCCAGGCCAGCTCCCTGCTCTCCCCACCCCCCCTTTCTTTCTCTCTCTCACACTCTCTCTCTTTCTCATCCTCTCCATCCTTCTAAAGGATAAAATAAATTTTACTTATGTATATTAATCTGTGTGAGAAATCTTTCTCCACCTGCACCGTGAGCACCTACCTACCTACCAGCTTTCCACCCTAAAAAATAGTAAAATATAAAATATTTAAGAAGTGATGAATTTGGGGTATACATTATGTTAGGTAGATAGTGAGGGATTCCGGGCCTCCTAGGGATGAAAGTGGGTGCTGTTGTCCCCATCTTGGTCTTGCCCAACCCTGATTCTTCATACCCAGGGGAGGAGGGAATGCCCTACAAATCTACCAATCAGAACCTGGCGCGCCAGCTGCAAAAGAATGCAGAGGACTCTCTAGCCCACGGGCCGAGCCACATGGGTACCATAAAGTCTGGAAAGTGACCTAGAACCCAGGCATAGTTAAGACTCAGGTCATGTGACTCCCAACTGTCCGATCAAAGTGGTTCCATGGTGACCTCTGAACCATGAGGGAGGTCCCTATTCAGACGTTATAAAATAAGATGCAGACCATAGTGTCTCTCTCTCTCTTTGCCCTTACTTTCGCTTTCCTTTCTGTGACAATGGGTCTGGTCATCTTCTGTAACTTATGTACCATGCTCTGTAAACCTATATCTTGCTCTTGCCATAAATCCTATCTCTCTCTCCTCAATAAACCTCATTTTCATGCTTGCCTAACTTTGGCGTGTCTGGTCATTCTTCGGCTATGGGCACGCCCAGAACCGACAATTTCAGACTAAAACCTGACATATTACCTTTAATATAATTCATTTTAGTATAAGTTTATAAAATTTAATTTTTAATAACGGGTATGTTTCACAACTGACTTACAAGAAAATTTAGCAATTGGCTCCCACAAGCTAGCACCAGCTGACTTAGCACATCATTGATTCTGGAACTGGGCTTAGTGATTGGCAATGCTGTGATCCATTAACGATGCCTGCTAAGGACACAGGACGGAAGGTAAGTGGCACACATTCCATGCGTCTACCTTTTGTAGGTTGTAGTGATTTTATGAAAACAAACTTTTGAGTTTGTTGGGGGTTTTCGGTTGCAAAGACCCTGGTGTCACCAAAGAAAATGGTCCATGTCTCCCTGGGAAGGAACAGGTAGCTCTTGCCTCGGTTTACAATGCTCCTGAGGTGGTGTCTGGTTGCATCCCATTAGTATTGCCAAAGTCCTGGAAGGAAAGAAGTGGGAACCACCTGGGGAAAATTTCTCATTTTTTGTCCCACGGTTCGAGCAACTCCATTGATACTGCACAATACAGAAAAGCCAACTGATGAAATGTGGGAGTAAATTGCTTTTCAGCTTCTTTCACTTGGGTATAGGGAGTCTGTAAGTTCAGAATTGGCACAGTTTAAAATCTTGTTAAGACTTTCTACACTGGCTTTCCTATTTCCCTTTTGTTTTTCCAGGTGTTGTTTGCCAACAGCTGAGCATATCTGGAGTCTGGTTGGTTCTCAAAGGAACCGGGCAACTGCCACCTCAGTGGAAGCACGAAGGAGTTAATGTGGCTTTCCTGGTGTCAGTGGCTGTGACTTGAGGACCTCGAGATATTGCCTTTGGAGCTAAAAAGGCTCCCTGAGCACTAGGGACCAAGACTGTTGCTACTTTTCCCCCCTCTTGCTGTACCTATGATTAGTGTAAGAATCTGTACACAGTGGGTGCTTCATAAATCTTCATCCCAAATTGATGAGAGAGGTGTGAGTCATGGTGAAGAAATAATCATTCTTGCCAACAGACATTTTTTTCTGGTTCTTCATTAAGGTATAATTTACATATAGTAAAAGGCATACATCTTAAGTATACAACTCAATGCTTTTTTGCATATATGTATAAATATCACTGTGATCACCACCCTATCAACATGTAGAATAATTCTTTTACCCTAAAAAGTTCCCTTTCCAGTCAGTAATACCTCCCTTGACATAACCACTTGCTATGGACTATTGGATGGTTTTTGGAGAAGGGGCCTTTGGGAAGTAACTAGGTTTGGATGAGGTCATGAGGGTGGAGCCCCGTAATGGGATTAGAGTCCTTATAAGGAGAAAGGAGCCAGCAAACATTCTCCCTCCTCCCAACTCTTTCTTTCTCTTTCTCTGCCACGTGAGGATTCAACAGGAAAACTGCCACCTACAAACCAGGGGGAGTGCCCAGATCTGTCAGTGCTTTGATCTTGAACTTCCCAGCCTTCAGAACTATGAAAAATAAATGATTGTTGTCCATGGTATTTTTGTTATAGCAGTCTGAACTGACTAAGACACCTCTATTCTGACCTTGTCTTAGTCTCCTCATGTTACCATGACAAAATACCATAGACTGGGTGGCATAACCAACAGAAATTTATTTTCTCTTCATTCTGGAAGCTATAATAGAAGTTCAAGATCAAAGTTCTGGCCAATTCAGTCTCTGATGAGGCTCTCTACCTGGCTTGCAGATGGCCGTCTTCTCTCTTTGTCCTCACATGGCCTTTCCCAGCGCTGCTAGCAGAGAGAGTGAGCTCTCAGATGTCTCTTCTTGCAAGGGCACTAATCGTACAAGGGCTCCAACCTCATTTAACCTTAATTACTTCCTTAGAGACCACATCTCCAATACAGCCACACTAGGGGTTAGGGCTTTAACCCTATGAATTTGGAAGAGATGCATTCAGTCCATAACAGACCTCCACCACATAGATTAGTATTTCTGGTTCTAGAACTTCATATAAACAAAATCATACAGTTTACACTCTTTTGTGTCTGGCTTCTTTTACTCAGTGTAATATTTTTGAGGTTCATTCATGTTGTTGCATGTGTCAGTGGTTCATCCCTTTTTACTACTGAGTAGTAGTAAAAGTACCAAAAGTAGTATTTTGTTGTATTAATATACCACAATTTATTTATCCATTCTTCTGTTGATGAACATTTGGGTTGTTCCAGCTTGTCAGTAGATATTTATTCTGCTCAGGGCACTAGGTTAGCTGCTGGGCCATAGAGAAATACAGAATATGTCGCTGCCCATCAGGAACTTATGCTTGGGACCTGTGATTAGAAAATAGCAAAGGATCCACCAACATATAAAACAACTTATGACTCTGACTCACTGCTCAGAGATGAGTCGGGGACTCAGGAGGAAGAAATTTTTTTTAAGGAATACCAGTAAAGTCTGTTTGTAAATACATGCACTTGGAAGATGAGTCAGCTTAAAAATGTCAGCTGCCAGAGAAACAAAAGCAACTCCAAGTGAGGTTGGAGCTGGCAGGGACTCGGTCCTGCTGTATGGATACCTCTGGGAAGCCCCATAAATGCCTGTGTTCCGGGCCAAATAGCTCCATGAAGTAAGAGCAGGGTGAAAACATTCCCCTTGGAACAAAGCTGGCTCCTGCTTTGTTTTTGTGGTTTTCTCCAAGAGGGCAGGGGGAGGGAAAGGTCTGTCCTCAAAAGGACAGCTAGGCACCGCATCCATGGTCGGGAAGGGCTCTCCATGGCCAGGTGTGGATGCTCTGAGTGGAGGGAACACAGGGTGGGCAAAAGGGCAAGGAGCCTGGAGCCCCAGTTTGGAGTCTAGTGGCTGCCAGTATATTCAGCTGTTCTGGCTCGAGGGTGGATTTGGATAAGTCAGGTAGAATGTTTGGCACCAGGGACACAGCAATGAGCTAGGCATGGCTAGTTGGAATGTGACAGCCCCCAAGCCCCAAGGGAGCCTGACAGCCTGCCCAGGGGACTGAGGGCAGAGTTGCTACTATCTCTGTGCATGAGTTAGAGAATCAGGGTCTCATGGGTCCTCACACACCTTTGGAAGTCCCTCCACCTCAGGTCCTACCCCAACAAGCTCCATCTGTCATCACAGGACTTGGCCTTTCCTTGTCATGGTCATATAGCATGAAAGAGTCGTGACCTCAGAGCTCCTGAGTTTTCAGAGGTCAGGGGTGATATTATGGAGAAGTGTGGGGAGATTTCAGGACAGTTGCTCAGTGAAATTTCCCAACCACAGTTTCATGACCATGTTGGTTGTAACTATCTGGAATATCATCAATATTACATAATATTAATGTCCTGACTCCTCCAGTTTTCGAACTCCTGACCTTGAGCTATCCTCCTGCCTTGGCCTCCCAGAGTGCTAGGATTACAGGCGCGAGCCACCATGCCTGGTAGACTCCTCCAGTTTTAAACTTTCTTTTTAAAAAAATTTTTTTTCACTGAAAGGGCAAAAACCATGTTAAGTATAAGTTTGGAAAGAAAAAACACAAGACAGGTTCCTGACAGATATTTTTGTCATTAACAGCTAACCTTAGAGAGTTATAAAACATTGAATCAAGAGTCCATAGTAATTCTTCTAGAAAGTCAAATGTTCCTTAGTCAGGTTTGACAATAGAGGTCATACATCTTTTTACCTTTTTTCCAACTTTTGGATAATTTTTTTTCCTTGAAGAAAGAAGAGATCTGGGGAGGAGACTCCATGAAGATATTACCTGTCCATCCCCCCACAATAACCACCAGGGATTCAGTGCACAGCAGCACAGCAAGATTGGAAGCAGTGTGGGATATGGAGGCTCAGCAAGGACAGAAAGGAGCTTGAACAATTAATGCCCTACCACTGGGGTGCACGGTGAGGGAGGACCTAGAGCCTGTGAGAGGAATAGGAATTGCGCCCTGGGCTAGAAATCCAGAATCAAGTGCCAGTATATTTCAGGTTCTTGTGAGGACTTTCTGCCTGGCTTATAGACAGAAGCCTTCTTACTGTGTCCTCACATGCCGGGCACTGGGGGGTGTGCTCTGTTGTCTCTTCTTATAAGGGCACTAATCCCAGCATGAGGGCCTCACCCTTATGACTTTATCTAAACCTGATTATTTCCCAAAGGCCCTATCTCAAAATACAATTGCACTGGGGGGGGGGAGGGGGCGAGGGGAGGGCTTCAAGATATGGATTTCAGGGGAGCACTGGTCAGTCCATAGCAGTTACTTACCCTACGTCCAATCCTGCTTTTGTTTTGAGCAGCTGTTGGGTGTTGCTGTTTCCACCTCTAGTAGCTCTTTTATCTGCTTTCCTTTGCTTTCCTAGTCTTAACTCTTGCTGTATCTCAAATATATTCTTAATTCATGGAGCCCAGACCATAGCCCAGGACTCCTAAAAGTTTCCTGTGTATTTCAGTCTGGAACAGAAATGAGTACAAGTTTTGTATTTTTTTTTTCTAGCAAGGAGATATTTGTGGAGGCTTCCAAAAGACAAATGGGATGGGATGTTTGCATTCATGGATCAACAATTGATCAGATTGCTTTCTTTCAGAGTTGTAGAGTCTTAGGAAAGAGAGAAGAGAAAGAAAATGTTGTGTGGTAGAGAGCCATAAAAAGAATAAAGCGATCTGAGTGAAGACCCAGGGTCAGCAGAGAAGGATTGATTGAGGTTGGACTCTTGAAGGACAACAGACCTGCTGTGCTTATTTACACCTGAACGGTATCAGCAAATGCTCTATTTGGGCATTTGTTATACTCCAGGGTCTTCAGCAAAACAGGTTACTGGCTGGCCAAAGGGAAGGGAGGGAGAGGAGCACTGTGTTGGTGTGGAATGGCCCCATGGCTGAACTCCCCTTAGGGCTGTAGGCAAAAGCAGACCCTTGGATAAGGGGGTACCATGTACAGCTCTGAAAATAAAAAGTTATTGGCTTGAGTCTGAAACTGTCACTTTCCACCAAGGTGGAATATATTACTCAGAAGAGAGAAGCACCAAATATTATGCAGTCTGCCTTTAGGGAAAGAGAAAAAACACCCACTTCTTATAAAAACACTTTTTTGGGCTGAAGGATTTGATTTCAACTGATGAGTCATCACTGTGTTTTGTTTTGTTTTTTTTTTTACCACTTAGCCAAAAAGTGAGGTTTTTTAAGAAGCATTGCTTGAAGCAATTTCTTCCAGTGCTTAGGTCTCTCTCATCTGAGAGAGAAGGCGCCCTAAGCATATACGTCCACAATGCCGGCAGCGTCCCAGTTTGCATGAAAGATACTGTGGGACAAGATTTGTAGCTCCCAAGTTCCAGATTCATTATGAAAAAGCAACCTCAAGATAACGTGCATGATCTAAAAGCAAGAAATTATCAAGAAACAGAAAATAAGTTTTAAGACATAAATTTCAATGAGTAAAAGGATATGTTTAAAAATGACACCATGAATGTCAGAAAAAAACTGTAAGAGAGCTTGGTGCTCTCTTGGAGTTGTGTGGACGTTGCAGGAGGGGTGACCATGTGTCTTGGTTTACCAAGGACAATCCTAGTTAATGCCTGAAAAGTACTCACCTTGACTCTCAAAAGCGAGTTGCCTTGGACAGTGAGTTGTGTGCTCACCCTAGGTGTGGTGGTAATAAAATGCAGCTGAAAGTTCCTTGACACCCCTTTCACCTATGTCCCTTCTCCAGGACAATGGGTGGGCTTTTGTGACCATCAGAATGAACACCACGTGACACTGAACAGGGACACTGCCTGATTTCCAAGTCTAGGTTAGAAAAGGCCATGCAATTTCTGGTTGGTCTTGGGATACTTGCACAGAAAGTCGCCAGCCACCTTCTAAAAGTCTGACTGCCCAGGGGCCGAGGTGCTGGGGGGACCACATGGAGAAACCAGAGAGTGAGAGCAGGAGATGCGTGAGCAGCCACAGCTGTTCCAGCCCCAGCTGTCTGAGTCTTCCCAGTGCAGGTACCAAACGTGAGTGAGGAAGGCGTCGAGGTGACCCCAGCCCCGGCCACCGTCTGACTACAACCACGTGAGACACCCCAAGTGAGGGGTATCTGGCTGAGCCCAGTCAATCCAGAACCATGAGAGAAAATGATAATAAATGATGTTGCCCTTGTGTGCCAGGAAGTCTGAGATGATTTGTCACTCAGCAATAGATAACCAAGAGACTAAGTTTAGGTTGGTTAAACACCTTGAGGGCCCCTACTGAGCACTTTTAATTTGTTGCAAGTTTTTTTATTATGAACCTTTGCTCATTCATTTTATTATGAATGCTGCAGCTGCACTGGCTTCCTTTCAGTTCTTCCTATGGCCAAACTCCTTCTGAGCCAGGACCCACTGCCTAGAATATTCCTCTCCTCCCCCACTCCTTTCCTCTTGAACTGTCTCTCACCCATCCTCCAGGTCCCAGTTTAAAAACCCCTTCTTGGTTCCTTCTAATAAGGTCTTAGCCTCCTTCTAGCCACTTGTGAGAAATTGTATTTTCTAAAACTCACCACAGCCATACTTGTGATCCTACATGCCGTTCCAAGACTTTATCATTCCCTTATCAAGAGGTGACATCTATTCCCCTCCCTTTGAAACTGTGCAGGACTTTGTGACTGCAATATCGACTAGAATGTGGCAGAAGCGATGATGGGTAACTGTGAGTCTAGGTCATAAAGGACCATGGCTTCTACCCTGCTCCTTTTCAGGGCACACACCCTGGGGACTTGGCCACCATGTTGTGCGGAAGCCCAGGCCACGTGGTGAGGCCACGTGTATGTGTTCTATGTGATAGCTCCAGCTGAGACCTCAGCTGTCAGCCCTTGTTAACTGCCAGACAGGTGAGTGAATTTTCCTTCAAATGATTCCAGTGCCCTGCTTTTGAGCCACCCATGCCAGTGCCGAGCGGAGCAGGGATGAGCTATCCCGGTTGAGTGCTCATCAATATTATGCAGTCTGTTGTCATTGTTTTAAGACTAAGTTCTGGGATGGTTTGATATGCAGCAAGAGATACTCAGAGCACTACTGTATTCTTATTTCTTAGAACTGTCTCAACTGTAATTACATAAACATTATTAAAATTCTCTTTCTAAATTGTGAGACCCACGAGAGCTGAGACCCTGACTGCCTTGTCCATTGTTGTATTTCCAGCACCTTACTGTGGCTGCTACACAAGATGAGCTTCAAAATATGTTTATAGAATGAATGAATAAATGAATGCATATAATGCTAAAAAGTACATGGGAGGACCACTCAAAGTGAAAATGAAAATCAAAACTGTTCCCAAGAGTACATAAAAATTATTTTGATTATTAGAAAAATGAAGGACATGCTGCTTATGTAAGGCATCTGTTGGGTTCAGATTTGTTTTGTAATTTTGCACTTATCGACCTATTACTTTATGCCTGTTTGCAACCACACATTAGTTTGGTCCCATGCAATTACCTTTGGGTATACACAAACACAATATTGCAACAAAGGCTCTTTATAATCTTTTGTCACCTTTCAGGGTTAGTTTCAGAGTAGATCCTTGGTTCATGCAACTTCATTAATGAATTTATAAAAGGTTTAATTGTAATCACAAACCAAAACAAGTATCACCTCTTATGGGTGGAAAAGTGTGTGTCAGTTAGACTTCATAGAGGAAAAGTTGTTTGAAGATGGATATATTCAAGCCAGCAAAATGGGAAACAAGAAATTGACAGGTGTTATTGCAAAACACTTAGCTATTATTTTTGAAAACATGTGGAAGACTGAGGTCCCAGAGGGAGGAAAAGGCTACAACCATGCCCATCTTTGCAAAAGGAAATAACTTCTCAAGAAAGGAGAAAAACAGAACAAAATATCAGTTTATCAGGTTGCGAACACCAGACACGACTCAAGTTCCTGAGCAACCAGTTTGGCAAGAAGAAGATCTATTCTAGGGCCAGACCAGCTAACAGCCTCTGGGGAGAGTGACAGGCTGTGCAAACGATCGCAGAGCAACAGATGGCTGTATTGGCGCTTCTGGGGCGTTTGACTGCAGGTAAACAAATCAAGCACCTCTTCAAAGAAGTGGGCCTGAGAAGATTTGATAAATATCTCCTACTACTGGAGGAGAAACTAATACAGCCTTATGAATTGGAGCCACCCAAACCCTCATGTCTTTACAGGTTTCTTCCGAGAGTTCTTCCTTAATAAATCACTTACACAAGATTTCTCCTCTTGTAAGTGGCTCCGTAAGCAAGAAAACATTTTTTTATAGTTTCTGTTTTTTTATTTCTTTTATATTTCAAGTTCCCAGGCCAGTATGATTTGCTGACCAGAACTTTGTAACTTTCTATTGCACTGAGGCATTCTCTCTTGAGTTTCTTTCCCAGGAACAGTGGAACCTCCTTGCAGCCACGAGATAACTACAAAGCCTCACACCACCTATTTGTCCGGGGAAGACAAGAGAAGCGATACTCCACCACAGACCATGTCCAAAGACCCACTGAGCCCGAGCATGAGGCTAAAAGAATGACCAATATTAACTCCTAGTTCATTATAATATTAGAATCCCTATCCACCACATTTTTTTTATCATGGGACGCATGTACTAGTATGATTTCTCACTGCGCCTGCGTGCCCTGCACTCCGCCCCAAACACGTAATGATGCTCACTCCCCGCATGCATTAATCATTTTGCCTGCAGAAAAACCTCCTGACCCTGTTGGTTGGGGAGGCAGATTTAAGGAAGTTTATAACCTCTCCCTCCTAGAAGACACATCTTCTGCAATAAATCCTTTCCTCCCTGACAATCCTCGTCGTCTCAGTAATTGGCTTTCTGTGTGGTGGGCAACAGTGAACCCCCCTTGTGGGTTTGTTAGCACTCTCAGGCTCTGGCTCTAGGGAATTCAACCTCAGCTGATATTGTCTCTTCTGGAAGACTTTCTCTGAATACTTCCTACCCAAACTAAATTGGGGTCCCTCTCTTGTCCACACACCTCTGACACAGAGCTTCTCACTAAATATTGGAGTCACTGATTTACTTGTCAGTGTCCCTGACCAGTCTATGTGAGAACAGGAACCTTGACCCGCTGGTCTTTTCCTCCCCAGCACTCAGGACCTATAGCTGGTGCTCAGTAAAAGTTTGATGAATTGCATTTGTGTGGAACTTTTTGAAGAGACAAGTTCATGAAATATACAGAGGTGAGTGGGCAAGCCTTATGTTGGCTGCCCATATTGAAAGAGGGTTCAGGAAAAGTCACAGAGATAGTTACCGAAATAGGATATGGGCCCTAGAATGTTGGTTAGCACCACTGAAAATGGAATATAACCTGGGATTTTGGTCAATGAATGATTATCAAGTCAGCTGCTTAACAAGGTACAATGGAAGATTTTTTTTTTAAAGATATGATACGTGGACTGTTTCTTTAAACAACTTAAAATCCAGTTTGGGAAAGATAGACCCCTAGACTTTCACAGATACCAGGAAACAGGGAGTACTGATTTTCCTGATGACTACATTTTACAGTGAAATGCCTGATTATAAATACATAAAGAGCCATAACAAAGAGATCATGAGCCAACTTCCAGCCACAGAACAGAATGGAAAGAAATAGGGTTAAACTGTGGTGAGAAATTTGGGAAAATATTTTAATCAACTTTCTGACTGTCAGGGCAGTGGAAGTGTCATCAGCACTGACAAAGACTCTACCCTTGACCACACTTGGGTCTGGCTCCCTGAGCCCTCTTCTCAAGTAGGCCTCAGCCGTGGCTGGTGAGAATGCAGACTGAGCACAAATTATTCTGTCCACCTGCAACACTAAGAGACTGAAAAAACACTAACATAGTTTCTAACAGCTCAAGGCCACACCCCTAGGATGACAACCCTAGTTTTCAATTTCTGTCTGAGCAAGCTCAGTGCTGTCAAAAGAATATACTGTTTGTTCCAAAACCTGACTGTAGCCCCTGACCTCTTTTTTCTTAGCAGCATTTGCTTTGAGCAACCTGCCATTGTAAATCCTTCCTGTTCCCCTTTGTGATGTATCTTCTGCAACTCAGAAATGTCTTTCTCAAGGAACTCAGAGCCATCATTTTGAAATGTAGTCATCAGGAAAAACAGTGCTCTCATCTCCCTGTTTCCTGATCTCTGCGAAGACCTAGGACCCAACTTCATTGCGCATCAGTTAGCGAACACAGGGGCCAATCACACTGACCATCCCCCTTAATGTCCTTCAGTACTTTTTCTTTGGCACACCTCAGCTTTTAAAAAGCTCCTCATCATTTGTCTCAATAGAGTTGAGCTCAAGTTTTGTTTTGTTTTGTTCTGAGACAGTCTCACTCTTTTGCCTGGGCTAGAGTGCAGTGGCATCAGCCTAGCTCACAGCAGGCTCAAATTCCTGGGCTCAAGTGATCCTCCTGCCTCAGCCTCCCTGGTAGCTGGGACTACAGGCATGCGCCACCATATCCAGCTAATCTTTCTATTTTTAGTAGACATGAGGTCTCACTCTTGCTCAGGCTGGTCTCGAACTCCTGAGCTCATGCAATCCCCGCCTCAGCCTCCCAGAGTACTAGGATTACAGGCATATGAGCTCAAGTTTCATTGCGATCTCCCCTCTACTGCAGTGGCACTGAATAAAATCTGTCTTGCAGCCTTTGACTGGTGTCTGGCTTTGCTTCTCTCTGTCAGCACCCAAGGGGAGCTGTGACTTCATCATTAGTAAAAAGCTTTGAGGAGAAGAGCGACGAAGTTCTACCTCAGAGGGTCCCTGTTTTGTCCTGAGACAAAGCAAGAGGGGGACAAAATGGACAGGTGACCCCTTCAAGGCCACCAGGTCATTGGTAAAATATCCCTTAAGGAGCTCCGTGAGTACAAGGAAAGAGACCAGGCGATGAATTAAGTCCCCAGAGTGAATAGGGAAGTGCTTCTGTAATAAATAAGAACAAACCTGTTCCTGACTCTCTTTCTCCCTGCTGAGCAACTTTAGGCAGATCACGGAAGCTCTTCTGAGGCTCCGTGTCCCCATT
This sequence comes from Microcebus murinus, assembly GCF_040939455.1. Classification (NCBI taxonomy): domain Eukaryota; kingdom Metazoa; phylum Chordata; class Mammalia; order Primates; family Cheirogaleidae; genus Microcebus; species Microcebus murinus. The sequence continues at coordinate 125,907,403 of NC_134104.1, read as the reverse complement.
CTGTAAAAAGAAGGGATTACGCCAGTCGATGTTCAGGTTCTCATCCAGCTCCGACATATTGTGACTTCTAAGGCCCCCAAATTTCTGAATTAACTGGAAAGCCCCTCCTGCGAATCACCTTTGATGGTTATGTTGAAATCCCTGTCATCCGTGCGTTAAGATGGACGAGGAGCGCGCCACCATGTGCCAAGAAAGAGCTCTCATCCCTCTTCCAGGGCCATATGCGGCCAGGATCCCCGGGGAAAGCAAGAGCACATATGGTTGCCAACGACTCTAACTTTGTGACTCAGAATTTGCCATCTGCTAAACAGCTTTTAATTGAGGCTCCAAGAGGCAGAAGCTGGCTGGAAAAATCTTGTAAGTTGATCCAATAGGATTATCTTCCCTAAAAGAGGTTTCTCTATGTTTAATTAGTTGGAAGCCATTTTGTCACAGACAGATTATTTGGATGTCACTCCTTTTGGTGTCCTGCTTCCACCCCACCCTCGTGTTTGAGCACCACAGATTCTTTATTTAGCACCAACCCCTGATGGTTTTTTTTATTCCTGGAGGCTACACTGCCCATCCTCTGAGGCATCTGGTGTTACCAAAGCCTTTTCTACACCACTCAGGATACAGGTGAGTTAGTCAACCTGGATGGAGAAGCCAAGTATAACCAGTTCTCAATTTTTGTTGTCTGAGTCAGTTACCACACACTCAAGAACCACATTAACCAAGACTCAGCAGGCAGGCGTGACACTGGAAGGCAGCAGTGACCAAAGCAAAACCCAGGCATTCCGGGGGTAGAGTATTAACCCTTTGCTCTCAGGGATAGAATGGACTTTCTCTGGCCTGCACCAGCTCCACTTGGTGCAGGCAGGAGGTGAGAAGGAATAAGTACCCAGAGTACGGAGCTTCCTCCAATCCGGGATTTGGACCACTGCAATCCCTTGTCTTTCCTCAGGAGGTACAATATGAGATTCTGGTGCAGCCAAAAATGGGTGCAGCCAGGAAGGGGAAACTCCATGTTGGAACCAGAGCCAGATGTGGCTTTGCAGCACATGAAGATACTTTTCAAAGTGCTTCCAGGTTTGAAACTGGGTAAAATACTCAATATAAATTCACAAATAGGTAACACTATCTTCATTTTAACCTTTTTATCATATAAAATTTCAAAACATACAAAAGTGGAAAGAACAGTTAATGAATCCTCATATACCCATCACCCAGTTTCAACAATGATCAACTCAAGGCCAATCTTGTTTCACCTGTACTCTCAGCAGTCCCCTGCCCTAGTGCCCCATATTATGTCCTCACATTTTATAGATGAGGCTCGAGTAAATGAGAAAGAATGAATTGAGTCAGTTATTCTCAATGGAGGAGGGCATGGCAGGGGAAGGGGGTTGGAGGAAGTATATCACATTCTTTGGGGGTAAGGTGTGCATTTGGGAAAATGCAAGGCCAATAATGCACTGTTAAATAATTTTCTATAATAAAAACAAGAAACATGAACAAATAATACTTATTGTTTTCATAATGAAAATTATAGAAGGCAAAGCTGGACAAAAGCTTTCCCAAAGCAGAAGGTGGGGGATTAAATAAAAACTCTTAGACTGTGAGATTTTTATGTTTATCAGAAAGAGACCATGGGTTGGAATAGTTTATAAAATACAGGATTAGAATATGCCCAAGATCCCTTTCCTCTTTTACACTCCAAGGTCACACCTAACCCTAACTCTGGGATTTGGAGGCCATGACTATTTCCCTTTATAGCCACTGGTCCAGTTCTGTGTAACCAGGAGGTTCCAACAAATGCCTTGGAGAAGTGGCCTTCCTTGTAGTTGTGGTTAAAATATGAACTAATGGGAGACCTATTATGAGTAAATTGCTCATAAATATCTTAGACATGGCATTTCCAAATTGGAAAAAGACCTTGAACAAACCCCATAATTCTCAAACTCTGTTCCTTGGAACCTTATGGCTACATGAAGGGTTTGGCAAGGATCGGCATGTCCCAGTCACCTTTGGAAGGATTAAACTTCCTGAGGAAACCATTTATTGAGTTCATTTTATTTTGGGGTTTTGCTATAAATTTTCAGTAGAATTTTTTTAAAGACTTCTGCTGCTGAAAATTCAGTGACAATAGTGTCCTCCCACAGGGGAGGAGCTGAAAGTGCAGAGAGAAGCTGTGACTTGCCCAAGTTCACACAACAGTTTAGTGGAATTGTCAGGTCCCGAGCCTGACTCCAAATCCTGAGATCTATGGACAGTTGAGCCGACTGTTGGATTGGGAGCCACAAGAAGTGCCCAGTGTAAGAAGAAAAAAAACCCTTTGGAATGAAAAGGCCGTCCACACAAGTTCTCCTGCTCCCCCACCCCAGGTTGGGCTCAGCAAGAAACCTTCCAGCGGTTTGTTCTGTGAAGATTCCAGTGAGCGAGAGGCACTGTGGTGCAGGAAAATGTCCCGAAGCATCAGTGGCTTCTGGGCTGCCAGCCAAGGGACCCCTGGTGCGCTGTGCCACCCAGCTCCAGCCAGCGGCTTTCCTTCACTGAACAGTCCTCTCTTGCTCAACTAACTCCCCAGAAGGGAGACTGTGGACACACCGCACCACAGAAGAACAGTAGAGGAACTTTGGGCTGGGTGTTTGGGAGGATTCTTGCAGAGGAAGCCATTGCTCAGGGACCTGGTGGCGTAAGCAGAGTGCAGGCTGTGGACTTCTCCTCTGGCGGCCTTCATAGCGTCCCAGTTGCTTAGCCAAGTCCATGTCAGAGGTTGCACATGAGTGGTCAGTAGGCTGACTACTATCTCCAAATATGTCTTGTTTAGCTTCAGTGATGTTTAAATATTTTTTAAGTTGCCAAGTTATTAAAAATGGGACATTTCACATTAGAGACTTCAGATTTCTGATGTGTCTTGAGAAAAAAGGAAGAAACAAAGATCTGGCAACACTGGGCAACATTGGCAAGATGTTTTTGTCCCAGTCAGCTGAAGGCTGGAGCTTTAAACTGGGCATAACATTGTGTCCTTTTTTTTAGTCCCCACCACTCCCTATCGCCTCACACCAGCCTACTTCTCTTGCTCAGTTTACTCCCTGGACCCTGCAGCAATCTGGATTGGTGATCTAATAACCCCTGGCTAGAACATCAAGCGATGATGCTCATATATTAGCCTCAAAACCCTCTGTGGTTCTTCCCGAGGCTCCATCACAGAGATCCTCATTCCTGCGCATAAACGAGGCTCAAGATTTGCATTTTTTTGTTTAAGACAGAGTCTCACTGTGTTTCCCGGGCTAGAGAGCCTGGCGTCAGACTAGCTCACAGCAAACCTCAAACTCTTGGGCTCCAGTGATCCTCTTGCCTCAGCCTCCCAAGTAGCTGGGACTACAGGCATGTGCCACCATGCCTGCCTAATTTTTTTCTATTTTTTAGTTGTTTGGCTAATTTCTTTCTATTTATACTAGAGGTGGGGTCTCGCTCTTGCTCAGGCTGGTTTCGAACTCCTGACCTCAAGCAATCCTCCCGCCTCGGCCTCCCAGAGTGCTAGGGTTACAGGTGTGAGCCACCACACCGGCCCAGGATTTGCATTCTTAAACCAGCCACCCAGGGGGTTGTGAGGAGGGTGGTTTCATGACCACTGTCTAAGAAAAGCTACCCTAGAATCAAGGTCCTCAATACTGGAGACATTTGAATCACTGAGGTACAATTTAAAAAGTATACTAGTACTTAGCTTTTATCCCAAACCAATTAAGTCAGACAATGCTAAAGGCAAGGCCTAGCATGGTTATTACTTATTCATTTATTTTGAAAAATTCCAAATCTACAGAAAATTTGAAGGAATCCTATGAACCTCTTATCTACATTTACCATCTATTAACGCCTTGCTGCACCCACTCCTTCGCTCTAATGACACCCACACAGATGCGCACACACGTTTCCCTGTAGCCAAACCATTCAAAAGTAGGCTGCTGGTATTCGACATTTAACCCCTCAACATTTCAGCACACCTCCCGTAAGAACAGCGGTGCTCTCTTACACACCCGCACAGCATTGTCAAGCCTGGAGGAAATCACTATTTCCTCGTGACTATTTCCAGCAGGAACCTCGCATGGATGATTTCGTGTGATGTTGTGTACCTCCTGTTGCATCAGACTGGGAGGCAAAACATGCAGAGGTTCACAAACTTCAGCACACACTTGGAGGGATTGCTGAAACCCAGCCTGCTGGGCCCCACCCCAGCTTCTGGTGCGGGAGGCGAGGGGTGAGGCCTGAGATTTGCATCTCCCCCAAGTTCCTGGTGGAAGCTGAAGCTGTGGGCCCGGGGACCACACTCGGAGAGTCACCCTCAGGGTGGCAGGCCATCCCTCCGTTGGCAACAGGTATTGGTATTTTTGAAGGCTCCACCAGGCGACTGTAACTGCAGCCAGCATGAAGCACCACTGCTAGCATGGCCCCCGGTGCTCAGATACTGTCCCCCAGCCGGCTGCGCCAGCATCCCGCAGGACCCTGCGAGAAGCGTGGAATCTCGGGCCCCACTGCAGACCTACCAACCCAGAATCTGCACCTAATAGAATCTGCAGGTGGCCCGTGCACACGGTCAAGATTGAGAAGCACCTCTCTAGAGCACCTAGGGGCTTCTCCTACCTCTAACTGGGGCTTTTGCTGGACTGGTCCTCCCAGGACGCCCCCGGCCGCTGGTGGCTCTGTAACCGTGGCGCCAGCATGGGTGAGTTGGTGGCTGGGCATCTGTAGGAACAGCGAGCCGGAGCTTGCTTCCCGAACACCATGGAAACCTTTGACCCAGGTACAGTCTGGTGGTGATGGGCGTGGGGGTGGGGGTGGGGCTGGGGGTGGGGGTTGGGGGGCTGCTTCCGCTTTAAGGCCACAGCCCCAACCCTGGAGCAAGCAGAATAAAAATGTAGCCTGCAAGATTCACTCTGGGCCCACTCTCCTGTCCCCACTTTACCCTTCTAAGGTCTTTTTAAGAAACCTCTTGCTTCAGTCCTATCTCCAGTTTTAGTGCCTTATTTTATTTATTTATTTTTTTTACTGCCCACCTTAGTGCCTTATTTTAACTGTTCCTCACTCGTGGCTTTGCTTTGTCTTGATATTTCTGAATGAGTGGCATCTCACTAAATCCTGAGGATATAAAGGGGACTAAAATGAATCCTCGCTCTCAGGGAGCCTGGTTCCCTGTTTCCTGACTGGCCACTCGCCTGGCATCATAACTTCCCCATCTCAGCCTCAGTGTCCCCATGGGGCAGCCTATCCTTCCCACCCACGCCTTGGCTCTGGACCTACAGGGATGGGTGGGACATAGAGCTCTTCTGGCCTCTTCTTTCTCTTCCTGGTTTAGCCCTGACTTTCGGGGGCTGAAGCTATTATAGGCCATCTACGAGGTATCATTGAGCAGTTAATGAGGAAATTTTACAGGGGACCACCAACTGTGCCTTAAGCCTTGGGTTTCATGGCAGAGGGGACAGATGTGGTTCCTGGCCTTAGATTGCCTTCAACGTGGAGGGGATGGGGGGCACTTATAGAAAAGAATTCCATATTCTTAATTAAAAAGAATTAATACCAGGAAGAATGTATTTGGAGACATGTCATATTTCAGATTGGGGAGGAATTCTTCCCAGTAAGGGATTAAGGCAGGCTTCATGGAGGAGGTGACACTTGGGAAGAGGAAGCTGACATCTTCAGAGTCAGATAAAATAATCAGGTGGCTTGGATTTGCTTTGAGACGGGACCAGGAGTTGCTCCGACTTGGACCGTGTGTACTGTGACGCCACCTCCACAACCTGGCACCAAGGAGAAGACACTATATTTGCTCTTAAAGTGTTTTACAAGCCTGGGAAATGGGGCTTGGATTGCCAAGGGCTCTAACTGAGTCAGTGCTGTGGTGGAAACAGCCTCAGCATGGAGGGGAACCACGTGGGTAACGCGACTCCTGGGGACTGGGAACGGCGGTCAGAAGCATTGATCCGCACCTTCCTCTCCTGGCAGAGAGCAGGTTGTGGTCAGGCATACGGCCAGACGGTTGGGCTGGGAGTCTCTGAAGCAAACCTGGGGCTGCATAAGTCATTGTCCTGGGTGAGGTCGAATTTGGGGATGATCGGGCAAAGGGGACAGACAAAGAACCAGAAAGAGTGGAAGAGGAACCGTCTTCCTATCTCAAAGCATTAGAGGAAGTGGGACCATGGTTTGTTAGTTTTATCATCATGTGTCCAAGAAGAAGCCCCACCTTTGCTGGGGTTGTCAGGGAGGGCTTCATGGGGGAGGAAAATCTTGAAGCTTGAGTTGGGACTTTCTGGGTGGGTGAGGGGGTGTGGCAAGGTAGAGGGCAGCACACGGAAAGTACAGAGGTGTGAGTAAGCATGTTATGTCCCGGGAATGATGGGCCACTGTAGCTGCCTGTGTGCTAGCCTGGGCCTCATGCCAGGTGGCCCGCATGGTGAATTGCATTAATGGCCCTGTTTGTTCATCTCCCTCTAAATCCATGCCCTCCACTATGTGGCTGTAGTGCCCTCCCACTCTGACCCTGGGCTCAGCCATGCCAGCCATGCTTTGGCCAACAGAAGGCGGCAGAGGGCATGGTGTGCAATGAAGGATCGACTCAGCCAGTTTGGGTAATCCAAACCCCGCCCACTCCAAAGAAAGTGATAAGTGGCCACCTGATCAGAGTTCACTGCTCACCTGGAGGCCCTAGGCCATGTCAGATAATCTATGCTAACAATGTGATTTCAGGTGAGGGCGGTGAACCACATAGTATCTGTGCGACTCTGGAGGGGCTGGAAACTAAGGCCGGCTACATGGGCAGTCAGCTGTGCTGATGTGACTGAACCACAATAAGTACCTTGGACATCAAGGTTCAGGTGAGCTCCCTGGTTGACAATGTTCCATATTTGTTGCCATACACAATTGCAGGGAGAATGAAGCGCTTTCTGTACAACTGCACTGGCAGAGGACAACTGGAAGTATGCACCTGCTATTTTTCCCATTGCTGATTTAATCCACATCCTTTTCCTATGGTAAACTATAACCATGAGTATAACAGCATCGCTGAGTTCTGTGAGTCATTCTAGCAAATGGGTGAACCTGTAGGTGGTTGTGGGGGACCCCTGGACTACAGATAGTACGCCAATTCTGAGTCTAGGCCTCAAGAGGCCCCACAAGTGTTTCTGTTTGTTCTCTTGCACTTCTGTGATTGCCTTGAGGAGGCCACTCTGAGTTAGCACACTAGTCCAGGAGAAGAAAGAGAGATGTGCAGTGCAGGGCCACTTCCAGCAGGTCCATCCTAGGTCAGTCTATCCCCAGCTGGTTGTGCATGAGTGAGCCAAACAGAAAATAACAGAGCCACTCAGCTGAGCCCAGACTATAGTTCCTGACCCCAAGCTGACCCACATACCTCATGCTTGTTGTTATTTCTTTAGTGAGCTTTACAGTGATGTGTCACACAGCAGTAGAATTGATAAATCCTCAACCCACAGTCATGGTCTCAGCCTCACTCTAACTGATATCAGAGCCTTGATGGCGGGGGGGGGGGGGGGGGGGGGCCTGCAAGCTGGTTACTCAGGGACACTTTACATCCCCAGCTCCAAGTCAGGATAGAGTCACAAGCCAGCCAGCCTTGTATTAATAGTTCCATTCATGCAAATTGCAAGTGATCAGTTTCCCCAAAAGGTGCCCAAGTGTCAGTATGGAAGGCTTTGTGGGCCTTTTAGAGGGAAGAGGCAGAGGTGAGTGAAGAAGGGCTGTGGTCTAAAAGCAGAGCTGAGTAAGAGGGAGAGAGAACGGGCCCCAGGGAGGGGTGCATAGGAAGGACAAAAGAAGGTGAGCGTGAAGGAAGGGACCATATGGGGGTGGGGTGGGGAAGAATCTTGGGAGTATTTTTTATAACCTCCGGACCGGAGATCTTCCAACAGGTATATATACCCTCACAGCAGATGGCATGTTCCTTCCAAAGTGATGCAGGCTCCCAGGCCACAGTCCTGAATCCATTTATGCCTTTCCTCAGGCTCCTGCTTTTCTTAGATATACTATTGACCTTTTGGACTTCACCACAGTTTTGAATTCTCCAGCTCTGACTCTGTACCTTCCCAAGGTCAAGGATGGCCTCATTCTCTGGATCCATCTGCTCCCAACTTCCCTGGGGTCTCAACCCTACACGATGGAACCCTGGCTTCCTGGGTCCCTTCCAGGCTTATGCATTCCATTCCAGGACAGGAAGGAACCAGTGACCATTCTTAAGCAAGGGAATAAGTAACTCAACGTGGCATTTGTGGTAGCCAGCCCCCACCAGGACCCCCAAAGAGTCTCATGTCCTGGTTTCCATGCTCCCATGCTGAATAGGCCAATCTGTAGAACCAACAGTATTGAGGAAATGATGCTCTGAGGCTAGGTCAAGAAAGATACTATGGCAAAAAAAGGGCATGTTTAATCCCCATTAGATAGGAAAAATTAATATTCCACTGTGAAGAAAGAGAGGAATAGAAGGGGCAGGATAGAGGATAGTGGTGTAAGAATCACTATACAATCTGTCAAGATAGAAGGACTTGGACATTCTTTTATTTCCACAAGTTCTACAATAATTATTCTGCCCTAGCAGAATTTTCCATTCATTTTGGACTGATCACGCTTTTTCATCTTCCATGCAGCCTTATTCCCTTGCCATAAATTGGCATTTCCTTTTTCCTATTGATTCTGGAGTCCCACGAATAGAGGGCCAATTGTGGGTCAGACATTCCCATGGCTTTCCTTGTCTCCATGGTCCTCACAAAGCCAGGAGGAATGGTGCCGGCTGGGCCATGACAATCAATGTGGCTTACGTGTGCACACGCGTGTCCGTCTGGCTCTGTAGGGCTGTCTTTAGCCTGCAAAGATGCATATTTTGATGACATTTTTTGGAGAGGCTTTTTGATGAATGATTCTGGAAAAACTCAGAGCCCTGAGAACATGGCATATTATGGAGGGAAAAGGGCAGGGATGGGAAGAAGGGGAGGTTAAGTGCTCATGGAACAACACACAGCAGATCTGAATTATTCACAGCTTCCATATTTGCTAATGTGCCTGTTCTGTGACATTTATTTGTAACCCCCAAATCAATATTTGCAGTGCTTTTGTGGTCACTCATGGACACATGCGGGATAGTGAGATTTGAGCGGCTCAAAGCCCACATTCCCAGCTGAGGTCGAGCAAGGCAGTGCTCTGTCTCCTTGTCTCAGCACTCATAGGAAGGTGACCAGAGGGTGGAGCTGGCAGGGGCTGCACAGTGTAGGGCAAGAAGCTCAACTCTGGGCCAGCTGGATGGAGTCTGAATCCCAACTCTGGCACCAGCTCATGAGGTGATCTCAGGATAGTCATTTACCACTTCTGAACCTCAAGTCTCTCTTTTTTTTTTTATTTTGGCATGTTATGGGGGTACAGATTTTAAGGTTTCAATAATTGCCCATTTCCCCCCCTCCCCCCACAAGTTTGAGTCTCCATCATGACCATCCCCCAGATGGTGCACATCTCACTCATTATGTATGTATATACCCGCCCCCCTCCCCCCTCCCCCCTGCCCAATACCCTATTACTGTAGTACCTATGTGTCCACTTAGGTGCTACTCAGTTAATACTAGTTTGCTGGAGAATGTATCTGGTGCTTGTTTTTCCATTCTTGGGATACTTCACTTAGTAGTATGGGTTCCAGCTCTAACCAGGAAAATATAAGATGTGCTATATCACCGTTGTTTCTTAGAGCTGAATAGTACTCCATGGTATACATATACCACATTTTATTAATCCATTCTTGGATTGATAGGCACTTGGGCTGTTTCCACAGCCTTGCAATTATGAATTGTGCTGCTATAAACATTCGAGTGCAGGTGTCTCTTTTGTAAAACTATATATAACCTACCAGATTATATATAGAATTTACCAAAATGAGTTGCTTTTAGGATGCAAGATTATAATCTCAGATATATATGTATGTATGTATATATGCATACATGTGAAATATATATGTCATATATGTATATATACACATACTCATATACACATATACATACATACCCTACCTAGATTATATTATGTGTGTGTATATATATGTACATGTATGTGTGTGTATATATATATATATATGTCCCCTAGGAACAGTGTTCATGGTGACTTTATAAAACATAGCTGTCGTGAACAATGAGAATCAACTGTATATTTGTCTGAACCATTGGCTGCTCTGTCCAGCCACTATAAAAAATGACCATAATAAGGAAGACCTGTGAATGGTATGTGCAAGGCAACTGTCCCAGACCTTAGTTTAAAGGCTAGAAAAATTGTTCAAGAAATCAGAACATTATTTTCAATGCGTAAAGTGTGGCCAGAGCAGCCGTCAGAGCAGCAGTTGGGCTACACAGCCTGGAATCGGACTGTCAGGGAAGCCACGCAGAGCCTGCCCCAGGCAACTCGAAGGGGAGTCAATACAATTTGACAGATACCGTTTTGTCAAGAACTAACTGTGTGGTTTCCAGTCTCTGCCAGAGGCACCGTGGTATACAGCGAACCCCTCAGGCGGTGCTGCCAGATTTTTATTCATGCAAAAAGTTTACAATTATTATGTTTTTACAATAAGCATACCCACTACTCCAGTGAAGACTGTCAGAAGGTGGAGTTTAGTGATTCGCATGCTGTTTAGTGTACGTCAGGGTATTGCTGGCTACGGGAGAAAAGGTGGCTCACAGAAACAGACAGAAACCCCTGTGTGTTTACAGCCATGCCGCCCGATTATAGGCAAGGGTGCTGACAGGAGGGGGTGCTGAGGGAAAGCAAGTGCACAGAGTAATAACCTCACATAATCTAATCTCTCAAGGGTCACTGAACATTCTTACATTTGACACTGTGGGTTTGCTGAGCCACAGGGTATATATGTATGTGTTGCCCTAGTAGATGCTACCAAACAGCTTTCCAAGCTTTTGGTACCAATTCACACTCCCACAGCACTGTAAGCTAGTTCCCGTTGCTCCACATCTTCACCAGCACTTGGTGTTATCCGTCTTTTCAATGGTGCCTTGGATCTTGAGTGTAGATCTCAATAGAGAACAGTCGAGGTTGTTCGTCGCAATGAGGGCCCTGCTGGGAAAGCAGCACACACCACACTCTGGCCACACGGAAATGCTTCCTATCTCCAAGCTCACCAGGATGGCCCTACTGCCCTTCTTTTCATGGTGCCTGTTTCTCTGCCCAGAATTCTCTCCTAACTCTCTCTCCTCTTGGAGACATCTTAAAGCTAAACTTAAACCACCTTCTCTGAGAATCTTCTCTGGCCACCTTATACGATTGCTCTTTCATCTGCTGAAGAGAATTCTGGTCACACCTGAATTGTGTATTTTTAAAATTCATAGGTTGGAGCCCCCTAGTATCATAGAATGTGATTTTATTTAGAGATGGGATTTTTCAAAGAGGTGATTAAGGTTAAATGAAGTCATATGGATGGGACCTAATCCAAAGTGAATAGTTTCCTTTTAAGAAGAGGTGATTAGGACACAAAAAGAGACACCAGGGGTGTATACATGCACAGAGAAAAGACCCGAGAAGAGGACACAGCCAGGTGGTGGCCATCCACAAGCCAAGGAGAGAGGCCTTGGGAGAAACCAACCCTGCCAACACCTTGATTTTGGACTTCTAGCTTCCAGAACTGTGAGAAAATAGATTTCAGTTGTCTAAGCCACCCAGCCTGTGCTATTTTGTTATGGCAACCCCAGAAAACTAATAGACAGCCCCACTGGGGTACTTATCAGTGCCACTTGTAATCACTGTCTACCTGACTAAGCCCTGTTTCCAGGAAAGGGTCAGTTAACCTGAGCCAACCTGACTCTAATCAGTTAACATCTGATGGACACTGGGGGCATGAATGCTAAGGGCAAAGGTGGACAATTCCTCTCCCAGGATTCCCCCTTGAAGATCTGGTTCAGTCCACAGAAGCTGTGGGTTAAAGATCAGCAGAGAATGGTTCTATGAAGACTCCTACACCTTCATTAGATTCTTCAGCTTGGAGCCGTCACTGCCTTTCAGCCATGCGGACCCAGAGCTTGGGAAAGATCCATCAGTGACTTCAGCCCCTGACATGGGTTTCTATAAAACACATCTTTAACTGAGCTCAGCTGTCTGCAGTGCAAGGGGCTGGTCCTGGAAAGATTTAGGCTAGCTGTTCTCAAACTTTGGCACGCATCAAAGTCACCTGGCAGGGTTATTAAAGCGCAGATGGCAGGGCCACCCCCCAAGTTCCTCATTCAGTAGGTCTGGGCTGGGGCCTGAGACTTTACATTTCTAACAAGTTGCCAAGCGATGCTGATGCTGCCAGTCCAGACACTAACCCAGACAAAGGGAAGTAGGCATTCCAGGGAAGGCAACAGGTATGATTGAAAGAATGTTGAAGGAGATCCAGGCAGAGTAAGAGAAAAGGTGATAAGAATGTGTGATTTGGCCAAAGAGTGCTCAGCATGTGCTGGGCAAAGCCTGGCAGTGGTTACATAAACCACGGGGTAAGTGATGGAAATGGGTGCCAATGAGCTTCTAGGGCCACCTTACAGAGCCCAGGTTCAGTGGGACAAGGAATGGCCACCAAAGGGCAGTGCAGAGGATCCTAGTTCACCTTCAGATCTGCAAGCATTTCTGGGGGTCCTACAGTCTACAAGGTGGACCCTGAGCCTGGCTGTAATGGGAGGAGTAGGATGTGAGTCCTGGCTTGGTCATTACCAACTGTGTGCCATGTTCATTTAACCCTCCCTGCAGCCTCAGCTACTTTGTCCTCAGCCACCCTCAGGATTGCTGCAAGGATCAAGTGAGGTTTGGACACGGAAGCACTTTGTAAATCGTATGATTGCACAGAGAACAGACTAGTTAGGTCTGCACGGGATGTGGAAATGGGCAGCCCACCAGGCAGGCTCGCTCTGGCGCAGTGGGTTCTCGTGCCTCACACCTCTGAATCCGAGCAGGACTTGCCTGATTCCCTCCTCTCCAGGTTGCCATCCTGGCCTAGGCTGCACCATCTCCCTCCCAGACCACTCAGTTACTTCCTATCTCTGGCCTCCCAAAACAATTCTTTATAGAGCAGCAAAAGCAATTGTGTAGGTTATGTCACTCACAGACTTAATACTTTCTGATAGTTTGTTCCTATTGTCTTGAAATCAAATTTAAATTTTCTCCATAAACTACAAGACTGTTCACAATCAGGCCCAAGCCTGTCTCTCCTGCCCCAGCCCTGTACTCCAGCCTCCCTTAGTTTCTGGAAGGCAACAAACTCCTTCCTGCCTCAGGGCCTCTCTGTGTCTCTGCCCTCTGCCAGAAAAGGTATTTCCCTCCACTCTTTGTCTGGCGTATGCCTGCTGGGCCTTCAGATCTCAGCTGAGACTTCCAAGAGCCTCATAATCTCAATTAGATCATCCTGCCATTCCCTTTCATAGCACCTGTTCACGCACTTGCAACACTTTGTAATTACATATTTTCCTTTCTTTGGTGTCTGTCTCTTCAAGCAAATTGACGGGCTCTGAAACCCGAGATCAGGTCTGTTTCATTCACTTCTTGTATTATTCAGGGTGCTTTGGATGTAAGCAACAGAAATCAGTCCAGCTAACCTAAGAAAAAAAGAGTTTTCTGGAAGGACATCTGGAGTTTATAGTCAGGCCAGAGAAGAGAGCTTGGAAACAGGCAGGAACAAGGCAGCTCTAAAAGCAAAGAAAGCTAAACTAATAGAAAATGTGCTAGTTAAAAACAGTCTGATCAGGTGTGGGAACCCCCAAATACCAAGTTGTTTTCGGTCTCTTTATTAATCTTTTCTGATTTAAAACACAGAGTGAGAATATTTAATCAATCTGGCCTAGACCATGGTGAGCACTGTTGGTTTGGAGAGGGAAAGAAGCCTCATCAGACTGGATCCAAAAGGAAAGAAGTAATTCCCTACGCTCCACCAGCCCACTGTATACGAAGTTCCCTGCTGAACACCCAGACAGCACAGCCACTCCATAAAATATCTGTTGAATGAATGAATGAAAACTTGCTTCTTGGCAAAGTTCAGGGTGTTCAAGGAAAAGAGATTGTCAATGCTGGTCTTGGTGCTTTGGAATATAAATCTTTTGGTACATTTAGATGCATTGAAACAATGCATCTTGAATTCATGTTGTGGAATCAGTAAGCAACTGGGGACACTAAGGAGTTATACTGCCTTCAGCCAGTGACAAACCCAAAATACTCCATGCCCTCTGCAGTCACTGCACAGAGAGGATGAGAGACATGGGGAGCAGAGCCTGGAGAGGCACCAGCTGAACCCAACCTGATTAGCCAAACTGTGGTTGGCCTGTAGACCCATGAGCATGAGAATACATGTTTTTGTTGTAAATCATTGATATTCCGAGGTTGTTTATTATGCAGCATTATTATGCCAATATTCTATTATGCTGATTAATAGAAATCTCAATGTGGAAAGTCCAGGTTGGCCAATGCTCTGCTCCACTGATTATTTGGGGCCTCAGTCTCTTTATCTCATGGTTCCACCCCTAGGATATTGTCCTCATCTGCATGTCTGGAGTCCAGTCACAGGCCTGTTCAGGTGCCAGCATTTGGGAGAAGAAAAATGCATGGAGAAGTACACAGGCAGTATTTGAAGGTCAAAACTCGGACATTGCGTGCATTATTTCCACTTACATTCAATTGGCAAGAATGTAGTCACGTGACCATACCTCGATGCAAGGAAGGTTGCAAAATGCAATCTCTAGCTGAGCAACCATGTATCAACTACTTTGGAAGAAAGGGAAACAGCTTTAGGCACACAGTTAGCAATCTCTACTTACAGATGGCAAAAAAAAAATGGTTTAAACATCAGTAGAGATTTTCATGGATAGCAAGATAAGAGAGTGTAAGTTATCACAGTGACATAGCTTCTGAAAAACTGGATAGGAAAGCAAATTTGATGCCAACTTATACAGATGACAGTGAGAAAATGTGGTAGGCCTGTTTTGGCTGTGCTGTTTAACCCTCTTCCACCACAGAGTGACCAATTCATGGTCACCTGTCAGGAGGCACAGAGACAAAAAACTGTATTCAGAGGGAGCACAGAGAATGATGGAGGCCTCACAGCAGGTCATGAGCAGAACAGTCAAAGAATACCTTGGAGGCTTTTTCTTGAAAAAAATATTTAGGAAACCAAATGTCTGCTTTCAAGTGTTTTAAAGTATGTCCTGTTGAAAGGAGATAAGGATTATTCTGTCAAGACTCCAGGAATAGATGTAAGATAATAAGAGGAAGCTACAGGGAAACATAGTTATGTTCATTATAAGAAAAGGAGATGCTAGCAGGAAGGTCCAAAATTATTTGCACCTCAGGCGCATTGTGGACTAGAAGGGACAAAAATAATGCATTTATTGAGTACCTATGATGTGCCAGACAACACTCAGGCACCTTCACACACTTTATTCTCTCCAAATCTGAATGTCTCTAAATTGGTGAGGCTACATCCTACCTCCTTCTGAGGTCTTTTGTGGAGGCCGTCATCTTCCACTTATGTTAATTTATACAAGTGCCTGTCTGAGTGTCTTCTCTTTTCTCGACTTTATCTCCAAATTATACAGACAGTTTATTGCACATCCACAAATTTTTCTTCAAGCCCTATCATTCAGGACTCACTGACAATCCTACAGAGATGACATATGAGTTAAATTTCTGGGGAAGACCAAACTAGGGAGAAAATCCTGGGGCTGCTGGGTCTATACCACAGTGTGGGTTCTGCGGTGGATGGAACAGTTGGCCAGGGCAGGGAAAGAAGGAAGCCTAACACTTAGTCATTTTCTGCTTCCCGGCAGAAACCTGAGACCTTCGAGAAGGGGGTTAGTGCTGTCCAGCGAGGCTTTGTGGTGGCCCTCACATCTGCTGCTTTACCACACAGGCCAGCCTGGGGAATGCTGCCCAGAAGGGTGAGTGGGCCGGTTGGAAGCTCCGTCCAGTGGACAGATGTCCGGGTCCTCCACATTCCTTCTTTACGACAAGTAGGGAAAGATGCCCTTTCTGGTATGTGGGGAGTTCCTCTTTCTTGACTGCAGTCAACAAGACTCCTTCTTTATTCCTTGTACCTCCTGAGCCAAAGTTCCTGAATCTCCCAGATGTTTTTACTCGCCCTTCTTTAATTCAACACTTACCCAATCAATGCCAGTCTCTAACAGCGTGTTATTCTACCAGTGGGAATCCCAGGCAAGGAATAGAACATGACATAGAGGAAGAAGCTCGAAAGCTGTTGATCTTCTTAAAGCTTGTGATAACGCTTGAAGCTCTGACTCAAGGGGGGAGGGAAGGCAAGGGCAATGTATGTAACCTTAACATTTGTACTCCCATATTATGCTGAAATTTAAAAAAATTTAATTTTAAAAAAATAAATAAAAAGTATTCAGTGAAAAAAGAAAATAAAGCTGTGATAAACTTGAATGTTGTGTATGCACCCGCAGTGAGTGGCAAGAACTTTGCACATTTTGTCGGGGGCTGGGGGGGAAGCTGAGGAGGAACTGGGTGGGGGGAGTAGGAACCTCTGTGGCATGTAAATATTCCAGGTTAAGATGTGAGGAGGCTGCACAGAGGACAACTGAAGGCCCCTGGAGCCATCAGGGGGCGTGACTGGGGAGGCGGCTTGGAGAACAAGGGTGTCTTACACCCACCCAGCCCTGTCTCTTCGTGTGTCTTCTAGACCCTTATATCCCAGGTTAGTCAGATGTTAACAGAGGTTTGCTATGCCCGGGTCTCAAATGCCCTCAGGTGAGGTTGGGAGGATTCTGGTCTTGTGACCCTGCAGAAGAGCGTCCACAGTCCAGTTCGCTCTCTCCAGTGTAGAGCTCCAGCCAGCTGCCTCCCAATTTACCTAATGGGAAGCACACTTCACCACAGAAAACAGTAACTTTTTCCCAAGATAACGAAATATAGATTCAAATGAGAAATGTATTTTCTTCCTTATGAGCTTTCTAAGGCTCTCTCACGTTTTGTCTTCAGCCTACTCTTGTAACAAATGCTATCAAATTAGCCAAAAACAGCTCAGTCTGAGCACTGGAGAAGAGTGGAACCAAAGAGATTGGAGTGGGTATGATGTCGTTCTTCCTCATTAGGATTAGGTCCTTGTTGTAAATTCCAGTAAAGTGAAATTACTGAGTTGAAAGATATGATTATGGTTAATGACTTTGATGCACATTGCCAAATTGCCTTCCAGAAAAGTTGTACCAGGGTCCAGGCCTTGTTGTCTTGGGCTATTTTTCATACATTAATAGCAGTCTCTCAGCAATGTCTATTGCTAATACTAATAGCTACATAATATTCCTGAATCATACAACCGGCCTCCATCTTCAGAACGGAATCCCTCACTTTGATACTTAGAACTCTTTGCCCCACTCACTTGACAGACTGGGAACATTTGAAAATTGAGTTTAAAATAAACACTTATTCATATGTGAGGTTCTTGTTCCAGAATTACACCAGCCCCGTTACACACCCAATATACTAGCCATGCCCTTGACATGAACTTGTCTCATTAAGCAGCATTTTGTCTCAAATGGCAGCATTTTGTTAGTGAAGGAACTAAAAGATATCTTTGCTCAAGAAGAAAGAAGTGTCTCTAGGGAATCTCAGGTGGCTTCCTATAGATAATTTTTTTTTATGTTCCCATCATTAAAGTATTTTCATTGTCTCTATTGTCTTCATGGGGCAATAGACTTGACAATCAGGAAAAAAAAATATTGATTTCTCCATTACTTACCCTCCAGTTTGGGCTATATAATTAGGCTGATTTTGACCACAAGTAACAGGAAAGAAACCCAACTGAAAAAATAATTTATGATTTCATAAACAAGAAGTCCAGAATCAGAGCAGCCATGAGGTTAGTTATTAGGATGGCCTAACAATGTCTTCAAGAACACTTAACTCTTTCATCTTCTGTCCTGCGGTTCTTGACGTGTCTTCATTCTGGTCCTCCTCACAGTCACAAGACTGCTGTGACCATATGGTGTTGCCGTGGCCTCACAGAGTCAGTTTCGCACATGTCGCATTTAAGCTGTCTATCAGACATCCAAGTGGAGAAGTTGATGAGGTCTGTTTCTCTGTATCTCTGGAGTTTGAGAGGCAGACAGTTTGGGGTTTGGTCTGTAGACGTAAGTTTGTGAGCCCTTAGCATATAGGTGGTGTTTAAACCCATGCAACTGGATGAAATCACCAAGACAGTGAATGAGGAGAGAGGATGGGGCCAAAGACGATGGCTAAGCCACTCCAGGTTAAAAGGTTAGAGAGACATGGCAGAACCAGCAAAGGAGCCTGAGAAAGAGCAAGCAGAGAGGTGGGAAGAAACGGGAAGAGCAGGATGGCCTGGAATCCAAGTATAGACATGGTGCCAAGGACGGAGGAGTTCCTGACTGCGCCAACGCTGCTGGTGGGTCAAGAGAGAGGACTGGGAACCAAGTACTGGAGTCGGCAACCTGGAGGTCATTGTTTTCCTTGACCAGCACCTTTGTAGTTCAGTGGTGAGGCAAAATCCTAATGGGAGTATTCTTAAGAGAGAGTGGGAAGGAAGAAATTAGATACCGTGAGTTAAGAAAGATCTTTCAAATTTTTCTGCAAAGAGAAGCCAAGAAAATACAGTCAAAAGAAGGTTTTATAGAGGAAAAAGACACAGGGTTGGGGTGAGGTTCTTGAGTAGAGGAAAATAATTGGGAATTCCTATACAAGTGGAGAGATTTCTTTCAAGAGGAGCAAAGACGCACGATCCATCTCGTTATTAGGCAGGAAGGCAGATGCTGGCGGGTGGGCGGGCTGATGCAACCGTGGGAGTTCATAGAAGCTCTTCTCCAACTGTGAAGCTGGAAACAAGGTCATCGGCTAAGGGTGAGAGTGGCTGGGGGGTGGAATAGGAGGTTCAAGGACAGAGGACACAATGTGAAGTGGTGTAGGAAAGTAAATGGACTAGGAGATGTAGTGTGATTGGCAGCACATTTGAAGTTCATGGCTATAAAATGGGGGTGATAATAAAAGTGCTTACTATATCAGGCCTTTGTGACAATCAAATGAGTCTGTGTGTAGACAGCCATCGGAACAATGTTTGCCACTGCGCAGTCTTAACCATTGTTATCCGTAGAAAGGGATAGATTTGCTAATTAAGCAGAATTTGGAAGTGTTTGAGATTCCAGTTAAGTTGTATTATTTATCATCAAGTGGCAGTCTAATAGAATTAATAGCAGTAAAACTAGGAGACAGAACACATTTATCTTGAGGTGAGATTACTTTGAAGCATTAGACAGCTCCTTAATGGCCGGCTGCCTTTTGTTCCTTGAGGGCAAAGACTCTTCAGTCTTAATCATTGCAGTATCTTCAGCACCAAGCATGGTTTCTGACATATAGAATCTCAATAAATATTTGTTAAATGGTTGAGTACAATGTTCCTTCTATTATTGAGGTCCCCAGTTAGTTCATGAACCACTGGGTTGGGTAGTGTCTTCTAGAGGTTTGTATAAAGGATGACCATTGGGATATCTCCCCGGCCCCCTCCTCAAGGAGCCAGCTGACCGCATGGTGCCAGGGCTGCTCTCTTGGGGGTCCCATTTATAGAACACGACCCAGCCCCATGACAACCGATTGCCCTTGTGTGACCACCTGACCTCTGGCTGCCATAACAAAATACCACAGCCCAGGAAGCTCAAATAGCAGAAATATACTTATTTTCTCAGAGTTCTGGAGAGTAGAAGTCCAAGATCAAGGTACCATTAGGGTTGGCGTCTGGTGAGGCCTCTTTTCCTGGCTTGTAGGCAGCCACCTTCTTGCTGTGTTCTTCCCTGTGTGTGTCGTACACAGAGAACTCTCAGGTGTCTCTTCCTCTCCTAATAAGGACACGTATCCCTTCTACCCAAAAGGCCCCATCACCAAATACAGTCACACTGGGGGTTAGGGCTTCAACAAATGAACGTGGGGGAGGGGTCGTACAATTCAGTCTGTAACATGACTCCAGTGGATGGTTCAGATTCCCTTTCTTTCATTTTAGAATTGGCACTGAGAAATTTCTATTTCTGACTGAACTGGTCTGAGCCGGATAAACTATTAGGAAATGGGAGTAAATCTTGGTTTTCTGACAGCAGAATGGAAACCAGAAAAATAGAAATAGACAGAAAGAAGAGTAAAGGACAGGTATAGCGAAACGTGAGCCTAGATTCTGCCACACATCCACAAGAACTGCTAAAATGAAAAAGATAGACAATGCCAAGTGTTAGTGAGATATGGAGCAAGTAGGATTTCTATCCACTGCTAGAGGGAATATAAAATGGTACAACTACTTTGGAAAACAGTTTGGCAATTTCTTATAAAATTAAACATACACTTACCATATGACCCATTAATCTTACTTCCCACATATTTCATGTGTGTGTGTGTGTGTGTGTGTGCACCAAGAGACATGTACTGGGATGTTCACAGAAGTATTATTTAAAATAACCCCAAACTGGAAATAATCCAAATGTCCATCAATAGTAGCATGGATAAATAAATTGTGGTACATTCACACAATGGGATACTCTCAGTAATGAGAATGAGTAAATTACAGCTATGTATAACAAGGATGAATCTCACAAATAAAATGTTGCAAGAAAGAAGCCAGTGCTAAAGCAGCTGAAATGAATGCATGGTGTTACCTGTCAGGATAGCAGTTAGCCTGGGGGGCTAGAGAGTGGAGGGGTGAGCAGGGCTTCTGAAGCGCTGCAATATTCTGTTTCTGGGTCTGGTGCTGATCAGAACAGGTTCAGTTTGTGAAAAGTCACCAAGCTGTACACTTGGGATATGTGTACTTTTCTGTATGTACACTATACTTCAATAAAAAGTTCAAAGCATGTAAAATTTTCATTTAAAAATGAGCGTGGAAACAGAGATGAGTGCCCGCTAACGTCAGCAACATTCCTTAGAGAATAAGAAACTTTTATCTAAGTTTTCCGTTTTCAGGCTTAGCAAATCTTGAGTGGGTTTCTTCAGTCTGGGGGAACAGTTGGTGGTTCCCAAGCTCCTTCTGGAGGGGAACCCTCCACGCTGACAAAGATCGGGGCCCCAAACTCTCCCTGTCCCCTCCCCTGGTCCTGGCCATCTTCAGAACTACATGGATCTGTTCTCTGCAGAAAGTTAAGTACGTAATCTTCACATTTTCAATCTCTGGTCTGCTATCAAGATCAAACCTCAACATTTGTCAGATTCTGTTAGGAATCTTGAGTTCATTGAGGAAAGAGACCCTGAGGATCTAAATCACTGGTGACTTTCTCGTCTGAAAAGTCACTCCAAAGCAGAGGCAGGGCCTAAGGTCGCAGACATTTTAGTCTCAACTAGCCCACAACATCCCGCACCTCCCCGGACAGGAAGCAGCATTGCTCACACGCCTGGGATGTGAGATGGGAATGCTTGTGGCCAGGCCGTCAGCCAGCACGGTCTCAGGACACTGCGTCTGTGACGTCTCATAGCCGGCCTAGATGCTCTAGACCGTAGTGAAAGCTGCGCTTCAGAAGTTTGGTGATTTAGCCGCCAGATCACTCCCCTAAGTGATTTCATGAGAAAATAGAAACCCACTCAGAGTCCAGTCCCCACCACGCAGTTTGAAGGGGACAGACACCCAGCCTGCGGAGCAGAGGTGGCAGAGCGAGGAGGCGTTTACAGCCGTGTGGAGCTCGGAGCCTGGGCACCAATCCCTAAGCCTGTCCAGATGATCTGGCTGCCCAGATCTAATCCAAACACAGATAGCTCAAGTGGTGTCTTTGCTAGACAGGCTCAGATTTATCCAGCCTCGTTCAATACTGTAAATAACCACTGTGACGCCAAAGCTATGGAAGCTTGACTCTCTGTTCTTCATACAATCTTGTATGACTATTTCTCCCCTGACCTTTCTTCTAAGATGGAATGAATGACCTCACTGACCTCCAACCACAATGACTAAGACTCAAAGACTGTGTCTTGTTGGTAATAAAATTTGGCTTCCATAGTGTCTTTCTGCCTCCATGTGGATTATGTGTCTCCACGTCTCCTTGTATTGTCTAGAAGACACAGGGAGACTTGGAGACCGGGTGCTTTTGGAAAGTCCACTTAATGTCATGGAAGAGTGAGAACTTTATTCACGTACTGAACAATTATTTATTGAGTACCTCATCACATTGTTTCATTTTTATTCATGGATCTTATCAATATCTGAAATTATCTTTTACAATTTATCTATCTAGTTCATTTTCTATCTCCCTCTCTGTAGAATGTAAACTCCGTAAGAGAAGGAAATTTTTCTATCTTGTTCATGACTATAGTGTCAGTTAATAGGGTGGTTCACAGCACAGAATAGGTAAATATCAGTAAGCATCAGAGAAATGCAAATTAAAACCACAATGAGATGCCATCTTCCTTCAGTCAGAGCTGATATTATTAAAAAGTCAAAAAAAAAAAAAAGAAAAGACGTTGGCACAGATGCTGTGAAGATGGAACACTTATAGCCTGTTGGTAGGAATGGAAATTAGTACAACCTCTATGGACATTAGTATGGAGGTTTCTCAAAGAATAAAAGTAGATCTACAATTTGATCCTGTTATCCCACTATTGGCTATCTACCCAAAGGAAAAGAAATCATTATATCAAAAATATAATATTATATCAAAAAATACCTGCATATGTATGTTTATAGCAACACAATTCACAATTGCAAAGATGAATTCAACCTAAGTGCTTAACAGCTGATGAGTAGATAAAGAAAATGTGGTATATATACACCATGGAGAACAACCCAGCAATAAGAAAGAATGAAATAATGAATTTTTCAGCAACTTGCATGGAACTTGAGGTCATTATCCTAAGTGAAGTGATTCAGGAACAGAAAAATAAATGTGCATTTCTCACTCATAAGTAGGACCAAAACTATGGCTGCACTATGGCACCCAGAGTGGTAATAACAGACGTTGGAGACTCACAAGGGGGAAAGGTGGGAGGGGGTGAGGCATGAAAAATTATCTATGGCATACAATGTACACTACTCAGGTTATGGGTACACTAAAAGCCCAGGCTTCAACACTACACAATATATACATGTAATGGAATCCAATTTGTACCCCCTGAATCTATTAAAACAAAAACAAAAACAAAAGAATAATGAAGTAGGCAATTAGAAGCCCATGCCATATCATTTAGGATTATTTACATTAGCCAAAAATGAAAATGTATTTTTCTTTCAATAAATGGCAACAGAAATGAGATGAGCTCAGAATTTGGAGAAAAATAGGTTGTCTAATGGTGATTAGACAAAATAACGCTGTGCCTATGGTTTAAAAAAATAGGAAATGCAATTTTGTTAGAACATCTGGAGATGATCATGGGCCAGAAAATTGGTTCTACTGTCTTAGCCCATTTTATGCTGCTATTACAGAATACCACAGACTGGGTAATTTATAATGAACAGAAATTTGTTGGCTTATGATTCTGGAGGCTGGGGAGTCCAAGATGGAGGGGCTGGCATCCAGTGAGGGCCTTCTTGCCATGTCATCCCATGGTAGAAGAGTGAAGAGGGGAAGAGACAGAGGAAGAGAGGGGCAAAACTTGTACTTTTATAGGGAACCCACTCCTAAGATAATGGCATTGATCCATTCATGAGGGTAGTGCCCTATATCCCAAATCCCTTCTATTAGGCCCCATCTCCCCATACTACCACATTGGGGACCAAGTTTCCAATACATGAACTTTGAGGGACACATTCAAACCATAGCACTAATCAAATTCAAAGGACGTTGATAAACTCCAGAATGCCACTTCATTATCTTAAAGGTACCAGCTTACCAGTCCACTCTCCTGAGCTCTCTGTTCCTGGACTCAGATTATATAATTAATATGAAATCAGAACCCAGCTGAGTCCTGTGGGACATTTTGACTACCCAGTGAAAAGGCCTATAGACTCAACTTTCTGACCAAAATTCTTTCTGACCAAAATTCTTGTTTCTGCTTGTGACTTTCCATGAGGTAGGTACTATCATTATATCAATTTTTCAAAGGTTTGTAAGTACTAAGGAATTTATAGAAATTCAAACTTCAGTTTGACTGACTGCAGGGCCTGAGGACTTAATAAATGTGAAAATGGTTAGAACCACACCTGTCACCTGGTAGACACTCTAGCTGCCACCTCTGCACTAGATGCCACCACTGTGCTCAAGGACATGGACAAGTCTTGCCACTGCTGTCCAAATCAATTCTTCATCTTCTTTGCTCTTTGCATATCGTGGTTTGGCTGTGGATGTATCTTATTAACTCAGACTAAGTCACTTGTTAGAGCTTCCAGGATGATCTGGGAATTACCACGTTGGGGGTGGGGGCAGGAAAACTCCTACCCATTGATCCTGGCCTGGTACACAAAGCGTGTCCAAGCAAAGCAGTTACTCAGTTGAAACACAATGATACAGCCAAAATAGCTGTTAAAATATTGCAATACTTCCATATCGGTTGCTAAGTCATCACTAATCCCAGCCCCTAAGTTCCCCACCACCATCCAGGAAACTCCACTCTACCCTAAGACACCCTGGAACAGTCCCTTGATCCAGCAATTAAAGGGCTGATGGCACACCACAGAGTCTTTGGGAGCTTCCTGTGGCACTGTGGCAGAGTCACTGCGAATAGCTCTCCACTGTGTGTGGGACTCCCACCGTATTGGGTAACAGCATCCCTGGAAGGCACAGGGAAGAGTGGAAGAGGAGCCATGGTTCTGACCTTCTTCCACATTATGCCAGGTCCCAGCCACCTTGCCCCAGGCTGCTTTTCCTGCCAGCCTGGCATCCCAGCCTGCTTGTCAGGCCTGAGCCAAATGCTTCAATAAGTCATTTCTATCTATGAGTGAAATCTAACGAGGGGAAATGGGCCACAGTTGGGGTATGAGGCAGGGCTGTGACTGGGAAAGGCACGTCCCACCATTTGGTTTGCAATAGCTTGGTGGTCTAGATCCAGATCCCAGTATCTATAAAACCCTTTACCAAGAGCCCACAGGAAAGGAGAGCTGAATGTCTTCTTCATTCTTGCTAGATCCATTCACATACAGGCTTATACGGGCAGGCACTGCATGATTTTTTCCATTCCGAATATATTTTTTTCCAGCATAATCAGATGGAGAAAAATGTATTTAATTCAATAAGGAAGTTAGTCACAGGAAACTTGCAAGGGAGGGGTAGGGACTCAGACAAATCACAGGAAAGGAGACAAACACCCAAGTTTGTGGGGGAGGTGCCATTCCAACATTCCTCCTCCTGCAGCCCACCTCAAAAAGTGGTCAGAGTGTTGTCCAGGACCCCTGGCCACACGCCAGCACCAAAGTGTGGCCCGGTGGCCGGGATGGTCCAGTTTAGCTGTGGTCCTAAGGCCCCTGACTCCTGTCATTCTGTCCAGAGATGTGTTGAAAGACTGAATGTGCACATGCCTCTGTATGTGTGTGTGTGTGTGTGTGTGTGTGTGTGTGTGTGCGCGCGCGCGCGCGCGTACGCGCATGCGCTGGGATAAAAGAGAGAGGAAGGATGGGAGTAAGAGAATGTGGAAAACAGAACGAAGCAGCATTTGAAACAGATGGAGGGAGAGGAGGCTAAGAGAAATTTTCTTCCTGGGGTTAACTAAGGCAACAGATAAGAGACGAGCATTCTGCACCTGCAAGCTGCCATGTAAGGGAGACGCACACACTCGGTGGGAGAGCTGTCAGTATACCCAGGGGGCTCTGGCAACCCAGCCGGGGCTCACGCCGGGGCCTGGAGGCTCCTGCATTGGCCACTCTCTCCCCATCTTGTCTCTGGGTCAGACAACACGACCTGCAACTAACACCTGGCATTTCCTGGCAAGCCTTTAGATGTTTCAACTTTACTTTTCTGCAGTTTTGGTGTTTGTCTGATCCTACACTCATGGGATGACCTAAGCAATCCTGTTGGTGTCAAGATATTGGGCAAATTCCAAATCCAGGGCTCTTGGCAGGCAGGTGACGGTCATAAGACGCCAGGAGCTCCAGAGAGGAAGAGCAGACTCTGGGGAGCCCCCAGAGACAAAGATCATCAAGCTGCAAGCAAAGTTTGCATAGGCGCCTTCTGTCTCCCCTGATACATGTTCTAGGATGTGGTGATGAGAAAGGAATTGGAATGGAAGAAGAGTTTCATTGGCTTAAATAAGCCCTCAGCTGGACTTGTGATGTCTCCTTGACTTGGTAAAGTGTTGAGAAGCCATTTAAGCTTCCCACAGTTCTACCAGGCAATCTAATCTCTGACTCAGAGGAATTTTCTAATACCCGTGATATTAATATGATCTAAAAAATTAACTTTCCCTCTAAGAAAAGGGTAGGCTGTGGTAGATCGTATTTTTAAAAAACAACTGCAACATCTCTCATTGTACATATTCTTCTAAAACAGGGACTGGCAAACTAAGGCCTGTGGACTGCCTGTTTTTATAATTAAAGTTTTATTCTATAATAACAAAGTTCCAAATTTGCTAACACAAGACAGAGTCCCTTCCCTCAAGAGTTGACCATCTGGCTGAGAAGACAAGGCTAATGCAAGTGAAACATTGTTACAAAATAAAATGTAATGTGGATTATTCATTACAGAGGCTATATGGCATGCAGTCTAAAACCTTTGCTATCTGATCCTTTAAGAAAAAGTTTGCCAAACTCTTTTCTAGAGCCTTGTCACCTCCCACTCTCAACAAGAAGCAGGGGTCTCTGTTCCCTCCTGTTGGACCAGGATGGAAATTTGTGACTGCTGCAACCAACAGACCATGGCAGAAGTGATGCTATGTGATGTCTAAGGTTGGATCGCAAAAGATCATGAAGTTCCATCTTGCTTTCTTAGGATACTTGCTTCTGCAGCCAAGCCACCATGTTGGATTCCAAGCTGAGATCCTTACCCAGGGCAATCAGAGGGTAATCTAGTTAATCGTGGTTATGTTGTTAGGAGAGTGAATCAGCCCCCTAAATAACACTGTTAGTACTCTCTTGGACTCCCCCTCTCTCTTATCTGAGAAGTGGGCTCTTCTGATGGAGGACAGACATGGATCAACCAACCAATGTGGGTCTTTCCTTATACTCAGCAATATGTTGGTAGTAGCAACAAATTTGCTAACAAAAGACATAGTTGACATTCCCTCAAGAGTTGACCATCTGGCTGAGAAGATAAGGCAAGTGAAACATTGTTATAAAATAAAATATAATGTGGATTATTCATTATATTTCATAAAATAGAATATTCTAGTTGTGGTTATAATGACTACTAGTAAAATGTAACTTTCTCATATAGCACTTTAGTGCTTAATGAGCATTTTCATATATTTTGCTTCCTTTTTCCCCCTTCCCAAGAACCCTATAAAGTACAGAAGAATCTTTGCAGTGAAATCAATTTCACATATTGCAGATGTGAAACTGGATCGGAAAGTTAGAAGAGGAGATTGGGGCTTGAGCTGAGCCTTGTCGAGGGGCCACAGTGGAGATGGAGATGGGTGAGGGAGGCTGCAGCAGGTGGAGATGGAGGCGGGTCCAAGGGCAGAAGGGTCAGGTGCCTGTGGTCACCAGCCCGAGTAGAGTGGAGCATGAAGGCAGAGAGCCAGGAGCTGCTGGGCTCAAGCTACTTTGAGAGGAGCTTCTAGATGACCTGTCTTGTCTAGAAACCTGCATGTTGACTTTCTGAACCCTTCCCATATTGAATTGGTTACCATGGAAATGTGGGTACCAAGTTCTTCCCTATTCCCCAGGAGACCTCTTTGCTGTCTATCTGCTCTGGGCGTTCTGTGTGTCTGCAGTTCCGTGTTGCATGTTTCATGTCCGAGAGTTGGTGACAGACAGCGGGCATGACAATTGCTGGAGAGGAAAACCACTGTCTACCCCTGTCCAACCTAGATCCCTGGCCTCATCGGTACCACCGAATGGAACTCCTTCCTGACTCCTGCCATCACTCTTCCAGACTGCCGTGTCAGCCCCTCCCTGGAAGACAACTTTACCCTGCACTCTTTGGGAAAGTCGGGCTGGGCGGGGCCTGCTGTCATACGACCTCCAGTAGTCCTAAAGAAGCGAGATGGCTATTTTATCCCTCTAGATTTCTCAGCCCCTTCCTTTACCCCATCCCATTCAGCCACTGGAGGTCCAGGGCAACTATCGGCAGACTCCAGCTTCCATGGGCCTTCCAGAAGGCCAGCCCATGTCGAGTCACCCAACCACGGAAACCAGGGTGTCAGCAGCTTCCTGACTACCACCAGCTGAGCTCCAGCAGAGTCGCGCTGCTCGCTGCCCGGTGCGGGTGCAAGCCCTGGGCTTCCCAGCACCATCCTTGCTTCCACTGGGCTTCCTGCGTCTGCGAGGCTCCACATGGGCCTTGGCCTCGAATCTCGATCTCCACTCCAGCTCCCCCAGAGCCCACGCATTTGACTGGGGCCCTCTGCCTAGCCCTTCCCTGCCGCCTCTTTCCCCTTCCCCACTTCCAGTCGCTAGAACGCAGACGTGATGGTGCGCCACTCCCTAGGGCTCAGAAGAGGCAAAGAAAATCAAGAAAAGGATAAAGCCAGTCACTGAGAATGAGGTCACAAATTTAAAAGATGCCTTTCAGACTGGGCAGAAACATAGGGTTTTTCCCCCCAGGGCAACTTTTAATGTAAATTACTTCCAACCCATAGCAAGACTTGCCTTTATCCACGATGGGTCAGTTCCTAGGATGGCCCACGGCAAGGTCCGCGCAGCCAAAGGGTTGAACTATCTTGGGAAGCCAAATGGACAGTTGCGCGCACTCAGGGAGGTGCCCTCAGGATGGACATGCTGCAGGAATGCACGGACACGCTACCTGGTCGCCCCAACAATTACGGGTAATTCTGAAGGATTGACTGTGGAGAGGCACATGGCTTCATCGCAAGGGTGATGGACCAGGCAGAGATGGCAAAAACAAACACTTGATTTTTATGACTTAAGGTTTAGAAGCTGATTTAAGTTGGCTCCTTCAAGCATTTAGCAACTGACCCCTTCTTAGAATGCTCTGGAAAATGAAGTGTCTTATAGGGCCACTGGGCATTCGGCTCAGATCCATAGGCTGCTGTTCACAGAATTGTTAGCAACAAATTCGGATCTCCAGCAAATAACAATGGCATCTGTGTAAAACAACCTAGGTAAAATTCATCGATTCATGCCCTTTTGTGAAGTCTTCCCAGGTACAAGGTTTGGTTACTGTCTTTAAAGAATTAGCTGTTCTTGACTTTTTCATTATTAAGAGTAAAGAAAGAGGAAGCCCATGAGCGTGAAGACCTCAGGCCTTGCCCTGGATCTGCAGAGAGATTTACACTCCTGGCATCCCACTTCCCGTACCCGTAAAGAGGATGAAATTACCTACTCAATGGGGATATTGTGAGGATCAGATAGATAGTCTGGATGAAAGACCTTCGTAAGCTGCAAGTTGCTAACGAAAAGCAAGAGATTATTAAAACTAGTTTCTCTCCTCTCATATGCTGTCTCCTCCTTCCACACACATAAACTCTATGCTCGCTGCTAAAGTTATAGGATATCAAAGCTGGAGGTGTTTGATCTTATTTCCAGCAAATAAGTTTACATTTTCAACTGAAAGCCAAGCTATGATCAGACGGAGGGCTCAGGCTAAATGAGTCACAGATTTGGCACACTTTGTTCTCCAGTGTTTGACAAGAAAGTGTGTGTGTGTGTGTGTGTGTACGTGCATGCGTGTGCACACATACACATGTAAACCTAAGTGCCAGGTGTAATCACTCTAATCAATGGCATTTTAGAAAATGATAGACTCTGAAAATATGTCCCTCTGAGACACTGGATCAGGGGACATGCATACCACCTTCATCTCTGTATCCTCTTTCCTGTGGACATTCAGTCAATAGCTGATGGTGGACAATTCTGAGGGCCTGGGTGCTCCTTCTGGCCCCAGTTTACTGGACTCTTGTATATCTGCTGCACTTAGGGTGTCTATGGCTTTACCTACTTTCCTCCCAGTGCACCATCGTCATGCTACTAAGCTGGCACTGGATCACAGCCCCACACAAAGCTGTCCGCCCTCGCCGCCTGGCAAACCTCACTTAGCTCTGTGTCAGGTCTCTTCTCCTCACATGTCCAGCATGGATCCTTTCCCTGCAGCACAGAACTTCCCACCCCCGATTCTCAAGATAAGGAGGGAGCATTGGAAAATCATAAAAACGTGCTTGGGATCCCAAATGTGAAATTCCTCCACCGCTTCCCTTTTGTTGGAGAAAGATGTTTTGGAAAATGAACTTGGGTGGGAGGAGGGTAAGGGTGGAGGGGCATGGGCTTGACTCCTCTGACCAGATGAATTTCCACCAGCTCATCCTCAAGAACTCAAACACTGCTTTCGGTTAGGAACACAACCGGAAGATCCACGCTTTCAGTGGAAGATCCACTAAAGGCGAACGTCTTTAGTGGACAAGAGAGTCGTGCCCTGGCTGAGCAGCTTCGGCACAGAGCTGCAAGGCCAACACTCCCTGCGCATTCCTCATGCTCATCCTGACAGCATAAGTCTCGGAGGGGCAGAGGCCAAAGAACCAAACGACCATTTGGTGAAGTCAACAAGAAGGGCACAGTGGAGCAATTTCAGGAGAGGGGTCTCCAATGTGAGTTCGAGATATGCTTTCTAACATCGTTTGTGATCAAAGGATTATAAGTGGAAACCATTTTTTAAATATAAAAATGATTACTGGCAGAGCTATGAGCACTCTCCTTATTCCCCTTAAATCTTTGTCTTTGTGTTACAGACCATCAGATGTCTCAGTCTCTCAGATCAATTCTCACACACAAGACCACTCTCCCTGCACTGCTCAGTGCACGCAGCGACCCAAGCTACCGGTCTCTGCCCTCGAGCCCTCCCAACTGCGAGCTCACATTCTACTGCCATCAAAAGTTCCTGGAGGCCTGTGGCCTTCTCTGAGCCTTCATTCAGCCTCTTGCACTAACCCTGGAACTTGGGTCTGCCCTGCTGCCCAGCAAGTGGCAGCTCTCTTGTCCTCTCACAGGTGGCCTCCTTACTTCCACAGCCACTTCCAAGCCATTTGTCACCCTTCTACCTTCAAAATCCCCAGCTCTTTTGAAGTTCATGCTTCTAAACTTGACCACTCCAACCTCTCTCTGGCTGTCACTTAAGAACCCCTAAGTGATCCCCTGACTCATGGAAGTTTCTGGCACCCGACTTCCTACCCTTCTCCCCACCCTGGCTCTGTAACCCTTCTTGGCAATGGTTCACACAGCATTT
The DNA here is from genome assembly GCF_040939455.1 of Microcebus murinus. Taxonomy (NCBI): domain Eukaryota; kingdom Metazoa; phylum Chordata; class Mammalia; order Primates; family Cheirogaleidae; genus Microcebus; species Microcebus murinus. The sequence continues at coordinate 125,876,174 of NC_134104.1, read as the reverse complement.
GGCACCTCTATTCTTTGACTTCTTCGCCTCTATCCCTCTTTTTCTTCAGTGCTCCCCAGCCACCCTTTCTCATTGTCATTCTCCTTACCTTGTGAAAGCACTGCCTCAGAAACCCTTCTGCTCAGCTACTCAGCCCCTTCCAACCCGACAAGCCTGCTTCTTCGTGGAGACCTTCGGTCCAGAAGCCATGTTTCCTTATCCATGACCCCTCAATCCTGACCCTTTTTCCCCAGATGGCATTCTGTGGTCTGTATTACACTCACTGCCTGGCAACCTCCCACTCCCTTACCCACCCCCCTCTCTCCCATGGGCTCACCTAGCTGAACCCCAACTTGGATTAAATCTAACCATCCACCCACTTTATACAGCCACCTGAGTAGCAGATTCCTGCTGGAGAAAAACGCACAACTGTGCCAACTGGTCTCACGTTTAATTTATGATGACCACATGTTCCAAGTGGGCCCTCCCTGGAGAGCCTGCCCCACTGCCATGGTGTGCCCCACCACTCCTCACTGCAACCACTGTAGGCTTGCCTCTCTTGCCCTCAAGATGCCCCCAGCCCCTCCTCTTGCTCACTCCCAGATGAGTATCTTGACTGATATTTTACTGAGAAAATAGAAGGAGTAATCAGAGAGAAACTCTCCCATCTTCCCTCCAACAAATCTCCCAATTTGCTTGAATCCATCTCCAAACCCTCTGCCTTCCTTCCTGCTAACATGGATGAAGTATCCCTGCTCCCGTATGGAGCCAACGCCTCCCTCTCACCTTTTCAAGGTTGTCACCACTGCAATTGTTCCTTCTCCCTTACTCCCGGCCAAGCTCGAAGGCACGCGCATGCACTCGAGTATCCCCCAGAAGAGCTGGGCCAGCCCCTGGTGCCTCTCCCGCCTCACTCCAGCTGGGGCCTCGTCTCTAGGTCCTTCACAACAAAACTCCTCAGAAAACTTGTCTGCTGTTGTTCCTGTCATTTCCCAGTCTGTTTTTACATATTTTCTCCAGACTACAGCAAACTCCCACTTCTTTTATAACATTGGTTACAGTGATTATTTAATAATGACATGGTCATTCGTTTGATGTCCATCTCTGCTGCCAAAATACAAGCTCCCAGGAACAGGGAACAGATCTTCCACATTCACTGCCGTAAACCCTCTCTGTTCCTCAGTTTCCCTATCTATAGAATGAGGATAATAATGTACCCAACGAATTTTGGTTTTCATGATTAACAGTATCCCTAGCATCTAGCAAGTTCCCCGGTAATCCATCAATAATTGTTGAATGAATCAATAAATGAAAGAATAATTCCAGGACTCATGCATGGATGAAGACCCAACAGGGTTGAGTACTGTCCTGCCAGAATGTGCAGTAGAGCAGCAGTCCCCCACCAGGAACTGGTTTCATGGAAGACAATTTTTCTGCAGACCAGGGTGGGAGTCGGGGGTGGAGGTGGAGCTCAGGCGGTGATGTGAGCAATGGGGAGCGGCTGTAAATACAGATGAAGTTTCACCCACTTGCCCACCGCTCACCTCCTGCGGTGCTGCCCAGTTCCTAACAAGCCATGCACCAGAGCCCAGGGGTTGGGGACCACAGTAGTAGATTATGAAAAGGTAGCAGTAAAATGACCTAAGGCTATAAGTCTCCTCACCTCTTTTCTTAAGGTGGTGGTGAAACCTACTCCCTATCTTCCTCTCTCACATTATTGGTCACCTTCATTCTGGCACCCGAGGTGCCTATTATCAAGTCAGGTCTAACCTGCCGTCTCCTTCCCAGCCCAAGAGCGACCCATGGGGTGAAATCTTTGGCAAAGCAAAATCATTAATGCAAGTTTCCACAGGCACACTGGGAAGCCCTTACCACAGTTCCATGGGGAAACAGAAAGGCAGGGAGACATCTGCCGTTGCTATGACAGAGGTGTTACCATGGAAACAGCCCCTTCCCCCTCTCTGGCTCCTGGGATCTTCCCAATTCTCCCAAGGCCCACAAGACTTTCTTGAGCTACTCTGTCCCCACTCTCTCCTTCTCGTCTTTGGAGAGGGAGAAAGAGGAACCCAGTGCTGCAGGCAGGAGAGACCCAAGGAGGCTCCTGGTCCCTCACAGCCCATCTGCTCTCAGAGGCCTTGGGGTGCAGAGCCAATCCCTCCCCGCAACCCCCCTCTCCATTTTCCTCCTCATAAAACCCTTGGCAAGCGCCTCCACCAGAAAATGCTGAGATGCAGGCTTTTGCATAGCCCTGCCGGGCTTGTTACAGGTTCCCCTGCCATTTCCCCGCAGGGTAGGAATAGCTACAACTTGCTCATAGTACCACAAAGCAAGTGGCATTTAGAGGCCACTCCTCGGTCTCTGGCTGTGATTTTCCTCTCAGCTTGGCAGCCTGGGTTACAGGGCTTGAAGGAGTCATGTCAGCACAGCCCTCGGATCCTGCGGCTGCATCTGCAGGAGTATTTTCTTCCATGGCTGCCCCTCACCCACTGTTTCCCACCGCCATTTGCGACTTTCAACAGGCTTCCTTTGAGGCCAGGCTGTCTTAACATTTGGTTTCACCTCAAAGGTGCGATGGCCTTCCCAACTCCCCTCTCCGTCTTGGCGTGTGACCCAAACCCAAATGGCTGCTAAACTGGGAGTGGGGAGAGCAGCCCCGTGTTTCCCAGCTTTCCGAAACTGGCTGTTGTCCATCTCCCTCCACCCATGAGCCCTTGCTGGGCCATGACCTCTCTTCAACACCAGGCTTGGCAGACGCCTCAGCAGCACCCACCCCTCCCAGGAGTACCTGCGGCTTTGTTGTGGGGGAAGCTCTTTTAACAAAACATGTTGCAAATAGCTCTTTAAATATTTGTTTTAAAATAGAAATTCATAGAAAAACATGGACTCCTTCCAAACCAGCATTTCCTCTATGTTACCCTGGAGGCACACTCCGGGATCAAAGGAAGAGAGACTCTTCACTGGGAGCAATTCCTGAACGACTTGATTGTAGTCACAGAAACATCCCTCTTATTCTTTCAGCCCGAAATTCAGTGTTGGCTTTTCTAGGACATTGAAAACTCACATTCACAGTGCAGCTGTGACAGCTCCTTGTCTTTCTGTCTGTCGTCCTTCACAAGAGGCCCCCTGCTAGTACATTGGGCCTTTTTGGGGCAGACGAAAGCCATTACTGCTCCAAGCACCATGGCTACGCTGGAAAATCCTCGTTGGGTGTTTCATGCTGTGATTAACTGAGCTGTAACAACGAGGAGAGCCACAGCAGTGTGTGGGGGGCCTTTCTTTACACATACTTATTGTTTATATACACTTACTGCTTACACACTTGGTAGCTGTGTAATCGTAGGCAAGTTACTGGTCCTCTCTGAATTTTGGCCGCTTCATCTTGATGATGGGGATAATATTCCTTTTCTTACACCATTACTGCTAAGAATTGCATTGAGATAATTTATGTGAAGCACCTAGCATGGTGCCTGAAACATAGTAGTCAATGAATGAATGGGACTTACAGCAAAAGAGATACAGGAGAAGTGGCTGGAAGCAGGTTCAGTTTGGGTGTTGGAAGAGACTTCCTGCCCCCAGGACACCAGACTCTACTACATAGTCGTGGGTGAGGAGCATGCTGCTCAGGCCCACTGTCTTTAATACTTGAAAAGGTTTACTCATTGGGGATGTTATTAGACAAGTACAGGCTTGACAAGGGATGTCTGAACCCATAAAATGGAATGGAAACTATATATAGTTTACTGCGGTGAACTAAAAATTGAACAGTAGGGTGGCAACAGGGATTTTTTTCCTACTTCTTCTTCAGGAAAAGAAGCTGTCAAATTACAGTTGAGCAGTTCTTCAGGGCCTTGCTATGAAGATGTAAGCCAGAGATGTCCTCCTCATGGAGAAAAATACCTTTTCTTTTATTTCTTTTATTTTTTTTTTAGAGACAGGGTCTTGCTCTGTCCCCCAGTCTGGAGCCCGGTGGCCTGATCCTAGCTCACCACAATGTCGAACTCCTGGGCTCAAGCGATCCTCCTGCCTCAGCCTCCCAAGTAGCTGGGACTACAGGTGCGTGCTACCAAGCCCGACTTATTTTTTTACTTTTAGTAGAGACGGGTCCTCACTATGTTGCCCAGGCTGGTCTTGAGTGCCTGGGCCTCCCAGAAGCTCTGGGATTACAGATGTGAGCCACTGGGCCTGGCTGAGAAAAAATACCTTTTATTTGACTAAGGAAGCTGCTCCTCTTGTGGCATGTGAAGGTGTGAGGGATAGTCTTGCACAATTTATACAAGAATCTCAGGGATCTCCTGGGAGACTGTACCTCACCACCACCACCACCAATGGCCAACATCAGCTCTAGCCTCCACTGCCAGTATTGCCATCCCACAGCCACCACCTCCGTTAGACAGCACGTGGTTGCCAGCACCGCTGTCACATCACTGTCACCATCAGCATCACCGCCGTCATAGACGGTAGCACCACTGCGGCCGTCAACCGTAACACCCTCACTAACAGCAGCACTCCACCCCACCTCCATGCACAACAGTTCCTCCCCCTCCACCATCGCTCTGCCCCACAAAGCCCAAACCTCTAAGTGTGGAAAAGGGGATCTTTTCCTAGGCCAAGATGCAATTTTATGGGATCTTCACTTTGAAAAACAACCATTTCCGAGCACACGTACCTTCTTGTCCAGCCCCAGTGAGGGGCTTGGGAATCGGTCATGGCTAGGGCAACCTTATGTCCCAATTTGCCCAGGGAAGGGCTTGTTTACATCTTTTGTCCCTGAATAATTATCGTTATTTTGTGAACATATTGATATTGTGATTGAGGTATCACTTACATCAGTAAGGTACACACCTTTTAAGAGTACCGCATGAGAATTTTTACATGTATACACACCCATGTAACTATTCTCTAGATGCAGAATTAGAACATTTCCAGCACACCGCTCCTCAAGAATAATTATTCATAGCACCTCTTTCCACCCTTAAAAGTACCTTGATTTGGATGAAGAATTCTTTGGTCATGCTGGTAAAGTCTTGCCAGGGTTTCTCCTTGGCCCCCCTGAAGGAGGGTGGATTTCATTGTCCATTAACATTATACAGTCTTGTAGTCTTTGAGCAATACTTTATACATGCTGGAGAATCAAAGTAAATGTATTGCAGCTGTTTGGAAACCAAGGAGCGTTTTAAATTACATCAGCTTTTTATTTGATGGGCTCTAAGGATGTGTGGATTCTGGAAGGTGGAAATTATTAGAACAAGCGTCTTCATGGAAATTACCATTAACTGAGAGTGTCTGAACTTCCCTTTACCCCGTCTCTACGACTCCAGCCTTCCCCTGCCAAACTTTCCTTCCATTAAAAGAATGAGTCATCCCCATTAGGAGGCATATAGGAACTGTGAGAAAAAGTATGAGATTCGGAGTTGGCCAGGCTTGGCCTCGCAACTTAATGTTACCATTTGCTAGCTCTGTGTCTTCAGGTAAATTAGTTAACTTCTCTGGTCCTCAGCTTCCTAATCTGTAAAAGGAACAATATGACCTACTTTGCCAAGTTAAGGTGAGGATTAGATTTAACGCACGTAAGGTACCCGTCACATTGATGCCAAATGTACAAGAAGTAGTATTTAAGTCAGATTTAAGGATCAGAATAAAAGCAAGGTGTGGCGTGTCAGATTTTCCACAAATAGGCACAGCAATATTTCAAGTCCTACTCATTCTCAGAAAGTTGTCACTGCCCATCAAGAGGCCATCTCTATCTCCTCTCCCTTTGGACCTGGGTGGAACCTTGTGACAGCTTCAGTGACTAAAACACAGCAGTAGCAATACCCCATGACTTCCGAGGATAGGTGAGAAAAGACAGTTTAACTTCTACTTCACTCTTGCTCTCTCTTTCTCTCTCTTTCTGTCTCTCAAGATGCTCAACCTGGGAATCCAGCCCCCATGCTAGTGAGGAAGCCCACCTGGCCCGCATAGAGAGACGACATGCAGAGGCCCATGTGAAAAGTAACTGAGACCCCCAACCAATAGTGGTTATCAATCATTAGACTTGTGAGTGAATAAGCTTTCAGATAATCCCAACCTTCAACTGTTGAGTCTTCCAATGAGGCTCCCCAAATTGGGAAACAAATACAAACCATTCCTCTTGTGCTCAGTTTAAATTTGTGGCCCACAAATCTGTGAGCATAATAAATGGTCATTTAACCCACCAAGTTTGGAGGTCATCTGGTATACAGCCACAGAGACTGGAATTTGGTGCCATCAGGGTTTTGTGGAAGGGGCTGATGTTTAATACATTTACAGAAGACAGAGTAAATGTGAGCACAGCTCTTTGCTTTAGTCCACCTGAAACTCAAAGGCAAAGAGTTTGCTATACAGATTTGTCCTGTTGCTTCTGATCAGAGCCCTGTGTGTATGTTCACGCTCACAAAATAAATTGGTTCCGTTACTCAAACTCGAAGTAGTCTCCTACATCCAGACTCCTAGAGCCCTGTCTTTTCTTTAACACTGACTGTTTTTACTAGCTTGAGGGAAATGGAACTATAAACTGAAACAACTGTTTGATAACCAAAGATGCCTGAAGTTATGCAGGCAAATTGTTGCTATCTTCTCCAGACAGCAGTTGTGAAAGCTCTAACCGTATTTCTTCATTTTCTGAGTCACAGATGGAGATTTTATCCAGTGCTATGAATGCATCTGCAGAAGAAGAGTTGTGGCAAACCAGCAAGACTTCAAGTCATAGCCAAGAGCTGTGAGGAAAAACTCAGGACAGAAAGTTAAGGCAGCAGCAAGACCAGCTTTCCCAACTGGCCCAAGCCAGGAAAAGTGTGTTCTACCTGCAGATCATGTACTTACGGCCCAACTACGACCTAGAACCTGGTGTCTGGTCATGGCAAGGAAGTCAGTGTGACAGAGTGATGAGAGTATGGGCTTTGGATCAAACAAACTGGGTTCAAATCTGGTTTCTCCATATACTAGCTCTGTGACCATGAATAAGTTCCTTAACCCCTCAATTTTGTCACCTGCAAAAAACAGCACTATTTGTGACAGAGGCAGCTAGTGGTCTACTTAAGCTATGAGTCCCTTTTGAATAATGCAGTGTGGCTGGGAAGCAGCTGCTCAGCATGCATGGTGGTCCACATGACTAGAGGGACCAGTGTGACAGATGGAATATGAGCAGAGGTTATATGTGTCACCACCAGGTTGGGGTGGCTGAGCATCCCGTGTGCCTTGTCCACCTTACCATCCCCTTTCATGGTGACCTTCTAGGCAACTAGTTGAAGATGGTAACATTGCAGGACAGAATGAGCCTGCATCCTTGTGTCACCACTTGGAAGAAAGCCACTCAACCAGGAACAAGCATATTAGACCTTGTGTGAGTGAGAAATAAACTTTAACTATGTTAAGACACTGAAAATTGGGGCTGGTTGTTATAGCAGCTAGCCTGCCCTGACTCATACATTGTTTTAGAGAAGTGTTACGTGCATAACTATAGATGATTATAAAGGGTTGTTTACCATCTGTCTTCCCCGTGGGACTGGATACTCCTTGGGACCCTCATGACTCTTTGGACCCTACTGACCCAATCCCTCCCATGTGTCTGGTACACACAAAGTAGTGAGTACATTTCAGCTGATTTTGTTTTAAGCTTAAGAGAAGAGAAGACAATTAAAATCTGGACTCTTTAGCAATAGGAGAAAGAAAAGGTTGATGTTAAAAAAAGAACATTATATCAACACTTCAGTACCAAAAGTAGTTATTTAAACAGTTCTCAGAGTATTACAAAAAAAACCCACTAGCAATAAAGTCATAATTTGCCAATTTGGCACTTTGATGCCAAGTGGGACCAAAGAAACGAGTTTTCCTATTAGAAAATTTTGGAAACCAATTTACTATTAGATTTTCTTTAAAGTTCCACAAAGCTTTTATAAGTTAATTAAATGGTTGGCTTAACCACTAGCTCATGTTTCTAGCAGATTAAGTGGTTTTATCTAGGAAAGGAAACAAATGTGTAAACGCAAACTTGGTAGCAAGAATTGCACCTGAACATGATACCTTATTGGTAACATCTGAGTTTTCTCTTTGAATTATCAATGTCAACAAATATAACTTGCATTTATACAGCACTTTTCTTTTTATTGCTCCCAGCGTGTTCTCACAACTATGCCCTAAAAGTTAGGGCACATTTTATTGTCAAAATTTCACAGATGGAAAATCCATAAAATAAAACGAGCTGTGATTTGGCCCATGTCCCATGGCTCATGTGAAAATCAGAAGCCAGGCCCCCTGCCTCTGAGCACAGGACTTTTCCTCTACCCGACCTCCCAGGCTGATATGTGTTCAACATGGATGATAGCCCAGCAGGAACCAAATCAAACAGACAGTCTGGGCAAGGAATTATGCTTGGGTGTCTTGTGGGATAAAAATTAAACTAAGACACAGCACTGCAGTCCAACAATAGCCAAGCTAAGGAGAAAATAATCTAAACAGACGAAGAGTTCAAACATAAATAAAATATTAAAATAGCAAGTCCTTTTAAAACAGAAGAGTCAAGGTAAGACAGTGTGTGACTAAATGACAAATAAGCATCACGTCCAAGAAATGTAATGGCCATGCAGAGAAGGGAAAGAATACACAGGGCTAGCATACCAGAAAAGGCTGGATGGAGGAATTAGGATGTTGGGGAAAAGTACAATGATGTATTAATAATACAAATTGCTTTATCTGCTCAGCACCTCTCCTTTATTCTTCTGGAAACATATCCCCATTTCTTTGGGGAACTGTCCCCTCCCATTCCAATCATTTTGGATTAACTCTAGATGAGGCTGCCAACGTTAGTTAGCATCCTGCACCGTGCCCACTGGAGTAGGCATAGGGCCCAATTCTAGATCATTGGAATTCTTAAAAGCAAAACAAAACAGAACAAAACTGAGAGAAAGGAGCCTGTCCTCCTTGCATGAGATGTGAGGAAAACTGGCTGGTGGCCATGGGTCCTGCTCTAAGAGGAGATCGGGCTGAGAAAAGGCAGCTGGGACTAAATAGGAAACAAGAGAGTGCTGGTGACATTGGAGAACAGGGTTCCAGTTGTCTCAGAAGCCGAGCAGAACTCCGCCTTCCCTGAGGGTTGTTGCAGTGGGCCAGTCATTTTCTCCTTCCCCTGATGGTGGTCAAGCAAGGATCATGTCACTTGCAAACATAGTCTTAACTGTGGGGACAGGTGGAGGGTGGGGGGGGGAGGGGAAACTTCCCAGGCAATTAAACAATCCTGAAAGGGAAGGGAGGAGGCAAAAGACTTCTTTTGGGGACAATAAAGAAAACAACGTTTCTGGGTCTGAGGATTGGCATACCTCAGTCCTCAAAGTGGAGTACCGAGCTTTGAACACACTGAATTTGAGACTATAGCAGAACATACCAATGAAGACACTGAGCAGGAAACCAAGATGAGGAAGTGGGTCTCCAGAGAGAAACTATGGCTGATGTACCCATAGTGAAAGGAGCGCTAGACTCAATGACAAAGAGCTCCTGTCCAGAAGAAAGAAGCTCATGAATTTAAGAAATATTATTAACTTGGGAGCCATCCACACGGAGATACCTGGTGAAGTCATGGATATAGAGAATTATCAAGGGAAAAGAAAAAAAAGAAGAGAGCCTTTGATACATGCTCACAATTAGTCAAAGACAATAGAGACATCAAGGAATTAGGAAAAAGCAGGGTCACAAAAGCCAGGTAAGCAAACAGGTTGAAGAGGGACAGGTTGAACAGCGGTGAAAAGATTCAGGCACGCCACTGAGAAAATTGAAGAGAAAGTTTGTGGAATTCGCAGAGCAGGAAGTTATTGGTGAAGTTGGAGATGGCAGAATACCAGCCAAGTGATGGCAAGTGGGGTAGCTGAAGACACAGTGAAGTGCCCACCCACATTTCCCAGACTTCCTGTGGACCCCTGCTGACTTTCCAGTGTGGAATCTGCCTCTCTGAGCCTGAGAGATGTTTCTCTCAGAACCACAAAAGGCCAGGAGTGGGAGGGACTTAGACCTCAGGAACAGCTCTTTGACACATATGAGTTGGTGTATAAATACCCCAGCTCCCTCGCCCTGCCTGTGGAGCGAGACCATTGTAAGCATGCGTTTCGCACCATTTCCCAAAGTTTCCCCCCTAGATTAAGCTTCAGCTGTCCCCTGGGTAGCTGGTTTAATAGCACACTCTTTATTAGCTGTGCTGCTTTCCCTTGTTTTACTTCTGTAGTTTCCTAGCAGTGCGTTCACCGTGCTTCCCTAATAAACTGCAGTCATGAGTCACTTGACGGGGATATGTTCGGGGAAATGCATCATTAGGTGCTTTTGACGTAGTGTGAACATCATAGTGTGCACTTACACAAACCTAGGCAGTGTAGCCTCCTACACACCTAGGCTCTATGGCATAGTCTGTGGCTCCTAGGCTACAAACCCTGACAGCATTACTGTGCTGAACACTGTAGGCGATTGTAGCACAGTGGTAAGTATCTGTGTGTCTAAATACATTGAAGCATAGAAAAAGCACAATAAAAATACAGTATAAATGATTTTTAAAATGGTACACCTTTATAGGGTACTTATCATGAGTGGAGCTTGCAGGACTGGAAGTTGCTCAGCTGAGTTAGTGAGCAGTGAGTGAATGTGAAGGTCTAGGACATTACGGTACACTACTGTAGACTTGTTTACACCATACACTTAGAGCACACTAAATTTATTTTAAAATATTTTTCTTTCTTCAGTAATCAATTAACCTTACCTTACTATAACTTCTCTACTTTATAAACTTTTTTATTTTTTCAAACTTTCTGACCCTTTGTGTAACAACACTTAGCTTAAAACACAAACATAATATACAACTGTACAGAAATACTGGCTTTCTTTATATCCTTATTCTATAAGCTTTTTTTTTCTATTTTTAAATTTTTTATTGCTTTTTACTTTTTAAACTTTTTGTCAAAACACTAAGATGCACACACAAGCCTAGGCCTACACAGGGTCAGGGTCATGAATATCATTGTCTTCCACCTCCACATCTTCTCCCACTGGGAGGTCTTCAGGGGCAATTACACCCATGGAGCTGTCATCTTCTGTGAGAACAGTGCCTTCTTCTGGAAGACCTCCTGAAGGACCTGCCTGAGGCTGCTTTACAGTTAACTTTTTTTTTTTTTTTAGATAAGTAGGTAGATTATACTGATACGGAAAATGTCGGGCACCGGGGTGGCTCCTTGCTGCCTCCCTGTCACTCCACATCTCCCCAGGCCAGCACTGTGCGTGACTAGTTGGAGGGCAGGCTGCTGGGCGCCCCACCACAGAGAGGTGCCCGGGGCCCCACGTGCCGGAATGTCCCCAAGCCCACGTGCCACTGCCTGTTTCTGGCCACGCTGCTTGAGTGATCCTGATTGGGTAATTTTTGAATCCCACTGTTTTTGATTGGATGTTAAAGCTTGTTGTTGATTGGACACTTTCAGAGCCCTACCAAGGGTATAAAAGCAGGAGGAGAACAAGGCAGAAGGGTCAGAAGCCCGGAAGACAGGAAGAGAGCTGTAGCACTAGGTGTGCAGAGCCTGCTGCGGAAGGATAAAGGCTGTTCTCTGACTCTTTATGTGCCGCTCGGTTCTTTCCCCCGTCAAGAGCTGTACACCAGGCTGCAACAATACCCAAAGATAACAATGAAAAGTATAGTATAGTACATACATAAACCAGTAACATAGTAATTTATTATCATTATCCAGTGTTATATACTGTAGATAATTATATTGCCAGACTGTTATACAACTGGCAGTGCAATAGGTGTGCTTATACCCACGCGTGTCCCCACACACACGTGAGTGATGCATTGCACTGCGCTGCAATATCACTAGGCAATAAGAATTTTTTGGCTTCATTATAATCTCATAGGACCATCACCGCATATGCGCTCATTGTTGACCAAGACATCGTTATGTGGCACATGACTGTGATTGCACTTGAATCCTTGCCTCGGTGTCTGTTTCTGAGGGAACCCAAGCTGAGACAGGTAATCATGTTATTTATGGTGCAAACTAGGACACCTGTGAGAGTGAAAAGGGGCGGGGCCACTGCTATCTAATAACTGCGCCGGGACACCTGGTACAAAGCAGACCTCTCCACACCTGAAGGGATGGCCTCCCTGGTGCTGTGCCTCTCCTTTGAGCAGATGGAGTGGGACCGGAGAAAAGAGAAGTACAATCCAAATACCAATTCCTTATCATAACAGAAAGTAAAGATGCCTTTTGTTTAGTGAGCGTTTGTGCCCCATGCACCATTACCTGGAGGGCTCTGCAAAGGAATATGTCAGCTCAAGAGCAGGCAAATATCTCAGGAGGAGAATGGACCATAAAAAGTAGGTCACTGTCCAGCCCAGCTCGTGCATTTCTGAAGCCCAGTGACACGAGGCAGGCCCGGGGCTGCGAGGAATCCTGTGAACCGTGGTCAGTAAGACAGTCAGCCTCAAGCACCGCCGGCGCCCCTTCTTGTTCCTCTCACTTTCCATTAGTGACACCGATGCCTCCCTCCCTGCAGCGGCTGGGACAGACAAACCCCCTTTGACAGCGCATTCGCCCTCTCTGGTGGGCCCAGCCTCCCCCGGATACCATCTGGAAACCTGATCCTTCACTACCCACGGCCTTTCCACTTCAGCTGCTTCCACGTCTACTATTTGATCATCTCTCCTCTAAAGAGATTTTCCTCTCCAAGGAAAGCTTTCAAGAAAACCGCTCGATTCTCTCGCATGGCTGAGGAGGAGCTGGTACTTCGGGGAACAGCTCCGAAGCACTGAGAGGGGAGACGGGACACCAACATTTCTTCCCCTTCCCTGTGCACGTGCTAATTCCGTCCCTGGGCTAGAGATGGGACCTCCTGTGTGCTGTCGGTGCCATGGCCTCGGTTCTCTTCTGGGGAAGGGTCCCTCCTCCCCAGCTGGCCTGTGGCACTGGCTGTTTCCAGCCGTCCCCAGGATGCCCCATTCCTGGGAGATGTGTCTCGTCCTCCAACTTCCTGCTCTTGACAATCTGCCTTGCAGTTGCCCCTCTCGGGTCCGGAGTTGTTCATAACTAAAGAGATCGACATTTGGGGTGCTGCGAGCCATCTGTGTATCAACTCATCTCAGCTGCGCGACAATTCTACAAAGTAGATCCTGCTATTAACTCTGTGTTACAGGTGAGAAACTGAGATACAGAGTGGCCGTATAGCTGCTCCAGCTCTCTCAGACAGTAAAGTTTGCAGTTCCAGCAACTGGACACAGAAGGGCCCCTGGGACACCCCCCTAGACACACAGGTAAGGCCGGGCTGGTCAGCTGGGTTGGCCGAGGACAAAACTGCTCTGAGGGGTCCCGATACCACAGAGTCCCCACCACCTTTAACAGATTAACATTCGTTCTGTAACTGCCACCTGGGGGATGCTCTCCCATAGATGGCCCGGGGACAGTTCATCAGGACACCAGTTGTCCCTGCCTTCCAGTTCCTGGCTCCTTCTCTGGCTCTCAGCTCTGCCTGGGCCACATCATCTGTTAGCAGCACCCCTGTCTTCTCCCTGCCTCACAGGCCAAACCCATCACCTTCAGGAAAGACCCTGAAGACTCTTCCACCCTCCCTGTGCCCTAGATCTGACACTCCCGGGTCCTTCCCTGCCTGGCCTCTGCTTGTCCTCCACCACGAGGGACAGCAGGCAAGTGGACGTGAGTGTCTCTCGGCCAGGCCAGCAGTGGGTGAGCAGGACCCCATCTCGTGGTGTCTCAGGAGTGCCCTCTCCACATTCCAAGGGCTACTTGCAGAGCCCAGCCACTTGGTCATTATTACCAGCCACTACCCCCCAAATCTGCTGAGAAGGTGTGTGGCTTCCAAAGAGTGAGGGAGGCAGAGACTGCTGTACATCCTATGTAATCAATTCAACATCAGACTACTCTTTTTAAGAGAAAACTACAGAGGAAGAATGAAACCCTTGGAGTTGTTTTCTCAAAATTCCACTGATTTTTAATTAGAAAGGAAAATAGAACTGAGAAAGGAAGCTGAGGAAGTTTTGGGTGTGAGACAACTCCTCTCAATAAATAATTTTTGCCCCCTCCCATAAATCATTTAATCAAATGATAGAATCTACTCTTTTAAGTGGAGAGTTGATCTGTTTCATGCTTTCCACCATGTTATGATGCAGTGAGAAGGCTCTTGCCAGACGTCTGCCCCTCAATCTTGGACTCCAAACCTCCGGAACTATGAGAAACCACTATAAATTACCCAGTTCACTATACCCTGTTCACTATAAATTACCCAGTCTGTGGCATTCTGTTACAGCAGCACAAAACAGCACACATTCACAATGTCCTGCCTTGATGTCTTGCTGATGCTGTTCTCTCTGCCGTAAGTGGCTCTCTTCTGGAGGCCTAAGGTCTAGCCGCTTGGCAAGGCCTGGCACTATGCAGCCACCACTTGACGCCTTCATGAGCCACTCCCTGCAAGTCTTCCAAACCCCCTCTGAACCTCTGTAGGCTTTTTGTCTGTACCCCTCGTAAGTAGTACATGTGTTGCATTCTATGAGAGACGTATGTTTATGTTCACACTTCCTTTTCTAGTCTGTAAGTTCATCAAAGGCTGAGTCACAGTGATTCAATTATGCATCTTCAAACTTGCTTAGCAGAGAGCCTGGCATGTGGGGTGTTTTTGAATGAAACAGGAGGGTACACTTACACAGGCAAGGTGGAAAAAGCACTATCTGATAAGAAAAATTTGGGGAATTACAAATAACGTATTTTCAGAATAGATGATGTACTTGATGCATCAAATAAAGTAACATTTATATTTCAACTCCTATCCTTCCTTGGACATGGGGTCTTGTCCTTCTCTATCTGAGAATTCAAACAGATCAACTCTCCACTTAAAAGAGTAGACTCTATCATTTAATTAAATGATTTATGGGAGGGGGCAAAAATTATTTATTAAGAGGAGTTGTTTTACAGCCAAAACTTCCTCAGCTTCCTTTCTCAGTTCTATTTTCCTTTCTAATTAAAAATCAGTGGAATTTTGAGAAACCAACTCCAGGGGCTTCATACTTCCTCTAATTTTTCTCTTAAAAAGGGTAGTCCCATGTTGAATTGATTACATAGGATTTATAGCAGGCTCTGCCTCCCTCACTCTTTGGAAGTCACACACCTTCTCAGCAGATTTGGGGGGTAGTGGCTAATAATCATCATCACTAGCACTTCATAGAACACATTAGTCAGGATGCTTTGGTCACAAGCAGCAGAAACTCACTCTGGTTAATTTAAGCAGAAAAGGGAGATGTTGGGAATTACAGTAGATGCTACTGGCGCTCCACCCAGCCCCCACTACTTACGAGTGCACCACCTTACTGGTGGTGTACTCACCCACCAGCCACTGTGAATCTTGGTCATAAGCCCCTTCTCCAGAAAATCGCTCTCTGCAAACAAGGGGTCCACTCACCTCCACCTCCCGTTTGACAGATATGAGAGCTTTAGAAGGCCAACCATCTTGCCTGAAGGCAGAACTTACTCTGGGTGGGGTGCAATTCACACCTCCAGCCTCTCAGGCTTTCTCCCCTGCCCTGTCCTGCTTCCCTCACTTCCTTAAGATTTCTCCTGAGAGCTTCAATATGACAAGAATCCCCCCTCTGGCTCTGTTTCTAGGGAACCCGGCCTAAGACAAGAAAACACTGGGAAGCCCACAGAAGTGAGAGGGACAGGACCCATGATAGCGCTGGGAGTCTCAGAGAAGGAACAGGGATGGTCCCTTCCGTCTGCCTCCCTCAGGATGAATCAGCTCCAGCCATTTTCAAGTGTTTTTGTCTCTACTGAATATTCAGATTTCCACTGCAACTGTCTAACTGGCTTATCCTGGGTCACGTGGCAGCCTTAGCTCAGGGAGAAGACAAGGCGTCTCCTTCCACTGTCCTAGCAAATGGTCCGGGTTCCCTGCAGTCATGTTTGGGTGCTTTACCAAAAGAACCACAAGTATCATCACCTAGACAAACTCCAGCTCATTCAATCCTCAGGACAGCCTGTGAGGAAGGTGCTATTACAGTTTTCATAAAAATGAAGAAACTGGCATACAATTCAGGAAGGGCAAGGAGCTAGCCCAGCCCCCTCCCAGATTTCTTGTTTTGAAGACCCTACTTTGTGGAGTTGACTCCCCAGCACCCGTTCCACCCCCTCAGGCTAGTAAACCCATCATGGTGATCCCACGCCACTCTTAGCCTGTTTTGTACTTCTGTAAGAGGCTACCACAGACTGGGTAATTTACAGTGAACTAAAGTTTGTTTCTCACAATTCTGGAGGCTTGGAAGCCCCAGATCAAGGGGCAGACATCTGGCAAGGGCCTTCTCGCTGCATCACAACATGGTCGAAAGCATCAAATGGCAGAGGGCAAAGACCGAGTGAGAGAGAAAGAGAGGAAAAGGAGAATGAACTCCCTTTATGGTGAACCCACTCGCGTGATGACTGCATTAACCCACTCACTCCACCCTCATGGCCTAATTACCACTCAGTAGGCCCCTACCTCCCAACACTGTTGCATTGGGGATTAAGTTTCCAGCACTCCCTTTTTGGAGAACACATCCACACCGTGGCATACGCCCCTCGACAGCTGTTATTGGCTCAGGAAAGGGCATGTGTCCACGTTCTGGCCAATGGGACATGAGGGGAATGTTCCTGAGCCTTCTGGAAACTATCTCCTTGTTCCTAAGGAGACACAAACAGAGACCATCCCCAACTCTTCCTCCAGACATTGCTAGGTCTGCCTCGGACACCTTGCTCACCCCTGTGGTCAATGCCAACACCAGAGGTGGGACAGGACCAAGAGGGTCACACAGAGAGGGAGCAGAGCCCTGGCAAGTCCTACCTGAAGCCCACAGAACCCCTGTCTCTTTTGTGGCAATACACCCCCTATTGTTAAGGCACACCTCAACCTTAGGATTTCTGTTACTTTTAGCCACAAGCATCTTAACTGATGCACTCACTACTCTGAGTTGAAAAGATGCCAAAAGAATAAGGAAGGATGCTTTCAAAGATTATGTCCCAGGGCAACTCATGATTTTGAGAATTGCCTGTGTAACCTTGGACAAGTCATCTAGCCTCTCTGAATCACAGCTTCCTGGTAAGCAAAGCACAGATAATACAGCCGGCCCTCCATACCCATGGGTTTTGCATCCATGGATTGAACCAACTGTAGATCAAAGATATTAAGAGAAAAAATTTCCACAAAGTTCCAAAAGCAAGACTTGAATTTTCCATGTGCTGAATATTCCATTGAATCCATGCCAATGAAGTGATGTGCAGGCATTGTATTAGGTATTTTAAGTAATCTAGAGATGATTTAAAGTGTACAGGAGGATGTGTGTTGGTTATATGCAAATACTAAGCCATTTTGTATAAGGAACTTAGGCATCCATGAAGGTCCTGGAACCAATCCCCCGTGAATACTTGGGGGCTGCCATACCTGTATCTACTCCATAGTGTGGTCATAAGAATTAAACAGCATCAAGCATTTAGAACAAACAACACACCAGGTACGTAGTAAGTGCCTAATAACAGCTGGCTATTAGATACACTCTCAGAAGAAAAGTTGAAATAAAATCAAAAAGTGTCTATTGCTTTAACACTGTACTTGAATATTTAACAATTTTTTCTGCATCCCCTCCTCATTCTGATATTTATCCACATGTGTCCCTAACTCAGCCATCACATCATCTCCTGTCATGTGGCATGATCTGTCAGTGCATCCACTTACACGTTTGACCATATTTAAATTGTGAAATGGCAAAGATTCCTCATGTTTGTTTGTTTTAGTAGCCCCCAGCATGATTCCAAGAACACGTGGACACTTAATGTATTCTTAGCTCAGTGCCTTTTAACCATGGGTCGAACATCAAATTCAACTACAGTGGTTCTTAAACATTTTTGGGTCATGAACCCTTTCTGAGAATCAAATGAGCGCTGTGGACCAATTCCCAGACAAAAGCACCGCCAGGCAAAATGTCCATACGCTGGATGCCTCCCCTCCCCAGGCATGAGGCTGCCTGAATTAATGTCTTCAAAATAAACCATAATAAAGCAGTTAATAAGTACCACTGCGTACCGAGGGCTTTGCAAAATACTCCTGGTATCTAATTTTTACATTTCGTCATTCAATATAGACATTCGTTTAGTCTTTACTAAAATACCAAGGCGAGGGGCCTACCCCTGCCTTTTGTGCAGGGTCAGAGATGTTAGGTGTCACCCATGAGGCCACACAGTTAAGTGGTTTCAGTATCCTGGTTTATAAACCCTGACAGCGTGTGGCATTGTAGAAAGAATCCACGGCAAATAGGCCTGGATCTGAATGCTAGCTCCGTTGGTTAGTTACTGTTTGACCTCGAGGAAGCAAATTAATGCCCTGAGCCTCAATTTCCTTATATGCAAAGTGGGGTCAGTTGACTCCCCACTGCAGGGCTGTCCTGCAGGTCGGATGGGCCTGTGCCAAAACCGCAGCCTGCACAGGGCCTGCACAGCATGGGCACTGAACAGGGGTCAGATCCTGACAGATTTTATCCATTTTAGGTCAAATAGAGACCCTTAGAGAAAAAAAAATGAAGTCCTTCCCAGGACAGGGGCCTATTCAAAAGGCAGAGCAGGGACCTGAGCGAACGCAGGGGACATTAACTTCCCCTTCTCTTCAGACCCCTCTGCTGACACGCCTCTCTGTTTTCGTGCTGAAAGGGAGGAAATATTTTCCTGGCAGTTGGGAGGAAAGTTTTTCCATCAATCTTCCCTTTGCGCGTTGTTTCACCAAGATCCAGAGTGACACAGAACTAACCCCAGACCTTCACACCAAGGAGGATGGAAAAACACACCCTGCCAGGGCTGGGCAAAGGAGCTCTCCCCACGCCAAGAAGCAAGGGGCCGTGTCGTCGGAAGAAGCGTCAGCCCCACCTACAGCCGAACCCCAAGAACACACACAGGCCAAAGAAGCTTCCCACAGACTACCCGCACCCCCCCTTGCAAAGTATCTGAGCACAGTCCTGAAAGATGCTTTGCAGATTTCTGGACATCAAGTAGAACGACGCGCCTGGAAGTGTGCAGGCTGCACGGGGGCGCGGCCAGCCATGTGAGCCCTGTCTTCTGTCCCAAAGCGTCCATCAGGGCTGGATCTCCACTTCCTATTCAGTTTCCTTCTGGCCATGAAGGATGACCTTTAAAGTGGACCCCTTCAGCCAGCCCAGCCCAATAACCTGCCCAGGTGTGGGTGCCCAGGTTTCGAATGGGCACCCTCCAAATTTACAGAACCGAATAAGCAGAGAGGGAAAGCCCAAGCAAGAACAGCTGGCCCAGAACGCAGCCAGGATTGACCAGAATGCACACTGAAGCCTTCCCAGTGTTTGGCAGGAAATCAGCCTCCTTGATCAATGGGATGGTTGTTCTGAGGCTGACGAGCTCGCTATTGAGTGTGCCGTCTGACCTGTCCCTCTCACGCAGGGGTGGAGCTGGGGGCAGGGAGAGTCAGTCCGTCATCTGGAAGTACGTATCTTGGCTCTATATGCCGTTCCTTGCCTTGAGGGTGCTGGCCCAAGGAGACAGAGAGGAGGGAGCAAGATGCTCTAACCTACATATCTCTCCCTCCAAGGGCAAGTGGTACAGGGAGCATGGGGCTGGCTCCAGTCCAGGCCCTACAACTCACATTACCCGGCCTCTCTCTAGTTCATCCCCAACTGCCCTCCCAATCTTCCCAAGAAACTCATCTCTCCTTCTTCAGCCAAAGAATAACAGCTCTCGTGCTTATTGACTCAAGGATAGATACCTGCAAAATTGTCATCTACCAAATAGCCAGACTAGAGTGTTACAGAACTGTGTTGTTTATCCTCTCAGGTATGTGCATTTTTTAACAGGCCATGGGAGAGAAATGCTGGATCTAAAGGATATAAGTGTTAATACTTGTGGTGGGATTTCAGGCACTGAGACATTTGGGGCTCTGCCATTTAGACAACCTACTCCTAAAGTCAGTTCTAGAGCAGTTGTGGATCAGATGCTTCGCTGACCATGAACCACAATGGCCCATTGGTGGGAAGTGCAAGTCCAGTTAGAAATTAGGGTAGAGGAGGGTTGTCTCTGTACTCCCAAGTCACCCCCACTACCAGGAAAGATTTCAGTAAGGAGAGAGTGAAGTGAGACCCACCCCAGGCTGAGAAGCAGAGGACTTGATTTCAAGTTCTCCGTGCTTAGTCCTGACCTGGCCTGAGCCCACACCTGCTCGGGCCTGCCAGACTCTCCAAGGGGTGTCCCACTGACGCCTCACTTCCAGCAGCATGTCCAGGATGAGGCTGTCTACCCAACCCCACCTCCCTCCAAACCTCCTCCCTTCTTGAATTGCTCTCCCCATGACAGACTGATCTGGAAACCCCTTCGCCATCAGTGGCTCCTCCCCATCGAAACTTCCATCCACAGTGTCTCTGTCAAAGACACCAGGCAGTCATCCGTCCACTCAGCAAACATTTAAGGAGACTTGAGTTCCCCAGTGAGTGAGCCCAATGTGACTGTGAGTCACGACCCCTGCCTTTGGCCTCCCTGTGTCATGCCTGGACCATCCCACTGGCAGGTCTCACGCATCACTCCTTCTCTCTTCCCTCCAATCTGTCCCCACTGCTGCCAGAGGAATCTGGCCAGAGAACCGCTTTGATCACAGTACTTGCTCCCTCCCTCTTAGCCTAAATGGTATCATCTACAAAAATGCAGAAGGATAAGAGATTCCACAGAATTGAGGTGAAGATTAGAGGATATTTTATTCTGTGAAAACACTGGACTACACAGTAGGGATTCGAGAACAATTGGTTGAATTCATCGGACTTGTTTGGCTTTTGTCCAGCTAGCTGGATGCCAGTAGCCAACGGCGGACTGGACACCAGGTGCTGGGCCGGGCATCACCCTTTGTCTTCTCATCAATCCTGTAAGGAAGGTTCTTTCATTACGCCCATTTTGTACCTAAGGAAACGCAGCCCCAAATGCTAAAGTCATCTGTCCAGAATGTTTGAAGACAAAGGGCAGAACTCTTAATAAGTCTCAAATCCAGGTCCTTCTGGTTTCAAAGTCTAACCACAATGCCATAGAGCCTCTCTCAGGGGCTTCCTTCTTTGTAAACATGGAGTTGGGAGTTCTCTTCTCCTCACAGACATGGCTGGAGAACCAAATGAGTTATAAATCCAGAGTGGTATGCCTGGCAGGGGCCCTGGCATGGTCTCCAGCATCCTCACTTTACAGCTGAGGAAACTGAGCTCCAGAGAGGCAACTGACCCACAGACCCAACCGCTGGTGGCAGAACCGGCAACTGCAGGTCTCCTGACACCACCTTGTTAGACTGTGGAAAACAGCATGCATACAGAAAGCAAAACCGTTCATGGAATATTAAAAATGAGCACTCTTATAACCTCCAGCCATATCCAAAAAGAGAACATTCCTGCATCCCAGAAACCTTCCCTTCTTTCTCCACAAGGTAACCAATATCCCGACTTTCATGGGAATCAGTTACTTGCTTTTCATTATAATATAATACATATCATAGATATCACCAAAACATGCATCCTTAAACACGGTAGTTTAGTTTTTCCTGACTTTGAACTTTATAATGTAATATCAGTTTTGTGCATTCTCTTTTGTGCCTTCTTTTACTAAATATTATGTTTCTGAGTTTCATCCATGTTGTTGCATGGAACTGTAGTTCATTCATTTTCACTGTTGTATAGTATTTGTACTGAGGTGAATAGTGTCCCCCAAAATTCATGTCCATCTGAGACTTCAGAATGTGACCTTACTTGGAAATAGGACCTTTGCATATATGATCAGTTAAATTAAAATGAGGTCATACTAGATTAGGGTAGGCCCTAAATCCAACGACTGGTGTCTTTATAAAATGGCCATGTGAAGACACAGAGGAAAGCAGGGAGAATATCATGTGAAGACGGAGGCAGAAGCTGGAATGACAGCCGCTACCAGCCAGGAATGCCGAGGATTGCCGGCAACCACCAGAAGCTCTGGGACAGGCCTAGACCAAGTCCTCCCTCTGCTCCTCCAGGAGAAACCAACCCTGCTGGCAACTTGATCTTGGACTTCCAGCCTCCTGAATTGTGAAATAATAAATTTCTGTTATTTTAAGCCACCTAGTTTATAGTAATTTGTTATGGCAGCCCTAGAAAACTGACACAGTATTCCACTGCATAAACTGGCCACAGTGTGCTTATAAATATACCGCCATTTCTTGATGCGTTCTATAGTTGAGGTAGGTTGGTTAGTTTCACATTTGGAGCTGTTACGACTAATGCCTCTGTGAGCATGTGGCCTGGTGTAAGGACACACGTTTCTCTGGATGACACGGCTCCATGGCCACACTGCTTCCTGCGTGGTCATCCTTCCATGGCCATGGCGGTAGAAACTCCCGGGTCTCGTAATGAAGCACACTCAGACGGAGGGGGAAGGACAGTAGCCAAGCCAGCCAGAGCCCTGCTGCGAAGGCACCCTCTGACCCTCTGCAGCTCTAGCCCACGCCTCTCCTGCTGGAATCCTCCTCCCTGCCTCCACCCCTGGCCTCGCTGTGGCCCTGACCCCAGCCATCACTACCTCCCACAGATCTTCGCTCTGCCCCTGCCTCCCCCAGGGTCTCTGAACTCCCTTTCAGTCCCTCTCATCTTTTGCCAGTTGGCTAGGCTTGGGACTGGTCTATTCTCCGTTGCCCCCTGGACTCAGCCATAGCATCTCAGACCCAAAGTTCCTAGCGATGGGCCCCTCTTGCAGGGGGAAGCTTGCTGAAGTTTTTCTCCCCACCTATCGGGAAATCCATCGATTTTAGAGAATGGCCACCCCGAAGGACATCAGGAGGCTGAGGGCAGAGAGCAGGAGGCATCACGGGTCAGGAGAGGTGAATGTCTCTGTAGTAGAAGCCGGGACGCTGCTGCACGTGGCTGTGACAGCATCTCCGAGTGGCCAAGTCCCAAGGGGAGAAAAAGAATGTTTGTGTCAACCACGAAAGGGCTGAGGTAAACAGTTGCCTTCGCTCAGTGCCCATTCCTGAAGATGAGTCACTTCCTAGACTTCCAGGGCTGTGACTACGATTGTTTATCTGACACGAACATCGAGCTTGTTTTCTTTGCTGCGGCACCATCCCGAAGCACACTGGCTCGCTTTCTTTTGAGTGACAACATCCTCTTATTATGAATTCTGTATTTCATTTGGAGCCGTCTTCATAGCATTTGTATGACTCTGTACAACTCGTTCTGGGAGATTGTGAAAATAGCAATACTGAGGTAAATAGAATTTTTTCTTTCCTTTTATTTTTAGAGAAATTCTACTGCTTTGACTTTAAAATCTGATGACAAATCTGTGGTTAACCCCACCCATCAGTACACTGAAGCTAGAAATTGGATATTTTTTTCTGTGGGGATTTCAGCAGTCAATACACAATTCCTGTCCCTAAAAGTCCTCCCACAGAGAAGTTCTGGGAAAACGAAGGGAGGCGGGGGGGGGGGGGGGGGGGGGGAGTTAGGACCCAACCTGCTTAGAGTTATGGTAAATGCAAAAATTTTTTTTAAAAACCCTGAGGCTTCGTTGATTCTTATGTCTGACTCCTAAGGCAGCGGGGGAGGGGGGGTGTCAGCCACGGTTCCATCCTGAAGGCGTCACCCAGATGAGAGCCATAGAAACACAGGTTTGTGACAGGGGCTAGACCTTGAGGAACGGTGGGAGCTGGAGAAGATGTCTGTGCCAGGCTGTTACCTCTGCATTTGGAGGGTCAATCCTGAAGTTGCTGTAGGTCAGCAGGCCTGGCAGTCTGGAAGGAAGGCAGGGCAGGAAGTTAGGAAGAAAAAGGATAACGGAAATTTCTGAAGACAAACAGGAATCCATGAGGACACACTATAAGCCATATCTGCCCCCCGCCCCCATCTCAGTCTCAACCACACAGGTGACCTGCAAACTGGGGCCCGTCATCACGGAGCTACACACGCACCTGTCCAGGACTCAGAGCAGCTACAGGAGGAGGTGTGGAAGGGGTGGGGAGGTGCGGCCCCGCTGCCGCCCTGTGCCAACACGGTGGGCCTGCAGGTCGGTGAGGAGCGTGGCCCGCAGCAGCTCGGTGTGCCTGACGCTGACCTCCAGAGACTGACGGCTGCTGCTGCACTTTCCCCTTCCCAGCCTCATGCCAATGCCTCATGCTGCAGTCCTCACCTAGACGACAGGGAGAGGAACACTGGGAAACAGTTCTAGCAGCTAAGTTGACACAGCGCAAAACCATCACAAGAATTAAAAAATCAGAAATACCAGGCGGATGTCAACGACGGCGCACTGTTCTAGAGGCACCACTGAGCTAACGTGTAGACCCTGCTTGCGATGTACCAGGCATTCTTCTCAGCACTTGACATGTGTCGACTCATTTAATCCTCTCAACAACCCCAGTGAAGCAGTGACTTTCATTATCCCTGTTTCGCAGATGAAAACCTGACACGTGGAGAAGATCCCAAAGCTAGTAAGTGTCGCGCAAATTCTCGTGCGGTAGCAGTAGTGCCAGACAGTCTTCTGTTCATCCTATTTTTTACAGCCTCCCTTTTTAAAATCTTGAATCTTGTTTTATTTAATTTTAATATTTGTCCCTTCTCTGTGGGATCTGGAGGCCCTGACTGAATTTTCTTATAAGTGAGCCATTCTGGTACGATTGTAGATCTCCTCTTTCCTATAATCCATGTGAAATAAATTAACGTGTTCTCTCATCTTCTCTTCACTCCAGGATAAAAAACCTCTGCCTAGAAAGAACTCACCAAAGTATTAACTAGGTTCATTTCTCAAGGTCATATAAAGAGGTGATTCAGCGCATAGAATTTAAAGCCAGATTCGAATTCTGTCTACATTGATCACTAGCTGAGTGACCTTGGTCAAGTTATAGGCAAGTTAAACTATTATTATTATTATTTATATCAGTCAGTTATTGCTGTGTAACAAATCAACCTAACTTAGTGACTTCAAAAACAATCATTAATCTTTGCTTGTGTATCTGAAGTTTGGCTGTGGTTCTGCTGATCTAGGATGGCATCAGCTTGGTGGCTCTGCTTCAAGTTGAAAATATGGCTGGGCTTGGGCCCTCACTGATTTGGGGCTTATGTCTGCTCCATGCATGTTCTTGTTGCTAGGAAGTGACAGCTACTCAGGACAAGGTCTTCTTGGGAGAGATGCAAGAGAGGCAAGCAGCATGAGACCTAGGCTCAAATCTGCCATCCCATCACCTCTACCCACTTTCCACTGGCCAAGACTCAAGTCTATGTCAGGGAAGCGCTAATATAGACAGCAGAGGGTATGGACAGACGAAGGGGAAAGAATTAGAGCCAATAATTTACCATATTATTATTATTATTATTAAAAAGCAAATAACTAGACCATGCGTGGTGGCTCATACCTGTAATCCTAGCACTCTGGAAAGCCAAGGTGGGAGGATTACTAGAGCTCAGCAGTTTGAGACCAGCCTGAGCAACAGCAAGACCTAGTCTCTACAAAAAGTAGAAAAATGAGCCAGGCATGGTGGCGCATGCCTGTAGTCCTAGCTACTTGGGAAGCTGAGGCAGGAGGATCGCTTGAGCCCAGGAGTTTGAGGTTGCTGTGAGCTACAATGTTGCCACTACACTCTAGCTAGGGCGACAGAGTGAGACTCTGTCTCAAAAAAAAAAAAAAAAAGAAAAGCAAATAACTATGCTCAGCTTCCCTTTAAAAATATTTCTAGATCTCAGAAGTTTAACTTTCAGAAGAAATGCAGAACTGAGTGAATATTTCAGATTTGGACAGTTGACTCAGTGAACAGTCTTCAAAGGAGAGTTTTAGGCATGTTTCTCTGCTCTCCTCCCAAGGACTCTAGGTCAAATTCTGTCCTGCGATACCCATTCTAAATCCCTGTGATGCACTGGCATGGGTCCATTTATAGATGTTGTCTACATGTTGGAATCTTTCCCAGAATCAGTTCCATGCCTTGACCTAGGAGACAGCAGGCCCATCTTTCATTTCCTTACTAAACATCTCACCCAAGAACACTGTATCCCACAAGCATAGAATTTGCACCATGATTCTCAAGAATTTTAGGGACAGATCGTGCCTCTAGGGAGTAAAGTCTGCTCCATCCTTGTGCCTGAGGTACGTCACAAGCACAGCTTGAACTTCCTGACTTGTGAGTGTCTGTATCCTGTATCTTCTTATTTATTTGCTAATGTATCATTTATTTTAAGATATGTTTTGTTCCCACAAAGAGGAGTTCATCCACATTTATTCTCTTGGCTGAGCTTTACGTATCTTTTTTTTCTTATGGGAAAAAATTTTAAACATTTTTTGGAGCAGAATTAACGTTGGTCAGCTGAGTTCCTGGTGAGTGAGGCAGCCCTCCCTAAAAAGACTTGCAGAAATCTCAACATCAACAATAGCATCAAATCAAAACCAAATTCCATTACCAAGTCCCCACCACGTTACACGATCTTTGAGGAAAATAAGTCATGTTGTCTTCATGTTTAAATATGTACAGGGCCTGGCACAGCGGAAGCTCAAAATATCTTTGTTAATTAGATGAGTAAATTCCAAAGCTCTGTGACAATGGTGTCCAGTGTAGCAAAACTTATAAAAACAACAACACTGTCTTGTTGAGTTGCTGTAGACTTAGGTTGTCATGGGAGGTATATTTTTTAGGGGAGGATGAATTCTATGCAAAATTACGACTTGAATATACAATTGTCTTCAGGTCTCAGGGTCTCAAGTCTGGGGGCCTCACCTCAAAGCCCTAAATACACTACAGTCCTCTGGCTTCTTCCCATGATGCAAAAATGTAGATGGGGTTTAGAGGCATTTGTTTATTTTTTAATTCATAATGGTCTATCAAGCATCTTCTATAAGCCAGGTGCTATGTGTGAGGTTTTAAGAATTAAAAAATCAAATACAGCATGGTAACTGCCCTTAGGGAGTTCACAGTTTGGGGGCAGAGATAGGCATGAAAACTGATGATTATTATTACACGGCATGACAAATTCCCAAATGCTGTGGGAATTCAGAGGAGGTATTCCTAGTCCCTCCTGGAAGAGGTGACATCTGAGCTGATTCTTGGTGGACAAACAAGAGTTGGGAATGAGGTGCAGCTCCAGGAGAAAGAACAGCATGTACAAAGAGAGCAAGGAACATTCTTGGAACACCATGGAGTTTGACATGACTCGGGAAATGGGTGTGAATTCAGGCGTGGCCAGAGATGTGGCCAGAGGAGGAATCATAGCTGGGTCATGCCTGTCAACTCTTAAGGCCGGCCAAGGAGTGTTGATTTACCCTAAGGGCAGTGGGCAGTCACCGAAAATGTGTAAACAGGAAAATGATCTGATCAGATTTGTGATTTTTAAAAAGATAGAGATTTGAATCACGGAGACCAGTGAGATCATGGTGATCAATGAGATCACCCCAGTTATCCAAATAAGAGGGGCCTGCAAGAGGCCCCTGCCCAGTGCCAAGTCAGGGGCAGTACAGGGTCTCACCCTTGCATGCCCTGCCTGAGCTCTGGTCTACGTGCTTTTAACAAGGCACAAGCGTTGGCTATGTTACTCACACTTGACTTGAATTTTCTCCTTTGGTGATCATTTCATCCTGCCAAGTTTGAAGTTGACAGCTTCCAACGTTTGATAGCTCTTCGGTACATAGTTTTCAGACTTTTTATTTCTTTTTAAGTGGAAAATTGTGAGGACTTTTCATACTTGAAACCCAATATTGCATGAATGACTTAGTTCAAACCTCTCCCAAAATATTGACTTTGGGTAGAGACCAAATATCTGAATTTGAGGCTAGAGTACAAGCACAATAACAGGTTTGGACATCTCTCTTGTTTCTTCTCTTAAAAAAGGAAAAGGAATGGTGTGAACAGAGGAAAGAGAAGCAGAAAATGGAAGAGAAGCAGAGAGAGACAGCAGGAGGTTTTGTATTTCACCATTTGAAGAATTCACATCTGAATAATAAAAAAAATATCCATGTGAATTTCCTTCATCCTATTGGAAACAACAATGTCAAATTCTGAAACTTCAGATCAAAATGTCACAGGCCCAAGAGTCCCTGTCTGCACCTGAACCTGCTCCTGCCCTCTCCCTTCCCTTCCTGGCTATCCCAGCAGTCTCCCCCCCCCCAGATCGTCACCACCAGACCATGGTCACGTGTGGCCTCAGTTGCTTGTCATGGGATATAAAGGAGTCCTCCTCTAGTGACTCTCCAAAGAGAAGCAATTATCAAGTAAAATGAAAATTTTGCTTGCAATTTTCACAGGCCTACAGCCCTTGCTATCTGCATCTGATTCTGAAGCTCTATAAGGCCAAGTGTGACGCATTGGGTATAACCTATGTGCTATCCCCTTAACAAGGCTAACTATTACTGCATAAAACCACCCTAAAACCCCAGGACTTAGAACAAAACAGTTTACTATTTCTCACAATTCTGTGGGTTCGCCCAGAGTTCATATGCCTCACTGGTGGTGGCTGGGGTATTGGGATGGTTAGAAGGTCCTAAGTGGCTTCACTCGCACGACTGGAATAGGTGCCGGCTGTCAGCTGGGAGCTCAGCTGGGCTGTTGGCTGGAGGCCTCAGTTGTCTTCCACTTGAGTCTCTCACATGGCTCACTGGGCTTCCTCACAGCATGGGAGCTGGGTTCCAAGAAGGGATGTTCCAACAAGTATAGGAAGAAGCTGCAGTTCTCTTCCATAAAGTACTGCTATGTTCTATATGTTAAAGTGAGTCACATGGTCAGTTCAGATTCAAGGGGAGGTGAAATGGCAAGGATACACTACATAAAAGCATGTACGGTTGAGAGATACAAGCGTGACCATCCAAGGCAGAAAGAGGAAGATAGCTAATAAAAAAAAGGCTACATTGGACGGCTGACTTCTAGGTGCTTAGATCTGGGTGGTAGAGTCAGACTCAGTGATCCCTAGGGAGGGTTCAGTGAGTAGCTAAGAACTAAGCCCTTTGTAAAGAACCCCATTTGGCTCATTGCCTGGGAGGTGATCTTAAACATCCTTCTTGTAAAAATTCTGCCAGCCTCCTTAATTTTGGCCCAGGACACAAACTGATCCTGAGGAAAGTAGTCATTATAGTTTCCTCCAAATAAGTTGCCAAGCTCTAGATCATGAGACCCTGGACACAACTGATTGAACCCAGAACCCAGGCCAGAGATGCGGGACCTAGGAGAGACCAGCAGCCAGTGAGAAGGCCCATGTGCAGCTCTGCCCAATAGGACCACTTCTTATTGGGTGGTGATTATCCAACATGCCCAGATCTTCACCACTGGAAGTTTTTAATACTGTGTTTCCCTGAAAATAAGACCTACCCATAAATAAGCCCTACCAGGATTTCTAAGCATTTGCACAATAGAAGCCCTACCCCGAAAATAAGACCTAGTGATGGGCGTGGCTTTGCAGCACATCTGCACAACCCATGCATTTCTTCACGGATCGGTAAAGAAGATGAGCAGCCCTTCTCATCTGCCCCATGAGAGCTCTATTGCTCAACATGAGAGACTGGGGCCAATGGTTCTAAAGGAAATAGAGTCGCAGGAAATTCAGGATGGAATTTGGGGTTTGGAGAGTTATGATGATGTTCCAGAAGAAGACGACTTAACTATATTTGAATAAATGTAGATTGTTATACCGTACTTAAAAAAAAATAACACATCCCCTGAAAATAAGCTGTAGGGTGTCTTCTTGAGGAAAAATAAATATAAGACCCTGTCTTATTTTCAGGGAAACACAGTACAAAATAAATTGAGAGAGGGATGGGAAAGCAGAAGAGTACTGATGATGAAGCAAACAGAGAGAAGCACAAGCAAAAATCAACTGAGTCATTAGGGTGACAGAGCCAATGGCGTGGAAGGAAATGGACTCCTCACTCTGGCGGGACAAGATGTTTGGGGCAGCAGAGCAACTGTTGGGCTGATCAGTGAACACATCGCGGTTTTCTCTGAGTCTGACCTCATCTCCTAGCACTCACCCTTGCTCCCTATGCTCCTGCCCCACAGGGCTTCCTTGTGTTCCTGAAACTTGCCAAAGTTCTCACTTAAAGGACATCGTACCAGTTGTCCCCTATGCCTGGGGGGATTCTGCCCCAGGGTCTTCTCCCAGCTGGCCCCTTGAGCACTTCCAAGGCCGGGTTACCATGCTGCTTTCTCAGAGGTCTTCCTGGACCACGCAGTCTAAAGTAGCCTCACATCCTTCACCCTTATCCTTCTTTATCACATCACTGGATTCTTTTCTTCATGGCAGTTGCCACCATCTGAAATTACCTTGTTCATTTAGGCCCTTTGTTTATTGTCTGTCAACCCTCGCTTGAGTGGAAGCTCCATGTGAGCAGGAACCTTCTCTCTCTTGTTCATGGCTAGAGTCCCCAGAGCCTGGACGACAGTCGGCACACAGTCGGTGCTAAACAAACATTCGCTGAATGGATAACAATGCACTTGCTGAGACGAAATAGCACCTCTCACTTTCCTTGTGTACCCTTACAATGAATGCCCATCAGCAAAGTGCAGCTGAGCATTCCCCTCCATTCCTCGCAAGTTGAAAGAGTCTCACACCAAGAGTGAGGGCCCAAGACCTTCATGGTAGAAGACTTTGTGATGAGGGAACCATAATGCCTTTGACCAGGTGGCCAGAGTCATAGAACCCATCCATGGGAAGCATCCCTAAAAGAATATTTTAGGGGAGTTCCCTAAAAATAAAACAAAAACTATTCCCAAAATAAGGCCAAACCTAAGGACATCTGTTCCCTTTTAATTAACATTATAAGATACTTTCCATTCACACCCAAAGAGGACAGTCGGGATGGGTCAAGTCTTTTCTGCTCACTAGAAACTTTTTAGAATCCTTCTTCCCTCAACAGCCCACCACCTGCGCCCCACCCCCACCCCCCGTAACCACAAACATGCATTTTAAGGTTATGCTTATAAATAAGTCTGGGATTGCAGAGGATATGCTAAAGCAGTGTGTATATTTTTCCACATCCAGTCCTCTAAGCTAGCGTTCAATACCCAGAGCATTTTAGCCACTGGATACTATAGGCACAATGTTTGAGGTCAAAAGCTTTTGAATGCCCTAAAAAGTGTTTGAGACCTGAAAAAAATGATATTATCTCTCAAATAGAATAAATATAATTCAATAAATGTTTCCATGAAGTGCATGTTGAATATTATATGATGTCTACTCATCAACCGCTGCATCCATGTACTTCCTAGAGAAGAGGAAATACTTTTCACTACATTTGGGGTGGTGAGGATTCTATCAAAGGCAGCATGCCTGGGCTGCCACATCTTAAAACCGCTCTCACAAGACTTGGTGTCCCTAAGTCATGACTGACAGGGCCATATCTATGTGCGAATTCATCTGCGAGTGAAATCCTTGCCATGTTGACAAACTCTAGAGAAGTGAATCAGCATATACTTGATTTTAGGGGCTTCGAGTGTGACCCATCACTAGGAGTCCCAATTCCCAGGGACAGAACCAGTCTCAAGTTCATTGCATCCCATTTTGCCTATAAGCACATTGCACTTATCAGATCCCAAGTCCTTGCTTGGGTTCAGAAAACACAGCCAAGTGCAGAGGACAAGGGTCTGGGGGTGTGTCTGAGGGGGGAGTCAGAGGGAGTGAAGGGCCTCTCAGGCCACCTCTCTTGTCCCACTTTCCTGTGTCTCTGTGTCCTGTTAAAGCAGCAATAGGAAATCAAGGTCCATCAAGAGTCTTGTAGAAGTCTCAGGACCTAGGTCAGGAAGGAGGTGAGGATGTGAAGAGGGAGCCTGGGGAGAGGATGCAGAGGTTGCAAACTCCCTCGCACAATTCAATGGAGGTTACTTAGCACATTAGCTGCCATGACAGTTGTATTGAACTCACTTTAATGTTGACCCCGGCGCTGCATGAAGAATATAAAAAAATCTCATTTGTTGGTATTCTTATGGTTACAATTAATATTGACAATTTAATTCTAAAAACATGAAATAAATGAATAAAAGTCAATAAATTTTGTGTTTTTCTATTTATGTTTACCTTTAAGTTAGTTACACTCAGAGTTTTTATTCTATTTTTGTAATAAAGCACTGTGGCCCCAAGGAAAAGTTTCTGGCATTTTTGTGTGACAGTCAGTGTGTTAATGTGGGAAAATCCTATCAGTCTGTCACAGGTCAGTTTTGAACCTCTATTTGTATGGAATCTAATTTTCCACACCAAGTTCATCCCTGGGATTCCCTGACAAATATTCATTTCCTTCCCTCACGTTGGGACTCCGGTATCTGGGCGTGTCGCAAAGCATCTTCAATATGTCTTTAATATCGTAGAGGCCAGCAAAGGACGTGAGGACTTGTAACAAATCTAAAACAGCTTAAAATCAAGGATCGGTGTAAATAAAGAGCTTTGCGGTTGTCCTGTTTGCAGTTTTTTATGGGCTGTCATTCCAGACCGTTCCAGAGTAAAGAGAAGTCATCCTATTTTTAAAGACCTCCAAAGTAGATTCTGCTGCCTTCTTCACAGCCTGTTCTGGTGTCTATGAGCTCTCAACGTTGGCAAGATTTCCTTGGGATCTAACTAAATTCTGTCTGTGGAAACTCAGGCCACCCAGCCACGGAAGGCAGAGGAAACTTCCACTGCCTCTGACAGAATCTGCCTCAGATTTTCAAGATGATTTAGTAAGCCATGGGAGCCCGGATAATTCTCATTTCCACAGGCTCCTTTGGGATTTGGAGAGTCTGTTGTTGTAGAAGCTCATTGCTGAACTTCCCCCTCAGAGAAGAGATCTCCTCAGGCACCAGAGAGGAGGGAAGCCAGCGTGAGGCAGCACCTCACACCTTGCTGAGGTCAGAGGGTGAGGGGGTGAGCGAGCCATCCCTCTCGGTGCCTTGCAGGGGGCTGCTTACAACTGAGGCCCACCAGCTGCTCCTGAGGGCTCCCCAGCACCCTGCTCCCCAGCACCCTGCTCCTGGCCTGCCCTCTCCCCAAGAGTGTCTTCTGGCCTTTAAGGAACACTGGCCAGAGTGTCAAGGAAGCATGGCCTCACCCAAGAGGAAAGGGAAGCTCACAAACTAGGCCAGAGGCTGAGATGCTGCTGGGCGAGAGGATGCATCTGGCCTTCTCATTTCCGAGGAAGGAGGGGAGAAAAGGAAATCAAATGCTGGATTTGATTTCTTTTTTTTTAACTACTTTTTTTAAACTACTTTTCAAATTTCAGAATATTATGGGGCACAAATGTTTTGGTTACATAGATTGTGCCTTTTGAAGGCTGCCTGGCCTCTAAGATTTTCCCCACATGCCTCCGATACCCAGACTGAGGTTCAAAAGTGGCTTGAAAATCTCTTCCAGCTCACGTCCTAATTCCAATACAAGGCAACACGAGAAAGAGAATGGGAATGATATGCAGGCAGGACCCTGAGAAACAAATGCGCATGGGTAAAAGCTGTGTCCATGTGGGGTAGACTGCCTGTGCCGGAAGAACACCCCCAGATGTGTGCACAGTTTAGGAGCTCACAGGTTCCCCCACCGCCTGGGTGAAGGCTGTCCTTCCGAATGAAAGTCGCCCTAACTTGCACAGTTGTGGGTGGGAAAAGCATGGTCTGGAGGTGACAGGTCTGGGTTCCCCCCCATTCTCTGGGCAGCCACTGGGAGTCAGGGTTTTCTGGGCTGGATCAGTGTTTCCACTGACGGCTCCTATTTTGTGACAAAACATGTCATAGTCCCTCTGCATGTAGAGTAGCATCTTCCATGGTCAGTTGGGTTCTGAAGATAAAATATAAGACAAAAATTTGCTCCTATAAGAATTCTCATTTAAAACTACTTAAATTACTTACAAATACAGAAATACACTACATTTTGAGAGGCATTTGTAAGAAGAGACCCAATGAAGGGAAGCAGTCACATCTACTGACCCATGCTCAGCCTGGGCAGCCCCCCATGGAGCCAAACCACCAGCTCTATTACACGATTATGACTTTAGTTTTGAGAAGTTTTTGTTGTTGTTGTTGTTGTAAACCCATATAACCAAATTTTGATAGGTTCAATATACATACAATGCAACTCTATCCTAAATGTATTTTTTTATATTTGTTGATTAAAAAAATACATTATGATACATGTAACTAGAGACTCAGGAAAGTTCTTATATGAATTTGTGTGTTTTATTTATTGCAACAGCATCCATGTATATTTGCAAAAGAAATAATAAAAGAAAGAAAAGATGTACACGTGTGGTGAGGTATGTGAATTATCCAGATAGAGATAATGCTAGATGCAGGTGGATTTGCTGGCCCCCAGCAATGTATAATAGCTGAGATGGTTGAGTGGCAGCCAAATGAATAAAATGGCCTAAATAATCCACAGCTTGAGATCTCCATGAATCTATGCTCTGGAGACCAAGCCCATGCTCATCAAAAGTCCATGTTCATACCTTGGCTTTCAATTCACAGTTTAAAAAACTAATTTTAAACAAGGGAAGTTGAAGTTAATTTTATTCAGCCTCTTGATTCTAGTTATACTTTATTTGTTGCCTTGTCATTTTTCGTGTGTTTGTGTGCATTATTACATGGGTCTCAACACATTCCTGGGAGATAGACAAAATGAGCATGTTGCCCATTTGTCAGATTCATAAACTCAGTCTCCAAAATCCAAGGGTTTTGTCTGAGATCAGACAAGCTAAATAATGTTAGAGGTGGAACCAGAATCAAAGTTTTCTGATTCAAAGTTTGTCTAGGTTCAAAAAAAATTTTTTTTTATTTAAAAACCTTAAATATCTGGCCAGGTGCGGTGACTCACACCTGTAATCCTAGCACTCTGGGAGGCCGAGGCAGGAGGATCAGTCAAGGTCAGGAGTCTGAGACCAGCCTGAGCAAGAGGGAGACCCCATCTCTACTAAAAATGGAAAGAAATTAGCAGAACAACTAAAAATATATAGAAAAAATTAGCTGGGCATGGTGGTGCATGTCTGTAGTCCCTGCTACTCAGGAGGCTGAGGCAGCAGGATTGCTTGAGCCCAGGAGTTTGAGGTTGCTGTGAGCTGGGCTGACGCTATGACACTCTAACCCGGGGAACAAAGTGCAACTCCGTCTCAAAACACAAAACAAACTAAAAAACCCCCTAAATATCACTACGCTTACCTGGAAGGCTTTGTTTATTCTTGTCTAAAATAGAGGAATGTTAACCACTGAACTTTCCTTCCAGCCCAAGAATCATTCTTTAAATTCTCAGCCCCGAGTTCCTCTAGACGGGTGCTGTTCACCGGACCCTGTTCGTCTGCCCCCCTCTGGTGGCTGTTACGCAAATAACAGATCGTAGAACAACTCCTGGGGCAATGGCTTCTTTCTCTTTCCGCAATCTTTCATTCATGCAAACAGCACCTAATATGTGCCAGGCTCTGCACTAGGACATACAAGAATAAACAAGATAGAGCGCTATCCTCAAGGGTGGTAGACAAACAAGTGGATAGATGATTACAAAACAGTGGGACAGGGGTCGCGCTGAGGGGGGCAGACAAGCTGAGAGTGGACAGGGGATACCTGGCTTGGAGGGGGAAGGGCAGACAGTTAGGAAGGGCAGCAGCGCCCAGGCTGAGTTCCAAAGGACAGGTAGGAATAGGGGGTGGGAGGAGGCATCAGGATTCAGGGAGCTGCTAGGAGGCCAGTTCAAGATGGTAGAATCCAGAGCAAAGGTTTCAAGGGGGGAGAGCAAGAAGTATGGTCAGGGAGATCGGCTGGGCCTGATTAAGAAAGGCTTGTTATGTCACAGTAGTATTTGAACTTAAATTCACTAAGCCAGTGTCCCCAGGCTTTTTGATCACATTCCCCATCAATAAAAATATCTGAGTATGTGTCCCCAGTATGTGGGTATTTATTCCTTTATACATTTTATACCCAGGCAGTGTAGTATAAATGGTCAACGCATGGGCTCTGGAGTTAGACTGACTAGGTCGGAATCCTGGCTTTGCTACTTATTAGCAGTGCGACCTTGAGCAAGTCACCTCTCTGCACCTCATCTTCCTTATCCACAAACTGAGGATAATAGCAGACCTGCCTCCTACAGTTGCAGGAGGACTAATGAAGCAATTCATGAGGAGAACTTAGGACAACGCCTGGCACATAGTAAATGTTACATGTTAGTTAGTATTATCGCGGAATTCTACTATTTGGTGCTACTATAAAGTTAGGGTTAGGAATTACACCATATAGGGGCTCCACCTATACCCAGAAAGTCTGTTTTAACATAAATACGCTTCAAAGTGTCAGAATGACTCCAGTCTTCAAAGTCTCCAAACAGAAGAGCAGATCACTCACAACTCGACCCCCCCACCTACCCACCCACCTAAGGGCAAATTAGGTTTGTCATTTCCTGATGGCTCTTACACCAAAGCTCACCCATGCAGGGACGTCTCCACATACCGCAAAGCACTGAGGTGGGGCCTGGCGCAGGGTGTCAGCGTCTGCATTCCGGACAAGCTCCCAAAAACCACACTTTGGAATTTTTAAAGCAAAATGTAAATATCAAATAAAGTATTTTTTAAAAACATGTTCGTTTTAATTGTTAGGGCACAGCCTATTTTTGTTCTCACTTTTAAAATGTGTTTTAGCAAAGGTAAATATATTTGAATTTTTTTTTTTTTTACAATCTTGGTTTAACACTTTGTGATGTTGCTGTCCACCTCATTCTAAATTCAGATTATTCCAGTACTTGGTTTTGAAATAACTAAAATAACTTTGCCAGCATGCATAGATACCAAATGAAAAAGTGCTTTATGGCTTATGCCTAATAAATAGTGAAAATCATTTTCAGCCTCATTCGCCAATTTTGCAAAGGTCTTTGTTGAAATTCAGCTAATAATTTCCATTTTTCCTGATGTCAATCAGTTGTTCTTGCAAAATAATTGGAAGATTATA
Source organism: Microcebus murinus (assembly GCF_040939455.1). NCBI lineage: Eukaryota > Metazoa > Chordata > Mammalia > Primates > Cheirogaleidae > Microcebus > Microcebus murinus. Next base: position 125,839,280 of record NC_134104.1, on the reverse strand, counting down.
TCTTTTCACATTGCTAACAAATGAGTTTATTTTAAAATATTTTTACAAGGTTAGAATATCCTCTTTCCAAGTTTTTAAAGTAAACAGATATGATAGTTTTTATAGGTGGCCCATTTTCAGCCTCAGAATCACATAACTCTGGAGACACCGCCACTATCCATTTTTAGCATATTCTATCCAAAGTATGAGTTTATTTTGAAAGGCTATTACTTTCTCACACTTTGTTGCAATAGAACCTTTGCTTTGAAAAGACAAGCGTATTTATTTTTCCAAATATTTTAGGTACATTTTACTGGTACCACTTTCATCACAGAAAAAAAGGTCGGCAAATTTGGAACATTGTCAATTTATAAAAGAAAAATCCATGGCATATTTAAGGTTGATAACTCTTTCAAGTACTTTGCCACAAGCAAACCCTTTTTGTCTCATCTGGTACTGATGGTGAGATCCTCTGTATTCCTCATCCCCTTTTATTCTACTTCTAAGTCAGGGGCTGCAATTCGCTTTTCTCCCCTTTTGTTGAAACACACAGACACACACACACACACACACACACACACACACACTTATATATAGAAGAAACACATATCACTCCTTCTAGCATAATTTTAACCCCATGGTATGCTGTTAAATATTTCAAAAACTCATATTAAATTCTTTTCAGATCTCTGCAAAGAAGAAAAGACCTTGATTTGTAGCATTTGCCAACTTCCTCGGGCTAAATAGTCCACCATGGTCAATTGCAAGCTACTCGCATGAGATTATAGAGCTGGAAAGAGATACACAGCCACACACCATTATATAACATGTCCACCGTGCAGATACAATAGATGTAAATGAATTCAAAGGCACATGTAATAGCAAAATGTAATAAAATAATTAGGAGTTTTAAGAATTTATTACTTTTGTTTTTAAAATAATATAAGTGTATGTTATTTGATTTTTAATAATGGCTATGGGCTGGGTGCAGTGGCTCACACCTATAATCCCACCACTTTGGGAGGCCCAGGTGGGAGGATCATTTTAGGCCAGGAGTTCGACACCAGCCTGGGCAACATAGCCAGACCCTCCCTCTACAAAAAAAATAGAAAAAATAGCCAGGCAGGGTGGTGTAGCTACTCAGGAAGCTCAGGCAGTAGCATTGCTTGTGTCCAGGAGTTTGAGGTTGCAGTGAGCTATGATGATGCCACTGCACTCTAGCCCAGCAAGAAAGCAAGACCCTGTCTCACTAAATAAATAAAAAATAAAGGCTATGTTTATCAACCAGCTCACAAAATTCCTAAATATTTAGTAATATGTTCTCATGTCCTGGTATAAGCCAACTCCACGTGCACTTTGACCTTGTTATGCTAAAAGAGCAGGACTCTGTGTGCATGTGTGTGTGTTTGTGTGTATGTGTGTGTGTGTGTGTGTGTGGTGTGAGAGACAGAAAGGGAGAGACTCCAGACAATAGTGTTTTCTTTTAAAGAAAATGTTTTTGTGATATACTCCTGATTTTTTCAATATGAGTTTTTTAAATTATTAACAAATGTTTTTCTTCATAAGTCGGTAATGTTCTGAAAAAATGTTATCAATTTTGTTTGGAATTCACATGATATTTGGTAGATTGGTTTCAGAATAATTGACATCTTTTCAATATTGATTTCCAAGCTATAAATGAATGTGTTTCTCCATGTACTCAAGTTTTCGCTTTATCTCTCAATGAAGTTTTGAAGTTTTCCTTATGTTGGTCCTTTTTAAGTGTACAACTTAGTAGTTCTGGTTGCCATGGTGAATAGAATGTATTTTTCCTCAGGTGTTTCCAGATTGGCTGTTGATATTCTATATAAAAGCTATTGCTTTTCCGAGTACATTTATTCTACATTGGCCTCTTGTTGGAAGGTACCCTCTGGCTTTTGAACAGGGTGTGGCAGGCTGCAGAATCTCAAGCAGGCTCCAGACTTGGAAGCTCAGGCTGGGTCACCGCTCACTGCCTACATCACGTTTCTGGAACTTCATTTCCTTATCTGTTAAATAGAAACAATGATAAATGTACCTCATAGGGTTCTTGTGAGGCTTTAATGAGATCATGCCTGTGAAGCATTTAGCAGAGGGCCTGGCGGGCTTGAAGCACTTGGTAAATGCAAGTAATTTCTTACTGTTGAGCCTCTTGGGTTTGACATGTGGATTATGACACCTGTGAACAGTATTAGTTACACATTCTTTCTTAGCATTGACATCTCTACTCTCTCAGCACTACTGGATTCTTTTTTCTATTCCTGTTGAGTCGAATTGGCCAACATTTCGAAAAGAGTGTTAAATACTAATCCTGTTACTGACTCCTAAGCCTGACTTTGGTAGGTAAAGCTTTCACCTTTCCCTGCCAAGTATGATGGTGATCATCATCAGCTTAAGAAAGATATTCTTGATCCTATTTGCTTAAAAAGCTTTTTCTCTTCCTTCCTTTTTACTAGCATGTTTTTTGAAGGAATAAGTAGAAGATGGTAGCTTTTCTGGAAACCGTCAAATGAAAGGGTTTTTTTCTACTACTGATGGGATGCATTATTATAAAATATTTTCTAGGATTCTCTATTATTTTAGTTACACAAATAACATTTGAGCTTATCCTCACGGTAAAAATGTTAAAAGATACAGAACTATACAGAAAAGATAAAAATTCCATCCCTTTGGCCTCTGCAACTATCTCCATTAATCCCAATCTCAACTCTTAAATTATCTTCTGTAGACAAAGCATCTTTGTATTCATTTACATATTCATGTGTAGATACTCAATATGTAGCTCTATTTTTTAACATTAATGAGATCATCCTGTAGTATGATTTAGCCCCCAAATTTGGTTCCTTTGTTTTGTTGTTTTGTTTTGTTACTTAATGTATCTGAGATTTTTCTGTTTCAGTACATAGAGAGAAATGCATTCTTTTAAAACTGCTACCTTGTACTCTTTAGTATGGAGGTGACATTGTAATTTAGTTATTCTCTTACTGATTATTTAGGTTGTTTCTCTTTTTTGTATTACCAAAAAGAAAAGCTGCAATAAAAACATTTGTGTACAAACATCTTGTGCCCATATTTCTTTAGGATACAGATAACTATAAAGGGAATTGCTAAGTCACAGATTAGATGTATATCTAAATTTGATACATTCCAACAAATTACTCTCCCCAAAAGCTGTATCAATTTATCTCCTTACCAACAGTCAAGATTTTTCTGCAATTGAATTATACCTGCATTCTTGTTTTTTATTGGTACATCAATGTTTATAGCAGCATTATTCACAACAGCCAGTAGGTAGAAGTGACCCAAATGTCCACTGATGGGTGAATAAACAACATGTGACATATACGTACAATGAAATATTATTCAGTTTTAAAAAAGAATGAAATTCTGATACATGCTGCAACATGGATGAACCTTCTTGACATCATGCTAAGTGAAATCAGCCAGATATAGAAGGACAAATAGTGAATGACCCTGCTTTATGAGCTACATAGAATAGTCACATTCATAAAGAAAGAAGAATGGTGGTTATTGCTGGATGAGTACACATTTTCAGTATGGGAAAGTACAGTTCTGGATGGATCTAGGAGGTGACTGCACAAATACCTGCATTCTTATAAAAACTTTACTTGTATTACATTGTTCTTTTGTTGTACTGTTGAATTAAATTTGTTAGTGTTTTACTTTATATTTATGTCTGAGATTGTAGTCAATTTCTGCTATAAGTTTTAACATAGATTATGCTAGTTTAGCAAAATTAAATGAAATATGCTCCATCTTTTTCTATGCTCCGGAACAGTCTAAATCACATGGCAGTTATGTGCTCCATGAAGTTCTAATGGAATTAATTGTAAAATCTAGGCACATTTTGGGAATGCTCTGACAAATTTTTCAATTTCTTCTAGGGTCATGGGCATATTTATGGGTTTTTCTTCTTTAATAAATTTTGATCATTTATGTTTTATTTGAGAATCCTGTGTGCAACTTGATTTTACAACTTTTAGCACAGAGTTCAGCATAATAATCTACATGATAAAACCTGTAAATCACACATTTATCTGTGGTTATATTCCTGTCCTCATTCCCATTGCTTGTTTTCTCCTCTTATTCTTCTTGATTAGCTTTGCAAAAACTTTCTTTTTTTCCCCCCCTGGTGTTTTAAAGAATCAACTCTTTGATTTATTTATCAAATTTACTAATTTTCTCTTTTCTAAACACTAATTTCTGCTTTAATCTTTATTAATTCCTTCTATTTTCTTTAGTCATATTGTCTTGGCTCTCTTTTAACTAGTTGAACAGTTTATTTATATTATTTTTCTTATTAAATTATAAAAGCCATTAAAGAAACCTCTCACTGTTCTATGTACACAACCTTGGCCTTCTCACTTATGTAATGTTCTTGTTATCATTGTTTTCTAAATAATCTATAATTATAGTTTTGGTTTCTCTCTGATCCAAAAGTTATGTAGGAGTGTGTTGAGTTTTTATTCTTTCTTAAGTTTTGGCATTAATGTTCAGTTTCTCTGCATTGTGATCCAAGATTGTGGCCTGCACAAAAATTTCTTGTCCTTGGAATGTATTAAAATTTTTCTTTTGGCCTAGTAACTGATCACTCTTGGTAAATGTTTCAGGGCCTACTACAGAGGATAAATTCTCTGCAGGGAACAAAGTGTGATATATGTTCGCAGTTGGGAAAATATTTTGATACAACCTGGTTCAAGTAAGTCAACTGAAATGCTGAATGGAATTTTTAACATACAGAAGACATGAAGTTGTTTTTTGCTTGTTTGTTTTTTGTTTTTGTTTTTTTTTTTTACTGTAAGAGTCAGGCCTTGTTGAGATTTTAGAAAAAGACAGGGGAGAAAGACAAGGAGGAAGAAGAGCAGAAGGAGAAAAAGAAAGAAGGGAGGAAGTTAATTTGCTCAGAATTCCAGAAACTAGGGTTTAAATATCAAGAGCTGATCTTAGAGGACTAGCTAACCACAAAGGTTTATACTATGAACCACAGACTTGAGAGGACACAAGAAATGATGGAAAAGTGATTTGATTTGATTTTCTACTGGAAGAGGTAAGTGGCAGGAAGTAGAAGGATTGGAAGGGGTAAGGGTTAATGCAGGTGAGTATTTCTGAGTGAGGGTGGGCACGGGGGGCTCTGGGCCTGCCCCTACTGGTGTTAAAACTCTGAAAGGGGGAAGAGAAGGTGGAACTTAGGTTTGAGGGTCTGAAGAAAGCCCTGTTTCTTCCCTGGAGCCCCAGGAGGAAAGAATCTCTCCAAGTGTTCTGTGCCAATGTGAAGTGACCCCCATGGACTAAATAGTGGCAGAGTTGACCTAGACAGAGAGAGGGTCCCAGTGGGTTTTAGGTGACAGTTGAGAGGGCTGTTGGGGGAGTTCTCCAGGGCAAGGGCTGCAGGGACCTGCATGAGAAGGCCCAGGTCACAGACAGACCTCAAGGGATCTGACAGAGCTGATATAAGTCCCCAAACCCCCAGACACTCTTGGGCACAGGTCAGGCCAAGAAAACAGACCAGCTGTGATCTTTGGCTCCCAAGGAAGGAGGTCACTACCAAAGACCAAGCAGGATAAGGCTGTGCAGTACAGCCAGCCTTGTTTCACACAGCCCACAGACAAAATATCCATCCCAAGGCCATGAGATCATCTGAACCTCTTAAACCCAAAAGAAACCCAGAGAATGAGAGGAAAATCTGAAATATGCAAATTTTTTTCACATTTTCATATCTCTGAAGTGGGGTTGTGAGTTACAATCAGTGGCCTCTTAAAACAGCTCTTAGTTGGCCAGTTTGTAGTCATGATATAGTTGTCATTGCCTATTAACGTTGAAGATCAATTGTACTAGCTTATGGGATGCAGAGGAAAAAGACAAAAGAATGCGGAAACCGGAGTCTCTCAGCTAGGACCCGGAACAGGTTAGGGCCTATCAGGGGCAGGATGAAGTAAGAATCACTGTGGGGGCGGATGCATGACCAGTGTGTAAACAACTGAGTTATAAAAAGGGGACTAACACACAAAGGAGGGTCCCTGCCCGGAGAAGAGGCCACTGCGCTGGCACTCTGGGGACTTGGACCCTAGCTCGAGCTAGACAATAAAACTCCTTTTGATAATTACAGAAAAAAAACTTGCAAAATGAGCAGGTGTCAGCAACACGGAAGAAAATTCCAAAGTAACAGGGAAGCAGTCATTTCCCTTAGGAATAAAATAGTTGTAGGGATGGTGAGAGAAGCAGTCTATAAAACATTCCCCAAACAGCAGTCAAAAGTAGGTGTTGGCTGGGTGCGGTAGCTCACACCTGCAATCCCAGCACTTTGGGAGGCCAAGGTGGAGGATTTCTTGAGGCTCGGAGTTTGAGACCAGCCTGGGCAACATAGTAATATCCTGTCTCTACAAAAAAAAATTTTTTTTAAATTAGCCAGGCATGGTATCGTGCACCTATAGACACAGCTACTCAGGAGGCTAAAGCAAGAGGATCACTTGAGCCCAGGAATTCAAAGTTATAGTGAGCTGTGATTAGACCACTGCACTCCAGTCTAGGCAAGAGAGTGAAACCCTGTCTCTTTAAAAAGAAAAATAAAAGTAGATGTTTCAGATTGGGCTCCCCAGGAAGCAGACTTTGAAATAACCATGCTGGAGGTTTATCAGGGGATGCCCATAGGGATGCCCATAGGAACACCCAGGGAAGAAAGTAGGGTGGGCAGAGGAAAAGATTGAGCAGTGATGCAGCCACAACAAAGGCCTCAGCCTTTTGTTTTCTGACCCAAAGTGGATGACCAGATGCACTGCTTGCAGCTCTACCCATCAACAAGATTTTACTTCTCCACTTTCTTCCAGAGCCAACCCTGAGTGAGCTTGTTTGATAGTAGTTGTTCATTTTCAGCCTGTGTTCACACTCTGGGCCAACCCAAATGTACACCAAGCTTTTTTCTTTTCCTTCAGCTGGTCTGATGGAATCCCACATATGGCTGTAGATGTGAGCTGAGCAAGGGGTGCTGGCACAGTCGTGGTGGGCCACGTGGGGATCTGAGCTCCCTGCCCATGCTGGGTACTCATGTCCTCTGCTCTCACTTGGGCTCAGTCCCAGAGGTACGTTTTCCACCTTACAGTGGATTGTTGCTCGGTTTACCCAATTTTATGACTTAGCAGAACCAACAGTTTCCTATGGGAAACTTAATACCATGTCAAAATCAGGATAAGTGGGAGCTACTCAGTGGGAACCAGATTTTCTCCTTCTTTGCTTTAACAATAATTATAACTTTTAAAAAGGTGTCCCAGGGCTCCAAGTTTCCAGAAGAAGCAGAAACAATGGGGATGGGAGAAGTTGTCTGTGAGGGATTCATGGTGATAGGGACCAGGATTTGGGGAGCAACTTCCGTGGCAAGACAGACTGGTTCCCGGCAGAAGTAGGGGACAGAGTTGGAGGCAGAGAAATTCCTAAAACGAGTGCTTGACTAGGGTGGGAGCATTCATAAATAATGAGATGCATATTTTGGATGCTTATATGTTCATGTCTCCTTGAATACATCTTTTTTTTTTGCATCTTTTATTTACATTTTATTACATATTTTTTAAAGCAGAGAAGCAAGATAAATCACAACTGAAAGTGGGGACTGACTGCCTGTATTTGGTTATGTAACAGATTAAATATGGTCACAAATTCTTTGCCACTTCCCTCAATGAGAAGTAGAGTCCCCTCTCCTTGAGTATAGGCTGGCTCTGTGTCCCGTTTTGACCAATATAATATGGTAGAAATGTCACTGCTGTGCAACTTCCACGGCTGAACCTTAAGACCACCATACTGTGAGGAAGCCCAAGTCCCTGGAGAAAGAAGGTCCCCATGGAAGAGTGCGGAGACACCAAAAATGTGCATGAATCCAGACTTAGAGCGGGGCCACCAGCCAAATGCCCCCAATGACCAATCCTGGACGACGTCACCTAGAGCAGAAAGACCACCCAGCCGAGCCCTGGCTTCCTGACCCACAGAGTTCTAACCACATTAGATGGTGGTGTTTTAACCTACTAAGTTTTGGGGAAATTTGTTATGCAGCAATAGATAACTACAACAGGTTACTACCATGTTTAGGAATAGAGGACCTCACGGAAAGTAATCTCGATGACTCATAAACCCCCTTAGATAAATTAGAAATAAAGTCATCAGCAGTCTGAGTGAGAAGTAGCAAAGAGAGAATTCAGAGATGATGACTCAGTTAGTCTGTTTCTTTAAAGGAAAGTGATTTTCTGTTTGGTTTCCCAGGGCTCCCTGTCATAAAGGAGGCACTGACTTTATTAATAGAGCAGCTCACATGATTAGGCTAATGTTTCTATGTTCCGCCTCCTCAGCCACACCTCCGTCTTCCCACCTCCACCACCACCAATGCCACCGACTCCTTGCTTGAGATTTATTCTGCAAGCTTTGACATATGCATATAGAATCATCCAAATAAAAGGACATTTTTAAGAAAATGAATTTAACTGAAAACTGCATTTTAGAATTTCCACCTGACTTTTTTGACCTTGATAAACAAGTCAATGCAAAAAATCCCAAGGACATCCACCTGCTTGGTTCTAGAGTGAACTTCCTGGAACTTCTCCCCCTCCCCCTACCTCTAAGTCCAGTTGTCAATGAAAGGGAGATGAGGGTTAGGTGATGGACATGAGTTCTAGCGTGGAGGAAACCGATTTTTACTCTGAGTTGCCTTAATAATGTCTGTGACTTTGAGTAGGCCTCAGATTCCTCATCTCAAAATGGGGGCCATGTCATTCAACAATTATTTATCGAGCTCCTAAAATAGGTGAAAAAGTCAAAAATCTATGTCCTCTTAGAGCTTACATTTTGACTGGGGAGAGACAAACTATAAACATAATAAATATGTAAATGGTATGTTATGCTAGAAGATGATAAACTCTATGGAAATAGTAGGACCGGGTGAGGAGGAACAGTAGTGGAGAGGAAGAAGGCAGTCTGCAGCACTAAACTGCACAGACGTGGTAGGGCGGACCTCACGGCAAAAGGGATGGTTGCACAAAGACCGGACGGAGGTGAGGGAGCAAGCCCTGTGGACACCTGGGGGAGAGTGTCCCAGGCATGGGGAACAACGTGGGTGGAGGTCCTGAGATGGGAGATGCCTAGCCAGTTTGAAGGACAAGATTACCACTGCTGTCGAGGAGTGAGCCTAGTAGGAAATCAGATGCATGAAGGACTGCAGGGAAAGGCCGATCATGCAGAGCCTTTAGCCATTGTACAACTCGGGCTTTCCCTCTTATAAAAGTGGGAGCCCCCGGAGAGCTCCGAGCAGAGGAATGACGTATTCTGATGTGTGCCTTATGACAGGTCCCCTCCTGCCTCTGAAGTGAGAAAAGACTGCAGGGGGATTGGTAGAAGCAGGGCATCTACTGCAACAATCCAGAGGAAAAAATGAGGACCTGGGCCCAATTTCATTTTCCTACTGCAAGGCTATCTTGCACAAATGGCAAATAAGACTTGAGGGTAAGGATGAGGGGACTGTAAGTGATTTTTTCCTGTTTTTTTTTTGTTTGTGTGTTTGTTTTTGTTTTTTTTTGACATGCCTACCCTGCGCTGGGCTATGGCTGGAGGCTGGACAGGTCCTGGCTGATGTTTCCTGGGGGTTAGGACTGACATGACAGAGGTAGTGAGGGAGAAGGGAAGGCCATTTCCTTGCTGTCTTCCAAGCTTGTTGGCAACTGCTCGTTGTAGAGCAGTGGCTGGCTGGCGGAGGGAAATCTGATCCTGGCTAGATGTGTATTTTGGGGAGATGGGTGATTGTGCACTTTTTGAACAGGAAACTCAGCTAGTCAGCCAATAATGGCTGGGTTTTAAAGACTGAATGAAAACACTTCTGGACTAGGAGGGCCAGCATCCAGGTCCTTCCAAAAGGGTGTTGGGAAGAGCTTGCAGAAGGGACAAGCAGTAGGACTGATGGGCTGGGAGGGACTGTCACCTCCCTTATACGTGATGCGTAAAATATCCAGTGCCTGCCTCATTCAAGGACGTGTTCATTGAACGTTATAAGGAAAATTGTTTGGAAGGATTGGCCACTGAGCTGAATTCACCCAGGACACACATCAAATACCTGGAGTGATATGATTACCTGGTGACTTGTCTTGCTCCTCTAAACACATGATCATCCCCAAACAGATCCACTTCATCAAGGGCTTTTATTGGTAGTGGCTTGGTCTTTGGTCAATCAAAGTTTGCTGCAGTTTATACAGACCTTTAGGAACCCTATGGATATTTAAATTTTAAGAGGTGATCTATACTAGTCTCCACTGTACTTTTTCTATACATGTAACCTCCTACTTCTCTTTTCCCTCCCCCACTCCCTCACCCCATTCATCCCAAAGACTCTCACTGTTTCTTTTAACTAACACCTTTTGGGCACCTCCTATGTACCAAGCACCAAACTCAGCTCTAGATGTTCAGAGCTGAATAATTCAAGGTCCCTGCCCTTCACCTGTACTTGTCCTGGGAAGTGGAGTGACCTGTACAGGACCCTAACGCACTGTGAACAGGGCTGCAAGAAAGGACCCCAAAGAAGGGATAGATTAGCCTCTGAATTGGGTTTTGGAGGGTGAGTTAAAAAGAGAAGTACATTCATGGCAGAGGAAATAGCAGCCAATAGTTTTAACTGGAAACCCCCCCAAAAAGTGTGTATACATATAAGTTTATGTAAATTTTATTGATAGAAAAGATGTGTAGCACATAATTTGCAAATAATAATGAAATATGCAATACTCGTTGTAAATTCCATTTAGCTGATTAATTCTCACGAAATGCTTTCAATGATTTTGCCAAACTCTTGTGTCCACAGCAAACCTATAGTTGCAACTAACAAATGAGTGTGGCTATGGTACAGATATGTCGGTTGATATTTTTGTTTACATTCATAAGATAAAAGTAAAACAAAAATGTATGTCAGAACTTCACTCATCGGTCAATGACATAAACAACTACAGCTTCTTTGCTGCATCAGGTAATAGTTTCAAATACTGGAAGAATATTTTCCCTAATTTTTGTGCTATTCGTAATGTAAAAGCTGTAAACATGACAGATTTTTTAAGTTTAATCTGTATCATTAACATTTTCTCCATCGTTTTAAAAGTCTAAACAATGAAGACTACAATAAATCAAGCCCTGATTTGTAGCATCTGCTGATTTCTGTGGTGTAAATACTCCCACCATGGCCAATTTCAAGCGACCAGTGTCACAGAGTTGCACAGGAGCAAGTTATCATACAGTATTTCCAACATGCCAACACAATAGACACAAGCGACTTCAAGAGCATAAGCAACAGTAAAATGTAGTAAAATAATTAGAATGTGATGAGTGCATTTATTACCTTTGTTTCTAGTATAATTTAACTATAAGTTAATATAATTTAATTTTTAAGAATGGCTGTGTTCAGCAGCTGTCTTGCAAAATTCCTGGAAATTGAACGACTGGCTCTCATGAGCCTGTCCAAGCCGTCCTGGGCGCTACAGGCCCTAGCACACAGTAAGAATTCAATAAATGACAGTAGACTTTCTTTCGACTGTCAAAAAATAGAAATGGATTAGCTAAAGTGGGTAAAGTAATGATTGGCATGAATCCCTAAAGAAAGGGCTCTCCACAAAGCATCGCTAATGTTTGCCCCTCTTCTGTCTGAGTGCTTTCAGTGTCATTTTCTTCCATAAGTGTCAGGCCTGCTTTGCTCTGTGAGGGGGAAAGGGCTCCGTGGAATGACCCACATGTGTCAGTCTTTCTCTTGAGCAGCCTGAGCACGATGGGCCTCCCCACAGAGCAGATAATGCTCCAGCTTTGTGTCCAGACAACAGCGTTCACCCCAACCTGACCTCACATGCTGTGTCAAGTGACACCAAAAGATTGTCTTCAGTGGCTCAGCCATCATCATGCCCAGCGAGAACTGGAAATATTTGTGACTTTGCCACAAAGAGCACTTCTGAGGTGTCAATCAGGAAAACACTCTGTCCTCTGAAACGAATGTGACAAAACCCACAGAGAGTAAGCTGCTAACACGGAAATAACAGAATCCACGTGTTCCCTGACAGCAGCTTGGGTTCTGAAATGCACGTCATCATCTTTGTGAGCTGGTCCTTAACACCTCAAGACGCCTCCACCAAGTGTCAGCGTGCCTGCTCTCAGGATGGCAGAGGACCAAAGTGTCCCCGGGGTGGCCCTAAGGGCTTTGTAAAATGTGGCAGCACCGTTCATTTGGAAGCCTCAGCAAGCCTTCCGTTGCCTGCAGGTTGAAAACTGGGCCCAGGTAAAGAGAAACAGAGGGAGCTCAGGGCAAGGCATGTTCACATTCTAGGTGAAGTAATGGCCAACCTGGTAATCACTTCCCATCTCCCTGGAGGAGTGTTCAGGGAAACCTGCCCCACCTTCTTTCTCAAGGGCTACAAGAAGATGGCAGGGACCAGCCACACTGGACATGTATTACGTCGTCTGTCCTACCACTGTCCCTACTGTTCTGGATCTTGCCTTCCCGAGAACCAAGCCACAGGGTACCCATGAGAGCCACTAGTTTGTGCAACATTATCCCGTTCCTCTAGCTCCAAGTTATCAATCCAGAGGTAGGCACCATCCCAAGTTAAGCTACTCAATCTCATCCCCTGGGAAAGTTTGACTTTGGGCCTTGGAAAAGGGACGGCTCTCTTTCCAGGCTACTGAACCTACTACATATATTGATAAAACTTCAGTCTAGTTGGTGGCCACGTTCCCTGTGTAAACTAAGTAAGAGCCAAAAACAGTCATTACAAGAGAGGAAAGAGAAGAAGACCACAGAGGGAAGTGGAGTCAAGCCATGGCAAGAAAGCCTGACTATTTTCAGGCTTATGGTTCCACTGGGTTCCTGAGCCCAAATGCACTGCTATCTCTAGGTCCTTATCCTTTTTTATAAGGCTTTTAAAACCCTGAAGAAAGGATAAAATAAAGAGCTGACATCTCCAAATGTTCTCTCCAGGAGTGTCCCCTTGTCAGTTAACTGGTACTTCATATTGCTTCCTGTTTACCACTATGAAAAATGGTTATTTTTGAACTGCCACCAATGATAATAATAATAACAACATTTATGGAGCATTTACATGAGTCAAACACTGCAATTAGTACAGTACAAGGATTAATTTAATCCTCCCAACAATACTGTAAGAAGATATTATTATTTTCCCTATTCTACACATGGGTGGCAGTGAGTGACTGAGCTTTCCATAATTAAGTTTCAACCCTCATGGGTCCATAAAATAGAGTTTAACGTGAAAGATATTTATCACAGCATTGTTTATAATAATAAAAATTGGAAACTAAATATATGTCCTACCTGAAGAGACAAAATAGATTATGACACATCCATTTGATGAAATATACCACAAAATCAAATTAAGAACCTTGGAAAATACAATATATTTTTTCATGAATAAAATGGAATGTGCTGTAACACTAATTTTTGTAAATATTTAAGGGAAGTGGGTACAAATCATAGACCACAAATTCAAGTCTGCATGAAAATACTTCTTTTTTCTTCCTTTTATTGATATATAATAATTTACATATGTATGGAGTACATGAGAGTGTTACATGCATAGAATGTAGAATAATCAAGTCAGTGTATTTAGGGTATCCTTCACCTGAGCGTTTGTCATTTTTATGTGTTGGTATCATTTTAAGTTCTCTCTTCTATTAATAGTTACATAATGTTTTTGCTAACTATAGTCACTCCAGTTTGCTATTAAACATTAGCTCTTTTATTAATATCTAACTGCATGTTTGCACCCATATTATAGTCAACCTCTCTTCATGCCCTACTCACCCTTCCCAGTCTCTGGCATCTGTCATTCTATTCTCATGTGCATGAGATCAAATTTTTTCACTCCTACAAATGAGTGAGAAAATGCTGTGTTTGTCTTTCCATGCCTAGTTTATTTAACTTAATATAATGATCTCCAGTTCTATCCATGTTGCTGCAAATGACAGGATTTCATTCCTTTTTACGACTGAATAATATTCCATTGTGTATATATACCACATTTTCCTTATCCATTCCTCCATTGATGGATACTTAAGTTGATTCCATATCTTAGCTACTGTGAATAATGCTGTGATAAACATGTAAGTTCAGGTATCCTTTGATATACTGGTTTCTTTGCCTTTTCATTTGATCTTAGCCAAAAAGCTGAAAAGTGATTGATTTCTTTTCCTTTAGATAGATACTCAGTGGTGGGATTTGCTATACTGAATGGTAGTTCTGTTTTTAGTTTTTTGAGAAATGTCCATACTGTTCTCCATAGTGGTTGTACCGATTTACATTCCTAACAACAGTGAATGAGTCCCCTTTTCTCCGTATCCTCGCCAGCGTGTTTTTTTTTTCTTCTGTCTTTTTACTAATAGTCATTCTAACTGGGGTGAAAAGATATCTCATTGTGGTTTTGATTTGTATTTCCCTAATAATTGATGATGTTGAGCATTTTTTTTATATATGTTAGTCATTTGTATGTCTTCTTTTGAGAAATGACTATTCATGTCATTTGCCCATTTTTAATGGAATCCCCTAAACACATGATTTGTTTTTCACTGTTGAGATGCTCAAGTTTTTTGCGTATTTTGGATATTAGTCCCCTGACAGATAAGAAATTTGCAAATATTTTCTCCCATTAAGGAGGCTTTCTCTTTACTCTGTTGATTGTTTCTTTTGCTATGCAGATGCTTTTTAATATAATTTAGTCCCATTTGTCTATTTTTGGTTTTGTTACCTGTGCTGTTGTTAGCTGTGCTTAGCCATAAAACCTTTGCCTAGACCAATGTCCTAAAGAGTTTTCCCTATGTTTTCTTCTAGTAGTTTTAGAGTTTTGAGTCTCATGTTTAAGTCTTTAATCTATCCTAAGTTGACTTTTATATATGGTAAGAGATAGGGGTCCAGTTTCATTCTTCTGTGTATGATTATCCAGTTTTCCCAACATCATTTATGGAAAAGGGTGTCCTTTCTCCAATATGTGTTTTTAGTGGCTTTTCAAAAATCAGTTGGCTATAAATATGTGGATTTATTTCTGAGTTCTCTATTCTGTGCCATTGATCTACGTGTCTATTTTTATACCAATATAATGCTGTTTTTGTTATGATAGCCTTGTAAAATGTTTTAAGTCAGGTAGTGTGATGCCTCAAGTCTTGTTCTTTTTGCTCAATATTGCTTTGGCTATTTGGGCTCTTTTTTGGTTCCATATGAATTTTAGGATTTTTTTTTCTATTTCTGTGAGAAATGACATTGGTATTTTGATAGAGATTGCATTGAATCTGTAGATTGCTTTGGACAGTGTGGTCATTTTAATGACATTAAATCTTCCAATCCATGAGCATGGAATGTCTTTCTATTTGTTTGTGTCCTCTTCAATTTATTTCCTCAGTATTTGGTAGTTTTCCTTGCGTAGATCTTTCACCTCCTTGGTTAAATTTATTCTTAAGTATTTTATTTTTTATAGGTATTGTAAATGTGATTGCCTTCTTGATTTGTCTTTCAGCCATTTCACTGTTGGTGTATAGAAATGCTACTGATTTTCGTATGCTGATTTGTATCCTGCAACTTTTCAGAATTTGTTTATCAGCTCTAAGAGTTTTCTTATGGAGTCCTTTGGTTTTTCTATATACAATACCATGTCATCTGCAAAGTGACCATTTCCTCTTTTCAATTTGGATGCCTTTTATTTAGTTTTCTTGCAGAGTTACTCTGGCTAGGACTTCTAGTATTATGTTGAATAGAAGTGGTGAAAG
Organism: Microcebus murinus; assembly: GCF_040939455.1. Taxonomy (NCBI): domain Eukaryota; kingdom Metazoa; phylum Chordata; class Mammalia; order Primates; family Cheirogaleidae; genus Microcebus; species Microcebus murinus. The sequence goes on along the minus strand of NC_134104.1, from coordinate 125,823,497 downwards.
TGGGCATCTTTGTCTTGTTCCAGTTATTAGGGTAAAGGCTTTCAACTTGTCTACCTTCAGTATGATGTTAGCTGTGGGTGTGTCATATATGGACTTTATTATTTTAAGGTATGATTCTTCTGTGCCTAGTTTGTTGAGAGTTTTATCATGAAGGGGTGTCCAATTTTTTCAAATGCTCTTTCTTCATCCATTGAGATGATCATATGGTTTTTGTCCTTCGTCTTGTTGATGTGATGCATCATGTTTATTGATTTGTGTATGTTGGCCCATCCTTGCATCCCTGGGATAAATACCACTTGACTGTTGTGTATTTTCTTTTTTATGTACTAGCTTTTATAAAAGCTAAGAAATTCTGTTAAATACTCAGGATCATGATATTGCTTTTGTGGAAGACTGAATTTAAGTCTTAACTGATGTGGGACTGCAAATTAGTACAACTCTTGTGTAAAGTAATTTGGAGATACCTCAAAGAGCTAAAAATAGAAATACCATTTGATCCAGCAATCCCACTACTAGGTATCTATCCAAAGGAAAAAAAAGACATTCTATAATAAAGACATCTGCACTCAAATGTTTATAACAGTACAAGTCACAATTGCAAAGATGTGGAAACAACCCAGGTGCCCATCAATACATGAATGGATTAATAAAATGGTATATGTATACCATGGAATACTACTCAACTATAAAAAACAATGGTGAACTAGCACTTCTTATATTATCTTGGCTAGAGATTGAGCCCATCTTTTGAAGTGAGATATCACGAGAATGAAAAAACATGCACCGCATGTACTCACCATCAAATTGGTACTAACTGATCAACACTAAGGTGCTCACATCATAGTAATACTCATTGGGTGCCAGTCAGGTATGTGTGTGTGGGGATCCACTATTGGAAGTGGAGCACACCGTATTGGGAAAGGACATGCTTGTAGCCCTGGCTTGGGCGAGGCAAACATAGTACATGTAACCAAAATATTTGTACCCCATAATATCCTGAATTTTAAAAAAAAGAATTTGGCTTATGTTATATAACTAAGTAAGTGTAAACATCTAAGTTGTTTCTGACATCACGTACGTACGCACTGTGTCAACATAATTATCTACTACATGGAATACTGATGATATAATAACTTGAAAATAACGTAAGAGAAGCAAGTCTAGAATGGTGGAGCAAAGTACTCCAAAAAGCTACTGTTTCACAAAGAAGCCAGAACATGACAAAAATTGTCAAAATCAACTTTTCAAAACTTAGGAAATTAATCAAAGGTTTTCAAAAATCCAAGGAACATTTATTCAAGAAAAAAATGGCTAATCTTTATAAGAATCACAGGCTTTGTAGCATTTTAACTTCACCTGTCTTGTCCTCCTCACATTTCTCAATTTCAAACCTTACTATAAGATTATAGTAATCAGGCCGGGCGTGGTAGCTCACGCCTGTAATCCTAGCACTCTGGGAGGCCAAAGTGGGAGGATTGTTCAAGGTCAGGAGTTAGAAACCAGCCTGAGCAAGAGTGAGACACCGTCCTTACTAAAAATAGAAAGAAATTAATTGGCCAACTAAAAATATATAGAAAAAAATTAGCCAGGCATGGTGGTGCATGCCTGTAGCCCCAGCTACTTGGGAGGCTGAGGCAGAAGGATTGCTTGAGCCCAGGAGTTTGAGGTTGCTGGGAGCTAGGCTTACACCCCGGCACTCTAGCCTGGGCAACACAGTGATACTCTGTCTCAAAAAAAAAAAAAAAAAAAAAAAGATTATAGTAATCAAAACAGTGTGGTACTGTCATAAGAATAAACATGTAGATTACTGAAATAAAATTGAGTCCAAAAGTAAACCCTTATATTTATGGTTAATTGATTTTTGACAAAGGTGCCAAGACAATTCAATAGGGAAAAGATAGTTTTTTCAACAAATGGCATAGATACAAATGGATATCAATATACAAAATAATGTAGTTGGTCTCCCACCTTACACCATTTTTATAATTCTTTCAAAATGCATTTGGAAACAGGTAGACAATTTCAATACACACGTCTCCAAAAAAGATATTCAAATCGCTTATAAGGACATGAAAAGATTCTCACCATCATTAGTCATTAGGAAATGCAAAGCAAAACCACAAGCAGATACTATTAATACTTCACACCCACTAAGATTTCTAAAATTAAAAGGACAGACAATAGCAAGTGTTGGCAAGGATGTGGAAAAATTGAAACCCTCATACATTTCTAGTGGAATGTAAAATGGTATAGGCACTTTGGAAAAGAGTTTGGCAGTTCTTTAAAATGTTAAACATAGAGTTACTACGTTATATGATCTAGCAATTCCATTCCTGTGTACATACCTCAGAGAATTGGACATTTGTTCACACAAAAACTTGTAGTATTACATGCATGTTCATAGCAGGGACCCAAATATTCATCTACTAATGAATAGATAATCAAAATGGGGTATATACATACAATTGAATGTCATTTAGCAATAAAAAGGGAATGAAGTACTGATACATGTTACAACATGAATAAATCTTGAAAATATAACACTAAGTGCAAGAAACCAGTCACAAAAGGCCACATTTTGTATGATTCCATTTATATGAAGTGTTCAGAATAGGTAAAGGCATAGAGACAGAAAGTAGATTAGTGGTTACCAAGGACTACAGTTTGTCAGGGGTAGGAGGAGGCAGAATGGGAGTGACTGCTACTTTTTGGAATGATGAAGATGTTCTAAAATTAGATAATTGTGATGGTTGCACAACTCTAAAAATACTAAAAACTACTGAATGCCACACTTTAAAAGGGTGAATTTTATGGTTCTGTAAATTATATCTCAATAAAGCTATTATTTTTTCAAAAACTCAGCTTTGTATTAAGGATTATAATAAAGGGTATGATGAGTATAAAAAAAACAAAGAAACTATGTCTTAAAATTAAATTGAAGATGCATACTCAGCACCTCAAAATAAGGCTAAGTACACTTGCACAATGCTTTGAAAATGAAAATCATTAAGTATTTATGGGCAAGGCTTGTTCTAAAGAGTGTGTGATTTATCTTGGCTTGAGACAAGAGATGGGGAAGGCTGCATGTTGAGGGTCTGGAGCCTATACTGCCACTCATGCAAACTGCACAGTCAGAGTTGGTGTGATGAACAGAAGCAGGATCTGGATGCAGATGGGATGCTGATAGGAGAGAAGTATCCCAGAGCACGGAGCCACATGTACTTGCTATGACAAAAGAAAAGAACATCTTTTTATAGTTGTCTCTGACACGCTCGGGTTTTCTCTCTCTTTTTTTTCCTAATAATAGGACTATTCATAAGTTTTTTTGACTGGTGTTAATTTTGTCAATTGGTTACTACCAAAGAGTAAATCAAAATTTGCCATCAAATATTGATATAACCACCAATTTCTCCCCCATCCATTTTTGATCAAATGACTTATCAGCGGTAAGTAAAATTTCTAGTTGATGGTTTTGCAACATCTTATCGGATGATGCCTATTTTTTTCCTTTAAAATCACTGCTTAGTCAAAGAGTGGAAAAGAGATTTTATGTACATTGTGCTCCTTTTAAGCATTTGTCTGTCTTTTGGAATTTGAGGGGCTTTCTTTTTAGAGTTAATGAATGAACTCTAAAACAGTTTCACAACATTCACGTCTTTCTTTGCATTTTCTTACCAAATGAATAAACACATACAGCAACATAACTACACAGACTTGTAGATACCTGGCATCCTAAGAAAGTGAATGTACTATTCTAACTCTTCCCTTTCTGTACCTTCCCCCCACTTCCTCTGTTCCTGATGACATAGACACTTGTTTTGGCTACTCGAGAATATCCAAATAGAAACAAAAATTTATTTGAAAAGATACATGTCAATATTATCATAGGGTACATGTTACTTTGAATCATTAGTCCAAATTTGTCATCCCCCTGTAGTAGTATTATCCACCATTTTGCTACAGCTTCATGCAGAGTGTTGTACACCTACCTCCTGACTTTAGGTTGGACCATATGAAATGAACAGAGGCTTGAAATATGCTTGTATGGCTGGGCCACTCTTTTGTGCCCTGATGATCCACCATGAGAAGGATAATACTCCAAGTGGCTGCTGCTCCTTTGTCCTGGGCCCCAGAACAAAACGTGTGGAGCTGACCTGAATCTAATCTACAGCCTTGAAGCAGGAACAGAGCGTCAGCCCAGCTAAGTTGTAGCTGACCCACAGAACCATGGATATACAATAAGAGATTATTGTTTCAAGTCACTGAATCTTAGGATGGTTTGTTACACAGCATTATTATGGTAATAGCTCCCCAATACACATATGCCACCCCCCAACCATAGCACTTCCACTACAAGAAAACCACTGGATCCAACCATTTAGAGAAGAAGAATGTACAACATAAGGTCTGTCCAATAAAGTTGTTTGATATGAACAAATGTCTTTGGTGTTGGTTTTGTTTTTTCATTTTTTTTAAGAGGTAGGTTCTCACTATATTGCCCAGGCTGATCTTGAACCACTGGCCTCAAGTAATCTCCAGCCTCAGTCTCCCAAGTAGCTGGGATTACAGGCATGAACTACCACTCTCAGATGAACAAATGTCCTTGTTGTCTTTCTAACTTGGTCTCCATCCCCATCTTGAGGGATCTATTCAAAGTGTGTCCAGAGAGGAAACAAATCAATGTGGCCCAGCATGACCTCACCACAGTTACATGCCAACTGCAACTGTTCAGGTAAACATCAAAACATTCGTTAAAAAAACCTAAACCCCAGGGTATCTTCCCATTGGACAGTGATTGACTTCCTATCATTAGTCCATGGACAAAAAAGCAGTCCTGTGTCCCTCCCATAGAGGGAGTACATCCTAAGAGTTCAGATAGGACTTGGAGATGAAACTGACTTGTGAATTTTAACTGTGCCACTTACTTGTTCAATGACTTTAAGCAACCCATTCAACCTTTCTGAATTTTATTTTCTTCTTCTATAAAAGGGACATGGTAACAACTGCCTCAGAGAGTTGTTGGGAGGATTAAATTCAGTGAAGACTGTAAATGCAAAGTAAATGAAATAAATATCTATCTTAATTATCATTCATAGCTCATTGTCCATTAGCATTGTGCACTTCCCCTCTGGCAGACACTCTGGGCAGCTCTTTGGGTCAGAGCCCTCTTTCCTTCATCAATGAAACTTGGAAATAGAAGTGTTTCTTCCCCTTTGTCTTCTTGGGATTGCTAGAGCTTTTTCATTTTTAGAGTCAATTGATAACGTTGAGATTCTTCATTGATATGTGAGCCTGCCAGGGGAAACCAGGGCAGAGGGGCAGGGGAAACCGGGACAGGGGCAGGGGAAAGCGAAACAGAAGGGGCCTCTCTAATCAAGGGTGTGCTAGTAAAGTAGCAACCCCCATGGGCAACAGGAGCTTAATCCCAGGAAGAGACTCTGGAAAAAGTATAGAGCACATGCCTTGGAGTTCTATCACCAGAGGAGCCATCAAATCTCATCAATCCTTGTTTGAGAGCTACTCTGAAGGAAGGGTAACATTAATCTTCTGACACTTCTGGCCTGCAGAGTGGGCAGACAGAGAGGCCTCCCATAGTCTCAAATAAAGCCGTCAGGCAGAAGGTACAGATACTGGCAGTTGGAATTTGACCTGAAGCACCTGAAGGTCCTAAGGAGATAGGAGAGACAGTTCTGTAGAATGTTATCCTTTTCCAAGCCAGCATCCCAGTGGATCGGTGAACCTTGTTATTGAGAAAATTAAAGCTGAGCTTGAACAGCAAATGATCCAGGGATCAATATCATAAAGGGCACCAAATTAAAATGAAAGCTTACAGAAAACATTCATTTCTCATTAGCAGGAGCACTGCTGCCATAAGGCAAATTCATTATCTGAATGGTCCAGGGAGCTCCATATGGGATTGGGATCATTAATGTTAATAAATTTGGTGCCAAAAAGTGAGTGCCAGTAACTCCAGGGTGATAGCCTCTTGCTCTGAAGAGCTTGGTATTATGTCTGGGTGACTAAGGGGGCCCAGGCTAATTACAAGCAAATGGATGTCTTTACTGTTTAGAGAAATGCTCACACCAAACAAACTTGTGGACTCGTGTTCAGGACCCTTTCTTCAATCCCTGCAGTGCCTTTTCTTCCATCTTTCTCATATAGCAAGGAGTTTGGATGTAGGCAATCGCTGGATTTGCCTAGGCAAAACCTGTGTCCCTATTCCTTGCCCATCAGCCCTGTAAAAGGCACCTTATCTGAACATGTGCCCAGAACCTGCTTCTGCTCTGGCAGGTGACATCAACATGACAGTGCAGCTAGCAAGAGACCCGCAGAGTCCAACTGAAACACAGAATCCCTTCATGTCAGCCCTCCTTGAAATGGAGATGGGCTGCATTAGAACACTAAAGTCGCCTTCTCCACACGGTCTGTTCTGTCATTTATGTGATTATGACCTTAGATATTCTCTTAACTCTCATCTTATTATTCAAATATCCATGCATATGTTTTTGTCTCTACAAGCCATCGTTAGATTCTTGAAGGGAGAGACTATGAGTTCTGTGAATTGGGGCTCTCTCATACTTGTCCCCCCTTTTTCCTCACCAGTAGAATCCTAATTTTATTCAGGTGGCAATGTGCCCAGTTTTGGACAGGGAGACCTATGGATAAGTCCGTTGTGAGGGCTTCTGGGAAAACTTCCACCTTCTGACAGAAAGAGGCAGATACAGTTGATGTTGCTGTTCTCCTTATCTATTTTGTGTGTTTGTTTCTTGTTCTGTTTCATTTTGCCTTGAATATATATATGTGATGGCTGCAGCTGCAATAATGGCCTTGTAACCATGAAGAAAAGTCCAAAAGAATTGCACAGATACTGATCTTGATTGATCCTGATATTGGTAAACTCATGAATGAATCCAATGATTGCCTATGTCCAAACTTCTTGCTGTATGAGAAAAATGAGCTCCTGTTTGTTTAAGCCATAGTAGGTGGGTTTTCTACTACTTGCAGTTTCACAACCATGCTTGCCAGAAGCAGTAGAATAGTGGGAACACAAACTCCACCTCAGCATGTTCATTTCTATTTCCCAAATCTCACACAAAAACATCCACTTGGCAAAATCAGTGTCTCCTGTGAAACCTGAACTAAAAATGGGTGTTTGAGAAATAAGGAAATATCTTTGGCTTTTCACAATTTACCTTGCTCACTATGAAAGTGTTGGAATGGAAGCCAGTGAGCCAGGCTGCAATATCTGCCATAGCATCCATGACGAGCAGACAAATGCCTCCTCCCCAAGCAGGAACCCTGCAGGATTAGTTCAGGTAACACACTAGCTGCTGTAATAGACAAACACCAAAATCTCAATGGTTTAGCACAATGAAAGTTGATTACTTAATCCTGTAAAGTCTGAAATGGATGTTGGTAATAGTGGAAAGGGGGTGGGAATGCTGTGGTCAATACCGTCATTCTGAGATCCAGGCTGACTTCTTCAAAACTCAATCGGTAGACAGGAGAAGAAAGAAAATGAAGAAGGCATGCCCACTTCTTAAAAGTCATGGCCTGAAGGTGCATAAGTAAATGGCCATGATTCCTATTAAAAGCAATAGCCAGCAGTCCAGCATGTAAGGCACTTAGAAGTCATCACTCCATCCTAATAACTAGTAAAAAGCTGAATAAACTGAAAAATCAACAACTCTTCTTAGGGAAGTGAGGTCACAGGGCCAACTGCTGCCCCCCAAATTGGAGAGACAGACAAGATAATACAGAGAAGTACAACTTACCAGAGCAGAAATCCACAAGCAGAAACCTCTGCAGGAACCAGTACCAGGGTAGGAAAACCTGAACTGCAGTTGACAAATTGCTGGAGGTTCAGTGTGGACATTGAGAGTTTAAAAACTCCAGTGAGACCCAGTCACAGGGGAGACCCCATGCTTTTGTTAGTTTTACCGCCAAGAGCTCAACCAGGTTCTACAATGAGTATCAAAGAAAAATACCCTTGTGCTTCCAGCAGGGAAAGGGGAAAAGGAGCCATTTTGAAATACACCAGAGCACTCTGTTATTCTTAACAAGGTCTGCCCTGAAGAGAAACTATTTTACCAGTGCCTAAACTATTGAAGTTTTTTCAGAGCCTAACTAATCTGGGGGAATGAACATGCCCAACTCCAGTGCTCTCTAACCATCCTGTCCCCAGTAAGGGGGAGAGGCTAAGAAGCACTTGTGAAGTTCACAGTCCAGAGACACAGGCTCACTAAAAGACTGAGACCAGGCCGGGCACAGTGGCTCACGCCTGTAATCCTAGCACTCTGGGAGGCCAAGGCGGGCAGATAGCTCGATGTCAGGAGTTCGAAACCAGCCTGGGCAAGAGTGAGACCCCGTCTCTACTATAAATAGAAATAAATTAATTGGCCAACTAATATATATAGAAAAAATTAGCCGGGCATGGTGGCACATGCCTGTAGTCTCAGCTACTTGGGAGGCTGAGGCAGCAGGATTGCTTGAGCCCAGGAGTTTGAGGTTGCTGTGAGCTAGGCTGACGCCATGGCACTCACTCTAGCCTGGGCAACAAAGTGAGACTCTGTCTCAAAAAAAAAAAAAAAAAAAAAGACTGAGACCAAATCACAGGCCTATAGCGTACTTCCCCTCCTCCAACACTTCACCTCCACATTACTAGAAGCCTATTTACAGCAGTTCCTTTCACCCAGTACATCATGTCTAGCTATCAAGAAAAAATTAAAGGCATACAAAAAAGCAAAAAACAGTTTGAAGAGACAGAAAAAGCATCAAAACTAGACTCAGACAAGAATATTGGAATTATCAGGTTAGGAATTTAAGATAATTATAACTAATATTCTAAGTTCTCTAAAGGATAAAATAAGTAGCATGCAAGAAAAGATGGGCAGTGTAAGGAGAGAGATGAAAATTCTAGGAAAAATATCAAAGACACTGAAATAGAAATGAAGAATGCCTTTGATGAGCTTATTAGTAGAGTGGACATGGCAAAAGTCCATGACTGGACAACTACAAAAGATATAACATACACATAATAGGAATACCAGAGGGAGAAGAAAGGAACGGAAGACATGGGAAGTAATAATAACTGAGAATTACTCCAGATTAACATTAAACACTCAACCGCTGATCCAGGAATCTCAGAGAATTCCAAGTAGGATAAATATAAAAGAAGAAAAACCTACAGGTAGATATAACATATACAAATTGCAGAAAATCAAAGATAAAGAAAAAAATCTTGAAAGAGACCAGAGTTGAAAAAAATCTTATCTATACAAGAGCAAAGATGAAAATTATATCTGACTTCTTCACAGAAATCATGCAAGCAAAAAGAGAGAGGGATGGAATATTTAAAGCGTTGAAAGAAAAATACCACCAACCTAGAATTCTGTATCCTGCAAAATTATCCTTCTAAAGTAAAGGATAAATAAGGACTTTCTCAGATAAACATTGAGTGAATTTGTTGCTAGTAGTCCTGCTTTGCAAGAAATGTTAAAAGAAGTTCTTCAGAGAGAAGTAACTTATATAGGTAATAAACTCAAATATTCATAAGGAAAGGAAGAGCATCTGAGAAGGAATAAGTGAAGGTAAAATAAAACTTTTTATTTTTCTTATTCTTAATTGACCTAACAGATAACAGTTTGTTCAAAAGGATAATAGCAACAATGTATTCAATTATGTATGCTATATATTTGTGTGCATATGTGTGTGCATGTGCTTATGTATGCTTAGGTATAAATGAAATAAGTGACAGCAATGCTACAAAAGCCTGGAGGGAGGGAGGAATTAGGATTGTTTTGTTGCTATAAGATACTCCCTCTATTCATGAAGTGGTGTAGTATTATATGAAAGTGGACTCGAATTAGTTGTAAATGTATACTGTGAACTCTAGGACAACCACTTTAAAAAAGTAAAAAATAAAAGAAGAAGAAATATAACTGATATGCTAAGAAAGGAGAGAAAATAGAATCCTATAAAATGCTCCATTAAAACCACAAAAGGCATAAAAGAGTGGAAGACAAAAATTGGAACAAATAAAAAATGCAACAAGTAGAAAACAATGAGAAATATGGTAGATATTAATACCACTATAATAATTATCACTTTAAACATCAATTGTGTAAATATACTAATTAAAATACAGAGATTGCCAGAGTGGATCAAAAAACAAGACCTAACTACACGTTGTCTACAAGAAATCCATTTCAAATAAAAAGATACATATAGATTAAAATTAAAGGGATGGAGGAAGATATACTACGCTAAAAATCAAAATTAAGTAGGAGTACTTATGTTACTTTCAGAGAGAATACTCTTTAGAGTAAGGAAAGTGATCAGGGATAAAAGAAGCATCATGTAATGATAAAGGGGTCAATTTTCCAAGAAGATATAACAATCCTTAATGTGTATATGCCTAACAAAAAAGCATCAGAATACATGAGGCAAAAGAATGATATAAATGCAAGGAGAAAAAAATGAATCCACTATTATGATTGGCAACTACAACACCCGTCTATCAAAAATGGACAGATCCAGCAGGCAGAAAACCAGTAAGGACATAGTTGAGCTCAACAATACCGTCAATCAACTGGATATAATGGACATCTATAGACTACTTTATCCAACAGCAGCAGAATACACATTCTTCTCAAGCTCACATGGAACATTAGATAGACCACATTCTGGGCCATAAAACACACCTTAAATTTAAAAGAACAAAAATTATACATCTGCTTTCAGACCACAAAGGAATTAAACTAGAAATCAATAACAGAAAGATAGCTGGAAAATCCCCAAATACTTGGAGATTAAATAACACACTTCGATTAATATTTAACACATGGGTCAAGAAGAAGTCTGAGGAGAAATTTTTGAACTAAATGAAAGTGCAACTTATTAAAATTTGTTGCTCCCTTAGGGAACTAGAAAAAGAAGAGCAAATTAATTCCAAAGTAAATAAAGTAAAAGAAATAACAAAAAATAGAGGAAAAATCAATGAAATTGAAAACAGGAAATCAATTTTTAAAAATTTTTAAAAAAAGCCAGTCCTTGGAAAACATCAATAAAATCAATAATCCTCTAACCAGGCTAACTAAAGGAAAAAAGAGATCACAAATGACAAATATTAGAAATGAAAGCTAGGATATCACTACAGAGCCCATAGACATTAAAAGAATATATGATAAAAATATATAATAAAAGAATATTATGAATAACTGTATGTCCGCAAATTCGATAACTTAGATGAAATGGATCAATTCTTTTAAAGACACATTCTACCAAACCTTCAAGAAAGAATTTATACTAATTCTCTTCCAGAAGAAAGAAGCAGAGAGAACACTTCCTAACTCATTCCATGAGGCCACAATTATGCTAATATCAAAACCAGACAAAAATGTTACAAGAAAAGAAAACCACAGACCAATGCCCTTCATGAATATAGATGCATAAGTGCTCAACAAAATACTGGCTAATTAAATCCAATAATGCCACAAACAAATGGCATTTATTCCAGGTATTCAAGGCTGGTTCAATATTTCAAAATCAATTTATGTAATCCATTACATCAATAGGCTAAAGAAGAAAAATTACATGATTATATCAATAGCTGCAGAAAAAGAACTTGACAAAATACAACATTCATCCATGATTTTTTTTAAAACTCTCAGCAAACTAAGAGTAAAGGAAATTTTCCTTAACTTGATAAATAACAAACATCTACAAAAACAAACAGCTATCGTTATACGTAATGGTGATAAAATCCATACTTGCCCACTAAGATCATTAACAAGCCAAGGATGTTCCCTCTTACAACTTCTTTTCAACATTATACTGGAAATCCTAGCATTATAATGCAATAAGAAAAGAAAAGGAAATAAAATGTATACTAACTAGGAAGAAAGAATTAAAACTATTCACAGATGACATAATCATCTATGTAGAAAATCTGAAAGAATCTTCAGAAAACTCCTGGAACTCCTGGAATTAGGTGATTATAGCAAGGTTTGCAGGAGACAAAATTAATACACCAAAGCCAATCACTTTCCTTCATACCAGCAATGAACAAGTAGAATTTAAAATTAAAAGCACAATGTCATTTACATTAGAATTTCAAAAAATAAAATACTTAAATATAAATCTAACAAAATACCAGAAAAATGTAAATCTAACAAAGTAGAGAATTTTATCCACTAGGCCACGAAGTGAACTGGCATATCTAACAAAGTACAGATGTTTCTTGACTTATTATGGGGTTATGTCCAAATAAGCTCATCATAAGTCGGAAATATCTTAAGTTTAAAATGCATTTAATACACCTAACCTACCAAATATCATAACTTAGCCTAACCTACCTTAAATGTACTCAGAACACTTGTATTAGCCTACAGTTGGGTAAAATCATCTAATACAAAGCCTATTTTGTAATAAAGGGTGAATATCTCATGTATTCATTATTGAATACTGTATTGAAAGTGAAAAACAGAATGATTCTATTAGTTGTTTACCCTCATGATCACATGGCTGACTGGGCGATGCAGCTTGCCACCACTGCCCAGCATTGCAAGAAAATATCATACCACATATTGCTAGTCCAGGAAAAGATCAAAATTCAAAATTTGAAGTATGGCTTCTACTGAGTGTGTATCACTTTCTCACCATTGTGAAGTCAAAAAATAAAGTCAAACCATCATAAGTTAGAAACATCTGTATGTACAAGATCTATTATGAGGGAAACTACAGAAGTCTGATAAAATAAATCAAAGAAAAACTAAATAAATGGAAAAATATTCCATGATCATGGATAGGAAGACTCAATGTTGTCAAGATGTCAGTTCTTCCCAACTTGATCTATAGATTCAATACAATCCCAGTCAAAATCTCATCAAGTTATTAGATATAGACAAACTAATTCTATATGGAGAGGCCAAAGACCCAGAATAGCCAATTCAATATTGCAGGAAAAGAACAAAGTCAGAAGATTGACACTACCCAACTTCAAGACCTACTATAGGCCGAGCGCTGTGGCTCACGCCTGTAATCTTCACACTCTGGGAGGCCGAGGTGGGCGGATAGCTGGAGGTCAGGAGTTTGAAACCAGCCTGAGCAAGAGCGAGACCCCGTCTCTACTATAAATAGAAAGAAATTAATTGGCCAACTAATATATATAGAAAAAATTAGCCAGGCATGGTGGCACATGCCTGTAGTCCCAGCTACTTGGGAGGCTGAGGCAGGAGGACTGCTGGAGCCCAGGAGTTTGAGGTTGCTGTGAGCTAGGCTGACGCCACGGCACTCACTCTAGCCTGGGCAACAAAGTGAGACTCTGTCTCAAAAAAAAAAAAAAGACTTACTATAAAACTCCAGTAATCAAGTGTGGTATGGGTAAGAGAACAGACATGTAGATCAATAGAATAGAATAGATAGCCCAGAAATAGACCCACATAAATATAGTCAACTGATCTTTGACAAAGAGCAAAGGCAATACAATGGAGCAAAAATATCAAAGGGTACTAGAAAAACTGGACATTCATATACAAAAATATCAATACACAGACCTTACACTTTTCACAAAAATTAACTCACAATGCATCATGGACCTAATGACTATACACAAGACTATTACAAACTCCTACAAGATAACATAGGAGAAAACCTAAATGATCTTGGTTATGGTGATGATTTTTGAAATACAACACCAAAGGCATGATCCATGAAAGAAAGAATTGATAAGCTAGAATTGACTAAAATTAATTTTTTTTTTTTTTGCTCTGTGAAAGACACTGTCAAGAGAATTAGAAGTCAATACACAAACTTGAAAAGAAAGGCATATTTTCTCCCACAGACTGGGAAAAATTTTTGCAAAAGACATATCTGATAATGGACTGCCATCCAAAATACACAAAGAACTCTTAAAACTCAATAATTTAAAAATAACCCAATTAAAAAATAAGCCAAAACCTCAACAGACACTTCCCCAAAGATATACAGATTGTACATAAGCAAATATAAAAAGATGCTTCACATCACATCATCAGGGAAATACAAATTAAAACAACATGAAATAACACTACCTTCATATTAGAATGGCCAAAATCCAGAACAGTAACACCACCACATGCTAGTGAAGATGTGGAGCAACAGAAACTCTCATTCATTGCTGGTGGGAATGCAAAATGGTACAGCCACTTTGGAAGACAATTTGGCAGTTCCTTACAAAACTAAACATACTCTCACCATAAGATCCAGCAATCGCACTCCTTGGTATTTACCCAAAGGAGTTGAAAACTTATGCCCCCACAAAAAGCTGTACAAGGATGCTTATAGCAGTGTTGTTCGTAATTGCCAAAACTTGGAAGCAACCAAAATGTCTTTCAGTAGATGAGTGGGTAAATAAACTGATACACCCAGACAACAGACTATTACTCAGCACTAAAAATAAATGAGCCATCAAGGTATGAAAAGACATTGAGGAAACTTAAAAGCATATGACTAAGTGAAAGAAGCCAATCTGAAAAGCCTACATTCCATATGATTTCAACAATATGACATTCTGGAAAAGGCAAAACTATGAAGACAGTAAAAGGATAAGTGGTTACCAGGGGTTAAAAGAGAGGAAAGGATGAATAGACAAAGCACAGAGGATTTTTAGGGCAGTTAAATTATGAAACTATATTGGTGGATATATGTAATTACAATAACATTTGTCAAAACCTATAGAATGTACATCATCAAGAGTGAACCCTAATGTAAACTCTGGACTTTGGGTGATAATGATGTGTTATTGAGGGACCGTCGATTGTAACAGATGCACCACTCTGGTGGTAGATGTTGATGGTGGAGGAGACTGTGTATGCGAAGAGCAGGGGGCATATGGGAATTCTCTGTACTGTCCTCTCAATTTGCCTGAACCTAAGACTGCTCTAAAAACAATGTTTATTAGGAAAAAAAAGTCTTGGCCTGGAACAGGAATAAATCTTTGGTGGACATCTAGCTGTCTGCCATCAGCAAACAATATCACTGTGGATGGTTTCATCCCTAACTTGGCACATCAGTGCTCAGTAAATCCTTACTAGATAAATGGATGGAGGAATGAATCTTTGCATCTCCATTCAATTATTCTAAAGAGGCATTACAAATCTTTTAAATGCTGATATCCATTAAAAGTAAGTTTTCCATAAAAATCATTCTAATTGTTGCTAAGTCTTTCAAAGCAAGGGAAATGTTTATTAATAACCTTGAATATATCTTTTTAAATCCAATTTGTGCCATTGGTAAATGATACTAGACAAGGGGTTCTTAGCAGGTCTGTGGTTAGAAGGTGGGAAATTTGTAAACTTGAATGGGAAAAAAAATTACATCTTTATTTTCAGTAACCACAAACTGAGATTAATTTCCATTTCCTTCTATTATGAATGTAGATAACACAACACAGGATAATTAGCAGCACATGTGACTGTCAGCAAAGTCACAGATATATTTATATTATATTACAGTTACTGTAGATATCTTGAAATATTGCCTATGCTCATTATTACAGTCTTTGACTTAGCTGTTTCTACCAAAGCTATACACATTCAGTAGAAACCATACTTCAAGTACCCAGAGAGCCATTCTGTTTTTTACTTTCAGTACAGTATTCAATAAATTACATGAGATATTCAACACGATTATAAAATAGGCTTTGTGTTAGATGATTTTACCAAACTGTAAACTAACATAAGTGTTCAGAGCACATGTTCAGTAAGTTAGGTGTATTAAACTCATTTTCAACTTACAATATTTTCAACTTACAAAGGGTTTATCAGGTTGTATCTCCATCATAAGTCAAGGAGCATCTGTACTTTGAAAACATTATAGTCATCGGATCAGCTACTGGATCTTAATATTTCGTGTGTTATTAGTATTTCATGTGATCTTAGTATTTCATGAAGAAACATTTGCTACCATATTATATTTTAAATATTTTGGTAGTTGTACTTTAATATAATACCATATATATGTATATATAGTGGGGGTTTTTTTGTTTGTTTGTTTGAGACAGAGTCTTCCTCTGTCCTCCCAGCTAGAGTGCAGTGGGGTCATCGTAGCTCCTAACAACCTCAGACTCCCGGGCTCAAGTGATCCTCCTGCCTCAGCCTCTAGAATAGCTGGGATTGCAGGTGCGTGCCACCATGCCTGGCTAATCTTTCTGTTTTTTTGTAGAGATGGGGTCTCACTCTTGTTCAGGCTGGTCTCGTACTCCTGAGTTCAAGCCATCCTCCTGCCTTGCCTCCCAGAATACTAGGATTGCAGGCATGAGCCACCACACCCTGCCTATATGTTATATTTTATACATTTAAAAATGTATTCTGAAAAGAGGTCCACAGGCTTCACTAGGCGGCCAAATGGGAGCATGGATCAGGTAAGATTAAGACCCTCTCTCTTAGCCAGGCATGGTGGCACAAGCCTGTAGTCCCAGCTACTCGGGAGGCTGAGGCAGAAGGATTACTTGAGCCCAGGAGTTTGAGGTTGCTGTGAGCTAGGCTGACGCCACGGCACTCACTCTAGCCTGGGCAACAAGCGAGACTCTGTCTCAAAAAAAAAAAAAAAAAAAAAAAGACCCTCTCTCTGCTCTAGAGTTAGCAAGACTATTAGTGCAAGCAACTTCTTGCCATTCTTGTAAGTAACGGTTTGTTTTCTCCCCGCCCCCGCTCCGTCCTCCGGCTTAGCCCTCTCTTCCAGCGTTTTGGGGCGTTGGGTTGTCCTGGTCTCTTCTCAGAATCTGGTGGGAGACCCACATTCAGAACTCATTAGGGCCTGGACCAGGCGGCGCCCAGAGGAAAGGGGAAGCAGCGATTCTTCATCTCGCATCAGATCACTCCTCAAGCCTGAACTGTGTGGACGCTTTTCCAGATGACCCGAGGGCACCAAGGCAGTCTTTCGGTTTCAGCTGCATCTGCCCTCCCAGCAAGCCCAGGGTTTTCGCCTGACCAGACACGCTTTTGCAACGGGGTGCACAAGTGCTGCTTTCCTCCCTGGCAAACGCTCACAGCTTCTCCTCACGCGGTTCCAGGAGATGTTAATAAGTGCTATTAATTGGGGCCTGATTTGCATGCCGTGTGGATTATTTGCGGTTTGTAGCTAATGGGGATCAAAGCTTGCACATACAACGCCACCCACCTATGCGGGGGCCTGGAGTGCCCCAGTCTGCTCCTCCATGCTTAGAGAGAGCAAGGGAATAATGCTCTCTCATCATGCTAGGGCCCAGGGCACCCCTGGAAATGGAATTGACACACACCCCCCACAAATCCTGCATGGCACAAAGGAAGCCCTTCCGCAGCACGTGACTGGGAGGCTGGCTGCATGACGTAGGCGCTGTGTGATTTAGTCAGGAGTAGATTTGTGCCAGCACCCCTGCCCCAAGCCACACAATCACAAGCACGATGGCATTAGAATTCTGAAGAGGTTTTCAGGGTTGGTTTTTTTTTTTTTAATCTCAGCCTTTAAGTGCTTTGTGTTTATAATTAGTCATAAGCCCTGGGATGGCTCAATTCGCATCATCGGCAGGCTCTGCTCCCTTCCCTTGCCAAAGTGCTGTTAATTAGCCCTGCAAAGATAGGCAAGCCTGATTGGCAGCAGCTTTTGCAAAAGACTCCCAGCCCTCTAGGCAACAAAGAAAACCATCTTAGCCTCTCCTGCATTGTAGCTGTCACCCAGATTCTTTGCTTTTTCAGTCTGCCACTGCTGAGGATTTCGTGGATGCATTTATTTATTTTGAAACGTGAGCATTGGTGTTTTGGTAGAAATTTGTAAATCTTGCTTGTGAGAGCAATGTCATGTTTGAGATTTGTCACAACTCTTAAGAAGGGATAGAATGGGGGCAGGAGCATTCACTTGTAGTTTAAGAATGGGGCTAACAGTTTGGAAAACTGCTTAACAATATCACTAAAGCTAAACATAGACATACCCTGTGACCCAGCAATTCCACTCCTAGAAATGTGCCGCGTGTTTCCCCCGATAAAAGCACTAAGATGTGCCTAGATGTACTATTTGTAATAGGCCCAAACTGGAAACTGCTCAAATGCCCATCGACATTATAATGACTTTTTTTTTTTTTTTTTTTGAGACAGAGTCTCGCTTTGTTGCCCAGGCTAGAGTGAGTGCCGTGGTGTCAGCCTAGCTCACAGAAACATCAAACTCCTGGGCTCAAGCAATCCTCCTGCCTCAGCCTCCCCGAGTAGCTGGGACTACAGGCATGCACCACCATGCCCGGCTAATTTTTTCTATATATATTAGTTGGCCAATTAATTTCTTTCTATTTGTAGTAGAGATGGGGTCTCACTCTTGCTCAGGCTGGTTTCGAACTCCTGACCTCGAGCAATCCGCTTGCCTCGGCCCTCAGAGTGCTAGGATTACAGGCGTGAGCCACCGCGCCTGGCCTATAATGACTTCTTTAAATTGTAGGGAATTCATACAGTGGAACACTATACGGCAGTAAGAATACAGACTACAATTACACACAACAATATAAATGAATCTCATAAAGTTGAGAGACAGAAGCTAGACACCATAGAGAATATATCATGGTATTTACATAGGGAATAAAAATGGGTAAAAGCTAATCTATGCTATTAGTCCAAATAGTGGTTAAGCTTGGGGGGAAATGGGACAGTAATGACTAGAGGCTTTCCTGGTTGCTGGTGATGTTCTATTCCTTGATCTGGGGGGTTGTTATAACAGAGTGTTAGTGTATGAAAATGTATTGAGTTGTAAGCTTATGTGTGCTCTTTTCTGCATGTATATTATACATCAGTAAATAGTAAAAAAAAAAAAAAGAAAGAAAGAAAAATTTAAGTGGGGCCAGGAAGCTTTCCTCAGTAGGAAGCTTTAAGATTGACCTGATCATTTAGTAATGGGAAGTTTGCCTTCCTGGCCAGCTGAACCAGCCCTGGGATATGGTGTCCTGGAGAGAGTCCTGGGTCTGCTATGAGGGCTGGGGTCCCTCAGCCACGGGGTATGGTTCTGAAATCCAAGAGAGTCATCCTGCTGCAGCGTCTCAGAGAAGGGCTCATGTAAAAACCAGATAGATTATCTGAAGAACTGAACTGAAAAGTCAGGAATCGGAGCCAAAGGGGATGTGACTAAGTGCAAAATTTTCCAAAGTCATCCCCTGGGCACTCTAGGCATGGTGTCAGGAGCCTGGGAGTGTCTCAAAATCCTATAAAAATTTTTGTGGGCTTACAAGAATGTGTAATGATTCCAAAATGCAAAACAGAAAACTACATAATCAAAATCAACAAATGTTTTAATTAAATGTTTACACCTGAGATTCTACATTTCTAACAAGCATTCTAATGCCAATGCCTCTAGACTTTGGACTTCAAATAGCAAAGAAATAAATTGTTCATTGCAGCTCAACTCAACTCTTACATAGTTATAAATATAATAAATAAGAAAGTAAAATGTATATTTTATATTTATAAAACTTATACTCAAAATCTTTATTGTGATAAAATATACATTAACATAAAATTTATCATTCTAACCATTTTAAAGTATACAGTTCAGTGGCATTAAGTACATATACGTAGTTGTACAACCATCATCATTATCCATCTCCAGAATTTTTCATCTCCTCAAACTGAAACTCTGTCCCCTTTAAACAATAACTTCTTATTCCCTTCTTTCCCCATCCCCTGGTAACTACTACGCCAGTTTCTGCCTCTATGAATTTGACTAGTCTAGGTACCTCATATAAGTGGATCATACAATATTTGTCCTTTTGTGTGGCTTATCTTACTTAGCATGATGTCTTCAAGATTCATTCACATTGTAGCATGTGTCAGGATTTGATTCCTTTTTAAGGATGAACAATATTCCATTGTGTGTATCTACCTGCTATGGTCTAAACGTTTGTATCCCCCCAAATTGAAATCCTAACCCCCAAGGTGATGGTATTAGGAGAGAGGGCCTTTGGGAGGTAATTAGGTCATGAGAGCCATGAATGGGATTAGCGCCTTCACATGAGATCCTAGAGAGATAGCTCAACCCTTCCACCATGCAAGGATATGATGAAAAGATGGCTGTCTACAAAGAGGGATCTCACCAAATGATGAATTTTCTGGCTCCTTGATATTAGACTTGCCAGCCTCGAGAACTGTGACAAATAAATTTCTGTTATTTATAAGCCATCCTAGAGCTCCAGTGGCGAAATTGGTTAGCACAGTACTTACATAAGCCACCCAGTCTATGGTACTTTGTTATAGTAGCCCAAATGGACTAAGCCAGTACATTTTCTTTATCCATTCAACCAACAATGGACACTTGGGGCTGTTTCCACCTTTTGGCTATCATGAATATGCTGCCATGAACATGGGTGTACAAATATCTGTTTAAGTCCCTGTTTTCAATTCTTTTGGGTATGTACTGAGAGATGGAATTGCTGGATCATATGATAATTCTATGTTTTGGGAGTTATCAAAATAATAAAAATTTGTCATAGACTGTTATTTTGATGATATAAATGAACACGTCCCCCAGTATTCATGCCTTTGTGTAGTTCCTTCCCACATTGACTGTGGGCTGGACTTAGTCACTGCTTTGAGTAATAAAATGTGGAGGAAGTGATACTATGCCAATTTCTGGACTAGCCCTTAATCAACCTGGCAGCTTCTGCTTCCTCCCTCTTGGAATACTTACTCTTGGAACAATCTTTCTTGGAGCTCAGCCGCCATGCTGTGAGGCAGTCCAAGCAGCTATGTGGGGAGGTCCACATGGAGAAGAACCAAGGCCCCCAGCTGACCTCCCAGGCAAGCTCCATCTGACTCCTGAACCCCAGGCATTTCAGACTTTTCAGATAGTTACGGTCACTCACTGTCCCAGCTAATAGCACTTGAAGCAGAATAAACACACCATGAAATATAATACATCATTATTTTAAGCCACTAAGTGTTGAGATGATTTGTTACACAGCATTAGCTAACTGAAACAAAACCTTTTCGAATGTTTTACAGCAAGAACAAAATACATTATGCCTAATGTGGGTAGAATTTCAAATATTTGATGTAGAATGAAGTAGACCCAGAATCTTCAAACACCTTAAATATCTCAGGACTTAACAAAAGAGAAGATGCAAAGCAGCTGGTGGGAGAGGGGCCCTTGAATAACCCCAGTCCCTAGAACCAGCAGCTGCCACAGATTTTTGTAGTTGTTGTGGCTGTTGTTTTGTTTGCGTTAAAGGCCCAGCTGGCCCAGAGCAGCATGCCAGTTAGCTGTTATCATCCTTATACCAGAGAAGGCAGCCAGGGATTTTTTTTTTCACATATGTGGCTTGGCATATGGCTTCTGGGGGATTTGAACTCTTAATTAGAAGCTTCCTTTTGCCCAGAAATTATTGTGCAGCTGAGTGATAAGAATGAATTCAACCAAGTCTGATCTCAGATTCCCATAAGCACAGAAAATAAGCAGCCCAAACATGAAGCTTTGAAAGGGGTGGCTGAGGCGTGATGCTCATTCATCCATTCCCTGAGACCCCGAGCCCTCTCTTGCTGCCTGACTCTGCAAGGAAACCAGCTTCTGCCTCTCTCTGCTGTCCCCAGCTGAGGCCCCGTGGCCCACACTGGCAGGAAATGCCCTGACCTTAGGCAAGAAGAATGGTGGGCAGAGGACCATTCATGACTCAATAATATATATTCAGCATGTACAATGTGCCAGGCAGGCGCTGTGCCAGCCACTGGGAACATGTTGACGAATAAAATAGACATAGTCCCTCTTGTCATAGAGATTACAGCCCAGTGGAGGAGATGATGAAAACAAGTAAACACACAAATACAACACAAATGGCGCATTTGTTCCTGCCTCGGAGGACCTTTGCATGATTTCCTCTTCTTGCAGTGTTTTTATTCTAATATTTTTGTCACTTAGGTGTCAGCTTAAATGTAACCTCCTCAAAGAGGCCTTCCCAGTTGCCCTGGTGCAGCCCTCTGATCTCATTCTCTGAGTAGCACTTGCTATTATCAGGTATTTTCTTATGTATTTACTGGTTTCTTTATTATCGCTTTCTCCCACTTAGAAGGTAAACTCCAGGAGGGCAGGATCTTGTCTGTGTTGTTCACTGCTATTTCTGGAGTTCCTAAAACAATCTTGGCATGTCAGAGGTGCTCCATAAATTTCAGTAAATGAATAATGACATAAAGTTGGCACCTCACCTTTTTACTACCAAGGAAAACATTTATTTAATATTTTTTTTATCATGTACAACTTAGCTGGTGATTTTACTTATGCTTCCCCATCCCCAAAACACTGCACGTATATGATCATTTGAACATTTTTTAAAGAACAAATATATACTAACAGCTAATTACATCTTCATGAAAAAAAATGAGGTTAATCAAAGAGGATTAAGAATTCCAGCCAGGAAAAATGCAAGTGGGCATTTTTGCCAGGGGGTTTCTTACCCCAAGTCAATGTGTGATAGCCAGTGGACATTTGGAAATCTTGAAAATTATACACAGGCCCACATTACTATCATCACAATCTCCAGGTGGGGTCAAGTTGAGGTCTTCTGGCCAGTATATTACAATCTATTATCAAGGATTTCAAAGTCATTGTCCCTGAGCTCCTACTTGCCTGATGTGGACCAGGCACTGTGCTAGACTTGGGCACACCAGGATGAACAGGACTCAGCCTCTGACTTCAAGGTGTTCAGACACCACTGTGGAGTCTAAAACCAAAACCAACAAATATTATATGTTGTGATTCATGCAGTGATGGAGGTTGCTGTAGGAACACACTGGAGGGACACCTAATACAACCTGGGAAGGCCAGGGTGGAGGGCTGCCTGGAGGAAGCATTTCCCATGTTGAATGTTAAAGGATAGGAGGTATCCTTCAGTAGTCAGAAATGGGAATAGCTGAACAGAAGGGACAGCAATGGTATGGGCACAGAGGGAAGAAACAGCTTCAGTATTCAGAGGGCAATAAGCAGCTTGGATTGCTGGGGCAGAGAGGGGGAAGAAGAAGAAAGGGAGCATGAGATTAGCCTGCCAGCAGTAACTGTTTGGTACAACAATGGACCCCAGTTCTAATGATCAGATTATCATTAGATAATACCCCCCATCTTTGCACCCCACCTGGGACCTAGTAACCCACCATATGAGAACCAAGATTGAAACTCATGAAGAGCAGCATGGGCATTTTTGTCACTGTTGTTCATTTCTTTAGGAAGGATTTTGCCTACCTTGGAGAGTCTGAAAGTAAGCATTTTTCTTTTATACTTCTTTTTGACCCTAGTAACAGCTAGTTTTTTAAAAGTCAGCATATGTCCATTAACTTTGAGACACTGCAGCAAAGAATCCAGGAAATTTCCATTGTTTAGACAACTGGCAAGGAAATAGCTTTCTCCCAGTAGCAAGCAACCATTTCAACCATGCTGCAATTAGATAGAAGGATAGAGAGCAAATTAGAGGAAGAGATTAGCATTTAATGGAACCCATTTTTTTCTAGTTTATTAGAAACCCTGGAGATCCAAATTTTGTTTTCCCCTTTCAAAATGAAAAAGTGAATATTTCTCATGGTTTTATCTGCTTTGGTAATAAAAAACAAAAACAAAAAACCACTAAAGTAGGATCCATGATACTCCAAAACCTGAAAGAGCAATTTGGGAGGAGCCCCTGCAGAGGAAGATTGCCAACCATCTTACCAAGCTGCTCACCAAGGAGCAAATTAAATCCCTTTCAACACGAACTGCTCAGCAATAAATGTTTTGCCCAGATTTAAACCCATACCCAGAGTCCTCCTTTAGCCTCAAAGTCTGATCTGTCATGCTGGATTCACACACTCACATTGTGGGTGCTTAGAGACTTGGAGGTGCAGCATTCCAGAAGGCCAGGGTGGGGGCCCAGTGCTATTGAACACTTGGGAAGAGAGGGACAGGGGGTCTCAATGACTGTGCTGACTTGTCTCCCCTGACATACTACCCCTGATGGCTGCAGCGGGGGGTTGGTGGCACAGGGACTTTAGGACCTGAGGGTAGGAGGCAGAGAGCAGCAGATGAAGAAAGGATTAATGTCAAGAGCATCCATTAATGTCAATGGCCATCTTAAAGGATATGAAGCCCCTTTGGCCACAGAGTAACATGACCCTCAGAGATCAAGAGATTATGACAAGACAAGTTCCAGGATGAGAGATTGACTTTGTAGTAGGGTTGCTAGATTTAACTCATAAGAACAGGACTCAACTCTCAGTTAAATTTCAATTGTAGATAAACAACAATGTTTAGTGTAAATATGTCCCAAATATTGCATGGAATATAGTTATACTACAACATTTTTCATTGTGTATCTGAAATTCAAACTTAACTGAGAGTCCCATATTTTTTATTTGCTAAATCTAGCTATTCAAATTTAACTGGATGTCCTGTTTCTTATGTGATAACCCTACTTTGTAGGTCTCTAGCTCACCAGTTCCTCCAACTGTCCCACCCCACCCCTGCCCCTGGTAGTTTCTTTCCCATTCCCTCTCTTCTGGCTCCCATTCTTCCTCATTCTTCCCTATCAATACAAGAAAGGATCTAACAACATTTCCCAAATTGCCATAGCTTGTTCAGTACTAATATGTCCGCTAGACTCCATTTGCATGTTCACTTTTTGTTGTTGTTGAAAGTTGAAAGATGTTATTTCCTGCTAAAATCACCCTAAGCAATGTGCAACTTGAGGGGAGATCTGTGGGCAACCTGCTTTAATAATTCCGGTAGACTATTCTGAAATGAGAACAGTTTGAGCTGTTCTCACCAGGCCCTTCCTATCTGAGCACTTCCCTTAAAAAATTCAGTTCACAGCCTTCTAATCCAACTGTTGCTACCTCAAGCCCGCTGCTGCTCGGAGTTTTCATTTGGGGAGCAAGGAAAAATGGAAAAGACTGGGAGGAAGGATGCAGAGGCAAAGCACGCAACGGGGTGCAAGGTACTATGCAGGATCTTAGTAATTTAGCTTGTGTGTCAGAGTTTGCATGTGGGGTGATAATTAAGTGGTAGGTGGTATTGCAGAAAACTATCAATGTGGAGGCTGATGATAGATACAGGCGACCCAAACAAATGGGAAGAGAAAAGTTAAATGGGTTTGGCTGCGCAGAAGTAATACTAATTACAGTCATTTCTGTGAGCTTTCTACCACACGATGCCTAATTACCATATGGCACCACAATACTTATGTGTATCATTATATATGCTTTAAATTAACTTTGTTATAAAGCGTAATTTGATTACAACCGGAGACTCAACATGTATTGAATGGAGCCTTCGTAGTTTGTCACTTGTGCAGAATGGCTACCTGCTACATTTAAAAGGTTAGTGGGACCAATCACAGAGAGCCAGGCAACTGTGGTGAGCAGCCTCCCACGTGGCTGGAGATGCTCTCACTTCCTCGTGTTCGTGCCTTTGTGTGGCTCCCTCGCCTATCTTCGAAGCCACCCCTCTGCACTCAGCTCCGTGCCACTGGGGCTGGAACTCTGCAAACCAACTTCCGGCTTCGTGGGCGGCTGCCTGCTAGGCTCTGCCGATAGGGGGCGCTAGCGGGCGGCCGCGGGGAGGAGGCAGGGACTTGTTCCTTCCCGTTTGGTTTCAGTTTCTTCCGTGTCTTTGAGCATCACCTGGCAACTTATCCCGGAAGCAGGGGCAGCTCCTGTAGCGGCCACTGAATCCAGTTTGCAGTTTACTCAACCCATGTAGAACCGGCTTCATGGCGCCCCTGGGGACTCCAGCACCAGCCGAGTAGGTGTGGGTCCCCGCCCCAGGACCCTCCTGTGAGTTTCTGAGGTTTAATAATTCCATCCTCTTGCTTTTGTCCCCTCAGCCTTGGTAGTAGTGGCTGCCTCCTGCCGTTGCTACTTCCTTGACACATTAGAGTTCCGGTTTGCCTTTAAGTTATCCAATTAACTGAAACAATTATGATCCCTTACAGAACAATTACTTCTATTGAATCCCTTCTGTTGGAAAACAAACTGGTGTGATGCATGTCCTGATGGCACCCTCTGACATACATGGGTTACTCCTCTACCCCAGGCCTCTGCCCCGGCTCAGCCCCAGCTTCCCGCCTTAACTCTCCAAAGAGGGCTGCGCACCCTGCACTTGCGCAGCCTTACGAGCGAATGCGCCCTTACCTCGTGTGACCTGGGCTCCTGTCGTGCCTCACCCTAAGGAGAAATCCAGGGCAGCGTGGAGCAGGGACACCAGCCACCTCAGATCCACGCAGAGACAGGGGAGAAAGAAAGGGAGGGAGGCCAGGGCAAAGCAGCCAGAGGACAGCTTGGGGATCACTGGTGCAGAGTATGTCTGTTCAACCTCACCTGGAGCCACCGGGACAGCTGAGAGCCAGTGGCGATGGGGAGCTGCGCTGGCCACCCTGCCTGAGGACTGTGGGGGCTATGGGTCACCTGCTGTTTGCTGCATCTCCACTGGTGATACATACAGTTGTCCCTCTGTATCTGCAGAGGACCTGTTTCAGGACCCTCGCACATACCCAAATCCGGCGTACTCAGGCCCAGCAGTCCGCCGTGAGGAACCTGCAGATATGAAAATTCAGCCCTCCCTACACGTATGTTTCCAGTCTGGAGAATACTGTATTTTACATCCGGGTTAGTTGCAGATGAGGAACCCGCCTGTGCAGAGGGCGGACTGTGTTTATTGCAAAGCATTTGCATATAAGCGAACGCACGCAGTTCAAACCTATTTGTTCAAGGCTCAACTATGCATATACACACACACACATACATAGGCATATATATGTATGTGTATGAATTAAGGAGTCCTCTTACAAAACAACTACTTAGGAGGGGAGGCCAGAATATAAACTGAAGTTTAGATGTAAAACTCACTATATCAGGCAGTGTCTAACCAGGAACACAGAACCTACTTTAAGTATTTAGACCAGGGGTCCTCAAAGTTTTTAAACAGGGGGCCAGTTCACTGTCCCTCAGACCATTAGAGGGCTGGACTATAGTTTAAAAAAAAAAACTATGAACAAATTCCTATGCACACTGCACTGCACATATCTTATTTTGCAGTAAAAAACAAACGGGCAAAAACACCTGCATGTGGCCTACGGGCTGTAGTTTGAGGACACCTGATTTAGACAGATGGAGATTTAATGCAGTGAATTGGTTACACTGGCAATACAAGAGCTGAGTGTCCAAACACAGCATGGGAAGGCCACCCAGAGATTAACACCAGCAGGAAGCCACTACCACTTCTCAGCTGGAAGGCAGAGGGAAGAAGTGGTGCGGCAGGGTGGATTTTTCTAGAAGCGCACACGTAGACATAGATTGAAGTGCAACATATTTACAAGGGGTCAATGCCCCCAAAATGGGACCACTTTGAAGGCTCATCCCTGCTTCAGAACTCCTGAGGGTTGATGGGAACCTTCACTGAGACTGCAGCACAGCCCAACTCTCCTCTACCTGGTCTTGCTGCCTTCCTTCCTCACAGGCGTTGATCCTGAAAGCACCCTAATAAATAACCCTCCTAAACGCCGCTCTTCATCTTCCAGTCTTCTTCCTGGGAAGCCCAAGCTGTGCCACTCACATTAAGCTCCTTAACCAAGTTAACTTTCTTTCAGATCCTTTTGGTCTTTGGGGAATCTTTGTCACTCCCTCCTCTCATGCCAGGGAGTGGGGACCCTTCTACCTGGCCTCCATTCAGGCATCCATTCATGCCTGCAAAGTTCCTCCCTCCTCAAATCAGCTGACTCCATCCTTTACGTCATTTAGGTCTCTGCTCACATATCAGCCACCTGTAAACAATAGCCTTCTCTAGCACTATGCTCTATTTTTCCTTATGGCACTGTTCATCTGACTGATTATTTATAATTGTTTGTTGATTGTGTGTCTCTACCCACTCAAGCAGGGAATATGATCTTGCTCATAGCTGTGTGCACACAGTGCCAGTGTTCAGGACACAGTGTGAGTTCAATAAAACTGGCTAGTGAATTCATCCACTTACTGAGTGCCAAGCCCTGTGCCAGACACTGATGATGGCTTTGGAAAGTTCCAATCTAGTGGGGGAAATTTAAAAAGCAGAAAAACAATTAAATGGCACATTCTGTAATTGAGCATGGTTGTCAATCAATGTGAGCAACCTAGGATGCTTGGGCAAAGCTTCAGAGAGGTGATAAGGGACTGGCTCTCTAAGAAGCAGCCCTGGAACAGGTAAACCATAGCATGGTCTGGGCAGGCAGGCAAGTGACAATGGAGGTCTCTAGGACACCAGGAGCAAAAGAATAATGAAACACAGGAAGCCAGGCATACCTTAAGATGCAGCACTGCCCCTCTGAAAACATGTTCCTCAGAGCACTAGCTGGCATGAATGAGTGAAGATTCATGCACATGGAGCCAGGGGGGTTACTGCCACATTGTTTACAGTAGTAAAAAAACAAAAAACAAACAAAAAAAAATGGCAAGCAGCATCAACATTGATCTGGAGGAAAAGAGCTGAATAAATAAAGGAACTTCCATACCTTGGAGTATTGACACTGTTAAAATGAGATCAGTCTATGTACTGACATGTAAAGATCTCCATGATATATGAAGTGAAAAAGATTACAGAATTGTATGAACATGTTGATACCCATTTTGTTCAAAGATATATGCATACATGTGTGTTTATATAAGCATGGAAAATCATCTGGGAGGAAACTTAACTGCTCAACTGTTGACAGTGGGACTGTAGGATTGGAATAGACAAGGGAAGTCTTTCACGTTTTGGTATGATTTAAATTTGTTACAACTAACGTGGATTAACTCTCAAATTAAATAAGAAAAATAAAAGAAAATCCAAGGGACTTATGGTCACCAAGCATCAGGGACAAGCTGAAGGTCCATAAGACCATACAGTTCAGGATAATTGATCAAAGCAGGTCACAAGTTTACGGCAAACAAGAAACCTGAGTCAAGGTGAGCTCATTCAAGACAAGGTCACTGGCAGGGCGATACACAGGGACAGAAACATAGGTGGCCTGATTTCAGGAGAGGCACTGCTGACAGCCCTCTGGCCTTGTGGCTACTTCTCACAGGCCTTACGAGTGTGCAGATAGTCAGAGCCACATGCAGGCATACTGTGACTGACGGGCACAGGAACAGCAGAGTTAAAATGAGTAGGACATTCCCATAAGGCAGGCCAAAGTCTTCTAGCTTTCTCTAACCCAGCCCTTCCTTCATATATCCCTGGGGAAAGACAAGATGTAGCCTCTCTGTCTTTTCTCTCCAGCTCCATTCACCAAAAATTTTTTCTTCACTCCTTGCAAGATCTCTAGGAGCCTTCAGCAAGTTTTTGTTTTTTGGTTTTTTGGGTTTTTTTTGGCATTCCGTTGGAAATCTTCAAGAGGAGATGCCACATGCAGTAGTTCCCTGAAAGTATTTGACCACAGAGCACACCTTTGTTGCCATCAAGTTTTATTAATAATTATAGAAACATTACACCGATGCTTTCTCCTTGTAAAGAACTCTAGGTTAACCTGTTGGAGGGAAAGGCCACGTGGAAGAAAAGAGGATGAGACTCCATATGGAGAGAGAAGCCATGTGGAGACAGTCTGAGGAAGCCCGGCCCACACCCAACTCCAAGGTACCAGCCTTGAGGGTGAGGCCATCTTGGACACTCCAGCCCAGCCAAATATAGACACGAGAGAGCCAGATGGTGCTGGGTGGAACAGAGATAAGCCATCCCCTCTGAGCCTTGCCTGAAGTCTTGACCCAGAGAACCATGAACAATCATAACTGGTTGTTGTTTTAAGCCACTAAGTTCTGGGGTGGCTTGTAACACAGCAATAGATAACTGACACGTTCTCCATCCCATCCCCAATGTCAGTCTCCCCCTCCTCCAAGGAAATATTATCTTGAAGATTGTTTTTATCATGACTTTGCTTGTCTAAAATAGTTCTATCAGGTATGCGTGTATCTTTACACAATCCATTATATAATTTTAAGCTGTTTTTGAGCTTTATAAATATGGATTCATGCTAGATGTACTGTAGGGAGAATAGAATTGTGGAATACTCAATCAATGAAATTATTACAGCAGTGAACATGAATGTAGCTACACATAATACCATGGATGGATGAAGCTTAGAAACATAGTGTTATATTGAAATCAGCAAGTTGCAGAATACTATAATATATAGATCATTCATCTTTTCTTATGATTATTGGCCACTTCCTCTTCTTAGAGTTTCTGGTTCATTTCCTCTGTCCAATGTTCTTTTGGATTGTCTTTTTCTTATTAATTTATTGGAATTCTTTATATTTTTTAAGTGTCCACCACGAGAAGAGTTCTAGGAATTGATTAAATCTTGAGAAACATTTTCTTAGAGAATACAGTTTAAAATTACCAAACAAAAGACATACTCTAAAAGGCATTTAAACAAACAAAAAAGAGAATTAACATAATGACAAATTACACAGGCTCTTTCATTTCTTGGCTGACAATTCCAAGGGTCAGAGACCTGACAGAGCTTTTGGCTGTATTGCGTGGTAAGAAGTCATTTACATAAATCCATAGTGCACAAAGGTACCTATTTCATATTTTCTTTACTACCAATAGAAAATGCATCATTTGACTTGAGATATGACCCCCTTTAAACATTTCCTCAGATTGACCAATGACTTACAGTTCTTTCTAGCAGTGAATTTATATTGCGCTGAGGAAAAATAGACTCCTATACCTCTGAAGAGTCACATTTCTTTCACTTAGGTCACTTGATAGGGCCATTATAGACTCAGATAAGACATGGGGACTCTGTTTAATATCTAGCAATTTTCTTGTGCCTCTTCGCTTATTAAAAGAATGTATCCATTAGCAGTCATTAGTAGGTCCTGTCAAGATGGGGGCTAAATTATCCTCAGTGGCTTAAGAAAAAAAATGCCTTTTCAAGAAAAATAGTGGCATTAA
Source organism: Microcebus murinus (assembly GCF_040939455.1). Lineage (NCBI taxonomy): Eukaryota > Metazoa > Chordata > Mammalia > Primates > Cheirogaleidae > Microcebus > Microcebus murinus. The sequence continues at coordinate 125,792,585 of NC_134104.1, read as the reverse complement.
TTTTCCGGTGGAATAGATATGGCTTTCTTTGCCATAACCTCTCCCTCCTCCCCCCAGGAGGAATCGGACACTGCTTACCCCTGTCAAAGATCCAGGCCATTTTCTCCCTACCCTATGAGTCAGCTCTGTCACTCCAGCCTGTGGCCTTTCGGGGTGGCGGGCCACTATCCCCGGGGAATACATAAAGCTCCTCAGTATGTCACAGTAAGGAGCCTCAGACTAATTCTTCTTGCTCTCTAATTCATCCCAAGGAGAAAGAAGAAGGAGATGCCTCACTTAGCAAACAATCTTCTCATTTGAAAGGGCTGTGTTTTAGCAACAGGAAGCAGATCACATTAGAGAAATAATCACCCTCCTGGAGCTCCAAACTGAAACCGATCTCCTTTTTGACCTTTCATTTGAAACATAGGCTCTCTGGAAAATGCACAGGGTTGGAGGGAGGGAGGTTGTCCGTATGTCGGGGGATGAAGGGTATGTTTTCACGATTAAAACAAGCTTTCTATGCAGCTTTTTAAATTAAAACTTTTGAAATTTAATTAGCAAAAATCGTCCATCTCCTAAATAGGGGTCTATCTCTAGGCTTTGTCTTCCTCTTCCCCCTTCTCAGGCCGCATGCATTCTCACGGGCATTAATAATTACATCTGTATCAGTTAAGATAGCTTCAGCTGGGAGTAATAAAATAGCAACTAACAGTGACTTAAAATAACATAGGCATTTGATAAGCGCATGTGCAAGACAGAGCCTGCAGGCAGGTAATTCCAAATTTGATTCAGCGGCTCAGCTTGCCACCTTTCTGCTTTGACATCACATTGTGTCAGCCACATTCCAAAGATCCCATGCTCCCCTGACAGGGTCACAAGGAAGGAGGAAGATGACGGCAAATCAAGCCCTCTCCCTTCCCAGAAGCCCCTCCGCCTCATTGGCCAGAACTGGATCACACTCTCACCCCTTGACCAATCAAAGGGAAAGGAGTTGCCGTATCTGGGTTTAGGCCAATCGTGGTTTATCCTCTCTACCTGGGCATGGCTCCGTCCAAACAAGGTGGGATTCCCTTAGGAAGGAAGGAGGAGCAGTCGTAAAGAAGGCAACCGCTCCCAGGGCCTGGGCTCCAGCCCTGACTCATCTCACCTCCCATTACTTCTTTCCAGCTGCCTCCTAAGCAGGGCTACCCCATTGTTTTACTGTCACCTCAAACTCTGTCGGGGAACAAATTCTTTTTCTTAACCTCTAATTCTGGCTCCCTTTTCTGCATTTGCTGATTTTTTTTCCAAGGGCAGTTTCATCCACCCATTATGGAGGCTGCAAACCTTGAACATCTTGATGTCCTCTCCATCCGGACTTCCTTTTCCAGTTGGTGCCCGAGAGCTGCCAACCCTTATTCTTCCTAACATCTCCCACTCTGGCTCATCATTTCCACTCTTCCTCCTACTCCTTCAGTCAAAGTGTTCCGGTTGCACATGGACCATTTCATCTAAAACAGGCCTCTTCAGGGCCATGCACTCTGCAACCAGGTTCACCTTAAAGCTCTCATCCCTCCCTCCTAGCCACTAGTACTAGGCTTCCATATGTCTTCAGAAAGAAAAAAAAATCCAAAAGTCTTTGTTTGGGTTTTAAGATTTTCTACAGTATTATTTTTTCAAAAAGGATTTCCCAGCCAGACTCTGCTCCAGCCAGACTAGTCCACTGACTGTTCCCTGAATTAAGCTTTATGCATTCTCATCACTACACATTTGTTGCCCAAACCATTCCCCTAGATAAGAATACCTTCCTGCCTTCTCTCTCCCTGATGAATCCTACCTGACCAACTCAGATTTCACTGCTAAAACCTTCTCGAATATTCTAAGCTACAGTGAGTGTTTTCTTCTGAAATCTTACATGCTTATTGTCCTTCTGGAATTGTAAGCCAATTTTTAAGAAGAAACTTTAGGGTTGGGCGTGGTGGCTCACACCTATAATCCTAGCACTCTGGGAGGCAAGGCAGGAGGATGGCTCAAGGTCAGGAGTTTGAGACTAGCCTGAACAAGAGCAAGACCTCGTCTTTACTGAAAATAGAAAGAAATTATCTGTACAACTAAAAATATATAGAAAAAAATTAGCTGGGCATGGTGGTGCATGCCTGTAGTCCCAGCTACTTGGGAGACAGAGGCAGGAGGATTGCTTAAACCCAGGAGTTTGAGGATGCTGAGAGCTATGCTGATGCCATGGCACTCTAGCCCAGGTAACAGAGTGAGACTCTGTCTCCAAAAAGAAGAAACTTTAGGATTAAATAATTAGGCAAGTGTAACTCTGTTATGGCCATATTACAAATGTTTTGCAATGTGTCACAATAATATTTGCATAGTAAATAATGACATACCTCTTGTAATATTGAGAAAAGTTTTGAAAATATTCCATTAGTATAATTATTAAACTTCAGAAAGTTCAGAGCCCTTCTGAAGGATAGAGGAAGTAGTACTCTAAACCAGGGTTGCAACAGAGTCTTCAAGAGAGTTGTAGTAGATCTATACAATATGATGTCTTCTGTCAATGGAGAGATCATTCATTTGTTCTTTCATTTGTAGCCAGGAAATTGTAATTTTATTGCCTGACAACTGCCACCAGAATTCTTGGCAGTAGAAGTCTCTGTATTTAGAAAAACATCTTGACAAATTGCTTGGGGATAGAGAATGAGGTCCAGATAGAATTTGACTACATTATTTGTGTCAGGGTGTCATGCTCATATTTAGGCAAGTAGAGGTTTTAGCTTCTTAACCATTTCTTCATTAAATTAAAAAAAAAAGCCACTTAAAGAAAAATGGCAAAGTTATCAAGACAGAACCTTGTGTAGAAAAATAAGAAGACACGCAGAACTGTTTTTTGTTCAAATATTTTATAAGAAGAGTTGTAGGCCTTGGGCTAAGCTGCTAAGATTAGGTGAAGGAAGGGTCTGATATCAGGTTGCCCACTGGGCTTCTCTGAAGGAATTTGTCAAAGTACACTTTTTTTTTTTTTATATCTTGGCTGTGCCGCTAACGAGTTTTGTAAAAACTCTCCCAACTTGTTTCTTCATTTGGAAGATAGAAGAAGGGAGGACTGTACTACATCCAGGCCTGCTCTGTCTTTTATTTTCTATATGTACTCACACATTTATGTTTATATTTTTTAAGATTTATTTTATGATTCACATTTCTTAGGCGGAAATTGTCTATATCAGTAAGGATGCTTTCCGCTGAAAGTAACAGAAAACTCCATTTCCACCGGCTCACACCCTAACAGGGATTTATTGGTTCATTTAACTGAAAAATTCCAGGTGCTGGGTAGCCATCAGGTGTAATTCCATCAGCCTCCAAATCTGCCTCTCGCTATGGTTTGTTTGGCCCCTCCCTCTTCTGTCAGTTGGCAATGTCCTCAGGGCAACAAAGGTGACAGTAGCATTTTCTGGCCTCACCATCTGGCCATAGCAACATCCACAGGAAAAGGGAACATCTCATCCATGAACACCCTCTTAAGAGTAGGAACCCTTTTATCATGAAGCTCTTATGAAACCTTCCGTTTCATCTCATTGGTCAGAATTTGGTCACATGCCAACTCCTGAACCAATCCCCTTAGCCTGAGAATGCCACCCACTGATTCTATAAGGTCTGGATTCCTAAACTTACCTCTGTGGCAAGGGAGTAGAATTATCCATAGATCAGTGCAGCCCCCACTGCAGCTGCAGGCAGGGTCAGCTTCCCTAAACCTCAACTCTGCATGCTGATAGAGGTATCCCTCAACAAAAACCAGAGTGTTGTTAGAAAGAGGCAGGAAGAAATAGATGCCAGGGAGGCTTTTCAAAGTTCATTCTATAGAATGAAAATTATTTCATCCCAGAGGCCACTGAACAGGATGCAGCCACGTCTGATAACCAAAGGCTGTAATGTTCACAAAGTTAGAGTCTGTCAGATCTTTATCTAACAAAGTCTAAGAATTTCCACGAGGAAATGAGGAACATGTAAACACAGCTCTGTGGGTAACTGTACACCAGTATACCTGAAAACAATTGTTCCCACTCCATATGGGATACTAATCAGCTTGATTACATGGAAAGAAAAAAAAAAAAACAAAACTCAAGAACCAAAACGGTTCCAATATTTCGCGTCAGAGGACAACAAAAGAAACTTAAAAATATACCCTCTTCAAAAGAAAAAATAGGTAAAATGTTGGAAAGAATCAATCAGAAGTAAAACAATCTTTAATGCTATTTTTTCCAGCAGGGGACTATAAAAGAAGTTGGAAAATATACATACTCTAGTGAGGTAGAAAAATGGGTGTAATGTTGGAAAAGATCAATTACAGACTCAGACTGAGAAGTTTTTAATTGCTATTTTTTTTTTTTGAGACAGAGTCTCACTTTGTTGCCCAGTCTAGAATGAGTGCCAGGGCGTCAGCCTAGCTCACAGCAACCTCAATCTCCTGGGCTCAAGCGATCCTACTGCCTCAGCCTCCCGAGTAGCTGCAACTACAGGCATGTGCCACCATGCCCGGCTAATTTTTGTATATATATTTTTAATTGGTTAATTAATTTCTTTCTGTTTTTAGTAGAGATGGGGTCTCACTCAGGCTGGTTTTGAACTCCCGACCTTGAGCAATCCGCCCACCTCAGCCTCCCAGAGTGCTAGGATTACAGGCGTGAGCCACCGCGCCCGGCATTAATTGCTATTTTTAATTATCAATCATTAATACCCATTTTCATTCTGCCACCAGGTTTACACTCAGAATTTACTTAATGTTTTAATAATGCCATGTTTACCAATTTTGTGGCAGTGGTGGGCAGTTAGTCAATCACTCCTTGCTTGGGTCTCAAACTGTCTTAGTACAGTCTATCTATTCTTCCAACAAACACCTGTTGAGGGCCTCTGATGAGCCAGGCTGCCCCGGGCCCATGGCACAGCCACAGGTCAGCCAGCTGCCTTCCTTCTCTTCCAGAGGAAGAGGGCACTTGGAGGCCATCACCTAATGTCCCTAGGCTTACAGCCCTAGAGACATTAGATCCTTCTTCTGAGCAGCCTTGGTCCTTCCTCCGATGTCAGCTCAGATGGATGACTGACCTATTGAGCTCCCACCACCAAGAATGAACTGTACAAAATGTTGTACATCAGAGCACACGGAGTATGAGAATACACATACAGAGTGGGAGAGTCAGAGAGAAATCATTGACATAGCTCTTGCTCCTGAGAACCTCACAGCGTCCATGGAGATAAAGCACCACCAAGCTCTTTCCTTTCCTCCTCTATCTCCTTTCCTCCCCCACCCCAATACATCATTCTGTCCCTCCACCCAACCCTTTATTAAAAAAAAATTTTTTTTAAAGCACCACCAAGAAAGAAAGAAGAGCACGTACATGTCAAAGTGTTGATGAACAGAGCCCAGAAGGGAGGCAGTAAAAGAGTAAAACAGACCAGGCACGGTAATCCTAGCCCACCTGTAATCCTAGCACTTTGGGAGGCCAAGACAGGAGGATTACTTGACCTCAGGAGTTGGAGACCAGCCTGAGCAAAAGTGAGATGACCATCACTACTAAAATTAGAAATATTAGCTGGGCGTCTTGGTGTGGCATGTAGTCCCAGCTATTTGGAAGGCTGACGTTGGAGGATCACTTGAGCCCAGGAGTTTGAGGTTGCAGTGAACTATGATGATGCCACTACACTGTACTCAGGGTGACAGAGTGAGACTCTGTCTCAAAAAAAAAAAAAAGAGTAAAACATGTATTCCAGTTCCCAGGTTAACATGGTATGTTATAGGAAGAGAGACTGGCATGAATGGAGAACAGTAGAAATTAATGATTAGGGTAAAGGCTAAGTTGTTGAAAGCCCTGGAAGTCAGAGAGAATTAGAGCTAGTAGGCTAAGGAAAAGGGGACAATTTACATCTTAAAAGCAGGGACATGATATAAGTGTTTCCTCCCCACCCCCAAAAAAGTCATGCCTTTTGAAGCAGCCAATGTGGTATAGTAGAAAGAATAAAGCCTCCGTGTCATATCAACCTGGGGTCCAATCCTGGAACAACTAGTCATGTGACTGTGGGAAAGCTATTTATTCCCCCTGAGCCTCAGTTTTCTCATGTAAATAAAAAAATAAAGTTGAGCACCACGCAGACATCACGTAGGTCTCCAGCACCATGAAATCGGGATTTCCAAGAACATCTTTGACCACCCATGGGAAACTGTTAGTTACATCAGCTGCAATGCAGAAATACCCAAACACTATGAACCCGAGTGTGATTGGAGTGGATGTGTTGGACAGACATATAGATCCTTCCGGAAAGCTGCACAGCCATAGACTTCTCAGCACAGGGTGGGGACTGCCTTCTATTTTGAAGTCTCTTATTGGTGCAGCAAGAACCAAAACATATGTGCAAGAACATTCTGTCAAGAAAACAGTGGGAACTTAAATCTACTAATATTTCATTTACACATATGGTTTCAGTAGATGAGAGACTTACATACAAACCACATCCTCAGGACCCAGAAGAAACTATTTTGACTCAAGAAGCCATACTCACTGAAGACTGAAAGAAGTCAGCGTTAGCAGTTACCTTGACGGACTGATGACAAGTACGATATCTTCAAATGCACACAAAGGCGGAGAAGCAATGGAATGGGTAATACATAAATTAAATGCTGAGATTGAAGAACTGACGACTTTGGCAAGAGGAAGCATAAGGACTCTGACGGCAGCAGCATTTGTAGAAAAATAATAAAAGTTGGTAGACAACGTTGGGTCCCCCGGGTCTCTCCAAGGTGGCAATATATTTATTTGTTATTTTAAAAATATGACTATATTTTAGGTAGAAGTTTTTAAAAAATAAGTTGATGTAAGGCTAGGTGATCAAAACAGAGAGATGCAGGCTTCTAAATAAAAGGGAGCATCTGAAATTAGTGTTGTTTGAAATGGCTTTCTATTTTTGAGAGTTCCAGTATTTTTGTGAAAATTTCACAGTTTTTTTAAAAGTACTTGGAAATTGGTATTGACATTGAATCTCCTTAAGGTAGAATTTTCATGTGTTAGAACTCTACCTGGCTTTGGACCAGCCCCAGAACGAAGCAGGGCCACCTCTTATATACACACAATGGCCCTGCTGCTGTAAACTTCAACAGCTTGCGTGAAGGAATTCGCTTTGCAAGGAGAAATTATATACTTGTAAAAGATATTAATTTGTATAAAATGACTTGCTCCGCTATAAACCACCATTAAAAACCACAGTGTTTTGGTTTTGTACTTAAATATTTTTGGAGTGAAAATTACCTCTAAAGTAATATATGACTCCAACAAAAATATGATTTTATTGTATTAAAGAGTACTGCATTGATTTGCCAAAGTTTCTGAACTTAGTAAAAGGTATTACCTTCCTTGAAAAACAATTAAAGAGGCCAGGCGTGGTGGCTCACGCCTGTAATCCTAGCACTCCGGGAGACCAAAGTGGGAGGATTGTTAGAGCTCAGGAGTTTGAGACCAGCCTAAGTAAGAATGATAGCCCAGTCTCTACTAAAAATAAATAAATTTTAAAGAAAAAAGTCTATCTTCCCAAGTTGTGCTGTCCAGTGTGGTAGCCACTAGTTGCATGTAGCTATTGCATTTACAGCTAGTCCAAATTCAGACACACTATAAGAATGAAATACACACCAGGTTAGTTTTAATGTTAAAAACAAAAAGGGAAAAAGAAATCTGATAATTCTTTATATTGATTACATGCTGAAATTATAACATTTAATATATTGGGCTAAATAAAACACAATATGAAAATTAATTTTATCTTTTTTTCTTTTACTTTTTTAAATGTAGGTACTAGAAAATTTTAAATTACATAGCCATAATGTTAGGCAAATGAAGAGAGTTCTTTTTCTCTAATGAAAACTTCAAGTAGGATTTTGTTCCCTAATGTCTTTAAAATCAGTGAGTGTGGTGATTTGTAATCATGGCTACAGTTTCCTTCCATGCTCTTTGTCTGTGTCCCACCACCCTGGGCCAGATGTGTTACTTGCTTTGCTGATGTGACATTAATAAACGTGGGGAGAGCAGTGGCTGTCAAACTGCTCGCACCTCAGGGTTTGCTTTCCTGCTGCTCTTGGGAACATTGCACCCACCACCGTGTGAACAAGCCCCAGTTGGGCTGCTGGAGCACGAAGGATGCATGGCCAAGTCTCCCCACTGCCCCAGCTGACAACAAGCCAGCCACCGGATACATGAGGGAGGCCATTCTAGACCATCTAGCCCCAACTGAGCTAGTCTGGCTGACCCGCAAAATCATGAGAAAGAATAAACTTTTGTTGTTTTAACATAAGTTTTAAGACATCTTGCTGTGTAGCAAAAGCTGGTAGATTGTGGCTGGATCCAAGACAACCATAAGATTAGTAGAATCCTTATCAGAGTCTGGGAAAGAATGGAGACTGGTGAAATTCAGTTATGCTGTCTCTATTAGGGGGTGAGCTTTGCAACCCCAGGTACGCGTGCACACATGCACATACACACACACAATATTCAGAGGAGAACTGGAAATGTCAGTTCAGACATCGAAAATCTCACCACAGTTTTCCAATCCTTTAAGACATCAAGACCTCTTTTTCTGACAGCAAAAATACTTGGACACCTGTACTCTGGTAGTTATTTATTAGTATTTATTGATTGAGAACATACATAATGCCAACAGAGGCCCTGCTACTACTTGCATGCCTCTATGAAGTGAGGTAAAAGAGGACTTTCTAGATGGATCAGTTAGAAAATGGTGCTACTTCCTCTCAGGGCTAACTCAGCCCCAAACTAGGACAAATGGCTCATGGAGGACAGCTGGGGCTGGTTTCAACCCTGTGTGAACCCCATCACCTGGGTACTCTTGGCTATAGCACAATGTCTGCAGCCTTGGCTGGAGTACAGCTTTGGCCCTAATGACCCAAAGACACTATGGATTCAGTAAGACTTTAAAGTGAAATTCTGTTTGATTCATACCAAGAGTGCCTGGATGAATTTGAAAAATAATTATTCCTTATTCTACAGACAAAACTTTGGGGGTTGAAATGGATCTAGCCTTCTTGCTGTAACTAACTTTACTCCTTCTCATGGGTCTGTAGTCCCCAGCTGGGTTCAGGTCACTCAAGGTTGTTGAGTCTAATGGCCACAGTGGGCAGGAATCAGGAATAGACATTGTCCCTCTCTGGCCCAGACTCACAGTTCAACAACTACAGATCACACGTGAGAACTGAGGAAGGAGGTAAGGAGGCACCCTATCACTTTGCTCCAACGAATAAATCACAAGATTAGGTGCTAAATTAATCCCTTTGCATTTTGTTCACACATTTTATGTGTGTGAAAAAAAATGCCCAAAAATGAATAATTTTAACACAAAATTCTGAGTTATTAATAACCCTTAGTTTTAGCCTTGAGTTAATTTAGCCACTCAAGTATCCCGGCAAAACCAAAATGTGCCACCTTAAAAGCTGCTTCAAGGATGTATCAAGGCTTCCCCTAAAGGCACCATTTCCGAAGATGAGCACAGTAATGCCATCCTATCACTCCTCATCCAGCCAAACACTAAGGTAAAGAAAATAGCAAAAGCAGAAAATTTATATGTTTTATTTTCTAGCTTTATGCCTTCATATCTGTTAACTGTTCTCTTGAGACTGTACAAGCCTTTGTAATAATGTCTTGTGTTTATATAAGGTTGCTATGGATTGAATGTGTCTCCCAAAGTTCATGTGTTGGAAACCTAATCCCCAAAGCAATAGTGTTGAAAGGTAGGACCTTTAAGAGGTGATTGGGTCATAAGGAATTTGGCCTCATAAATGAATTAATGCTGTTATCACAGGAGTGAGTTCATTACCTCTGGAATGGCCTCCTTACAAAGGATGAGTTTGGCTCCCTTACCTCTTCTACCCATGCTGTTTCACCATGTGATAGGTTCTGCCATGTTATGATGAAGCAAGAAGGACCTTTCCCTTGAACTTGGACTTCCCAGCCCCAAGAACCATGCACTAAATAAGCATCTATTGTTTATCAATTACTCAGTCTATGGTATTCTGTTATAGCAGCACAAGAAAGACTAAGACAAAGGTATTCATTTTTTGAAGCCCTTTCATTAAATCACAAGCCATAAACCACAGAACTATTTTTGAGAGCTAAAAATGAATTTTTGTTTTCACAATAACCTTATGGGATAACAAGGGAAAGTGTTATACTTCCGTCTGCTTGGGGCGGGGGGGGGGGGGGGGGCGGGAATTGAAGGACAGAGATGATATTCTCAAATTATTAGCAGAACTGGTCAATGCATATCTCTCTCTACTTGTCTCTTCACTACACGAAGCTCCTTGGCAGGGCAAGCATAAGTGACAAGTAGCATATTTTTCAACTTTTTAGGTTACCAAAGCCAGTGCTGTGCTGATAAATGTGCAATAACTGGATCACCAAGTGAAAAAGGCCTCATTTCTAGCACCTGCTAGAAACTTCCATAGTGTCAACACTCTCCCTGTGGTTGGCTTCCAGATACCACATGATGTCACTGAATACAGAGCTGAGAAGAGCATATGGCAGCACACCATTCCTTAATATTTCTACCCCACAGACACAGTAGCTGTGAATAACCTCAAGAACATGATAACAGTGAAACATAGTAAAATAATTAGGAAGTGAAGAACTTTCAGCATTTTTTATCTTTGTTTTTAATATAATATATTCAAGTGTAAGTTTATTCAATTTAATTTTTAACGACATTATATTTAATAAGCAGCTCACTAAATTCTTGAAATTTAAAAATCAGCTCTCATCAGCTAGTAAGAGTCAACTCTGCATGCCACAGACCCAAGCCCTCTGTTCAAGTCATTTAACGTATAAAATAAAATAAATATGACCCCTAGGGGGCCCAGCTAACTGTATACCTTAACACTACCCTCCCCCATCAACATATATATTTTGAGAATTTTGGGATTACACAAAAATACACGGGATTACCCGTGATGGGGCAAGAAATAGCATGGCAATTTGTGCAGGGTCTGGGCTGAAAGTCAAAGTAACAGTCAAAGACAAAGTACTACAGCCAGTGAGGACTGTTGATAAAAATTAAGGAATAAGGTGACTGAGCATTGTTCCTGCAACCTTCCCAAAGTGCAGAGCAAAGAAAATCCACCCTCCTGTTGCAGAAAAAAGAGGGTACTTTTAGCCTGAATTATTCAGCTCTGCTATTGACCAAACTCCACTGGGTAATTATACAAGCCTTAACTTTGACTGGTTCTGTATTGGCCTAAGCTGTAGGTTTGGTACATAAAATGTTAGCCCTGGGGAAGATTACAGAGGCAAGCAAGCCCCTCTCCTCATTTTAAGATGAGGAAACTGAGCAGACCTAGGGCTAGAGAAAGCCAAAGGAGATCCTTGGGGCATGAAATTTATGCAGGCACTCATTTTCAGGGTAAAGTAAGTGTAGCCAGCACTAACAGTGTCTCCTTAAATTCTGTGCCATGGTACCTCATTCACCTTACCCTTGTCCTGACCCTGAAACTAATGCCCAAAGAGGCCAGTTCACATGGCTTGTTAGCATCAGAGTTAAAACTACTAGAGATCTTCTAACTTCGGGTTTGTGATCTTCCCTCTATAGTGGGCTGCCTCCAGCTTTGCCCACCTCTCCAGGGAAAGACCTCTAAAACTAAGCAGGAAGTTGTGCACAGGTAGAACAGTGGTTCTCAGTGTAAGTGGCACCTAGACTATCCCAGGGGAGTTTTTAAAATTTATAATTCCTGGGTCCTACTCTATGAGATTTTTAATTCAATTGCTCTGGAGCAGGGCCTGGGATCATTTTTGTTTGTTTTTGAAGTCCCTTTATGATTATTGTATACAGCCAGAGTTAAGAACCACTGTACCAGCAACAGCAGCACAACAGTCATAATAATTTAAAAAAACGTAAAAGGCCCATAAAATGTTATAGCTGTGCTAGTAAAAGACCACATTAGTTTTAAAAAGGGCTGGTTCTATTTATGCCAGGAGTGTTGAAAATGTGTCTTTTTCCATTGTTATTGTTAATTTAATATTCTTTCTGCATCCATGAAAAACTATCTTAAGAAAAAAACAAACAAACAAAAAAATGAGTAGGGAGCACCTTAGTCTGGATTAAGACCCTGGGCCCAATTTGGTCATGGATAGTGACCCGTAAGAGCACAGCAAGACCTTACCCACGACAGGGTAATCCTGGTGTTTAAGCAGGCCGGACTTCCTCAGTGAGAAAAGTGCTTACAAGGCAAATCAATATGTGCAAACAAAGGAAATGTTTATCTTTCTTAAGAAGGAAGGACAACAAACTATTTTTAAGTACTTGTAAAATTATTTTGAATAAAGCCATTGTGAACAAAACGATGACTTTGCTAATTTACAAATCACTCCTCCTACTGATTGAAACACATGGAAGATCCTCCAAAGCCTGGAATGATTTTACCCTTTACATCAAGTTATGATGATTACCTAACTGTATGTATTTATTAAAACTCATAGACTTGTACACTAACAAGAATGAATTTCACTGCATGTACATTATACCTCAAAATTTTAAAAATAAGGGATAGGCATAAATATCACACAAAGGTTTGCTAAGAAGAAAAAATACAGAGACTTTTTTTCTCATATTCCTAAGTTTTCACCCTCTAAATTAAACAACTAAATTGGTCTCAGTTATTAAAATAGCTCTTCTGAGGGCATTGTTTGTACCTACTCAGCTACCTTCATAATCATGGGTGCCATGTTCTAAGCACAAGCTGTTTGTCATTGAGAACCAACAAAATCTGATATTAGAAATCACATCGTAGAATAAATAAATAAATTTAAATAAGAAAATAATAATTAACAAAAAATAGAATGTTTACCATGTGACAGATACTGTAATACATATAACAATGCTATAAAGGTAAATGAAATTAACTTACTTGTCAACAGACGCACTCATGCTGCTATGTTGAGAACTGACTCTAGGTGTGCACTGGGGTGGGATGCCGAATGTCAATAGACAAGAATGGGAGCAGGATGATTTCTTAGAAAGCCAATGCAACCTTAACCTACGTGACAGATGGTGGCTTGGTCCACGGTGAAGGTGGTGGAGGGGGTGAGACATGGTTGTATCACGGATGCTTTGAAGACAAAGTTAACAGTCTTTGCTGCTGGATTGGATTGGATTGGAGCTGTTAGAGAAAGACAAGTCAAGAATGACTCATAGGTTTTGAGCTGAACAACTAGAGGGGTAGAGTTGCTATCTTCTGGGGAAGATGAAGGAGGAACAGGTTTCTAAGGACAGAGTGTCCAGGGGTTCAGCTTTGAGTATGTTAGGTTTGAGGTGTCTGCTAGCCATCCAGCATGGTTTCCAAGTGGGCAATTGGGTAGATGAGTCTGGAGCTCAGGGGCGGAATCAGAGCTGGGGGTTATTAGATGATCTATACAATCTCGACACTGAATAAGTCACCCTTGGGTGAGGGAGGCAGAACAGAGAAGAAGTCTAAGGACTGGAATCTGAGACACTGCAACATTTAGAGGTTGTAGAAGTGAGAGAGAAGCAGCAAAGGAGATTGAGAAGGAACTGCTGACCATATAAGAGGAAAACCAGGACAGGGTGATGTCCTGGAAGCCAAAGGAAGAGAGTATATCAAATAGAGGAAAGGGACCTACTGGCAAAAAAATCTCAGAAGTCAAATCTCTAGTAAAGCAGCCAGAGAGCTGAGCAGCCAGTAGGCCAGTAGGCATAAAAATGAGCAATTGCTACCAACCAGGGCTCTCCCAACCCCAGAGTCAGTTAAACATTTGCCTCCACACTACTGTCTATACTACATTTCCCAAAAAAATCTCCAATAAGCAACTTTTCTCCTATGGGGAATAAAAATCATCCTCTGGAAGACAATATTTTCTCTCAGTTTCTATCTTTCACTCATATGAATGCCAGGTGGACACACAACCAGTAGATTAACTACATTTTTCTTTTTCTCCCACCAGTGGTTTAATGTGTGGAGACAGCTAGTCTTTAGCACCATCAATCAAATGGGTTTCGACATCACCACTAATGACTTCTCCCCCAGCCACCACCCCGCAGCCTCTTCTACTGGGTTCTTCCGAGAGAAAATGTTTAGATTTATGAAAATCCACTCATTATTATTTAACTGGGTCAGCTGCTGAGCTGGTTATGGAGCGTGTGTCTGGATCAGAAATGTGGGTATAAAATGCCAGGCTTCAAAGAATTTGGAAAACACATAGACGGCAAATGTAGGAAGAGTAGAATTTATTCCCTTTGAAAGCTGTGCCTCCAGCCTGACTCCTCTCCGGGTCCCTTCCAGCTCCCCAATGATGCAATTCAGCTCCCCTCTGGAGTGCATTATGCTGTCTTGAAAGACCCAGAGCTAATGGAATGCTGAGAAAATCAATCCCTCCTTCTTATGCAGGGCTGCTGTTTGGTAAATGGAAAACAAATTCTTTTTCCTCCTAAGTAGGCAGAAATAAGCCCTGAGAGACACCTTGATTATACCCTCCTCATGTCCTGAATGAGAGTCCACACACCATTACTGTGCTTCAGATGCACTACATTCAAAGAGGTCAGGTGCATCACAACTCAATAAGAAGACAGAGTTTCTTTTCTCTTCTTCCCCTCTCCCCCTAAAGAGGGTACATGTCATAACATAATGCTTTCTGAAGAGACTTATTCAATTGACATCTAACATTCATAATAATATCTGCCATTTATTAAGCATTTACCATGTGCCAGGCATCGTGTTTTAAACACATTCTTTTCTTTTTTTATTAATAACGACAGCCTTATGAGTTAGATTCTATTTTTATCCCCATTTTACAGTGAGGCAAAGTAGTCGAAACAAATGGATGAAGATCATTTTAAGTAGCAAAGTTGGGATTTGAACCAATTTCTGTTTGACTCAAAAACCAGGGCCTCTAAACACTTCGTTCCATGTTGATGATCATATTAATATCTCAGAGCTGGAAGCAAGTGAAAGCTCTGAGAAGTTTTAGGCTTAATAGAAGGTTCTCTACTAAAGATGAAAATACACAGCCTTGTAAAATAATGAGATCCCTGATGCTAGAGGTATTCAAGAAGTTAAAAGAACATTTTCCAGCAAAGTAGGCTTCTTGCTCTGAGACGAATGGTTGATCAAATCATCAGCTGCTTGTCAAAGCGGATTATTCACTAGGGTAACAGAGAAGATAATTTTGGTAAGAAAGCAGACTTGTTTCACAAGACAGGATTAAAAAGGAGGGGCAAAATGCAATGATTTCGACCATGAAGAGAAAGGGTGTCTTTTTCTTAATTTATTATTTTAATTGACAAAAATTAAAACTGTACATATTCATTACCTACAGCATAATGTTATAAAAGGTGTATACATTGTGGACTGGCTAAATTGAGATAATTAACATATGTATTACCTCCCATACATATCTTTTTTTGTGGTGAGAACACTTAGAATCTACTGTCTCGACCATTTTCAAGAATACAGGTATAACTCAGAGATATTGCTGGTTCAGTTACAGACCACTGCAATAAAGCAAATGTTGCAAAAAAATGAGTCACCCAAATTTTTTTGGTTTCCCAGTGCCTATGAAAGCTATGTTTACACTATACTGTAGTTTATTAAGTGTGCTATAGCAGTAGGTCTTAAAATATGTAGTCTTAATTAAAAAATATTTTATTGCTAAAAAATGCTAATAATCATCTGAGCCTTAAACAACTCATAATCTTTTTGCTGATGGAGGGTCCTGACTCATTGTTGATCGGCTATTGACGTCAGGGTGATAGTCGTTGCTAAAGGTCAAGGTGGCTGCGGCAATTTCTTACAATAAGACAATGAAGTTTGCCACATCAATTGACTCTTCCTTTCACGAAAGATTTCTCTGTAGCATGTGATGCTATTTGACAGCAGTTTACCCACAGTAGAACTTCTTTCAAAATTGGAATCCATCGTCTCTTCTCAAACTCTGCCACTGCTTTATCAACTATGTTTATGTAATATTTTAAATCCTTTGTTGTAATTTCAACAAGTTCAGAGCATCTTCACCAGGAGAAGTTTCCATCTCAAGAAACAAATTTCTTTGCTCATCCATAAAAAACAACTCCATTCAAGTTTTGTCATGAGATTACAGCAATTTAGTCACATCTTCAGGCTGCACTTCTAATTCTAATTCTCCTGCTGTTTTTACCCAATCTGCAGTTACTTCCTCCACTGGAGTTTTGAACCCCTCAAAGTCATCCATGAAGGTTGGAATCAACTTCTTCCAAACTCCTGTTAATGTTGATATCTTGACCTCCTCCCATGAAACATGAATGTTCTTAATGGCATCTAGAATGGCGAATCCTTTCCAGAAGGTTTTCAATTTACTTTGCCCAGATCCATTAGAGGAATCACTGTCTATAGCATTTATAGCCTTACGACATGTATTTCTTAAATAGTAAGCTTTGAAAGTCAAAATACTCCTTGATCCATGGGCTGTGGAATGAATGCTGTGTTAGCAGGCATCAAAAGACATTAGTCTCCTTGTATCATACATCTCCATCAGGGCCCTTGGGTGACCAGGTGCATTGTTAATAAGCAATAATAGTTTGAAAGGAATCTTTTCTTCTAAGCAGTAGGTCTCAATAGTGGGCTTTAAATATTCAGTGAACCATGTTGTAAACAGATATGCTATCATCAGGCTTTGTTGCTCCATTTTAGAGCACAGGCAGAGTAGATTTAGCAGGATTCTTAAGGCTCCTAGGACTTTCAGAATGGAAAATGAGCACTGGCTTCAACTTACAGTCATCAGCTGCATTAGTCCCTAACAAGAGAGTCAGCCTGTCCTTTGAAGTTTTGAATCCAGGCATTGACTTCTCTTTAGCTGTGAAATTCCTGTTATAGATGGCATCTTCTTCCAATAAAAGGCTGCTTTGTCTACAGTGAAAATCTGTTATTTAGTGTAGCCACTTTCATCAATTACAATAGCTAGATCTGGATAACTTACTGCAGCATCTACATTAGCACTGCTGCTTCACTTTGTACTTTCATGTTATGAGGATGGGTTTTTTTCCTTAAACCTCATGAACCAACCTCTGCTGGCTTCCAGCTTTTCTTCTATAGCTTCCTCATTTTTCTCAGGCTTCGCAGAATCAAAGGAAGTTAGGGCCTTGCTCTGGATTAGGCTTTGGCTTAAGGGAATGTTGTGGCTGGTTTGATCTTCTATCCAGACCACTGAAACTGTCTCCCTATCAGCAACAAGGCTGTTTCACTTTCTTATCATTTGTGTGTTCACTGGGGTAGTACTTTTAATTTCTTTCAAAAACTTTCCATCTGCATTCACAACTTGCCTAACTGCTTGTCACAAGAGGCCTAGCTTTGGTCTATTTCAGCTTTTGGCATGCCTGTCTCACTAAGCTTAATCAGTTCTAGCTTTTGATTTAAACTGAGAGACATAGACTTTGTAGAACTTCTAATCCTCATCACCCTGCTCCATTTTCTTTATAGCTTTTATTCTCATATTAATGTCTCATATAATTATCTTTTGTTTGTTTTTAAAATTTACCTCCACCTCATAAACTCCACAGGAGCCTCTGTTTTGTATTTTTGTTTTTTTACTATTTTGTTTTTTTTTTAAATCCCAGTGAGTTAGAACATAATCAGGCATATAGCAGCTACTCAATAAAATGTATTAATTACATGAACAAAATATAATTGTTTAAAGAGCTATTTGTTTGAAAAGATACTAACAAAAAAATAAAATGAGAGACATAGGGCTCTTCCTTTCACTTGAACACTTAGAGGATATTGTAGGCTTATTAATTGTCCTAATTTCAATTTTGTTGTGTCTCAGAGAACAAGGAGACCTGAGGAAAGAGAGACAGGGCAACAGCCAGTTTGTGGAGCAATCAGCACATACCTAACATGTCCATTAAGTTCACTGTCTTATACAGGTGCGGTTCACAGTGCCCAAAACAATTGCAATAGCAGCATCAAAGATCACTTATCACAGATCACCATAACAGGTATAAAAATAATTTAAAAGTTTGAAATATTGCAAGAATTGCCAAAATGTGACACAGAGACATGAAGTGAGCACATGCTGTTAGAAAAATAACACCAATAGACTTGCTTGACACAGGATTGCCACAAACCTTCAATATGTAAAAAACACAATCTCTGCAAAGCACAATAAAGTGAGGTATGCCTATAGGACACATTGTCACCAATTGCAGGCACCATGTTGCACTATAGAGCTCTTGAATTTATTTCTCCTAACTGAAATTTTGTATTCTTTGACCAACATCTCTCTAATTCCCACCTGCCTAACACCCAGCCCCTGGTAACCAATACTCTACTCTCTACTTCTATGAGTTCAACTTTTTTAGATTCCACATGTGAGATCATGTGGTATTGTCTTTCTGTTCCTGGCTTGTTTTACTTATACTACCCTTCAGGTTCATCCATGTTGTCACATCCATGTCACTGAATAGTATTCCATTGTGTATATGTACCACATTTGCTTTATCCATTCATCTACTGATAGACCCTTAGGTTGATTCCATATCTTGGCTATTGTGACTAATACTGCAATGAACATGGGAGTGTGGATATCTATTTAATACATTGATTTCATGTCCTTTGGATATCTACCCAGCAGTGAAATTGCTGAATCATATGGTAGTTCTATTTTTAATCTTATGAGGAAACTCCATACTGTTTTCCATAATAGCTGTGCTAGTTTACATTCCCACCCCAAGGTGTGCAAGGGTTCCTTTTTCTCCACATTCTCACCAATACTTACTATCTTTTACTGTTTTGACAGTAGTCATTCTAACAGGTGTGAGGTGATATTTCATTGTGGTTTTAATTTGCATTTCTCTGATGATTAGTGCTGTGAGTATTTTTTCATATACTTGTTGACCACTCATATGTGTTTTTTGAGAAATGTCCATTCC
Organism: Microcebus murinus; assembly: GCF_040939455.1. Classification (NCBI taxonomy): domain Eukaryota; kingdom Metazoa; phylum Chordata; class Mammalia; order Primates; family Cheirogaleidae; genus Microcebus; species Microcebus murinus. Next base: position 125,773,664 of record NC_134104.1, on the reverse strand, counting down.
AGTCCTTTTTCCCTTTTTCTAATCAGGTTATTTGTTTTCCTGCTATTTCGTTGTTTGTGTTCCTTTTATATTTAACCCCTTATCAGATAATGGTTTGTAAATATTTTCTCCCATTCAGTAGGTAGTTTCTTCACTTTGTTGATTATTGGGTTTGGGGTTTGTTTGTTTTTTGGAGGTTTTTTGTGTTGGTTTTTTGGGGGGGTGTTGGGTTTTTTGTTTGTTTGTTTGTTTGTTTTGGTGTGCACAAGCTTTTTAGTTTGATGTAATGTGTCTATTTTCACTTTTTTTGCCTGTAAGTAAGAATTTCTTTTAATTAACATGCAATGAACTAGGCTCCATGAGGCTGTTTATGGAAAAGTTGATGACCATGCATAGAATTGCTTTTGCCTCTTCCCTTGTCCAGGACTTTGTCATCTTTCACCTGGAATCTTGCCCCAGTTTCCTACCTGATCTCTCCTCCAGTCTCTCCCCAGCCTAGCCCACCTTCACACTCATCTGACTTATCCTCACCACTACCCATCCCATTTTGACTTTTCATTCTCCTGTTTAAAGACCTCTTAGCTCCCATGGGTGGGCTGAATTCCCAGGGAAGCAGAATGAAACAGAGACGATCATACAGGATGTTTATTAAGAAGGACTTGTAGGATTAACACCTGTGGAAGGGAGGGGGAAAGGCAGGAATGGACACAGAGAAATTAAGCTCCAAAGTCATCATGACAAGGCTTTAGCTAACCCTACAGGGAGTTCTGAAACTGGGGTGGCTATTCAGAGTTTTCCTGAACTGGGGTGAGATGACAGAGTACACTCCTGTGTAGACCAGCGACTGGTTGTGGGCTGCCCCGGGAAGTTGGTGTGAGCTTGTGCCGGGTGGCTGTGTGCAGAAGAGAGATTCCAGAACAGGGCTGAGAGTAAGGGCCATCTGCAGCTCTCCCTGGAGCTGGGAGCATACACTGGGCTGAAGGGCAATCTGTGCGGCACAACAGAGGGGTCATCACATTCCTCGACACCAACAGAATACCACCCAACTGCAGTGCGTGGCATGCAAGGCCCTTCGCAATCCAGCCCCTGCCACCTCTCCAACCCCATCTTTTCTCCACTGCCTACTGCTTAAGCCAGTTACATTAAATTTTTCAGAAGATTCTTGAATGTGCTGTCACTTTCATGATTTCTACATACTATTCCCTCTTACTAGGATGCCCTCGCCTGCTAGATTAGCTTTCTGTGGCTGCTAGAACAAACTAACACAAACATGGTGGCTTAAAACAACACACATTTATTCTCCTATAGTCCTGGAGGTCATAAATCCAAAATCAGTTTCACCAAGCTGAAATTAAGGTTCCAGCAGGGCCGTGCTCCCTCCACAAGCTCAGGGGAAGAATCTGTTTCCTTGCCTTGTCCAGAGTCTAGAGCTACATTCTTTGCATTCCTTGGCTCATGGCTCCTTCCTCCACCGTTAAAGCCAGCAGCAAAGCATCTTGCTCCACTGTCACATGGACGTCTGCTGCTGCTGCTAAATCTACCTTTGTCTCCCCCTTACAAGGATACTTGTGATTGCATTTAGGTCCCCCAATAACACAGAATAATCTCTCCATCTCAAGATATTTAGCTTAATCACATCTGTAAAATCTCTTTTACTGTGTAACCCCAGGCTCCAGGGATAAGGATCAGGGTATCTTTGGGAGCCATTATTCACCTACCACAATCTGCCTTGACCCACCTGCCATTCTTTTAAGTCTCAGCTCAGTTGTCCACTCCTGTGTGAAACTTTTCCTGACACTCCCAAGGTAGGTGGAATTGCTACCCCTTATTTGTTCTCCAGTACTTTATCCATGTCTTTATTCTATCAATTGCCCTGTTATGCCATAGTTCATTCATGAAATAAGGAATCCATTCATCCATTGAGCACCTTCTATGTGCCAGGCACTGTTGTTGGTTCTTGGGGTGAGAGCAGTGAACAAATCAGACAAAAAGCCTTGCCTTTGTCTGGCTTCTATTCTAATGAAGGGAGACAAATAATTTTTTTAAAAAAATAAAATAATTACTGTGTTTAAAAGAAACAAGAGCTAAGGGGGAAAATATAGCAGGGTATAGGATATTAGGAATGCAGCAAAGGAAGATGGAGGTGGTTGCAACTTAAAACAGGTGGCCAAGGCAGGCCTCATTGAGATGGTAATATTAAGTAAAGCCTTTAAGGGAAATTAGGGTGGATATCTGGCAGAAGAGCTTTCTAGACAGAGGGAACTGCCAGTGCAAACACTCTGGGGCCAGATCATGGCTTACATGTTCAGGGAACAGACAGGAGAGCTCTGGGACAGTTCCGAGCAGAAGAGTGACATGATCTGACTTTTACCAGTGCTGTCACATGCTGCCGCACAGGGTGTGCATTTCACAGCATAATCTAAGGGGTTCCATTCTCATAGACTATACAACTCTAAAGGCCACTAACCGAGAAAAAACAGAGGAAAGGCCAGGGTGGAAGCAGGCAGACCAGCTGGGGGTCTTTATAGTAGTCCAGGCAATCCATGCACTTCCAGGACTGTGGAAGTGCACTAGAACACACTCGGCACTAGAACAGTGTCTGGTGCACAATAGGCATGTAAAGAATAAATGATTACCTTCCACACTGCGATGTGAGCTAGACCTGAGGGGTCAAGGCTTTGTATTTGCAGGGTGCTGACTAGTTAATTGTTGGATTCCTAGTTCTTTTTTTTTTTTTTTTTTTTTGAGACAGAGTCTCGCTTTGTTGTCCAGGCTAGAGTGAGTGCCGTGGCGTCAGCCTAGCTCACAGCAACCTCAGACTCCTGGGCTTGAGTGATCCTTCTGCCTCAGCCTCCCGAGTAGCTGGGACTACAGGCATGCCCACCATGCCCGGCTAATTTTTTTTTCTATATATATCAGTTGGCCAATTAATTTCTTTCTATTTATAGTAGAGACGGGGTCTCGCTCTTGCTCAGGCTGGTTTTGAACTCCTGACCTTGAGCAATCCGCCCGCCTCGGCCTCCCAAGAGCTAGGATTACAGGCGTGAGCCACAGCGCCCGGCCGGATTCCTAGTTCTTGAATGAAGGAGTAAGATCAGATGATCATTCAATTCTAAACTTTGTCAATCCAACTGCTATTTGGGCCTCTCTACTAGCATGTTCTATCCTCACCTCTAATTCTATATTTCTAAAACAGAATTCATCCTTTTTTTTCCTCCCCACTTATAATAACTTCCTCCTGGCTTCCCTCACTTGTTGATACTTTCCTTCTGGCTTCCCTCACCTAGGTTTGACACTGTCATCTTCACCAATTGTGTCTAGGCCCAAGTCCTGGGACACCGTCTCGTTCAATCCCATTGCTCACATCCCAGTCCTGCCCTCACCACATCTCCCCAGGAGCCTACAGTGGCTTCTCGTTCTTCTCCTGTTGTCTACCTGCCACCAAGCTTCTGCATCGTGCCATCCCTCCCCACTCTTGTGCTGCACACATGTCGTTTCTCCACCTCCAGGACTTAATTGCAAGCCGAACTCCTTTGATAGTCTTAACTGGCCCTATGTCTCCATGATCTCGTCCTCCTCAGAATTCCTCTGTCCTTTATGATCTAAAGGTCATAAATATTGCATTTGACAACATCTAGGGAGATGGCATTGGATACAGAAAAGAACGCAAGTTTTGGAGGCAGGTAGATGGGATAAAATCCCAATTCAGTCACTTCCTAGTGTGTGGATCTTGGGAATTCACTCTTCCTTCCTGGGCATTAGTCTCTTCATAGTAAAATGTTTTTAAAATATTAAAATTTTAAAAGTCTATTTCATAGACATGTGTGAGTATCCAAAGATGATGTTTACAAAGCACCTAGTATGCATTAGGCACTAAATCAATGTTGATTCCTCCTTCCCTGGCCTCTTGCCCAGAGTTCTGCTGCCTGAAGTTAGCATTTTGATTCTTTTCCCTATTGCCTTATTACATTGAGTTAAAATTTTATTTATAAATACATATTAGAAACACATTTTATTCCAGGCCAATGCAGCCTATAATAGAACACAAGACTATGGGAAACTTTTTCTTGGTAATTATCTACTTGAATGTGCATCAAAATCACCTATACAATTGTCTGTGTTGATTTTTTTAATATTTACTTGGATATTTTCAAACACAATCCACAGTGGAAGAGAATAGTATAATGAACCTACATGCACCTGCTACTGAGCTCCAGTAATTGTCAACCTAAGCCAGTCTTGTTTTATCTATCTGCTACCCTTAATTTTATTTCTGGAGTATTTTAAAGCAAATCTTAGACATCATATTATTCCACTCATAAATAATTCAGTAGGTATCTCTACTATATAAGGACTCATCTCAGTTTGCCAGGGCTGCCATAATACTATAGGCTGGGTAGCTTAAACAACAGAAATTATTCTCCTCTCACTTCTAGAGGCTACAAGTCCAGATCAAGGTGCCAGCAGGGTTGGTTTCCCCTGAGGCCTCTTTCCTTGGCTTGCAGATGGCCACCTTTTCACTGTGTCCCCACATGGCCTCTTCTCTGTGCGAGTCTCCCCTGCCCATGTCTCTTCCTCTTCTCATAAGGACACCAGCTCTTAGATTAAGTCCCAGCCCTTGTGACCTCATTTAACCTCAGTCACCTATTTAAAGGCCCTTCTCCTAAAACAGTCACATTGGGGGTTAAGGCTTCAACATATGAATTTGGGGGAAATGCAATTCAGTCCATAACAGGACTTTTTAAAAAATGACTAAAACCCCATTATCATGCCTAAGAGTAATAATAACAGTAATTGCTTAATACTCTCTAGCATCCTGTCCATGTTCAAATTTATCCTAGTTGTTTCCAAAACATTTTTTTTATAATTGGTTTATTTAAATTGTTCAGAATTGTTAAACTATTCAAAAGATGGAGCAATTTTTTAGAAATACAGATTCCCAAACCCTCCCCCAACTCGGGCAAGGCGACTTAGCTTTCACCTTGCTGCCCCTCCATCCGGCATGCCCTGTGGGGTCACGATAGTTTCACTGTTATTTTACCTGTATGGAAATTTGACTATAAACATTTTCATCAGAACTGAGCCAACATTGATAGAGTTCCATTAGAAAAATTGTCTCTAGAACAAATGTCGTTGGTAATAAAATTCCTTGATCGATTTTCCATACAGGACTGTTAGTTTCCAGTTTTTACCATTTTTATATATAGCTCACCGAAGTAATTGTCAATGGCATCAATTCTTTTTCTGTTTAAATTTTACAACAAAATTTGATTCATTATTGGGTTTTTGTCCATGTCAAATTTTACCAATTATAATATCATCCACCTTTGTGAGTTTTACTTTGGGACCATTATTTCTACCAAATCCAATTTTTCTTAATCAGATTTGAGTGTCTACATTCTGTCAAGAAGATTTGATTCTTCAGGCAGTTTTTCGTCAATAACCGTTTTTTTTTTTTCCTACATGCCAATTTAGCTGTTGTTGATCTTATTGTGTGTTAGTTATTTCTATCTGTAATATTTATTATTGCCTTGATGAAAGGCTGACAGCTTGGATTTATTTCTTTACGTAGTCATGAAAAAATGTTATGTATCTGAGAGAGAACAAGGGAGATAAGGTGTGGGAGTCGAAAAGTGACAAAAAGACACAGGCACCAAGGAAGACGGAGGATTGCGAAAGAAGCTACAGCTGTCTTGGGATAGTGTTTGCTAAGCTCTCTGAGGGGCCCAAATGTCTTGGGGGTCAAATGGCAAGATTAAAACAATATGGAGGCTGCAATATGGTTGGTTGGTGAGAATGGACTGGACAAACAGTTCAAGACTTTCAATCCTGGGAAGTCAAACACACAGCTGTCATCTTGCCACCCCTGCCCCCTTCCCCTTTTACAGCTCTTTAAATCTCCTTCCCATCCCAGTTCCCTTTCTTTCCATTGCCCACAAAGTACCTTCAGCAGAGGTGACATTCCATTTGGGTTTCATCAGTGCCTAGCTGAGTGCCCTGCATGCAGTGAGTGCTCAATAATTACTTGTTGACTGATTATTTTTAAGCATCACCCTTATGATTTAAACTCCCATAAGCTAGGCCACTGTTAGCAAAGCAAAACACATCGAACTCGACCCACCACTTCCTGGGGGGGTAGGTGGGTGGATGGAGCCAGATTCAGCAATTCTGAACTGTTGGGAGGCCTCTCAATCTGTCTGCAGAACTGAAGCTTGAAAAGTTTTATTTTTTGCCGACGTTCCCTAGCAAATGCCTGCTGCACACCCACACACTTAGCCAGCAAGGAAAAAAAAAAAAAAATGAAGAGCTGCTGGAAGAATTATTCCCTCTGGGACCAATAATCACAGGAGCAGCCAGCCCCCCCACCAACTCCCCCTCCAGGCTGGGCTCCCAGCTCCGCCAGTCCAGCCTCATGGTTGCCAGGGGGCTGGAGCCAAGGAGGAGGGAGGCTTTGAGGGAAGGGCTATGCGTGTAGCCCCTCCTGGGAGAGTGAGGCCCTGGGGGGGGGGGTGACCCTGCATAGGCTGGGAGGAGGGACACAGAGACCCAACCAAGCTAAGAGAGAGACGTGGTAGATGAGAAGGGGACTACCAGGCTAAGGTTTTGGCTAATGTCTCAAATGGCTTGAAATGGCAGCACCCTGAACTCAAGCCATGTGCTTACAGTGTTAAAACCGGAGGATCAGCAAAAAGAAAACAGAAGGAGCAAGGGAAGGATGCTGGCCTGCAGAAGAATGAGAGAAACAAGAGAGAGAAGGGAGCAGACCCAGGGTTTTTCAAGATTGGCTGCAGGCTGGAACCACCTACGGGACTTTAAATGCCTGAAGCCTGGGCCCCGCCCCCGGAGGCTGATTTAATTGGACTGGGGCGGTTCTCGCATCAGAGTTTTGTAAAAGCTCCCTAGGGTGTTCTAATGTGCAGCCAGAGCAGAAACCAACTGGGCCAGATCATTGAAGAGGGAAAAGGAAACGAAATATGATCTTTCTGTGTCTTCTGTGACCTAGCAGTGCAGGAGAGGGGACCTCGGGCCTGCCCACCCTCTGGTGTCCCTGTGGCAAGTTGTGCGGCTCAGTGGAAAGGGCTGGGCGTGTGCATCTCAAGGCCTGAGTTCTAGTTTCGGATTGACCTCTAGCTCCCAGGTGACCTTGAGGGTGCTGGACACAGAAAGCCTGAGTTCACTGATCCATTGAGCATTGGGCTGGTCACTTCCTCTCCCTGCCTGGGTTCCCTCATGAAGCTGTTGATCTCCAGCTCTTAAAACATTCCAAATCTCTCCTTTCATTAAAATAGCCCAGTCACTTCTAGTTCAACAGATTTCTTTTTTTCATGAATTATTCAAACTTGGGAGTTGAATGTTGAAAATAACATGTTCGCAGTGTCCTCATTAGGAAGCTTTTAGCTGTGAATCTCCTTTCTTCCATTCTGTTTCCAAAGGCTGACTGCTGCAGAGTTTTGGGGATGAACACAGTCAATCATTTACGAGGTCGCTGGAGAATGCCGGTGGAGCAAGGTAAGTAATAAACACCCACCCGAAAAAGAGAGACAGCGTCATCAAGTGAGCAAGAGAAAGCAGCGGTGGAGGCACCAAAGAGTTCCACAGACTTCAGCAAGCCTGTCAGCCACGCTGGCTTCGGGGTCCCTCCTGCCCATGAACATCTATTGCATGCTCGCCTCGAAGAAGAGGAATCAAAGATCTATCATCCTTGCCTTTTTTTTTTTTTTTTTTTTTTTGAGACAGTCTTGCTCTATTGCCTGGGCTGGAGTGCCGTGGCGTCAGCCTAGCTCACAGCAACCTCAAACTCCTGGGCTCAAGTGGTCCTCCTGCCTCAGCCTCCCAAGTAGCTGGGACTACAGGCATGTGCCACCACACCGGCTAATTGTTTCTATTTTTAGCAGAGATGATAGAGATGGGGTCTCACTCTTGCTGGGGCTGGTCTCGAACTCCTGACCTCAAGCGATCCTCCCACCTTGACCTCCCAGAGTGCTAGGATCACAGACATGAGCCACCACGCCCAGCCTGTCCTTGCCTTTGAGGAGCCCCAATCTGGGGGTTTGAGGCAGACACATACATAGTCAATGGTGACAGGGAATGTAAAGAAGAGGCGGAATGTGGCACAGGCTTTTAACTTCTGGCTTTCTCCTTGACCTTTAACCATCAAACAGGAAATTCAGAATAAACAGAAGGTAGGCCAGAGTAATGGCACTGCCGGAGTGATGACTCCTAGAAGGGGCCCCAAGTCTCTGCCTGTGGGACTTCACGACATCATCTCACACGTTGCCACAGTCCAGACAACGCAGGGCTTGATCGTAACTGTTTCTAGAGATGGGATTGTGAAGGTGTGGAAATAAAAGCCTACTGATCTGTGTAATGTATGATAAAGCTATAAATATCCGTAACTCCAAAAGAAAGGTATTTCTAGAGAATCGAAGTGAGAGCAGATTCATTTGCTTAATTTCCAAAATCATTCTATTACTGCTTCATGATTAAACAAACGCCACCCAAGGCAGTTGAGAAAGTTACACATGGATATCTCTGCAAGAATCAACAGACAATAATATCTGGGAATTTTCCCAGTTATTTGTCAAAGAGGTAAGGAATTTAAAATGCTAAGACATTTAGATTTCATTTTACTTTGCATTGGAAAAGATGGTTTGTAAGCTATTAAAATGTAAGCCGGTGATTCCCCAATTCTAGCTTGCATCTGAATCACACCTAATGCTTGCTTAAAACGCTGATTATTGGCCCCACTTGTCGCGCCCGCCTCGCCAGCAAGGAAGACGCAGCAACTGGAGTTCTTCTGACAGCGCTTTAATGGGGATTGCTTAACTGGTTACATGCGGAAGACGCCGAGGCGTTCTCGGCGGCTGCTTATAAAGGCAGTAAGTACACTGGGCATTGTCTGATTGGATAAGGCACTTGGAAGGGAGGAGACAAACTCTGCACATGCACTGAGCACTTGTTTGTCAGACTAACAGCAGGGTTTGACCAGGAAGCGGGCGCCATCTTGGAATGGCGTTGCCACTGCGCCCCACACCCACTCCCAGGGTTTCTGATTTAGCAGGTCTGGGGTGAGGCCAGAGAACGTGCATTTCTAACGAGTTCCCAGGAGATGCTGACGCTACCAGTTAGGGACCACATTTTGTGAACTGAACCGCTTACATGAATGCGTAATTTTGCTATTCAAAATGCTGTTCAAAGCAGCAAATAAAGTGCCTTCAAGGACTCCCAGTGCTCTACAGCTCCTTCTGCTCTACGGTATTATCTCTGTCTATTCATGTTCTGCGTTCTGGGCTCTATAACCATGGCATTGATCTGTGGCCGATCGGCTATAGAGAAATGCGTCCCTTCTTGGCCACCAGCATCTTAAATTATCATTCGGACATAGGCACTATTGGAAAATCTGAAACTTGGCTCGTCGGTGCTAATTCTTTTTCCCTCCAGTTTCTTCACCAGCAAATGAGATACTTTTTAAGAGTTTGCCCTAGCCTAAGATCCCATGATTTTACGAAGCAATGATTTTAAGAAGCACTGTCCATTTATTTCCGACTTCTATAGAGCATCCACCTTTGATTCTCCTATGGCCATTTGAGTTGAGTGCCATTTTAGAGATAGGGACACAGAAGTCAGGAGAATTTCGGTAACTAGGCGGGATTCGAACTCGGAGCCATCCTTGTTCTATCCAGCATACCACGGGCTCTAAAGCTGTGGGGGCAAATGAGAATAATGTCAGGGAAATGCTTCCTCCCACAGACTGCCCTTCTGCTTCCAAACACCACTGACACTTGGGTGTTTGCACACACGAGAGAGGCTCTGGCGCCGGGGCCCTTGTTTACGGATCTGGAATCCCACGCATGCACAGAGTGAGTGCGCAGCCAAGTGGGGGCGGAGGGCTAGGCTAGGCTTGGATGGCGCAAACGTCAGCACAGCAAAAACACAGGGAAAGGCAGGAACATTTCAGAAAATACAATCAGCCATTTTCTTCTTGCTGACCAGTAGCTTTGGACCCTCTGTTTGAATAGGCTTTTATTTTCCTTTCTTTAAAAAAAAAACTCTTCTATTTATAGCTTTCTTAATGACAAGGTCACAATGTTCACTGGGATGAGGGGAAGAAACCTCTCCGTGACACAAGCAATTCTTGCCAATCTTCGCATCCAGTAATTCAAAATCACAGGCTCGGGTGACACTCGGGGAGGGGAAAGGATCTCTTCCCCAAATCTGACCATTAGTGAGAGGGAAGCGATAGCTGTCAGCTGCCACTTACCCAGCATTTCCTGGGGACCATCTGGATTTTTATAAGCAGTTTAAATTATTTGCAGAGTCAGAATGCCTCGTTCTGTAGGCCTCACAGGCTGCTGGAAGCTGAACCAGGTGACTTCCTGGAGAACTGAAGCCAGAATTATGAGCGGTCGATGTGCAAGAGGCATTTCAGCGACTTTTTACCCTGGGAAAGAGCCTACACAAAGCCAGTGTGTGCTCCATGAAATTTTGGGGGAAAGAAAGTAGAGTGGTCTGGCCCAGTGTTTCTCAAATGTTAACGTGCTTGGGACTCATCCTAGGATTTTGTTAAATGCAGATTCTGCCTCGGTAGGCCTGGGCTGGGGCTGAGATTCCGTCTTCCTAACATCTCCCGGGTATGCCAATATTGCTGGTGCACAGACCACACTTCAGGCAGCAAGAGTCTGGAAAATTTTCCATGTAGGATTTTGAGTAGTTTTATAGGAATCAGTTTCCAGATCCTCAAAGCCTATTTGTTCTCTTTCCTAAAATCTACCCAAGAAAGAGTGAAGTCAACTTGGAGGTTCCCCTTTGATAATGGATCCTTCCCACTTTACAGAAGAAAGGGCCTTACTCTCTTCCATCCCAAATCTTACAGTGGTGTATTGCCTTGGAGTGCAAGAACCTCCAGGTTTCCAAGCAAAGTAACAATTTGAAATATTGGTGTGGAAAAAAATTTTTTTTTAATCTGAGGAATGTGAGCCCCTTTAAATCCTCAGGCCCAGAGAGGCATTTAAAACATAAGAGCAGTCTGGTCTCACTCCCTCTCCAGGCAAATAATGACCTCTTGAAGCCACTTACTGTGTGAGCTCTGAGGCCAAGTAGCCACAAAATGTCATAGGCTGGATAGTTCAACAATGTGCAGCCAATCACTGACCAGTGCTATTTCTGTAAACCAATGAGAAGTCCTGGTGAACAACTTTTGTAATCACCCCTCTCCTGATTCATTCTTTTTTCCTTTAAAAACCTAAGCCTCTCCTTTGTTACCCCAGCACTCTCCAGGCAACCTGGAAATGTTTCCTGGGCTGCAGTCCTCAACCCCGGCCCAAATAAGCTCTCTATATTAATTTTGCCTCAGCTTCTTCTTTTTAGGTCGACAGGTATTATTGTTAAGAAAGTGACTAATAACTAGTTGCAAGTATTTTCACACAAGTCAAATGATTTAGATTCGTTGCTCTCCACACAGTTGTAAGAGATATGAATTATACACCGATAGCTCTTTGAAAATAATTTTACGAGAACAGTTACAAAATGATTTTTTGTTTTTTAACACAAAAAGAATTCAAAGAATTAAATGACGTTTCTACAACAAAACTTCCAATCCCACTGCTTAAACATTGAACAAAATTTCTCAACATTTATTCTTGTAAAAAAAATAAAAAATAGGTTGAATATTATCGCTGAATCTTATGTCATTCTAGCAATAAGTCAACAATAGATATAATTAATTGTAGGAAAAATGGAGTGAGAGAGAGAGCAAGAGAGGAAAAAACACTACCCATCTCATTAAGGGATTAACTTCCAATGAAAATCTTGTTCCATAATGGTCAAAACATATATTTATGTTGTTTTGACCAATTGTATACCAATAGCTATTATAATGACTTGATCTGGAAAAGATGTTTTAACATTTAGAGGCTTATGGAGACTGAATTTCTTTTTTTTTTTCTTTTTGTAATAGAGAAATATGACACAAAGTATGTTTTACAGGAATAAAGTTCTGCAAGATAAAGGAATGGAAATATGAATCCAAGGAGAAGAAAGAATGATGTAAAATAAAGAGCTTGTTCTATTATTTCTAAAAGGATAATTAAATCAAATCACTTGGTATATAGATTCCATTAGAAACATTACAAAAATTATATCACGAGCTTGTTTTAAAATGTAGGTATTTGTAATAAATAGAATTGTATTCTTTACAATTATGTAAACTTGTGTTGAAAAATTTTATTAAATAGATGTCAACATAAAAATTGGGAATAGTACATAGCTTTTCTGAGTTCCTTTAGAAGTTTACAAACAGAAAAAAACGTTTGAAGACCACATATCTGAAAGCTTTTCCTCTGTCTTTCAAGACACATCAAGACACAGAGTCATCTTGCCTGTGACAAGCCCTCTCTGACCTCCCCCAGGTTCCACCTGTGACCTGGTGCCCCCAGCTATGCTGGAGGCCTGACTTCAATCTCACACCATTATCCTGCTGCATAGCTAGCTCTGTCTTCTCTTTTTGTCATCTCCAGCTCCTCCTTAGCCCTGGCATAAAGGACAAACTCAACTAATACTGGAGGATAAATGAAGAATGGATAGATAGATGAACGGATAGGTAACCTGCATGCATGCATAAAGAGATTCCAGGCTATGTTGCCAGCCATTCTGAGTTATTCTGAGCAAAAACATTTACTCTGAGGGGGAAAAAAAATAAAACAAAACAAGAAAAAAAAAAAAAAAGCTCTTCAAGACCCTGATTCCAAGGTTTCTCTCTGTATCATTGCATTTCACCAGATAATCACCACCTGATGCTCACATCGTACAGTACAGGGTACAACTATCTATGAAGAGTCAATGTCGTGGCAGAACCTACCCCTCAGCCTTTAGAAGAGTATCTTCTGTTTGGTATCGTGATTTTACAGGTCAGTTTTTTTTAATTTCATTTGCTTTTTAAATGATTCATTCTACCCTCATTATAGATTATTTATTTAATTGGGCTGTTTCTGTTTTTGGCAGGGGGAAGAAGACGAGATAGGGAAGGTTGATAGAGAAGATAAGAGTGAATGTTGGGCTGGTATCTCCAAAAGATATTGATTTCTTGGGTTATTAAATATATAGCCATTCATTCCAGTCATCTTCTCTCCATTTTATTTCTTATTTCATACTTATAAAATGTATAAAATGTATAAGGTATTAATAATAATAATATAAACCCCATGTATATACCATTATGCTCAAGAAAGACAATATCAACAGATCTCTTGAAGTCACCTCTGTGCCCCTCCTCCATGCCATTCTCCTGACTTCCCTTCTCCCAAAAGTAATTTTGTTTCATCATTCCATTACTTTTTAAAAAAATAGATTACCACACATCTTAAATATATGATTCGGTTTTTCCTGTTTTTGCATTTTATATAAATGGTACGTCGTATAAATTCTTCTGCAACTTGATTTTTTTTACATGACATTTTCTTTGAAAGATGCATCCATATTGATATACATAGCTGAAGTTCATTCATTTTCATTGCAGCAAGGAATTCATTGAATAAGTACAGCAAAAATGATCCATTCTCTTGTTGATAGCCATTTGTTTCTTATTGTCTTTGCTACTACCAAAAGGTTACTATGAACATTTTTGTACATGTCTCATGTAGCACCTGTGCAAGAGTTGGTCTAGAGCTGCCATCCCCAACCCCCAGGCTGTGGACCAGTACCAGTCTGTGGCCTGTTAGGAGCCAGCCTGTACAGAGTGGTGGGCAAGTGAGCAAAGCTTCATGTGTCTTTATAGCTGCTCCCCATCACTCGCATCACTGCCTGAACTCCACCCCCTGTCAGATCAGTGGCAGCATTAGATTCTGCATTATGGTGAATTGTATAATTATTTCATTATATATTACAGTGTATTAATAATAGAAATAAAGTGCACAATAAATGTAATGTACTTGTATCATCTTGAAACCATCCCACCCTGCCCCAGTCCATGGAAAAATGGTCTTCCATGGAACTGGTCCCTGGTGGCCAAAAAGATTGGGGACCACTGGTCTAGGGTGTGTGTGTGGGCATGCATGCATGTGTAAATGTACACACACATCCTAGGAATCGCTGGGTCATAGAATATTTTATGTCTATGTTCAGGCCGGACGCGGTGGCTCACGCCTGTAATCCTAGCACTCTGGGAGGCCGAGGCGGGCGGATTGCTCGAGGTCAGGAGTTCGAAACCAACCTGAGCAAGAGCGAGACCCCATCTCTACTATAAATAGAAAGAAATTAATTGGCCAACAAATATATATATATATAAAATTAGCCGGGCATGGTGGTGCATGCCTGTAGTTCCAGCTACTCAGGAGGCTGAGGTAGGAGGATCGCTTGAGCCCAGGAGTTCGGGGTTACTGTGAGCTAGGCTGACGCCACAGCACTCGCTCTAGCCTGTGCAACAAAGTGAGACTCTTGTCTAAAAAAATAAATAAATAAAAGAATATTTTATGTCTATGTTCAACTTTACTAGAAAATGACAAATTATTTTCAAAAGTGATTGAAATAATTTATACTCCTACCAATAGTGTATAAGAGTTTTGGTTATTCTACAGCTTTACCAACAGATTTTTAAAATATCTTATCAATTTGGAGGCTATAAAATAGTCTTTCATTCTGGATTAATTTACATTTCCTTAATTATAAATGAGCTTGAGAATGTTTGCCTGTTTATCAGACATTCATGGTTTCTCTTCTGTGGAATGCCTTTTGTGTATTTTTTCAATTGGGTTTTGCCTTTTTCTTAAAGATTTTTAATATATTTATTTTTATATAATTATAATTATGAAATGCATATGTATGTCATATATAAAAATATATATTATAAAACATACATTTTTTTCTGGATAAAATTCCTTTATTAGTTATGTGTTTTGCAAATTTCTTCTCCCAGATCCTAGCCTATCTTTTACATTCTTTCTGCCATCTTTGAATGAACACAGTTCTTAATTTTAATGGAACTGAGTTTGACAATACTTTCCTTCATGTTTTGCACTTTTTGTTCTTTGTTTAGGAAATTCTTTCCTACACTGAGGCCAGACACATATTCTCCTATATTTCCTTCCAAAAGTTTTAAAGTTTTCCTTTTCATATTCAATTCTTCTATTTGCCTAGAATTGATTGTTGGGTACAGTGTGAGATAGGAAGCCAATTTTTTTCCCCAGATGGACATCTGATTTCCTTTACACCAATTATTGAATGGTCCATGCTTTTCCCACCAATCTGCAATGCCAGATTTGTTGTATATAAATTTTCCATCCATGCATGGGGCTGCCTCTAGGATCTATTCTGTTCCATTGGTTTCATTTTTTTTTTTTCATTCCTTTTTCTATACTTTCTTCCCAGCTGTGCCTCAATCAATGTAGGGAAGTTATTCCATTATCCCTGTCTTGGGTTATGGTTCTTAGGGATATCTGGTAACACTGTATCTACCCTATATCATTGTTGTAAAGTAATCAAACAGGACAGGACATGTAAAGTGGTGAGTAAAATGCCTGGCATAGAGTAAGCCCTCAAAAAACTGTAATTGTCATTATCATGGTACCTTATAGTGTCCGTAATTTACTTGCTTTAACATCACAGTAGCTAGTCTCCTCAAAATAAATTATTTGAGCATCTTTGGCAAGGGCCAGGTCATGTAGCATAAATTGCCTGCTTTATGCTAGCAAAACTAATTAAAGTAAAGGAAAAGAGGAGTTAAGTCATGAAAAATACCTGTGTTACATGAATCAATCAAACAAGTGGGGGAGAGAGTCAACAAATAATTACAACATGGGCATCAACAATAATGATTGCCATTTCTTAAATGCTCCTGATCAACCAGGCAATGTATTCACACATTTAAAATCTTGATTTATTGAGTTACTATTGTTCCAGGAGCTGTGCTAGGCCTTACAAATATCACTATCAGTTCTTCCACAAGAACTCTGCAAGGCAAATATTACCATCCTCATCTACAGATGAGGACTCTGAGGCTCAGAGAAGTAACACAATTTATAAAAGGCTACTCAACTAGAAAGTGGCAAAGCCAAGATGTGAACAGAATAATCTTACTTCAAAGACTACATTTTTGCCTTATATCACATCATCTCTCTAAATCTTAGCAACTTACAAAAGACACAGGCTAAGATCAAATCCTTGCAGCACCATCACCCTATTCTAACCAACAAATAAAGAACCAGCTGTCACCAAGGGATATGCAAAATGCTACAGAACATCCTACACATACTTAATAAAATATAATTATGCATATTAATGTGTTTATGTGCATGAAGTTCTTAGCATTGTGCCAAACAAAACACTCAACAAGTGGTTACTACAACTAAGAGATAGACTTCCACGGTGGCCAATGACATGGACTTTGGAGCCAGACTAAGACTGAATTTGAATTCTGGTATTTCTAACCTACTAGTTAGGTAACCTTGGGTAAGTTGCCTCTTACTCTGAGACTCAATTTCTTTATAAGTTTGTTGTAAGAATTAAATGCATCTCAAATGCTTAGCACGGTATCTAGCACATGATAAACACCAATAATCAATAATTTTCATTGTTGTTGGAAATTGAAGTATCACAAAAGATAAGTTTAACTCTCCTGAGGGCAGATGCCTGGTATGTTACCTGATTTTAATACCTCTCCATCTCAGGGGTCATGCAAACCATACAGCCCACTGATGCTGCCCTAATTTACTTGGCCATAGGGCTGACCTTGTCTTCTTCCAGAATGTCTTCATCTTCATCATTGATTCTGGAGTATGGATTGCAAACTGGTGATTTCATTTGGACCATATGGGGTATTGAAACCTTTGAATCTGCTGCCAACATTTAAAAATTGGCAGATATATAAACACTGTTAGATGACTTCCACCCTCTTTGAGGTGTATTTTCACTAGAAGCATTGGAAGAGGCAGTAGGTATTATCACCTATAAATTAAACATTATTGTGATAATTCAATGATTTACAATGAAAAATTTTAACAGCTTCAGGAATCAGGAGTCAAATCTTCTCATCAGTATGGTCTCTTCTACGAGGAAATACACATGAGTGGCCAGATTATAGACAGAGGATTTCTTGGTGAAGAGGAAATCAGAACAAGGTGAATGTTGAATAATCCCAATGGCCAATGACATCAATCCATGACAACCTCAAACAACCCAACCCCCGAAACCCCCACCTAGGAGAGAGTTCCAAGGAGCAGTTATTTAAGTCTTCTCCTCTCTCCAATGGACAGCCCTGGAGAACACCACCAACTATTTATTTTCTTGTACCCTTGACTCTTCTTTGTCCAGCTGGATGCAGATGTAGTACAAGCTCTCTTATCTAACAAAATTGAGAAATGTAGTTTGTCAATAGAATTTTTTAAAGTAAATTTTAAGTTGGAAAAACTCTTATAGACATTGGCCTAGGGAAAGAATTTTGAAGACTCCAAAGCAATCCCAGAAACAACAACAATAAATAAATGGGACATGATCAAATTAAAAAGCTTCTGTATCGCCAAGGAAACTAACATTAGAGTGACTAGATAGACAACCTACAGAATGGGAGAAAATATTTGCACTCTACACATCTGATAAAGGGCTGATAACTAGAATCTATATAGAACTCAGGAAAATCAACAAGAAAAAAACCCCATTAAAAAGTGGGCAAAGGACATGAACAGAAACTTTTCAAAAGAAGACAGACTAATGGCCAACAAACATAGGAAAAAATGCTCAACATCTCTAGTCATCAGGGATATGCAAATCAAAACCACAATGAGATATCACTTAAGTCTGGTCAGAATGGCCTTTATCAAAAAGCCCCAAAACAACAAATATTGGAGTGGGTATGGAGAAATGGGAACACTCTTACACTGCTGGTGGGACTACAAACTAGTACAACCTCTATGGAAATTAATATGAAGATACCTCAAAGAATTCAAAGTAGAACTACCATTTGATTCAGCAATCAAATTACCCAAAGGAAAAAAAGACATTCTATAAAAAATGCATCTTCACTCGGATGTTCATAGCAGCACAATTCCACAATTGCAAAGATGTGGAAACAACCCAAGTGTCCATCCATATATGAATGGATTAATAAAATGTGGTACATGTATACTATGGAGTACTACTATGGAGTACTACTCAGCCACAAAAAACAATGGTGATCTAGCATCTCTTATATTATTCTGGATAGAGCTGGTGCCCGTTCTTCAAAGTGAAGTATCACAAGAATGGAAAAACAAGCACCACACGTACTCATCATCAAATTGGTATTAACTGATCAACACTTAGGTGTACCTATGGAAATAACATTCATAGGGTGTCAGGCAGGTGGGAGGGGGAAGGAGGGGATGGGTAAATTCACACCTGATGGGTACGGTGTGTGATGTCTGGGGATTTAGGCATGCTTGTAGCTCTGACTTGGGCAGTGCAAAGGCAGTATATGTAACCAAAATGTTTGTACCTCCGTAATATTCTGAAATTTTAAAAAGGACATTTGTTTAAAAAAGTAAATTTTAAAAAGTTAATTGGAAAAAATGGGGAAATCATTAAAAAGATGTATTTAACATTTTATTCTAAAACACTTCAATGTACCTTAATTGCCAATCTTTTGATATAGGGGTAAGGTCATTTCTTTAAAATCTACCTCATCTTTCTTGCATAAAGCCCACCCATGAGGCATCATCTACAATTTCAGTTCTTAAACTTCTTTAAAATAGGGCAAGAAAATAAAGATCCCTATGAAGCAATTTGAGAGCAGAATCCTTCTAGATTTTTACAATTCTCATCACAATCACAGTTATCTCACTTATGTATCATTCAACAGCAACTTTGACTGGGCATGGTGGCTCGAGTCTATAATCCTAGCACTCTGGGAGGTCGAGGCTGGAAGATCCCTGGAGCTCAAGGATTCAAGACCAGCCTGAGGAAGAGCAAGACCCCATCTCTACTAAAAATAGAAAAAATTAGCCAGGTACACGCTCATAGTCCCAGCTACTTGGGAGGCTGACGCAGGAGGATCGCTTGAGCCCCAGGGAGTTTGAGGTTCCAGTGAGCTATGATGATACCATGACACCATTGTACTCTAGCTGGGGTGACAGAGCGAGACTCTGTCTCAAAAATAAAAAAGAAAGTGGCCGGGCGTGGTGGCTCATGCCTGTAATCCTAGCACTCTGGGAGGCTGAGGCAGGCAGATTGCTTGAGGTCAGGAGTTCGAAACCAGCCTGAGCAAGAGTGAGACCCCGTCTCTACTATAAATAGAAATTATTCGGCCAACTAATATATATATAAGAAAAAAAAAATTAGCTGGGCATGGTGGTGCATGCCTGTAGTCCCAGCTACTCGGAAGGCTGAGGCAGGAGGATTGCTTGAGCCTAGGAGTTTGAGGTTGCTGTGAGCTATGCTGATGCCACAGCACTCACTCTAGCCTGGGCAACAAAGCGAGACTCTGTCTCGGAAAAAAGAAAGAAAGAAAGAAAGAAAGAGAGAAAGAGAGAAAGAGAGAAAGAGAGAAAGAGAGAGAGAGAGAGAGAGAGAAAAGAGAGAGAGAGAGAGAGAGAAAGAGAGAGAGAGAGAGAGAGAAAGAGAGAGAGAGAGAGAGAGAGAGAGGAAAGAGAAAAAAAAGAAATGAGAAAAAAATCCCTTTATTTATAGATTTAATCTAATATTATAAAAATTGCAACTTCATTTTAATCAAAACCTTTTGTCAAGCCTTTCCATAGCATCCAACTTAATTTTCATAAAAACAAAAACTCATTAATTTTACATTCATTATTTCATTGGTTAACATAATATTTTATTTAACTGTGTGATTACAAATTAGTAGAACTGGCATAAACAGGTATGGGAACAAGCCCAGCTGACTCTAGGAAAGCCCATAACATAACTGATAGGAACACAAGTGCTGAGCACACAAGGGACTGGACTACTAGCCAGAAGCATTTATTGAGATGTAGACATTCCTCGGTATATTCTACAGAGAAAACAGCTCATCTACTAATCTGGCTAGAGTATTAAATGGGATCAGTTAAAAGGACACATTTCATAAACATTCTTTTTTTCCCCCTTTAGATCATGTCTCGTGGTTGGATTTAAGCTCTCTGAGATACAGTCACAATCCTCTCTTGCCTTCCTGAAACTACACTCACCTCTTTAGCCACCCAGTGAGTGATTATAAGTCAGGGAGATTTCCTTTCAATTTATCACAAGCTCGTTTTATAGATCTGAGTTTGGTATTTACCTTGCTATAGCCATAGCCACCATGTGCTGCTTCCAGGGACTGCTATAAGGTTCAAAGGAAACTGTGTATGTGAAAACACTTTGTACACTCAAAATCTCTGATCTGCAGTCAGTTATTTTGTGTGCATTTATCACACCATCCCACTAGACTGTGGACTCTTTTAGGATAGGAATAAAATCACAACTATATCTGCCTGCTGGTGCAAAGCCAGCCCAGTACTGAGCACATGGTGAGGATCAAGGTTACTGGGGGATTGATCCTGTCTGGATATATACAAATATATTGTCCTTACCTGCCAGATACAAGCACACACTGGGCAGAGCATCCCATGAGTCCTGGAGCATTGCCAGTGAACAAGAAAATGCTTAATAAACACTTACTGAATGTTAATTCCAAGAACTCTTCTTGCACATGCATGCATGGAAGCTTTCATACATCCACCAGACCTTCCAGACAAGACCCGACCTTGTTTGTAAAATCCTGTTATTGTCAATACACCATAAATAGGTAGTATTTCTAGACATTCTGAGTTTGAGAGAAAATGATTTTTCTAGTTCTTATGAGATCTTTTTTTAACTTTTTATTATGCACAATTTCAAACACACAAAAGTAGAGAGAAAAGTATCACACCCATCACCAGCTTCAATAACTATCCATGACAACCAATCTTGTCTCACTCATTCTATCACCTGCTACCCCCATAGTGTCTTTGTTATTATTATTGTTTTTAATTGACACATAATAATTTTACATATTTATAGGATACAGAGCGATATTTTGATACATCTGTACAATGTGTAATGAGAAAATCAGGGTAATTAGCAAAGCCATCACCTCGTTTATCACTTCTTTGTGTTGGAAACATTCAAAATCCTCTCTTATAGCTGTTTGAAAATACACAAAAAAGTTGTTCTTAACTATAGTCATCCTACAGTGCTGTAGAACACTAGAACTTATTCCTCCTGTCTTGCTATAGTTTCATATCAATTAGCCAACCTCTCCTTATCTTTCCCTCCCCTCTACCCTTCTCAGCCTCTAGTAACCACTATTCTACTCTCTACTTCTATGAGATTAACTTTTTTAGTTTCCACATCTCGCCATATTTTTAAGCCAGTCCTAGACACTGTATCATTTCACCTATAAAAATTTCAGTATGTACTTGAATAAATTTTATAAAAGCATAGCCACAATAACTTGATTATACCTAAAAGAATGATAAAAATTCCTTAATATCATAATATATTCAGATTTATAATTGTCTCATAAATGTCATAAATAGTATAGTTATCTCTTTCTGTCTCTCCCTCCCTCTTTTTCTTCCTTCCAGTTTGTTTACATCAGTATCCAAATTGATTTTTTAATAATAGCCATTCTGATAGGGGTAAATTGGTATCTCATTGTGGTTTTAATTTGCATTTCCCTGACAATTAGTGATATTAAGCATTTTTTCATATGTGTTTTGGCCATTTATCTATCTTCTTTTGAAAAAACTCTGTTCCTGTCTTTCACCCACTTTTTAATGGGATTATTTGGGTTTTTTCTTGCTGATTTGAGTTATTTGTAGATTCTGGCTATTAGTCCTTTGCCAGATACATAGTTTCCAAATATTTTCTCCCATTCTGTAGGTTGTCTGTTTACTCTGTTGATTGTTTCCTTAGCTGTGCAGAAACTTAAATTCAATTAAGTCCCATTTATTTTGTTTTTGTTGTTGCTATATTTGCCTTTGGGGTCCTAGTCACAAATTCTTTGCCTAAGCCAATGTCTACAAGAGTTTTTCCTATGTCTTCTTCCAGAGTCTTTGTGGTTTCAGGGGTCTTACATTTAAGTCTTTAATTGTCATTAGAGAATTATTTCCTAATTTTCCAATGGAGAAAATATGATTTTAGGAAATTTTCTTAAACTGGCTTTTTAAAACTTCTTCTCAAATATTTGAATTACATTTAGAATTCAAATTTGGTGGGGCATGATATCATGAGAGATTCTCTCTGAGAGAGCTAGAGCAGGTTGTCAGCAAATAGTCACCAAGTTTATCAAGTTTCACCACAGCAGACTGATTCATGGTGAAACAGAAATGCAAGGTACAGATGGATACACGTCCCCCAATCTGATCCATTATATTTCCTGTTTTTGGAGTTCCCGCTACCTATCTATATTTTCTCCCACTTTAACACATTTTTCACCAATTTTTGGTAAAAATCCTCATTTGGTTGAACACTAGTCCTGCAAAGTTTTTAAATTTAGTTTTTATATAGTGATTACGGTGCATCAGATTGAGTTTTAAAACCTTCTTTGTGGATTAACTCATTTTGCTCTCACAAAAAACCTATGAGGTAGGTATGATGATTAGTACCACTATATACATGAGGAACATGAGGCCCAAGGTGTGGGCCTCATGGCCTATTGCTCTTCAGGGGGCCATAGGGTTACTGGCACCACAGGCACCGTGGTGCCACATCTGGTTCACCACTGCCTATCTCAGTCTGTCATTTCTGGTCCTCCATCCCTCAGGCATGGCTCACACTCAGCCTCACACTGGAGCAAAGCAAACCTTGAAAACTGGCTTAAACATCCAGAATGTTGACATGCAAGCACACCAGGACCCCCTATTGGCCAATTTTCCATTTTCCTCATCACAGGGGAGCCTCATTGGAAAAAGAACTTTAGGTCAGAAAACCCAGAGCAAAGGGAATGAACTACGCAGGTTGCACAGGCTTTGGAACTGCAGCCTAGCACAGGGAGTTGACATGGGTTGGAGAGAAGGGTCTGCCTAGTATTGCTGAGATGAAAGGAAAGAACCAACGAGATCCCATGCCAGTCACTCTCTACTTGCCTCCTGCTCTCCTCCAAGCATGCTTTGCTGTTCTCTGCCCTGTTCTGCACTCAGGGAGGCTGATCCCAGTGGACTGTGTCAGCCAGCCTTGTCAGCCAGCTGGCTTCTGAATGGACTCAGCAATGAGGGGCACTGGCAGGCAGCTGGAAGGTGGGAGGAGAGAGAATTCAGGTTATTTCTCTCCCCCTCTCTCTCCCTCTTTGCACTACATCTCTGGCCTTGGCTGCGTTCCTCCACAGCTACAGCTTCTCCATGGCTCCAGCTCATGTGAGCTCCAGTAACACTCTTTTCCCCTTGCCCTTTCCAAGGCTGAAGGGTGGTAACAGCTTCCCACTGCTGCTAGTCTCAGGGTGCCTCAGCATCTTGTTTGTTCCCGTGGCCTAGATAATACCTCTAGAAGCAGTTCTTTCATTAAAGTCTCTTCATTTGTACTGTCTGGGATGAACCTAGTGTTATGCTAAGACTGTTTGGTGCACATGAACTTAGGCTGGGCAGGGGTGCGTCAGAAGACCTAGTACAAGGCACACTAGTCTGGGATTGTTTGAGGTCTGGCCTTGCACCAAAGTGTAAGTCTTAGAAACTCTCCAGTTATGGTGCTGGTTGGGCCCAACAGATGATTTTAAAAGGCCTTATTTATCATCTACCCATTTGGAAGCTTCTTTCTCTGATAAGAATGACGAGACCCTTCTCCTATATGAGAATAAAATCGCAAGTCTCTCAAGATCCTTACTATGGCTAGTGAGGACACCATTATTCCAGAAGAGAGCTAGAAAAATTCTCACAAATGCTTTTGCTTTTGCTATGGCGCCAAACATTGCACCATGCCTTTTCTAGTGTAGAAGTTAGATGCACCAGTACTAGAACTGGAGTGCCTCCGTTCAGACCATGGCTGCACCTCTTGCTAACCTTGTGACTTTGAATAAGTAGGTAATCTCTCTAGGCCTTAGTATCCTCATCTATAAAATAGGGATAATAATGGAATTGAAATAAGGACTAAATGACCTACTACATATAAAGCTCTTAGCACTGTTTCTGATGTCAGAAAATACTTTAAAAATGTTGTTATCTCCACCACTTATGTAGCCACATGACCTTGGGCAATTTACTTCAACTTTCTATGCCTCCATTTCCTCTTCTATAAACCAGGATAAAAACATTGATCTCCTGAGTTGTGTAAAGATCAAAAGGGATAAAATGTCAATGGAAGTGTTCTAGAAACTACAAAGCATCTTATGAATGCAAGGTCTTTTTAAAAATACATAATAATAATTATCATAATTTAAAAACTAGCAAGGGCCCCTAAGCAATGTCTCAATAAGCCTTAGCACCGACATCCATAATAAGATAGAGGAGAAAATTTAATAATAATGTCATGAGATGGCTAGGATACAGAACAGACTATTTAAAACAGAAAAGGTCAAGAGAACTACTGAGAAATGGATTTGGTTTCATTCTGAGGCTAACAGGTTAAAATTAGCTTCTGGAAAGTGATTTCTACCACAATATATTATAATATCCAAATTAGCTGGTCATTAAGCCAAATATACTGACTATAAAATACACTGGATCAGATGCATTGAAATGAGTATAGTCACCCCAAGAGAACTCCCAGAGGCCCCCCTCTACTTCTCAAGCTTCCAGAGGGACCACTCCCCTCTTCAGACTAGCACACCTCCCTGCCCACCTGCCCACACCTGCCCTCATCCAGGAGGGCAGACAGCCATGGTCTGGGGCCTATGGCCATGACTGTGGAAGACTAGTCTCTCAGACCAGACTACTTTTGCCTTTCTGCCCTTCATTTGCCACCATTCCTTTCCTAACAAAACCATGGACTTCACGGTCAGGGTTTTAACCTCTTACAACTCAAAGTATGATCTGTGGACCAGCAGCGTCAGTATCACCTGCATCTCATCAGAAATGTACAACTTGGACCCCACCCTAGACCTGTTGCATCAGAATCTGCATTTTAGCATGACCCACAGGTGATTCATATGCTCATGAAAGTTTGAGAAGCACTGTTTTAATATTTCTGAACCTCGTACTTATCTTGCAAGGTTATTGTGAGGATTAAATGTATTCAAAGTACCTGGCAAATAGTAGGTGCTAAATACATTATCATCTTCCAGCACCTGGCACTGCCCATGCCTCTGCCTGAGCCCTTCTCCCTGGCTTGGGGCTTCTGAACACTGACCTTAACTTGCTTTCTCAGGCCCTGCCACTTGGACGGTGCCCTGGATTCTGACCTCAGCTCTTCCCTTTAGAGTCCCTGGCAGGCTGGCTGTGGCCTGTTGCTACACTTTTCAGCACTCTCCGCTGACCTACAGCCTCCCCAAGCCCCACCTTTCTTGGCCTGTCCCTTCTTGTGGACATTTAAGACCCTGCAGCAGCATTTATTTTAGTCATGTTGCCATTGCTCAAAATGGCCTTGGAACTGGTCCTTGGAATTTGCCTTCACAGCCTCACACAGTGCATGGCCCAGCAAAGGCACTCAACTAAATATTCCTCAGGGGAATGAATGAAGAACAAGGATTTGCTTCATAGTGAGCCATGCTGTTAGCGTTTAGTATCTCCCCTTGGGGATTCTCTTTGCTTTTCCTTATTTTCACTTTTCTTTGGCATGGAAAAAGGATGAGACAGAAGGCTGAGAGCCCTTGGGCCCCACAGGTTCCAGCCCTGTTCACTGTGTTTCCACACTGAGGCTTGAGGCCATATTGCCAGTAGGTAATAAAGTGTCAGGTCCTGGCCTGGTCCTCTGTACTTAGGTCCCTAGAGGCTGTTGGTGTCCGGCCCAAATCTCCTTCACTAGCCAGTGTACCTGTCTCCCAGCTGCCACAAGTGCTATGGCTAAAAGCTTCCACCTGTGACCTTCTCTGGACACTTGCTCTTGGATGAGCTGTCTTACCTAGAAACGCTGGGCATGCAGCCAATGACTGACAGATACAGGGGCACAAAAAGCTTGGTCCCCTTGCCTCATGGTGGGACAACTTTATGATGCAATTTGTATTTCAGAATCCTCGTGGATTAAGCCAAGACTGGATTGGACCTGAGAACACATCCCTGCTCAGCTCCTTCTCTTGCCTTGCCTGTATTCCTCACTGCCTTACAGCTATCTTTCCAGAGCATCCCTCAATAAATTGTATGCACCCCAAACTTTGTTTCAGGCTCTATTTCTAGGGAATCTAACCTAAGACAGTGCTCTTGGGATTTAGTGGATGAATGGCAGGACAAGATCCCTATTCTCAGGATCCCAAGTGCCCCCCAAACACCATGTCAACACCAGCTCAACATGACTTACACTGGGGTCTCCACTTCCTCCTCCCAACGGCCCACAGGGCACCAGAGCCAAGTCCAAGGGCAAGGGATGAGGACCTAGAGCTGCACTATCTGAATGGTACCCATGGCTATTGAGCAATTGAGCACTTGAAATGTGGCTAGTACAACTGAAAAACTAAATGGTCAATTTCATTTCATTGTAATTTGTATTTTAAAACTGATAATTCAGCTATTAGAAAATTTTTAGCAGCTTTGGTATGTAAATCTACCTCTTTTGAATTGTGAATTTTATAAAATCTGATACAGATCAAGAATTTCCAGTGAAAATTTAGTGTACAAATTGAGATGTGCTGTAAGTGTAAAAAACATACACTGAATTCCAAAGATCTAGTATTAAAAAATAATGTAAAAGATATCACTAATAGTTTAACATTGCTTTCTTGTTGAAATGATATTTTATTAAATAAAATGTTATTAAAACTGGCCAGGCATAGTGGCTCACGCGTGTAATCCTAGCACTCTGGGAGGCCAAGGCGGGAGGATTGCTTGTGCTCAGGAGTTCAAGACCAGCCTGAGCAGGAGCGAGACCCCGTCTCTACTATAAGTAGAAAGAAATTAGCCAAACAACTAAAAATAGGAAAAATTAGCTGGGCATGGTGGCGTGTGCCTGTAGTCCCAGCTAGCAGGGAGGCTGAGGCAGGAGGATTCAGCCACCCAGAGTGTTAGGATTATAGGTGTGAGCTATTGCACCCAGCCCTAACTCAATAACTTTTTTAAATTAATTACTTTTTTAAAATGTTGCTAATAGCTGGGTGCAGTGATGCAGTCCTGTAGTCCCGGGCACTTGGGAGGCTGAAGTGGGAGCATTGCTTGAGCCCAGGAGTTCTGGGCTATAGTGTGTTATGCTGACCGTGTGTCTCCACTAAGTTCGGCATCAATCTGGTGACCTCCCAGGAGCGGGGGACCACCAGGTTGCCTCAGGAGGGGTGAACCAGCCCGGGTCAGAAACAGGGCTGGTCAAAACTCCCATGCTGGTGAATAGCAGGATAGCACTTGTGAACGGCCATGGTGCTCCAGCCTGGGCAATGTAGCGAGAACTGTGCAGCTACTAGAAAATTTAAAATTACATATGTGGCTTACATTATATTTCTATTGGCAATACTTGTTTAAAAACCTCAGTCTGAGCAGGAAGATGGGAAGGAAAAATAAGCTTCCTCTGACTCTGAGTACTCACTGCGTGCCCTCCAGAACCCTCCAGTCCTTGAGATTCCCTAGCCACCAGAAGTCATTAAGAACTAACACTGAGTCTTTACCTAAATGCCACTCTACAGCCATTTTCTTTGGTTAGTGGTTAGGTCGAATAAACAACATCAACGTCTCTGCAGCATTGCCGACTGCGGTAGACTGGTATCCTGGTGGCCCCCAATCAGTCAGGCCTCCCAATAATCACACCCTTGTAGTTTGCTGCCCGTGAACCTGAGCTGGTCCTGTGACCTGCTTTAACCAGGTGAAGCGATGCTGAGTCAGTTCCGGGACTAAGCCTTTGGAAGGCCTGGCCGCTTCCACTTTTGGGATAAGCCACCCTGTAAGAATCCAGTCCTCATTCGACTGTCAGCACCAACCCGCCAGGCATGTAACTGACACCGTCTTAGAAGTGCATCCTCCAGCCCCAGTCAAGCTGCCTCATTTGACACCACATGGAGCACAGAGGAGCCTTGAGGAGCCAGAGGAACCCGCTGAGTCCTGCCCAAGTTACAGAATCATCAACAAGAAACAGTATAAAATAGCTGTTGCTTCGAGCCACTACATCTTGGTGTGGTTGGTTATATGGCAATAGGTTAACTGAAACATTAAGGGTCCTGAAGACTTCTGTGTGCCCTTTTAAAACCTGATGTTACTAATAAACTCATGCTCTTGAATTTACATCATCTTTGATAAGCTTCTTTTTTAGTATATCAAACAGCCCGTTTATATTTATACAATATTTGATGTTAATTCTGTGTCCCCATAGAACACAGTTTTAGTCCAAACACTTCTAGTCCACGCAGCTGCAAGCACAAGACTGAGACCTGTTGCACCGTGTCCTTTCCTTGTTCACAAGCCATCCAGAGTGAGTACTTATTGTCACACGTCTTTGGATTCCCCACAAGCTGTAAGTCCCGAAGAGGACTCCCAGGAGCCAGAGGGTATGTACCTGCCTCACCCACTGCTCTCTTCTGACAAATATGGCCCCAACTTATTATTTCTGCAAAAACTCCCCATGGCCCCTGGCTTGTGATTTGAATGAGCCCACATGGATATCCTGACCCCACTTGATACAAACAGGGGACAGTGGCTGAGCTAAAGGTAACAGAGTGGAAATGGGTCATGCAACAGAGACCAACTTCCTCTGAGGTGGCCCAGAGTAAAACTCTACCCATCAGAAGTTCTTCGTGTGCATGGTGGCATCAGGCTGACCGGATTCTTCTTTGAGAAGGGTAAATGCCAGCACCACAGGGGTCAGGTAGGGCACTGGGGCCCAGAGACACTGAAATGTCTCAGCTGGGCATGTACCCTGGCAGGAAACCCCAGCTCTCGAGATGAGTTTCCTGAAACAGACACTGAAATGAAGATCAATGTGCAACTCAATTACGAAAGAAGTGTTCCTAGGAGAAGCCAGGGAGTAGTGACCAGAAACAGTGAAGAAGTTTGAGACTTCTGGGTGGATAATGCACAGTGTCCACTGTACTCCATTATGGAAGGTCACCTGGGTATGTCTCTTCCCTGCAGCCTGAAGGCTGTGTCTGGGTGAGCATGTTTATGTTCTCTCTTCAGTGTATCTGATGGTTTTCAGACTGTCCTCTACAAAGTTTCCTCTTGGGCCACCATAAATTCAGGAGAACCTATTCCTTCTATCCAGCTATAAAATGAAGTTCTACTTTTTGTTTGTTTGTTTTATATATTGAGCTTCCAATCATGATTATACTTAAATACATGCCTCCACAGCTAAAGAAATGCTTGAAAACTACCCTGATAGACCATGGTCAGAATGGGTATATTTGTTTTCTATTGCTGCATAACAAATTACTGAATCCTTGGAAGCTGAAAACAACCCGCACAGCCCACATGTGTTACCTCAGGGCTTCTGTAGGTCAGAAGTCCAGGCTCTGCTTAGCCAGCAGTGCTCTCTGCTCAGGGGCTCACCCGGCTGCATTCCAGGTGTTGGCCAAGGCTGTGGGCTCATCAGAGGTTCATCTGGGAAAACATCTGCTTGCAGTCTCCTTCGGGTATTGGCAGAATTCACCTCCTTGTGGTTGTAGGAGTAAAGTCCTGTTTTGTTGTTGGATGTCACCTGGGGGCTGCTCTCAGCAAATACGGGCCGCCTGCAGCTCCTTGGGCCTGGCCCCTCCAGAGGCCCTCTCATGACGTGGCAGCTTACTTCCTTATGGCAGCAATGGACACAGTCTCTCTAGAGCGTGTTAGCAAGACAGAGCTATATATAAACATAATAGTGTAAGCATGAGTGTGACACCCCATCACCTTTGCCATATTCCATTGGTTAGAAGCAAGTCCTCGGTCCTACCCACACTCAAAGTGAGGAGATTATATATGTCATGAAAATGGGGCCACACTAGAGTCTATCTACCACAATGGTTATGGAAGGGGGGCATGTAATAAAAGGCCTCATGGGCTCCTAATTCTCCCATTTACACCAGGCTGGTCTTAAGTAAGAGCCTGTGCCTACTCTCAATGTTTTGTTTTGTTTTGTTTTTTGTCCTCAAGGCTACATCAAAAGAATGAGTACTCTCAATAGTTTTGATCTATTGCCTTACTCACCTGTCTTCTGACCACTGGTTCAGGCCTGGGCTCTCCCTGACGAATTATGCAGCCTTGCCCCACCTCAGTATTCTTACCTCTGCTGCCTCGGATCTCACACTGATAACCTTTGTTTCAGTTGATTTCCTGCTTCAGTTTTCATATTTGTATTTGATCATATCTGTCATTTGTTTTAAAATAATTTAAATTAACATAGCAACTGGCTACCATAGTAAGACAGTGTAAAGCTAGGCCTTTCCAGTTTAAAGAAAAGGAAACTGAGCTCCTAGGCTGCACAGCTAGTTAATAACACAACTAGAACTAAAAGCTTGCTGTCCTCCCCTTTTTTAGTTTTCCATCTTATTAACTGGAATTGAAGAAGTCTGTATAAGCAACTTTCCCAGATAATTCGAATTTGCTATTTTAAATGTCCATGCCTGACCATTCTTTGATGTGAAACTTCCTGAAATGGATTATACATTTCTCTGCCTGGGAAAAAAGCCATGTGGCCATAATTGTAGACTTCTCTTAATGACACAAGGTTATAATTGAGAACCTCATTTGTCACCCTGGGTTACAATAATGGTGCCCTTCAAATGGGACCTAGTGAAGCTTACAGGCTGTTTTCCCCACACTCCTGTCTCTGCAGCGGGAGAGTAATTTGGCTGCTTCCTCTCTCCCCTTGTCACACCATGATGGGTGGCTTCTGACAGCATCCCAGCTTTCTTCACTACCTCAGCAAAGAAACAAGCACAGGAGTTTGAGCCATCATTAGGCTTAATTTTACCCACAATTCTCAACCATTAGGCCTGGGGGATTGGGTGTTCACAACTGAGTCAGGAACACAGGGTTTTGTACAAAATGTTCTGCAATGCACAGGCTTCTTTTTCTTACAGGCTTATAATGATGCAAACTAATGAAAGTTGATTGCTAATAAATGGTACAGTGCCTTATTTTACTTTAATTGTGCTACTCTGAATATGTCAATATTATGATATCCAGGGTACCAAGACAAGGTAGGATTGCGCACAAAATATGTTGAGAAATGTGGCTGAAATCAGGTATGAATTATTTTAGATCAGTTTCCTGAGCTGTTTCTCCTTAGTGTATTCTCAGGTCATGAAATATGAACAGTCTTATGAGTCTTTGGAAAATATTCAACAACCAAAGTGAATTTTGAGAGCGCTAAAATAATAAAACAAAGTAAATTCATTTCAGTAACTCTCCACTTATACAGAGGCCAGACCTGTGGTGACTGTATCTATCCAAAACATATCTGAGTGCATGGGAGCCAAAGGGGCTCAAAACAAGGGGGAAGAATAGTTGCCACAAAGTCCATGCATTAGAGCCCATCATGTGTAAACAGGCAAAACAAGATACTTTATTGATGGCCTTACACCTAGGTCTCATGCTCCACGCCTGGAGCTGAAGCCGAGGGTGGTTGAGAAGGAAATCTAGGTTCTGCTACTGAATCCTGGACAACCAAAAGCCAATAAATGGCAATGCATTCTGTTTACCACCTCTGGGAAGAATATGCCCCATTTTGGAAAGATTTACCCTACACAAGTAAAATGTTGGGGGTTTCAGCATCTATCAAGGTAGCTTTCAGTTATCTGGAAACATTATTGATGTGAAGGCACCACCACCAGACAGGTGTTCCTGTATTTTTACTCAGCCTTCTGGAACAGATTGAGGATTTGCTCAAGGAAAGCACTCATTTTGCCTATACACTGCTTTAGAAAATAACTTCACTAAACACGTTCGTCTTTCCATCAGTTATTTATAGTCAAGTTCTGATGATCCACCAGGCAGGTTCCTGGCTCGGTTTTCAGCTCTCTGTTTGCCTTTCTCACCTCCCACTGACACACACTTGCTGCAGCTTGTAGCGACTTAGAATTTCCCCTGAGTCACAGCTGCCCTTCCTCCAGTTTCAGCTCAGCCACTGCTCCCCTCACCCCACCAAAAGATGTCTACAAACCAAAACAACAGTTACTTACCTCTCTCCCACTTCTCCCAAGAATGGTACACGATCACCAAAAACAACTCAGCGGTGAAATGAGGCTGGCGGGAGTTGTGCAGAAAGGTCCCTGCTCCCCCAGCTCAGGTGTCCTGGCAGCCCGAAGACTGGGGAGGGGTCCCTAGCCATGACAGGGCAGGGATATTCAATAGCCTCCCACTTCTTTTCACAGCGTGGCAACATTTTGTTGTTTGAAGTGTTATGTATTCCCAAGACATGTGACATACTCCTTCCCCTCCTCGAGTTCCAGATGAGTACAAAAACACATTCCTAAGTCTCATCACAATTATTTCTTTTTCTGATTTATCTGCCCTTTGGGCCTCAGTGAAAGTGGCATGGGCACTGTTTTGTACTGAGGGATTTCTTCTAGGTCTCCTAATTCTGCAGGCAGAGCAGTTTCCATGCTAGCTTAGAGCCATGGTTCTCCACATTGCGATTCTGATGCCTGGGGCTCAGCTCCAGAGATTCTGTTTTTAACTGGTCTGAGATGAAGGCTGAGCTTTGGGCTTTTCAAATATCCCCTAAGTGATTCTAACATGCACGCCAAGGTTGAAAAGCACTGGCTTAGAGCCTCACTTGGTTAATAGTGATTGCAAGTGTGGCTCTTCAGTCGTACAGCTGTGGCTCCAAATGTTTAAATAGGAAGTGGGGGGAGATGGGCACACACACACACACCAATTCAGGAGCTATTGTGCATTGCCAAGGTCAACATTTCATTCACTCTTTCTCTCAACAAACACCTATTGAGGGCTGCTACTAGGATGGGTGAATGCAAAAATGCATGATGAAGTTACTACCCCAAGGACATAACAACTCCCTGGAAGAAGCATTCAGACATATTCTCTAGACCCCTAAGTCCCCCACAGGCAGGGTCAACTCTAGCCCTTTTTAGTTCCTTGCTCACCCTCAGTTAGTGCCTCATAACTCCCCTATATTTGCATGATTTGACTGAACATACATAATCCTGATGCTTGTAGTCTCTGGTTGCTCTATAGAGCACAATTGCTTGAATTATGAGAGTTATCTCTGCTAATAAAGTTCGCTTCTTTACTGCAGAGTTATAAATATATATGCAGCTTGCATATTCGAGGAGGCATGTGGGAGGAAACGCTGAGCTGTGGGGCCCTTCTAGCAGAGAAGCTACTCCTTGGCACCTGCATATACATCACTTTCCTGATACTCTCCAAAAAGGCTTGTCCTTGGGGCTTTCTTATAAAAAGAATTTACTCCAAGGAGCTCTGGTGAGAAAATCAGAAACTAGCATCCTTGACATTTGCATTCTTTCCTTGGGCCCCCAAATGGATTCACCGCCATCAGCTTTCCTTTTTCCAGGGGAAAGCTGGTCCTGCAATCTCTGAGGGAATGAAATTAACTGGGACGTAAAGTGACAGTCAAATGGAGATCAGGAAGTTCAGCAGCAGAGAGTGGGGATGGCTGATTTTGTAAGCTTGAGTCATGCAAAGAAGTTCATTAAATCTAAGATGTGCTGGAGTGCTGGCAAGGCATATATAGAAGCAGCAGACCAATAAATTTGGCCTGTTATCTGAAGGAAAAAAGCTCATGGAGGAATTTTCTAAAAGAAGGTTTAACTTTCTACAAAATATAGTAATGCAATAAATTATCAATCAGCTGACTGTAATTTGACAATTTAGCTTGAAATTTGAACTGCTTGCAGGAGATCATACCTTGTGGGTAATAACAGGTATGCATGGTGAATGTTGTACAGTATATTTATTTAAAATATACAGCTAGCTACTTTGGTAACAAATATATGTATTTGCAAAGAAAATTGTCATTATGGTGTTATACAGCATGTAGTAAGCACTGCTGGTTGTTTAACTAACAGCTTTATCTTTGTTTTCCCTGCTAGTCAAGCCCTGATTTGGGAGGAGGGTGGCTGGGTTTCAACTGTTCCCCATGTGACACTGGTGAGTGTGGCCAAGCCCTACCCTCAGAATCAAAGGTAAATCCGACTGGGCAATCCCAAGGGCCTGTTCCCTTTCCTGGGGCTGGTCTAGAGGTGGGCATGCTGGATTGTCTGCTGCCAGTGATGTACCACAACCATGTTCTCTAGAATCATCATCTCTGTCCCATTTCATGTGTTTGCTCACGAGAGAAACTCAGGCAAGATTTGGAAAGAGAAAGACATTATTCCTCTGGATACCGTTATAGCCATATATGTAGCTGGGCAGATGAGAGATTTCCAGCAGCTTCCAGGCACAAACTTGAGAAACTGCATATTTAGGTGTTTCAGGGTAAGATCTTTCAGGATCAACTCCTCCAACCTTCAAGGACAGAGTTTCTGAACTCTGCTACTCCTTGCCCCCACCCTCCCAGCATTTTGTATGCCCCTAATTCTATGTGAAAGCCTTTATATCCAGAATGATAGAGTGGCTTTAGTTTTCCATCCTGAACACTGACTGCTATAGTAGCCATGTGATACAGTCTGGCCAATGGGGTGTGAAGGAGGATTTGCTGGACGGCTTTGTCTTAGTCCATTTTGTGTTGCTATAAAGGAATACCTGAGGCTGAGTAAGGAAATACGTTTATTTGATTCCAGAGGCTGAAAAGTCCAAGATTAGGCATCTACATCTATTGAGGGCCTCAGGTCTCCACTTATGGTAGAAGGTGAAGGGGAGCCATATGTGCAGAGATACCAGGGCAAGAGAGGAAGCAAGATCAGGAAGTGTCAGACCTTCCATTATTATTATTATTATTATTAGAGATGGGTCTTGCTGTGTCACCCAGGCTGGAGCACAGTGGCTGTTTATAGGCACAATCATGGCACACTATAGCCTTGAACTCCTGGGCTCAAGTGATCCTCCTGTCTTATTCCTCTGAGTAGGTAGAACTACAGGCACATGCCACAGCACCCAGTCAACAACCAGCTCTTATGTGAACTAACAGAGAACGTTTTCACCCCAAAGGAGGGCATAATCTATCCATAAAGGACCTGCCACCATGATCCAACAACCTCCCAGTAGGCCCCTCCTCCAATGTTGAGAATCACATTTCAACATGAGGTTTGGAGGAGCCAAACATTCAAACCATAGCAGGCTTCTCCTTACTCCTGAGGAGACTCTGGATGAGACAGCCCCACAAATTTGCACAAATGAGGTGTCACTGTGCCCAGGTAAAGATTAAACTTTCCAGCTTCCTTTGCAGACATTTGTGGTCATTTGACTTAATTCTAGTCAATTAGATGAATTCTAGCCAATTCTCAATGGTAATTATTGAGAGGAACTTCTGGAAAGACTTCTGTTTTAGTTTCTTATTGTTGATGCAATGAATTGCCAAATTTACAGATTTAATACAACACAAATTTATTATTTTACCATTCTGGAGGTCAGTGTCTTAGTCTATTTGGGCTACCATAATAAAATACCATAGAATGGGTAATTTAAAACAACAGAAATTTATTGCTCACAGTTCTGGAAGCTGGGAAGTTCAAGATAAAGGCACTAGCAGATTCAGTATCTGATGAGGCCCCATTCCTCACAGATGGTGCCTTTTCATTTCATCTTCATGTGGTGAAAGGGGTGAGCAAGCCCCCTTGGACCTCTTTTATAAGAGCACTAATCCAGTCACCTCCCAAAAGTCTCCACCTTTTCACACCATCACACTGGGGATTAAGTTTCAGCATACAAATTTTGAGGGGGACAGAAACATTCAGACCACAGCATTCCACACCTGAATCCCCCCAAAATTAATGTCCTTCTCACATGGAAATATGAATACATTCATTCCATCCCAATAGCCCAAAAGTCACAACTCATTGCAGAATCAATTCAAAAGTCTGCAGTCCAGAGTCTCATCTAAATAACTAAATCAGAAATGGGTGAAACTCAAGATATGATTTATCCTGAGGCATATTTCCCTGCAGCTGTGAGCCTGTGAAATCAAATAAGTTATGTGCTTCCAAAACACAGTGGTGGTACAGGCATAGGATAGACATTCCCATTCCAAAAGGGAAGAATAGGAAGGAAGAAAGGGGTAACTGGTCCCAAGTAAGTCCAAAACCCAATAAGGCAAACATTCTATCTTAAGGCTTGAGAATAATCTTCTTTGAATCAATGTCCCAGCTTCCAGACATGATAGAGAATTGGGGCCCCCAAGGCTCCAGATGGCCCTACACTCATGGCTTTGCTGGGCACATCCCACATGCCAGCTATCATGGGTGGAATCAGGTGCATGTGGCTCTCCTAGGCTGGGGGAGGGTCTTGGAGGCAGTCCCACTCCCATAGCCCCACAAAGCGATGCCCTAGTGGAGGGTTGCTTCAGTGGCCCTGCACCCACAGCTCTGATGGGCACTGCTCTAGTCAGGGCTGTCTTGAGTGGCCCCAACCCTGTGGCAGTTCTCTGCCTGGGTGGGCTCCATGGCTCTCCAGAGTATCCTTTAAAATCTAGGTGAAGGTAGCCATGTACCCCACAGCTCATGCACTCTGTGTGCCTGCATGGTTAGCACCACTTGGACACTGCCAAGGTTTACCATTTATGCCATCTAGAGGGCCAGCCAAAGTCACATCTAGGACTGCTTAAGCCACAGCTGGGGTGGCCAACTCACTGCACTGGAATGTGGGGAGCAGAGCTTTGCCACCGTTCTGCCTCCTAGGCCCTGGCATTCTGGGCTTATGAGGGGCAGGGCAGCCCCAGAGATCTGTGAAATGCCTTTGTGGTCATTCTTCCACTGTCTTGATGAATAATTCCAGACTTGCTTCTATCTATGTTAATCTCCTTATCAAATAAATATTCATTTGTCCACAACCTTAGTCTTCTCTCCTGAACATGATTTTTAAATTTTTTTACAGAATGAGAATTGTACACATCTTTAAGTTTTGTTTCCCACTTGATAGTAAATCCCATCCTTAAATGATTTCTCTCTTCTTGCATTTTACTATAAGCAGTAGAGAGAATCCATGCCACAACCTCAACACTTTGCTTAGTTATTTCTTCCGCTAAATATCCTATTTCATCACTCAGAAATTCTACTTTCCACAAAACCCTAGGACACAAACGCAACTCAGCCAAGTTCTTTGCCACTTGATGACAAGAATTGCCTTTCCTCCAGTTTCCAATAACACGTTCCTCATTTCTGTCTGTGACTTCATCAGAATGGCCTTTACTGTTCATATTTCTACTAATAGTCTTATCATGACTTAGGTAATCTCTGAGAAAATTGAGACTTTCTCTACAGCTCTCCTCTTCTTCTAAGCCCTCACAAGAATCACCTTTTACAGTTCATTCATGACAATATTGCCTTTCTCTAGCATGCACTTCAAAACTCTTCCATCCTCTACCCATTACCCAGTTCCAAAGCCACTTCCACATTTTTAGGTATTTGTTGTAGCAATACCTCACTCCTGGTACAAAAAATAGGTATTAGGGTTCTACAAAGAAACAGAACCAATAGGATAGATAGATAAGAGATTTATTACAGGAATTTGTTCATGTGATTTTTTTTTTTTTTTTTTTTTTTGAGACAGAGTCTTGCTCTATTGCCTGGGCTAGAGTGCCATGGCGTCAGCCTAGCTCACAGCAAACTCAGACTCCTGGGCTCAAGCAATCCTCCTGCCTCAGGCTCCCAAGTAGCTCACTGGGACTACAGGTATGCATTACCACTCCTGTCCATTTTTTTCTATTTTTAGTAGAGATGAGGTCTCACTCTTATTTAGGCTGGTCTTGAACTCCTGACCCCAAGCGATCCTTCCACCTCGGCCTCCCACAGTGCTAGGATGGTTCATGTGATTATGGAGGCTGAAATGTCCTGCAATATGCCATCTGCAAGCTGGAGAATCAGGGAAGCTGGTGGTGTAGTTCAGTCCAAGTTCGAGGGCCTGAGAACAAGAGTAGCCAATGGTATAACTCTATGTTCAAGGTAGAAGACCTGAGAAACTGGAGAGCCACTGGAGTCTGAAGGAGCGAACCTGGAGTTCTGATGTCCAAGGGCAGGAGAAGATGGGTGTCCTAGCTCCAGAAAAGAAAGTGAATTCACCCTACCTCCCACCTTTTTGTTCTGTTTGAGTCCTCAACAGATTGGATGGTGTCTACCCACACTGGGTGAGGGCAATCTTTCTCAGTCTACTGAATCAAATGCCAATCTCTTCCACAAACACCCTCACAGACACACCAGAAATAATGCTTTGTCAGCTATCTGGGTATCCCTTAACCCAGTCAAGTTGACACCTAAAGTTAACCATCACAGAAATCTAAAATGAGTTGTCAGGACTGTGTTCCTTTAGGAGGCTCTATGGGAGAATTTCTTTCCTTGAATTTTCCAGCTTCTAGTGACTGCCTGTGTTCCTTAGTTGTGGCATCACATCAAATCCAAACTTCTGCTTCTGACTTTACATCTTCTATGACTCTTTCATGCCTCCCTCTTGTAAGGACCCTTGTGATTACATTGGGCCCACTCAGATAATGCGAGATCATCTCCCCATCTCAGGATCTCAATTTAATCAAACCTGCAAAATCCCTTTTGGCATGTAACATATGGATTAGAATGGACATTTTTGGGGGAGCCATTACTGAGCCTACCACAGTTCCCTAAACAGAGGACAGACAACTGGATAAATCCTTGTGTCTTTCATTCTTCTTCCTTCCTGGAGCAAATGTGTTTCAGCAGCCACCCTAACCCATGAGGTAACTTGAATGGACGCTACATATTAAAGCTGACATAATGATAGATAAGATCTGTATTCTTGACGGCCTTGGAGTCACCATACTAGATGACTAGGCTTAACTTCCTCTGGAGTTCTTTTTTTTTTTTTTTTTTTTTTTTTTTTTGAGACAGAGTCTCACTTTGTTCCCCAGGCTAGAGTGAGTGCCGTGGCGTCAACCTAGCTCACAGCAACCTCAAACTCCTGGGCTCAAGTGATCCTTCTGTCTCAGCCTCCCAAGTAGCTGGGACTACAGGCATGAGCCACCATGCCCGGCTAATTTTTTCTATATATATTAGTTGGCCAATTAGTTTCTTTCTATTTATAGTAGAGACGGGGTCTCGCTCTTGCTCAGGCTGGTTTCGAACTCCTGACCTTGAGCAATCCGCCCGCCTCGGCCTCCCAGAGAGCTAGGATTACAGGCGTGAGCCACCGCGCCCGGCTGGAGTTCTTTTACATGGAAGAAAAATAAACTATCTTTTTAAGCTACCATTTCAGGGCAATTTCTATTATTGGCAGCCAAAACAATCCTAACTGATACGGGAACTATTATTATTATTATTATTGTGGTAAATTCCATACAAAAACTTCCTGGTGAGTTCTAAATCACAAACAGTAATTTATACACTCCAAATAGGAGCTTGCCTCGGGAAAAATAGCAAAACATGTCATATGAATTATTCTATCCTATTGAGTCTTGACTTCCTAAAATTCCATGTTTTTTTTCAGGTCCCAATTGTGTACCATAAACCTTCTGGATTGGCAGTAGAACCTGTCTACCCTTATGAGAAATAGAAAAGAGGGGAGAGAGGTCAAGGTTTCACCTGAGGAAAGCTGGCTGGATGTTGAGGAGGAGCAGTTTTGTTAGGTCACTATCGTCCAAGTCAGCAAATACAGTCTTATAGGTCAAGTGGTGGTTGCCTCCTAGAGCACTGTGTTAAAAAGGACTTTGAGGCTGTGACTTGGCTCAACAGAAAAGAGCATAGGAATTGATTATCAATGTCTGCTGTAGTTAAGGGAAAAGAGAGTGAGCACGTGTACTCTATGTAGGCCATTCCTGGACTAGAATCCTGCTCTTAGTTGTAGGGTCAGATATTTAAGTTTGCCGGCATATCAAAAGGTATTTGATCTATCAGGAATGGACTTATGCCAGCTGAATACATAAGACACTGATTTATAAATCAGAAAGCCAGTTTATTGATTTGAATTAGAAATAAAACTATAAATGTACACCTGTTAAGTGAAAACCTGCATGGTGTAGGGAAGAAATGCAGTCCTTGAAGTCAAGCGGACCTAGTTTTGCACCATGGCTGCATCCTTTGATAGCTACATATCTATCTTCTCAGAACAGAGTTGATAAGGACATTGATGCTGTGTCTGGGATCAGTAGGAAAAAATGTCCTGATTAATTAACTATGTCTGAAATAGTCAAGGTAGGGGGAGTGGGGGTGGCCAGTATTAGTGTGTATTATGATATGTTCTATTAATAGATTTTACCGATCAGTGTATCTTCTCCCAATGGGAAAGTCTACTTTCTAGAATTGAAAAGCTACCTTGTAAACATGGATATAAAAGATGTTTGTTGCATGATTTTTATGGCTCATATTACTGAGCTATCTTCATGATATAAAAATACAAATGACACAGGAATAAGAAATGATGGTTTGTTGTTCTGGACACCCACTGCCATGCTCAGACCTGGAGAAAAAAATGGTCAAATGTTGTCTCCTGCCCACCCTCCATTTTATGTATGTCTTAGAAGCCAGTGTTAAAAGAAATATTAATATAATACAAGTCATAAATGTGAGCTACATAGGTTACTTAAGATTTTCTAGTAGCAACATGAAAAAAGTGAAAAAAAATAGACACCTGTTTTTGTAAACATTTTATCATACAGTTTTATTATTCATTATACTTTATCCCATGTATTCTCAGAGGGTAACTTTTATACTTAGCTACATTGACCTCAGGTCCC
Source organism: Microcebus murinus (assembly GCF_040939455.1). Lineage (NCBI taxonomy): Eukaryota > Metazoa > Chordata > Mammalia > Primates > Cheirogaleidae > Microcebus > Microcebus murinus. The sequence goes on along the minus strand of NC_134104.1, from coordinate 125,732,903 downwards.
TCTGGCTAAGGATTGGTATCTCAGGGAAGGGTGCTCAGGCCTGGTCCCCACAGGCCTTGGATCTCTCTACTCCGCACTTGCTCTCGAGCAGCAGACTGCAGCTGCCCAGCCTAGTGTTTGTGCTTCTCTTTGTGGAGCAATGGTTTCTCCACAACCACAGCTCTGGCAGGCCTTCAGCCAAGCTAAATTATTTTTCTCTCTTAGATTCTCTCAGAATTTCCCCTGTAATCAGCAAATTTTTTTTAACTTGGATAAAAGCACAGGCTTCTTTCTCTTTCTTCAAACTGCATTTATGGACACCTTACTAGTTTGCTCCAAACCAGTGGTTCTCAAACTTAAGCAAACATCAATGTCACCTGGAGGGCTTATGAAAACACAGGTACTGGCCCACTTCCCGAGTTGCAGATTCAGGAGATCTGGGGTGGAGCTTAAGCAGTTGCATTAACCAGTTCCCAGGGCATGGTTCATAAATCATAATTGGTTGATATGCCCCTTAAGTCCTTCCTTTTAATCACTAGGTTTCCATTCCATCCCTTTTTTGTCTTCTATTTTAATATTTAAAATAGCTTTATTACGGTATAACTAGCATACAATAAAAAATACATAGTTAAAGGCATGATTCGACAAGTTTTGACTAAAGTACACACCCATGAAAACACCAGCACAATCAAGATAATAACATATTCATCCATGTTCAGACTTTTCTCTTGCCTCTTTGTAATACTTCCCTTCAGCTCCTCACTCTGTCCCCACCACTCCTCCTTCACCCACCCCCCCTGCAGTCTCCAGGTAACCTCTGGTTGGTTTTCTGTCACTATAGATTAGTTTACATTTTCTAGAATTGCATACAAATGGAATCCTACAGTATGTAATCTTTTTCATTGAGCTACTTTCAATGAACTATTTCAAGATTCATCATATTGTTGTATGTCTTAACGGTTCATTTCTTTTTATTGCAGAGTAGTATTCCATTGTATAGATACACCACAATTTGTTTATACATTCACTGGCTGATGGGCATGCTTTTTCCCTAGGTTTCAGCTATTGCAAATAAAGTTGCCATGAATGTTCATGTATACATTTTGTATGGATATATGTTGTCATTTCTCTTGTGCAAATGCCAATTAGTGGAATTACTGGATCAAATGGTAGGTGTATGTTGAACTTTTTAGGAAACCGACATGTTTTATGTGACCAATAACTGTGGGAGAATTCCAGTTCCCCTCCATCCTGCCAACACTTGGATGGGCAGTCTTCTTAATTTGAGACATCAAAATGGGTATTTGATGTAATCTCACTGTAGCTCTAATTTCCATTTCCCAAGTAATAAATGATGTTGATAAGGTGTTCATGTGCTTATGGGGCCTACATTTCTTCTTTGGTGACATGCCTATTTTAATCTTTTGCCCATTTTTGAATTGGGTTGTTTCATTTCTCAATGTTGAGTTTTAAGAGTTCCTTATATATTCTGGATGCTACTCTTACATTATTAGATACACAATATGCAAATTTTTTTATGTTATTGTTCCCATATATTTCATTTTTACATATATTATAAAGCCTATATTGCATTATTATTTTTGTTTAAACAATAAATTATCTTTTAAAGAGCTATTTTATATGTATAAAATTAATTTTAAAATATTAGGTAATTAATCAAGTAGTTACTATTTCCAGGGTTCTTCGTTCCTTTTGGTAGATCCACATTTCTATCTGGTATCATTTTCTTTCTGCCTGAAAGAATTCATTTGGACATTTCCTATAGTATGTTCTGCTGGAAATAAATTCTGAAATTTCATCCAACTAAAAAATAATCTATATTTCTCTTTGGTTTTTGACAAATATGTTAGCTGGATATAAAATTCTGGGTTTACAGCCCCACCTATACCTCAGTATCTTTGTTTTTTTTATTCCAGAATATTACAGGGGTACAAATATTTTGGTTACATGGATTGCTTTTGTATTGCATGAATCAAAGTTATAAGTGTGCCCCCTTTTTGTCTCTTCTTTAAATTTTATTTGTGGAAGAAACTGGGTTGTTTGTTCTATAGTTCCCCACAGTTTAGAGTTTACAGATTATATTCTTGTGTTACTATTTACCCCATTCTCTCCCTCCCCTCACAGGTGATAATTTCTTTTAAAAATTTTACATTTTATTCATTCTTTAAAAAAATTAGTTTAACAATAGCATTTCATACCATATATACTTTTCTCTGCCTTGCTTTTTTTCATTCAACCTCATAACCTGGTGATCACTCCATGGCAGTTTTCAGAGGTATTTCCCATTCCCTTTTCACAACTGCATGTTACTTTATCATGTGAATGTTACATGGCATATTCAACCAGTCCTCTACTGATAGATACTTGAGTTGTTTAAAGTTTGCTACTATTATACATGGTGTTATAATGAACAGCCAAAACATCCCTTTGTGTTTTTTTAAATGTAATATGTTTCTGGAAGTTTTGTGATGAAAGGGATCCTGAGATAGCTCCTATTTCAGTTATCTACTGCTATATGACAAATCACTCCCCAAAGTAGTGGCTTGAAACAACAACCACTTCATTATTTCTTATGGTTGTGCAATTTGGGTGGTACTCCTCAGGGATGACTTGTCTCTGCTGCATGTGGTTGTCTCGGGCAGTTTGGCTGGGTCTAGGAAATCCAAGATGGCTTTGTTCATGTTTCATACCTCACTTGAAGTGGCTGGAAGAGTTGGATGCTAGCTGGGCTTCTTTCTCTGCATGTGGTCTCATATCATCCAAAAGTCCAAGTTTCTTAAATGATGGTGCCCATATCCCAAGACAGCAAAACTGGAAGTTGCAAGGCTTCTTAAGGCCCAGGCACCAAAGTAATATTATATCACTTCTACTGCATTCTATTAGCCAAAGCTAGTTACAAGGTCATCCAGATTCAAGGAGAGGGTAATATACTCTATCTCTTGTTGGGAGGAGCAATGTGCACAAATAATGATGAAAGAAATGGTTGATGGCCATCTTTGTAATTTACCACAGATCCTAACAATGCATATGCCATTATACAGACCATAAATATATGCCCTATTCTCATCTACTTCAGCATCAGCAGAACCTATGGAAAAAGTTCATAAAGGTGGTACGAAGTGAAACACCTCTTTGTATGGTGGTATTAAGTGTGTATAATGGTAAAGCTCAAAGGGCCCAAAAGTGGAGGTTACATTTACCAAGGAAAAGTCTAGCTTTGAGGCAGGGTACTTGATCACCTGTCTAGAACATAACAACCGCTATAGTTGTGTTTATTCAAGAACACTGTTTCAGGCTCCGAGTACAGTGGTAAACATAACAGACAAGGTCTTAGCTCTTGTGGTACTCACGTTCCAAATGGGGAAATACAGAACATGATAAGGGAAAGAAAGATACATAAGAAAATCCTGCCCTTGAGGAAGTTAAAATGTTGAAAATGGGGATGATAAGTAATCATGACCTAGCTAGGAACAAATAGAGATAATGGAAAGACAAACATAACTTTGTGCAAGTAGAGGGAAACAAACATAGAGTAGAGCCTCTGCTCTGCATAAATAGCTACAACACCAGAAGGAATGTCTGCAGAGGTACAGACAGTAATGAGGAATAGAAGAGTCAGGAGAAAGAGGGATCACTGTGGACTGGAGGAGTGAGAGAAGACTTACCATGGAAAAGAGAGGCACAGTGGGGATTGGAGCATTTCCTTGTGTATCTCAGGACATATTGGCAAGTCCCAGGGGCTGCTGTGTGATTAGAACTTCTCGTCAAGATGGCTTCCTTCCAAGATGGCCTCCCACTACTTGCTGATTAAGGAAGACAAAGCAGGGTTTTAAAACAGACTGATTTACCTGGTAGGCAATACAGTTCTATATTACATATTGCATTTTTCAAAGGTAAAAACTGGAGTCCTGAGACAACATTCGAGGCTTAGTCCTTGGTGCTCGTAACTACATGCTTTCCCTTGGTGATTTCACTCAGTCTTGTGGCTTTACATAGCATCTAAATGCCAATGACTCACAAAAGGATATCTTCAGCTCTGACATCTTGCCATACTCATATATCAACCATTTAATCTACATATCCGTCTGGAGGTCTAACAGGCACTGTAAGATCCACATGGCAAAACCAAATTCTTGATTTTCCCTGAGAGGGGAAAAACTCTTCCCCTCTCCCAGTTTCCCTATCAGTTAGTAGTACCATGACCACCAAGTTACTCAGGTCAAAACATTAGAGTCTTTATTGACTCCTCTCTTTTACTCACACTCCACATCAGCTATCCCTGTTGTTCTAGCTTTAGAATATATCTCAAATTCAAATACTTCTCAAGACTTCTTTCCCTTCACCAACCCGTCATTACCTCTCACCTCCTAATTGATCCCTTACTTCCTTCTCTTGCTGCCCTCAGTCCATTCCCCACACAACTTCCAGAGTAAACTTTTAAAAATAAAATGAAGTCATGTAACATTCCTGATTGAAACCCTGCAACAGCTTGCTACAGCAATTAAATTAAAATTCAAACTTCTAACCTTGGCTTACAAGGCCTTTTCTTATTCTAGTTCCTGACTCTTGCTCCAGCCTCACCTCATGTTACACTTTCCCTCACATCTCTCCAGCCACGCTGACCTTCGTTATGTTTCGTAAACACGCTGAACTTGTTGCTTCCTTGGGAAGTTTACATTGTTCTTCCCTGGAAAGTTCCTTCCCCAGAACTTTGGCTGGAAACTTCTCATTTTTTCAATTCTCAGCTCACATGGCCCCTTGGAGATACCTTTCCTGACAACTCTATCTGAATAAATATAACAGACAAGGTCCTCGTTCTTGTGGTATTTATATTCTAAATGGAGGGAATGTAGAACATGGTAACAGATATCTTGTTTTATATTCTTCATAGCATTGATTATGCTCTTAAATATTCTTAATTATTCATTTCCTTGTTTATCACTATCTTCCCCATTCAGTATACATTAGGAAAGGGAGAAAGGACAAAGACCTTAGCTATTTTGCTCTCCACAATGCTCCTGGCCCTTACAATGGTGTCTAGCATATAGCTGGATCTCAGTGTATGACTGAATTTGCTTGCATGCATTTAAAAATAGAGGAGTTGGTTGGGTGTGGTGGCTCATACCTGTAATGCTAGCACTCTGGGAGGCCGAGGTGGATCACTCAAGGTCGGGAGTTCAAAAAAAGCCTGAGCAAGAATGAGACCCCATCTCTACTATAAATAGAAAGAAATTAGCCAAACAACTAAAAATAGAAAATATTAGCCGGGCATGGTGGAATGTGCCTGTAGTCCCAGCTACCGGGGAGGCTGAGGCAGGAGGATTGCTTGAGCCCAGGAGATTGAGGTTGCTGTGAGCTAGGCTGATGCCACGGCACTCTAGCCCAGGCAAGAGAGTGAGACTCTGTCTCAAAAATAAATAAAAATAGAGGAGTAACATCACAGTTATAAAGGTAAAACATTACAGAAAAAAAAAACAACTGCTAGTGATTCCTTTCACCCAAATAATATGCTTCCAAACCTTGATATCCAATGCAACCCCAACATTATTTTGATGTCCAGGGTTATTGGTCCCATTCATTACATTGGCCACCATCAAAATGCATGTCAGCCTAATTACACCAGAGTGACATGCATACCTCTTTGCTTCCTGCAAAAATTTATTCTTTCAAGGCTGTTGTAAATACTTTCAAGGCTGTGTTAAACATCAGTGCTCCAATTATGGGTTCTGACAGTATTTTCTTTCTTTGACACAAGCAATCATGACCTAGCTAGAAACAAAGAGAGATAATGGAAAGACAAACACAACTTTGTGAAAGTGGATGGAAACAAACACAGATTAGGGCATCTGCTGTGTACCCTATGTGATGTAACACAAGTAACAATGAACCTGACTTCACTTTCTGATGCTGGACAAGTTATGCATTAATAGTCCTTTGTAGTTCAATTTCCTCTTTCTGTAAAATCTGGCTAATTATGCTTATTCTCCCTAACTTCCTTGTGAAATAGGTATTATGTCATAGAATTATGAAATGTTAAGGCCCTGAAGAAACTTGGAAATCATCTAATCTATATCTAAATGTGGAAACTGAGGTCTAATGAGGTTAAATGACTTACCCAAGCTCACAGCTAATTATTGACAGGGCTGGAACTAGAACTCAGATCTTCAGACTCTTAGGCTGGTGTTCTTTCTGCTTTATCATACTGGGATGTTTGCCCTCCTGTTTCACTTTTGATGGATGCATGTGTTATCTTCCAGTTAGCCTGTATAATCCTTGAGGATATGATAAGAATTTGTTTCTCCCACAGTATTTGGTTGGTCATATGTAAAGAAATATTTATTAAATGAAGGAATAGTCTGCCATCAGTCCATGGCACCTGCCACCCCTCTCTGTTGCAATCATCTGCTGACTTTCCAGTCACTTCCCCTCTTTCACTGAAAATTTTAGTACCTGACTCACTGTCTTTCTCTCTGCTGTGACTCCAGTTATTCTTGGAGACTTCAACAAGCTCTAAATGATCCATCTGACACTCTGGCCACTCAGTTTCTTGATGTCCTGCAATAATCTTTTTCTCTGCCCCACGTCAGGTACCTACTCCCATGCTCATATATGTAGCTCTAAAATCTTGATTTTAGACATTCCATTATTTGACCACCACCTCCTGTCTTCTGAGGTTCACTTATTCTAATACTCCCACTCCAACCATTCTTTAATCTCATCAAGAACTCTGATTTTTTTGGCCTCTTCAATTTTCCACTGGCCTTCCTCTCCTCACTCTCACCTTTATCTAGCCTAGATTCCATGGTCCATGGCTGTAATCATGCCCTTGTATATACCCATAACTCCCTTGCCACTTTCTTTCTCTATCATACTTCCCTGGAAAAACTCTAATCCTGGTTAAAGCCAACTCTCTGCCTATTCTTTCCCTGCACTCAAGCATGAAACAAACCTAGATAAAACAGTCACAATTGTGCTGACTGATTAAACCATGATCACAAGTTATAGGGGCATCTTCAGCAATGCCCACTAATTCTGTTATTTCCTCAGTCAACTCTCTCCTACTCTTTTAGGCAGCTTTATCTCTCTTCAAACCTCACATTATCTATGCCTACTCCTCATTCTTACCTGATACCTTCATCTATTGATTCACTGGGGATAAATCAAATTAAACAAAACAGAGCTACCAGCATCTTTTTTAATAATCTATCTTCTTCACCCTCAACCTCCACCACTTAAAATGGATGAGGTGTCCCTGCTCTAACTTAAGCCTACACTCTCTTTTTGAGACAATTCTCCATGTGTCTCTCACATTTCTTTTGTGACAGACTATATTATTAAGTATGTTTGTACAGTTAACAGCCTTGGGAAATAGAGATGATGTCTCCCTCTGGAACAAAAAGCAGAATGCTTACTATCTGGTATAATAAAGATAATGTCTCTCTCTGGAGCAAAGGGTAGACATTTTTATGCCCAGTATAAAAGATTCAGGTTCCCTAGGCTGAGAGTTCCTCATTTCTAACGCAGCCCCCTACATGCACAGGTGTCATCTAGCCCTCTTCACATTGGGGCTGGTGCTTCACAAGGAACTGGTGCTTGGAGAAATCAGATCCCTTGTCTCAGGTTTGCTGAGCATTCATGAAATTTTGGCAGGCTAACTTGTTAGCTTGCAAGTAGGATAAATTCTCAGACCCTTCAGAGTTCTTGACATGCTTTACTTCTGAACCACATCTCATTTCCTCTTATCTTCTCAAGGGTTTTGTTTCTGCAGGTATCTACTCACTCTTTTGCAACACTGACTTTTTCCCCTTTTAACTTTCGATCACTTCTCAACCTGTACCTATGATGCAATATCTCTCGTCTTAAAAAACAAAAACAATTTCCCTTAGAGTTCTTATCCCTCTCCCTACAACCCCATTCTCTGCTGTCCTTTAAAACAAAACTCCTTGGAAGAGTTGTCTGTATTCCTTTTTTCCACTTGTTTACTGCTTACAACAATGAGTTCTGTTTCAACTCATCCCAATCAGATTTGGATATATGCTATTTTTCTAAAACCCTTCTTAAGGTTGTTATTAATAGCAGCCTCCAAAGGGCCAAACCCAATGTTCAGTTTTCATTTTTTAAAAAATGAGAATTAGAAGCAGTCAACCATTTGACTACTCCCTCTTTCTTGAAATACATTCCCTTGTGGTTTCTGGTTTCTCTCATCTCAGTCTCCTTTGCTGGCTCTTCCTACTTTATTGAGAAGATCATGGGGGTTTGTTGTCCATTGCTTCACTAATACTGTGTATTACATTAATTGATTTTCAGATGTTAAATCAACCTTGCATTCCTGAATAAATCCTATTTCATTATGTTATATAATTTTTTTTTATATCACTAAATTCAGTTTAATAATATTTAGTTAAGGATTTTTGCACCTTTTTTTCTGTTTTGGAGACAGAATCTCATTTTGTTGCCCAGGCATAAGGGCAGCGGAGTGATCATAGCTCACGACAACAAGTGATTCTAGGACCTGCCTCAGCCTTCCAAGTAGGCACTACTGGATTGTGCCACTATGCCCAGCTAATTTTTGTATTTTTTTGTAGAGGTCTCACTATGTTGCTCAGGCTGGTCTTGAATTCCTGACCTCAAGCAACCCTCCTGCCTCAACCTCCCAAAGTATGGGGATTACAGGTGTGAGCCACCAAACCTGGACTGATTTTTGTACCTTTCTTCATTAGAAATATAGGCCCATAGTTTTCCTGTGATATCTTTTTCTGGCTGTAGTATCAGGGTGATATTAGCCTCATAAAGTATGCTGGGAAGTATCCTCTTCATTTTCTGAAAGACTTTGTGAAACACTGGTATTATTTCTTCTTTAAATATTTGACAGAATTCAGTGAAGCCAGCTGGGCCTGGGCTTTTCTTTGTGAGATTTTAAATTACTAATTCAATATTTTTACTTGTTATAGGTTTATTCAATATTTTGTTTTTCTTTATTCAGTTTTGGTAATTTGTGTACTTCTACAAATTTTTCCATTTCACTTAAGTTGTCGAATTTGTTGCCATTAGGTTATTCATAATATCTCCTTATAATCTTTTAATTTCTGTAGGGTTTGTAGCAGTGTCCCTCTTTCATTCCTGATTTTGGTACCTTGTGATGTTTCTCTTATTTTCTTGGCCAGTCTATTTAAGAGTTTGTCAATTTTATTGATCTTTTCAAAGAACCAACTTTCGGGGTTTTAAATTTTTTCTCTATAGTTTTTCTGCTATAATATTTATTATTTTCTTCTTTCACCTTACTTTGGGTTTAACTTGCGGTTTGTTTTCTAGTTCCTTAAGCTGGAAGCTTAGGTTTTTTTATTTAAGTCCCTTCTTTTCTGATATAGGAATCTAAAGTTACACATTTCAACTAAGCTGCTTTAGATGTATCCAAAAATATTGATTTGTTGCATTTTTGTTTGCCTTCAGTTACAACTTATTTAATTTCACTTGTGATTCCTTCAATTCACAGGTTATTTAGAAGTGTGTTGTTAACTTCTAAATATTTGGTGTTTTTTCGGATTTCTTTCTCTTATGGATCTTTAACTTAATTCCATTGTGGTCAGAGAACAAGTTTTGTACAATATCAATCTTTTTTATTTTATTGAGAACTTGTTTTGGGCTCTAGCATATGGTCTATCCTGGAGAATCTTCCATGTGTATTTGAAAAGAATATGTACTCTGAAGTCATTTGTGGGGTGTTCTATAAATATCAGTTAAATGGAGTTAGTTGATAGTGTTGTTAATGTCTTCTATAGTTGTTCTATCAATTATTGAAAGTGGGGTATTACAATTGCTCCATTTTAAAATAAATTGTATTGTGTATATTAACATATACAATAATATGATGTTATGAGATACATATAGATATTATAGTAAAATGGTTACTATAGTGAAGCAAATTAACACACCCACCATCTCACACAGTTATCCCCCCCTTTTTTTTTGGCAAGAACAGCTACAATCTACAGTATTATTAACTATAGTCCTCAGGTTGTAAATTAGATCTCTAGACTTGTTCACCGTATATATCTGCTATCCTTTGACATACATCTCCCATTTTTTCCACCTTCTACCCCACCCATAGTAACCACTGTTTTAGTCTCTGCCTCTATATATTTTGAATTTTATTTTTTTTTAATTCCATATATAAATGAGGCCATGCAATATTTTTTTCCTGTGGCTTATTTCTCTTAGCATAACATCGCTCAGGTTCATCCATATTGTGGCAAATGGCAGGATCTCCTCCTTTTTAAAGGATGAATGATATTCTCCTAGATATATATGTACACGCACACACACGTATCACATTTTTATCCATTCATCCACCAATGGACACTTACATTATTTCCATATCTTGGCTATTGTGAATAATTTGTAGTGAACATGGGTGTGCAGATATTTTTACAGGGTGGTGATTTCATTTCCTTTGAGTATATACCCAGAAAAGGGACTGCTTGCTCATACGGCAGTTCTATTTTTGTTTAGGAACCTCCATACTGTTTTCCACAATGGTCGCACCACTCTACATCCCCACCAACTGTGTACAAGAATTTCCTTTTTCCACCCCGTTGTCAACACTTGTTATCTCTTTTTGATAATAGCTACCCTAATGGTGTGAGGTGGTTATCTCACACTGGTTTTGATTTGCATTTTCCTGATGATTAGTGATGTTGAACATGTTTTCATATACCTATTAATCATTTTGATGCCTTCTTTGGAGAAATACCTATTCAGGTCCCTTGTCCACTTTTTTTGTTGTTGTTGTTGTTGAGACAGAGTCTCACATTGTTGCCCAGGCTAGAGTGAGTGCCATGGCGTCAGCCTAGCTCACAGCAACCTCAAACTCCCCGCCTCAAGTGATCCTCCTGCCTCAGCCTCCCGAGTAGCTGGGACTACAGGCTTGTGCCACCATGCTCGGCTGATTTTTTTCTATATATATCAGTAGGCCAATTAATTCTATTTACAGTAGAGATGGGGTCTCGCTCTTGCTCAGGCTGGTTTCGAACTCCTGACCTTAAGCAATCCACCCGCCTCAGCCTCCCAGAGTGCTAGGATTACAGGCGTGAGCCACTGCGCCCAGCCCCCTTGCTCATTTTTTAATGTTATGTTTTCTTGCTATTGAGTTGTGTGAGTTCTTTATAATTTTTAGATATTAGCTCCTTATCAGAGATATGGTTTGCAAATATTTTTGATTTTGTAGCCTAAGCTTTTGGTGTAATATCCAAAAATCATTGCCAAGGCCAATGTCAAGGAGCTTTCCTCCTGTGTCTTCTAGGAGTTTTGTGGTTTCAGGTCTTATGTTCAGATTTTTATTCATTTTGAGTTAATTTTTGTGTATGGTATAAGGGTCCAACTTCTTTTCTTTTTTTGCCTTTGAAAATCCAGTATTCTCAGCATCATTTATTGAAAATACCATTCCTTTCCCATTATGTCCTCTTGGTGCTCTTGTCGAAAATTAATTGATTATGTATGTATGGATTTATTTCTGGGTTCTCTATTTTATCCATTGGTCTATGTTTCTGTATTTATGCCAATACATTACCGTTTTGATTATTACAGCTTTGTAACATAATTTTAAATCAGGCAGTTGAATGCCTTCAGCTTTGTTTTTTTCTGAATTGCTTTGGCTACTTGGGGTCATTTATAGCTCCTTAACTTTAGAATTTTTTTTTCTATTTCTGTGAAGTATTCCTTCTGGATTTTGATAAGGATTGCATTAAATCTGTATATTGCTTTGGGTAGTATGGACACCTTAACAATATTGATTCGTCTGATCCACGAGCACAAGTATTTTTTTCTAAGTATTTTTTTCTGTTAATGTAAATGGGATTGTTTTCTTGTGAAATCTTTACAAGTGATGAATTGTCTACTTCTCCTTTCATTTCTACCAGTTGTTGCTTTATCCATTTTGGGAGGACAGTTTTTACGTAACATTTATAATGGCTGTATTTCCTGACTGTATTGACCCTTTTTCAAAATGTCTCTACTTTAGCCGGGTTTGGTGGCATGCACCTGTACTTCCAGCTACTGAGGCAAGAGGATCACTTGAGCCCAGGACTTTGAGGTTACAGTGAGCTACAATGATGCCACTGCACTATAGCCCAGGCAACAGAGTGAGACCCTGTCTCAAAACACAAAGAAACAAAAGACAAATAAGATGTGTCTACTAATATTTTTTAAGTTTATATTGTCTGATATCAATATAGCCAATACAGATCTCTTATGGTTACTGTTTGCATACTGCGTCTTTTCCATCTATCACTTTCAACCTACTTATATCTTTAAATCTCATGTGTATCTCTTGTAGGCAACAGAGTAGGTTCTTGCTGTTTTATTCAGTCTGATAATATTTGCCTTTTAAGTGGTGGTGTTTAGTTTATTCACATTTAATGTACTTATTGATCTAGTTAGAATTTCTTTTCCCATTCTGATAGTTGTTTTCTATATGCGCCATGTCTTTTTTATTCCAATGAATGGAATCATCAAAAAATTAAAATTTATATAAAATGCCAATATACTTGGAAACTACTTAAATGATTTCTCACTAAAGAAAATATGCAAAATATAGAAACAGAAGAAATAACTCGTATTTCTGTCATTCAAACATAACTTCATTTAATATTAAGGTATATTTTCTTCTGGTCTTTTAGTTTTTTTATTAATAGATACTTGTTTATTTTTTGTTTGTTTTTATGGAGTTTATAACATTGTATACAATTGTTGCATATTTTTTCTTATGCAGTCTACAGTATGTATTTTCCATATATTTCAACCACAGAAGAGCTGTCACAGCAGAGAGATGCCTGTCGCAGTTAAGCAGAGATCCTCTCAAAACAGCTTTTGTGGGGTGCTGGGGGAAAGCTTTTGAATAAATGAAATGGGTTCTGAATGGGCCTAATGTTGAAATAACTGCACTTTCAAAGAATAGGATGTCAGAGGGTTGAGTTGGAACACAAGGTGTCTGAGAAGCACCTGCTGCATTAGGAGTCTTGGTGTTAATATGAATACATTTAGTTTTAGTTTTCTACTTACTTTGGAAAAAAAAATAAAGGAAAAGCATTTTTCTCTTCTAAGTTTGATAAAATTCACCTGTAAAACGGCTGGACTTAGTGTCTCGGTCTTGGGGGTGGTGTAGACTTTTTTTTACTTCTGATTATATATGTGTGTATACATCTAATCTCACATGATATAAAGCTTATTGATTTTATGGTATTCAACCCTTTCTCTGCTTGTCTATTAGTTTTGATGGTGCATTTGCCAATTTCTCTAAGTAGTTCAATCACATTTTGCTTTATGTTTAATCACACACAAGTTCTTAACTGTCTATCTTCTTGGTAGTTATTCCCTTTATGATTACTACATATTACTTGTTTATTACTATCAATTTTTCTTTCCTTAAATTTTTATGTTTGATATTATTTAGATGAACAATCTTTTGGTTAATATTTTCTTAGTATATAGTTCTTTTTTAATCCCATCCCTAAACTTTTTGACAATCTATTTTAAGCACGTTTTATAAACAGCACATAGCTTGTTTTTTAAAAAAATTCAGTCTGAATGTGTTTGTTATTGTCACAGCTTTTATAGGCAGATCTAGTCCACTTTTATTTATGCTGATTAACAATATACTTGGACTTCTTTCTACAATCCTATTTGAGTTTCCTATTTACCATGCTGTTAATTTGCTTTTCTTTTTCTTCTTCTTCTTTTTTGCCTAAAAAGGCATTTTCCTCTAGGCTATTTTCTTCCCTCTATTGGTTTAGAAGTTTTACATTCTCTTTTTCTTATTTTTGTGCATACTTTTACATGTTTAACATGCATATCAGTAAAGGACTCTGTCCTATTCAAGGCTGCCATGATCTTTTAAATAAGCCTTCTGTATTTGGGATAATTCCCTGGATATAGGTCCCATCTCCCTGGTATAGAATCAAGATTTAAATTTCCTACCTCTCTTGCATCTAGGATGCAGGATTATGACATGGGCTCTGGTAACAAGAAGCACCCATGGAAATATAAGGTGTGTGAAGACATAAGCTCTGCACACAGCTTCCACTTCCCTGGTTGCAAGTTCCTGACACAGATTTGGTATTGATCCTGGAAAGAGGGGCAAAGGAAGAAAAGTAATGTTCCTGATATTTGGTGCTTGATGAGAGCAGCAGCAGTTTCCTTATCATGCTAGTTTTTAATTATTTAGGGCATTTTTTCTAGTTTAGCTCAAGCTTGTTTTTCTAGTTCTCCCAAAGACTCTGTTATCAGTTTAAGAAATTCCTGCATGGATTCTGTTGTTTACAACAAAGAACTTTAACCAATAACTTGTCAAGTTCTAAAGTTAAGGAATATTTCAGTCCTTCTGAATAAAACCCTAGAATATTTTAACTCAGAACTCCCTCCTCCCATCATCTACATATTTTTAAGGCTTAATATTTTAATTTCACCTGGTTTTTAAATTCCAAAATGCTAACACTTTAAAAAGTACTGATTTAGATTAGCCAAATATTTGGTAACTTTCTTCTCCCATTTTACTTCTTTCTTTTGAGTTTAGCTTTTTTCTTATTGGAGTATATTCTTTAGGATTTCTTTGAATAAGTGTATGTGAGTCCAAATTTTGAAAATGTGTTTATTTTGTCCTTTTTCTTGAAAGATGATTTAGCTAGGTATATAATTCTAGTTTCTCAGTAGTTTGAAGATATTTTCTATCATCTTCTTTCACTTATTGTTGCTGATAAATCTGCTGGCAGGATAACAGTCATTCCTTTTAGAGTAAAATTTGACTTTTCTCGGTGGTTAACTTCTAAGTTTTTTTTTATTGTTTGGTGTTCTGTAATTTCACTACTATATACAGGTCTCAATTTATTCTGCTTGAGACTTACCATCTTCCTTTGATCTGATGACTCTTGTTTTCCTTCATGTTTGAAAAATTCTCAGACATCATCTCTACGGATATTGCCTGTCCTCCATTCTCTATTTTCTCGCCTACAAAAACTCTTTTAGATATATGTTGGGTCTTCTAATCATATTCTCTAAGTCTCTGAACTTACCTCTGCTGCTTTGGCAGTCTATCACATGCATTTTCTATGTATTTCAGGCTCTTTGTAAAACTCACTTTTATAAGATTATCTGGCTCAAAAGCCCTCAATAGTCGTCTATTTCCTACCACCTAAGCTGCTCTACTGGCTTTCAAGATCCTTACACATCCCAGCCCTGCCACTGATTAATTCTGGGAATACCCAGTAACTCTGAGAACACTTAACTTCTTTGGGACCATTTCCCAATATAAAAAAGTTAACAAAAAACATAAATGAAGTAAAGCAGATAAGGTGCTAAGCAAGTGCCCAACATGTAGTAGCACAGCAAATAAAATTTGGTGTGGCTGCCTAGCTCACAGTAATTTCCCTGGTGGTCGCATCTGTATGACATCTTTCCTTCTATCTATCCTTCATGTCTATCATTTTAGACATGAATTCTAAATGGAGGCTATTATCAACCATAGTACCTTGCAGTGATTATTGTCTGAGATATGGGCGCATGAGTCTAGTCCAAGCAATTAGTCATTACTTGAGATCTGTCAGGAATATTGGCTCATTTCTTTTTATGATTGCAGAGTACTTAAAATGTGTGAGTTGATCTGCTGGCTGTAGTAAGGGAGAATAAAAGTGACAGGTAGAAAACAGAAAATAGGTAAAGAGGGAGAAAAACAAATTACTGACAACATTTAGGTTTCTGGCCCCCTTGGCTTTGATGATATGGTCATTTTTTGTACCAGGGATTCCTTTAGTATTTGAATATTTTATAATAAGCAGGAATAACCTTATAATAATGATTTTAAAATATTATCAGAATTTGAACATGGCCCTTATTTTATTGCTTGATTATATAAACTTTTTATTCCTATTTTTCAAAATAAATAGTTGTTACCCTCTCACCAGCTATGGAAATGTAGTTGCTGTAATAATAATAATATTAAATTTGAATGGGACGTCAGAGGTCCCACAGCCTTTCATATCATTATCTTATTTGACTGTGTAAGATGAGTAAGCCAGGTAATGTTAAACTTAGTTTTTTCCGAATGGCGAAATTGAGACACAGAGAGGTTAAATGGTGTTCAGGGTAGAGAAGGGGAGAACCCAGCTAGGTCTAAAGCATCCTCTATCAGGAGAGCTCAGAGCCTACTATAATGCAGAAATGGTGCACTATGAAACATTTCCACTATTTTTGTTAATTAGAAAATTTCAGAAGAGCCCTGAAGTTTCATTAGCTTCAATCACAAAACCTATTAAAATGCATTTTTAGTCCATAATTTAAATTCATACTCTCAAAACCACTTGCATTCTCCCAAAAGTTAATCTTTGCCATGTTCCTAATCAAGTTCCTGTTGTGCTTTTAAATTCTAAATTTTAACCTACAGGACAGACTATTGGGGTTGAGGGGTATGTATTAACTCCTGGCTCAAGATCCATAGTGCTTAACAGACTTATGTATGAATGAGGGTAAAATGTTACACTTCTTAACTAAGCTAGAACTCTATTGGATACAGCACATGGGTAATTATTTACAAAGGTGACTTATAATCACAAAGTAGTAATATCACAACACTTTTGTTTTTGAGAACTCAAATGTTTTCACATTACCTCATTTAGCCTCACTGAACTGATGAGGTGTTGGGTGACAAATAGTATCCCTATTTTATCTGCTGGAGTTGAAGTAAAGGGGAAAAAAGTACTGCAGAGAATGCAAAGAGCACTGTGACTTCCTTTTTATCCTCATAATGATTGTTAGGTCACAGTTATGGGAATTCCTCCATTTTAAGTAGAAGATATCATTTATGATGAGGAATATAATTTTCACAAATTGTTTCAATAAAACCGTGGTATGTATATGCCAGAGAATATCAAAGGGATTGTAGTATTTAATATTAATCAGCAATGTTTCTGATCTCTCACGTTTTTCATTTTCACATGGTTAAAAATAAGGTTTTTTTGGTTAAAAGTGCAGCATTACAATAAACTGACAGTCCTGACATAGATCCCCATCTCTCTAGACTGCCATTAGGCTCAGATCGATCTTCTAAATAAAGTCTGTCCCAAGAGACACAACTGATGTAGCAAAAGGGGGACTTTTTAAACCAAGCCTGACGTCACACGTTTGCGTCCTAACCATCTGTACCTTTTATAAACCAGGGGCTGGAGCCGGCTGGGCGCATAGACACAGGCGCACCACAGGCTTCTCCCACACAAGCCGGGAATGGTAACAGCGCGCGGCTGCCTTAGAAAGAAAAGCCGTTTTAGAGCTGTGGGGTGGCGTGGGGGTGTGTGTGGCAGGGTGAGGGAGTCATTCCTCTTCTCTTACATCCAAGGATGCTATTTATTGGAAATCCTGTACATCTTTTTTTAAAAAAATTGATTTCTCTCTCGAGTGAGAGGCAAACCCCTTCAGAAGCCAAAAAAGAAAGAGGGGGAGGGGGAAAGCAACCCTAGCAGGATGGTTTTCAAGAGGAGAACCACACACAACCTTGCTTCTGATTGGGATTGCAGGCAGATAAAGGCTCGGGCGTCCACAACCTGTTCAGCTGCAAAGACGACGCCCTTCCGTCTAGATTGCCAGCACCACCCCTCCCTCCCCTCCAGCTCTGCCCGCCGCCGGGAGGGCAGCAGCCCACCCTGTGACCACATCTTACCCCACTCCCTTCGCTCCTGCATCCTCCCCAAACCCAGGGGCGCATTCTCGCTCTCCCTCCACGTGCGAGTCCGGTTCACCCCTCTCCCCCGGCCACTCCCAGGAAGACAGCACCCCCCAGGTGCCCAGCTCTCACATTCCTTCCGGCCCCCAACCCGGCTCCTCGATCCTCCCCGGGCTTAGGGAAGCGTCTGCATTCTACCTCCACGTGCGAATTCCCGGCCGTTACCCACCTCGCTCCCCTTTCTGTCCCTCACCTCCAGCCCCGGGCTCCGCCCACCGCGCCTGGGGCGCGCGCCGAGGAGCCGGGACACCTGGGCGCCCCTCCCCGGGCGGGCGCTCCCCTCCCGACTCCCCCGCCCCGCCTGCGCCGCGGCTCCGCGCCCACCCCTCGCGGCTTCCTCCCCCCGCCCCCTCCCTCCGCGGGAGGGCGGGCACGAGCGAGCGCGGCGGCGTGGCCAATGGGCGCTCGGCTTACTCTGGCCTCTCCCCCGCGCGGCCGCCAATCGCGGCGGGCGGTGGTGGTAATATTGTGGAGTGGAGTTTGGATGCCGCTGCTGCCGCGGGCTGGAACGGCGCGGCCGCGGGGGCTGCCAGGGTATTTCGGGAAGGGGGCGTGAGGAGGCGGCGGCAGCGGCGGCGGCGGGGGTTGCGTGGGGAGGCAGCCGAGGGAGAGAGAAAGAAAGGAAGGAAAAGGGCGGGGAGTCCTCAGAGGAGGAGGCGGGACCGGCCGGGCTCCTCACCTCTCGGCGGCGGCGGGCGGCTGGGGAGGCGGCGCCGCCCCCTGCCCGCGGTCTCTTCAGTGCAGCCGGCCGCCGACCCGCTGGCCCCAGGCAGCGGCCGAGGCTACTGGGGCGGGAGCGGTGGGCCGGGCGGCGGCGCAGGCTGGAGTGGGCGCGGAGGCGACCGCCATGGCGTTCCTCAAACTCCGCGACCAGGTAGGTGAGGGGCTGCAGGGCGGGATCTCGCAGCCGGGGGAGAAAGGGAAGCAGGGCGGACAGCAGTGTGGGCCTCCTGGGCGCCCGTTCGGCGGGGTGTGTGCGAGGGAAGAAGAGGTCCTGCCCCTCCGCCCCCAGGCTCTCGAGGCGGCGGGCCGGGGGCCGCGGGCGACCCGCCTGTCAGAGCAGCGGGGCCGGGTGAAGCCCACGTGCAGTCGGGGGTCTAGCCGCCGCAGCGAGAGGGGCAGGTTCCAAGCTAGCCGCCCTCGCGTCCGGCGAGCTGCTGGGTAGGCGCCTCCTCTTTCCTGCCAGGTGAGGCTTTGGCCTAACAGGTGGCTTCCCGCTGCCGGGCGGGAGCAGTGCGGGCGGCCGTGACCTCGGGTCACGACCTTGCTTTTCTGTTTGCTTCGCTGGATTGTTCGAGGCACACTCTCTCCGGGTTAAAGGCAGTCGATTCTGCTTAGGGACTAGTTACTCAATGTGCAAGTTCCCTGACTTGTTTTCGTTTGACATTTCGTGCACCATCTTGGTTACTTTTCTTGACTTAAAAAGAACTGGTCAAAAAATACGAAGTGCCAAAAAGACTTGTGACACTATGGGAATGAAAAAATACTTTGTGTATAGGAAGAAAATCGCAGCTATATTTGAATGATTTGTACATCTGAAAACAGGGTAGATAGGTAATAAGGCTTTCAGGAGGCGCTGACGCTTCCAAGCATTTTTTTCTCTCTTTGAAGGAAAAGGAAAATTAACGTGTGAAATTTATCAAGGCGCGAGGAAATTATTAGTACAGAGAACTTATTTTTGCCATTTGTTTTTCTCAAAAGAAGATATTGAACATATTTGAAGGGAAAGTAACTTGCATGCTTTGGGAAACTGAGTTTCTGAAAGTGAGTACCCCATTTGCAAAAACAATGGGGAAAAACTTGAGACATACTTTTTATATTATCTCTTGGTAAATATTGTACCTTAAATTCTGATTCTAATATTATAAATTTTCGTTTCATAAGTAAATTTCACTTTATGTTTAGGCTGATCGTTTTATCATTTGGTATCAGGAGGGTTTTAGCTGGTGTTAATATCAGGGCATTTGAAAAACTATTTTGAAAAACTATTAAGTCTAGTTTATGCTTTGTATTTGAAATTATAGAACTGTACTGTCAGATAGCCACTAGCCACATATGGCAATTTAAATTTAAATTAATTAAAATTCAACTTAGTTCCTTAGTTTTGCTAGCCACATGTCAAGTGTTTGGTAGCCACATGTAGCTATTGGTTATTTTATTCAACAGGACAGATATTAGAACATTTATGTAATTTCAGAAAGTTCTATGAGACAGTACTGTTAAAGAATAATAGGTAAAGGATAGTAAAGGCACAAACCGTATCCTGCTAAATCCCTGTACTATTGATGTATGTTATACTCTTAATAGTGTGAAACTCAAGATCTAGGTTTTCCACTAATCTTTACCAATCTGCTTCCATTATTAATGGCTGAGGTAATGATTGCTTGTTTTCTTTTGTTTCTGGTCCTCCAGTTTTGAAAAAGTTATTTTTGTGATTTACATTACTGTGCATAAGGAATTTGGTGAACTTTTAGGAGAGCATCCTGTTTCATTCACCATCAGGTTTAAACAGAAACAGGATTGTTTTCAGTTGGACATTAGTCCAGTTGCACCTTTGCATTGATATATTTATGAGTTGAAATTATGAAGCAGTTGTGATGCTACAACAGTTTTATATAATATCCATTAATACTCTGGTAATATTGAGCTTTAAAAATTTCACTCATATACTCGAAGATACTTGGACAAGTTAATGAAAGGGCATGGCTCAGAGGAGGAAAAAGAACATTGAGGTTTACCTCTAAACTACTAAGTAATTGGCCCATCTGGTATGTTTTTTGGAAGACTGAGCAATGAGTTTGGTTTTGCCTAGTTTAAAGGGAATAGCTGTTTTTAGAAGGCATCTTATATGTTGATGAATGGAATGCAAATATACTTAACCTTTTCCATCTACAGGAAAAGCAATTCAGCTAAATGAATTACTTTATTTGGAGTAAAGGAGAAGATCTGGAAAAGTACACAGAATTTTAAAGCTTGGGGTACTTGACATAGCTTTTAGCTCAAAACCCTTATATACACTTGAGATAGGAAGTACTAGACTCTTACTTTTCAAGGTCTGTTTCCGTATTTACCTTGTATTTTGTTTTCTTCTAGCTTTGCAAACTAGAGTTTACTACATAGAAGCTACAAATGAGAAAGGGTTATTTTTCTTTGCGTATTTAAACATCAGGGAACTTCTAGATGGTTTAAATATAAAATCATTGATCAGTAAATAAAACAATTTGTTCTCATATCCAACCAATAACTTGAGTGTTTTTTTCCTGAATTATTTCACTTTAGTTTATGCAGCATGAATTTGTAACAATGGCAGGTTTTTTTTTTTTAAACAGGTATCACTGTCATTTTTGTCTTAGCAGTTAGTAAAAATGTAATGATACATGATTACATTTTAATTTACCAGCAGTACATCCTAATAAGAAAGGTAGAAGGTCTTTATTTAGATTAGGGATCACAAACTCAACTAGGAAGCTAAATGGCAACTGACACTTGGCTTCAGTGTTTAGAAGACAATAAAGAAGGGTAGAAATCATGGCAGATAGGATCAGGTATGTTAGTTGCTGCTCAGTTCCAGGCCATTGTTGCAGTGAAATGAGTGTGTTTGATTTTTTAAAAAGTCAGAAATCCAGCTTGTTACGCAACATCTCTCTATAGGTATTTGTAAATGTTTGCAAGTTGGTAACTACCATTGACAACAATTAACCCTGTAGTTTTGTTATTTATTCTTTTTTTTTTAGAGACAGGTTCTTACTCTGGCCCAGGCTGGAGTGTGGTGGTGGTACCATCATAGTTCACTGTAACCTTGACTTCCTAGGCTTATGTGATCCTCTCACCTCAGCTTCTCAAGTATTGTGGCGCGTGCCACAATACTCAGCTAATTTTTAAGATTTTCTTTGTAGAAAGAGGTTTTCACTGTGTTACTTAGGCTGGTCTCAAACTCCTGAACTCAAGGGATCCTCTTGCCTCAGCCTCCCAAAATGCTGGGATTACAGGTGTGAGCTACCACGCCCAACCAACACAGAATACCTGATAGTTCAGTTTTAGCATGCTATTAAACAATGACGCAGTGTTGCATTTGCAGGAGTATAGTTAACAATACTTACAACTTGTTGCAAAGTGTCACTTAAAATAGTAGCTTTAGTACAGAGATTTTGCTGGTGCAAGATACAATGAAATGAGAGCATCTGTATCTGATAATATTTTACTTCTTAAAATCTGTGCAGTAAACCTTTCATATTTTCCTGTCATGGAAGGTGCACCATCTGTACATACACTCACTGAATTTACCAAATTCAGTCGAAATTCATGACATTTATCTTGAAAGTTGTTGAAGGTATCTATTTCCCATGTTTTGTTTGTAAGAGTGCCCAAATCAAGTAACTCTTTGTAGCAAAGAAAATCTTCTGTTATTACCCAAATGAAGTATAAAACCTGCACCAAGTTAGTATCAGTTGATTCATCCAAAGCAATTGAAGGAGGTATATGTTCCTTTTGAAGTATTGCACCAAGTTGTTCTGTTGAGTGGTTCTCCTTGAAAGGGGCAATTAATTGTTTGTACTTTGAAATGTTATCAGGGTCTAAGCATCCCACAATTTTGGTGCATTCTTTCTCAACTTCTACATCACTGAATGGCTTCTCTTACCCCCCCAAGTATATAAGCTACTTTATAACTTGCTTCAGTGGCATTATTTTCAGGTCTTATTGCTGCTTGAAAGGATTGTCTTTGCTTTTGCTTTTCATCTTTTAATTTCTGCAGTACAACCTTTGGCACCACTTCCTCTAGTTTAAAATGTTTGTGTTCCTTAATAGTGTTATAATGCTGATGAGCATTGACTTTCTTTAATGTTGATACTGCAGTATCACAAAGCAAGCAAATCATCTTATCTTTAGGAGAAACAAGATAATACTGCAATTCCCAGTCCTTATTAAAAAATCTGTTTTCTTCCTTCAGCGTTCTCTTGGTCGTCTTTGACAGGATGGGCTGTTAAGGAGACAATTAAAAAATACCATGGAGCTATGCAACTGTTTACAAATTCCCCTTCAAACAGAAACACAGTGCACTGTTGTCAAAAGCTGAACAGACTGGTGTACTCGACCCAATAAACTCTCGCCAACCAGCCTTATACTTGTCAGGTGGGGGAAGTTAGAACTAAATCATGAGTGTAGCAGCCATCAGTTTAGTCCTTATGGTTTACTAATGTTCTAATTGTGCTGGCCAATCTGGGAGGATTATTTTGTTGAAACGTATTTAATTCTTTGGTATTTTAAATACATTCATTTAAAAAATAAAATAAAAATATAGAAGACAAACAAAAATATTCATAAAAATAAAAGGATTTGTTCTGTAAAATTTGGATTTGGTCAAAAGGTCACACTTAAGGACCTAGAAGGCCATATGTGGCCTTAAGGCTGCAGGTTTCCCACCTGTGCTGGTTGTAAGCCCCAGGCTGTGTTACCTGTGCTTCTGATGACTGCCTATAAATTGGGGTTCCTGCTACCTATCCTTGGATTTGGAGCGGCTCGCGGAACTCAGAGCAACACTTTATGTTTACTCATTATAAAGGATATTACTAAAGGATACAGATGAATAGCTAGATGGAAAGAGATGCATAGAGTGATGTATGGGAGAAGAGGCGGGAGCTTCCCTTCTTATCTGGCACGCCAGCCTCCAGGAACCTCCACGTATTCAGCCCTGGAAGCCCCCTGAACCCAGGCCTTTTGGGTTTTTATGGAAGTTTCATTATATAGACATGATTTACTAAATCATTGGCTATTGGTGATAGGCTTAACTTTCAGTTCCTCCTCTTCCCCAGAGGCTGGGAGGTAAGTTTGGAAGTGCCAACCCTCTAATCATGCATTGGTTCTTCAGGTGATGAGTCCCCATCCTGAAGCTGTCTAGGGGTTGGGAGATATCTCATTAGCATGTATAAGATAATCTTATCACTTAGGAGATTCCAAGGGTTTTAGGAACTATATATCAGGAAATGGGGAGGAAGACCAAATATATATTTCACAGTATCACAATTACTGAGTTGTAGGAATTCCTTATATATTTTAGATACAAGTCCCCTATCAGATATGAGATTTGCAAGGATTTTCTCCCGTTCTGTAGGTTGTCTTCCTACTTTCTTGATGATATTCTTTAAAGCATAGAAGTTTTTAATTTGTTGTTTAGTTTGCATATTTTCCTTGGTTGCATGTACTTCTGCTGTTATATCTAAGCAATCCTTTCCTAAACCAAAGTTAGGAAGCTTCTGTGTTTTCTCCTGAGGATGTAATGGTTTGAATAGTAGCCCCTCAAAAGATATGGCCAAGTTCTATCCATTGGAACCTGTGAATGTGACCTTATTTGGAAAAAGGGTCTTTACAGATGCAATGAAGGTAAGGATCTTAATATCATCCTGGCATAAGTGGGCCCTAAATCCAAGTGGCGAGTATCCTAATAAGAGAGACAGAAAAGGAGAAGATAGACGCAGGCATGTAGGGGAGAAGGCCATGTGAAGATAAAGGCAGAGATTGGAGTCATGCAGTTCCAAGCCAAGGAATACGTGGAGCCACCAGGTGCTGGAAAAGGCAAGGAACGATTTTCTCCTAGAATGTTCAGAAGGACACCTTGATTTCAGACTTCTACCTTCCACAATTGTGAGAGAATAAATTTCTGTTGTTTTAAGCCACAGAATCTGTAGTCATTTGTTAGGGTAGCCCTAGGAAACTAATACAAAGAATTTTATAGTTTTAGCTCTTACATTTAGGTCAGTGATGCATTTTGAGTTAAGTTTTATATATGCTATAAGATAGGAGTTCAACTTCATTTATTTTGTTTGTAGAAATCTTGTTGTCTCAGTACCGTGTGATGTAAAGACTATTCTTTCCCCCATTGAATTGTCTTGGCAGCCTTATCACAAATCAGTTGGCTATAAATGTGAGGTTATTTCTGGACCCTCATTGGTTCTATTCCATTGGTCTGTATGTCTGTCTCTATGCCAGGTAGCACACTATTTTGATTACTGTCACTTTGTAGTAAGCTTGAAATTGGGAAGTATGTGAGTCCTCCTACTTTGTTCTTGTTTTTCAAGATTTTGGCTTTTATGAGTCAATTGCATTTCCATATTAATTATAGTGTCCACTTGTCAATTTCTGCCAAAAAGACAGCTGAAATTTTGATATGTGTTGAATTGAATTTGCAGATCAGTTTGGGAAATATTGCCATCTTAACAATATTAAGTCTTTCAGTCCATAAACATGGGATGCTTTCTCTTTATTAAGGCTTTTTAGGTGATATTTTTCTTTCAGTGATAGCTTAGAGTTTCCAGAGTACAAATTTTGGACTTCTTTTGTTAAATTAATGCTATTGTATATGGATATTTTTTCTTAATTTCATTTTCAGATTGTTTATTGCTAATGTATAGAAATACAGTTGGTTCTATATATTGCCCTTGTACCCTGCAACTTTGTTGAGCTTGTCTATTAGTACTAATAGTTTTTTAATGGATTCCCAAGGTTTTTCTATATACAGATTATATTTGTGACTTGAGATAATTTTTTTGTTCTTTCCAATCTAGATGCTTTTTATTTCTCTTGCTTACTTGCCCTGACTAGAAACTGCGGTGTTAATACAATGTTGAGTAGAAGTAGTGAGAGTGGATGTTCTTGTCTTGTTTGTGATCTTCTGTCTTTCATCCATTAAATATGATGTAGTTGTGATTTTTTCCATAGGCTTTTATTAGGTTGAGGAAATTCCCTTTTCCTAGTTGTTGATTGTTAGTTTCTTAAACATGGATATTAAATACTAGTCCTCATCTTGGGCAGTGTAGCTATTGGAGTATAATAAAAGTTTAGGAGGAAAAATCCCTGGTTTCAGCTAAAGATCATGTTATTGTCAGAGCTGCTTCATTCTCAAGATTTTCCAAAATATTGTTTCTTTAATGATGATTCCCAAATCTGTGGCTCAGGTTTTGGGTTTTCATCTAAACTCTCTCTATGATATTAATCTGTTTGATAGTTCCAGTTAGCTACATGTTTGTCATCCCAAATTGAACATAACTGTTTATACATTCATTTGACTGACTCTGATTTCATTGTGCATCAAGTGCTGTATCAGACTTCAAAGGATGAAAGAACGTGTTTGGAGAACTGTCAAGAAATAAATATAGTGGCAACATGGGAGCTTTGAGTGTCAAGAGATAACCCTGTTGGAGAGAGGGCCCAAGATCGTGAAGATCCTGTATGCTGAATTCTAAGGAGTTGGAACTTTATTTTGAAAGCAGTGATGAGCAACTGAAAGATCCAAAGCAGGGAATCAGTGCCAAATTTGTATTTTGAATGAATTCAGGAAGATAATGTAGAACGTAGATTGGTGTTGAGAGTGAAGCTGCAGGCAGGGGAACTGGTGGGAAGTTCTATCCATTGGAAAAGAGAGGGTTTGACCTAAGACACTGGCAGAGGGGATGAATTTCAGAGATGTTTAGGAGGTAAAATTGTTAGAACTTGCTCACTGGATTATAGGGGCTGAAGGAGAAGAATGAATCTTTAATGACTACTAGGGTTTTGATTAGAGGGTCTAAGTAGATAGAAAGAACATGCTAAAAGAAGAGCTGGTTTAAAGGAGAGATGAATTCAGTTTTGGATATATTGAGGTGTCTGAGTGAGACATCTAAATGGAGAAGAGTTGTTATAGTAGGCAATTAAATGTGAAGCTGGGCTCAAAGAAAAGTGCTTTTAGGTGGTAATAAAGCAAACGATGTCGCTCAAAGAATGATAAAAGCTCATAACCAGGCAGGGTATAATGGAGAATATGGAATAAGTGGAGGAAAAAAAGCCTGAGAAGAAGCTGCTAGAGTTAGGAGGAAAGCCATGAGTGACTGCTATCACAGGCCAAATGCAGGGAAGAATTTTCCAAGTTGCACCTGTATTCTCTTAGGCATGAAGCCTCAATTTTGTCATCACCTTATAGTTTTCTTTTTATCTAGTATATTGTTTTAAACTTTTCCATGAAGTTGTTTTTCCTATTTGCCCCAAGCTCATTACTTTCTAAGCCACTATTTCCTAACTTGGGTGTATGTTAGAATCACTTGGCAAGCTTAAATAGAGATTCTTGGGGTCCCATTAGACCTGCTGGATGAGGATCACCTGGGGTAATGCCCCTGAATCTGTGTTTTAAAACTTCTTGTGGTAAAGACCAGCTTGCTCTTCACAGAGTTGCTTTCCTTTTCTCCCAGGACCCAACTCACATTTACTAGCCTCTCATTTGGGGACAGCCATATCATTGAAATCTGGCCATAGGATATTAAGCAAGAGTGTTGAGTATTACTTCAGCTTTGGCAAATACAAACCTCCCTTGAAAGGTCTTCCCCACCTGCTAGTTAGGTAGTGTTTGCCAGAATAATTCTGGAAATGGTAGACCAAAGAGAGCTGAACTTCTGTCAGCCTGGGTTGTCTCTGGCCTCCTCCCAGTTGATCATTAATATGGATTTCTTGGACTTCATGTAAGCCTGAAATAAAAATAAACTGTTGTTTTGGGATTTACCTATTACAATATCCACTGTTAATCAGTGCAGTTCCATAATACAATGATCAGAATTTAGGAACCACTGCTCCTGGTTTATACTATTTATATTTTTAAACTCATTTTTATGGTAAGTCTTCAGCTGTTGACTTCCAGACTTTGTATATTTTGTTTGCTTTCTAATAATTTAAATGGGAATGCTTATAATTAATATCCTGACTATTTTATTACATAGCAAATATTTGCATATTTACTGTCCGCTGGTCGTTGATACCAGGGTTACATCTGTATATATAAAACAGATCTCTGCCTCCTTAGAACAGGATAAGATGGAATTATTTTACCTGTGCTTTAGGATCATCAAGGGAGAAGTGGCTAATTGAACCCAAGGATGAATTTGAGGGTTCTCTTCTTGAAGGTTATTTTAATGGGATTTTATTTACCCACATTCTTATTGTGTAATATTGTTCTCTCTCATCACTGATGGATGGGAGGCATATGTAGCCTGTATGAAACATCCTTTTTGTTTTTATTTTCATTTTTTAGAAACAGGATCTTACTCTGTCACCCAGGCTGGAGTGCAATCACACTAGCATAGGTCACTGCAACTTCAAACTCCTGAGCTCAAGTGATCCTCCTGCCTCAGCCTCCTGAGTAGGTACAACTACAGGTGTGCGCCACCCCGCCTGGCTAATGTTTTAATTTTTTTGTAAGAGGCAGGGTCTCACTGTGTTGCCCAGGCTGATCTCAAACTCCTGGGCTCAAGTGATCCTCTTGCCTGAGCCTCCCAAAGTGCTGGGACTACAGGTGTGAGCCATCACATCTGGCTAAATATCCTTTTAGAGAAGCGAAAACTACAAGTGTGTTTTTAGTAGATTTGTATTACATGGGGTATTTTGTTTGTATGCTTTTTAAAATCTCTGCCATTAAGAGAGAATCAAATATTTACTTTATTTAGAACTGCAAATCTTAGTCTAGATGCAGATTATATTGTTAAATTTTTCCTGTGGTTAACTGAAGTTTTTAAAAAATGAAATATCTTATTGATATAATTTCCTCTTTTCAGGGAAATTTTGAATTAGCAGTGGTGAAAGTCAGAAAGGACTTACTGTCTTTAATATTGTACTCTTATTAGTATAAATTAGGGTAAAATCAGATAATTCAAACAAGACTTAGAAAGATATTGTGTGTGTGTGTGTGTGTGTGTGTGTGTGTGTGTGTGTGTAAATGGGTAAAAAAGAACCTTCTGTATTGGATAGCTCTCTGAATGCTGAGGACTTCCCTTGTTTTTTGAAAGATTATATGTTAGGCAGTGTGTAGTTCCAGAGTGTCAGACTGGATCATGCCCAGACTGAGGAGTGTTTCTGGGAGAACTATAAATAGCAAGGCAGATGACAACCACATCTTGGAGAAATAAGTATGTTCCTAGAGTTAGTTGGATTTGAGGGTTAATAACAGCTGGCTTTTAAGGGATATATAAGCAACCTTCAGCATCAGAGTGAGCAGCAAAGTTGGAACCAATTGAATAGATCAGAATAGCAAGTATGATATTAGTCAAATAGATCCAATAAGTAGCCTAATGCAAGGTATAGGCAGGTAGAAGCTAGCATGTCTGCGAGAGCCTGAGTGATTCAAATAGAGATGTTCAAATGGATAAGGCCAAGGAGCTGTAACCTTTCAGACATCCTTTGTTGCTGTAGAAGGGACAGTGAGAGGAAACCTGGTTGGAGTATTTCCCAATTGAGAAGCTTGTCAAGGGGAGAAATGAAACATGGTATAAATGTACTGTACAAATGTTCTAGAAGATTGTGTATATGGTAAGTAACAATCTACTAACTTAACAATGGGCAACTTTGCTATTAAGAAATTTATCATAAATTATTTTAAAGAGTCCCTTAATAAAGCAAATTCTCCTTCAGCCTATCTTTTATCACAAAACTGAATTTCTGTATATCCCCTCCACTTAAATTTAAATGTATTGACTCCATAACTATTATAGATGATCAATACAGATATTATCTTGCATATTTTCATGTTTTGTTGGTTTCAGAACTTCCTATGTTTTAGCTACTGAAGTATTGTTTTTTAAATGTCACTAATCAATCTGTCTATATTTTCTTCTCCTTACTAATAATGTTGCCCCTTCTCAGCCTTCCAGATTCTATTATAAGACCAAATGAACTTACCTGCTCATCTTCTTGTTCCCTTAGCTCCTAGGAGACATAGTTTTGAACTTGAGATTTCTTTTTTCGGACCACAGCTTCTTTTATTGTTGGTTCTCCCACTTCTTCACCTAAGTGAGTCTGAACTTTACCACATATTGATTGACACTTCTTTGTTCCCAGTTCAGACTCAAGAGGCTAGGTGGTAGGCATGGTTATCCCATGCCTGCTTCATTCTCACTTCCCTCCAGCCTATTTGGGGGTCTCCTAGCTCAAATTTTGGCAACCCTTCATATCAGCCATTCCATAGCTTTATTCTTCAGTTCTCTTCAACACCCATTCCCCTTGCCTTTAACTATCATGCCACTTCTACCCATCTTTCAGCTTTCATTTCTACTTTTCTACCTCATCTTCCCTTCTTTTATAGTCCTTTGGCCCAACCTCTTGCGCCTTAACTCCTGACTTATACATACTTTCAATTTCCTCCCTTTCATCTCAGTCTTCTCTGCATCTTGCAACTTGCCCATTCTTTTAGTCCCCACTCCCTAATTTACTAAGAAAAGAGAAGTTTAACTTACTCACGTAAACTTTCTTATTGATTTCCTTCCTTGCTACAGATTATTTCTATACTTCGTTTTCTGCCTCTTTTTTTCTTATATTTAGCTCAAACTGTACTCTTAATCCTATCCTTATCTGAAATTTAGATGTATTATTTATCTCTTATTTTATTCATTATCTTGCACTTTTCCTCCTGCCCCTACATATTGTTATGTTAGTATATTGGTGTCTGAATGGATACTACCTATTAGGTAAGATTCTAATACTCAGATTGGGCAAAACCAGGTAAGCAACACGCATTACAGAATTCAACCTTAACAAAGCTTGTTTCTGTTTGAGTGTCATATATTACAATATAATTTTTTTTTTCTTCTTTTTTCTTTTTTTTATTTTAGTGAACGTGCATTCAGGGAACAATATAATTTTTTAAATCTTGTTTCTATCAGTATAAAGCAGTAAATCAGAGTTGTTTGAGTTGAATTTGATTAGATCAGCAAAAACATTTTCCTTTCCATTGTCACATGTCAAGTTCAGATATATGCAATGTTCCAAAAATCGAAGATTTTTTTGTTCATATATATTTTTTATTAACCCTGGAAACAGAAATTTGACCCACTTTTCAGATAACCTTCTCTCTTAGCCACATTGATTATAAAATGTGCTGAGCTTAGTTTTCATTGGTTCAACATTCTTATGTGCCTAACCAGCCTGTCAGAAATCTTTCCTTTTATACAATTTAGTTCTCTCCAGCTACACTTCACTCATTTTCTGATGTGTTGTCTACAACCAAGATCCTGGATAGCTGTTCAACCTTTCAAGTTGGATTAAGGAAGCTGATGATTGGTTAGACCCGTGACTTTTTTGTTTGTTTAAATTTATTTAGGTATAATTTACATACTGTAAAATTCGCCTGTCTTAAGGGTACAATTCAGTTATTTTTAGTAACTTTAAAGAGTTTTGCACCCATCTTTACAATCCAGTTTTAGAATATTTCCATTACCCCACTAACATGCCTTGTGCCTATTTTGCAGTCACTCCTAGTTCCACCCCCAGCCCTAGGCCACCATTGATTAGTGGTCTGTCTACCTTCTCTGGACATTTCATATAAATGGAATCATTGTGATCTTTTTCTGTCTGACCTTTTTTCATTTACTGTAAACGTTCAGGTTTATTCATGTTGTAACGTGTTCGTTTTTCATTGCTGAATAGTATTCCATTGTATGGATATACCAATATTGTTTGTCAATTCAGCAGGTGATGAAAATTTGCATTGTTTCTGAAACATTTTTAAGAATTATGAATAATTCTGCTATGAATATTCACATACAAGTCTTTGTGTAGACATGTGTTTTAATTTCTCTTGTGAAGAGTCCTAAGAGTGAAATTGCTGAGTCATACGGTAAACGTTTAATATTTTAAGAGTAGCCAAACTATATGATTCCTATTGTATGTTGCTGGATTTCCTTTCTGATATTTTGTTGAGGATTTTTATATCTCTGTTCTTGTGATGTCTTTGCCTCTGCTATGAGGGTAATGTTGGCCTCGTAGAGTGAATTAAGGAAGCGATTTCTATCCAAATATAGAGATATTTGTCAGGGATTAATATTGTTTCTTTAGTGTTGGTAACATTTACCAGTGAAATTATGAGCTGGGGCTTTTCTTTGTGGGAAAATTTTAATTACTAATTCAATTTCTTTATTTGGTACAAGTCTATTTCAGATTTTCTATTTCCTCTTGAGTCAATTTGAGTAATTTATGTCTTAGAATTTGTTTATGTTTTTTTAAGTTGTTTATATTTATTGACATAAAGCTGTCCATAGTATTCCTTTTAATTTCTCTAAGGTCAGTAGTGATATCGTCTCTTTCATTCCTTATTTTTGTAATTTGTGTCTTCATTCTTGTTTTTTTTTTTTTTCTGTTTAGCTAAAGGTTTGTCATTTCTTGGTCTTTTCAAAGAACCAATTTTTGGTTTTAATTTTTTTCTACTCTTTTTTTTTTCTGTTGTATTGATTCCTCCTCTCATTTCTTTCCTTCTGCTTGCTTTGGGTTTAGCAAGCAGTAATTTGTCTAATTTCTTAAGGTGGAAGCTCACTTGAGAATTTTGTTTTTTAATATTGGTGTGCACAGCTATAAATTTCCCTCTAAACACTGTGTTAACTATATCCTGTAAGTTTTGATATGCTTATTTTCATTTTCATTCAGCTCAGATATATTCTGAATTCCTTTATGATTTCCTCTTTGACCCATGAGTTATTTAGAAATGTCTTGTTTAATTTTCAAAGATTTATGGATTTCCCAAATTTCTTTTTGATGTTAATTTCTAATTTATACTATGATTGAAAAACATTCTTTGTATCATTTTATTTATTTATTTATTTATTGAGACAGATTCTCACTTTGTTGCCTCTGCTAGAGGCTAGAGTGAGTGCCGTGGCATCAGCCTAGCTCACAGCAACCTCAAACTCCTGGGCTCAAGCAATCCTCCTGCCTCAGCCTCCTGAGTAGCTGGGACTACAGGCATGTACCACCATGCCCGGCTCATTTTTTCTATATATATATATATATATATATATTAGTTGGCCAATTAATTTCTTTCTATTTATAGTAGAGACGGGGGTCTCACTCTTGCTCAGGCTGGTTTCGAACTCCTGACCTCAAGTAATTCGCCCGCCTTGGCCTCCCAGAGTGCTAGGATTACTGACGTGAGCCACCACGCCCGGCCTCTTTGTATCATTTTAGTTATTTTAAATTTGAGACTTGTTTTATGGCCTACCATATGGTCTGTCCTGGAGAATGTTTCATGTGTGCTTGAACAATGTGTATTCTGCTAATGGGTAGAGTCTTCTGTAGATGTCAATTAGGTCAAGTTGGTTAATAGTGTTGTTCACATCTTCACTATCCTTGCTAATTTCGTGCTTGCTTGTTTATTCATTATTGAGGATGGGTTATTGTAGTCTCTAACCATTACTGTTAAATTATTTATTTCCCCTTCATTACTGTCATTTTTTGCTTTCTCTATTTTGGGGCTGTTTTGTCAGGTGCATATGTTTGTATTTGTCATATCTTCCTATTGAATCAGTTTTAATATTTTAAAATATTTTGTCTCTAGTAACTTTTTTTTTTTTTTTTTTTTTTTGAGACAGGGTCTTACTCTGTTGCCTGGGCTAGAGTGCTGAGGCATCAGCCTAGCTCATAGCAAACTCAAACTCCTGGGCTCAAGCAATTCCTCTGCCTCAGCCTCCTGAGTAGCTGGGACTACAGGCATGTGACACCATGCCTGGCTAATTGTTTTCTATATGTTTTTAGTTGGCCAATTAATTTTTCTATTGTTTTAGTAGAAACGGGGTCTCGCTCTTGCTCAGGCTGGTGTCGAACTCCTGACCTTGAGCGATCTTCCCGCCTCTGTCTCCCAGAGTGCTGAAATTACAGGCATGAACCATCACCCCTGGCCTCTAGTAACATGATTTAAAGTCTGTTTTGTCAGATATAATGTATAGCTACTCTAGTTCTCTTACGGTTATTCTTTATATAATTATCTTTTTTCATCATTTCAACCTATTTGTGTCTTTGAATCTAAAGTGTCTCTTTTGGACAGCATATAATTGGATATTGCTTGCTACTCTAGTTCTTTTATGGTTATTCTTTATGTAATGTATCTTTTCCCATTATTTCATCCTATTTGTGTCTTTGAATCGAAAGTGTCTCTTGTAGACAGCATATAACTGGATAGTGCTTTTTAAAATCCAGTCTTGCAATCTGTCTTTATGATGGACTCTTTAATCCTTTTATATTTAATGTTACGTTTGAAATGGTTGGGTTTGTATCTCTCATTTGCTATTTGTTTTCTACACATCTCATGTCTTTTTTGTTCCTATTTTATCACTTTTTGTATTTTCTGTTTTTAATTTCTTTAAGAATTTTTTTCTTCATGTTTGCTCTAGGAATTACAGTATGCATCTGAATTTATCACAGTCTACTGTAAATCAATACTAATAATGTTCCAGTATAGCTTCATTGTTCTCTCCTTTGTGCTATTACTGTCATATATATTATGTTCATTTATCTAATAAACCCAACAATACAGTGTTTTAATTATTGCTTTGTACAAAATATATCTTTTAAAGAAAAGAGAAAAATTATTTATAGTCTTTTGTATTAACATATATATTTACCACTTGCAATACTCTTTATTTCTTGTGGATTCAAGTTACCATCTGGTGTCATTTCCTTCCTCTAGTGTAGTTTCATTCCCTTCTCCCTTTTTTGTGCTGTTATTGGCATATTATATCTTTATATGTGATCATCTGACAATATAATTTTATAATTGTTTTATACAGCTACCTTTTAAATCAAGAGAAGAAAAAAGTTGAAATTATATTTGTATGGTCTTTTATGCTATCATTTTTCCTTTACCTGTAATTACCTTTACCAGTGCTCTTTATTTCTTCATGTAGATTTCATTTACTATCTGTTGTCATCCTTTTGTCCTGAAAAACCTCCTTTAGTATTTGATTTTCATCTGTATCCCCTGAAGAATACATGTTAGAATCAGCAAGCTCCCCTCATCTTCTCAACTGGGCATCATATACCTTACAGTCTTATGTATGGTATTAGTTGAGTGAGGATTAAGAAAGGTATGGCATGAGATGAAGCTGGAAGGGAAACATATAGGGCCCAGTTCCTAGAGTATCTTGTGTTCTAAGCTATGGGACTTGAACCTAGTTCTTATAGTTGTGGTAGCAACCATTAGATTTTACACAGAATTCTGTCATCAGATTTAAGCCTTGAGGAAAGGACTTTGCAAAGACTGGATTCTGAATGCTTGTTTAGAAATGGTAGCAACAAACCACAGGCTCTAAGAAGATGATGTGCCTTTTTCTCTGTAATTCCTCCTTCTCTATTCTTAATTAAAAGTTGTTTATATCCAAGTAGCTACTTCCTTGTAGGCATGAAATATTTACAGATTTGTGTCGGAGTGCTATATATTATAGTTTGTAGAGTAGGAACCATGAGAGCTCTTTGTGAGGTTTATGAAACAGCAGTTTGAGAACCATTGTTACAGGATGAACAGATTGCTTGCTCTTTGTGTATAGGGAGTAAGGTATGTATTGAAAGATTAGAGAAACATCCTGGCATCTGACCTTTTCTTTTTTTTGTTTTTATTTTTTTTTTTTTTTTGAGACAGTCTCACTCTGTTGCCCCAGCTAGAGTGCCATGGCTTCAGCCTAGCTCACAATAACCTCAAACTCTTGGGCTCAAGCAATCCTTCTGCCTTAGCCTCCTGAGTAGCTGGGAGTACAGGAAAGTGCCACCATGCCCTGCTAATATTTTCTATTTATGGTAGAGACGGGTCTCGTTCTTGCTCAGGTTGGTCTTGGAACTCTTGAGCTCAAACAATCTGCCCGCCTTGGCCTCCCAGAGTGTTAGGATCATAGGCGTGAGCCACCGTGTTTTTAATTCTTAAAGGAAGACTGGGTATATATCACTAGTGCTTTTTAGTATTTTTGACATTAACAGGGAAGTGTTTGATCTTTTTTTTTTTTTAGTTTTTTTTTAATTATTTGGTACCCACAACTTTATTATTATTTTTAATCCATAGAAAGGATATATAATAGGCTTTATTTCTACTTTTTATGAAAAATTGATGAGCAGAACATTTATTTCTGGGTTTCACTACTATTATGGCTTTTCCTAGAAATGTAAAATCAAGGGGAAAAAAAAGTCCCCTTCTCCTGTCTTGCTGCAAACAGTCCTTGTGATGATTAGCTTGTCCGTAGATTTTGTTTTTCTTTGACTTCTGCAGGAGAATGCCTTGTTTCTGGACTACCTTCACTTATTGCCTACAGTTGCTTTTGGGAGTACAGGAGCTATTTTTATTCTTACTCATAAAATCATTAAATGCTTGTGTTTCTTGAGTTTAGCATAGTGTTTTCTTTGAACTGATAGAAGTTAATAAATATAGAAACTCTGAGGTAATTTACCTATTAATATGTTTATGGTCTGCTTCCCTCTACTGGAATGTGACTTCTTAAAGGGCAAGGACCATGACATTTACTGCAAGAATCTGATATTTACTGCTGTATTCCCTTCACCCATAACAATGCTTTGCATATAGTGGACACTCAGTTGCTGGATGAATAATGAACTCTGATTAGGTATGTCTAAGATGGGACCCTAGCACCTATATTTTTTTAAAAAGTACCTCAGGTTATTTTTGTGTGCATTCCCAATGTTGAGAAACACCATCTTCTCTCTGTGGTGTGCAGTAATGTGCATAAGATATGGAAGATACATATGTATCCTTACTGAAGAATCATTGTTAGAGGCTTCCTGTCCCCTCCTTGAAACTGGGTACCTGACTGAGTTCCTTAGAAGGAAGAATTCACCACTGTTATCCAAGTATTCTTTGAAAGTAAGACTCAGAATGTACAATTGCTTTCCATCATTAAATAACTTTAGGAAAGGTGGTAAGATAGAGCTAAAAATAAGTTTATTCCTTTTTTTTCTTTGTAAAATAAAAAGTCAAGTTTAGACTTCTTAGATGATTTTCCTAAAAAGTTATTCTCCATGTTGGGGGGAGGGGAATTCTGCTCCTCAGCAGATATTTGGCAATGTCTGGAGACTTTTTTGATTGTTACAACTGGGGAGAAGGTAGGATATTACTGGCATCTATTGGATAGAGGCCAGGGATGCTTTTTAAACATCCTACAATGAATAGGAAGGACATCCCTCCATAACAAAGAATCATCTGGTCTAAAATATCAATATTACAGAGATTAAGAAACCCTGCTCTAAAACAGGCTGCTTGGAGAAAGGGCTGGTAGTTATGTCGCAGTGAAACTCTGGATCCATGGATCCTGCACATATATCCTACCCCACGCCCATTTTTGGCCCTGGGAAAACCGAATGTCTTGTGTAGAAAAACCTATAAGTGGGGAATTGGCTTTTATTTACTCAAGAGTTTGATTGTGACTAACCTTGTGTGGTTTGGGAGATTGTGCACTCTCAAATTCAATAATTTGCTAGGAGGACTCACAGAACTCAGCAAAGCAGTTAAATTCCTGGTATGGTTTATCCCATCAAAATGATATAGATTAAAATCGGCAGTGGGTAAAGGTGCATAGGGCAGGGTCCAGCAGAGTTCAAGGCACAAACTTCCAGTTGTGCTATTCTGAGAGAGGTGCAGACAATACTTACTTCCCCCAACAATATATGATAAAGCACATGGAGTATTGGCAACCAGGGACATCAGCCTGAACTTTGGTGTCCAGCGTTGGTGAGTCACATAGTTATATGGCTGACTACACCAGTGGCTGATC
This sequence comes from Microcebus murinus, assembly GCF_040939455.1. Taxonomy (NCBI): domain Eukaryota; kingdom Metazoa; phylum Chordata; class Mammalia; order Primates; family Cheirogaleidae; genus Microcebus; species Microcebus murinus. Next base: position 125,695,601 of record NC_134104.1, on the reverse strand, counting down.
TTAGTCTCCATCCCATCCAAAGGTCAAGCTGATACTGTGTGGCCTAGAGACCCCACCATAAATCATTTTGTTAGACTATCTGTTGTGGACCAAGACCTCCAGGTAAATAAAGACTCTTTGTGAAGTAGGACATTCCAGGGGCTTACAGGTACTTCCTAGGGGCTGAGCAAGGACCAAATATTTCTTGGGCCAGTTAATCTATTACTGTACACTTTGGTCAAAACTGTTCTTGTAATAATAATAAAACTTTTTTTTGTTTTGTTTGACATTTGCACAATGATACAAATGATACTTCTGATATCTTATTAGGAATCAAGACAGTGGCACCAAGGTCTCTAGTAGTAGTCTGTGTTTCTCACTGCTTTGCACTCATAGTTAAGGTAGAAAAAACCCTATTTCCCTTAACACTATATTTAAGTATAAATTATTTTTATTACACTTGACCCTTAGGTATCTGTATGATAGAGTATGTGCTACATAGAAGAAAATCCATGTGATTGACTTACTAGCTGAACTACACTTTTAAATACAATACTTTTGACTTGAAAGAACAACTGACAAACTATGGTTATTCAGACTTGGATATTTGGCAAACACTTTCTTGAAAATGTTCCTTAAAAAGGAACAAAGTGAACTTGTCACTTCAAGAAAAGCAACTGTAAATATTTGTTACTAATGATAAAATTTGAGCTTTCAAGCAAAAATTAAAATTTGTGAAAATTGGCATTGGCCACCTTGAGCTTGATAACTAGCTTTACAGTACTTAAAACTTTCTTGATGATATCAGTGATATTAATGAATGTGACTATTTTGATTATATATATATAATGAAATATGTCAATAATTGGAAGACCTACATAACTTAGTGAACCAGCATTTTCCAAATGACTGATGCATGCATGACATTATAAAATCATCGCTGAGTAAAAGACCCATCCAAAATGCAAGTGAGACCAATGGATTTTAATGTGAAAAAGTATGAAAAGTTTTTGATGTAGTATCCAAAGTGATTATCCACAATTTTCTAAAAAACCTTTTAAAATATGCTACAATTTTCTATCTAGTTATGAGTACAGATTTTCTTCATATACTTGAACCAGGATAATTTATCACAGCACATTGAATGCAGAAGCAGGTATAAGATTCCAACTCCTTAAATTTCTTTTTTCTTATCCCATCCCCTGCCCTCCCCATCACCTACCCAGGCTGGAGTGCAGTGGCATGATCGTAACTCACTGCAGCCTCAAACTCCTCAGCGCATGCTATCTTTCTGTGTCAGCCTCCCTGGTAGCTGGGACTGCAGGCACATGCTACCATGCCTGACTAACTTTTTAATCTTTTGTAGAGACAGCTTTTTGCTGTGTTGCCCAGGCTTGTCTTGAACTCACCCTAGCGATCTACCTGCCTCTGTCTCCCAAAGTACTGGGATTGCAGGCATGAGCCACCATGCCCATCCAGCTATTTTCTATTAAGCCAGACGTGAAAGAAATTTGTAAAAATATAAAATAGTGCCATCCTTCTCACTTAATTCTTAAAAATAATTAGTTTATAGTTATTTATATTGATATATACTAGATATATTAAGTGAATTAAAAATAAATACTTAATTTCTCAGTTTTAATTTTGAATTCAGTAGTCACCAACAGAAATAACCCTCATAAGCAAAACTCTCTGGGCTCTTTAATAACATAAAAGTGTGAAAGAGCCCTAAGACAAAAAGTTTTTAGAACAGATAGTCTCCTAAGATTGGTCTCTCAGATATCATTGAGCTGAAAGTTTGTCTTTCTTATTGGGTTAGGCTACCACAGGCTAGGAGATTCAAATTCCTTGAGCTTTGATGGGAAGTTCTGGCTTTATATTTTGGACCAGAATATGCCTTTAATGTATAAAATATATGGCAGAATTTAATATGATGGTTAGATTTTGACTTCCTATGGCCAAAAAAAGCATTACTTGTAGATCAGTAAGTGGAGAATTATATCTGAAAGAATGACAAAGAATTGCAGGAAATGATAAATTATTTTCTAGAGCTTGAAATGGGCAAACAGTTGTGGAAAAATCATTATCGTTTGCAAGTCTTAGAGAAATGATGAATTTTAACAAATACCTTAAATGTAAGAGATTGCATACCTATAAAAAGGAGAGATGACAGGAACATTTTAATAATTCACACACTACAGCTTTATTCTAACCTTAAAGAAATGAAAGATTTTCTGTTTCTATAAACTGAAAATAAGCTCTTTGGGTTTGAATGAATTAGTAGGTACTGTGGAAGTGATTTCAGGCAACATTTAGGAAAGTCTTACTGAAAGTGATTTAGAGGAAAAGGGACTTTCCACATATGTTTTCTTACACACACAAAATTCATCAGGGTTGCCTTAATTTAGAGTCTTGGTTATATCTTGTAAAAAGTAAATTTGGTTTGTGTTTAGGTAAGGCTTTGAGAAACATCTGTGAAGTCATTGAACAAGTGCAAGGTGGTGCAAAGCAGTGGAGGATCCAGAGGAAATAAGGGAAGAAAATTTGTCAAGGATCAGCTTTGAATTGTAAAAGCTATGATTTTATCCCTTCTAGATACTAGAATATTAGAAAAACACCATAATTTTTTGTTGTGTTTTTTTCAAATGCTAGAACAAATATTACTTGCCATTCAGACTTGTATACTTGAATGTTAGTTAAATGCAAAGAAGTTCTACTTAAAAACTTGCCTTGGGGCCGGGCGTGGTGGTCACACCTGTAATCCTAGCACTTCTGGCAGGCAAGGCGGGCAGATCATTTGAGCTCGGAAGTTTGAGACCAGCCTGAGCAAGAGCGAGACACCCCCCCCCCAATAAAAAAATAGAAAGAAATTAGCTGGACAACTAAAAAAAAAAAAAAAAGTAGCTAGACATGGTGGTGCATACCTGTAGTCCCAGCTATTTGGGAGGATGAGGCAGGAAGATCACTTGAGCCCAAGAGTTTGACGTTGCTGTGAGGTAGGCTGACGCCATGTCATATCTAGCCTGGGCAACGGAGTGAGACTCTGTCTCAAAAAAAAAAAAAAACTTGCCTTGGAAACAAGATTTTTTCCTAATCACCAATGTACTTTTTGAGACATTCAAGTAGATATATTTATCTTTTTAAATTCTATGTTAATTTTACTAGCTTTTACTCTCTGATTTCTCTATTTGAGATCAAGTGATATATACCTTCATTCATATTCCATATGAACAGTGACAGATATTTAGGGGCATAGGTCTTCATAAATTTTTTTATGTGTGAATAGAATCCATTGGAACACTGTTTTACCTGAGGTGTTAAAAATTTTCATCCTAAAAATAATCAAAAATATCTATTCTAAACTCTATTCATTTATCTACTAGGAAAAATATTTTTGTTAGTTTTTTTATTGTGAAATTTAACATAAAATGTATTATTTTAACTGTTTTAAGTATATAGTTCTTGTTGTGCAAACATTAACCACTGTCTATCTCTAGAACTTTCTTTCCCAAATTAAACTCTTTCATAGCCTTAAAACAGCAACTCCTCCCTCCTCCAACCCTGCGCAACCACCATTCTACCTCATAAGTGGAATCATATATTTGTCCTTTTGTGACTGGCTTATTTCACTTAGCAAAATGTTTTTAAGGCCAATCCATGTGGTAGCATGTGTGAAAACTGCCTTTTTAAGGCTGAATAATATTCTATTGTATGTTTATACCGCATTTTATTTATCCATTTATCCATCGATGGACACTTAGGTTGTTTCCCAAGTGTCCTTTTGGCTACTGTGAATATTGCTGCTATGAACACAAATATATAGATATCTATTTAAAGTCTTTGCTTTGAATTCTTTTTGGTATATATCCAGAATGTAATTGCTGGATCATATGGTAATTCTATGTTTAATTTTTTTGAGAAACCACTGTTATGTAATGTATGCATTAATGGTTGTATCATTTTACATTTGCACTAGCAATGTGTAAGTGTTTCAGTTGTCCCACTTCCTTGACAACATTTGTTATTTTCTAGGTGTTTTTGTTTTTTTAATAATAGACATTGTAATGTATGTGAAGTGGTATTTCATGGTTTTGGTTTGCATTTTTCTAATATACTAGTGATGTTAAGCATCTTTTCATTTGCTCATTGACCATTTGTGTATCTTTGGAGAAATGTCTGTTCAAATCCTTTGACCATTTTAAAATTATTTTGTTGCTGAATTATAGGAGTTCTTTATATGTTCTAAATGTTAATCCTTTATCAAATATTATTTGCTTGTATTTTCTTTCAATCTCTGCATTGCGTTTTCACTTTGTTGATAGTATCCTTATGCACAAAAGATTTAAACTTTGACAAAGTCTAGTGTATTGATTTTCTATTTTCTTTTGTTACCCAAGTTTTTGGTGTCATATCCAAGAAATCATTGCTAAATTCAGTGTCATGAATCTTTTCCCCTATGTCTTCTTCAAAGAGTTTTATAGTTTTAGCTCTTACTTTGAGGTCTTTGATCCATTTAGAGTTAATTTTTCGGTATAGTGTTAAGATGAAGGGTCCAACTTCATTCTTCTGCATGTGGGTCTCTAGTTTCCTCAAGACCATTTGTTGAAAAGACTGTCATTTGCCCCATTGGATGGTCTTGGGACCCTTGCCAAAAACCATTTGATCATTTTTTTGGCTCTCTATTCTATTCCATTGGTCTAAATATCCATCTTTATGCCAATTCCAGTCTGTTTTGATTGCTGTAGTTTTGTAGTAAGCTTTAAAATCAGGAATTATGAAACCTCCAAGTTTTGTTTTGGTTTTTTCAAGATTGTTGTGGGTATTCAAATCCCTTGAGATTTCATATGAATTTTAGGTTTGATTTTTCTATTTCTGTAAAAAGCATCATTGAGGATTTTGATAAGGATTGTATTGAATCTGTAGATTGCTTTGAGGAGTATTGACATCTTAATAGTATTAGGGCTTCCAATGGGTGAACACATGATATCTTTTCATTTATTTCTGTCTTTAATTTCTTTTGGCAGCATTTTATAGTTTTCTGTGTACAAATTTTTTGCCTCCTTGATTCAGTTCATCCCCAAATAGTTTATTCTTTTTGATACCATTGTAAATAGAATTATTTTCTTAATTTCCTTTTTGGATTGTTCAGTGTAGTGTGTAGAGATGCAACTGATATTTGTATGTTGATTTTTACATCTTATAACTTTGCTGAATCTGTTTATTCTAATACTTTTTTCGTGGACTCTTTAGGCTTTCTACATAGAAGATTATGTTTTCTGCAAACAAATAATTTTTCTTCTTTTCTAATTTAGATGCTTTTTATTTTTTTTCCTTGTCTTAGTTTTAACTCATGGAGAAATTAGATGGTTTTAACTTTGAAACTTGTTTATCCAGAAATTTACTATGGAAAATATACCTTGAAATTTTTTCATGTTATTCTCTGGAAAGCTGTAGGATTTTTATTTACAAAGTAATAAGAGATGGTCTGTATTGCAATGAAAATTTAACTCACAGTTTCTAGATTTGTAACAGGCTTTTTTGGGGGGGGGGTAGGGGAGCTGTCTTAGAATCACAGATACAGTTTTCTTGACACTGCATGCCTTGTGTGTTTTCTGTTGCTTTAGAAGGTAATTTTTTTTTTTTACCATTCGACTTGGAATTTAACTTTGGAATTTTTGTTGTTAAAGATGTGTGTTTAAGAGATGTCAATAGTTGACATTATAGCCATATAAAATGTGAAGTCATTAAAAACAGGTGATACACTGGAAATAAATTATTAGTCATGTAGTTCAAATCTTAGATGAGAAAACTGAGGCCTGGAGAGGATTTAACTTATACAAGGTTCTGTAGTTATCATCAGATCCAGGACTAAACCTTTTTTAGAGATTTGTCTTATTTTATTGATATGTAAGTCATGTTGAATGTATATTTACAGATTTTAGTTTCTTTGTATGTTGGTCACCTACCTGAGATTATCAAGGCAAAAAAATTTAGACTACTCAAAGATTTAAGAAGCTTGCTCTTTGAATTGTAGTTGAAAGGTGGGAAACTTTAAGCATTATCTTTTTTTGTATGATATGATACATTTATGTATTCAGAGGATCTACCCTTCAGAAACCTTCATGTAGATCTTACCTGAGAAATATGTTTTGTTTGCATTTGTTTTCTAACTTCAGTCCTTCTCATTTCACTCTGCATGGTTTTTTTTTATGACATTTTCAGTGATTATGTAAATAATGGCTTCAAATATTTGTGTATCTTAACTCTCAGACTAAGATACTGACTCTCAGACTAAGATACTGGATGTCCCTCTGCTTTCTAGACCTCTCTTGCTGTATGTTTCATATAGTCTTCAAACTTGACGTGTCCCAAGTTGAGTTTCTGCTCCTTCCTGAAAATTGCATTGTCCTCTGTGTTTCCCACCTTGGTGAATGGTCCTATCATCTGCTCAGTTTCATGAATTGTAAATCTAGAAGTCATTCTTAACTCTTTCCCTTATTCTCCCATATTCAGTTTATCACCAAGTTGTGTTGATTCTGTCTTACCATGTTAGAAGTCCTTCCCCTTCTGTCTTTTCTGCCTAGCTGAACCATTGGTTACTGCAACAGCCTTTTAACTGGTATTCCGGACTTCAGGCTCACCCTTTGATCTATCTTGTTACTGGATCCAAAGCATAATATATCTAAAATACAAATTTGATTGGTCATACCTGTGTTTAAAATTCTCAATTATTAACCATTACCTTCAGGATAACAGTAGCATTAGATATAGCTAAATCTATTACTTGTATTGTCTGATTTAATTCTTCAAACAATCCTTTGTTGTTTTTTTAATCCCAGTTTTATGGATGAGGAAAATGAGACCAGGAACTAACCCCAGGACTGTCTGATTTTAAAGTTTATGTTCTTAGGCATTCTGGTATGCTACTTAAATAGGGCATTCAAGACCTCTTGTGTTGTGGGACTCTTACCCACCTCTGTAGTATTCACTTGATATTTTTAACTGTACCTTGAGGGTAGAGATCATGTCCCAGACCAAGCAGTTGCTTAATATATAGTATTTGGTAAATGTTTTTCGAATAGATTGTTAGAAGTGAATAAATAGCAGAGGACAGTGAGAATAGCCCACTGAACATTACATGCATATAATTTCTGAAGGAAAGGATTTCTCTAGCTGGCCATGTTCATAGTAAGCTTTGGGTTAGAGCAGAATAATGAGAGGGATACTCAGGGGTGCTTTAAGATAGCAACTACTTGTTTTTAATTTGAATGAATTATATCCTAGGGTTGTAAGAACTTGAAAGTGAAATTTCTAAATAACTTTGTTTTTAGGCCTTGTGGAGTTAAGGAGAGATGTACCTGAAGGCTAGAGACAGGGAAGAGTTATTCCATTTTTCAGAAAAGGGAAGAAAGTAGCTTATAAAGCTTGATGTGGCTCTCAGGTGAGATTCTAGAATAAATTTAAAGAGTGTTTCCAGGAGAGGTAAAGCACTAATCATGAAAACTAGCCTGAATTCATTGAGTACAAACCAAAACAGCCTAACTTTTATTTTTGTGGATGGAACTTCCTGTCTTCGGTGGATTACATGAGATTTAAGACATATTTATTAAATTTGCAGATGGCACAGATCTGAGAGGACTAGTATGTTAGCCAGAATGAGCTAGATTTTACTATTTTAAATAACTCTCAAATCTCAATGGCATAAAAATAAAAATGATTTATTTGTTGTTCATACTGCATGTTCATTCTTAGGTCAGTATGTTGCTCTGCTCAGTGTTGTCCTGACATAGGAACCCAAACTAGAGACTTTTACCTTCTGGAAACATTGCCTATATTTGTGGCTGGAGAAAGGGAACCTGATGAATTGCACATCAACCCTCAGAAACTTCTGTCATATCACATCAATTCATGTTTAACTGATCAAAGCAAATCACATGGCCACACCCAGCCTGGGTGTTGGATGGGTAGAGAAGTGTGATTTTATCATATGCTTGGAAGAAAGAGACCTAGAAATATTGGTGAATAGAATTATTGACTACCTAAGATAGTGAATACTTTGGATGACAGATTAAGGAACTAAGAGGATCGATTTTGATAGGCTTATATGGTCAGGTGAATCTGACAAAGGGAAATTCAATATGGAAAAATGTAAGACCTGTCCATCCCAAAACTAATTCCAGTAGCATGCTTTATGTACTTAATAAACATAAATCCTTCCCCATCTTTGTTGGTGAAAGGAGGGGCACATCTTGCTGGCTTAGCAGCATGTGACAGCAAAAGAATTGTGGTGGTTGGTACAAGGGAAACGACAAGGATACTTCTGTTTTGACTATTCCACACCTGAATTATTACACTTACTTCTGGTTACAGGTTAATATTCAGAGGGAAGATACAATTTGAAATCATGTTATACGGAATGATTAAGGCAATTAGGAATGTACATTTGAAAAAATTAGCCTGAGCAGGGGAATTGTGGGGGCGGGCATCATGGCTGCCTTAAATATTTTGAGGTCTGTCATGAAGCAGGAATGGACTTTTATAATATGTCAAACTAGGAAATGAATGAAACCTACAGGAAGTGATTTCAGTTCACTGTATGGAGGAACTTATTCTAGTATAGAGGTAGTAGCATAGAGTACATCTTGCTGAAGATAATCAAACATCAGATTGATTCACCTAAAATTTAATGATTCTGAATGACAGAAGAATGCTTGTTATACACCAGAAACTTTCATAAGCATTTAATACAGTGAATGTGAAAACATTTAAGTAATTATTTCTAACTTTACTGGTGGGGGAGGGAAGAAATTTAGTGAATGTTGGTGACTTAAAAATCATTTCTACCTGTATGCCTATTATATACTGGAACCATGCTAGGAATTTTATGAATCTTTTTTCTAAATCTTATATTAGTTTCATTAGTAGATGAAAAAAGTAATTTAGAGATTATGACTTGCCCAAGATTTACTGCTAGTTAACTGATCAAGTAAGGATTTTAACCAAGATCCTTTGGATTCCAAAAGTTGCTTTTTCTACTGTCCTACTATAATAATAGTCATATTGTTTTATCTACTTACCATATTTTTTTATCTTACGGGACTAGTATGCCGTCCTTTATTTAGGATTCTCTCTCTCCATTCCTGTATCCTTTCTCATGTAGTTCTAATGGGACCTCTCAAATTCCTCCCTTGCTTGGTCATTCCCCTATCTCCCTTCATATAGGCGAGGCCAGTTAGAATTCCCTGGGAGTTTTTAACTGAAACTGGTGAAGAGAATCATCTCTTTCTGGTGGTAAGTGTGGTAAGGTGTAGCACTTGAGAGTTATCCATGGTCATGTTTGCCATTCTGAGGGGAAGTTGGTCTTGCATTGAGAGAGAATGATGCTGTCTGACAAGTGAGTGTCCTGGGTGTTTGAGTTCCTGGTTCTAATTGTCTAATGCTCAGCTTCTTACCTCCTCTTGCCATGGTTTAGTCATTCCACCCTTCTCATTTATGAGACAGCCCCAGTAGCTTTCAAAAAATTCCCATTTTGCAGAAGCAAAAGGATCAGGCCTTGAATAGTATTGGTTACTTTTGACAGATGAGATGTGCATTGTGTGCTGAGCAGACCCTCTGCCAGGGAAAAAAATGAACCATCGAGGAAGAAGCTCAGTGATTCTTGAAGATGCAGTTTTTGTATATATGTCTTTGTATTGGTGAGATTGTCAATAATGGCGATTTTTCAGACTTCATTTTTAAAAAACTGTCGGATCCATTTTATCAAATACAGTTTGTGGTGTACCAATATCTTATGACAAAGCATAACTTTTCTGGCTGAGTGATGTTTGGAGCCCTGGTCTCTTCTACATATACGTCTTTATCCCCAGCTTCTTAGCAACTCCCCAAGGCCACCTTTATGTGATTTGGGAAGATTTTTTTAACCTGGTGAGTTTTACTCCTCTGTATTGGTCCTTAAAGACTAAAGACACAGACTTCTGCTTCTGGGTTGAGCCATGGCGGTGGCAAATTCAAGCCCCGTCAACCCCGTGGTGTTCTTTGATGTCAGCATCAGTGGCCAGAAGTTGGCCACATGAAGATCGAGTTATTTGCAGACGTTGTGCCTAAAACAGCGGAGAACTTTAGGCAGTTCTGCACTGGAGAATTCAGAAAAGATGGGGTGCCAATAGGATACAAAGGGAGTACCTTCCACAGGGTTATAAAGGATTTCATGATTCAGGGTGGAGATTTTGTTAATGGAGATGGTACTGGAGTTGCCAGTATTTACCGGGGACCATTTGCAGATGAAAATTTTAAACTTAGGCATTCTGCTCCAGGCCTGCTTTCCATGGCAAACAGTGGTCCCAGTACAAATGGTTGTCAGTTCTTTATTACCTGCTCTAAGTGCGACTGGCTGGATGGGAAGCAGGTAGTGTTTGGAAAAATCATTGATGGACTTCTAGTGATGAGAAAAATTGAGAATGTTCCTATGGGCCCCAACAATAAGCCCAAGCTGCCTGTGGTGATCTCACAGTGTGGGGAGATATAGTCCCAACTGAGACTGAACCAGGCCTTCCATTGCTCTGGGAGATGTTCTTGAGTAAGATAATCTGGACTGGCCCCTGTGTTTGTTTCCCTGCCTGCTGCTGCCCATTTAATCAAGAGACCCTGGAAGTAGCACAGATTCAGAACCCAAGATTGTCTGCATTTAACCTTTCAACTGTAAATAAAGTTTTTTATGTGTGGAAAAAAAAAAAAGACTAAAGACACAGCATCTACTCTGGAGAAAAATGGGGAAAAATTTGTGTTTGTTAAGTACTTAAAGCATACTAAGTGCTTTATATGAATTCGAAGTAGGTGGCTTTATTTTTATTATACTTTAGCAGATTCACCCTCGGAGAGGTTGAGTCACTTTACCAAAGTCCACAGGACCAATTCTGCATCTGCTATAACTAAATGACCATTTCATGTAACTACTAAAGAGTGTGGTTACCTGTATAGTTTTTGTATGTAAGAAAGAAGAGAGTTAGTTATATCTGACTTTAATAAAATACAGAGGCAAGGCAAAGGTTAGAAGCAGGAACAAAATAGGAAAAATAATTCAATAAAGAACTAAAAAAAAAACAATAAAGACCGGGCGCGGTGGCTCACGCCTGTAATCCTAGCACTCTGGGAGGCTGAGGCGGGCGTATTACTCGAGGTCAGGAGTTCGAAACCAGCCTGAGCAAGAGTGAGACCCCGTCTCTACTATAAATAGTAAGAAATTAATTGGCCAACTAATATATATATATATAGAAAAAATGAGCCGGGCATGGTGGTGCATGCCTGTAGTCCCAGCTACTTGGGAGGCTGAGGCAGGAGGATTGCTTGAGCCCAGGAGTTTGAGGTTGCTGTGAGCTAGGCTGATGCCACGGCACTCACTCTAGCCTGGGCAACAAAGCGAGACTCTGTCTCAAAAAATAAAAAAAACAATAGAAATGATGATATGTCAAAATTAATAACTGATTGAACTATACTCAGTAGTACCAATGCCCAGAAAGAGTTATCTATCACGCCACTGAACAGTGAATACTGGGTCAGCCAAGTAGCCCAAGTTATATGATACCTACATCTTTGCCTTTAAAAATGAATGATTCTCAAAAGACTGTAGAATACTTTTTTTCTACCTCAGAGTTAACAGAAACAAACTTCTCCCAAATGTAATAAAAAGACACGTGTTCAGTTTCTCAAGGGCATTATGTTGGCATTACAGACTGAAAAGCAGTTCTGCGTAAGCACAAGTAGAGCAGAGGGTAAAGTGAGTATATTTTTCTTTCTTTTCCTTGCCTTTCCTCCCTTCCTCCCTTTTCTTTCCTTCTTCCTTTCTTTCTTTCATAAAGTCTCTCTTAAGCAGTTTACTCTGATAAGCAAGCAAGTGTTCATTTTTGAAAGTTGCAGTACCTCAGTATTTAAAAAAACAAAACTATACATTAAAATGGTTGTAGGGACTTAGCATATTTTTGGAAATTGAGAGCAGTAAGTTTTGTATGGTGTTTCTTAGAGTTCTAGAGTCTTTTCTGTGCTTTGCTACAGGAAGTAAGGTAATGATTTGGTAAACCTCTTGGCCTACATTCTCTCCCTAATCAAGGCTTGCTCTGTTTGGGTTGTCATCTGTCTCTGTACATTCTCATGAATGTTTGTGAATATATATGAATACACATATATATAAGATGGAATAGTTTGAAGTATTCCTTTTAATGATAGGATACTCTCAGATTCAAATTACATGTATCGAGACATTGTTGTTTACTGGGTATTGTACGTGTCTTTTTGGAATTTGCAGTTTTTTTTACCTGTAATTTTGTTTTGGGTCTAATGTTAATGACTATTGAGACCCAATTTTGAGCTGCTATTATGTCTGTAGAATTGTTTTCAGGCGATGACTAGAGATGGTGAATTTTAGACTTCGTTTATAAGCTGACAGCATTAATATGACAACACAAATAGTGAAAGTGACAATTTTGGTGTAGGCTGACAAGGACGTGCCTTTGGTCCATTGTCTTAGTATAATCACATATGATAATGCTATAAATCAGATTTAATAATAGTACTGCAGAATTTCTGGATAGAGATTCCTCTGGCTTTGAGTTTTATTAATTTTATAGAAAGGCAACTTAATTTCACTAACTATAGAAAATGATGTCATTGAACTTGAAGTTTTTGAGAAAACAAACCCAAAATTGAGCTGACATGGGGGATTTTTTTTTTTTTTTTACTTAACTATAGTCACTATGATGTACTGTAGAGCTCTTAAACTTATTCCTCCTAATTCAAATTTTGTATTCTTTGACCAGTATCTTCCCAATCCTCTTTGCCCACTCTTCTCAGCCCCTAGTAACCACCATTCTACTCTCTGCTTCTACAAGTTCAGCTTTTTTAGATTCCACGAATAAGTGAAATCATGAGATATTTGTCTTTCGGTGTTTGGCTTATTTCATTTGATGTGTTCTCCAGGTTCATTCACGTTGTCACAAATGACAGGATTTCCTTCTTTATGGCTGAATTGTATTCCATTGTTTGTGTTTGTGTGTGTATATGTATATATCACATTTTCTTCATCTGTTGATGGACACTTAGGTTGATTCATATTGTGAATAATGCTGCAATGAACATAGGAGTACGGATACCTCTTTGACATACTGATTTCATTTCTTTTGAATACATACTTCATAGTGGTATTGCTGAATCGTGACAATTTTATTTTTAATTTTTTGAGGAATCTCCATACTCTTTTCCAATATGGTTGTACTAATGTACATTCCTACCAACTCCACATACTGGCCAACACTTACTCTTTCATCTTTATGATAATATAGCCATTCTAACAGGTGTGAACTGTTATCTTATGGTTTTAATTTGTCTTTCCCTGATGATGAGGGATTTTGAGCATTTTTTCCCCCATATACCTTCTGGCCATTTGTATGCCTTCTTTTGAGAAATGTCTAATATAGGAAAATGATCCATAGGCATACCATTTTTGCATAACTACATCAAGAATTCTCTAGTCCTAATTCATATGTATGTATATGTAATATTGATCTTTCTCCTTCCGATTTTCATGATTTTAGTTCATGCTACTGTCATTTCTTACTTAGATTAATGCAGTGTTCTCCGCCCTGTCTACCCTTTACTAGTCTTGCCCCCATTTCAGTTCATCTTCTAGACTCAAGCCACTTAGAATGATCCTTTTTGAAAAATACATTTTTAACTAAATTGAAATGTTCAGACACACAGGATAAAATAAAATATAATTCATTAGAAACCTAAGTGTCTATCACCCAGAATAAACATATGTCAACATTTAGCCATATTTGCTTTATGTCTTATAAAGAATAAAATATTTATATATATAGCTAGAGCTCTAGCCCCGTCTTTCTCTAGGTAATCATCTTGAAAGTTGGCTTATATCGTTCAGATTTTTTCATTATACTGTATTTGCATATCCATAAACAGTATAATAAACAATATGTACTATCATTTTTGAAGTTTTCTAAAATTTTACATGATAGACTTTATGTGTCTTTTATAATATTGCTTTTAAATTGTTTTTTTTTTTTTTTTGCAACAAGGTCTCTGTTGTCCAGGCTAGAGTACAGTGGTGTCATCATAGCTCACTGCAACCTTAAACTCCAGGGCTCGAGCAATCCTCTTGCCTCACTCAACCTCTTAAGTAGCTGGGCCTACAGAGATATGCCACAACACCCAGCCATTTTTTTTTCCTTTTTTTTGTAGAGATGATGGGGGTCTCACTATATTGCTCTGACTGATCTCCATCTCCCAGCCTCAGGCGATCCTCTTACCTAGGCTAACACTACTTTTAATATTTATCTATGTTAATATATTTGTTATAATTGCTATATATCTTATACAGATAAACCAGTTTATTTCTTCAACATGCTGCAGTTACAGAAATTCTGGTACAGTGTATATCTTATATACAGTTTCTCTGAGATTGATATGTGGCAGTAGAATAGCTTGGCATAGAATATGGACATGTTCATCTTTACTATGTAATTATTTTCTTCAAAGTGGTTTTACTGATAATATTGCCTCAGCAGTTATATAAAACTCTCAAACTTGCTGATAATTGTTTTAGTTTGATATTAATTTTTGCAATCTTATGTGAATGAATGGTATTTTAATTTGCATTTCCCAGATTTCTAGTGAGATCATATTTTCATATATTTTTGACCAATTGTTTTTTTTTTTTTGGTGAATTGTCTATTTTTCCCTTACATTGCAGTGATAAATATGTATCTATATTATCTATGTTCACCTGTATACAGGCTATGAATGTTCTTTTGGTTTTGTTATACTTCTCAATATGTGGCTAGTCTTTTCACTTTGTTAGGGGTCTCTCATCCAGAACTTTTAAATTGTAATCATACTTGTCAATATTTTGTGGTGTTTTTTTTTCCCCTTTCTTGTATAAGAAACTCATTAAGGTCCTAAAAATCTATTTCTTCTAAAGATTTGAAATTTCTTTTTCCACTTAGTTTTTTCAGTGACCTAAATTTTATTTTTGTATGTGATGCAAAGCTCAACTTTTTCCCCCCAAAATTGGTCCTTTGATTGTCTATATGTATATATTTTTTTATTTCAAAGTGCCATGAAAGCTGTTGAGCTTAAATGGTATTACATTAAGATTATGGATTTAATTTGGAAACTTGACGTTGTACAGTATTTTTTTTTTTTTTTTTGAGACAGAGTCTCACTCTGTTGCCCTGGCTAGAGTGTCGTGGTGTCAGCCTAGCTCACAGCAACCTCAAACTCCTGGGCTCAAGCTATCTTTCTGCCTCGTCCTCCCAAGTAGTTGGGATTACAGGCATGCGCCGCCATGCCCGGCTCATTTTTTCTATATATTTTTAGTTGGCCAATTAATTTGTTTCTATTTTTAGTAGAGACATGGGGTCTTGCTTTTGCTCAGGCTGGTTTCCAACTCCTGACCTTGAGCGATCCGCCTGCCTGGGCCTCCCAGAGTGCTAGGATTACAGGTGTGAGCCACCGTGCCCAGCCTATTGTACAGTATTGAGTCTGGAAAAACCAGATAATTCTAATGCAACAGCCACTTCAGACCTCATACTTATTGCCTGTCTGTGCATTTACTCATATTTGCCACCAGGCAACAATGGCTTCTCTTTCTCTTCATTTAATCTTGCATGAGTGTCTTTCAGTGGCAGACACTATCCTTGAATCAGTCAAGAAAAAGAGATTCTGGGAAATGTAGCTCGAGGTTTCTACCCTGTGATACAGAGCCTATAGAAGGGGATATTGGTGATACATATTTTAGAATAGACAGTTTTACATATTTTATAATAGACAAGGCAGGCATATGCAAATCTATTCTTATTCCCACCCCACCCCCATCCTTTTAACAAACAAGCTGGCATATTTGATTATTGTATACTCCCATTATCCCCCATTGATATATCTTGGAGAGCTTTTTCAGTGGGATATGCATTGATAATTTTGCTGGTGTTTGCCAGTTGCCTTCCACATAGGCTATATCAATTTATATTTCTGCCAGTAGTGCGTCACTTTCTATTGTGCTGCATCCTGCTCTCTTTATTAACAGTGTCTTTTTACCAGTGAGCTTAGCCAGTCCTTGTTCTTTAAGGCTATTAAGTCATTCTGGCAGAAGTGGTAACTGATAACATGTATGTGTATATGTGCACGTACACAAATACACTCAGTCCCCTTTACTGAGTTAGATGCCCTTTCTCTATGACTATATTATGTGTTTCATTATTTATAAATATCTTCTTTGTGTCCCTTTCTAGGCCTGGGGTTTCTTAGTAAACTATCAGAGCTATTTTTTCCTTAAGTGTTATTTCTGATGCATTTGGATTGTACGTTGCTAGTGTATAGAAAGACAGCTGATTTTGTAAATTGATCTTATATTCTGCAACTTTGCTGAATTCATCATCTCTGATAGTTTTTAAAAATTATTTAGTATTTTTATATAGCTGCAAATAGAATTTTTTTTTTTTTTAGTTTTACTACTTCCTTCCCAATTTGAATGGCTTTTATTTTTCTTACCTAGTTGATCTGCCTAGAACTTGTAGCACAATGTTGAATAGAAGTGGCAAAAGTGGCATCCTTGTCTTGGTCCTGATCTTAGGAAGAAAACATTGAGTTTTCCACCATTAACTGTGATGTTAGCTATGGGTATTTTATAAATGTTCTTTATCATGGTAAAGGAGTTCCTTTCTCCTAGTTTGAGTGTTTTTATCATGCAAGCATACTGGATTTTGTCAAATGCTTTTTTTCTGCATCAAGATCATGCGTTTATTCCTTTCATTCTATTAATGTGGTATATTAATTTTTGTAAAAATGTTGAACCACCCTCACATTTCTGAGATAAGTCTCATTTGATAATGGTGTATAATCTGTTTAGTATAGTGCTATTGGTTTGCTGGTATTTTGTTGGAGAATTTTTATACCTGTAATCACAAGGGATATTGGTCTATAGGTTGTTTTTCTTGTGAAGTCTTTTTCTAGCTTTGGTATCAAGGTACTGCTGGCCTCAAGAAATGTGGATATTCAGTTGTCCCAGCACTGTTTGTTAGAGGTAGTATTCACAAATTGTCTCCTCTTCTATTTTGAGAAGAACTGATGTTAATTCTTTAAATTTCAGTGAAGTAAGCAGCTCCTGCACTTTTCTTTGTTGAGAGGTTTTTGATTATTGATTCAGTGTCTCTATTTGTTGTAGGTCTGTTTGGGTTTTCTGTTCCTTCTTGTGTCAGTTTTGATTGTATGTTTCTAAGACTTTTTTTCATTTTGTATAAATTATCTAATTTGTTGGCATACAATTATAATCTTAATAAAGTAGTAACCTTTTTTCCTCTATAATGTCAGTAGTAATGTGTCTGCTTTTCTTTCTAATTTTTTTTTTTTTTTTGAGACAGAGTCTCACTTTGTTGCCTAGGCTAGAGTGAGTGCCATGGCATCAGCCTAGCTCACAGCAACCTCAAACTCCTGGGCTCAAGCAATCCTTCTGCCTCAGCCTCCCAAGTAGCTGGGACTACAGGCATGCGCCACCATGCCCGGCTAATTTTTTCTATATATCTTAGTTGGCCAATTAATTTCTTTCTATTTATGATAGAGACAGGGTCTCGCTCTTGCTCAGGCTGATTTCGAACTCCTGACCTCGAGCAATCCGCCCGCCTCGGCCTCCCAGAGAGCTAGGATTACAGGCGTGAGCCACCGCACCTGGCCTCTAATTTTAATAATTTGAATCTTTTCTCTTTTTTATTGGTTGGTCTAGCTAAACATTTGTCAGTTTTGTCAATCTTCTTAAAGAACTAGCTGTTTTTCATTTCAGTTACTTTTCAGCACCGGAATTTCTATTTGGTTCCTTCTTATAATTTCCATTTTTAATTGATAATCTATTTGGTGAGACATTGTTCTGGTTCCCTTTAGTTCTTTGAGCATATTTAAGATAGTTGATTTAAAGTCTTTGTCTAGTAAATCCAATATCTGGCTTTCCTGTAGGACAATTTCTATTAATTTTTTTTGGTATGGATGGGATATACTTTTGTTGTGTTTGCATGCCTTAAGGTTTGTTTGTTTGTTTGTTTGTTTTGGCAACTAGACATTTTTAATATTGTAGTTGGAAATCCAATTCTTGCTTGTTGTAAGATTTTGATTAGATTCTAGACTTAAGAATATGTTGATTCTCACTATTTTTGCCAACTTACTCATTGCCTTTTTTTAGAGAGAGTGCTCTGAAGTTGCCTATTCTGCCATATTTTGAGATGTCATTCTCACTTTTTTGAATGAGCTGACTACAAATGGATATAATGTTCATTATCTTGAATCATCTTAAAAGCGTAATTTTTTTAAATATTGTGTTTAAAAATAAGGAAGTGTACATATTTATATTTTTTAAAGGTAAATCTTTGTTCATATATTTAAGTATTGGTGTTAAGATGGAGAAAATGTCTCGTCTGTTACTATCTAGTCTAATGCTGCTTTATTCAAGTTGTTTTTGCCAGATTCTGAGGACCAAACCACTAGATTCCTTTTGCTTTTTATTTTTATTATTATTTTTTTAGAGACAGGATCTCTAAAACAGGTCTCTGTTGTCAAGGCTGAAGTGTGGTGGCACAAGCATAACTCACTTGTAACCTTGAACTCCTGGCCTCAAGCAGTCCTCGTTCCTCGGCTTCCCAAAGCACTGGGATTATGGGTATAAGACTCTGTGCCCAGCATTCTTTTACTTTTTATAGTAAACTCACCATTCTAAGAAATCATTAATTTAAATCAGTGTTTCTCAACCCAGGGCAGTATTGCTCCCTAGGGGCCAATTTGGTAATATATGGAGACATTGCTAGTTCATCACAATTTAGAAACAGGTTACGCTACTTGGCATCTAGTGGGTAGAGACCAGGGTTGCTGCTAGACATCCTCTAATAGATAGGACTGGACTCCACAACAAAGAATTGTATGCCCTAAAATGTTGGAAGTGCCAACATTGAGGAACTCTGATTTGGATTTTTCAGATCTCCCAGATTCCTTAAATTGACTAATGTATGTGTTGCTATAAAGTTTAGTGACTGAGTTTGGACCTCTAACCACTTTAATGTTTTTTTCTCTTGTAACTCCTCTTTCTGAAATAGTGTTACCTATGAATAGAAAATAGGGAGATGTTGAATCTGAATTTGCATTACTTTCTCTTTGTGAAACATCACTATAAATTGATTTTAATTTTTAATATAATTTAATTCTTAAACTTTCATACAGAAGAGACATTAATGAACTTCTATGAATTGATTACCCAGCTTCCACAATTAACATTTTATCATTCCCCAATGTTTTTGGAGTATTTAAGGCAAATTTAGTTTTCATTTCATTTTCTTTATGTCAGATGTCTTTTGAAGGTTAGTTTGTTAGAATAGATGTAAATAGTTTGAACATTGCATGTGATTAAGTCTTTCTATAACAGGTTCCCCCTCCATTTTAAAAAATCCATGTATTTGTTGAAGTACTTGTATCATTTGTTCTGTAGAATTTCTCACATTCTGGCTTGGCTGATCGTATCTTTGTGGTATCATGTAACATATTCTTCTTCCCCTATTTTTCTCTGTAAATTGGTAGCTTTAGAGATTTGATTAGATTCATCTGGGTGTTTTAAAAGCCAGAATGTCATAGGTATAATAAAGCAGATATTAACATACATATAGCCACCTATCACTTTATTGTATGTAATGTATTTGTAAGTTGGTATATATGCATATACTGCACCCATGTATGTAAACATGAACACATACATATATAGCTCCACAGCAGGTGAGCACATAACAAATTCCATTCTTAATGATAATACTGATCTGTGCAAATGTCAATTTGATCCATCATGTTTCCATCAATATTTACCTAATGTTTTCATTGATGGTTATCATAAATGATGATTGTTCTTAAATTATTTCCTCTGTAGTTCTATGTAGCCAAATTAATATTCCATGTACAAATCACTATATCTTAATCTCTTGATGCCTTTGAGAGCAGGGGATTTTTTATTTTGTCAGCTCAGCTTGGCTAGCATAGTACTTTACACATAGCAACCATGCCCTATCTGTGATTCTAAACCTTGGCTCTGAATTGGAATCACTTGTTTAAAATGATTGATTCCTAGGTTCCAGAACTCTTAGAAATTTTTAATTGGTCCAGCAACCTTTGTGTTGGAGGAAAATAGACTGGCAGAGTAAAATGAATCTGTCTTTATACATTTCAGCTATTTATTGAGCAAGCATTGTTCTAAGTGATTCTTAGTACATTAGTATGCATCTAATTCATCTGTGTAACTTTTAAAATTTAATTTTAATAGGAAATCATATGGTTCATGATTTAAAATGAATAAAAAAGTTACAAAGTAAAAATTCTCTTCTACCTTTATCCACATCATCCCCAAGTTATCTGGCTATTTACTATAGCCAATCAAAATTATTTTGTTTATACCTAGAGATTTTACAACTATATAAGCAAATATTTCTGTAACTCCAATTTTCCAAATGGATTATCCATTTGTTCCAGGACCATTTGTTGGAAAGATTATTCTTTCTCTGTTCAATTGCCTTTGTACGTTTGTCAAAAGTCAGTTGACCAAATATATGTAGATCTGTTTCTGGACTTTCTATTTCATTCTGTTGGATCTGTATGTCTGTCCTTAGTCCAGAATCACTACTGTAGCTTTCTAGTAGTATGAATCCTCCAACTTTATTCTTTTTCAAAATTGTTTTGGCTCTTCTAATTTCTTTGCCTTTCCATATAAATGTTTGAATCAGTTTATTTTTATAACAAAAAGTACTCTGGGATTTTGATTGGGATTGCATTTCACCAATAGATTCAATGAGAAAAAATTGACATTTTAAGAATATTAATTCTGACCAGGTGCAGTGGCTCATGCCTGTAATCCTAGCATTCTGGGAAGCCAAGGCGGGAGGATCACTTAAGGTCAGGAGTTCGAAACCAGCCTCAGCAAGAGTGAGACTCCGTCTCTACTAAAAATAGGAAGAAATTAGCCAGACAACTAAAAATCTATAGGAAAAATTAGCTGGGCATGGTGGCGCATACCTGTAGTCCTAGCTACTTGGGAGACTGAGGCAAAAGGATTGCTTGAGCCCAGGAGTTTGAGGTTACTGTGAGCTAGGCTGACTCCATGGCACTCTAGCCCAGGCAGCAGAGTAAGACTCTGTCTTAATTTTTTTTTTTTTTTTTAAGTCTTCCCATCTGGGAGTGTGGTAGTTTCCCCTTATCTAAGGTTTTGCTTTCTGCAATTTCAGTTACCTGTGGTCAACCATGGCATGAAAATATTCAGATATTTTGAGAGAGAGACTATATTCACATCGCTTTTATTACAGCATATTGTTGTACTTACTCTATTTTATTATTACTTGTTAATCTCTTACTGTGCCTAATTTATAAATTAAACTTTATCATCTATGTACAGGTATGTATGTACAGATTGAGTATCCTTTGTCTGAAATGCTTGGGAATGGAAGTGTTTCAGATTTGGGTTTTTTTTACCCCTAATTTTAGAATATTTGCATATATATAATGGGATATCTTGGGAATGGGACCCAAGTCCAAACACAAAATTAATTTATGTTTCATATCCACCTTGTACACCTTACCCAAATGTAATTTTATACAATATTTTTAATTTGTGCATGAAACAAAGTTTGTGTTAAGTACCTAAGTGTGAAATTCTTCACTTGTGATGTCCTGTCAGTGCCCAAAAAGTTTCAGAGCTTGGTCCAGGTGCAGTGGCTCATGCCTATAATCCCAACACTTTGGGAGGCCAAGGTTGGAGGATCACTCGTGGTGTGTGCCTGTAGTCCTAGCTGTTTGGCAGGCTGAAGCTGGAGGATCATTTGAGCCCAGGAGTTCCAGGTTACAAATGAGCTGTGATGCTGCCACTGTACTCCAGCCTGAGTGACAGACTAAGACGCTATCTCTTAAAAAAAAAAAATGAAGATCTTGGAGCATTTCAGACTTTGAATTTTCAGATCAGGGATGCTCAATCTGTATAGGAAAAAACATAGTATATGTAGGGTTCTGAGGTTTCAGGCATCCACCCGGGGTCTTGGAACATAACATACCCTCTGCGGATAAGGGGGACTGTTGTATCTCATGTCGTTTAAATTGTCTTTGATTTCTCTTGCCGATATTTTGTAGTTTTTAGTATACAGATTCTGTACTTGGTTTGTTAAATTTATTCCTTAGTATTTCCAAGTTTTTTGCTTGGAAAAGCAAATTATAACTGGTCCAAACTATTATAAATGGTGCTGTTTTAATTTTGATTTCTAGTTGTTCATTGGTAGTATGTAGAAATAATTGGAATCTATGACTTTGTTAAACTTATTAGTTCTAGGAATTTTTTGTAGATTCTACGGAATTTTCTACAGAGACAATCTGTTAATATAGGCGGTTTTATTTTCCTCCTTTCCAAATTTGCATATCTTTTATTTATTCTTGTAGCCCTATTACAGTGCTAGATCTTTCAATATGATACTAAATAGGAATGGTAAGAGCAGACATCCCTGCCTTGTTTCCCATATTAGGAAGAAATCAGTCAGTGGTTTTCCTGGTACTTTCATTTTTTTATTTTTTTTTATTTTTTTTTGAGACAGAGTCTCAACTCTGTTACCTGGGCTAGAGTACCTTGGCGTCAGCCTAGCTCACAGTATCCTCAAACTCCTGGGCTCAAGTGATCCTCCTGTCTCAGCCTCCCAAGTAGCTGGGAGTACAGGCATGTGCCACCATGCCCGGCTAATTTTTTCTATATTTTTAGTTGTCCAGTTAATTTCTTTCTATTTTTAGTAGAGATGCAGTCTCTCTCTTGCACAGGCTGGTTTGAATTCCTGAGCTCAAACAGTCTACCCACCTCGGCCTCCTAGAGTGCTAGGATTACAGGCGTGAGGCACGGCGCCCAGCCCCTGGTACTTTTATATCTTTCTAAATATGTAAATCTCAGTATAGTGATCAGTTAGCAAAGGAATCTTATTTATTTTATCTTATTTAGATTGGTCTCCAGTTTAACTTTCTCCCTTACTAGACAGCGAGCACTTAGGAGAATGAGAAATGGTACCTACCCTCTGGGAACTTAAGTTGTGAACAAATGATACTAGGTTGGATCATATGAAATTGCCATTGTTAGTTTATAACCTATAAAATCTTGTACCTAGTTGGGACCAAAAAAAAAAAAAACAAGGAAAAACCCATTACTTCTGACAAGATACAGTCATTAGTATGAGAAATTGTGCATTGCTGTTATATGTTAAGCAAAATCAAAGAGCTGGGTATACTGATGAGGTGAATGAGACACAACCCCTACCCTTGAAGGAGATGTTCTCTGTGGAGGACTGGACCTTTATAATATTCAGATATGTTTAACTCTGATTAATTTGCTGATATATGTACAAATTTAGTCTCAGTTTGAATCCACATGTGATCGTGCTTCACAGTGTCTTGGCCTGTAAGAGACTTCGGCAGTAACTTCTATATATTATTAAGAAGTTTTCTATACTTTGTTATGTGATACTAGTATATGAAAAGATGCTCTATAAATACATACATTTTTCACTTTTTGATGTAAATTAAATATTTCAGTCACTTAGTATCTAGTGGGTTGAATAAACAGGGTAGTAAATAAAGGACACCAAACATTTGTCCTTTGAAATAACTTGATATTTAAATAGAATAGATATTAAAGCAATCATAATAGAAAAATAAAACTTCCTTACTCTTAAGTTTTTTTGTGTAGTGTTTTTTTCACTGTAAATTATAAATGGAGAGGAGGTATAATATTTTTGATCCATAGGCTCTCAAGTTGGTCTTTACTGCCCTGTATTACAAATCTGGGAAAATGAAATAAATGAGAGATTTTGTGTAAGTTCCATGAAGCCAGAAACTATTTTTCATGTTCAGTGCTGTATTCCTTACACTTAGCACATAGTAGTATTAACAGACAGTTGTTAAGTATTTGTGGAGGAATGAGGCTAGGTTAGCTGGATTTGGTTGAAGTAAGAAAATGTAATTTTTACATAAGAGATATAAATTTTAGTTAATAAAGTTAAAGTCATTGCAATTACATGTTGCTTGATAAGCAATAAGAGTCACATAGTTTGGGGCAATTAAATTGTTTTGGCAAATGCTATAGTAATAGAAGACTATTTCAGTCAGAAGTTTATTCATGATATTGTTTTGAGCTTGACCTTTAGTGTAACAAGATATTAAAATATAATTATCAAAACCTATAAAGCCTCCTCTTTCATTTGAAACCCTTGTTTAAAATACATGACTCAGGGAAGACTTTACATTTGTATTGGTAATACAGTAAATAGAAGTGCTCAGGAAATTTATTTTCTTTTGTATTTGCTGCCCCCAAATGGCAAATTATATTACCGTGTCTGTTATGTGCTGTTGAACACACATACTAAAAATAATGTCCCTTTAATATTTTTTGATGAGCTTGATTTGTTCATAGATAATTTTGACAAGAGGAGAAGTAACAAATTTTATGTTTAGAACTACAGCTAACCTTCTTCCACCAGAGTGTATAAGATAGTTTATATCTTCTAACATAAGGCATATTAGGACAATAAAAGTAATTACTATGACAAAGATGATGATAACTGATGATTCTTTCAGACTAACAAGAAATGTGGTTGGTAGCATACTTTATACAGGAAATTTAATTCTGACATTTGTTCTTTTCAGGTCATTGCACCTGAGAATTATGGCTTCATAATTTTTTAGGCCTAATTTTATTTATTTGAAGACAAACCATTTCACTAAAGCTAACTGGTGAGAAATTTATTTTTATTCTTGGAAAATTATTATATAAGAATATATAATATTCTTAGAAAAATATAAGAATTTAAAAATAGATGAACTCAAATTTTCAATCTTAGGAAATTGGCTAAATACGATATTACTTTTGAGTGGAATTTTACATAGTCATTCAAAGTGTTTTAGAGGAATGTCTAGGGACATGGGTAAGGTCCATATTAGGTGGGCAGAGATGGGGAGAAGCAAGTTACTAAATAATATATATTATTATATTATCCTAATCTTTTAAAAAGTACATATATAGAAAGTAATTATCAGAGTTTATCTTTGGGAGATATTATAGAGATTCCTTAAATTTATATATTTCTCAAATGAATATGTTTTACATATTCAAAAATTATATAGATTGAATATTTTATATTTAGTACTTGAATATGTTATTATTAGTGAATATATTTGAATAGATTTTGTATCTGTGTTTAAGATTTATGAGGGCAATTTGTTGCTAGCAATTCTAAGAAACAAATCATATTTTTTGAGTCTCTTCTGGGAAGCCAATTCTGTTTCACATATGAAGCCTTTAAAAAAAAGTCTTGTTACACAGACTAGTAATTTTTTTTTCTTAGCAGAAGGATAAAACTAAATTTCAAATTAGTAAAATCCAAAGTAAGTGTTTGAATATCATCTAATAATTCAATGTTTTGTCAAGGTACTAGTTATTTATAACATAGCCCTTCATTTCAAGGATCAGCATATTCTTGCTTTTGATATGTGTTTTCTGCTGCAGGGCTGTGATTGGGATTGAAACAATACAACTACTGCTTCTACCAGAGGAAAATAGTATGGGAATTCCTATTATGGTAGGTTATTTTCTAGTAGTGTCTCTGCAGTAATTTAGGCATCAGTTTGTTGCTGTTTATGCCTCCTCATAACTAAAACTTGGGTTTTATATATAACTGTGAATAAATACTTAGTGTCAGCCATATTTCTTTCTTTATTGTAGACATTTTGTTTATAGTAGTGGGCCCTGTGTTAGAGGAAGACTTAGTATAACAAATTAATAATTCAAATAGATTTCCAACGGAGGAGCTTATAAATCTTATTTAAAATCACTATCTTGGAGAAGAAAATATTAAGTAACTGAAAATAATGGTATTGCAACTAATTTTATTTTGTCTTGAAAAACTAATAAATTACTAGATGTTTTCATAGGTTTGTCCAGTTACATGCATCACTTTCCTCATGGCTCATTCTCTTACATATTAAATGTTTGTGGTACACACTTTAAACATTATCAGCCATTCAATAATCACTGGGGAACTTCAATTATATGAGTGACTCCTGTGTTTTTAATGAAAGTAGTTTTTAAAATCTCATAAACCCTAGAGATGTTAGACTGAAGGCACTACTTGAAGACAGGATAAGCTTGTTTGATATCATTAGTATTTGTTAGGTTACTTATTTGAAATTCAGACATATTGAAAGATTCTAGTAGTCCCCAGCCTTTTTGGTACCAGGTACTGGTTTCATGGACAACAGTTTTTCCACAGATGGGGCAGGGAGTGGGTAGGTGGGAGGCCGAGCTCAGGCAGTGATGCAAGTGATGGGGAGCGGCTGTAAATGAGACTTCCTAGCTCACCCACTACTCACTACCTGCTATGTGGCCCCCCACCTCTACCCCTAGTTCCAAAGTTTCTTGGAAGACAATTTTTCCATGAAGGAGATAAGGAGGCGGGGTCCAGCAGTGCTCTGGGATCTAGTTCCTAACATGCCGCAGCCTGTTAGTGGCCTGGGGGTTGGGGACCACAGTAAGGAAGAAAACTATGGCCCAGTAACTTTTTTACCATTACCAAGCTGCAATCTGCTGTACTTTTTGTTAATTAAATATCCCGAATAGTAATACCATTTGATATTAAGTAAAGTGCTTTGGTAGTATAGTGGTGAGCATAGTTCCCTTCCATTTGATATTAAGATTTGATGCAAAGTTGTTTCAAAATGAAAAATCACCCTTACTGGGTTTTTGTTCTGATTTGTTTTTAGTTGTATTAAACTTTGGATTGGCCGGGCGTGGTGGCTCACGCCTGTAATACTAGCACTCTGGGAGGCCGAGGCAGGCGGATTGCTCAAGATCAGGAGTTCGAAACCAGCCTGAGTGAGACCTCGACTCTACTAAAAATAGAAAGAAATTAATTGACCAACTAAAAATATATATATACAAAAAATTAGCTGGGCATGGTGGCGCATGCCTGTAGTCCCAGCTACTCGGGAGGCTGAGGCAGGAGGATTGCTTGAGTCCAGGAGTATGAAACAACTAATTGTGAATCTTTACTTGGCTATTTTTCAGGAAGATCTAGATTACCTACCAAATGTTCACTTTTTTAAGTACATAGGCTGACTCATTTGTTATCACTTTGGGGATGGCTATTGGTGCCTAGATCCACTGGAAATTCACCCCCTCACATACTTTATTACTGATCTATATAAACCATTTTCTAGCCTCTGGCTCAGTAAAAGCTTTGGATGAATCTTAGTAATGCTCTTATCCTAATTCTATTCTAAATCCAGCATTTGGGTAATGGGGCGGGCAAGACATTGAAACAAAAAAATGCCAAACCTAAGATAGTAAGGATAAGATTTGATTAGGAAAATAGTAACAATTAGCAGAGACCTTCAATATTATATAGCCCATTTATTTTTTCTCTCCTGGTAATGTGCATTGGGGAAAAGGCAGAGTCATAAAAGATTTAACTTTTGCCTTTATCACTGTATAAATTGTAATTATCATCTTTTGCCACTGGATGGTGCTTTTGCATTGGTTACTGCAAACTCTAAATTTACATAAGGGAATCATTTGAAAATTCATCATAAAGAACAATGAAATTCAGATAGTGGTATAGTTGGGCACACAGATAGGCAAATTCAAACTAGTAAAACATAACTATCACTTGTGATATAACATGCAAATTAAATATATATTTTTTAAAGATAAATCCTTGTGTATGGATGAAATTGGTTAAGTGCTATAACTGGCTGTATTTTCTAATCTTGTGTTATTGTTGTTGAATACTTAGGTCTGTAGAGTTTATTTGAGATTGTAACAAGATCTCAATTCAGAGAAAAAAAATAATCTCATGTAATAAAGTATTGTTGTTTTTTTAAAGAACAAAATAAGTACAGACTCTATAACATTAATGTTCCTAAACAGCTTATTCTGAGGCCTTCTTTCTCTAATTCTGTCTGTCATTATTTCCTTCTCTGTTCTTCGAAGCGTTATTTAGATAAAGTTGTAAAAGCACGCATTTTAAACTACCTCCTTCTTGTAGTCTGCTTTTCCTCACTAGTTATTTTATAGCTTTTTATTTATGAATTTAGAGGCTGTTGTAGCCCAGCAAGTTTAAAGTCTCAGCAGCTTTGGTCTGCCTTCAAGGCTCAACTATTCTAGACTCTGAAAAGCTGTGGGTTCAATGGCTTTGGCTTTGCAGATTTGCTTCTGGGCAGTGAGTCTTCATGTAGGTAGTGTTCAAGTTTTGAACATAACTCTCTGAATGTGAACTTTTGTCATTTAACCTCTCCAGGCCTTATTTTTCTTACCTATGAAGTAGTGATTGAGTTTAGCAAATAAAGATCATGGTTAAGGAATAATGTTACTCAGAAAAAGAGAAATATGTGAACAAATTACCCATTATCCTACCTCTAACTTAACAGATCTACTTTGCTGCTTTAAAAAAAAATTTAAACCCTTTTATTATGTAACATAAATTATTTTGTATGTAGTGTAGTGTTGTGTTCCTCGTAACATTTTAATGAATATTATCCCATGTTTTTAGAAATTCTCTAAACATTTGGTTTCTAAATATCAGATACAATTTCATTATATGAGATATACTATATTTTAAATTGTTCTTATAAATGATACGTAAAATCTTGATAAACATATTTTGTGGGCCTCACATTATTTCCTATTATCTACATTCTTGCAAGTGGAAATGCTGTTTAAAGAGTTTGAAAGGCTTATGAATACTATTGATAGCTATTGGCAAGTTGTTTTTTTTTCCTAGAGAAGTCCCAATTTATTCCTTTCACCACTCCAAGTGGCCTATGGCTTAGACTATTGCAATGTCCTACTAATTGTTTTCTCTGCCTTTACTATCACCTCATTTTTAGGTCACCCTTCATGCTGCATCCACAGTGAGTCCTCTAAGATATGACTGATTTTATCACTTTTTGACTTAAAATTATGTAGGTTTTAGTGTATATTCTTTGATGTCTCATTCAAGGCCCTTCATGATTTGGCTCTAATTTTCCACCTTATTTTATGCAACTCTACTGTATATTTTGTGAATAAGGAGGTGGGAGAGGAGTATTCTAGGCAGAAGGAAGAAAATATATTAATACAACAACACAGCTGCATGAAGTGGCATGGTATATTTGAATTGCCACAAGCACATTGATGTATGTGAAACTTAAAGGCAGGGTAGTGGTAGAAGTCTTTAGTGTACCTTAATAAAATTTAATTGACTAAAAGTAGACACACAACATTTTATCTGTGATTTAGAAAAGTACCTGGTAGTATAGAGAACTGTTAATCAGGATTGTTGGTTACCAGTGATGGAACTCCAATTCAAACTGTCTTAAAGGGAACTTACTGGTCAGGCAGTGGGGATAGTCAGGCAGAGCTAGATCTAGGACTTGATGATAATGTATTTCCCATCTTCCCCACCCTTCTTAAAATGTGTCTTTGTGGATTTTTTTTTTTTAATCTCTCCTCGTGCAGGCAGTTTAGCTTACTGGGATTGTGTCCTTATTCACAATCCCAAAAGAAAAGAGCATTTTTCCTGATAACCTTGGCAGGAAGTAAAGTCCTGAGGAAGACCTTGTCTGTTTTCAATCATGTGCTCATTCCTAAACTAGGTATGTGGCTAGCGGTATGTGGTACTCTCACCAGGCCTGGGTTTCTTATAAGTCTCTGGACCAGAGGCACTGCTTAAAGGAAGGGATTCTTATGAAAGAACCTATATCTGCTACAAGCATGGTTCACTGTGAAGAAAAAGTGTTCTTCATGAAGCTTTTAGGTAGAATGAGTAGAACTTGGTGACTAAAAGTGGGAGATGAAGTAAGGGAAGGCTACTGTGTGTTGGGTTACTGTTCATATGGTGATGCCATTATGGTTAACACGAGAATTCAGAAAAAGAATGCTTTGAGAGAGTGAACTAGAGATGATAAGTTAAATTTTGACGTGAGATTGTCCAGAAAAGAGAGAAAAGCCGTTGAAGAGAAAACCAGCATTTTTAAGTATGGGTGGTACAAGAAAAGCCAGGTGAAAAGAGCCAAAAAAAGATTTAGAAAAATAGGTGAAAATTTTATGGAAGCAACAAGAAGAGAGTTGGATAATACCCATCTAGCTTACTTACATAAAGCACTGCTCTGAGGACCCAATGGGAGAATAGATGTGAAAACATTCTTAAACTATTAGGAAGTGTTGATACCAATGGATAGAAGTAATACTTCATTTTTAGCATCTTAATTTTGAACAGGGCTTCAAATCAGATGATATTTGGTTCTTACCAGCTCAAAAATCCTGTTTGCTCCCTTAACAGCTGCTCTTAGGTATGTGATATGTGGGAAGAATTGGGGCTTTGGAGATGGATGGGCCTAGAATAGAATCCAGTTTTCTTTACTACTTAGCCTTATGATTTCTAGCATTTAACTAGTCCAACTCAGTTTTTTGTCTGGAAATTGGGCTTAAAAACTACTTTGCAGGCATGTTGTTAACAATTAAGTGAGTGCGCATAAAGTGCTTACAACCATAGTAGCTATTTAGTTTACCTGGAATGTTCATCCCTACCCCAAAGAGCAGCCAACCTTGTTACATCTTCAGATTTTAAAAAAAGGTGGATAAAAGTACTGTCTGATATTGAACCAGATTTTGTCTTCCTGTGTGTTATTATTTGATTCTAGTTGTTATCTCTAGAGCTGTGCAGTTTGATATCTCTTCACAGTGACAGCACTTCAAATATTTTAAAGCTATCACACTCTGCCTGACTTCTTTTCAACCAAAACGTATTCAGCTTTATCAACCCTTAATGACATGGTTTCTAGATTATCCATTATCCTCGCTGCCTTCCTTGAATTTGTTCTACTTTCGTTACTCTAGGTGTGATCTGCCCAGTGACTAGTAATT
The DNA here is from genome assembly GCF_040939455.1 of Microcebus murinus. Classification (NCBI taxonomy): domain Eukaryota; kingdom Metazoa; phylum Chordata; class Mammalia; order Primates; family Cheirogaleidae; genus Microcebus; species Microcebus murinus. The sequence goes on along the minus strand of NC_134104.1, from coordinate 125,664,631 downwards.
AGCCTTTTCATAGAGGAGAAAAGTGAGATTAATAGGAAATATTTTGGTGGTAAAACTTTCATTTTAACTGGCTGAAACTAAGGTGTAATTTTACTGTTTCATATCCTGAAGTATATTGTTTTCTTTTGTTTTACATTTTTCTTGTTATGTCAATGCCATTTATAAAATGATTTCTTTTAGTCTATTTTAAGGTGGATTACTGATTGCTGATTTTTTTTCCCCCATTTTAAAAATCTCTAGGGCTCTCAAAATGTCATCTAGTACTAATATGTTGTGATTAATTTATAATGATGAGAAAATTAAACTACTGTAAGAAAATGCCAAAGTTTGATTTTTCTGTGTAACACTACATAGCATCTTGTTGGTTGTCTCCTTACGGGCCATTACCCTCTTCCTCTTGCATGCTTACCCCTAGTTTTGTTTGGGAAATCATGGTAAAACTGTTTTGCCTAGTACTGATTTGTTTGGGAAGGGACATGTATGTAATCTGAGCCTAGCCCTTTGCATGTTAGGAAAGCCAGCTTGTGGAACTTCTAGTAAAGTCTTCCTTGTACCTAAAAAGGGACAAGGAGACACAGAAGGAAACTCCCACTCCTACTAGATGACAATATGTGTTTGGCATGGTGCCATGAGGTATGGTAAGTATCTTGTGACTATTAAGGGAGTTATCCTAAGGTCCATGCTGAGTCTGACAGAGGAAAAAGCTAAAAGGGGCCTAGGTCATATGTGATAGCATTGAATAACTGAATCAGTCACCCTGTTTGTGATTATGATCCTTTTATTATTGAAGCCAGTCAAGTGTAACATGCTACTTTATAAAGTATTTTCAATTTAAGATAGCCTTTAATAGTAAAGAACAGATATATTTAATAATCTATTACATATTTTGTGGAAGGTTCATTAAGATACAATGATGAACCTTATAATTTTAAGGTCAGCATTACATTGGGTTAAAAGTTTTATAAGTATTCTTGCAATACTGGGTGTCCTGAATATAAACAAAACAAAATTTCTATAATACATAAGGTTTGCAGGTTTAGTAACCCTTGTTAGTCAGGCATAGGCTAGTTATCAATTCTGACAGGGCCTTTTCTTCACATTTAAGAAGTTTAAAATTGACTACATCTAAAGGTATTGACATTGTTTTACTGTGGATTAACATTAAGTTATGACATTGTTTTTTGAGGTCTATCAAGGGCATGAAAATCTATTTATACAAAAAAGAAACTCCACATCTGAAACACATTAGAAACACAATTTCCTTCTTTCAGCAATAGAAGTAGCTGTATAAAAATTACAGCACTCTTTGATAAAAGAAATGAAAGAATATGAAAAATGTTCTAAACTGTGAGTCATCACTTGAATTTTAAAATAGTTATGTTCATTCTTTTTGTCTCCACCCTTCCATGGTTCAGAAAGACATGAGTCATTTTGTTTAGTATTTCCCAAATGATAGCTACTTTGAAACGGAAATGATACATGCATTCAGGTTCAATATGTATGTAAAATAACCAGTGTGTACTTCAGATACTGATCTTACTGTACTTGTGGGAGTTCCTTGGATGTCTCTTGTAATTATTGCTTATGAAGGTAAACATTTTGTAACTATAGCAACTTATTTTTAAATTGAAAATTTTTTCCTTTCAGCTTTTAAAATGCAGTAATTTGATGCTACATTTACCTCAATGTCACCATGTCGTAGAAACCAGAATGAATTGCAGATAATTTTTCCTCAATCTTTTTTTAAAGAAAGGCAAAAATTTAGCCTGTTTCAAAATAAAATTTTGTATTCCACTGATTTGTAATATGGGGGCTAAGTTGTTTTTAGTACAGTTGCTGAAAGACAATTAACTATGGAAATAATAATATAATTAGATTTCAAAGAATGTGTTTATACTGGGCCTGATAGAACATAAATAATATGCCAGGGATACTGCTAACCACATAAATCCTGGCTAAAAAATTATACTAATAACAGATTGAATAGAATATTTGAAAGTAATACAACTTCTAAAAAAAGAAAAAAGATCCCACCATGCCCAGCCCTCAAACTGCTTCTCAGAGTAATCAAAATTATGAAGAAAATCTAACTTTTAAAAATATTATTTAAATATAGTACTACATTTTTGCTAACAGAATGGTTTTTCCCCTTTTTTTCTTGGTTTTGACATATTAGGTATATTCTAGAAAGATAACCTGTGTTATGTTGGGCTTGTTGAATTTTTTTGTGTATATTCTTTTGAAAGGAAATAGTTCTTTCAAGACTCAAATCTGAAAACAGTCATCTAAATACTGATTTAAACCTTAAGTTCTTATGTATAACTACACTTCCTCAGAAAGTCTATTTCATCTCCTGAACTGAAACTCAATGTTTTTGTAAGTACATGCTTCGCTAGAGGTCTTCTCAAGTGTTAGCTCTTCCTTTGCTCACATCCAGTATATCTTGGGAATGCATGTGTGTGTGTGTTTGTGTTTGTGTTGGGAAGAAAGTGCAGGGAGCAAAGTCAGCATTCTATTCCCCTATTATAGTCTTAGAATGTTACTAGTGTATCTATCTATAAAAACCTTCCTTTTTTTGAGTCACATGCCATCTGGCTAGGTGACCCTTCTATTTCTTGTTGCTGTCATCTATCAAATCTCACTCTCCAGTTCTACATCTGGATCATATTTATCTCAGTCATGCAGGGGATTTCATTTCCTCATAGGTGACATTTTGAACATCATACTTAACTCCACACTGGTGTTCATCTCTACTTGGCTTTAACCATACCAGTGACTACATCCCACAACTTATCTCATCTGCTGAAACTACCTTCACTTCTCTTTGTTTTTATACAGCCTAGACACCATGATTACTAATACTTTTTCTCAACTTAGTCTTTTCTCATCTGCCCATTAATTCACCCACACAACTCTTCCAACTTATTTCAGAGGAAGAAGGTTCATAACTCAAGATAATTTTTCTACTGTAAGACCACCCCCCTTTCTGCATCTTTGTGATTTTCCTTCACCAGTTATTCCCCTTCCCTACATCTTTTCTTTTTGAAAACAAGTTTGTTAGCCTTCAACAATGTTCATCATCATTTTTAAAATAAACTTTTAGGGAGGTGGAAGTGAAAAAAAGAAAGAAAGAAATAAACTTTAAAAAAACCTCTTCTTCAACATTTGCTCAATTTATTCTTTCTTCATAGTCAGACTTCCTGTAAAAACCTAATCTATGGTCACTACCACCTCGTTTGGTACTTCTCTTTTATTAATCAGCCTACTCTTAACAGAAAAAAGGGACATAAAGTTAGAAAACACTAGAACTGAAAACAACTAGAAAAATAATTTGATCAGTTTCATTTTTAACAGTAAAATGAAGATACTTAAAAAATGAAATAATTGGCTGGCAAATAGGTAGCAGACTTTTTTAATTTTTTTTTTTTTTTTTTTTTTTTTGAGACAGAGTCTCGCTTTGTTGTCCAGGCTAGAGTGAGTGCCATGGCGTCAGCCTAGCTCACAGCAACCTCAAACTCCTGGGCTGCAGTGATCCTTCTGCCTCAGCCTCCCGAGTAGCTGGGACTACAGGCATGCGCCACTATGCCTGGCTAATTTTTTATATATATATCAGTTGGCCAATTAATTTCTTTCTATTTATAGTAGAGACGGGGTCTCGCTCTTGCTCAGGCTGGTTTTGAACTCCTGACCTTGAGCAATCCACCCGCCTCGGCCTCCCAAGAGCTAGGATTACAGGCGTGAGCCACAGCGCCCGGCCGGTAGCAGACTTTTGTTAACTTCAATTTGTGAAACCTGTATGGATCCCTAATGTACGTGAAGAGGCAGGCCCCTGAATAATGAAGAACATGTTGGCTATGAAATTGGTGCAGTTTGTTTGTTTTGTGAGAAAATGTGTCATTCTCAAGCCAGGGTTAATGTTGTAATAAAATTTAAAAGGGGTGTGTGTGTTTTAAGGGAAGAGACAGAGAGGAGGGAGAACTAATAAACCATTCAAGTTAGGGCAGAGATAGGAAAAATCAGCTAAGGCCATTAATTGCTAATGTGGTTATTGTACTATAAAATGATCTAACTGTATATTCACATCATTGACTCTGAGCCACCATAAAAACATAAAACCATGTTCTTTTCCTTGAGACAGTGATATAGATAGCATATTTTAGATTTCTGTCTAGAACCGTTGAACTTTTGAAAAAGTTGGTCCTTACAGGACCAGTCATTGTTGTGCAATATGTTAGTCACTACTAGCCAAATATTGCTAATTAATGTAACTGAAGAACTGAATTCTTAATTTTGTTTAATTAATTTAAATTTTTAAAAAATACTTGATAGTTATATTGGAAAACGTACAAGTATGTTTGGAACAACTTGGGCACATTTATGTACTTCCTCAACTGTAGATTTTATGAAATCTAAATACAGATGAGTTATGTTCAATGAAAATACAATATTCGTGTCAAGATATGCAATAAGTGTAAAATACATAACAAATTTTGAAAACTATTAAAAATGTAAGCTATATGATAACTTTATATTGATTCCAAGTTGAAATAATATTTTGAATATGTTGGGTTACATAAAATATTGTTCAAATTAATTTCACCAGTTTTGTTTTACCTTTTTAAAATGTAGTTACTAGAAAGTTTAAGGTTATATATGTAGCTGTCTTTATATTTTTCTAGACCATACAGATCTAAATAAACTTTGGATAGCTAAACATTTATTCATGTATATAAATAATAGTTTTAAATTTTCAACCATTTTTTTAAAAATATAATCTAGAGTAAGATTTGATATGAAATGTTCTAACTAGTAGACCATTGGTTTCTTTGAGAAAGTATCTTTCCAATTTTTCCAAAGAAGAAGAAAAAATAACAATGAAGTTTATGGGTAGCTTTATAAAAATGTCGTTTGTTTGTTAGAGGTGGCTTTATATGTCAATTACAATGAATAAATTTATATTCTACACTCTTTCTATGACGGAATTGGTGGCAGGTATAGTCTATATCTAGTATTTAGGCCTTCAGTATACACTGCCTTTAGTATTATATCTTTTGTGCCCTTACCTTGCCCTAGTTAAATTTTTTCATGTATGATAATAGTACCCTATTTAAGTTGCATGAGGTCTTTGAAGGTGATATAATGATATTTTATAATTCCTTGACATAGTATGCATAGTAGAAATATGAATGTTAAATGTTTGCTGAATCAGTGCTATGGTATTTTTGGTGAATGTTTTTAAAATGAGGTATCCTTGCCAAAAGGTTTTTAGATGATTTTGAAGTACTAGACTGAGCAGAATTGAGCTAGGTCTCACCATTCTTTATGAACTTTTAAATCTTTATCTAGATTTAGGCAACATTGAAGTTGTTAAACACTTCATTTTGAAATCATGAGGGTAGATGCTAAGATATGGACTTGGATTAAGATTTAAAACTGACTTTTAGAGCTTGAAAGGAACCTTAGGTATTGATATAACAAGTCACATTCCTCATGATATAAATTTGGAACCTGAAAAAGGCCCAAAGGGAATTGTTTGTGGTTATCATCCTCTCCCTCATCAGTGTGTCCTGTAAATCCTATTTCTAAAATATATCTCTATCTTCCCATCTACATACCCAGCATCCTAGTTCAAATCACTCTATTGGATTACTGCAATAGTGTCTTAACTAGTCCCTTGGCTTCTATTCTTATACCCCTTTAATCCATTCTTTACACTAAAGCCACGTAATCTTTTTAAAGTATAATGCAAATCATGACTGCCTTACTTAGAAATCTTTAATAAGTTTGCAATCACTTAATAAAAATACAAACTTTGTAACTTGGCTTACAATTACCGTGTTTTGTGTTTCCCCCCAAATAAGACAGGATCTTATATTTATTTTTCCTCAAGAAGACACCTAGGGCTTATTTTCAGGGGATGTGTTATTTTTTTTAAGTATGGTACAACAACCTACATTTATTCAAATATAGTTAAGTCGTCGTCTTCTGGAACATCAACATAACTTTCCAAACTCCAAATTCCATCCTGAATTTCTTACAAGTCTATTTCCTTTAGAACCATTGGCCCCAATCTCTCATGTCGAGCAATAGAGCTCTCATGGGGCAGATCAGAATGGCTGCTCATCTTCTTTACGGCTCCGCAACGAAAGAAATGCATAGGTTGTGCAGATGTGCTACATAGCCACACTCATCACTACGTCTTATTTTTGGGGTAGGGCTTCTATTGTGCAAATGCTTAGAAATCCTGCTAGGACTTATTTTATGGGTAGGGCTTATTTTTGGGGAAAACGGTACTGTGTAACATAACTTTACCTGTTTCTCCAACTACAGGTGTTATTGTCTCTTATGATTCCTTGCTCTAGCCACACAAGCCTGCCTTTAGTTCCTTGCCCTTCAGAAATTTTTCTTCTTCTAGAATTTATCAGTTTGCTGTTAGATAGTATTTATTTGTGGGTAAGGTCTGTTAGAACAAGGATTGACTGTGTATTCATAATTGTTTTCTCTGCCTAGCACAAAGACTGATACATAGTAGACGATGAATGAATACTAGATGAATGGGTAGGGAGAGTAAGTGATTGGGTGACTGGATGATACTGAGCCTCTGTTTGCCATATAAATTAAATAAGAGTACCCACCAATGGTGGCTAAAAATTCATGAAGAATATCTGTGATAACTGTTTGTTTCCTTTTCCCTCCTCTGATTTTTGTTCACTTACTCAGGATAATACATGAATTATTTTCCAAGCAAGATTTCTAGTCAGTTACTGTTTCTAGTGCAGTTTGTTAGAGCTAGTGTTTCTAATCCATCTTACTAAAAATTAAAGTAACTATGCTATATTGGAATATAGACGGTGGAAGAACAAGGCTGGAAGGATATATGCACACTCATAGATAATTAAGGGAAAAGTAAGATTATCACTTAAAGTTAGGTTCAGATCCAAGTCCCAAAGACACAAAATTATAGTGACTTAAAGCAGAAGTTTTTATTTCTGTCTAACATAAAAGTCAAAAAGCAGGCAGACCAGGACTTGTATGGCAGTTCTGTTCCACAAAGTCCTCAAGGACCCAGCTCCTTTCTAGCCTTGTAGTTCTACTACCCTAGAGTTGGTTTATGATGGTGGCTGATCATCTGTGTTCCCAGAAGCAGGCTGGATATACCAGTTGGCCTTTAAGGAAGTTTTCTGGAAGCCACATAATACCTCTGCTTAAAATGCTGATCAGAACTTTGTCATGTGGCTCCTAGCTACAAGGGAGCTGAGAAATGTAGTCTTTATTCTGTGAAGCTCTGTATTTACATAAAAGCTGATTATTATAGTTCAATGGAATACTGGAAGAACAGATGCAAAATACAGATCTTTGTAAAGAATGTGTGTAATATTAATGTGTGCTAACAATCTGCAGAATACAATAATATTCAAAGGGTTAACAATTTATTACCATTGTAACATACTGGTGGGATCTTCAGATAACATTAGTTATTAGCAATTTTTGAAATATGCCTGGGTAAACATTTTTTAAGCTGCCCTAGGTCATAAATATATTACACGTAGAGAATTAAATCTGATCTATTTTGAGGATTTTGAGTTCATTCATTGTGTTTTAAATATATAGTGAATTCTTACAGTGGTTCTACTAATATAGTTGCATAGCTTCTGACCCGTAGCCTAGAATTCAGCTATTTCTTGATTTTTCTTTTTCCTCTTCTTACTGTCTACCTCATTTTCTGTAAACTCTATTCATAAGACTATCCTTAAAGTATTTGGATAGATGAAGCATAGCTCAAGAAGATTGTTCAAGATTCTTAATCTACCAGAAAGGTTTTCTGAAACATGGTTTGAACCCACTTTGTTATTTATCTTTCACCACAAGCTTTTTATTTTTGAATACTCAGAGACTAGTTTGGCACTTGGCACAGAGTAGCCACTTAATATATCCTAAGTCAAGTTACCATTGACTTAATTTGACTTATCCGAGTCAAATTACCATTATCCTATGATAATCATATGGAGCTCATAGAGGCGTAAGAGATAAGGTGAGGTTTAGGTTGAATCTCAATGCCGAAGGGAAAAATCATTTGTGTCAAAAAAAGAAATTTTGGTGTAACAAAATTAGGAACCTAAAAATAATCTTTCAGAGCCTTAAGTTTTTGGGTTTTTTTTTAATTAGTAAAGGCTTAAACTGGCTTAATCATTATGTAATCCTATCAATAGTAGAATAAGCTCTTGATAAGGATACATTTTAGTATAAAGAATGAAAGAATTATGAAGTTGTCAGTGTTGAACTTGTTTATTTAAAACTTAATCTAATTTGGCCTAAAAGAAATAAATACCTAAAATAAAAACCACATCTCTTTGCTATTTCTCTAACTGGGAAAAAAAATGTTGAATTTACAATTTATATAATCTTTGTCAGTAATTTTTCATCTGAAGTACTTTCTCCGTTTTTAATTTCTTAAATAGTTATTTACCTCTCTCTTTTTCCTTTAAGATGTGAGTTCCTTTGAGGGTAGGGGCTTGTCTTAGTAGAAATTAAGAATTTACAAAATCGGGTTATATGGTGCTGCTAATTTAAATAATTAAAAATGGAAGTCTTTATCATCTATCTTTGATTTTATAATATATCATGGGCCAGTAATTTCTACCCTTTTTCTTTCCCTAAACTGTAAAATACAATGAGCGTGGAAGAATGGAAAAACTCGTAGACCTTCTTGCCTGAATTTAATGCTCCCTGCCCACAATAACACTTGTCTGGTTACTAGAGTCTAAACCAGGGGTCCTCAAACTTTTTAAACAGGGGGCCAGTTGACTGTCCCTCAGACCGTTGGAGGGCCATTGGAGAGTGCAGCGCACATTCCACACATGTGCACTGTGAGCCCGGGACAAGTGGGCTGCTATGCAGGACAGGCAGCTGCGGCAAAAACACCTGGCAAAAACACCTGGCGGGCTGGATAAATGTGTCCTCAACAGGCTGCAGTTTGAGAATGCCTGGGACTCTAAACCACGCTTCTAGCAGTCTCTTTAAAGGAGGGCTCTGTAAAGGGTGGGGACTTAGCAACTGAAGGGAACTCTAGACACTGGTCTGAATTACCTCATTGGTACTGGGGTTGGGGGGAATTCAACAGCCTTTTATTCATTTATTGGCTTTACAAGTGATATCATTCAACTACCCGAGATATCCATAATATTATCTTGTTTAAACTTTACAACACTGTGAAGCAGAATCTGTTAATAACATTTAATAGATGTTAAACACAAAGAGGTTAAATAACTTCTTCAAGGTCACAGGGTTAGGTTAGTTAGTGGGGAAGTCTGGATTAGAACTCCAGGCAATTTGACTACAAAGCCTGCACTCTCATGCACTATGTTGTTACTGTATTTCTCCTGATAAAACTTTCTGGAGATGATTATTCTTATCAAGGAATTTAGGCTCAGGGAATTTAAGTAACTTACCCAGGCATACATGTAGGAAATGATACAATCAGAATTTGAGCTTTAAGCAGACTGATTTCTGAGCCCTTCATTTTAGCCATCACTTATATCCTTGTTTTATATCCTGTCAACTTCTAAATTTTAGTTGTTCACTTATTAAAGGTACAAAACTCAGTTTGTTGCACTGTAATCCCTCCTATGTTTTCTGATCAAGGTATATCAACACCCCCCCCAATCTTTTTTTATAATTCCGCCACTGTATTCCAGAGTCTGTGACATACAGAATTCATTTCTATAAAATTATTTATAGATGGAAGTGGACAGAAACAATATGTATGTAACACGGTCCATGCCTTCAAGGAGCTTACTTTTTGGTTGGGGAAGACCTAAGTATGGAGGTTGACCTTGAACAAGAAACAGGATATTCCTGCTTAAATCAAAGTGGGTGAATTTATGCACTAGATACTTTGGAACAAGTTAAGATTGTCTATATAAAAGATTTTGTTTTGGTGGGATGGAGATGTGGGGACCCTGAAGATGGGATATAGGATATTGTTGCTATAGTGGTTTCGTTTTCAGATATTTCAACTATTAAGATGATATTTTTGATACAGTCATGTGGAGATGAATAACATCATTTGTATATGTTAAAACATTTGCATATCTTTAATTTGGCTTAAAAGCATTTTATATATTTTAAAATAAAACTAGTGAATTGTTAGCATATTTTAGTTATCTTGGTACAGATAACCTAGGGTTATAGCTTCTTTCATGAATTGATATGCTGTAGCTTTGAATGTTTTTTTGTTCCTAAATTCTGGCATTATATTATCTATATTATGCTGAGTTTTTTTTTTTCTTTTTATGGTTTGATAAATAAACTAACTAAAACACGTTGAGGTAAGACTAGCTCTGACATAACCATTTAAAAATAACATGTTTTGGAATATCGCAATAAATAATATATTCCTTTGTTACTTAAACTTTTGATAACTGTTTAGGATACCTGGTAAGCTCACTTTTACAAGTTAGTTTTATAGGTTGCAAAGATCTGGAGAGAGTGTGTGTATACTCAGTGGAACAGAATAGCTTAGAAAGAGCATGTGTTTGGAATTAGACACAACTTTGCTAATTTGCATAACTTTGGGTAAAATACTTCATTTCTGAGTTTGTTTTTTCTGTAGTAATATGAGAATATAACAAGGTTATTGTATTAGATGAGCATGTACAGCACCTAGCACATCATAAATGTTAAAAATAAACCTTATTAATGTAAATACTAGTTCACAGAAGAAAGAACATGAATTGAAGGGGGACCATGATACTTTCTTTGTAAGTTTTCTGTTGGGAAGTATCCTCATCATTGAGTAAACAGAAAAGATGAAAAAGCCAACTACAGAATGATCGGTTTTGACATTTACTTATAGCTTTGGGAAAATAATTTTATAGGGAGGGAGGTTTTGAGGGGGGTTTTTTGGTGTTACCATATGCCTTTTTGACATATAGATAATTCAGAACCAAGGACAACCATTTCTTGTAGCTATTTAACAGATTTTTAAAGACTTTATTCCATATTCAGTTGGGAAGGTAAGATTATTTAATTTATTCAATGAAAATTCAAATATTTATCGAATTTTGATTACAATTTCTACATTATGGAATTTTTATTACTCACTTTAAAATGAATCAATGATTGGCTAAATTTACCAATTTAAAAATTGTTAGAAAATCTTAAAAATGTCTTTGCATTCTAGAAAATAATGTCTGGCAGATTAAAAATGGTCTTGCTAAAAATTAAACTCAAACTATAACTTAGTTCCATAATTTTTATAATCTCATAAAATATTTCTGTTTTGTTTCTAAATCTCTTTTGAGTTCACTGCACATGTTCTTAACTGCATTTGTCATTATAGGGTTAAACATTTGCTATATTGTAACATACGAAAGCAGTTAAGCTGTTTGGAATTGTTTACTTGCTAAAACCGTTGTTAGTCAGCAGAGGCAGTACACCAGATTTCCTTGTGGCTTTTAGTGGAAAATGTTAAAAGCACACTCGTTTTTTCAGTTATAGAATTTTTCAGTTTGATCTGGATTAGTCACAGAACTGGCATGAACCTTCTAATTGTGAAGGCTGTCCAAATGCACTGTTTTTTTCTTCTGCTAGAGGAAGTTACATCCTGAGCAGTAGCTCAGATCTCTGGTAAGTGTAACATGTGAGCATTACTAGGCATTTCATCCTGCGGGTCTGCAGTCTTCTTTGCTCTTCAGGCTGTTGCTCAATTGGAATGCTTCTGTGGGTCCGATCCTGAGGTTCTATAGATATTTTTAAGAATCTACTCACTTGTGAATGTCAGTGGCGTTTTGCAAGATCATCTGATGAACAGGAAAGCATCTGAAATCTACTGAAAAAGGATAACTGTAGCGGTTTTCACAGGGGAAGGAAACTATATTGGCACAGAAGCAGATGATTGAATAAAGTAGTTGGCCCAGAAGATGCACAGTCTGCTGTTTTTTCCTTTGAATGAAGACTATTTTATGGGAGCTGTATTCATGTGGAGATCAAAGGAAACACTGGAATGATAAACTGGTTTTTTTTTCTTTCTTTTTTTTTTTTTTTAAAAAAAAAACACAAAAAGCTGAAGCAGTAATTTGAGCTCAGATGCCTTCTAATTCCTTCACAGCCTGCGTGTTGTATTAGGATTCTCCACTAACACCATTTCTGCCTGGTGCCTGTGCCCTTTTGCTGGAGCAGCCACAGTCAACTGCCTGAGGGAGAAAGAATGAACGCTCTGCCTTGCTTAAGCTATCGATGAGAATAAAGCTATCTGTGTTTCTTCTATTATATGGGAAATCTGGATTAATCAAGCTGTATTCTAGTACCAAGAGTCCTATTGTCTCTTGTGGTCTGACTCATCACATGTAAATGTACTGCAGCTCTGCTATTAATGCAGAGTGCTTTTTTTCTCCCTTTCCTAAACACAGAAAGAATTGTCAACCTCTGAGCTTCGTTTTCGGGATTTGTGCTGAGCTCTAGATCTTTTTTTTTCTGGATACTATTTGTAATAAACCAGTGAAGCTAAAGAAATGAAGACAAATTAGAAGTGGAAACAGAATAGTGAGATTTTATTTTTATTTTCAATTATAAGCAAGCCAGCTTCTGGTAACTATATGACCTTGCGGGCAGGAGTGTAGGTATAGCTGTGATCATCTCTGTGACTGCACTTGTTTCTCATTGCATTCTTCATCGGGTGGTGTTTGTGCCATGAAAAACAATGATCATTTTGTCAAGTAAATTTCAGAGATAGAGCAATATGACTATTTTGGTAGGGAAAAATGTTTTTAAATGAGCTTATACTGGACTCAGATTTGATTATTGACATGTTGATGTGAAATTTCTTTTAAGTATTGCAGTAACCCAACAGAAAATAACAGAATTTTATTATTTTTAGGAAGTTACAAGTTATGTAGTCATAATTTTAAACTTCAGTTTTTCCAGTAGTACTTAACTTTAAAAAAAACAGCTGCTCTGTTCAGAGAATGTTCATAAGTATTGTACAGAAAAGGAAAAACTACTTGTGCTCTTCCAACTGTGACTTTTATCACATAGCTTGGAATTTAGCATTTTAAAAGAGCGAATGAGTCGAGTGTGTATTGTTGTTTTGGAGGAGGTAGAAGATGAATCTCCTGCATTCATTTCTAAATTGCCACAGGAAAACAAATCCCTACCTTCTCTACCTTCTGGAAATGTATTGGTAAGATATGAGAGTTTATGTTATATTGTATTCTGGTGAATTAGTAGTGTTAAACTTCTTTTTTAAAAATAAATATGTTCCCACTAGTTTCATTACAGACTGAAAGCAATGTATGTATAATTATGATGCAATATTATTTGTGTATAAAAAGCACACATTTTTTTACTTTTTCAAGTGCTTAGATAACATTTCAGACTTTACTATGTCTTAATCTCTTAAGATTTTAAAAAATGATTTGTGAAATAGTAGTTGCAGCAACCACGTTTCTGTTTTCATTTTGCGGTTTTAGAAACTGATGTAACAAGAATCAGGAACTCTGCATATTTTAGGAAAAGTTGCCTACTATTACTGCATGGCCATTTCTGTAATGAATTTTATGTATTTACATGTAAGACTTTATATGAAAAAGAATCTTTATGTGATTTTTTTCTTCATCGATAACCTTGTTTTTAATGCTGTTGTCAACTGCTCCTTATTTGACTAGTATAATATGATACCTTATCAGAGAAGCTGTGTTGTTGATTAGGAAGTTATATTTAGACATGCATGTGTTTGTCTTAATATTATTCAGGCATATAGTATTTTTTGATCTTTTAATTCTGGTTATTTTCATCAATTGCCACATTTGCTTTTCTTGGGACTTATGTCTTTATACATGTAATGATAACCCATGCAAGCTATTTCAGTGTGAACAGACCTTTTCAAAGGGTCCTTTCTTCATGGGATGGGAATTGCTTGACCAGTTTTCTCTCACAAGTAGATGTTGAGATGTCACACTTATATTTGGAAGAGTCTTTCTTTTTACCATATACAAACAAAAGACTTCCACTTATAAGAAATAAAACTTGATTGTGTTTATTATGCTACCAAGTTTCGGTCAAACTAAATTGATTTTTTTTTTTTTAAGGTCAGGCTATCTTTTTTTTCTTTTATTTTTCCTAAGGAAGAATCCTATATTGTTATATGATTTGGCTTCATGAAACTTCTGGTTAATATCAAAAGTGATTATTGCTACAGGGAAGAACACTTTTAGATTTAGAAGTTATGTAGAGAAATATCTTTAGAATCATCCATGTGGTGTGACTTAATGTTTTTATTACTCTCTTATATTTTAGCCATCCCTGGTCCAAGCAATATTTAATGGAGATCCTGATGAAGTTCGAGCACTAATATTTAAGAAAGAAGATGTTAACTTTCAGGTAAAACAGTTAATTCACTGAAACTAGCCTTTTAAACTACTTTTTAAAATTCTTTCCTGGAATCATGATTTTTGTTTTTAAAAAACCCCCACAATTTTGTAACCATTATTTTAAATAAGGGCAGAAGGAAAACAGATAAAAGGAGATAAAAAGGAAAACATTGGACATATATTCAGGGTAACAACTAAAAATGTAAGAGTTCTAGAAGCCATTTAGATTCCTTTGTTCTCCCAGCTGTTTACTTTGAAAATTTTCAAACACAGGAAAGTTGAAAAAAATACTCTTGACTACCCATATACCCTACACTTAGGTTCAGCTTCATAGTATTTTGCCATATTTGCCTTCTCTTATATTTACACAGATTTTACATATATGTGTATTTTTTTCCTCTTTTTCTTTTGCTGAACTTCATTTAAAAGTAAATTGAAGAAACCATGGCATTTTACCATTAGTTTAATGTGTACTTCAGATGAGAGTTCTTTTTAAGTTAAAACATATCTAACTTGATTATTTATAAGATAAAATTTGCTTTCTGTGAATAATCATGGTGAGCATTTTGCAAAAACTCCTGATTAATTTTTGTCTGAGTGAGTAGTCTCAGTATATAGATCTTTTTAAAAAAGTTTTGAAACCTAAAGATTTAGTAGATTTAATATTTAGGACATGTGGATAGTTTTGGAAAGGGAATAAATGGATAATTTTCTCTTTTGTATGTTTCTCTGGTGGCCAGTAGTTTCTTTAATTTACTAAACTGGCTGAAGTGCATAATTTACTAATGTATATATTTTTACTGGAAACAAATGTACCCCTGAGTTATGGAGGTAGTAAAGAGTCATATGATTCATAAAGTTGCTGTAGCAACACCAAAACAAATGACAGAAATGACTAGTTCTAAGGAAAGCTCCCTGTGCAAGCTCATTTTGAGCTCTCATCTTTCCTCTTTATTTTTATACAATACTACTATGACTACTTAATGTTAAGTAGATATAGAAAGTTTTTACCTTATTTTTAAAAAGTGGATTATGTTGAATAGATTTTAATTGTTGGCTGAAATGGTTAATTCTAAAATTGGGTACTGACCAAAATGCTATCATTACATTTTTTTTCTTAAACCTTTTCTAAATGAATTGCTTTTAAGTTTATATTTAGTTGGAAACATGTACCTAATTCAGGATTTATTTATTTGAAATGGATCATTTTACCCAGGGTGTCCCGGAGAGTCTACTTTTCTTAGAACAGAAAAAGCTACAGGGGTATAGATTTATGAAAACATGGAAAACAGGCTTTCTGTTCTGTTTAACTCTATAGAGGTTTTTGTTTTTGTTTTATTTTAATAGTAGTAACAAATTTTATCCTCATGAGGAAGTTTGATATGTGATCCCACTTACCGTGACTAATTTCCCCATCATTACAAAGTTTATTTTAATCAACATTGCTTTTCTGTTATTAATCAAATTATACTAAATTTATTAAAAAATTATTCAGAGTTATTTTGAGCATCACTTTATTCATCAGTAGCACCTTCTTGAGGGTAACTTTTTGACAGTTGTCTTGTGCCATAACAGACAGGTTTTTGATAGATAATTTTATGATTGCTTTTAGGCCATTCGCCTTGTGACTCTTAGTAGTTGAAAGTATTGCCATAATGTTAAGATTTGTTAAAATTTTAGTCGTTCTTCTAATTTAAGATGGCAGATTTTTTATGTTTTTGTCCTCCATGATAAGGAAATCATGTGGCATTTTAAGAAGCACTGGGTGTTTGGAGTGAAACTTACACTGATTTGTCATGTAAATTCTACTGACTTATAATGGATAATAAAATATTGTTAAGTTTTGTCAGTATGATGTACAGTTTTTCTAAAATAAGTTTATGCAAGTATTTGAAAAATAACATCTGACTTTGAAAATCATCTTTTTCATATGTTTTTTGAAGTTTTTAATAAACTTTTAGAATGGATGTCAGTTCAGATTTGTTTCTATATTGTTAAATAGTTATTATTTAATTTTAGATTCTTTCCTTTAGTCAAATCCTGAAGTTTTGAATTTTGTAAACCATTAAACAGCATTTTTCTTGTAACACAGCTGATTTTTAACAAAACTCTAATTTTAAAGATTATATTGCTTTGTATGAGGAAAAGCCTTCTGTTGTAGAAATTAGGTAAGATGATTTCACTAGAAAATACTGGAGTTTTCTATTTGGAGGCTTTGGGTCACAAATAATTGACTACCTGACTAAATAGAGGTTTGTTGCTTGTGTAATGATTCCCATTTACGAGTGGGTTAAGATAGAAATGTCAGAGCTTCTCTGTGAGACTCTTGGCTTTCTCCTCAGAGTAAAGAGATGACTTTTGACATCATGTAGCTATGTCAAACAGCTAACGAAAGTGGAAAGAGGACTACTATACATTTCCTTTTTTTTTTAAACCATGAAAAACCTCTTTTCCAGAATCCTCATAAAACTTCTTCCTGATGTTCCATTGGTTACAGAATCAATCTAAATTAATCCTCCAGCAAAGTAGAATGGGATTAGCTTTTTGCTAGATCATTCGTGGTTCATCACCTGGTTCATCCCTTGGAGCAGGAATAAGGGTTCATCTTCATTGACTATATTGCCAGGAGTAAATCAGGATTTTCATAGGAAGCAAGAAAGAGAAAATAGTTGTTTGGATAGGTAACCTAACAGAGGAAGATTATTGGTTGCCTAAAAATAGTGATACAGCAAACTTTCAGAAAAATATGTCACCTTGGATGTGGAAAAAGCACTATAAACCCAGAAGGGGAAATATAATCAATTTTTGAAATGTAAAGTGGTATATTTGATGTAATGAACAGTTAGACTATAAATTGAAGAGCCTAGGTTTTCACATTTCATTTTTGTGCTTTTTTTTGTTTTGTTTTTTGAGGCCAGATCTTGCTCTGTTGCCCAGGATAGAGTGCAGTGGTGTTATCATAGCTTACTGCAGCCTCAAGCTCTTGGACTCAAGTGATCTCATACCTCAGCCTCCCAAGTAGCTGGGAGTGCAGGTACATACCACCGTGCCTTGCTAGTTTTACTGTTTTTTGTAGAGATAAGGTCTCTCTCTTGCTCAGGCTGGTCTCAAACTCCTGACCCTAAGCAATCCTCGTGCTTCAGCCTCCCACAGTGCTGGGATTACAAGGGTGAGCCACTGTGCCCAGTTGGTTTTCATATTTCTTAGCCTTATTAGCTATACAGCTTGAGCAGATCCATTTAACTGCTTCAGCACTCATTTTTATTTTGTCATAAATGTATAGAGTTAAATTATTTTCAGGGTCTTTCCCCACCCCAAATTTAGGGTGCTATAAAAATTCTAAATGACCTTGAATGACCTTGACTATTTGTGTTTGTGGATTTATATGGCCAAAGTAATAATTAAATATCTTTCCTTAGGATTTACTAGAACTTAATGCCATGTAATGGAACCCAAATAATAACAGTGTGAAATATTAATGATACCACATTTCTTTTTTATAAGAATACTATTTTCTGTAAGTAGAATCTTTTTTTTTTTTTTTTTGAGACAGAGTCTCGCTTTGTTGCCCAGGCTAGAGTGAGTGCCGTGGCGTCAGCCTAGCTCACAGCAACCTCAAACTCCTGGGCTCAAGCAATCCTCCTGCCTCAGCCTCCTGAGTAGCTGGGACTACAGGCATGTGCCACCATGCCCATCTAATTATATATATATATATTAGTTGGCCAATTAATTTCTTTCTATTTATAGTAGAGATGGGGTCTCGCTCTTGCTCAGGCTGGTTTCGAACTCCTGACCTTGAGCAATCCGCCCGCCTCGGCCTCCCAGAGTGCTAGGATTACAGGCGTGAGCCACCGCGCCCGGCCTGTAAGTAGAATCTTTTTTAAATCTAGAGTGATAGAAATTAATACTTCTGAGATAGACATACATGCATAAGCCTTTTTATGTTACTCAGTTTAACTCATAGTACAATCTTGTAAAGTTAGTAGATTAACATTTCCATGCTATTAATAGGTGACAAAACTAAAATTCACAAAGGCTGTAACATCTGCAGGATCCGTAAGTATAGTAGAACAGTAATATGAACTGTTGTCAGACTCAACAGTAATTGGGGAAATAAAGCATATCGTTGAGAGGAAATATTTTTTCTTGTGCTAAATAATACTACAAAGAAATCATGGTTCATATATGGATTTTCCCCCCTAAAAGTTATGTCTATGCCCTATGGACCCCTGTCTTTTAAGCTATGATACAAATGTAATCCTAATTTTCATAATACCAAACGCTGTTAAATTTTTAGCATTGGAAACAAGTGAATATCCAAGACTCCCTTAGTGCCATATTTTTTTGGTGGATAAAAAAAACATTCAAAGTAGTATTACACTAGGGATAATTATAATCCAGCCAAACTGTTTTTAGTGTTTAAACAAAGGAAGGCTTAGATTTTGAGTGACCCTTTTTAAACTCAAAAGAGTTGATTTAAGAACTAGGCAATAGATCTTAACTGTATCATATAACTTAATATTTTTTTTTGACAATGCTGCCTCGTATATTATTTATTGGCTTCTGGATTTATATGTACTTTATCATTTAAGAATGTTTTGGGATTGCTTTTGCCAAAGTAGTTCTTCAATTTATCATCATCCCTTAAGTTTTCAAAAGTGCTTTCTGGGATCATTTTTCAGATGAAGTGCTCAGCAAATATATTCATGAATATGTACATACATATATATGTCTAGTATCATTACTTTTCATTTTTATTATAATAATATCGTTGGCACTTAATGTATCATAGTAAACTCTAAGTTTCCACAGGTTTCCTGAGTGCTGCTTACTCTCATTTTTCAGAGTTCTTTAGCTTTTTCTGAAAATGAGCAGGAGGTGTACTCACCAGCAAATCTTTCTTGGTGGCCACATGTCTCTTCTGCTGGCTGTTAGTATAACAAGCTGTTGATGTTTCTGAGCTCTTAAAACCTCTTCACTCATTACTTGAGGTTATGTGCGCACTCTGTCCTACAACCATACGTGTGTACATGGCCTTCTCTTATAGCTATTCACAGCAATTAATATTGGACCCCATAGCCCTGTATCCCCATGTCAGGTGTATCCACCCAGCTCCCAACTGGTTTATATGGAACATGGAGTGGAAGGGGGGGCATAGGAGAAGAAATAACTGTTTCTATCAGGAAAGAAATAACACCTCTCACCACCTGTACGCAGTGCCTCTAGATTCCAGCTTTAAAGTTTTAAATTTTCTTCGTCAATGTTCAGGTTTCCTCCAAGGTCAATAAATGAGTGTATGTTATTGTGACTAAATGACTGTGATGGTGGTCCTGAAACAAAGAAGGTGTTATCCACTAGAACCAGCAGTTTTTGCAGCTAGAAACTGATGATGACTTATTTTTATATTCCACTCATGTATTTTTTAGTTACCGTGTTATATGTGTGTTCTCCATTTTCCTTTTTCCATCCCCAGTATATTTTAGGAGTCACTCCATATTAGTCTATAGGGACCTTCCTCATTCTTTATAGCTACATAGTATTTTATTGTGTATTTATACTAAAATTTATTTAGTACCTTAGCATTTGAATTGTAATTAATCTTGTTCACTGGTAATAAATGGGATATTTTCACTAAGTAAACAAAAATTCTGTTTCAGTGGACAAGCAGAAGTTTTAGAATGTTTGTATTTATTGTGAATTATTAAGTTTATTATCAACTTCCCAGATAGACTATGGGTCTTTTATATACAAATTGGTGGTGGGTAAGTAATGGCATTTTTATAGAGATCAAGTATCAATACTTGCATACTTAGAAATACTGATAATTATTTATATTTATAGTAATATGTTGATAGTGATAGTTATTTAGTTTAGCAAAAATATCATAAATTATGTGCCAGTTCAGCCTAAATTTCAGGCTGAACTGAAGTTACTATGATCTGAAAGGTCTCAGCACCTCAGCCTATTTTTTTAACACTTTTATTGAGATATAATTGACATAATAAATTGCATATATTTAAAGTGTACAATTTCAAAGTTTTGATATATGCATGTATCTGTGAAACCATCTCCACAATCAAGATAGTTTACATTCCTGTCACTCCCAAAGGATTCCATTTGCCCCTTTGGAATACCTTCCTTCCTCCCTTCCCCTGATAACACTGACTTGGTTTATGTAACTATAGTTTGTATTTTCTAGAGATTTATATAAATGAAATTTTATAATATGTCCTTTTTTGTCTAGCTTTTCTTTTTTAATAGGCTTTATGTTGTAGAGCAGTTTTAGATTCACAGCAAAATTGAGAGGAAGATACAAAGATTTCCCATAACCACCCCCCCAGCTACCCACATATGCATAGCCACCCCTATTATCAACGTTCCCCAATAGAGTGGTACATTATAGTTTCATACAGAGTAGTTTCTGCTATAATAATGCTCTATGCTTTGCCTGTTCATTTCTCCCTCCAATTCCTGGCAACTACTGATCTTTTTACTGTCCTTATGGTTTTGCCTTTTCCAGGATGTCATATAGTTGGCATCATAGTATGTAGCCTTTTCAGACTGTTCTCTTTCACTGATTAATATGCATTTAATTTTTTTCTGTGTCTTTTAATGGCTTGATAGCTTATTTCTTTTTAATGCTGAATAATAATCCATTGCCTGGATGTACCACAGTTTATCCATTCACCTACTGAGAGACATCTTGGTTGCTTCCACGTTTTGGCAATTATGAATAAAGCTACTATAAACATCCATGTGCAGGTTTTGTGGGGACATAAATTTTCAACTTCTTTGGGTATGATCAAGGAGCATGACTGTTGGATCATAAGACAAGAGTATGTTTAGTTTTGTAAGAAATTACCAAAGTGACTGTATACCAATTTGTATTCACACCAGCTACGAATGAAAGCCCCCTTATTCCTTCACATCCTTACCAGCATTTGATGTTGTCAGTGTTCTGGATTTTGGCCATTCTGATAGATGTGTAGGGATATCTCGTTATTATTTTAATTTGCATTTCTCTGATGACATATGATGTGGAACATCTTTTCATATATGCCATCTGTATACTTCTTTGAAGTATCTGTTAAAAGTCTTTGGCCCATTTTTTAAGCAGGTTGTTTTGTGTTCTTATTGTTGAGTTTTAAGAATTCTTTGTATATTTTGGATAATAGTTCTTTATTTGATATATCTCTGATATATCTAAAAAGTCATCACCAAACCCAGGGTCATCTAGGTTTTCTCCTATATTATCTTCTAGGAGTTTTATGGTTTTATGTTTTTATGGTTTTGGGGCACAGGTGCCTGCCATGGGGCTGAGGGTTGCAGGATCCCTAGCTGCTACTGTGCTAAGAGCTGAAATTGACTGAAATTAGTCACAATTTATCATGACCAAAATAAATCATGATTTACCCCTGTAAATCTTTCCCTGAAAGTTTCAAGCCTTCAGTAGACAGAGTTTCAAAATAGTTACTTTGGGCAGATTGTGCCCATACAATTCTTTTCTAGTTGGGGAGACAGATTCCTTGTGCTTTTCAGTCCTGCATGTTCCCAGAATCCTCTCCATCCATTTACTTTTAACCTGTCTTTATATTTAAAATGGATTTCTTATAGACAACATATAGTTGGATATTGTTTTTTGATCCAGCCTGACAATCTTTGCCTTGTAATTACTGTGTTTGGACCATTGACATTCAAAGTGATTATTGTTACAATTGGATTACAGTTTATCATTTGGGTACTATTTTGTATTATATTTGTTGCCATTGTTCTTTTGTCCCTATTTTGTCTTCTGTTCTTTTTCTGCTTTTTGTGGTTTTAATTGAGCATTTCATGTGATTCTATTTTCTTTTAGGATATCAGTTATATCTCTTTTTAAATTTTTTTAGTGGTTGCCCTACAGTTTATAATATACATTTATATCTATAGAAGTCTACTTTAAAATAACACTATACTTCTTCATGAGTAGTACAAGGACTTAAAAATTCAACAAAATAATGCTAATTCTTCCTTCTCATTCCTTTTTATCATTGCTGTCATTCTTTTCACTTATATATGAGCTTACTGAATTGTATTACTATTATTTTGAACAAACTTATCTGTTAGATCAATTAGGAATAAGCAAATTATTTATTTCACCTTCACTTATTCCTTCTCCAGAGCTCTTCCTTTTTATGTAGAACCAAATTTGACTATAACATTTTCTTCTCTCTAAAGAGCTTCTGTTAAGATTTCGTGTGAGGCAGTTCAACTGGCAACAAATTCTCTCAATTTTTGTTTGTCTGAGATAGTATTTCTACTTAACTTTTTGGAGACAGTTTTGCAGGATACAGAATTCTAAGTTGGTGGTATTTTTTTCTCAGTGCTTTATTTAAAGCAATTTCACTCCACATTCTTCTTGATTCCATTGTTCCTGAGGAGGTCAGAAGTAATTGTTATCATTGCTCCGCTATGGACAAAGTGTTTTTTTCCTCTGGCTTCTTTCAGGGTTTTTTGTTTCTCTCTCAATTTTTTGCAATTTAAATATGATATGCCCAGATGTATATAGGGGAACATTTTTCTTAGTTTTCTCCTGGATCTGATTTGGTGTCTGACATTCAGTTGGGCAAGTTTTCAGTCATTATTGCTTCAAATATATCTTCTCCTTTTTTCACTCAGCGTAATTATTTTGAGATTCATCTATCTGTGGTGTGTTTTAACAGTTCTTTCTGTTGCTGGGTAGTATTCCATTGTAATGATATACATAATTTGTTTATCTACGCCTCTTATAAGCATTTGGATTGTTTCTCTTTTTTATCTATTAGAAATAAACTTACTCTGAACATTTGTTTAGAAGGCTTTGTATGAACATGTGCTTTCCTTTCTCTTGGGTAAATATCTAGTAGTGGAATTGCTGGACCATATGGTATGTGCATGTTTAACTTTTTAAGAAACTGTCCAACTGTGTTTTTCCAAATTGGTTGTGCCATTTTACATTCTCAGCAGGATATAAGAATTCTAGTTTTTGCACATTCTCACCAATATTTTGTATTTTATTTTGTATAACATTTTAATTACAGCAGTATCTCTTTGTGATTTAATTTGTATTTCTGTAATGACTAATGATGTTGACCATCTTTTCATGATCTTCTTGTCAATCCATGTATCATCTTTAGAGAAATGTCTTTTCAAGTATTTTTTGCTAGGTGTTTAAATTGTTTTCTTGAGTTTTCAGAGTTCTTTAGATGTTGTCCATACAAGTTCTTTTGGGTTTTTGTTCTCTTAGTGTTTTTGAAGAGCTCAAGTTTTTGTTTTGATGATATCCAATTTAACAATTTATTCTTTTATGGATCTTGGTTTTGGTGTTTTATCTAAAAAATTTATATCCCATTGTCACATAGTTTTTCTCAGACCTTCTAGAAGTTTTAAGTTTCACAATTGTTAACACATCCACTGAAAAGGAATTTCTTTTAAAAAGGAGAGAGATTTTATTCCACTGAACATTTTGCAAATCTGGGAGAGGCGTCCTTCAGTACAAAACAAAGGTGCATTCAGAGAGAACAAAGAGAGAGTTTATCAGTTTATCTTTTATAAAGTTCTGGTCTGTGTTCCCACTCTGGTCGTCTTATGCAAAGGAGGCATGCAAATTTGCTTGGTCCTGACTGGTTGGTGCTTTTTGAGTTCTGATGTTTTGACACATGTCACAGTCTCTGTTGGCTGATTCAGGCAGCATAAATAGGAACAGACAACTATGAAAGTCTCAAAGTTAAGCAAATAGGGAGATATTCTGGGAATACAGAGTATATGTGTAATCTCCAATCAGCAAATGGCCACTAAGCTCTAGTTTGAATTCAGGCCCCATCTTGAAGGATTGGCTCTTTCAGGGTTCACATGTATAAATATAGAGTCATATTGTGACTTAATATTTGTATATGATATAAGGTTCATTAATTTTTCTCACCAGTATTTTGTAGTTTCGTTGTGTATGTCTCATCAGATTTATCTGCATTTTATAACTTATCCTAATGTAAGTATTATTTTATTTAACCTAAATAGCTGAATTGGCCAGGCACGGTGGCTTACATCTGTAATCCCAACACTTTGGGAGGCTTAGGAGGGAGAATTGCTTGAGCCAGGAGTTAGATACTAGCCTGTGCAACGTACCCAGACCCTGTCTCTACAAAAACCTTTTTTTAAATTAGTAGGGCACGGTGGTGCACACCTGTAGACTCAGCTACTCAGGAGGCTGAGGCAGGAGAGTGACTTGAGCCCAGGAATTCAGACTTACGGTGAGCTATGATTATGCCATTGCACTCCAGCCTGGGTGACAGAGCAAGACCCTTTCTCTTTAAACAGAAAAAAAAAAGGGGGGGGGGGAGAAAAAAATAGCCTAATTATTCTCCACTACTGAAACAAGTTTCTTCTGAGTAGTCTACCCCATGCTCCAGGTATTAAGAGTTTTCTCTGCCTAGCTTATTAGAACAGGGCACTTTGTTCCCTGTGATCCATGCGTTCTCATTGGAGGTGGTATCAGTCCCAGTTGAGCACAAATAGATTCTTTGTGGGCTTGTATGGGTGAGACTAATCTTACATATTCCTATAAGTTGTATCCCTCCAAAGGGCCAAAGTACATAAATTAGAAGTACATTGGCATTAAAATTTCCCGGGGAAATGATTAGGAAAAAAATTATCTAAAATGAGTAATAAGGAAAAAAGTTTGATAAACACTACTGTAATTGTTTTTGGACGATTCTTTCACCAGCTCAGGTATTATTTTGACACACATGTCCTACCCAGTACTCAACTGAGTACTTGGGAGATATCCTGCAAATCTTTGGAATTCTCTCCTTACACTACTCTCTCCTTTCTGTTACTCTGTCCTGAGAAATCTAGCTCCTTTGTTCTCTCCAGATTGTCTCCTAAACTCAGGAAATTAAACAAACAAACAAACAAATAAATAAAAACTTTATAAAGACCATTAAGAATTTTATTGATTGAAGAAGCTGACATGACTTTTCACTGAGTGTTTTCAGACATACACATCACCTATTTTGTGAAATGGCAATTTTCTGTTGTACTCTAGCAGTATTTTTGAAAAAGAAATTCTGTACGTTAGCTTACCAAATAATTGATATTGCATTTGATAATTAAACTTGTCCAATCATAGGTGACATCACCTTTGTTTTTTTTGGAGACAGAGTCTCACTCTGTTGCTTGGGCTAGAGTGCCATGGCATCAGCCTAGCTCACAGTAACCTCAAACTCCTGGGCTCAAGTGATCCTCCTGCCTCACCCTCCCAAGTAGCTGGGACTACAGGCATTTGTCACCATGCCCAGCTAATTTTTTGTTTCTGTTATTAGTTGCTCAGCTAATTGTTTCTATTTTTAGTAGAGATGGGGTCTCACTCTTGCTCGGGCTGGTGTTGAATTCCTGACCTCAAGCGTCCTGCCCGACCTCCCAGAGTGCTAGGATTACAGGTGTGACCCATCATGCCCAGCCTCTACTTCTTATTCTTTATTATTATTAATAGTTGATAAATCATAATTGTATACTTTTTTTGGAGAAAGAAGTAATATTTTAATGTGGAGCTTGATATTCAACTAGAATGAATGGGTATATGATTTATTGCATCCTCCAGTGTGCAAAGGGGCAGGACAGCAATACTCATTACAATCTTAAGCTGGGAGTATGCTAAAAAAGTTGGGGCCCAATTCAATTGGTGGCAGGCCCTAGATGACCCACAGAAAGGGAAAGAAATCCGTTGGTGGGGTGGGTGCAAGCTGACTTAAAGGCAAAGCTTACAGCGAGTGTGTCCTAGGCCCAGAAAATCTGGAAAATCTGTGGGGCTCCATGGGCTTGGGTAAATAAGGGGCTTCAGGAAAGGGCTCCCCAGGTGCAGATCATTCGTTTTGTGACTGACTAACTGTGGAAACCAGAAGGGACTGAGACTGTTCACCCTGTGGCCAAATGTGGAAGGGAAAGGGAAAATGGGCTACAATGCAGAGAGGAAAGCTTGGGCAGTAGGTTTGGCCTCCACAGGCTCCAGTTAGGCCCACTGGTTTTTGAGGCCTTAGAAAACTGGAAGAAACCCAAGCCTCATGCCCAACCCCTCATCATTCTACCCTCACCACCTCAGTATACTGATCTTTCACTTCCTTGGATTTACACCTAAGTATTTATTTATTTATTTTTTTGTCACTATTATAAATGGGATTTTTTTTTAATTTCCTTTTTGGAGAGTTTGTTATTAGTATACAAAAATGCTACTGATTTTTTATATGTTGATTTTTGTATCCTACAACTTAATTTGTTTGTCAGTTCCAACAGTTTTTGGTGGTGTCTATAGGATTTTCTATGAAAGATCATGTGATCTACAGTTTTGCTTCTTTCTTTCCTATATTAGGATGCCTTTTATTTCTTTCTCTTGCCTGATTGTTCAGGCTAGGACTTACAGTGCTATGTGTTGAAAAGAAGTGGTGAGAGTAGGCAACTTTGTCTTGTCCCTGATCTTAGAGGAAAAGCTTTTAATTTTTCACCATTGAGTGTGATGTTAGCTAGTCATGGGCTTGTCATTTATGGCCTTTGTTATGTTGAGGATATTCCCTTTATACCTAATCTGTTGAGAGCTTTTATCATGAAAGAGTGAAGAATTTTGACAAATGCTTTTTCTGCATCCCATAAAGATAATCATATGGTTTTTAATCCTTCTTTCTATTAATATAGTGTATCACATTATCCATAGCACATATTCATTTGCATATATTTGAACTATCCTTGCATCCCATGGATAAATCCCACGTGATCATGGTGAATTTTTTTTTTTTTTTTTGAGATAGGGTCTCACTTGCAACCCAGACTGGTCTCAAACTGCTGGCTAAAGCAAGCCTCCTGCCTCAGCCTCCTGAGTAGCTGGACTACAGGTGCACACCACCATGCCCTACGTAAATGATTGTATTAATGCGTTGTTGAATTTGGTTTGCTAGTGTTTGTTGAGGATTTTTGCATCTGTGTTCATCAGGGATATTGGTTTGTAATTTTTCTTTTGTATTGTCCTCATCTGGCTTTGGTATCAGTGTAATACTGGTCTTGTTATATGAGCTTGGAAGTACTCCCTTCACTTAAATTTTTGCAAGAGTTTGAAAAGGATTCATATTCTTTAAATGTTCGGTAGGCTTCAGCAGTGAAGCCATCAAATTGTTGTCTTTTCTTTGATGGGAGACCTTTTATTTTTTAATTACTGATTCAGTCTCCTTTCTTGTTAAATGATCTATTCAGATTTCCTACTTCTTTTTGATGAGTCTTGGTAGCTTGTATGTGTCTAGGAATTTATGTATTTCTTCTAGCTTATCCAGTTTTGGGTATATAGTTGTTCATAGTCTTTCTTATGATCTTTTGTATTTCTGTGGTATCAGTGTAATGCCTTCTCTTCCATTTCTGATCTTGAATATTTTTTTCTTAGTCTAGGTAAGAGTTTGTTGATTATATATATATATTTTTAAAAATCTCCTAATTTTGATTTTTTTTCCCTCTATTTCATTTATTTCTGCTCTGATTTTTATTTCCTTTCCTTTGCTAACTTTGGGCTTAGTTCTTTTTCTAGTTCCTTGAGATGTAATGTTAGATTGTTTACAGTCTTTCTTTGTTTTTGATATAGGCATTCATTGTTACAATGGCATACATTGTTCCTCACTAGAACTGCTTTTGCTGCATGCATTAAGTTTTGGTATGTTGTGTTTCCATTTTCATGTGTCTCATAGTATTTTTTTAATTTCCTTTTTTATTTCTTTGACCTATTGATTATTCAGAAACATATTGTTTAATTTGTACATATTTATGAATTTTCCAAGATTTCTTCTGTTATTAATTTCTACTTTCATGCCATTGTGATTGGAAAAGATACTTTTCTTTTTTTGGAGACAGCCACAGAGATGTGAAAGAAAAAATACTTGATATGTTTTCAATCCTCTTAAATTTGTTGAGACTTGTTTTACATGATCTATCCTGGAGAATGTTCCATGTCTACTTGAAGAGAATGTGTATTCTGTTGCTTTTGGTTGAAATGTTCTGGTATCTCTATTGGGACCATTTGGTTTAAGATGTTATTCACATCCCTTGTGTCCTTATTAATTTTCTGTCTAGATGATCTATCTTGTTGAAAGTGGGATATCGAAGTCCTCTACTGCTATTGTATTGCAGTTTATCTCAGATCACTTAATAATTATATACTTAGGTGCTCCCATGACAGGTGCATATACATTCACAATTTTTATATCATTTTGATTAATTGACCCTTTTATCATTATATAATGACAGCTTATGCTTCTTTTTATTGTTTCGATAAACTATAGCTGGTAAAAGTTTTTATTTGATATAAATATAGCTACACCTGTTCTCTTTTGGTTCTATTTGCATGGTATATTTTTTTCAATTCCTTCACTTTTAGTCCATTGTATCTTTTTTCCCCCTAAGAGACAGGGTCTCACTCTGTTACCCAGGCTGGAGGGTAGTGGTATAATCATAGCTTACTGCAGCCTTGAACTCCTGGGCGCAAGCTACCCTCCTGCTTCAGCTTTCTGTGTAGCTAGGACTGCAAACATGTGCCACCGGGCCTGGTTAACTTTTTTGTGGTTGTTCTGTAGAAATGGGGTCCCACTATGTTGCCCAGGCTGGTCTCGAACTCTAGGACTCAAGTAATTCTCCTGCTTTGACCTTCCAAAGTGCTGGGATTATAGGCATGAGCCACCATGTCCATCCAGCTCTATGCCTGTGGTTCCCAAACCCCAGGCCATGGACTGGTACTGGTCTGTGGCCTGTTAAGAGGTGGGCCACACAGCAGGAGGTGAGCAGTGAGCAATCAAGTGAAGCTTCATTTGTATTTATAGTCACTCCTATTGCTTGCATCACTGCATAAGCTCTGCCTCCTGTCAAATCAGCAGCTGTATTAGAGTCTCTTCTTTTTTTTCTTCCTTCCTTTTTAGGAAGCTGGGAAACTAAATTCTCATAGGAGCAGGAACCCTACTGTAAACTGCGAACACAAGGGGTCTGGGTTACGCACTCCTTATTAGAGTATAATGCCTGATGATCTGAGGTAGGGCTGAGGCAGTGATGCTAGTGCTGGGGAGCAGCTGCAAATACAAATTATCATTAACAGAGTGGTTTGACTGCAGAGTAAATGTAACGTGCTTAAATCATCTGGAACCACCCCCCAACCCCTGTCCATGGACGAATTGTCTTCCATGAAACTGATCCTTGGTGCCAAAAGGGTTGGAAACTGATGGCTCAATACGCATCTTTACTAGTAAAGTGAGTCTCTTGTAAGCAGCATATATTTGGGTCTTGTTTGTTCTTCTTTAGCTATTCAGACACTTTGTGTCTTTTGATTAGAGAATTTAATTGATGGTAATTATTGATAGGAAAGGATTTGCCAATTTGTAATTTGTTTTCTGGTTATTTTATAGATCTTTTGTTTCTTTCTCTTTTGCTGTCCTTTAAAATTAGACAGTTTTCTGTGTTGGTATGCTTTGAATCTTATAGTGTTCTGTGCAACTACTTTAGGTTTTTGCTCCATGGTTACCATGAGACTTATGTAAAACTTCTTATACTGTTAACAGGCTATTCTAAACTGATAACAGTTTCACTTTAACTGCATACAAAAACTACACTTTTACTCATTTTATGATTTTGATGTCAAAATTTACATCTCTTTGTAATTTGTATCACTTAACAATTTATTGAAACTGCCGTTGTTTTTAATAGTTTTGTCTTTTAACCCTCATATTAGAGATAAATTGCTTTATGTACCACCCTTACAGTATCAGAATATTTTGAATTTGACTGTATTATTTATACCATCAACTATTTTACTTTCCTATGTTTTATGTTATTAATGATCAGCATTTCATCAGCTTTAAGAACTCCTTTTAGCAATTTCTATAATGCAGACCTAGTGATGGTGAACTTCCTTAGTTTTTATTTCTCCCCCATTTCTGAAGGACAGCTTTGCTAGGTAACGTATTTCTGGTTGGCAGGTTTTGTTTTGTTTTGTTTTTTCCTATTGAAACTTTAAATATGTCATGCTACTCTCTCCTGACCTGCAGGGTTTCTGCAGAGAAATTTGCTGATAGCTGTATTAGAACTCCTTTGTATATAATATATTTCTTATCTCTTGGTGTTTAGAGAATTCTATTTTTTATTTTTGATAGGTTATGTGCCTTGGGGAACTCCTCATTGATTTGATTTTGATTGGAGGCCTCTGAGCTTCTTGTACTTGGATGTTAGCATCTTTCCCCATATATGGGTAATTTTCAGCCGTTATTTCCTTATATATGTTTTCGGGGTCTTTTTCTGTCTTCTTTTTTCAACTCCTGTTATACAAAGGTTGATTGTGTCCCATAATTCCTATAGTCCCTCTTCATTCTTCTTCTTTTATTCTTTTTACTCTTCTGACTGGATAGTTTTAAATGTCCTATCTGTGAGCCCAGTACTTCTGCTTGATTCAAGTCTATGAGTGAAGCTTTCTACTGAATTTTTCAATTAGTATTGTATTCTTTATTTCTGTGATTTCTGTTTGTTTTATTTTATTGTTTCTATTTCTTTGTCCACCTTTGTACTTTCCTAAATTATTGTCAAATTTCATTTGATTTTTTATTTGTACTTTGAGGCTTATTCCAAATTCTTTGTCCTTCATTTCCTAGATCACCATTTCTTTGAGGTCTTTTATTAGGAACTTTATTTGGTTCTTTTGTTAGTGTCATATTTCTCTGATTCTTCATAATTCTTGTGTCCTTGTGTTGGTATCTGAGCATTTGAGGAAACAGACAAATCTCTCGGCTTTTGCAAGTGTTCTTTGCTGGTGATAGATCTTTAGTATTTAGCCTGGGATTCTGGATAGGGCAGATGGTAGCCACCATGGGCAGGCAGATCCTGCTGTTGGACTCTGTGTTGGGCTGGGCCTCTTTGGGACCTAGGGTATAGGGTCAAGTGGAGCTTCTAGCTGTGTTCTGTGATCTGGTAACATGGAGCTACCAGCTGGGCTTTGTGACCACCTCTGATTGGGCAGAGTTGCAGACTATTTTCCCTGGCAGAATGGTATTGCTGTTAGGAATCTGTAGTTGGGCAGGGCTGCAGACTGGGCTTTAAAGCTGGGTGAGGTCTCTGGGGGTCACTGTTCATCCATTGGGACAGGCAGGGCCAGAGGCTATGCTCTACAGATGTGTGGATGTGGACTTGCCTCTTGGCCTGAGGAAGCCTTATATAGAGCTCCAAGGTTGGGTGGGGTCCCTGCTAGGCCACTGGGTTCACAAAGAGCCAGATGCTCCCCTATGAAGATATTTGCAGCCATTAATTTGCCCTCCTGGTCTGGAATAGCCATAAGCAGAGCACTGAAACTGGGAGGATAAGCTGGCTTAGGGACTCAAGCATGACAGACCTGTTAAACATGTTTGCAGAGTGATGCT
The DNA here is from genome assembly GCF_040939455.1 of Microcebus murinus. Lineage (NCBI taxonomy): Eukaryota > Metazoa > Chordata > Mammalia > Primates > Cheirogaleidae > Microcebus > Microcebus murinus. The sequence goes on along the minus strand of NC_134104.1, from coordinate 125,632,827 downwards.
GTTGGCTAGTCTCACTTGTGGAACACCTCCCTCAGCCAGAATGCAGAGAAATTGGCAAAGTCCTCACGCTTGTTGCTGTGATGTCCATCCCCCTTCATTGTCACTGATCCAGCTGATCTAGGCTTGTCAGTACCCCCAGTGTTTCTCATGGGACAAGACAGAAGTCAGCCTTCTGTGACACATCCCAAGATGCTAGGGAAGCTGATGTTTGCCTCCAGCTCTCTTCCTACTGTAGAAACCATGGGCCGAGGAAAATCCTTTCTGTGTGGCACTTTACCAGATTGAGGGAGAGGTGATGTAGTCAAAATGAAACTGTTCCTCTTCTAATATGACTTTTCTCAGTTCTGTGGTCCAAGGGGATGTCTTAGCCTCACTCCTGAGTTTTGGGATATTTATTAATAAAAAGATATTCTTGTCTATGGAGAGTTGCTAGTTGGGTTTCTATTGAAGGGGACTGGAGTTGGGGAACTCCTATTTTACCTTCTGGCTGATGGTACTCCTGTTTGCTCTTATTCTTACAGGATCTGTTTTTGATGTATAATTTTGGTGTTTTATTTTGTATTGTAAGAAGCAAATAAGCCTTAGGAGTATTTACTGCTAAATTTATAGAATGGAATAATTTCAGTACTTAGAATAGGATGTTCTGTGTATTTGTCTTTTTAATAATATTAATTATAGAGCAATATCTAAATTACAACAAGAATTAATAACTAGATTCTAAGATTCCCACATGGATTTGTCCTAGGGCAAGAACCATACCTTTCATTTGTAGAATTAGCAGCACTGAAAAGCAATCTTAGAGATCAGATAGTTAAATCAACTCTATTACAGATGATGCAAAACTTGGAGTTATTTGATTTGGTCACTTCCACTTAGGAGAGATCTCTTGTAAGAGCCTAATTTTGTTTTTCTCAAGTTTGGTTTTCTGTCTATGTTGTAACCCCTGGCATCTCACCTCTAAATTCTGTGTAGTAGGTTAGCATTATAAAAAATTTCTCATCTTTTCTCTTGTAGCTATAAGCATATAAGCTCTTTAGTAAATACTTGCTTGTTTGATTTGGTACTTTGATTCATTTTGACTAATAATATGCACCAGTTACCATGTTGGATCCTGGGATAGCACGTCCAGTCATACATACAAGCTTTTTTCTACCTGCCCTTGGATGTTATTTCCTTACTCCAGATATCATTTATACCCACATTTTCTCCAACTCCTTTGCCTCATCTTAAACTTCTGTTCATTTTTTCAGGCTGCTGCTTATGAGAGGCAGAATTTTAAGATGGTCCCCTATATAAGTTATGATACTGTAAATATGATGGGATACGATTATGTCATCTGGCATAGCACACAGTTGACTTCAGGAGAGTGAGATTATCCAGATGGGCCTGCCCTAATCACATGAACTCTTTAAATCTGAATCTAGAGTCAGAAACGAAGAGAGTAAGAGATTAGAAGTATGAGAGGGATTTGATGTGAAGCATATTCTCTGTTGCTGGTGTCAAAGATGGAGGGAGTGGCCGGGCGCGGTGGCTCACGCCTGTAATCCTAGTACTCTGGGAAGCCAAGGCGGGCGGATTGCTCGAGGTCAGGAGTTCGAAACCAGCCTGAGCGAGAGCGAGACCCCGTCTCTACTATAAATAGAAATTAATTGGCTAACTAATATATATAGAAAAAATTAGCCGGGCATTGTGGTGCATGCCTGTAGTCCCAGCTACTCGGGAGGCTGAGGCAGAGGATTGCTTGAGCCCAGGAGTTTGAGGTTGCTGTGAGTTAGGCCGGCGCCATGGCACTCACTCTAGCCTGGGCAACAAAGCGATATTGTGTCTCAAAAAAAAAAAAAAAAAAAAAAGATGGAGGGAGTCATGTGGCAAAGGCTTGGGCATTCTAGGCTGTAGGAGTAGAGGGTGACCTCTGGTTAACAGCCAGGAGGGAAAATAGGAGTCTTAGTCGTAGAACCACGAAGAACTGAATGAATATTGCCTGAATGAGTGAGCCTCAAAGCAGATTCTTCTTTAATCAGGCCTCCAGGTAAACACAGCTCCTCAGCACCTTGATTTCAACTTTATGGTGACCCTCAGCAGAGAACCTAGTCACATCATGCCTGAATTTCTGCCTTATAGAACTATGAAGTAAAAAATGACTGCTGTGTGTCATTAATTTGTAGCAGTTCTTTATATATTCTAGATAAAAGCCCTTTTTGAGCTTATGTGTGTTGCAAATACCTTCTCCTATTCCAACTTGCCTTTTCAAAACTCTTTATAGTTTCATTGAACATGAGGTCTTAATTTTAATGTCCAAGTTTCAGTATTTTCCTTTATAGTTAATGCTTTTGATGTCTTAAGACGTCTTTCTCTAACTTGAGTCATAAAGATAATATCCCATATTCATATCTGAGAGCTTTAACATTTTGCTGTTTATATTTAGCTTAATAATATACTTGTAGTTAAATTATGCATATAATGTGAGGTAGTGGTTTGGAGTTTGTGTTTTTGTTCTTGGTTTTTTCTTTTCCAAATGACTACCAAATTGTCCCAGCACAATTTAATTGCCCATATTTTGTTATATGATTTTCTTATTTTTGAGTTTTGAGAGTTCTTTGTATATTCTGAATTCAAGTTCTCTGTCAGAAATGCGATTTGCAAATGTTTCCTCTCAATATGTGTTTTATATTTTTATCCTTTTCATTGTGTCTTCCTCAGAGCAGAAGTTTCATTTTGATGAAGTTTGATTCATCAGCTTTTATGGATTTTGCTTCAAGTGCTGCAGCTAAGAACTTTTTGCCCAACCCACAGTTTTCTCCTATCTTCTAAAAGTTTTATAATTTTATATTTGGGTGTTAGGTCTATGATCTCTTTTGAGTTAATATATAAGGTGTTAGGTAGAGATTGAGGTTCATTTTTTTTGGCATATGGATATCTAGGACCATTTGTCAAAAAGATTATTTCTACATTGAATCACCTTTGTACTTCTGTCAAAAATCAATCATATTTGTGTGGGTTTATTTCTGGACTCTATTCTGATTCTGTCCTTTTTCTCATACCCTGCCTTGATTATTTTAGCTGTATGTTAGTTTTTGAAATCATACAGTGTGAGGCCCCAAACTTTGTTTTATTCTTTCTAAATTGTTTTGGCTATTCTGTTTTCATTGCCTTTGCACACAAATTTTAGCTTTTTCATATCTATAAGGAATCCTATTGGGATTTTGATTGGGATTGCATTGAATCTATACATCAAATTGGGGAAAATTGGCATTTTAGCAATAGTGAGTCTTCCAATCCATGAACATGGTATTTCTGTCCATTTATTTAGGTCTTCTTTGATTTGTTTCATGCATACTTTGATTAGTTTTCAGCATACAAATCTTGCAAGTTTTTGTTAGGTTTATACTTAAGTACTTCTTTTCCTTCTTTTCTTTCTCCCCTTCTTTTTACATTTTGGTGCTATTGTAAATGGTACAGTTTTTAAAATGTTTGACTTCCCTTTGTTAATTCCTGATCTGTAGAAATCCAATTGCTTTTTGTATATTGACCTTGTATTCAGCAGTTTTTCTAAACTCATTCTTGGATTTTTTTGTCAATTCCTTGGAATTTTCTAATAACATGCCATTTTTGACTAGAGGCAGTTTTATTCTTCTTTTCCAATTGATATGCCTTTAATTTTTCTTTCTTAACTTATTTTACTGACTACAGCTTGGAGTGGCAAGAGTAGACATCCTTGCTCATTCCTGGAAGGAGAGAATTCAGTCTTTCTCCACTCAATTTCATGTTAGCTGTAGGCTTTTGTAAATACCCTTTATCTAGTTAAGAAAGTTCCCTTCTAAGTTTGCTGAGCCTTTTATAATCATGAACAGATGTTAAGTTTTGTTAAATGTGATAATTATGATTCTTTTCTTACTCAGTTTGCTAATACATTGAATTATATTAGTTGAATGAGACTTGTGATCACAGAATAAACTCTAGTTGGTTTATTCCATTACAACTCTAGTTATGTGTTACCCTTTTCATATATTGCTGAATTCAATTTGCTAATATTTAAATGAGAATATTTATGTTGATGGAGAGGATATTAGTCTGTGGTTTTTTGTAATATCTTTGGTTTTGCTGTCAGGGTAATAATTTTGATTTCCAAAGTGGAAATTCTTCTGTTTTCTAGAAGAAAATGTGCAAATTGGTATTATTTCTTCCTTAAATGTTCAGTAGAGTTTGCCTTTGAAACTATTTGGGAGTGGAGTTTTCTTTGTTGGCATTTCAGTTTTATGGTTTCAGCTTCTTTGATAGCTGTGAAACTTCAGGTTATTTTTTTCTTGAGTAAGTTTTGTCTTGTAAGGAATTAGTCTTTTTCATCCACATAGTTGAATTTATATATATAGAATTATTCATAATATTCCCTTAATCTTTTTCTGTATTTGGAGTTTCTACTGATAATGTACTTTTAGTCCAAATACTGGTCCTTTTCTTTGGTCATTCTTAGAGGATTAACAATTTTATTGATCTTTTCGAAGAACCTGCTATTGGATTCATTAATCTCCTCTGTTTTTTTATTTTCACTTTCATTAATTTTTTATCTTTATCATGTCCAGCCTTCTACTTGTTTGGTGGTTATTTTGCTCTCTTTTCCTAGTTTCTTAAGTGAAAGCTTAAATTATTGATTTGAGACCTTCTTTTTTAATACAAGCATTTAATAGATAAATTGCTTTCTAAATATAGCTTTAACTTCTCACAAATTTTGGTATTTTGTATTTCATTGTCATTTCATTCAAACTTTTTCTAATGTTCTTTGAGACTTCCTCTTTACATGGGTTATTTAGAAGTGATTTTCTACTTTTATTCTACTTTACTATTGAAGTATTTGATTTACAAATACTTGGGGATTTTCTAGGTATATTATTAGCAATTTAATTCTCTTGTGGTCAGAGAACATACTTTATATGATTTCAGCTTACTCTGATGTGTTATGGTTTGAGTTTGGGCTCAAAATAGGGTTTGTTTTGATGAATATTTCAAGTGCAGTTGAAAATAATATGTATCCTTTTGTTGTTAGGTAAAGTGTTCTATAAATGTTGATTGGGTCCAGTTGCTTGATAATGTTGTTTCAGGTCAACTATATCTGCTGGTTTTTCTACTTATTCTGTCAATTACTGGGAGAGAAATAATGAATTCTCTATGTATAATTGTGGATTCTCTATTTTTTTTTTCCATTTATTTCCCATCCCATCCCATCCCATCCTGTTTTGTCCCATCCTCTTAGATTCAAGTGATCCTCCTGCCACAGCCTCCCAAGTAGCTGGAATTACAGGCTCGCCCAGCCCCACTGGGTCCCTATATTTCTATAAGTTTTTGCTTATATCTACTTTGAAGGTCTTTTATTAAATGAATATACTTTAGGATTGTCAGTCTTTTTGGTGAATTCACCTGTTTACTATTATATAATGTCCCTCTTTACAGCTCATAATTTTCCTTGTTTTGGGTTCTATTGTTGTTTTTTGTTTGTTTGTTTGTTTGTTTTGAAGCAGCGTCTCAGTCTGTTGCCCAGGCTAGAGTGCTGTGGTGGTAGTCTAGCTCACAGCAACCTCAAACTCCTGGGCTCAAGCAATCCTCCTGAGCAGCTGGGACTATAGGCACGTGCCACCACATCCCAGCTGATTTTTTCTGTTTTTAGTAGAGACAGGGTCTCGCTCTTCCTCAGGCTGGTCTCAACTCCTGAGTTCAAGTGATCCTTCAGCCTTGGCCTCCCAAAGGGCTAGGATTGCAGGCATGAGCCACCATGCAAGGCCAGGGAGTCTCTTAATATAGCCACTTTAGCTTTCTTGTGATTAGTATTTGCATGATATCTTTTTCTCCCTTTTAAAATTTTAGCATAGCTATATCATTATATTTAAAATGGTTTCTTATAGATAGTGTATAATTAGGTCTTTTGTTTGTATCTAGAATGAGAATCTGTCTTTTAATTCGTGTGTATAGATCTTTTACATTTGACATATATATTAATATGGCTGGATTTAGGTCTATCATTTTATTATTTTGGTTGGTTTGTTCCTCTAATTTTTGTTTCTCTATTCTCCCTTTCCTTCTTATGGATCATTTGGATATATTTTTGTATGTGTTTTAAGTTATTTTTTGTCTTTTTGACTATGTATCTGTTTATTTTTCTAATAGCTCGTCTAGCGAGTATAAAATACACATTCCTTTGGGAGGCTACGGTAGGATGATCACTTACAGCCTGGAGTTTGAGACCAGCCTGAGGAACACAGTGAGACCATGTCTCTACAAAAAGTAGAAAAATTAACCAGGCATGGTGGTGCACACCGTAGTCCTACCTACTCGGGAGGCTGAAGCATAAGGATCACTTCATTCCAGGAGTTTGAGGTTGCGGTGAGCTCTAATGACACCACTGTACTCTAGTCCAGGCAACACAGTAAGATCCTATCTCAACAACAATTTAAAAAATACATATATAGTCTACGTAGATTCTGAAAGATGTACCTTTTCACAGTCTACTTAAGAGTTAATATTTTGCCATGTCAGGTTTTAAAAAAAAATCTTATTCTTCCTGCTTTGTTATAGTTGCTATGCAGTATAATACAGTATAGTTGTATGTATATGCAATACAATATAGTTGACCCTTGAATAACACAGGATTGATCTGCACAGGTCCACTTATTCACAGACCAAATGTGCAGATCAAAAATACAGTATTCAAGGGATGCGAAAACCACATATACAGAAAGCCAACTTTTCGTATAAGTGGGTTTCACAGGGCCCACTGCAGGACTTGACTATGTGTGAATTTTGGTATATGTGGGGTTCCTGGAACCAATCTTCCATATATACTGAGAGGCAAATGTATGTTGAACTTCTTCCCAGATGATGTTAAAATTTTTTGCTCTCAATAGTCATGCATATTTTTAAACATTTTCTGATAATGATGTATTCCATTTACTGAGATATTTATCATTTTAATTGTGCTTCCTTGATATTTGAAATTTCACATTTTCCTCTGGTATCATTTCCTTGCAGCCTAAAGAACTTCCTTTAGAATATGGAAGTGCATAGTTTATAGGCCAATAATGGTAAACCTCCCCCCCATGTTTAGAAGTAATAAGCTAGATTTTACCTTTTTTAAGTGTAGAGAAGCACAGCCACCAGCTCAAATTGCTGAGTAATTTAATGGCAGCAGCTTTGCTGCTTTGAAGATTCCCAAGGGAATCTACAACTGGTTAAGCTTTGAATAATTAGATAGATTGAACTAATTCCTTACATTTAACTGATCAGTTGTTGGTATAGTGTTTTGGTTAAGAAAGAGCATGAGCTTTGTAGGCAGTTTCCTCATCTTTAGGAATAATAACCTGCTATAAACTATACAATAATTTTGCAAAGTAAGCAAGATGTGTGTCATGTGTTTTATGCAATGCCTAGCACTTAATAAAGATCTGTAGGGTTGCCTTCCTTTTCTGAGTTCTCCCCATTCTGCATGGTTACTATGGGAACTGCCATGTTAATCTTCCTCTGCTTTCAGTTGATTGACAGAGAAGTGAGCATCAAATTGATGAGCAAATTTGGTGAACACCAAATTGAGCCAATCAGAATACTCTTCTGAGATATTGGAATTAAGTCTCTTTGGGCTGCTGAAGTTCTAAGAGCTATGATGGCTTTGTTTCCTACCATGAGGAAAATGGTCGTGTTGGTGAAGATAGAAAAAGAAGCTAATGCACAGAGAAAAAATAGAGACAAAAGACAGAGTCCTGAATGTTTCAGGTTCTTGATTCCAGTTGTTCTTGTAACTTGGCTGCTGCACCCCTTCAAGTTAGATTTCTAACACTTATACCCAATAACACTGTCTGATGTACACAGGTTCAATAAATAGTAGCCATTAAGGATGATAATAGAAGTAGACTATTTAATTTTTACTTAAAGTTACATTGCTCTGCTAAATGCTAGTGGTTTTTCATATTATAATCTGTTTAATCCACAAAGATTTTCAAAGTATTCCTTGTGGTAAAAGAATCATAACATACATCTTATAACTGATTTTTAATTTGCTTATGTACAGATGTCTGTCAGAGGTAGTCCTAGAATGTGTTTCATTCACATACCCAAAAATCAATATAGAAACCTCTACAACACATTAGAGTATCATTGATTCATGGCAGATATTCTCTACTAACATTTTAATTTGTTAAAGCCCATCTAGTACCTGTAAGGTATGTAACTTTAACCAGATATTATGTGAGTATAGACAGTTTGCTTTATCTAAATACTTTTTTTTTTTTTTTTTTTTTTTGAGACAGTCTTGTTCTGTTTCCCTGGCTAAAGTGCCATGGCGTCAGCCTAGCTCACAGCAACTTCAAATTTCTGGGCTCAACCGATCTTTCCATCTGGGCCTCCTCTCTGGGCCTCCCAGAGTGCTAGGATTACAGACATGACCCACCATGCATGGCCTATGCTTTATCTAACTACTTTTACCTAATTATGAAGCCATGACATAAACCCCAAATTGAGCATTAACAAGAATTCCACACATGTGGTGCAGATAATAGTGTTACAGTGTTGTAATAGTATTAGATAGAGAAATCTCAGTGGACTGACATGGTCCTGAAGACTTTGTGAAGGACGAAATTGAACTGGGCCATGAACGGTAGACAAGATTGGGGTAGGGCAAAGACATTCTGGCCAAAGGAAATATGTGTAAAGATGAAAATGTGCTGTATATTCTGTTAATGGAATAAAAATTGCAATAGGAATAAAAATTGTGGTTCCAGCTATATAGGTTAGTGGCTTTTGAATATCAGGTACAGGAGGTAGAATGGAGATTTATGATCATGATGACAGCCACTAAAGGTGATTGAGTAGAGTAGCAAATGATATAATGAAAGTAAAATTGTCTTCCAGGTTTAACACATTGACTGCCAAATTAGAAAAAAAAAATTTCCTTGGGGCCATGGTGTTTTACTATGAAAATAGGATAAAAACTTCAAAAATAAAACAATGCTTTCTAATTTAATGAAAAATTTAATGAAAAACAAAATTTATTGACTTACATTCATTTAATCCACATTTTTAGAATTAATTTGTCAATATTAATTATAACAATAAAACATCAACAACTAAGATTTTCATGAAAACATCTGCAGGGTTTTGCCCAGGTTTTGCTTCATGAGGCCTCAGGCTCAAAACTAGTGTGAATTAAAAACAATTCAGGCCGGGCGCTGTGGCTCACGCCTGTAATCCTAGCTCTTGGGAGGCCGAGGCGGGCGGATTGCTCAAGGTCAGGAGTTCGAAACCAGCCTGAGCAAGAGCGAGACCCCGTCTCTACTATAAATAGAAAGAAATTAATTGGCCAACTGATATATATATAAAAAATTAGCCGGGCATGGTGGCGCATGCCTGTAGTCCCAGCTACCCGGGAGGCTGAGGCAGACGGATCACTCGAGCCCAGGAGTTTGAGGTTGCTGTGAGCTAGGCTGACGCCACGGCACTCACTCTAGCCTGGGCAACAAAGCGAGACTCTGTCTCAAAAAAAAAAAAAAAAAAAAAAAAAAACAATTCACATGGCAGTTAATGTGGTAAGCTTCTGGCATGTAAGCCAGTTGGATCTCTAACATGGTTTGAGAATGAGAGGGATAAGGTCCTAGAAGGTTAATAGTGAATTTTAAAATGAAGTTAACAAAAAGGATTCTCCTAAATAGCTGTACGAGTACAAAGCATCGCTTCTGGACTAAAGTAAGCCATAGTTCTCTTATTTGTTAGAGCTACAGATATTCATCAGTATGCTACAGAGCTATATCCCCAAGGCTGAGGGTTCGACATAGGGCTTCCCTTGAGAGTGCAGGTCTTGAGAACAGCTGGGCAATCCTAACTTGTTTTACAAAGGGGGAAGAGAAGAGTGGTAAGTCCTAGGCAGGTCCAGCTTACTTCTGTGGACCATTACCTGCAGTTTTGCTCTGATAGCAATAGGAATAAAAGAAAAAGCCAACATGATAGGTGCAAGAAAGTGAATGATCATTAAGTGTAAATGGGGAAGATAAGAGAAAGGAGAGAAAAAATTACTGAGAAAACTGTGCCACCATCAGTAAGAAAAGGTGAAGTCAGGCCACAGAATGTTTTGAGGGAGAATGATTAGTTTTAAGAAGACCATGGTTAAACAGTGGATCATTAAAAATAGAGGCAGCATAATATATTCACAACACACCCTAGAGCCCAATTGCCTGTGCTTGAATCCTGATTCTGCAACTTCCATATCATTTTGAGTAAGTTCCTTAAACCCTTCTGTGTTTTGGTTCCTTATCCATAAAATAAGGAAATGCATTCACATACTTAATCCTATGAGGTAAAGTACTTAAAACATTCCTACCTTAAAGTAAGCACTAGATAAGTGTTAGTTGTTGTGGTTGCTGTGACTACTATTCTTCCTCAGGTGTTACACCTAACATATATGAACACTTTCAAGACCTGGAGAAAGGTAGAATTATAAATTAAGTCATTGCCATAAAAGTTTGTGGTTAAGTCCATGTAAATAGTTGAATTCTCTGAGTCACTTTTAAGTATTTTGTCTTGAACAAATGTTCTGTCTTGCTTTCTGTCACTTTGCCATTTGTAACTTCCCTATTCTCTAACTCCATATATATCCTCTTAATACTTGATCTTGAAATCTGCTTTAAGTTAAAGCTTCCACAGAAAATGTTGAGAATATATAAGTGTAGTCTCAGTTCTCAGATTTGATTTAAGACACTTCATATATCTAACTCTTTTCCTGTCCTGTGCTTGAATCCACCATATTCTCTGCTTTCTCACAGCCTATTTCCTACGTTTTCTAACCTTCCCTGGTGTTGTGTTTGTTGCTTGCTTCCAGAGTTCACTGTAACACAACATACAAGGTATAATTCAGGGTGTTTCTGAACACTTTTTAAAAACTTATTTTGAAGAAATTATAAATGCATCAGAAATTCCAGAAATGGTACATAGCAGTCTCATGTTTGTATCAGCAAGTTTCCTTCAATGGTGACATCTTGTGTGCATTATCAAAACTAGGAAATTGATAAATGGCACAGTACAACTAATTACACTACAGACCTTATTGGATTTCAGCAGTTTTTGCAAGCACCCATTGATGGTTGGTGGGCAGGGATTGTGTGTGTTAATGTCTTTATGTGTAATTCTGTGACATTTTGGCTTATGTATGGATTTGTATAACCACTACCATATTCAAGATACAGAACTGTTCTATCACCACAGAGAAACTCTCATCTTTCAACCACTTATATAATTCTTTGGTATTTCGCTGGCCTAGCTGGTAACTATGACCCAACTCCAGTGATTGTGATTAGCAATCATTGATCTCATTTAACCCTTCTAATGAGTTTCATCTTCTCTCTTTCAGGATAATTGCTCATAAGAGCTAGCACTCTTTTTTGTTTCTTTTTATTTGGGGAAGGTGGGCAGGCAATCATTTTTTTATAGTCCTAATCTTATATAGAAAATATCTGTCATAGCACTTATGTAAGAACTATAAGAAAAATGTATTTACTTCAAAATGTGTGATTGAGTTTGAAAACTTATTTGAGTCTTATGTCTTTGTATTTAATAATTCTAGTTGGGATTATTTTGGAAGACTACATTGAGATATAATGGTTTCTAAAATAAACTTACTAGACAACAGTTTTTTAAAAATTGGGCACCTAGTACTGTAAAAACCTGGTATAGGAAATTGCTTTTAGGATTTTTATTAAAATACTTCTCAGTTTATTGAAATAAGGTTTTTTTCTTTTTCTTTCTTTTTTTTTTTTTTTTGAGACAGAGTCTCACTCTGTTGCCAGGTCTAGAGTGTCGTGGTGTCAGCCTTGCTCACAGCAACCTCAAACTCCTGGGCTCAAGCAAATTTATGCCTCAGCCTCCCAACTAGCTGGGACTACAGGCATGTGCCACCATGCCCGGCTAATTTTTTCTATATATTTTTAGTTGTCCAGCTAATTTCTTTCTGTTTTTAGTAGAAACAGGGGTCTCACTGTTGCTCAGACTGGTCTCGAACTCCTGAACTCAAACAATCCTCCCACCTCGACCTCCCAGAGTGCTAGGATTATAGGCGTGAGCCACCTCACCCAGCCTGAAATAAGGTTTTAATTTTTTTCTTTTTACTTTCAAAAACATGTACATGGTATGAACTGCAGATAGTACAGAAGACCACAATGAATGAAAAATAACTCCTATACTTCAAACCCTAGTCAACCGTCTTTCTTCCCCACAATCACTGTATTCTTTTTTTGAGTATTCTTCCAGAGATATTTTATGTATATTCAAGCGTAAGTGTGTGTAGAACCTTTTATATACACAGTGGCTCTGAGCCTGCATTTTTCATTTAACACTGCTTTAGAGATTTTCGTTGATACTAAACATTGAGATCTGCTACTTATTTTAAATTGGAAGCACAGTATTTCATTTTAAAGATGTACAACTAGAAGACCTCTCATTGATATGTTCACAAGTGGTAGTTGGGAATTGTAAAAAGTAAATCTCTAAACATTTCAGTGTGACTGTATTTAATAGCTAATATTTTTGAAATTGGAACAACGCTTTTTCATTAACAGTGTGGAGTCTACTGACAAATGAGTTTAATGTCCTCTTCCTTGCTTAGAACATGCTCACAATCCATTATCTGTAACTTCCATTTTAGGTTTCTTTAAGTGATGTGAGAAATTAGACCCTTAAGAGACAATCTTAGAGTAAAACTCCTAAGATTTTTTACTGTTTACTGTTTGCCTTAGTGTTTCAATTGTATCAGCTATACCCAGTTCAGTAGCACTTTCCTTTCTTTGGTAGCTTGCTTTTACTAAGTCTTTCTGTAGTATTCAACCTAGTGATCACAGAAACAACTTGCTTTTTTCATTCCTATTTTATCAGTTTAAATGCTATTCATATAAGTCATTAGTTATCATAGCAAATACACTTAGCACAAACAGTTGTGGTACCAACCACATCTTATCCTTGATAAACACACCCTGCCATGGGAGCAAAAATGTGTGAGCTTATTAGTGGTAGACTACTAGTCAAAGTATTTAGTATGCCAAAGTCATCATAAATTTTACTTCAAAAACCAAGACTATTGGTTAAATCAGTTAAGTTAAAGATTAAGAATTTCTTGTGTTTCATAATTTTAGGTAACCATTTGGTAGGCATTTAAATTGTTTTCAGGAAAAAAATTGTTTCCAACATTTTGCATCCTATAATGATTCAATAAATATGCTTAATCATTTTATCTGCACACATAAAAGCTTAAAGAACTTTGAAATAGAATTACTAAGTATAAGGAGATAGTCACTTTTTAATTTTAGTATATTTTGCTGAAAGGAATCTTAGATATTTTATTGCCTAATTTTTAATATTTAATTGTAGTAAAATATGTAAATTTATTCTTTCAAAATTAACCAGCTTTATGTTCTCCTTTTTCTTCAATTTGATTTGTAAAGAGGAACAAAATATGTTCCTATGAGTCATAAAACACATTACGAGGCATTGAGTCATAGGATTCCAGACATCTCTGACACACAAATGACTTATTTTCTGTGTTGTCATGCTGTATGGGTGGTTTATCCTGTGTAGTAGATACAGTTTCTCAATTCCACTAGATCTGATCCTATTTAAACACTCTAGGAAGTTTGGTATAAAAATAAGTAACACTATAAAAGCCTAGGCAAAGGATCCTTTTTTTTTTTTTTATAAAAAAGTGACTAAATTAGAACACAGTTATCTTAATGGTTCTGTGTTAGTTTTTTCAACCACTATTTGTTGAATAATTTCTGTGCAGAGCATTATTTCCTGGGGTATATATTGGAATATAAAGCAAGGTCACGTGTAAGTTGTGGTTAGACAATAACTGTTAGCTTCCTAAACAATTTACCATTAATAGCACTTTTCCAACCTTTCTTTATTGGAACACTTATTACTATTTTAAGGACAAAAATAATATCACAAATATATTAGAATTATAAGATGAAATGTTTAAAGAGACCAGTGATATAGGTGATATATGTGTGTGTGTATATATATATATATATATAAAGTTATATATAAAGAGACCAGTGATATATGTTATATACATCTTTATAATACCTTTATATACTACAGCTAAGCCTTTTTTGTATTACCTTTGGATATTTAACCCCTCTTTTACCTAACAGGTTTCTTTTTTCCCCTATTTATTCTCAGTCAGCCAACTACTCTTAGAGTAATGAAGGGATTCCCAAACCAGAAAATTATTACAAAATGGGGTAAATTTTTCATTTAAATCTTGAAGCTGTAATAGTAATCTAATATGGTAAGAGACCTCAAAATATAATACCTATTAAGTTTATTTTTCTGAATAGTCTAGAAGTCAGTTGTCCAAACTAGTGGGACAACTTTGTTCTGTAAGATCATTCCTGGAACTTGTTGCTTGACAGTGTGCCTACATCAGCATGATCAAAGCTGGCTCAGTTTCACATCTGCCTTCCAGCCTGAGGGAAATGAGAAACTTAGGCCAGCTCTAGGGTAGTTGGCTTTTAAGTTGAAGATGACCTGGAAATTATGTCCATTAACTTTCACTCATATACTATTGATCAATACAAAACAACTTCAAGGGAAGCTAGGGATGTACTTCCTCATTGGGTGGCTGAGTGACCAGCTAAAATTTTATTCCTATGGTCAAAGGAAGAACATAGTGGAAAACAACAATTAGTCACAGAAGCCTTCATCAAAAATGAAGGATGGAAATTTCAATATAAGTATTTCTGAATAAATAGTTTTCTCAAATGCACCCAAGTGAACAATACTCTATTGTAACTTTAGATAGGTTGTAGATGTGAATTAAAATCTTTAAATATGATGTTACCTTAAGACTTTGCTTCTTAAACTGGAAAGCATTGTTGTTTTTAGGTACAAGGTCCATGAAGCTGTGCATTAAATGTAGCTTCTCTTCCTGAAAGAAGATTTGGAGGAATATGTATTTCTTACATTAAAACAGGCATGCATATATTTTGGAGATAAAAGCAAAACTGGCATGAACATTAAGAAAAACCTTAAGATGCTTTAAAGGATAATTTCAAATCCCCAGAAGTATTTTCTGCCACTATACAGGTACTCCTGTGGAAACATCGCAATAAGCAGATCTTTTGTTTTGTTAAGATTTATTTTATTTAATTAGGTCAACAGTTCTAAACTGTAAAATTGTGGAAATACATTGGCAAAAAGAAAAGAGTATATGAAGTAAAAGAAACTTGCATATATATATATATATATATATATATCAGCAGCTTAGGCATCTTTATTCAAATAAAGTCTGAGAAGCTATTTCTTTGTCATTTTAGATTTTATTATTATTATTATTCTTTGTTCTACTTCTTTGAGACAGGATCTTGCTCTGTTACCAGGCTGGAGTGCAATAGTGCAATCATAGCTCACTGCAGCCTCGAACTCCTGGGATCACCCAAAGCAATCATCCTGCCTAGCCACCTGAGTAGCTAGGACTACAGGCATGGACCACCATGCCATGCCCGGCTAACTTTTTTATTTTTCGTAGAGACAGGGGGTCTCGCTGTGTTGCCCAAGCTAGTCCTGGGCTCAAGCAATCCTCCTGCCTTGGGCTTTCAAAGTGCTGGGATTATAGATGTGAGCCAGTGCACTGGGCCTTTGCTGTACCTTACACCAATATTTTGAGACCAAAATTTTTTTTTAGGCTTTTTTCCTACCAGGGAAATGCCCTATATTTTATTAATGGGACTTGCAGATTGGACTAGTGGAAGTAATAAGTTGATAGTTCATAATCTTTTTCCCCCCATTTAAACTGTATTAAAATTAACCTTATCTTAAAACTTACGTTCCACCTTTCCTTATCATCACAGGACAATGAAAAGAGAACCCCATTGCACGCTGCTGCCTATCTTGGAGATGCAGAAATCATTGAACTGCTTATTTTATCTGGTATGGTAACCTCTGTGTAATAAGGACACATAGTATATATTTTTGTCATAATTAATGTTTCTCAATCATAATTGATTATTGCATGATGTGGTTCTTCATATTTGTCTCATAAGCTACCAATCACATATTCTGTTCTGGGTACTTAGAGTACTTTAAAAAGCAAAACAAAAATTGTTGCCCTCTTGGAGCTTTGTACTCTGACGAGGAAAAACAGGCAATCTACTACAAGTAAATTTTATAGTAAAATGGTAAATGATAATGAAAGGATAGATCAGGATATGGGGGTGGGATAAGCATTATGTAGGGTATTATATTTAGTAATTATAGTAGATCTCATTGAACACAGAGTTTCTAATTCTCGAGAAAGAGGAGGTGATGGTGGTTCAGACTAAGTGCAATAGTGGAGGTAGTAAGAAATAGTCTGATAATAGATATATTTTGAAGGCAATGCCAGCAACATTTCTGCATTTTAAATAGCTATTATCTAACCCTATTTGAGGGCCTAAAGAAATGCTTTTTAGGAAATTGTACTTAATTTTTTAATCTTTTCTAAACTATTTATAAGTCTTCACAAATGAAGTAATGTTAGAACTATCTCTTACAGAATAGCTCCTATTGTGGTAGACTGTCTACAGTTCTAAAACAGGCAGTCCAACAGAGCTTAGAAATATTTTTGTTATAGCCAGATTATTGTGATGATATTTTTTGGGAAAGGATATATGCAGTTGAAGTGAGCTTGTGTTGCCAGATTGCACGGATACATGCATGACAAAATTGGAGCAATAGTATCATTCCTTCGATATTTTGTGGGAAGGAGAGCTCAAGAGGAGAAATTTTGTATGAATATCTCACTAAATAGTAGTCCAAGTAGAATTTTGCCATTGTAAATTCATAAAATTTTTAAAATACATTTTTTTAAAAGTCTGGTTTCTATTATAACGGAAATGTCATGATCATATAAAATTAAACATGGTGGCCGGGCGCTGTGGCTCACGCCTGTAATCCTAGCTCTTGGGAGGCCGAGGCGGGCGGATTGCTCAAGGTCAGGAGTTCAAAACCAGCCTGAGCAAGAGCGAGACCCCGTCTCTACTATAAATAGAAAGAAATTAATTGGCCAACTGATATATATATAAAAAAATTAGCTGGGCATGGTGGCGCATGCCTGTAGTCCCAGCTACTCGGGAGGCTGAGGCAGAAGGATCACTCGAGCCCAGGAGTTTGAGGTTGCTGTGAGCTAGGCTGACGCCATGGCACTCACTCTAGCCTGGGCAACAAAGCGAGACTCTGTCTCAAAAAAAAAAAAAAAAAAAAATTAAACATGGTTAAAGGTGGATCCAGCTAATATCCTTTTAGTTTATTTATTAGTAATTTTACCTCTAATGTACTTCCTTGAAGATGTATGCTCCTCTGTGGATGCTAGCTCCTCACTACTTTTCACCTGAAATTTACTAGAGATAAGAACTGACAAGATTCAAGAAAAATCCTATTTCCTTTAAGGCATCTTATCTTTAATAATATGAATTGATGGGACATAGGCTTATATATGAAATTTTCTTCCCAAACATTCTCCAAGAAAACAGTTACTTTTTATATGTTAAGGATTAGCTGTGCTAGAAACAATACAGTTACAGTTAGTTTATGTCTAGGACTTTGGATAAGAACTCCAGTGCTATGTTTTTTTTATTTTAACACAAAATTCTATTTTTTTATTTTCATTTTGTCATAAACATGATCCAACATGGAGGGTTTTTTTTCTCGCTTTTAATTTTTATACCCAAGAGGAACTTTTGAAACACTCAAAGTTGACTTAATCCCTTCCTTCTTGTTGCAAAGTAAATGTTTGCAACAAGAATTTTTAGTTAGTTGTAGAAGGTTGACATCCTGATTTTTATAAGTATGATAGTCAGATGAGCCTCACTGATGAGTGTGATAGTATCGAGCTGTCAGCTTTGAAATAAGCATTTGAGGCCTGGCATGGTGGCTCACGCCTGTATAATCCTAGCAGTCTGGGAGGCTGAGGTGAGAGGATTGCTTGAGCTCAGGAGTTCAAGACCAGCCTAGGCAAGAGTGAGACCCCATCTCTACTATAAATAGAAAGAAATTAGCCAAACAACTAAAAATAGAAAAAATTAGCTGGGCACAGTAGCTCGTGCCTGTAGTCCTATCTACTTGGGAGGCTGAGGCAGGAGAATCACTTGAGCCCAGGAGTTTGAGGTTGCTATGAGCTAGGCTGACACTATGGTACTCACTCTAGCCTGGACAACACAGTGAGACTCTGTCTCAAAAAAAAAAAAAAAGAAAAAAGAAAAGAAATAAGCATTTGAAAGAATGCTTAGCTTCTTTTGAATAATTCAAGTAAAAATCATGTATACAAATAACCATGGGACATGTGTAAAAAGCTATTTCAACTTGCCTTTGAAGAATCCTTATTGTATCAACTTCAAGAGGTAAGATAGCTAATATAGCTATTTTTCAAAGGAAAAATAAAGTTCTAAATGAATTTAGTTATTCACAGTTCTCAGAATAAAAAATTAAATTTTTACATTAGCCTCAAGGCTGTACATTATCCTTATCCCAAATTTCTTTCAGTTTCTCATTTTTGCTTCTCTGCTCTAACCCCACTGGCCTTCTTCTATCTATGGGTCTTTGAAATTCTGTTTCCTTAGCCTCAAACCTTTCCTCAGACAGCCACGTGACTTATTCCCTCACCTTTTCCATGTCCTTGCTCAGATGT
Organism: Microcebus murinus; assembly: GCF_040939455.1. Lineage (NCBI taxonomy): Eukaryota > Metazoa > Chordata > Mammalia > Primates > Cheirogaleidae > Microcebus > Microcebus murinus. The sequence goes on along the minus strand of NC_134104.1, from coordinate 125,614,145 downwards.
CTCTTCTAAGTACTATCACCCTATCACCACCGAGTCCCCTTCTCCTTTGTTATCTTTTTTCTTAGTGATTATTGTTATCTGACTTCCTTTTAAAATTATACTTAACTTGTTTACTGTCATTCTCTTCCCACTAGAATGTAAACTCCAAGTAGGTAGGCAGGCCATGCACTTGGCCTCCCTAGCATATTTATTTACAGTGCTTATGCTGAATAGATTATAGACTCTTGAGTGAATACTTACTGAACAGATGTATAATTACAGCAATTTAAGTTTAGGGTCTGTCTCTTTTTCAAGTATTTTTTAAGACAGAGTCTTGCTCTGTAACCCTGGGTAGAGTGCAGTGGCATCATCATAACATATTGCAATCTCAAACTTGGGTTCAAGCAATCCTCCGGTCTCACTCCTGTCTCAGCCTCCCAAGAAGCTGGGACTACAGGCACACCACCACGCCCAGCTAATTTTTTCTGTTTTTTTGGTAGAGATGGAGTCTCAATCTTGTTCAGGCTAGTCTGAAACTTCTGACCTCAAATGATCTTCCTGCCTCAGCCTCCCAGAGTGGTAAGATTACAGGAACGAGCCACTGAGCCTGGCCTCTTTTCAGAAAATTGTTTATATTTTGGCCTCAGTTTCTCAAATTTTTAATGGAAGTGAGAATGGGAGAGGTTGGGATGGGGTATGAGTTTAGAGCTGAAGGGGATCAGGTAAGTGAAAATGGAAAGAAGGCAAATGATCTGTTTCCTATAGACGTGAGTCAGAGTTTACACTGTAGAGAATAACTGCCATTGCCCTCTATAAAAATACTCTTTTATAGGCCGGGCACAGTGGCTCACACCTGTTATAATCCTAGCACTCTTGGGAGGCCAAGGTGGGAGGACCACTTGAGGTCAGGAGTTCAAGACCAGCCTGAGCAAGATGCCAGCTCTACAAAAAGTAAAAAAATTAGATGTGGTGGCATGCACCTATAGTCCCAGCAACTCAGCAGGCTGAGGCAGGAGGATCACTTAAGCCCTGAAGTTTGAGGTTGTAGTGAGCTATGATGGCACCACTGCACTCTAGTCAGAGGGACAGAGCAAGACTCTGTCTCAAAAAACAAATAAAACTTTATATAGTTGAGGAAGGAACCAGAAGAAGGTATTTGGAAGCCTAAGCCAGGAAGAATTTTAGTTTGATGGATATTTCTTCAGTTCATTCACTTTGTGTCAATTTAAAATTCCTGTCAACTCTTTGAAAGTTAATGAGAACAGTTTTAGAGGAAAAGAGAAAATACATTATACTGTTTAGAGGTCAACAAATATAAGCTAACTGAATAATTGTAAGTTATATGTTGGGCTGTGCGTGGTGGCTCATGCCTGGAATCCTAGCACTCTGTGAGGCGGAGGCAGGAGAATCACTTTAGGTCAGGAGTTCGAGACCAGCCTCAGCAAGAGCGAGACCCTGTCTCTACTAAAAATAGAAAGAAATTAGCCAGACAACTAAAAATATAAAAAAAAACAAATTAACCAGGCATGGAGGTGCACGCCCATAATCCCAGCTACTTGGGATGCTGAAGTAGGAAGATTGCTTGAACCCAGGAGTTTGAGGTTGCTGTGAGCTAGGCTGACTCCATGGCACTCTAGCCCGGGCAACAGAATGAAACTCTGTGTCAAAAAAACAAAAAAAGAAAAAAAAGAAAAGGAATTTTAAGCTATATGTTGGAAATAGATTTACAGAACAGCAAGATAGTGAAAAGACTGATCATATCCAAATTTTAGTTCAAAATAAATATCAGAAGAGTAATCTTCAGGCAGTATAAGTATATAGACTCAGAAAGCTCCATAGTATTACTTCAAGGGCTCTACTTAAATTTGGATTGAATGCTGTAGTTGCTGAGGGCCAAGTTAGACTCACTGATATCCATATCCCTGATTTTAAATTCTGGGCTCATCAAAAAAGCCTTATAATGAATTTATAAGAAATCAAGTTATAAATTAGGATAGAAACTGAATGTTTGACCTGATCAATTCTCAAGGTAAAGAAGACAACAAAATACATGGAGAGAAAAGTAGGCAACAAAATTAGGCTAACTTATTTGTACTTAGTAATGAAAACCTAGTATAGAAACGTTTAGGATAGATTGCTCTTATGTGTCATGTTAATCATTACAATAGTACAACCTATTATAATAGTAATTAGGTTAACCTTAACTGATATAATCTTAAGTAAGTTAAACAATATGAAATAACTCCCATTCAGCTCTTGCATTGTATAAAAGTCATGATATGCTTCAATAAGAATGTGCAGGCCAGGTGAGGTAGCTCACACCTGTAATCCTAGCACTTTGGAAGGCCAAGTTGGGAAGATTACTTGAGGTCAGGAATTTGAAACCAGCCTGACCTGAACAAGAACAAGACCCCATCTTTACAAAAATAGAAAAATTAGCCGAGCCTGGTGGCATACACCTGTAATGCCAGCTACGTGAGAGGCCTGAGTCAGGAGGATCGCTTGAACTCAGCAGTTTGAGGTTGTAGTAAGCTATGATGATGCCACTGCACTCTAGCCCAAGTGACAGAGAAAGACTCTGTCTAATAAACAAATAAATACAAATGCAATAAAATCAATTACTATAATTTTATATTTTAAAAACTATTCTGATATCCATGGCAAGGTTTTTATGTTCTCCAAATATATTTCTCTAAAATGAAAAATGAAGACTATAAAAAGGTTGAGATCGTTCTATAGGGCCATCTCCTCCCAAGTTCATATTTCAAGATTTGATTGTGTCTGATTTCCTACAATGAAAAGTTAGAAAACAAGGACATTTATATGTTCTCTAGTCTGTTTCACTCTTTTGTGTATTTATTGTCAAGAATTAAAACTTTACATTCTATTCTATAACCATAATTCTCACATATTTTGCACAAATGTGTGCACACAGTCCATATCTATAGCCTCCCTTTTCCTAAGTTTTTGTTGTTGTTTTTTTAATCTCTTGGTTGAATGAAAATCATCAAGTAGTTTTGTTTTTACATTTTCAGGAAGAACTTATGAAGGTCATATTCCCTGGTACCTTATTTATTTGAAACTATTGCTTTTTTATTTAACTGAAGATTAAATTGGCTAGTTTTAAAATTCTTGAGTCATGTGCCTTCTCTCAATTTTATAGCTGTTACTCCAGTTTTCTAGCATTGGGTGAAAGTGTTGGATCAAGCTGTTCTCTGCTTACTGTGTCCATCTCCCAATGCTGCCCCCCCTCCACCATGACAGTGACTTGCCTCTTGTACCTGATGCCTATAGGAATCAATTCTTTGTCCCTGAAATTCAATAATAACTTCCCTAGGCTAAATCTATTGCTTATTTTTACTGAGACATAATGTGAATATGCAGTTTGTTTTGAAATTCAGGTTATTTCATTTATTATATCTTCTAGTAAATATTTGAATATTTTATGTTCATGTGTGTTTCTACCAATAACGTCTTAAGTTAGATCTCCTTCATTTGTCTTTATCAGCTTTCCTCTGATTACAATTTTGTCTTTTCCATTTAGTTTTAGGTTATTTCCTTATACCTATTTTTCATTCATTTAGCAAATAATTTGGTGAGTATGTCTGTGTGTCAGACACTGTTCTAGGTGCTGAGAGGTACAACAGTGAATAAAATAGATGAAATTTTTGCCTTCATGGAGCCTATGTTTTCATTGGGGAGATAGTAAAAAGTAAACATATTAATATATAGTTTGTCTTACAGTGATAATTGGTATGGAAAAATTAAAGGAATAGTTTGTGGGATGGGAAGCAGTTGCTGTTTTATATGAGTTTTCAGGAAAGACTCAGTGGTAATAAGACATTTGAGCTGATAACTGAAGAAAGTGAGGGAGCCAGCTTTTTATACTAGGCAGACATTTGGAGGAAATTGAAAGAAGAGTAGAAATGCCATGAGGTGGTAGCATGTTTGGAGGCAAATGAAAACTTGTTAACTCTCTGCTAGCTCTCATTATCTCTTTGCATTGTCTTATCTCTTCTTTTTTTATAACTTTTCTTTGCGGTCTCTTCAGAACTTAATTTCTCTGAATTTGAATATATACAGTAACTCATGTGAATTCATCTTCTTGTTTCCTGGGATAATTTTTTTCAACTGTATTTCTGTTTACCCTGCTTCATATATTTTTGTCCTGGTCCTGTGATGCTTTCAGATTCTTATATATCTTTGAGGAATATGCTTCTCTCCAGAACAGCCATTTGCTAAAGAATAGGAAAGGAACAAAAGGTGAGCATCAATTATGTTTGTTCAAATAGCTGTCAAACCAAATATTTTTCTCTTAGCCTTAGCAGTGTTGCTTCCTTTAGTTATTGATGTACTACAGGTAGTTGGGATGGCTCAGCAGCTCTTTAGGTCAGTAGGTTCTTAGGTGGTTCTTGCTGGTGGTTAGCTGTTACCCTCCCTCATCTGGCTGAAAAATAATAAAGGTGCTTGCTTGATTCCTACTTTAGTTCCACCTACTTCTGTTCCACCTTGTTTTTCTATAATGTGAGGTTAGAATTCTATAGGAGGCTTTGCCTGTGGATTACCCAGACAGCTGTAGATCATCTAAAAGATTGTTAAGGACTTTAGGACACAAAGAGAAAGGAACACATGGTCATGCACAAAAACATGCCACACATGACACAAGGTCACTCAGTAACCTTCCTAGGATCTGAACAAGCCCCAGTGTCCTTCCTTATTTGGGTACCTATTTTATTATAACTCATAGATATTTTTCATAGTTTGGCTTGTGGTTGTAACTGTTTCCCTGTTGTATTGAAGATGATGTCTCTTCTCATTCTTTGTTGACTTATTTTAGAGTAAAACTACTCTCTTGCAATCCAGAATTAAATTCAATGGGAATAGGCCGGGCGTGGTGGCTCACACCTGTAATCCTAGCACTCTGGGAGGCAGAGGCGGGCAGATCGCTCAAGGTCAGGAGTTCGAAACCAGCCTGAGCAAGAGCGAGACCCCATCTCTACTAAAAATGGAAAGAAAATAAATGGCCAACTAATATATATAGAAAAAATTAGCCAGGCATGGTAGTGCATGCCTGTAGTCTCAGCTACTCTGGAGGCTGAGGCAGCAGGATTGCTTGAGCCCAGGAGTTGAGGTTGCTGTGAGCTAGGCTGCAGCCACGGCACTCACTGTACCCTGGGCAACAAAGCGAGATTCTGTCTCAAAAAAAAAAAAAAAAAAAAAAAAGATAAATTCAATGGGAGTAAAATATTTGTACATGATACAACTCCAAGATTTGTGGATAAGGGGTATCATTTTTTACATGGTGAATGTAATCAAACAAGTGAATACTTATATAGAATCTTTAGTAACACTAAAGTCCACTGGAATTAATTTTATAGTTATTATGGAATGAAGTGACATAATAGCAAACAATGAGTACTTATTTTATCTTCAATTACTGTTAAATTTAGCCTTTTCATTTAACTCATTTTATCCTTTTAAGTCTATGAAAGTATTATTGTAGTGAAGGAAACTAAGGCATTTTAGCTTTTAGTAGCAGTACAACTTTTAGCTTAAAGTCAAAACTTTAAAAGTTGTTGTAATGTTGTAGCTAAAAGTTGTACTTCTAGTATAAGCTAGAGCCAGAATTCAGATTGAGGTAGTCTCACTACAGAATATATGGAATATATATATATATTTTTTTCTCTTATTAAATTTTTTTAATTTGCTATTTTTTTTAACCCTTATCATTTCTCTCTAGAGAATATATATTCTTAACTCTGCCATAATCCAAATCTCTCTTCATCCCCACTTCCCACCTTACTGCCTCCTCTACTACCTACTTAGCCTTTAGTAAAATTTGCATATGTTATTGCTTTTAATGAATAACTTCTATTTGAAAGACTCAGTTTTCTGGCCACCTAAGTATAGATACTAATATTTTATTTGAGAGCTTATTCATTTAATTCTTGCATTCAAAACCACATGTGTTTAGTCAATACCTCAGACTTCCTCCAGCATATATTGTTGAATGACTGCATCATCGAAGGCATTAGTCAAAAATTCATTTGATTGGCCTTTTGTAGAAAATATCTTTAGTAAGAAAATGAGAATCTGATATTTCTGGTGTTAAGAATTAAATCTAAAATATATGTGTCCCTCAAAAGACTGCAGTGCTGGTGCATTAGTTTGCTGGGGCTGCCGTAACAAAGTACTACAAACTGGGTGGCTTAAACAACAGAAGTTTATTTTCTTGCAGTTCTGGAGGTTAGAAGTCTGAGATCAAGATGTTAGCAAGAGGCCGGGCGCGGTGGCTCACGCCTGTAATCCTAGCACTTTGGGAGGCCGAGGCGGGCGGATTGCTCAAGGTCAGGAGTTCGAAACCAGCCTGAGTGAGACCCCGTCTCTACCAAAAATAGAAATAAATTAATTGACTAACTAAAAATATATATACAAAAAATTAGCCGGGCATGGTGGCGCATGCTTGTAGTCCCAGCTACTCGGGAGGCTGAGGCAGTAGGATCGCTGAGCCCCGGAGATTGAGGTTGCTGTGAGCCAGGCTGACGCCACGGCACTCACTCTAGCCTGGGCAACAAAGTGAGACTCTGTCTCAAAAAAAAAAAAAAAAAAAAAAGATGTTAGCAAGATTGCTTCCTTTTGAAGGCCATGAGGGATCTATTCTAAGCC